>NC_090002.1:10704991-11943991 GCF_036417845.1 Apteryx mantelli
AGTGAATGTTGAGGATTCTGCCTCCTTCTGCAGGAGGGATGCACAGGCTCTTCCTGTAGCTGGGTACCGATGCGAGTTCAATTAGATTTAATGCCAGTTTTCCAAAGCGAGGAGATAACCAAGGAAGAATGTCCCAGGCTCTCCTGAGAAATCTCTCTGAGCAAAGAAGTGGGCAAAAGAGGAGGGCTGATTGGAGAAGGTCACACTTCCCAAGAACATTATTTAAAACCCGTGAGAAAGGCTAACTGCTTCTAGAAGTCAGACACACAGAGGTTTTGACTTACGTTTCTGGTACCCTTGAAAACAATGATGTGTTTTGTCCCTGTAAGAGCTAAAAATAAATAGAGCAAAACCCAAAATTCCAAGAAAAAAGAAAGGGAATTCTACCTAGGGTTTCAAAAAAAACCAACCAACCAAAAAAACCACCATTGATCCTGCACCACTGAAGTAAAGGGAATTTTATGGTTGATTTTGAGTGATGTAAAAACAAGCCTTTGAACTAGATTATTTCTGATTTTTTCATAGTGCCGTGAAAAACATCTCCAGCTTGTATGAAAATATTTTAGCATTATCTCCACTCAGGGAACTGAGGCTCAGAGCGTGTGCCTTCCTGAAAGTCAAACAGGAAATCGATGACAGGTATGGGAACCAGATCTAGGTTTTTCAAATTTCAGACCAGACTCTAGTACATGCATGCTTGTCAAGGCAAATTGGCTTTTTGTTGCTTTTTTCCAATCATGAGAATTCATCTGATGACTCTGAACCTCTTTTTCAACTTCTTTCTGATGGTATAGGTTAAAAACTTGGAAGTAGGTCACAAGGGGCTCTGGAGTGCTGAAGAACAAATATTCCTCTGGTGACTTGCTCAGTGGCCTAGTTCTTGGGCAGCAAAGTCATGAGAGACAGAACATTTCAAATAGCACTAAACAAATGCTGGAGGGAGTTTTCATGAGCGATTCAATGAGATGTGCAAAGAAAAGTGAAAAGCTACTGTTAATTCTTCAGGAACTGCTGGTTCTGAGCTCCCGTGAAGAGAGGAGCTGGGGACAGCTCAGTCCAGCTATAATGCAGCGAAGACCTTTGTGAGCCAGCAGACTTGCACTTGAAACACTCTGAAGTGCCTTCCCCCCCACCCCCCACCCCATCACCTTATACTCTAAAACATGGTATTGGTGATGACCCTAAGGAGATTCATTTCTTGTAAATTCATCACCTGTTTTGGTAAATTTTGATTAGAAATGAGATTTAAATCTGGCTTGAATGGGGGGAGTTAACCCTGTTAACCCCTGTTAAATGCTGTCTTTGGTCACTAGTAGGACAGTTTATCAGACAATTGGGATCTCACTTCAGATTTGAAGCTGTTTTTAAGGTCCAAAGGCTGACTGTCCTTGAAATGCCCTTCATTAGGTTACCTACAACCACAGAAGCTTACTTTGTGCATGGAGAGAGAGAATGCATGGTCTTGTATTTAAAGGTTTTATGGGACATGAAATAATTTTGCTGGCTAAAAGCTAAACTTTATAGTGTTGCTATTTTTAATTAAATATTAATCGCAGAAGATGGCTCTGGAAATGACTGCTCAGATCATTTAATCCATATAGATGACCTTTGCGTTGAATTTATTCTGTCATGTCTACACTGCCCTTCAACCCCATCTGGGGACTGACCTCCTTTGGCAAGCTATTCCACTGTTAATTAGAAAGATGCCTGGCTTACCCTCTTCGTTAATGTTTATTAATGTTCCTTTGCTGAGGATACTGTAGGATGGAGAGCTGATGATTACAGTGCTATAAAGTTTCCCTGTCACTTCTTTATGTACAAACAGCCTAGTTATTTTTATATTGCTTTTGAGAATATGATGTACTTCAAAGGGACAAGAAAAGGAGAACATTTCCTCCTGAAGTTATAAAGCAAACCCACCTTATATGCTCTTGTAGTGCAACATAAACGTTACTTTAAAAATCTTTTTTTCTCTTCCCCCCTGCATCT
Source organism: Apteryx mantelli (assembly GCF_036417845.1). Taxonomy (NCBI): domain Eukaryota; kingdom Metazoa; phylum Chordata; class Aves; order Apterygiformes; family Apterygidae; genus Apteryx; species Apteryx mantelli. The sequence continues at coordinate 10,706,981 of NC_090002.1, forward strand.
TTCTTAATTTGTTTCTTTTGATGCTGATAAGCAGCTTTGTGCAGCATGAAATGCTCTACCATGATTCTGACTTGCTTGACAATTGCAGGTACAAAATTAACCATCAGCCAACAAGAAAAGTGTGGTTGATGTGCTGGATCTTTTAAAAGAATGAGATTCATTTGCAAAAATACTGTTTTCCTCTAAGAGATGCGATTCTACTTTTTCTGTTAGTGTACAGTATGTCAGAAATGCTACTTCAGTTAAATATTGCAATGTTAATTAAAATGGAAAGCTAAGAGGGGCAGGCGTAAACAGTCATTTCTGCTTGCTTATCTGTAGGAGACCTGAGAGTAGAAAATTGCGCTGAAGGGAAGGTTTTAACTTTGTACTTTAAGTTACTGTGAGTTGCTTTGGCAAATTTAGGCCTCCTTCTAATAGGTTAGATTTGTCTATTAAACATCATAGCATGGTGCAGAAAAGCTGTTGAAAAGTGGGTTGTCCTTCTTTAATGAATGCTCTAGGACCTTTCTCTGAGCACCTGGAGAAATGGAAGGTATGCAGCCTAGCGTAGGGCAGTGCTTCTGCCTAACAGGTCCAAAGCTGTTACCCTGAAAGGCCCCAGGCATGTGCTGTGCCACCCTGGCATGAAGTTAATGTCACTGATGCCTCAGTATTTTCACCCTGAAATTCTGCAGTGTCAGCCCTTCTGCACATGCCCAGCTGTGCCGGTAATGCTGGATAGCACGTGACCCAAACCAGGTAGTGCTGAAACCAGCTGTTTTGAGCCAAAAAGCCTTTGAGATGTGTTTTGAGAAGCCCTAAATGTCATGTAAAGGTCTGGACTCTGCACAAAATGATAGACTGCTTCTGCTTAAAAAAAGAAAAGATATAGGATGGCTGCTTTGGTTCAGCAACTTGGATGTTTTGGAGATTGTTTGGAGGAGCCCAGCTCTCCTCACCAACCAGACCAGTGACCAGAGGGGTGGGCAGTGTCTGTGCTGTAGGCACATCAAGCTCCTGATCCTCTACTGATCTGTCTCTGACATATACTGAAGTATGTGGACTGCAGTGAAAACAAAACCACCAAACAGTTAGTTTGAAGGATCAAAAGACTTTTGACAGGGAGCTTAGAGGCATTCTGTGGCAGTTAGACTGTGTCTGAAGATCTCCTGAGGAGCATGCTCATTTTTGGTGCAGGATTATGGCTTAAATGTCTTTGCCCGTGATTGTGAGGGATGCTCTGGTTCGGATGCTCTCTTCCAGCAGATCACTCTGCTCAACCACCAGTCACATTGCCTAGCAAGCAGTAGGTGCCTGTGTAGCCAAAGGTCACGATGCTCCTGATGCTTGATACTGCTGATGCCATCGCAAAGAATGGGGGAAGACTTCGAAGCTATTCTTGAAGTCCATTTTTCCCCTCTGGGGTGATAGTAACCACCTTCCATGCCATTTAGGATAACTTTGTTGCCACTGGGGTCTATCAGTATGTTGCTTCAGTTGAGGATTTGACACGTGGATAGAGTCCCTTAAGCCTGCTCCTGAGGATTTGGAGATATTTTGTAAAGCTCAAATGCACAACGCAGCCTCTGAGCTGTGGCTGCTAGATGGATCAATGAAACTGCATTTAACTTCTCAAGCGAAATCTGCAATGTTCCTTCTTTTGCCACCTCTCCTGGAATTTCTATTTAATATTTAATGATACCGTTGTTGCTGTTGTTTTCAAACAACAGCTTCCTTAAAGCAGGCAAAAATCCCTAGGGGAAAAAAACTAGCAACGAGCTGTTTAAGCATATTTCCTAGGCTTCTCCCTATCTGTGCCCTCCAGTCTTAGCAACTCTATTGTAATTCAAATCTAAACATAAAACAGCCAAAACTCTTCAGCTGGAAATGTTGGAAATTTCTATGCTAATAAGCCTAACAGAAGGGCTGTGGAAGCAGCAGATTCAAAGTGACCCGGTAATTCTCCCTCTGTCTCCTAGATTTACAGCACCATTAACTTTTGTTCCAAAATATCATCTGGATCTGTAGTAGCGTGTTTCCTTCCCCCAAGTCACTGCTCTCATTTAGAAAAAACAACCGACCCTCCCCACCCCCCAACGCACATATGCTTTAGCTAATCCCCGGAACCGGATCCTGCATATGCTGTTCCCCTCCTTCATTACTCGGCAGGTACAGCTGCACAAGAAATGTCAAGCCAAACGGCTTGTTTATCTATTCTGTGCACAGGTATGGCACTGGAGGAGCTGAGCACTATTGATCTGGTTTGAATACTGTCTAGACACGTCAGCACCTTCCCCTTTGAGGGCCTGCTATAATATTAGGAAACCTCAACATCTTAACTTCTTTCTAATCAGTGCAATGGCATCTAGCATGTTGCACAAGAAAACTGGAAACAATCAATCATTCTCTGTTGCCTGTTCTTTGTTGGGAAACTTTGTATTGGCTAATAGCAGAAAACCTTCGTTTAATGGCAGACATCAGATTATGCCATTATACGTAGTACTGTACCCCCTTATCCCCAGTGTGGTGTTGTGGGTTTTTTATTATTATTATTTTATATATATATATATATATATTTTTTAATTCCAGTCATTGTGAGATACATGGTCAGGTTGTCAGCGTAAAGTTCTGTCAGCTCCTGGAGAAGTACAGCTTGTACTGTTGAAGGACCTAGCACAGGACGGTAGTTGTGAAACTTTATGCCCCCTTTCTACGTATACATAGCTCTTTGCACATGGATTGTTTTAAGATCTACCTTTTCTGTGGGCAAAAGCTATATTGAGCAGATCTAAGGTACTTTTCAGCCCCAATATTAGGAGACCTAAAAACCCAGCTGACTTGAAAGAGTAAATACATGTGCAGAGAGTGTGGTGATATCAGTGAATAGGAACAAAATAAACCCAGTCCAGTTTGTAAAATTAGAGGTTCAGTTTCAGAGGCCAGATCAACTTCACTGGGAAATTTGACTCGCAAGGTCTTTCACGCCAGTACTATTTGACGCAGTATTTGCCAGGTGCCAGTGCATATCTGTTTATTGGCCTATCTGAAATGAGAGTCAATCTCAGTTCTGCTTCTAGTAGGCAGCTGGCATTGCCTAACATGGGATCAGAAACATCATTTTGAGGCAAGCAGTATAAAAGCAAAGTGTAGCGTGAGAGCAGCTCTAGCTGCTGTGCTTTACCCTCTGTACTCTCCAGGTAATTGGAGATCTTCATTTTCCTACATGCAGATCTTAACCAGCTTATAAAATTATATCGATGACTTTATGAATGGACAAAAAAAGTAAATCTGATTATTTCTCAGCCATGCATTGTTGTCTATGATTGCACAGATTTGGACTTTAATTAGTCGGATTACTTCCTCCATCCAGAGTTACACCACACAGCAACGTTCACATAAAATGCTCAATATCCCTTTCTTCTCAAACCAAACCAAACCTCTTGATCTTAGTACTCCAGACTTTTGAAATTTATTTGAAGTGGGAATTAGATTCTGGATCCAAACATTGTGATTAGGTCACATTTAATTCATGTGTTCCCATTCTGGATTTGTTCTGTTTCTGTGGTCTTTGTATATTTGTATGCAAACTGATCTTGTACAGAGGAAAAAAAAAATTATTAGAAGTATACTTGACTGAAGTGCACATACACAGTTTGCATTCTTACTCAGGCTTCCACACCTGTAAAAACCTGCACAGGCATATGCATTTTTTGGACCATAAGTGCTTCATAAACCGATACTACAGACTAGTGAGCACGTTGTCCAAAATGAATTTGTTATATTCCATTTCTGGTGCCTAGAGAAGGAGACTGGAGGAAGCTAAAAGGATCTGAATCTGATGCTGAATATGAATGTACCAGCAGGTCACACTTCAACAGTCTTCATCTCTTAAGAACTGGTACCTGAAAAAAAAATGCTCAGCAGGCTCTGTTTTAACCTCTGTCTGCAAGTCTGATGTTCTGACTGTGTGCGTGTCAGCCACTTAAGTACTCAAGCTATTCAGTTTTGCTTCATAGCTAAATAATATTCCTTGTGCAAAGTAATGCTGGGCTGCTTGACTGAGTACTTCCAGCCATCTAAATCCTGGGGTAATTATTTTAATAAATATGAATTGTGGGACTCCTGCCTAGATGTGTAATAGAAATCTAATCTATAATACAGATGGAAAGGAGTGCAGCTGCACTGTGTTAATTAAGTATACACCAAACATATGGCAATACACCTCCAGACCAACAGGCACAGAACTCTCTTGGATGCAATTAGCTCTTGTGCATGCATAAAGAATCAGTCATGTACTCCAAAAAAAAAAAAAAAAAAAAAAAAGGCATAGGTCATAACCTCTGACTGATGAAATTACTAGTGCTAAACTATTCCACTTACGTTGCCAGAAACACTTGTAGAGTCACTGGAATGCTGGTGAGATTTGATGTTTTTTAAAAAGTATAATTCTGTTTCTGCTCTTCTTTGCTATACAAATCCCATATTATAGCTTTGCTTCTGAGGAGCTAGAGGAACGGCCTGGAGAAATACAACCCCAGAGGGAATGATCTTCTGTTCCTTGCAACTTTTGCAGTCATTTATACAAGTTTAAAACTGATGACAAATTGGTGTAAAATGTTACTTTCTGATGTGGCTCTCGCTCACTTTCTTGATACATATTTGCATCAAGATGTAAAAGATTCAGAACAACAGAAAGTTTTGACCCAATCAGTAAATAATATCACCAAATAATAACAGCTGCTAGGGCACATAATATTACATAATTCATTGGTATTTCTGCTACAGCGGTTTTTGATGTCCTGGCTCTACTGTGGTGGACGCTGTGCAAAATCATATGTGGTGAAAAGCTGCCTCTGTTGATGCAAGCGACAAATCACCCTCGACTCCGATGACACCTGGATTTCGCTCATAACAAAGCTGTAGATGCTGCCTCAAAGAGTTTACAATCCCGGTACAAGGCAAAAGACAGCAGGTGAATAAAATATGGGAAGCAAGGAACAACACTAAGACAATTTTGATTAAAAAATGACTTAAGGGCAGTCAGACAGTTTTCCACAAATGGTTCTTTTCATCATTCCCAGTAAAACCTTACTTGGCTTGTTCTTGAATTTACAGTGGTAATTGGCAGCAGTCTCCCGAAAAAATGTCCATATATTTCTGCTTAACTTCAGATTAATATGCTCCTTGTTTCATATCTCCCTTTTTTGCGGGGGGAGGGAGTGGGGGAATTTCTGTTCTCTTCACTTTGGATTGTAATTCCTAGGTATTTATTCTTAAAGTCAGGCGAATTGTACTGGCTGACTTTCACTTGCATAAAGTTTGGAGAATATCAATCTTTTTTTTTTCTTTCTTTCTTTTTTTAAGAAAACATGTTCGTCTCTCTTTCTTGATTTAAAAAACAAGAACCCCTTTCTGTTTCACTGAAAGTTCATTGTCGTTTGGCGTCGTTGTTTACTGCTGATTTTACTGGACTTGCAGCACAGCCCTTGTTGCTCATAGTACCTGTTGGCTCAGTCAGACAGCTGCAGAATCTGACCCTCCAAACAGGTGACTCTGAACCAGAGACTTTATGACAAAGTTTGTCCAACTGTAGTTGGTCTGCACAATGTTCACTTGAAGGTGCAGAATGAGATTCAGGGTCGATTACTTAAGATACGAACAGATTCAGCTGTACCTTGTTCTTATTCCAGTAAAGATAGATATCACTTCTTAGAGAAGATGCTTAACACTGGCTTTTCTTATTCCCAGCCTGATGTAGCAGCCTATAATTACTTTTCACACCTTGGCTATGTTTAACTCCCCTCTGTCTCATCTGTTAATCTGCTAACAAGCAGCAAATGTGTTTTAGAGTCAGCCCCAGATGCGAGGCCAAGACCTGATGGTTCACCTTCTAAGGAAGCTGTTCAGAGGGCATGAGTCTTAAATGACCTTTCAAATATCTTTAATTCATGTGTTTTACCCAGTTTGGACAAAAGTAAGTGTGTATATCTTAAAAATAATAGTAATGCAGAAAATTGTAAATAGTCTAAAACCTGATTGTATAAAATCACCTTTTGCTACTAGTTAAATGATTTAGTAGAAGTGAAAGGTACCAGATATGCAGTCCTGGAGTGTCTTCCAGGAGGCTGTCCAAAAAGGAGAAAAAACAGTGAGGGTTTTCTTTTAAATATGCTGTATGTGATGTGCCTGTTGTTGCTGGAGGCAGTGTCTGTACCATCCATGGTGTGGCAGCTTAGTGGGGGGTTGTTCCAAGAGAGCAGTTAGGGGGTGCGTCGGGAGCAGGGAGAGATTGTAAAAATGGGTCCAGTTCCACCAGAACTTGGATTAATACACCCACAGGATATAACCTAATCAAAAACCCTGCTAGTGCTTAGGGTCTTTTCTTTTTCTAAGCTTCCTGAGCTATATTGAACCCCTGAGGTTTTGATGACAATTTTTGTTTTTCATTGTGAATCCTTGAAATTCAGATAAGAATCCTAGCTGATTGAAACAGATTGTACATTTGTTGACTTTTGTATGTCTTTTCTTTCAAATCAACACTTAAAAAACAGTAAAATGCATGCATTTTGAAGAATGCTAACGAGATCTTTCAGTATTTCTCACTCTTGACTGGTTCTCATTTTAGCTGTGAGGGCACTGCTCGCTTGCTCAGGAAGGAGAAGTGGTTTGTATTTGCAGGAGCCAGAGGGCAGAATATCTTAAGAACTGCACACGATCCAGTACAAAGCATAGCTCTGAACAGAGGGTGACAGTGCAGTTTCATTCTCCTTTAAAACAAAACCCAGTGTTTTGGTGAAAGTGGAATTGTGCCGATTACGTTTTTTTCTGGTGGAACTTTTTAACTGTGGAGTGCGCGTGGACAGCCAGGTGTGCGAGCCGCAAGCTCAGGAGATGGGAGGCTGAATGCAAACGTTGGAGCGCGGTCTCTCCCTCGGTGGCTTCAGGGCAGGGTTGGACTTCTGCCTCCCCTGCAGGAGGTGGAGTGGCAGTCTCTTCTCCCTCTCAAAAATCTTCCTCCCAAAAAATGTCGAGTCTAGTGTGAATCTAAAATATTTTTGCTTCACTGAAACAACGTACTGATATAGGCACTATAAAACTTAAAGCAATAGAAAGTACTTTGTCACACAGTGCATAAATATACTGTGGAGCTTTTTGCTGCAGGAATTGTGGATGCACAAACTTTAAATGTGTGTAAAAAAAGATTAGACAAATTCATGGGTCATTGATGGATTAAATACCATGGTTTCATGCAACCTCTGGCTCAGGAAATCCCTAAGCTGTTGTTTGCTAGAGACTGGGAAGGTTTGCTAGTGGAAGAATCACTCTACAACCACCCTGTGCCTTGGGAGCATACGAGCATCTGTTATAGGTCAGTGCTGGAGCCCGGTAATGTTCAGATGGACCTTTGTACAGTGAGCATGGTTTTATATTATATTGTCCAGGTCTGGTACAATCAAACACTGCCTGCTTATTTATGTCTCTCATAAATTTCTACTTTATAGGTCAGATCTTTTTTTGTCTGGACATAAATGAAGAACAATGTTCTCTTCTCTTGCATTTGCACTCACTGCTACAGCAGTCACTGCTTCCTTGTTACTGTATTTGGAATATGAGATTTGGACTTGATCTAAAGCCAGCATAAGCAGGAGGATAACCTCTGCATGGTCATTTTCATACTGACTGTCATTCACAAACTTGCACCAACATTTGATGCTCATATCAGTGAGAAGTAGTTTCTTTGCTTCGGTGTGTGAGCCTGATTTCCATTCATTTGTTCATTTATTTATCTATCTATCATTCTCTCAAATTGTTTGCATAAGAATGGAGATTAAAACTTCTGCAGTAATAGCTGGAGCTGAAATTGGATTCTAAGCTTCCCAGGCCATGGGATGATTAGAGCTGTCAGAGCATGATCCCGAACTCTCTTCTCGTCAGTGGGCTATGGTGTCCTGTACTGGCAATACCCGGCCCCACCTTCCCTGCCGATTAAAGGAAGATTGTTCTTTCATTTTCATATTCTGCATCACTCATTTGCTGAAGTAAATAAATTGAAGCTGCTTGTGCCATTTGCCCTAAGTCTTTTTTCCAAAGAGCTGCCCCTGATTATCTACCTTTATTTATCTTCCATTGTTAGTCCTCCCTCCTTCCTTCAGTGGTCTGTTCATTTACTAATCCCATCTGTCATGTACATAGATGTTAAGAGATGGAAATCTAATCTCAGTGCGGTTCTCATTCTCCATCTAATGTATTTATATAGATTCACAGGGTATAAGCTTTTTTGTACTGGGTTCTCAGTGAAGCGGGATGCCTAAATGACCATCGCTACCTGGCCTCACAAAGTGAATCCAGACACATATGGATTTGCAGTGGCTTTATTCAAATTCAGGGGAGGTTTTTTATAGTTAGAAATTGCACTCTTATCCTTCCTGATAATTTAACTGAGATAGAAGTGGTCTGTTACGAGGTTTGGAGCCTTTCCCAACCAACAAACTCCTTTAAATAGGCTGCAGGCAGAGACTAGTGTTTTAAAGCTGGAGACAGAGTCAGAGTTGCTCTATGGAAACAGAGGTAGAGAAGGGCCTCGTGCTGTAACATATTGATCACCCAGCAGGATGGTGGGCAGTGTTACGTACTGGATTCAGGATTCTAATTCCCATTGAAAAAAATCAATAGGACTCAAATGATTTAGTAACTTCTGGAAACCATGGGCTAGATCCGAGGAGAAGGAAGGCCAGGCTGCCATCCCCTTGGCCGCTCCCGCCAGCACCTAGAGAGACATTCGCACCACTCAGCTTTCAACGCTCAGTGGATCTCTCTCGCTTGATCTAGATTACATAGGGAGAGAGAGGGTTTTTCTGGCACCTCATTCAGGGCAAACGCTTTCCGTAGGTAATTGGATTTTCCCCCCAAAGGAGCTTAATTTTATTTGACTAGCCCTGGCCAAGCCACCTCTCTTAGCTGTTCCTTGCCCTCAGTGCTTGATGTCCAGAGGAAGGCACAAGATTTTTTTAAAGGGCTGAACCGAGCCGTGCGGTAATTGAGGCCAGTTTTTGCCTGTGCTGCAGGTCGTTAGGTTACTTGTATATGATTTGCTTTTTTTAGCCTGCTTGTCTCATTCTTGCTTAAGGCCTGCAAACGGGCTACTCATATGCTAATATCTCTGCTTTTATTTTTAACACATTGCAGCTTTAACCTTTCCCTCTGTGAATAATCTGCCTTCCCTCTTAGCTTTGGCTGTTCCTCCCCTTCCTGCTCCCACATGCTCTTGTGGCCTGGGTTTATTTGGCTGAAGTCCAAGGCCATGAGTATCATCCAGTTAGACAGGATACCATGCCACCCCACCAGATCAGACCTGCTTCTTCTCTGGCTTTGGCCCACTGGAGATGTTTGCCCGTGTTCCTTCATGAAAGGGGAGATCTGCCTGAATGACTGTCTGGCTAAACGCTGAGGTGCTGCTAGACATCCAGTGCTTAGTACAGCACCAGCTCTGCCTCCCACCCCCATGTTTCACAGTGTCACATAGCTGTGACGGGAGCTCTGAGGGAAGCTGGAGAGAACCACCGACATGGCTTGGCTGTGAGCAAGTTAGCAAACCTGGCTCCAGCCCCTGCCCCTTTGCACAGGAGGAGCAGCTGCAAACTGCCTACATGGTTAACTCCAGATCAATGAATGCAGCTTGGAGAGTAAGGATGTGTCATGTTTATTCATAAACCCTTACATGGCTTGGATTTTTGTTTCCCAGGATGCCATCAGCTCATGCACTGAAAACTTTGGTTTCTGGTTGCAGGCACCGCTGCTCACGCGCTGACTCTTAGCAGCAGGATTCAAAGTTGCAAAGCGAGAGAAGAAGCAAGGGGGCTGATGGGTTGGGGAGATGCAGCACTTGCCAAGCAGCTGTTGTGCTGGCCTTGAGAAGCTGGTGCAGGCATGTCACAGAGCGAAGGCTTTGAGAGGTGGGGAGGATTGACAAGTTTAACGTCATAAGTGTGTTTCCATATGAATCTGTTGTGATAGGTATTAGTCATAAGTACAAACTGCAGAGATTTGCATTTTATTCTCTTTATCCTACTTCAATCCTGAACAGCCCCTTCTGCCCACCCCGGTTTGGCATATTTAAGTGGATTTGCTGCATTTTTAGTAATTATAGGTCCCAGTAAACAGTGAGCTCATTTAAATTGAATGATATGTATGCATACTGACTCATATGTGCACACTCCTACATGCCCAAACACACACACAAACCTGTGTGTACGCATCCCACACACATGTGCTTGTACACGTTCAAACAGGTATTTGTGCATGCGCATACACTTGCGCACTTCAGTCTGCAGATACTCCTGTATGCTCAGGCACGTGCAAACGTGCATATATTACTCTGTTATTTTTCATAACAACCCAAACCTGCTCTGAATCTCGAGCTGTTTATAAAGAATAAAATTCCAATGGGAATTTTTTTTTAAGTCTCTTTATGATAGAAATCCAAAATGCCATTGTCAAATGATCGTCCTGATAGTTTGTGCTGGAATTTTTTGTCTAGAAGGACCCAGATGCGATATACAGTCTCTTTTTTTCTCTATAAAACATCTTCAAGGAATAATCTAGAATGCAAACCTGGTGATGCTGGGCTGTGCTAGGACGTGATATCTGTTTTCATCACTATTCCATTATCGGCCAGAAGGGTAAAGATGCTGGGAAAAAAAGCAGTATAAAAAAAACTTATTTGTCAGCAGCTGAACATCCTGTCTCCTCTGCAGTGTTTGTAGCAGTCTACTCTGGAATAGTCAAGTTGCACTGATTTCTGAACAGTACAAGCAAACTGCTTATAAACAGCTGAGTGTTGTTGGTGGACTAACAAGAAAATTCAGGAATACTGGGGTCCTGGAAGCTGCTTTCACCATTTGAGTCCTGAAACCAAGATTTTAAATCCTTCTTTCACTAGCTTGGCTGTGGGTCTGGAGGACAGTGGGTTTTTTTGTTTTGTTTTGTTTTTTTCCCCCTTAAGATCTCTAAAGAACTCCCAGTTCTTCAAGCTGGAGCTCAAATTCTTCTTTTCCCCCACTCCAAGTTATAGAGAGAACTTTTTTTTTTCCCCCCTCTCTGTATTTTCCTTAGCTTTGATTCCTGTCTGTGTCCAGGCAAAGATTATACATGTTTTAAGCTTTTACTCGGATGGGTGCAGGGAAATGGTAGTAGCAAGCCAGAACCTGGGATGGTTCCACCCTCAGATTGCATCCTGCTATGATTCATACCAAGTCCCATAATTAAGACTATCCATTCCACGTAAATGCAGGCAGGAGCTGATCAAGCCTGTTGGTCTGTGAGGTCTCTCATCTCAAATTTCCGCAGCAGGTTCTCCATAACCTTTGGGCCTACGAAGTGTTGCAGGAGCAGGTGCTATATGCAGCTAGGACTGCGTGAGTGTGCAGGACCGAAGTGGTGACCCAGGCAGGGTGTACGCTGCGTAAACGACTCGCACAGAAAGCTGACGGCCACCTAGAACGTGTCCGTCGGCACGTGCACAGCCCCGCGCGGGCTATCCTATTTGGAGGAGATAGCTCCTGCGTGTTTCTTGTGACTGGCTGAACAACATGAAGTTAAGGGTGTGGTTTTCTCTGACAAAATGGTAGATTATACTTTCTACAAGTTGTTTGTTAGCTATTTTCTTTTCTGAGAGTACATTGCAGCCTGAGAACGGCTTGAAAATGCTTTGCCTTGACGTGCTGATCTGATGGTTCCCTCTCCCTGCCCTGTGGCTGGCAGGACCTTGGGTGACTCCCACCGAGCCGGGTGGCTCACCTGGTGTTCTGGGCGACTTCCCTTGCACAGGAAGGCTTGCACGCTTGCTTGGTGGTTGCCTGAGTGAATCTACATTTTTACTTTTGTGGGTGTTCTATTCCCCTTTCTGTACTCACCAGTTTTTTTCTGGGCTCTCTATTTCTGCCTGGGATCAGACCTCGAGCCAAGCACACGAACTCACAGCTGTACGCAGGTGAGGAGGGGAGGAACACGTTTTGGCTGAGCTTTATAGCCCTGCTGCAGAGCTGCTTATACCTCTCAAACACAGCATGACTTACTAATGGTCTGGATTTATCTGGTATCTGTCATCTAAGGGTCTCATTGCATTTTATGACCTTTAATTAATTAAGCTTCATAAAATCCTAATCATGCAGGAATTATTAATCCTGTTGTAAATTAACTGGCCAAAGAGTGGTGAAATGTCTTACCAGTCTGAGGATACCTGGTTTGAACCCTGAAGTCTGGCTGACTCCGGCTTTGCTGTAACCCAGCAGGAAAATTTGCTTCTTAAACGACTTCAGGTGAAATCTTTAGATATAAAGTTCCTGGGCTAAATTCTCCCTGTTGCAAATGGACACAACACCTTTGACTCTAATCAAATTACGTTTATCTTATAGTAGGAATGAATCACAGCCCTTTCTTTTGAAACAGGTATTTTTAGTAAAAAGCAGAAGTGAGAATTCCCTCTCCTCTTGGTTGCTGTGCCAAAAACTTTCACGTGACTCCTTAATTCCTTTCACACAAATACAGAAGGCAGTCCTATTTTATCAATCTTAGCTTGGGATTTCTTGGCATTAACTGACTTGCAATTTTCTTTGCAAGGAGAGTTTGTAACTAGTTATTTAAAGCTCTGTTTCACCTCCCTTGTAAGGTGTACCATATCTCGGTGCTTCACAGGAAGGAAGTTGTTCTGATGAGAGGGAGAGTTCTGGCTCCTTTTCACTGAATTTGTAGCCAGGCAGGAGGGAGTGTGGGATTACTGATGGATGTTGTAAATGCTGAATTTTGTTTGTGTTCATAACCTTCTGATCTTTTATCGTTGTTGCATTTTGATTTTTCTGTGAAGGGCATACACATAGGCAGCAGTACCTGTGACCTCAAGAGAGATTGTAGATGAACTGTTTCTCTACCAGAGAGCTAATCTGAAGATTGCATGTAAAAAAAACCTCACACAGCATTCTTCTAATTAAAAAAAACCAAAAAACTTCTAAGTGAAAGTCAGCACTTGCTGCAGCCTTCCATGAAGAGTGTTAAATGTGAGGGAAAAGAAATATATTTGCTTATTGATGAAGGAAAGCTGACTGCTTAGTATAACATTATTTTCAAGGAGAAGTTTTGCGTGTTGCTGAGATCCCTCTCTCACTGAAGCAGCCTACTCTTATATCGTTTATGCCAAAGACTGCGTTAACTCTGAAGCACAACATGTGTTGTCATCAGGCTGCTTTGATGTGCTGCCGTTGATGCTCTAGGGACCCGTGGATTTGAGGTAAACAATGCTCTGAAAGGGCCGAAGGGGGGAGCCTAAGTTGAGAAGCAGTGATGTGCACGTGCCAAGCCTGACAGGGGGGCAGGACTGTCTTTGAACTCTTCATGTTATGTCAGGCCCCAGCCTCAGCCTGGCTTTGCGCTGCCTTGTACGACTGGCTTCTGCAGTGCCTGCTATTAGTTATATTAGTTATATGCCCTTCCCAGGAGTGCCCTAGGCCAGTGATGCATAGCCTTCTCTTTGTGGTCGTGAGCTGATACTGAAAGGATAAAACCCTACAAAGACAACAGCAATATGATGTCATGCTTCCTCTGCTCAGTGGTTTGGTTTCATGCTTATTATAATCCACATAAGTCTATGGAATTAATCATAATGCTAGCACTTCTATCCAGCTGCCTCAAAGCTCTTTTCAGACATTAGTCACATTAGTCTCATAGTCCCTGTCTGAGGTGAGAAAATGCTGGCTCTTATCAGCATCATATGGCTGAGAAAGCTGCTGGTTGGAGGGGAATGCAGAACAGCGCACTGGTGTCCTCTGGAAGAGCTGGGAGTCACATCTCTGCTTCCCAGGCCTTGCTCGGTGCTTCATCTGCGCTCGCCCCAGCAAAGGGCAAGTCCTCTGCTACCACCAGTTCCAGCTGCATCACGCAAGAGAGCAGGAGAGGTTTCGGTTTGCCTCTGCAGTGAAGGTCACTGGCAAGCTTCGGGGCTGTGGAAGATTTGGGGGAGGGGGCTGATGAAATCTCAGCTGCTTCCGGCTCATTTCCTCCCTTGTCTGGCAAGCGCTGCAAATTGCTAACATGATGGAGAAAGAAACCGGAGTCTGGATGTTGCCAGATTATGTAGGGATGTGCTAAGAGATGTGAAATCCTCTCTTGGGTTTTCTTCAGTTCCCCTCCCAGATTTGATGTCTGCCTGATGAGGACAGACCCTATGCTCTGTTACACCATAACAAGAGACAGGAAACAAATCTTGGGGGACTCTGGACCATTGTGCGAGTCCTCCATGGCCCCACAACTTGCCACACAGCTACCAGTGTCTGGCAGCACTCTGAAAGTTCAGGGAAAAACATCCCCACAATTATGTCATAAGTCCAGATTTTCTTGCCTCTTCTGCACTGAACAGTATTTATGTACTTTGGGTGACCCTCCGGCTCTCACCATGCACAACACGCCACTGACAAATATTTTTGTGGGGTCATGTCACCTTGAGAAATATGCTTTGCTACACGAAGCTGCTCACCCAGCACTGCTTTCCTTGAGGGCTGGACCCTGAACATTAATCTTACGGCATGGCCGAGATCTATATCTACTGAACATGGTTTATAAGATTAAAGGGATATTATGAGTAACAAGTTCTATTTAGCTCTTTGACGCTATTTCTGTGCCAAAACATTTAAAGTGGAGAGAAATGGGTCATAAAAGGCTCTAGAAACCAAATATTTATCCAGGGTTTTTGTAGCAGTTGAAATGAATTAACAATGTAAAGTCAGTGTAGGCTGCATCAGATGGAGCCTACCCAGTAGAGATAAGGAAATACTAATGCTGGTGCATTGGATGCAGCTTGTTACATTTATGAAGGGAATGATATGACATGGTTGCATGTAGTAGGATGAGTATTAGGTTTAATGACACAGGTGTTACTTTCCTTCTAATGTCCTCTCTGTAGGCTTGGGAAATGTTTGCAAAATGAAAAATCGATGCTGCATACATTTGTTTTCTGTTTCTCCACATCATACCTCCTGCCCACCAAAGCTTTTCAGATTACACTGGCTCAGCAAAGGGTCGATGGCAGAAGGAGCTGCTGAGGCTGGTGCCTGCTGTGCTAGGGATGAATTTCATGATAGGTGTAATTGATGAAGAACATGGAGATTGCAAAAGAACAAGGACTTCTCTGAGCATCATCCATCAGCTAGAATATAAATATATATTGCTCCCAGCAACTCAAATGTGACAAAGTTTCTTTTCACTTTGCTGCTGTTCAACTAATTTGATGTCACATAACTTGCAAATAAAATTGAAAGGCAACAAAAACATAAGAAAGGTTGCATTAATAAAAGCTGGAACTGTGAGTAGAAAATCTCTCTCATCTTACTGTCCAGGTTATCACCTGGCCAGAATCCATGGACAGCCCCATGCCTGTGCTGTGGTCTGCTGTACAGACTTGTATTGGATTTCCCAGTGTGCTGGAATGGAAGTAGAGTTTGCTTTGATACTGTGGTGTGCTCCGCCTGTGGTCTTTAGCAAGAAACCGTCATTTGCAGGGCAGTCTAAAACTTCTGCGCTGTTGAGGTTCGCCTATAAGGTGTTGTAAAGGTAGATGCACTGTAGTATGCAGCATCTTGATTTAGTTGCCCACTTCATGAGAGATGGGAAAAGGTCAGTGCTCTATTACCTGTGGCGCCAGCTGCCAGTCCCTGGAAGTGCCACGTTTCATGATGGAGTTTGCCCTTACTCTGCCCAGTTCCACTGCATTGAACCTGTTGTAGGCAGATGGCAGCTAATGATTTAAATTCCTTCCTTTCTGCAACACTGGTTTATGTAATGCGCATTCTGCAGACTGTTGTCTGTTAAAGTACACCTAAACTCACGCTGTACTTGCTGACCCTGATCTCGCTGTTTTCCGCACCCAGGCCAAAAATGGTGAAAAAGAGCTAAGGGAATCTTTGAAACAAAGACATTCTCTCTTGGGCATCCTCGGCCTGATGCTGCTCGTCGAGGGTGAGGATGATGGTTTGGGTGGAAAGGATTGCATTTATGGCAGGGCTTGGGAGGCGAGGGGGCAGCTCGAGCAGCGCAGTGCAATCGCTTGCTGCAGCAGGAAAGATCATGTGGCCACATCATCCAGCCTGACAGGCGCTACCTGCAGCCGAATCGGTGCTTGAGAGCTTAGAAGAATATAAAACATTTAATTATTTATTTCCCATGGTGATCCCTGTAAGTTTGAGTCATGAGATTTGATTACATTTATGTTAGCATGCTAATAACACTCATCACATTATCCAGACTATTAAATCCAGATACACAGGGCATTATCAGTAAAAATATTAGTCTTCACCTCTACTTGTTTCTGGACATCAGTCTGTTGTTTTAAATTTTCACTTTTCTTACTACTTTGGACATGCTCATGAGATTTTGTTTTCTCTTGTGTATCTACAATCTAGGTAACTATGGCTGAGAATGTTTTCCATTATATTTTTAAATGAAGCTTATATGCATGTAAGCATGTGTATGTATGTGTATGCGTGTATATATTCATATACACACAGATATGTTTGTCATCTGGGCCATCTTTAAACAGCCACACATTTAGATACTGCTTAGTAAAAAGAGCCGCAGAGAGTGAAAATGGGAGGCTCTGAGTTAAAGTGCATCAGTGATTTTTGATTACAGTGAGCCTAGGGATTCCAGGTACACAAAATTAGCATTTTATAATTAAGGATAAAGTTTTGGACTGTTTTGAGAAACTGATAGATTTTATTAATAACCTTACATTTTATTTGAGCAAGAAAGATGAGCATACTGATCACAAAGAATAATTGTTGCAATATTTCACATTGCACTGAAGCTTATTGCTAAAATCCTCTCTTTGACACTGGTGAATATTCTGCTATTTTATCATACGCTGACTTGCATAGTAAGCGTAAAATTTTTCAGGAATGGAAACTAACAGTGGTTTTCATTAATAAATAAATAAAAGCAGACACTCCTCAAACTACCTGGGTTTTGCTGTAATGAGGTTTTCAATGTGTCTTTTGAATTCAGTGGAGAAAAACCTGTCATCAGGTTATTAATCAGTGCATCAGAAGAACATTCTTACTTTCCCTATAAACTCTGTAACCTTCACTGTGATTAAGACTTATCTAGTCCTTGACAAAAAATGTCCCAAATTCTTCTGTAAAAGGAAGAAAACTGTATTAGTCAAGTAAGTTGTGGACAAAGTGGGTCATTAATAATGCCCAGAGGTCTCTGTACAGACTTGGTTGGGGATAAATCATCAGTCACAAGTTTGCAATTTCCTGTTTTTGTCATATCAATGCAGATTCTTAACCTCAATGATTTAGTTTGTGAAACATTCAGGAAGACAGGATTAGTAGTCTGCTTCTCTTTTAAAATCTGACCTGATAATTGAAGTTTTAGAGGTAAATTCATTTTGCTGAAATAGCTGTTTCTCCATCTTTTTCATTTTATTGCGAATCCACAGGGAGGGCAATTCACTCGGGTTACACCAAGTGCGTTGGGCCCTTACCAGGAGGTGGGGTCAGGGTCTTGTCTTACAGACTGGAGGGGTTGTCTGGTGAAAAAAATTTTTTTTTTTCCCCCCTCGAGTTCTTCATTTCCTTCTTCTCCAGGCCCAGCTCCTCACGAGCTCGCTGCGGCGGTGCCGGAGCGCTGGCACGCTCGTGCCCCGGCGCGGGGCGGCAGCGGCAGAGTCGTGGGCGCCAGCCGCGAGATCACCCCGGAGGCAGGGAAGAGGAACCACGATGTAAAAAAGTGTTTAGAGAGATCATTTAGTGTTTCCTGTGCTAGTCTGGGATCCTGCCGTTCTTTGCCACATCGTGTGTTCTGGTGGAGCTCGTGATCCTCGCCCAGCCGGGAGGCACGGAAACCCCCCTCGAACCAGGAAAGCCTTCCCCATCTTTGATCCAGCCAAGGGGGTCTGACTGAGCGGGATGTTCGGAAATATTTTTGGTGTTAATTCAGCAGTACTTCCTTCCTTATCTGGGAAAGGGCAGAAGCTTTTCCTTACTGCTTCTCTAGCAGACAAAAAATATAGCAAGATCCAATGGCTGGAAAACACAGCTAGACGAACACGGACTGGAAAAGAGGCCTGAGGTATTGACCATAAGGGTATTTAACCACTGGAAAAACTTGCCGAGGGGGTTGATAAAGACTCTATCACCTTACATCGCTGAAACAAGACTCATCAAATTGCTATAGCCTCGCAGTCCTGACCCGTGCAATATTTTGTTTACTACAGTCTATTCCCGGTGACAAGTCGGTGAGGTGTCTACAGCTTTTCTCTGAAGCAGCTCAGCTCCCCTGATGCTGGGCTCAGGGGGATTTCCCGAACCGAAAAAAGTTGTCAGCCTCCCTCATGTGCTCTCAAGTCTCCAGTCCGTCTCTAATTGTTACAGTGAATGTAGCTAATGAATAACCAGCACCCCTGCAGGCAATTAGCATTTGTCTGCGTACCCAGCTATCTCCTAAATTGCATGCTGTGCATTTACGTATGGCTTCCTATAAAATGCAGAAATGGAGCAATCTATATTCTCATATTAATCACAGATGCCACTGAATATCAACAGTCTGCAAATCCACATCGTTTGAAAGCTGGGACAGAGAAACTACACTAAGTGTTCAGAATAAGCCTAGGATGTTTATCTATTTGGATACAGTTGCTGTCCACAAAGGCGTACAGCCCCTAGCTTAGGCTTGACAGTGCATGCAAAAAAAAAAAAAAAAAAATCTGAGCTTGCCTCCTTTGACAGAATTAATTAAAAAAAAAAGCTTTTGTTTTCCAGCCATTATAATGCTCTTTTCTATGATGCCTTGATAAAGACACAATGAATTTATAAGAAAAAAGTTATAGAAGAAAATAAATGAGGTTCCTCTTCGTTATTCTTTGTTACGGTATGTCCTTCCACATCAGGCTATGATTCTCCATTATTTTAACACTTGCTTGCTTAGAACCATCAATTTACTCCTCCTAATGTTTTAATATAATCCCCTCTTACACCCTCCCTCCCCCAAATAGTGGAGAGGATTGGGGGTCACAGGGAAAGTCTGTGACAGTTTGCAAATTATGCCTAGGATGCTTGAGTTTGTGGTTGCTATCCTACCCAAGCTGATTTTTCTCTGTCTGCTTGCCCCTATTTCTGCATAAGCTTTAATAGCATCTAAACATTTTGACTAGCTTGTTCATACTATTTGCACGGCCGTAATTCTAATTGTCTAGAGACCGTTTTCTGCCAGGTAGGCATGTTAACAAGGTGCCTAGTCCTAAAGCAGTTACTACTGCAGGAAATGGCTCTTTTAATACCTGGAGCGTGTCTCAAAAATTCTTCTGACATAAGATGGCTTTCAGTTATAACTATAAATCTTTATTATAACGGTTCATTTTCTTTATTACAAAATGATAATCACTGTGGTTTTAATGAGAATGGCAGTCAGTCTCTGCATTTCAGTATTTCAGACCTTAGAAGAATTGCACAAGTCAGACTAAAGGCAAACAGACTTCACTCTTAACCCAGTCTTAACTACAATAAAATACGTGCATTTATTTTACACAGGCTCTTTTACAAGAACTGTGCCATGCCAAATGGTTAAAAAGAAAGCAATTACAAAGTTAAATTTACCTGGGTGGAAACTTGAAAACCATTAACATCCTCTGTGCTTGGTTTATTTAACATTACCTGGTAATTAGAGCACCGGATTAAGACTCGCTCCTAATTACTGAGCTAAAGCTGAAGGTTTCCCTGTCGTCTTTCCAGTAGTCCCCAAACTGTCCCCTGGCAGGCATACCCTGTGAAGCAGGGAGGTTAGCGCGCACGGAGCTCTGTGCTGCTCTAGCTAAGTGAAATCACCTAAACCTAGCACAAGTATTCTCATATTAATCTGCTGTCTTCAGTGTAGGTGTGCCCTGTGGTGTGATAGGACCGCTAAAAATGCTGGGATTTTGTGGAAAGGGTGAGGACGAGAAGTGCCATGAGTTTGCTTTTGTATTCTTTAAATATTGCACTGAGGAAGGCCTAGGTAGTCCTGGAACAAACATCCCTTGCATTCCCTCTTGAGAAGAAAAGGGAGAGCAAGCTCCCTGCTTCTTCCATCCTGACAACTGGCGATTTTCTGTTCAGCTCTTTCCCAAGATCTTATAAATCCCACCTTCTGCTTTTTCAAATAAAATCCCATTTTTACCTCTAAGGAAAGCCATTTGAAATGCACTTAGCAACCATCAGAGTCTATTTTTAGTTTCTATCAGGGTGTAATGTGCAAAATGTAATAATCTCATGCTTGAAGTTTTTTTTTTTTTTCCTTCTTCCCAGGGACATGAAATTACTGCGGCTGAACAGGAGTGAGAAAAACTGTGTCTGAGCTTTTGCCCAGAACTCAGAAATGCTCTCTGTATGTGTCTACATATAAGTTGTTCGTGTTCACCTTTTGCAGCATGGTTATTTATGGGCAAACCCAGCCACTGTGAATGTGCTGAACAAGGTCAACTGAGCATACGTTCTTTCCTGACCATGGACCTTATTGTCAAGGATATTTGTAGGACAGACAACCAAAGATAGTTAAGAAAGCAAATGAATAAACCTGCATGATTTCAACAGAGGTGGGGAAATAAAAGGACTATTTGAGCAAATGAATGAGTGACTTGCGCCTGAGACAGAAGAGTGTTCTCACCTGATGGACTGGGAAAATTGAGCTGTTGATATTATCTTTGGTCCTATGATGTTTTTTCCATTTTCTACAAATGTGCTGTGCTCCCTCAAATTCTGGGAATAGAGCACTTGATGGAGATGTCAGATCTGCAGAAGCTCTTGTGGTGGGGGGAAGATGTCTTTCATTAATGGGTCCTCTGCCTCTGAGGCAAGGTAGGAAGGATGACTGTAGGACTGGTCTGGGTGTTCCCAGTTACTGCTGCTGAACACTGTGTGAGACCTTGGCTAAATCATTAACGTCATTAACCTTGATGCGATTTAGTTCCTCACCTTCAGCTCATATTTGTATCCCTTTCTCCAACTCTTGAGGCTGTAAGAAAGACCAGGTTTGTCTGTCACTGTGTTCGCATGCTTCAGGGCAGTAGTCAGGGTAAGTTCTTGAGGCTGCTTAGTGGCTCAAGGGCTTTGTTGGATAGCAGCTAGTCTTCCTCTTCAGTACTTGGTATTGTCATACTAAAATGAGTTTCAAGATTAGGTTGTTGTTATTTAATGCTGTTGTCTAGTAAATCTGAAAGGCTTCATCCAGCTTGATGGTACTTGTTTGTAGAAGGCCTGCTAAATGACAGTTCATGCCCCAAAGGGCTTTCTGATGTAGAAGATGTCCCATTCAATTACCAACAAAGTGGTAATTCCCTTTTAATTGCAATGTAGGATATGCACATGAATACTGTGTGTTCTGGGGATGTAACAAATAACCAGACAAACCATGTCCTCTGTTTCTATCTGCTATATTTCCTGTGAAACAGAAGCAGCATTCTCCTCCTTAGACAGAGCGACTGGTGTCATTAGAGAAGTCTAATGTAATACTGGGAGGAAGAACAGTCCCTTTCTGAAAGGAAGATGTAGTTCAGAGGACTGGGTAGAACAACACTTAGTGATTCTTCTCCGAGCTCCCTACAGTCTGGAGGAACATGTCCATGCTGTTCTCCACTGCGTAGCTCACTCTGCTCTGCATGCCAGACTGTTCAGGAGGGATCAGAGGGAAGATGAGCATAACAACCTGTCTCTTCTCAGTCCTTTGTGAACGGGGTGGGCAGGCAGGAAAGGGAAGAGAGAAGCTGCCAAGCTCGTCAGAACAGTGGATATTAATTCTCACCCTTCCTCTGAAGGGGGTGTAAGAAAGCATATTCCTTACGATCTGTCTTGTGCATGGTGTGACAAGAATCTGGCCTTTGAAGGCTGAAAGGTATGCCTTTTGCTACAAAACCTGGGAGAAGTGCACCCAAACCATTAGATATGAAAAAGCTGGCAACCATGGCTTTGGTCTGCATATACTGATGTGTAGTGTCAGTATTTACCCAGTGATGCTAGTTTAGATTGTGAACTCCCAGGGCTACAAACAAGTCAAAAATACTAGAAAGAGTGGAAGTCTAATAAGGTCAAATAGTCCTTTCCCCTGGAGCCACTGCATGGCTGCTCTGTGCTGTGGATTTCCTATCACTTTGTCCGTTTGAATTTTGAATGGAAGAAGTGATGGGGCTCCCATTGCTCCCTTCTGGAGATCAAGTGACCTCCTGTGCAGATCAGAAATAGACTTTAAATTATTCATTGAATAAAGTCTAGGATTTTTGTGAATGTCTGTCTGATTCTCTTTGCTCTCTATTATTCCTGGCTTTCCTACGAGCCCATAGAGCATGTAGTCACATCCTTCCTATCATCACATCTGCATTGCCTCCTTTCACTCACACATCATCACATTTCTATGAGCACTGGCTGAATTTTCCCTTTTTCTGTTGAATGAGGGAATTATTTTACCTAATAAGACTTTGATTTCCCCATTCAAGTGTGCTGTGCTCCTGATCAGAAAGGGGATATAATTTCCTCCTCATGGAACTCACCTTCTAGCAGAAGTCAGTGTATTAAATCAAATTGCATGGTACTGTAAACATCTAGAATCAAACTCTGTTCTCATTTGTATCCATGCAATCACTCTGAGTAAAATGCAGCCTGTAGAGCTTAAAGACACGCACTTTTAATCCTGTGCATTTTGTAAGACTAATAACCTGCTTGGAGGCTTGAGGGCACACAGCCTGATTGGACAGGATAATGTAGGGTAACAAAACATGGGTTAGTGTTCTGAAACATGATTCTGGATGGGAGAAAAATGTAAGGAATGTGTTAATATTCCTTAATTTCAGCACTCTTGCAATCAAAACCTCATAAACAAATTTATCCCTTTTGGTAATATTGTTTGGCTTCAAGCTGAAACTGAATGTAAGATATGTTTCCCTGCAAAGAAGCATTGCTGTTTTATTTGATGGTCTGAAATAAAATCAGAAGGAATGTTATTTAATCAGTGAGAAAAGGAAAAAAGAATAAACAGACATCCCATAACTTTGTGACTGTCATTATGCAACATATGAGGTACCCTGAAAGCTTAACATTTTGGGGAGACAGGCTCCTCTTCTCTTCCTGTGGGAAGGAGGCTCGGGTGTGGAAACACCTGAAGCAAAAGAGAACTCCTGAGCGACTTCCCATGCACGATCCCTGCCTCAGGGAGATGCAAAATAAAACGCTTTTTTTTTTTTTTTTAATTGCTATAAACTTGAAGTGATCCTCTATTTCCGTCACACCTCTACCGACTATTTTGGTTGCAGTGAAGTTAGGCCAGATTTAGGGATAAGCAAGAGTAAAATTTAGCTTCCTCTTCATTTAAGCATGCTCAAAACCTTGTGTGAACCCCCAATTTCTTCACTGGCTGAAATAGTTACTCTGGGATGATGTGGTGAATTTACAAATCATTGGTTAAATTACAAATTAGCTTTTCTACTTTGTCTCTTTATTGTGGAGATTAAAACCAAAGAGATATAATGCACTGATAAATTATGAAGTTCTGGTGGTATTTGATATAATTTCTCTGGTCTGTGACTGCAACAGACTTGATTTTTCTTTTGACGATGACTTTTTTTTGTAATATAACCTTACCAGTTCATGTGTAGTTCATAGCATTCCTGGTGTATGTGTGTGTATACAGGAGAAAGAGAAACTAGAGTCAAACCCATAGCTTCTTAAGTAATAAACAAAACCAGCAACACAAAAGTAGAATTGCGTTATAGTTCATTTAAGCCTCACTGAAGTTTCCATTGTGCAAACATTTAAATGTTGTAGTTACTGTGGCACATCTCATTTTACTTTATTCCCTGGTGGATGTTTCCTGGAAAATTTGGTACAGATGCTGAACAATAAAGCCTGTTGCAAATTGCTTTCCAACTGCTAGGTAATTACAGCAGATTTTATGCTAAATGTAAAGAATCTACTGTTATTTTTTTTAATAAAGGGAACATCTTTTCTTATCTGATGCTTTAATACTGCCCATTTGTCTTTTCAGCTGAAGAATAATTTCCAGTTATTCATATCCAATCCGAGCTGCTGGTGTGCCTGCTTTTCCATATTCTTCCCCAGTATCTGCATGTTACAACGATCAGCTGGAAGTTCAGACCTTTCATGTATTCAGTAAGTAACATTAAATATTTAATATGAGTACACTGAGGCCACAGAGCATGTTTCTGTACTCGTTACCAAATTGGGCAGAATATTCAGTTTCAGCGGGCAGCAAGGATTAACTCCACATTTTGTCACATTTGTCAGTGTTTACCAACATGACCAGTGACATTATAATCTCTCATATACCAGGGAGACCAAATATAAAACTACTTATCTCTTCTTAGAGAGAGGTTTCTCTCACTGCTTACGTACACGAACAAGCATCTTGTGCTTCAGGAAGAATGTCAGTGATTTGCCCTGCAAAGTGAATGAGCTGGGCTAGATATGTATGATTCATTTAATGGAGAGAGAATGTCAGCAGAGTTGGGGGAAATGCAGCAGCCTTCTTCACTGAATATTAGGAAATTCAGTATTAATGGGTTCAAGATGCTGTGTGTGGCGTAGGCACTGTAGCCATCAAGAGTGTCATGGTAAGTGTCCTCCCTCCTCCATCTCTGGTAGAACTCATTTACCAGGTGTCGCATTCAAAGTCTGTGACTCCACAGTGTCTCAGAGAGAACCAGATCAATGCTCTCTAGAAAAAACACGGGAGCTGCAGAGTATTCAGGGGTGTGTGAGCAAGCTGAAATGTTTGTGGCTGAGGAGGACTGGCTCCTGGAGAAAAGGAAATGCCTGTGTTTCTGTATGTGAAGACTAGAGCTTACTGGTTTGATGTGAGCAAGGGAAGAATGATATGAAAAAGCTGCAAGACTCATTTCTGGGTGAATTCACTCCAGATTTGCTGCAGGATCTGCTAATCAAAATCCCCTCCCATTGGAAACTCTTTGTAATACTTTTGTAGAGATCACCTATGTTTTGTCACAGCAGAGATGACAAAATATTTGTGAATTTGGCATGAGGCCAAGGGAGGGCTGCTGCTGCTGGTTCTTCTTTTTAGGTGGACATCTGCATAGTCTCAGGTTCCTCGTGCCACACTCAGAATAAGCATACTGCTCTGTTTTCATCTCTCTCGTTGGCAGTTACGGAGAGCATAACCCCTGTGCTGGGGAGAGGACATGGAGTATTAATAGGTTGATGTACTAATCATTTTGCATGCGGTGGAATGTGATAGCTTGAGAAACTGTATTACTGAGCCACGGAAAGCAGTGTTACTGGTCTGCTCTGGGTTATTTAGTAAAGTCAGAACATTGTTATCAATCCTGGGCTCTTGGAAAGCACCTTTGTGTCCCTGTGCAGCTGGAGGAAGAGGGACTTAAGATTGATTTCACAGCTGTTGTCAGCGCAGAGCAGGCAGGACGTGCAGTGCAGGCAGCGTGCTGGGCTCTGGGGAGGAGGCAGCTCCACTGCCACCAGAAGCAGCCCAGGAGTGTCAGGTGCTAATGCAGAGGTTATGGAACGAGTCTCCACGCCTGCACCCACCATCAGTAGAGGGCATCAGGAGCATGGCTATGAACGCTTCCACCCACACCTTATCCTTCAGATTGCAAAGGACAAGTGTTTGGGGCTGTAATCATCTGCACTTGCAGAATTGCACTTGGGATCTATTGTAAGCATGCAACTGAAATGTATTTTAGAAATGTGTCAGTCATTAGAGTCTAAAAATTAATCTGAGCCCACACAGGGAGCAAGTGCATAAGAGTGAATCAGAGTAACATGTTGATTAAAGGCAGTATCTTGGAGAGTGAAGTTACTGCATTTTACACCATTACCGCCCATGAACTGGTGGAAAAACTAGAATACAAAAATCTATCCCAACATCTAGGAATCTGCATGATCTAAACTTTATTTGGAACAAGATAACCTAATTTAAAGATGTTTTCCAAGAGGAGGTGCAAGTAAAACAAAAATTTAATATTTCTGTGAAGGTAGAAAAGAGGCTTGGAGAGGGGCCATCAAGATGATTACATAAAGTGCTGATGTTCACAATTCTCTCACAAAAAGGAAAACAAATTTCAACAAATTAGCCTAGCCAATAAACCAGAATTTTGTGTTTAATTCTATGCAATTATTTGACATCTAGGGTTATAATGGAGAAATATTATCGGAATGTATAAGAGTGTATGAGTAATATATAATATATTAGAGAATACATAAGAGTAGTCAAGAGAAAAAATTATAAAGCATTCATGCATTTGTGTGTGCAGAAGTAGTAAAACCTGAAGTTGTAACACTGGCAAATGGAACTTTGATAAAAGTCTGTAAATGCAATTGACTTTGGTCATTAAGAGAGAACTTTGAGGATCTGGAAAAGCCCTGGGCAAATCATTGGAGAAATCCTATTATCATGTGAAAACTTACAAGGCTGAAAAAAGGCAACCGTCTTCTTAAAGGCAAAAGACACATGCTTTATAACCACCACCATTAGGAATGTCCTGTGGTCAAATGAATAATTGGAATTAGCAGGTCAGGCACGTTTCGCGCAGGTGATCTGTCAGCCATCACACAAAGGTCACCGCTAAGGTCCCGCAAAGGTCCCGCACTTGTCTGGAATATTTCATAAGCTGCCTAATACTTTCTGATGGTGTTGTTAGTCACGTGCTGCAAAAACCCTCCCACTGGCCTCCTGACAACAATTGGATTAATGTACGGGATTTGTGTAATAACTAGCTACAGACACTTAGAAGGAGCTGTGTGCTGGTAAAATGTACAAAATTAGCAGTTCTTTGTGCCAGAATCCCTCCGCAGTAAAAGTTTGTGCACTAGAGATGGGTGAAAACCTCTCTCAGGTCTCTATGGACATTGTAGTGAGTTTTAAACTGAACCTACTCTGGTGCTATTTATGACCTGCTTTTTCTATTTCCCATTAATTTTTATATGACTGATTGATGTGAACGCAGAAACAACGAGGAGCAAACACTATAGTGTGGTTAATGCAGAGGTTTCAAGCTCATTTGAATCTGTTACCCTGACAGGGGAACAACACCAGATTAATCCTCAGGGAAAGTCTCACTGGAGATTACTGGGTGTCCTACAACAAACCTCCCAGTACTTGTGAATGCCAAGGTCTATCTGCATCCACCGATGTGACAAGCAGCTCTGATAGGCAGTCAGAGGTCTAACCCTCTCCAGTGCTGCCAAAGGTGGCAGATGAGATGAGAAGAGATGAAATAAGACAGGATGGGACACGGGAGAGCGCTCTTGGAGGCATGCGCTCCCACCGTGGGACATTACATTCAAAGCAAATACCCACATGGCTCACGAGGCAACAGAATCCACATCCAGACACTTTCTGAATTCCAGTAACACAGTCTGATAGATGAGATATGCATTTTAACATACAACTAATAAATTGCTAATTAAAACAAACAAGAAAGAGTCAGCTAATCAAATCTCGTTGCCGTATGGCAAAAATCCCTGGCAGCCTCCAAGACAGGAGTCACCCAGCCCTGGGTATCAACAGGCACCTAGTGACTCAGTTGAGGATTAGGGAGAAGCAGGGAATTCAGGGCGATTACTCATCTAGTTGTCAAACACAACATTCTCTTTTCTTCTCTTACTTTTGTTGCTATGAGGCATTTATCACATCCAATCGTTACCCCTGGCGTGAATAGCAAGACAGGCTCTGGTACACAAATAAACATGCTGTGTTCCCTAGCACTGCCTTGCAAGGGAAGAAAAGGAAAAGGAGAGCCCCTTCTTCCCAGACACGTGACTGCATGTGTCAAGCGGGAGGAAAAGGGAAAAGCAGACAAAGCATTTGACACTACTGTGGCAGCTGAGGTTTTCTCCTCAGCTGTGACATCTTTTGAGGTGCTTTCACCTGCGTTCAGGCTACTGAGTTGAGAGCATCTGAGAAAAGTGGAAATCTTGCAAATACTTGTGTATATGTCGCTGTCTGAATAGTGCAGAAGTGACTGAATGCTAGGAGTCTCCGAAGGCAGAACAGTTCCCCTGGGATTGAGGGTACCAGGCCTTTAACTTGAACCACAGACTTCAGAAATGAGAGAAATATTACTGGGGAAGAGCAATTCATAGGCTAGAATTTGCCTGTTCAATATTTTGGTTGAGAAATGTTGCATGCTAATGCTTGTGGTAAGAACAGCAGCCAGTTTGAGGATAATTTACAAGCAGGAAAAAGGCCTATAAATGATTCAGCAAGAATTAGCTCTGTTCCACACACAGTCCTATTAATGTGTATTAGTGCGAAAGTCATCAGCTACAGAGCTGAGAGGCTATTTAAGTCTCTAAGGCCCATTACATCATTGGCATTTCTATCTAGACTGCTGATAGTAGGTTCAGTTATTATGGTGACATTGTGGTATGGCTTTTTCATATGAAGAACAGTATATAGTGACAGTCTGTGTAGTGTTTCACATACGCTAAGTGATGACAGTCAGGATGTCCTATAGGGAGAAAAGCTTGGTTAATTAAGCTATGTTAGTCAATGATATGAATCAAGAACAAAACAGGATGTTTGTCTTGTCTCCTTTATTAACTTACTTCATCCATATAACTGCAACAACTGGATGACTCGCAATCTTTAATGACGAACTGAGGGACAAAGATACTATGGTCACATAGGCCCTGGAGCAGAAGACCACCTGAACCCACACAGCCAAAACCCTAAGTTAGTATTTTAATCAGTGGATCATTTTCCTGCATGTTTGTACTGCAGGAATGTAGTTTCAAGCCATTTGCAACAGATGAGCTTTAAGCTGTCGTGGTAAAAGACAATATAGGTAATAAATCCTTCTGTGAGTCATGAAAGTAGTGTGTCCCTCTCTAAATTTATGTGTTCCTACAGAAGATATCTTTTATCCTCTCTTGAATAGTACTTTCACTTTCTTAAATGGAATCATCATTAAAAAAAAAAAAAAAAGCTGAATCTGGATTTTTTTCCCACACCTTTTACCCTTGTCTTGGTTCAGATTTAAGTCGTGTCACTGGGGATGTGAATGCAATGTAAAATTCAGTGTTAACAGATTATAGCCATGAGATGTTGGAAAGGTTGTTTTCTATGGGGATACAAGGTGAAAGGTGCCCAAAATGTGGGTGGTGGGAAAGGTTTTCTGCAGTAAGAACTCATTATAGAGTTTTATTTGACTACTTTTTGCAGAAGTCTGGTGGGAGACAAAGCTCTATATTCTCCTTGAAGTGACAGAAATATAGCAAAATGTAACAAAAGTGACTTAAATAATACAGGGAAATGCTGGGCTGAATCCATCAAGACTCTCAGTGTCCCAGTCATGATCCAGCAAACCACTTAAGCATCTGCTTTACTGTAAGCACTGTTTAAATCAATGCTGATTTGCTTTGCTGGATTGGGAACAGAGTTCAGCATAGTTCAGGAGTCAGTCTACATGCCCCTATTTTTCATCTGCACAATGGGTTCCTTCCACTTTTCAGTTATCTCATCTTGAATTGTGAGGGTTTTGGAGAAGAGAATATCTTCTAGCAACTATCGGTAGCTTCCCTAGCAGCCTGGGACTAGGGAAAAAAAAAAGAGTAAACTGAGTCACATAATAAATAATGATAGTAAAAAGAGGGTACAGATCTTGATAGAAAACACTACTATTTTGCAAAACTAAATGAATCAGTCATGAGCCCTTTCTGGTTATTTTATGTCCACAAGTAGAAGGGATTTTGCCTTTTGCAAAACAGCATCGAACAGCCAATATAGAGAGGACCATAATGTTCCTTTCTTTTCCTAAAAGCCGTTAATGAACCTCTGATCTCCTGTGTCCCATCCAGTGTTTATTTACTAGAGCATTCTGCCTTGCTTCTTCCATTAGGCATTTAGGTGCCCAGAGTCTGGCAAGATTTCTGAAACGAGCAACTTTCTTTTATATTCAGCTATAAATGACACTGCTGAGTGATGGGTTATATGGGAAAGGGAAAAATTGTTTCCCCCCCACACCTGGAATCCATCAGTTATATAGGCTTTTTGGAAACACCGTGCAATCATATAAACAGGAGCCACCCTGGTCTTGATGAGGCCACAGGCTACACTTCTGAAATGAAAGGCACGAGCTCCTTTCAGCCCTATGAGGGATGAAGGAGGCAGGCTCATTTTTCATTTAGAGAAGGGTTAGCACCAGGTGTGCTACCTGGAACAGCATGACATATAGCATGGAATATCTTGTCTGACGCAGTTATTTCCACTTCCCATTGTTTACTAAAGACCCCGATGCCGAGATGCAATGTCGTGCCCCTTCCCTCTGGAGGATGCAGAGATGCACTCCGCTGATGAAGGCATGCTCTGAAGTAAGATGTTTTCCAAACTTTCCTTCATTTGAATCAGTGCTAGTACTGGGTTTAGAAAAGTCACCCAGCAGGAGACGCATCTATGTTTACAGCAGCTGTCAGGTCTATTCACAAAACATAGGTGCCTTGCAAATCCTCGGTAACTGCCACACTCCCTCTAGTCTTTGTGATCTGAAGCCTAACCAGAGGGTGAGCTATGAGCTCTTTGACTCTTGGAGCTGCCTTTCCTCCCTGAGATGATTTGACCCCTCTGTATCCAGCCCATGCTGCCAGAACACTTGACTTTCCGGTGCAGAATGGACTTTGTACCACTCCACCAGTGTCTAGCCACGAGGCAGTCCTCTGTCTCTCTCTTTATGGGCCTCTGATCAGGCCACAGGGCTCTGACAGGGACTGGCTCCCTGAGGAACCGTCCAGTGTCTGAAAGAGATAAATGTGACTCAGACTTACCAGGAGCCGAAAATGTGGACAGGTATTGTTTTGGCTGTAGATCTGTGTTAGAAACAGCAAAACCCCTTGGGAGTTATCGCTGGAGGTCCTGCTCGGAGCTGTGTGTTACCACAGTTTTCTGTCTCGTGCCTCTGTTTACCCTCCGCTGTTCTCTCTGCCTAGATTGCAGGCCATGCCTTTTGTTTTACGGTTTTGTTTTCCCCTACCCCACTTTGTAGGGGATCCCACACAGATTAGTTTCTGACTGGGGTACAGAGAGCTTGTAGTTAGCCCTCTGAGATTAGAGACCAGTTAAGATTCAATCATTTATAAGGCATTATAGACATAGTCCTCAGTTGGGGTCTAAGCACTTCTCACTTAGTTTTTGCCCCAAAGCACTGACAGTTAGGACTGTCTGGGCAATGTCCATAGCAACACAACCCTTTATGTGGTTTGGGTGCTTGGGTTTGTAGCTACGATGCTGGAAGATTTGCAAGCAGTGCTGAAACCCTTTTGGCTCATTATCCTCTTTCCTCATACAAGTTACTTTAGAGGGAGCCTGGGTAAGTGTATAGGGGCAGCACTGCCACATTTCTTTTGCATTTCAACCGTATGGAAAAGGTAGATGGGGTGAAAAAATGCTGGTGAATGTGAAAACATGGCCATAGCACTCCAGATTCATCTTGTGTGCTTTTGCAAGCATGACTACCCTCTAAGGCTTGAAGGAAAGATTTGAAGAATGACAATGAGGTCATTTTTTCAGATATTCACAGACTGCTCTTCAATGTTTGATGAGCAGCATGGGGCGCTTGATGAAAAATGACTATGGAGTTGTACAGGTTTTTTAATTTGCTTTAATTTTTATTTATTCCAGTCTCATAAGGTGTTTGGAGAGCTTCTCTTGGCTTTCTGAAAGCCTGTCTCCACAGGTGTGGTATAATACATGTGGTACTAACGTGGAGTCCTGTCCTGTCCTTGCCTTACTCCCTGACAGCATCTGAAACAGTGTGCCATGAGTTCAGTGCTCGCAGTAATGCTCCAAGTGTTTAACAGAAGTGACTGGATGCCCTTAGCATCTCCAGTGGAGAGTTTGTCTAATGTCTTGTCCGCGATGCAGTAAAAATTCCCTTAGAAGTATGCATAAAACATTCATGAAGTACAAATGAAGATTTAGACCCTCATATCTTGGGCTGGGTAATGATGCATCTACTGGCATTATGGAGTGCTCTGTGGCCTGGTAATGTGCCTTTTGATACGTAATTTGTAGGACATGCAGTGCTGTGAACCAGGTAATCTTTGAGAGTGGGGAATAAGGAGGAGAGAAAGATGGTTAAAGTCAGTCATTGTCTTTGCGCAGTTTAAAAACAAGTTAAGGAGTTGGTGACTCGTCAGCTATGTTAGCTCAGTATTACCAGAGGACAAGCGCTCTTCTCCCCGCAAGGCCACATTTTGAGAAGAGCTCACTGCTTCTGGGGTCGGCAGCTTGTCGGAGCGGCTCAGTCCCAGCAGTGCCAGGGGATGCTGAGCGTGCTGGAAACCAGTCTGTGAGTGGCACGCCAGAGGCTGCTGGGGACCAAGCAATTCTGGCAAACAGGCCTGTTTGCTTAGCCACCTGCCTGCCAGCTGTGCTCCTTCCAAAATGCTGGTCCTTGAGCTCCCCTGCAGTTTTCTTCAGTTTCAAAGATTACTTGGTTCAAAGTCTCCAGGTGGTGAACATGCAATTAGTTACCTTGCCTGGCATTTGCAGGCTTTGCTTCTTTTGTCATTCTTGCTCACACATCATTTAGCCTATTTTCTTGTTTCCTTGTAATCTAGTCTCCAGTCAAGAGTTTTCCAGGTCCACACTGCCCTGAGCTAGTATATATTGGCCAGTTATGTGACATGCATGCAGGACATACCTAAGCTGTGACAAAGCTGATACCTTAAGTTACAGATTCCCTTCCATCAGTGGCGAAATGACCTACTTGACATCTTCAGAATATTCCTTCTTGATCCCTGCTGGGTAGATGAATGGATATTCCAAAGCATAGGGCAATTCCTGAAGTGAAACTAATCAAGGATGAATGGGTGAGATTGCTGCTTTCTGGACAACAGTAGTGCTCCAAGTGAGCATGGGCTTATAAACCCCCATCTCCAAGTGAGCATGGGGTTTCTGGGAGGCTGATCCCTCTCCTGGGAATAGCTACTATCTTAATCTTCCTTCATCCCAGCCCGTTCTTCCCCCCACCCTCCCAGTGGCTGGGCATCCGCTGCTCTTCACACGTAATAGTATTCCTGAGGAGTGCTGCAGTGCGTTTTTGTGAGGCGTGAATGTCACACGAACCACCTACATCCTGCGCTCAGAAGGGTAGTGCTGGTTGAAAGATTTCACCGTGCTGACCCCAGAGTGTAAATGTACCATTACACAATGACTGCGGAAAGCCATCATGCTATACAGCTGTGGGAAATTCCTCTGCCTGTTATTCAAAATTCTCTGGGTTTCTTTCGTTATACCTGTGTTTTATTCCTGTTGGCAAACACCACTTTCACACAAAGTGGCATTTATTCCAGAGTCTTAACCTGATCCCTGCTGGGTTCAAAATTGACAAAACTCTACCTGACTATTAGCAAGGTACATAATATAACAGCTAAATATAGCACTGACAAAGGCTCTCCCTGAAATAGCAGCAGCATGGGGATAAAATCAATGTCATTTCTTACACAGTTCCTTGACAGGCATTTGCTAGAAGAATCTTATCTGCACCTGTCACTGATTCTCAGATACTTCTTGAATCCCGTTATAAAGCACGGAGCCATCAGTGCCTAATGCAGAGAACAATTGAATCCCCTGTGCTGAACCTTCCGTGGAAAAGAGCCTTCGCTCGTCCTTCAAGGCTTTCATCTCTGCTCTCCTACATAAGGTCTCTGCATTTAGATTTGCAGTGGCGCAATTTGGGTTGATCTTGTTTCTTAAATAATATTGTTTCCTTGTGTACTTCTTGGTAAAGGTGTTTGCTTCTGATCTGATAAGGCGTAGTATCCTTTTGGCATTTCAGAAGAGGTGGGCAGGATGAATTATTCATTTTAAAAGTGTGTGACATTATGATGGAGCTTCAGCAAAGTACATTTAAACATTAAAAATGGGATGAATCAGTTTAAACTCATCTGAGCTTATCATATATCAGATAAAATGACTGATACAAAGGATGAAAAGGAAGAAAAAAGCTCTTCCCAAACCATTTCTAAATCAGACTCCAAAACCAAACCAAATATGAAAGAGGGTTTATTTTCAGATCTTCTAATGCCAAGAGGTTTAAGGAAAATTGATGAAAATACAGGGTTAAACCCTCTTTGGTATAAAGTGATACAGCTGTTGGAACTGTGCAGATTTACATCCCCGAAAGACACAAAGGGGAAGGCAGGGACCAACCATTTGGACCACTGAATCAGTGAGGACCTGAGGGCACAGATTCCTCAGGAGAAGTCAGGTACGGAAGATAAGAAAAGGCTGCGGTGAAATCCTAAAGAACAAGGCAGTAAAAGGTGGCAGTAGGGATCTCATGGAAGTGCTTCAGGATTCTGCTTAGACTTGTATCCATTCTGTCTCCTTTATTCTGAAGTGGTGGGTTTTTTTTCCTAAAATCCTTCTACCAAGTCTTTCTCTATATGCTTCAAATAAGATAGATCCCTTAACCTATAAACTGGATGTCTCCGAGCATAAAGCTTTGAGAATAGTTTGTTTAGGCGCAGAATTTATTACAGGCCTCATTATTTTTATGAAAGTGCTCTGTCTTATAAAGTCTAATTCTGGAGGGAAAAATCCTCTCTAAGTAGTCCTTTAAGTAGAATTTTCACGTATCTTTATGTTTTAAATACTGCTCTTTTGCTAATCCTTTCTGTGCTTTCTTCCTAGACTTCAGGATGCCACAGGGCTATTATCATGCTAACGGCCAGCTGGGTGATACAACAGGAGTTTCCTTGTTGAGGCCTTGTGCTCGGAGTTGGCTAGTCACGTGGTCTATATAACATCTCCTCTCTATTTCAGGAAGGTCAGGTTGTAATTCAGCTGGAATCTTCCTGCACATTCTTTCATTTTGATTTCCCATAGCACTAAAATACCAAGGCTCTTGTCAAACTGCTCCATCATCTAGACTGCACTGCCCATACCAGATGAGAAATTGCAGCTCAAACCCTAAGGAGCCATTCTGCTACCTTCAGAAGGTTGTATTCCTGCAGCGTTCCCTTTCTTTCTCTGTGTTAGTTTATAGTCTATCCAAATATTTATGCCATGCCCACTTTTTTACTATCTGAACACCCAAGTTCTTTCTAGTGTAAAACTGAACTTAAAATCCTTGTCACAGTAATAGGCTTTACTGCCGAAATAACACAGATGCTCTACCAAGTGCTGAAACATGTGCTTTCTGTTTCCTATACAATTAATATAGCTGTTCTGCTTTACCAAATTCCCTGAAAAGACTCTCCTAAAGCTCCGTGATGATAAGACATAAAACCGGAGGTCTGACCCCTTGTGATCATTAGCATGTGAGGGAATATAAAAACCAGGGAACTGTCGTGAGCAGTCCCTGCAGAAATCCATCCAGTTCAGCATCCTGCCATTCACAGTGATAAATGTGAATTGCTTCTGAAAAAAGACCTTGAACAGGCAGTGAGGGGGAAACTTACCACCAAGGACATTTTTCTTTTAATTCAAAAGAATTATAACCTTTCCTAAATTCATACTTTATTATTTTGGCCATCAATTCCTGTTTTTGATAAAAACATCCAGTCTTTCTGAGAAGTAAGCTGAGCTCTTACTCTCAACGATATCTTGTGGCAATGAATTCCAAAGACTAATTATGTGAAGATGTATCCGTTGATCAGTTTTTTTAATTTGTCACTTTAATCTGAAAATTTTCAGACCCCAGTTTTTTTCTTACTTTTAGACCAATGAGAAATAAATGTTCTTTATCTATTGCTCTCTACCATTCATTATTGATGCACTTTTTAAGAATAAAGAAATATTGCAATCCAATCAGATTTAAACTTTGGTAATTGCGCTCTGCTGAACTAAATTTCCTTGCAATTTCAATTGGATATAGTGTTGTTCATTAGGTGAGGTCCTAATCTGTTGTACAGTGTTGCTGTGCAACAACTGCTACAATTAATCCCCTGGGTCAGGAAACTGATACAGTCCTTCTATATATTTGTAATTTGTAAAGTGGTAATGGTTCTTTTTCTAGGAATATTATATAATATTTAATAACAATAGTACAAATGGACTCTGCATTTTCTACAATTAAACATTTGGAAGAATAGATTGTAAACTCTGGATTCAGCTATCAAACTAATACAATTTTTGAGAGACTTTGCACCCCAGGACATGAATAGAAAAGTAGGGTAATACCATTCCTAAGAAATTATGCATTGCATCCACATACTGCATCTAAAAGCATTTATCATAATTAATGTAACCACACTGATTATCAAAGGATGTTTGTATAATGATTGATTTGTCACTTGTTGTAAAGCCAGGCAGGACATCAGAGCACAAATTACACTGATTTAATGTAACAGCATATGCTTTCAAGTGAATCCGTTCCTTCAGGAGGAAGTCTGGGACTCTACTCAGTCCTTGCTCTCTAGGTCCCTCCGAATCATTTCTTTTGCATAAAATAGAATTAGGAGAATTACTGCTAATAATAGGTTTGAATGAACGGACAGTACAGCCAGGGATGCCTTGTATCTTGCAAGAAAACAAAATTTGTCTGTCTTCTCATTAGAGTGAAAAAAGCGACACCAAATTACATTCAGCCTGTGACGAGACCTCCAGTAAAAGTCCGTAGTCCCCAGGCAACTTTCCACTCTCACCTTCCATTATTATCTTTCCTATTTTTAGTTGAATTTCCAGGTTTTCCCAAGCCAATTCTTTTCAGCCATTGGATATTTCTACCATGTAAGAGAAAACGATTGCTTTATATTGTGTTGCCATGGAAACACCTGCTGCCACCCTAGGATACATGGGGATAGAGATGGGAGAGCACAGGGTGGGAAGCAGAAAGGGTTCGGAGAGTGAAAAGGGAAGGCACAGAAACTCCGCGAGGTTTATTTCCTTTGCAAGGTAGCTTGCAGCAGGAAACCCATTTTTTTTCTAGATTTATTTGCAGAGTTTAGAACTTAGCTTGAGATCTAGGGAATTTGGCATGCTCTGACACAGGCAGTCAGGGAAAAAGGACATACGTTTTCCCTGGTAATTTCATGAGTCCCCTCCAAGTGAGTATTCCATTTTCCATGGAAATCCAGCCCCCACCTGCTTGCTGCTTTGCTCCTTTCCTCAGGATGCCTGCACTCGCTGCAGCACACGTACCGTACTGCTCCTGCCTGGCGTGTTGTCTTGGCAACACCTGCTATCTAAAGAGAGCAGGAGTCAGCAGCCAGCTAGTGTTTCCTAGAGTGATACTTTCTTCCCAGACCACTGCTTCAAGGTATTTTTGGAGGCGGGGAGGAAATGGGGAGAAGAATTAACATAAGTTACCAAAGTGATTGTGCAGGAGTCAATGGCCATATTTTTGTTTTTGTGCATGCACATTTTGCATTACTGATTCCGCAACTGATGTTCGCTTCTTCCTCCTAGCAACTTGATCCAGGGCTTACTCAAGTCAACAGGAGCCTTCCTGTTTTTTTCAGCGATCTTTGGCTCAAGCATTATCATAAAAGCTTTTGGATCAAAGCACACACTGTGTAGAAAGTCAGACAGGTATGAAGAACATCTGTTGTGTTGAGTCATTTGAGTTTATGCCATCATTTAGATCACTTGTGGATAAGCTTTCAGCTTTCTTCTGCATATATACAAGTTTAAACTAAACTTAATAGCTGCCTCTCTAATTTTAAACAGAGGGAAAAGTATTGCCACTTTTTATGCTTCTCCAGCATCGTGGAATTTACAGAGTTTGTGTGTAAGAGCTGAAGACAGGGCAGAGGGCTTAAGGACTGCTCTGAGTTGACTAACTCAGCGATTCAGTACTTCTACAGCCTTTGCAGGATGCTGAAATGTCAGTAAAGAGATCAAAAGCCACTGGATGATTCTTAGGGTTATATCCACAGTGGATGGATGGATGGCTGCTGACATAAATGACTTCCAGGGGCTACAAGTCTCAGCTATCTTGAGACCTGGTACACTCTCAGCCTGTAGAGAGATCTTTAGAAATATCTAAGATTGTGTCCTGGTGGTTTCAGAGTTTTCTCTATTTGCTTACCATATTCAGAAATTTAACTGGCACTTCTGAGGGAGAAGTATGGAGCTGCCATTAGATAAAGACCAGAGTAGGATGAAGACATAGAAACGTCTCTCAGGTTGGGCCAGCTTCTTTGAGGAAGCTGTATTGGTGCTTGCTGACAAGAGTGGTGCTTACTTATGGAGCCACAGAAGCCTTTTCTTTCACAGTGTTTGGCTGTCCAGTTCTGTTACTCCAAGTTAACAAGGCCTCTGGACAGCTCTAAAATGCAATTATCTGCAGAAAATGAAATCCTTCTGGGAACTGAGTTTGGAAGGTGACTCTTTGTCCCACCTAAATCATTCTTATGAATTATCTGCTAAGAGTTCAGAGAAGTATTGCAGGAAGTTGAGCACTGAGTATAAATTTCATGACTTTTTTCCTGTATTTTCTGGTCATTTGTTACCCTGCTTTGATCCCATCTGATGTTATATTTTCCCCATCACTAGGTTTGCTTCTCCACTGGGAACCTGAAATTGCATGTTCAACTATAGGGTTCAATTTGCCTTTTATGCCTCCTGCAAATCTTATTAAGTTCTGTTGTATTAAATGGGAGAAGCATGCAGTTAAGTCTGTGGCTTTCAAAATGCATTAGACTTCAAGTATGCAAAGTGTAAATGGATTTTGTGATTTGGGGATGTAGCAGTGTGTTTACAATTTTGGTTAGATAAAAGGACACTGAGCTGGCCTTTAGCATTGATTTGGTGTTACATTTTTCTCAGCTTTATTATAGCCTTAGAGGTTCTTCTAGCATTTTGGTTTACAGAATAAATCAGAAAATGATCATTCAATTTATCAGTCAGTAATGTGCTTTCCTTTTTGTTCCTCCTTACTTTGGTTAGTGCTGAAAATTGTAGACTGGATAATCTCATTAGGTCAGGCTTTCTTCTTGCAAGGTTTCGAAGGTAGGATAGTTTGAAAACACTGAGGAAACACGCTTCTCTCACACTATTTTGGTGTTTTTCTTTTGAATCCAACTCAAACCAAGCAGTCTACTAAGCCATAAAAATTATGCATCAAACCCAAGCCTTTTCAAGTCTGAAAAGAATGCTTCTGTGACTAATGTAGATTAGCTCTCGGGAAAATCTAGGTTCTTTTCCTGAGTTGGTCCCATCACTGTGGTGCAAACCTGGGTGGCTCGCTTTATCTTTCCATGTTGCAGTATCCTCAGTTGTAAAAGGAGAGGCTAAAGGTATTTTATTTGTCTTGTGGAGGTGGTTATAAGGTTATGTTTGTTATAGAAGCTCTGAAATGAGCTGAAATTCTACACTGAACATTGCCATGAAAGTGAAATGCTTAACCATGTGGTGACTGGGCCAGGGAAGTTGACAAGAACAGCAGCAAAAAAATGTAAGTCTCTTTTGGGTGAATATGCGATATTTGTATATATTGATCCTTTGAGATGAATACAGAGCCATGCGGTTGCTCTTGCAAGACAGAGGGCCCACTTTCACAGAGGGCCCACAGAAACAGGCCTTGAGTTTTGACTTTTTCAAGCACCTTCATTATTGAGATCTAAATTTAATTCCAGTTATGATTACTTTGAGAGTGATGCCAAGTCCTATATTACTTGACCTACTTCAAAAACTATATGGAGAAATGCATCCACCAAACTGACCTTCTTTTTGTCATTTCACATCTCTTGCCACTGTAGGAAACTTGGTCTTAATTCCTCAACAGGGAGAGAGGGATGGGGGTATTCCTGGTCATTTGCAGGTAACAGGATACATATTCTCATTGATTAACACAGGACACACATTGTGCTCGAGAGATAGTGAGTCTCCTGTTTTTTCTATCAATCTATCTGTTGATCTGATGTAGAAGGTCCTTGATAAACTAATGTTTTTATGCTGGCATAACTCTATAGGCATGAGGATGGTATAAAGCTGGACTAATGCAGTATGCATCAGGTCTGAGGTTTTATAACAAATGTGCGAGGATAAGAAAGAGGGGCAAGATAAGAGCCTTGCAACAGGAAACAGATTGAATGCTTGGCTTCTTACTCGGGAGAGGGTGAAATATTTGGGCCAATCCTTGTATGGTTGGGTGCCTTCTAGACCTCACGTTTGCCGACATTAAGGATACACCGACAATGCAGACTTCCATGTAATGCAGAGATCCCTAAGCAGGTTTGGAGCCGGCGAGCTGGGAGGTACCAGAAAGAGCCTGGCTGGAACAGCACAGAGCTCAGTTTAGATTCATTTAACCCACTGAAAAGCTGCGTGCTGAGCTTTATGCTGTAATGCCTTCACTGCTTTCAATACCTGAGCTAGGTTGCTGAAAGCTAAATATCCAGGCACCCTACCTCTCTTCCCGTCACTAAGCTGATGTTTAAAGAGGTTGTAGGTAGGAATAAATCACATTACATTCAATTTAAGACTCCCCCTTTTGCCCCTACAAAGCCAGAATAGTATAAAGGCACATCAGTAAAGGACAGTCTACCCTTTTCCTGAATATGTTTTTAAGAAGAGTCTCAGCCTTTGCAAGGGACCTTATATAGTAACGGCTTTGTCGGTGTGTGTTTTAACCAAGTCGCTTGCGCTCAGAGGTCGGCGAAGGCGCCTGGTGGAAGGCAGCCTCCTGCGGCCGGGAGGCGCGTGGGCAGGTCCCCCGGGGAGCCAGGGGCGCCTGCGGGGGGGATCCAAACCCTCCCCTCAGCTGCTTTTGGAGGACAGCACGTGGACAGAAATGTTGCTTACTAGGGTTGTTGCAGTACCACAAGTTACAGATACCTTACATCCCTCAGAAATCATCAGGCACGGAGCTCTGTTGCACAGGGAGGCTCGCAGCCTGGCTGGGTTCGTTAGTACACCGATCTGATCCTCATTAGATTTCCACTGATTTCACTCAATAGTTAACGCACTTTTGCCTGGCTAGTGAAGATTTGGGGCGATTTTGGATGCCTGACTTCATCAAAGTGGTGTGAGTTCAGGACAGGCTGAGCAGGCCCTCTCCTTCGAAGGCAGCTTCCACTTGGGCATCAGGAAGTGGAAGCAAGCAAAACTTCCTCCTGGGCTATCAGTAGGAAATAGTATTTGGAAAAAACTTGGACACTCCCTCTGTTTAAATTCCATTTGTAATTAAAGATAAGAAAGAATTCCTAGGCCTGTGTAGTACAAAGAGTTTGGACTGATTGAAATGCATACACACAAGCATGAGATGTCTTGTGCTTAGTTCCCAAGAAGGGATATCTTTTGACTTCAGAAAAAAGAAAGCTGGAGAAAGGGGTGTTATCTGCAGAAAAAGCACATTTCCTGAAGTTTTATCTTTTTTCCATAATATCGAGAGAATATTGCTATTCCATCACAGCAAAGGACATATTGACCTAGTGGCTGTAATGTATTCTCCTAGACCTAATCTCAAATCCCTTCTTTGTGTCTAAAGTACAAGCGACTAGCTCAGCTGCTCAGTCCAATCAGAGAGAAAAATGTTAAATTTAAAGCAGCTCTTAGCTTCTCAAGCCAGGAAAATATCCATGTTTTATTCATAGAAGAAAAATAGTCAACATGTTCTGGTTTCCTGGATACAACTGTGAGTCTATAAATAGCTGTGCAGTGACACAGCAAACTGGCATGTGGACTGCAAACAGTGTCACAGCAGCCTGGCAGCAGCACTCTCTCCCCGTGCCGAGGACATATAGAATTCCTTGGGTTTTGTCCTACCTGGCTCATTGCTCGAAAACCAACGTGAAGCCAGCTCCGAAGGCCAGAGCCAGCTCCCATAACCACAGCAGGGTTGCAGGGTCAGCACCTGCAAGATCCCGACGCCGAGGTTTGTGTTCTCCTCCTCCAGAAAGATCGCAAGGTGCTGTGCCCGTCTCTTAGCTAGCTCCCTCTCCAGCGTCTGGCCTGTCTGCACTGCTGGTTCCTGACTGCGGCAGTCAGGCCTCAGGATTTGGTTCAAGATCAGCCTAGGAGATAGATAAGTTCATCTGAAGGGTTTTTCTTGCACGCGCACAAACAGGTGCCTGTGTGTTTGAAAGAAGAAAGCCTAAAACGGTGGATAGAGCGGGGACAGTATACCCCTGGGAAATGGAAAATAAACACGTGCTTGGCTACGTGATGACGTTTTGTCTGATGTATACACAGTGATAATTCTCACTGTAGCTCACATGGGCTAGATCCTAATTTAATGTAAACTTAGGTGAGTGGAGCTATAGTAATTTACTCCAGACAGGGAGTAAAGACCTGGGAGATTTGTCTAGAATTTCTCACATGTGCCTCAGTCATATTTTAATACTGCTTTAACAGCTCAACAGGCATAGCTGACCTAATGTATTCATCATGCATCTACATGATTTATATACCTATGTTGATATATATCTTCACCCTCCTATTTTTCAATGCATTTATCATTCTCACATGGTCATTTCTTTCCACTCTGCAATTCTTACTGTTTTCCAGTTCTTTGGCTGCTTCTGAAAATTTCCCAGGAACTTCACCTGGGACCTTTCTGGGAACAGCTTATCTTGAAGGAACATGGGTAGGAGAAAGACTCCAAACTAATGCTGCCTTCTGTGCGTTGCAACTAAGGAGCAAAGCGAGACCTCAGCGTTTTGTTTATTCTTCCTCCTAGTTTGCTAGCAAGAGACAGCCGCTCTTTTATGGGTGTGTGTTGAAAGAGAAGAGAATCTGGGAAACTTGGAAAAAGTATAAATGGGTATAAATGTTGAGTCATATCCAAGTTGCAGTGCAATAACTGAGACTTATTTATTTTTCTCTAGTTTTAAGTACCACACATGCAAACTCACCCGCTGCTGTTAGGTATTAATGTGTCACAGCACGGCTATGCTGCAGCTAAGATTTTGTACTGGCTACAGAACGGATTTGATTATACCAGCTTCGGGTGTTTCTTAAATACATTCCTGCCACCCTGCCCCCTTTCTTCAAACCTCCACCACTTAAATACATCAGCCATAATATTTAAGCCATGCAAGAGCATCCATGAACTTAACAGGGATTTAGA
Organism: Apteryx mantelli; assembly: GCF_036417845.1. Lineage (NCBI taxonomy): Eukaryota > Metazoa > Chordata > Aves > Apterygiformes > Apterygidae > Apteryx > Apteryx mantelli. Next base: position 10,749,978 of record NC_090002.1, read on the forward strand.
ATTTAATTTAGAAAGCTAGTAAATAGAGACAAATGTTGTTGTGCCAAAGACACAGAGGCAGAACAAGGGCTGATCCCAGCTCAGTACCAAGAGGCTGTTAAAACTCTGGTTAGTTTTTTTTCTCTACTTCATTGGACATTTCCAAACACTGCGTTTTCATACCTACTCACAGAAGAGTCACTCCTGGAACAGAGGAGCATTCATATTTGGTCCTCTCTGGCTGAACAGTGCAGGATTCAGCTCCGGAGTTGTATAGACCAGTACACTGAAGACTTTATGAAGCACTATTAATGTATCAGTTGAGTGCAGCACAAATACAAAGATAGCTCTGTTTTGTATTTATGCTCATGAGACTTTTAATGAGCTTTTCCCTTTCCCCTGCCTTTAATATTTATTAGACCAGGATAACATAGATTTAGGATTCTCTGATAATGTAGTTAACCAGGAACCAAGCTATAATGTAGAGAATCGCACTTCTTTAGTTCCTGGCATAAATAGGTCTTTAAAAGGTGATGGGTGCTTGCAGTAAGTGAAGAAACACCACGTGCAGAAAGTGCAGATCCTTACGATGCAGTAAGGACACATACAGCCGCCTCCCAACTGATCCAGGAGTCCTGAGGCCGTGCAGGCTTGCGTGGCTATTGGGACTAGCTGGGGGGAGGCAGGGGTCCGGGCTGCGCCTCTAGAGGTTGGGTGATGCCCCCCTTCCCCTCCCGGCACTGGGTGGGAGCAGTGAGGTCAGGCTTTGTCAGGGGGAGGCTGTCGTAATCCTTCCCCAGTAGGGCTTCTCTCTCTGCCTGAAGATTAAAGCTCTTCTAAGGGAATATCCAGAATAGATTTGAGATGAAGTGTGAGTTCTGTGTGCGCGCTGCAATCAGAGTACCTGCCTCTTCTATAATTGCTGTGATGCACACTGAGTACTAGAAAGTTGTACAGGTTATTTTTAAATTGTGGAGGAAGTTATGTAAGGTGGATCATGCTAAGGGTTTATTTTATTTTTAATGACTACATTTAAAAATGCATGCATAGAGGGACTTTTAATTAGTAGGCTTAAACTTTCAGGTGAAACTTAAGAAAAAAAATCTCTTTTTTATATTCTTTCAAGAATGTCTTTGCAAAGCAAACCAAAGAGCAGGCTGCAAGGTTGTGCTGAGATAAGGCAGAGCTTCAGCTTGGGCATGAACTGCAAAAGCACAGCCCTATTTCTCAATATCGTATACTTCACTGACAGTGCAAGCATCTTTCATTCTCCACTGCAGAAGCTGGCTCTAACATGACTGCTTTAATTTCCTTGGGGAGCGCATGATAGCACGTTCTGTAACTTTCTCTGTCTAGCTCCTGAAAGAAGCAGTGCTGTCTTCGGCACCTTTACCAGGCCGGAGCTAAGCTGTAGAGCAGAGTGCAGCAAAGCTGATGCTTAAACCGGTCTGCATGGCAACCTGCTTAGGTATGTGCTTTGCTTAAGGCAATAGGATTTGAGCTCCTGCCTACATGAAATATGTGCTTAAGTGCTTTGTTGGCCCGGGATGGGGCGCCGAACTGGCACACTGTTCTCATGAGCAGAGCAATTGTAGCTTTCATAAACACGTTTCACTCAAAAGGAACAGCTCTCCTTTTTTCCTGAAAAGATTTTAGGACCAACAGAAATGTGCTGAAAGTATTATTTGATTTTAGTTAAACAGGATGATCTCACCAGGTGTTAGGGGTTTGATCTGAAGTGGAAGTGAAGGAAAAAAACAACTTCTCTTAGAGCCAAGTTCTAGGAAATTTAATAAGCTAGAAACCAATAAGATGTTTAGATATTTAGTGAAGTTCTTAACATTAGTCAGAATTCCTAGAGATGCGAATAAGATCATAGCTGTGGCCTCAAATCAGCAAAGAATACACTAAAGAGTTTCTATTCAATGTAGAACTTTAAACCAGTCTGAACACATATATATATACTTCAAATAAAATACAAGTTGAATGCCTGGCTAAATAGGAGCGGATTATGTTTTTTTTTTTAAAAAAAAAAGTTGTTATACTGTAGATTTTTACAGCATATCCCTTCTGCTGTGTGCCTTCTAGAGACAGAATTACAAACCTTTTAATGAGGATCCATTTTAAATCCTCTGGCCATTTTGAAGTGTTTAGGAGGAAACAAACTTCTTTTCCTTAATGCCAAAAGTGACACCAGAGGAAAACATATTTATACAGAAATAAACACATCATCAGTTCTGCTTTTATGTTCACTATCTAACGCTGTAAAGCATCTCAGCGAATCCCCAATGCCCAGAGCAGGCTCTTTGTATTCCACTGGCCTATTGTTTACGTTATTGACTAGTGGAGAGAAGAGGAAGAAAAAGTGCATTTTAATTAGAGTCATGAGAACTTCATTATTGCTGGAGGTCAAACTTCAGCTTGGTTGGATTTTGCTTGCAGAGTGAATCTACTCTGGGAATGGATTTGCCCTTTGATCAGGGATGGGATCGTGGCATTTTCCTGCTCTACTTCTGTATTCTACTGAAAGCCAAGTTATGTCCTCGCGCGGGTTACTAGCATATTGTATCTCCTTTCCTTCTGCCTTTATAATGTGAACAAAAGTACGTCCTTTTCCTGGATCGCTTTCCATGGGAGCTCCCCAGTGCACACTGCGCCTATGCACACGGGAGACAGGCAGAGGGCACTGTGATTTGTCCAAAGTCATGCAGTCAGTCAGCACTGAAAAGGAGAAAGGCCTCTGGAATTCTTATTGCCATCTCTGCAGAGGTCCTTTTCCATCTTTCTGGTAATACAAATTTTGCAAAATACGCTGATAAGGACCAGCAGGAGAGGATAAAACCATGGCTTATCTGATTGCCTTCCCAGATCTCTCAACCATCAGGCCATTCTGCCTTGCTCTGCATTTCAGAGAACTGCAGGCAGCAGCGAGGACTCACTCAACACCTCTGCGCCCAAAGTCTCCTCACATCTGTGACAATTTGCATGGAAGGTTTGCTGGGCAAATGGCTGACTACATGTGATTACGTGAAAATCTCAGTTTTCTCTTGCATCAAAAGAGTAGTAGTTTTTCCTGATGATTTTTACATTTAATTCAAAATAGTGTTGTTCCCATGTTGAAGAAAAATAAAATTTTTGGTTGAAATTTGATACTGGGTCTCAACCAAAAATCAAGGTTGCTGAAAGGGGAATGGTAATGCGGCTCTCCTGACACTACCTGACCTGAGAGCAGCACAGGGGTGGGATGAGCTCTTCACCGAGAGTAGGGAGGTCTCCTTCCAGCCCTGTGGCAGATGCCTTGGGCAACTGAAGGAGAAGCACTTCTCTTTGCTGCTGTCTCTAGCTGTAAAATGGAAATAGCAAAACCTTTGGGTGGGTGCCAAGAGATCTGCCTTGTGTGCCTCTGAACTGTGTGGCTTAGGAAAAGCTAATTTACCGCTGTGTGCCTCAGTTTCTTCATCTGCAGAGTGAGCGTCATGGCACTGACACCCTTAGCAAAGCACTTTGAATCCCGTGGATGAAATATGAGGTGAAACAGTTCTTTCAGAAAGAAGCAGCTTAAAATACACCCAGAGTATTAGGTTCTCCTTTGCCAGCTTGTGCCTTTGTTGTGTTCAAGTGACAGCCCTGAAGGGGGGCACAGAAATTTTACAAGTCTTTGAGGTTGTGTTGCCTAAAGGGAACAAAAAAAATTCTCCCGTCTAGTTTTATTGAATATAACCAATCAGGCACAAATGATTGCTCTAAAGTATTCCCAAACCTCGCGCTTCCCTGAATGGGCGGCTTCAGACATGATAATTGAAGTAATTCAAATCCTCCGTAAGAAACAACCTTATTGTCTCCTGCTGTGGATGTCTTTGTAATTGTGAAGATGGAATTGGTTATCTTTCTGCCAGTGGACTCTAATGAAAGAGGTGGCTGTATAGTTAAATGGGCCAAGAACCTTCACAACACGGTTCAGATCAATTCCTGGGCAGACAACAGAAAGTATTCCAATTAGGGACTTTTGTGGGGTTTTCTGAAGGCACTCGAGGGCCCCCAGCAACGACGGCATGGTTCTCTACATGCCTGCCTGATGAATGACCATGAAAGCACTGGGAAGAGAGCCCCTCACAGCCTTTTACCTCTCTTTTCTTGGAGCTGATATTCTCTTCTTCCGTCCTTCCTGCTTTGCCTCTTTGGTCACCAGTTGCACTGAGCAGTTTAATTCTCTCTTAAGCTTCAGAAAGGTCCCTGCGATGCTGCTGCTCTCAGAGACTGAGGCTGCCCTGCTGAGACAGCTCGGCTGCTGCCTCGAAGGGGGCGCGGGTGGCTCCAGGAGGAGCCCCCCTCCTCGCTGGGGAGCATCTGCCCCGGCCCTCTGGGGCTGTGCTGCTGCGTGACTCGGGTAACGCTCGAGTCCCCGCCTCCCGAGCTTGTAGCTTTGGGGGAAATTTCAGCATCTCTTGAGCTCTGCGGAAGAGAATATAGCGATTTTTCCCTGCCAGGCTGCGGAGCTGAGTGCAGTGCAGGGGGGGTTTTGCTCCATCTTCTGAAAGATGCAGAGACCGCGTTTCCCAGGGCCGTGAGAAAATGCCGTAGCAGGCTTTGCCCCGTCTCCTGCCCCCTCTGGCTCTGCAGAGCTTGAACCCTGCTTAGGCCCCGTGATGTGGGTGCGTAAAGAACAGGAAAAGGGATGCCCTTGGGGCACGGAGCTTCTCCGTGTGCAGGGGCCGAGGGGGCGCGGGCCAGCGAGGCTCCCACGCAGAGGGGATGTCTTCCTACTTGGGCATGGAGTAATCTGCAGAGCCCTGGCGCGTGCGCGCTCAAAAATTTAGTAGTTTTTGGTCTACTGATGTTTCCTATCAACAGTAACTTTGACACAGTCTGTGAAAATGCGATCAGATCATTGCTTCACGATGTGTAGGGGACGGGCCTTTTAATCACCCCAAATACGCATGGGCAAATCTTCCTAAAATTGGGATCGAATGCAGGTTATGAACGTCAGCAGAAATTGTTATCCAGCCCTTCTGCTCGCCCTGTTCAAACTGCGTGGAAACTGCAAGATGAGGCCAAATGTGTCTAGTCTGACACATCTTATAAAAAGATGAAGCTGAAGTATAAAGAAACCCAGTTTCTTACACTTCTTTTTGCATAAAGTGCTCATTGTTAATTTAGTTCTGAAAGGTACTTGATGGATGGTAGCAGGTAGGGCTCTCCATTATTCTTTCTAATCTGCTTGATATACAATTTAAAGGAGCTGAGGAAGAAATAAGGCTGAGGAATTTCAAATCAGAATTCATTTATGCAGCAATTCCAGCATCCATTAAAAATAACCCATTAAATATTGTCCTCTGCTAAATTTAGTAAATGCTCAGGTGTGTCTGCTCTTGTGCTGCGCAGAAAGTTTTAATACAGGTTTAATCATACTGAATGTTAGGGGAAAGAGCTAATTAGATCGCCAAATTTAGAAGGCGGTGGTATATTATAAGGGAAGAAATGGGTGATGAGATATTATTCACTGTAGAAGTGACTGGCCCTGAGGAATATCTTTAAGGATATTTTATGACATAATCCCAGTTTAAAAATGAAGAAAGTAGAAGTTTGCATCAGCCTCTCAATTCTGCCTTGTTTCAAAAGCGGCCTTCCCCCCGTGGCTTCTTGCGTTTCGGGGAGGTTGGTGCCCGGCTGGGGCAGGGGCGCCCGTCGGCCGGGGTCCCGCCGCGCGCCCGCCTGCCAGGGTGACGGGCTGGCACTGCCGGCGGCTCCCGCGCAGCACGGCCCTCCGTTTCGCAGAGCCCCGTTTCTTTTAAAAGCAGTAGTTAGGAAGGAGGAGGAGCGCGGCTGAAGCCTGGCGCTGCAGCCGTGGGCAGGCAGGGAGAGCGCGAGCGGGCCGGGAGCCGGGGGAGCATCCATCCCGTTCTGTAGTGCTAAGAAATACGATAGAGGAAAGTAAACTTTCAGAAATCAAATAGTAAAATGGGCTTTGATTTAATGCCATTACGATCCTGTGCGGTTTCTGGAAATAATAGCCTTCATTTATCCTCATAAATTGTTTTTTTACGGTATTCATAAAATTGTTGATTAGCCATACACAAATGGACCCCTTCTCAGCATTTTTCGGTATTACACTTCACACATGAAAGCAGATTTAGAAAGGGAAAAGGGGGGGTTATTCTCTTTAAATAAGAAATAAGGGCTATTTCTTAACATGATACAATGAAAAAAAATCTTAGCATTAATGACTTTGCTGAGCTTTAATCACCACGGAAGATAAATGTATCGCGTTGGGAGTTAAGGCCCACTGAAAGCAGGAGCAGGCTGTATTTTTACAGTAGCTGTTTGTATTGCTCTGTTTTCCAGGTCTGCTCGCGTCAGTTTGCCCCTTGCGCTTTTTTTGCGGGACGTGATCCCCCGCGAACCGGGTGGTGCGGATCCCGCTGGGGGCCGCGGGCCCTCCAGAGCCCCCTCCCTCGCGCCCGCGCAGGACGGGCCGTTCACGCCGTGCTCCGTTTGCCGGTGAGAGAGATTCACCGGTGCCTTTAGCGGCTTGTTCCACCCCTAAGGTCGTTTTGTGCCGTTCAGGGAGAGGTGTACGGCGTGTCAGGTATCAGCTTGCTGCACAGACACAGCAGGGAAGGGGTTGATGCAATACGTCATCGCTGAATTCCTCAAAGAAAAAGTGATTCATTTAAGTTCCCTTACGCTTGTTCTTCCATCCCCCCTTGTTGAATTAGTCTGTATACAAAACTGTATATTTACAGAAAGCATTTCAACTCTGTTTACGAATAGCGGGAAAAATTAGTTTAGTTAGAAATACTATGACTGGTTTTAAAATGCCACTAATAACAATAATAGAAGCACCTAAACACAGGGCATTACGTTAGTGCCTTTGCTGCCGTAGTCCCCAAGTACAGTATTACATGAAATACAGCAGTGTTGTTTAAGGTTGACTGGATGCTTTGCACCATATATGTTAACTATTATCAGAAGAATAAATCATGAGCTTGTTTTATACTAAAGCACACATTATATTTCTCCCTTCTAAAGCAAATTCCTATTTCATCCTTCTGAAGAGGTTCATTTAATAGCGTGTGAAATGAAATGTCAACAAGAATTAGAACAAATGGCATTGTAATGCCCAAGAGACAAGAAGTTTCTGCTGGGAGATATTTGCAGGCAGCCGCGGGGGGGGCGGAGGGGAGCGGGCTCAGGTGGCGCTCGGCGGCCGCCCCGTGCGGCCCGGGCCAGCCGGCGAGAGCCCCCGACCCGCCGGGGAGAGCCGGGCGCCCCGGCAGGCTGCGCTGAGCCCAGCCTCGGCCTTGCGGAGCGAACCTGCCGCGGTGCTCAGGGCGCGCGGGGAATTTGGCTTTCGCTCGGCTTCCTCCTCCCGCTGCCGAGCGGAGCCGTTTGCGCGGGCTCCCGCGCTGCCGCTTTCCGAGGCCGGTCGCGCGGCCCCAGCTGCCGCCTTGGCAGCGGAGCGGCAGGACGGCGCCCGTCCCGGGGCGCCGAGGGCTTTGGGCGCTCTGCCCCGGCGCCGTGCAGCTGCGGGGTGCCCGGCCCGCCCCGGCACCCGGCGCGACTGCGGCCTCCGTGCTTTAGGCAGCGGCTGTGAGGGCTGAGGCACAAGAAGTAGGAAGACGGAGGTGGTCAGGGAGAAGGCCGGATTTTGCTACTGGACTTGGGGTTGAGAAGCCCGAGCTCTGGGAGAGGACGGGAGATCGGATTTTGAGGCTGTGATTAGCGGTTCCTCCTGGCTGTAAAGGTCCTGCGCGAGGCTCTGCCTGCGCTTTGCCTGCACTTCCCTGTTAGCTTCTGCGCTCTCTTTTCTCACCAAAGATGGGTGTTGTCTTTCAAGCCTGGAATTCATACCTGGTGGCCTCATCCGGCAGGTTCTGTGCGCTGCAGGTGACAGGCGAGCTCCAAACGTGCCCGGAGACGTGCTGAGCGTCTTGCAGCACCGGTCCCTCGAGTGCTTTGCACTGATGCAGCCACAGACAGCACGCGCACAAGCAGAACCATTAACAAAGTGACTGCCCTTGGGGTTATTACTTTTATTAGCCGTAAAATCCATTGCTTATGGGAATTTCAGAAATGCCATGAAAACATAAATGTGAGGTACGTAAATAAATCTTTCTGACAAAATTATTTGCTAGATTCATTACTATGGAAATAAATTTAAAATACGACTTTTCAGAGCTGTTGAAAACCATAACTTTCTAGAGCTGTTGTATGCCTCTCTGGTGTGTGAATGCCAAAATTTGTGGTGTGTGGGGAATGCTTTTCAGACGTTGCTTGTTTTGAAACTAATTCCAGTGAAACAAAGGCCACTGGATAATCAGAAACTCTCTGTTGTGCTCGATGGTTCCATTAGCTGCGGTGGAGACGGGGGCCTGGCATCCTCGGGTGCTCCTCCCTGACTGCAGCCCATTTGCATTCAGTGCAGAGGTTGCAGACCTATTACAGTGGTGTTGCTCACTACATAAAGCCCAATTAATGAAAGGTTAGGATGCAATTAAAAATCTTAAAGTGTCCTCTTTTTCAAAGAGAAGTTTATACTGCAGTATGAATTCCTGGAACAGACTGTATGAAACTGTTTTCAAAGACTAAGGCATCTACTGTTTGTTTGTTTTTCTTGACCCCTGCAGAATTTTGTGGGTTTTTCTAAAAAGATAGAAACAACATTCTGGTCTCAATAGACCATTTATAACCCCTTAATGTTTTTTTGCCTCTGCTTTTCAAAGAGTCTTGAAAGTAGGAGTACCAAACAGAACTGTAATGTGGAGAGTAATGATAGGTATCAAAACTGCCTGTACTGTCAGAGGAATTTCCTTCTGGGGTGATGCTACAATGGTTAGCAAGAAAACTGTAGTAGGAGGATTGCTGGATTGATTCTCTTAATGAATGGCAGAAAATCTCACTGCCATCCATCCCTGTCGGACTGCTCATTTCCTGCAGACGGCAGGATCTTTAAAGAAACAAAGAATAACTTGATCAAAGCTGCCTTGGGATTGATCTGCTACAGTCGATTTGGTACAGAGGCTATTCCAAGTGATTGCGCAGGTTCCCTTGCTCCCCTGAAGGAAAGGTGGCCTACTGCCCTGAGCAGGGAAATGGGAGCAGGGAATTTGGAGTTGCGCCCACGTGTTTATTGTATGATTCGCATAGAAGTTCAGTCGTCTGTTGACTTGGATTCTCCATCTGTAAAATGGAGATGTCAATGTTTATTTAGGAAGGCAGTGAACTTCAATAAATGTTTGTAACATATTCTGACAGTCTGGGTGAAGCTGCAGAAATGTCATTAAAACTCAGTACAGTTCAGTTATTTTTTTTGTTACTAATCCAGTGAGCACATGGGGAGGTTTCTTTGCTGCAGTGAGAAACCTGTTGCTGTTATACTCAGTGACAAAAACAGTAGGAGTGTGCAGCTAAGTTCCCATTGCCTGAGCATGCTGAACAGATCTGCAAATGGCACGTGTGTGTCTAACATCTGTAATTAAACTGATTGACCTTTCCATGTACAGACTGGAGGGAGAAAAAAAAGTACTTGAGAAGATGGATTGAGAAGTGAATGAGATGCCAAAGTAAATCTCATTTACCCATCCCATGTGTCAATAGCGAGTTGGGAGAACATTAGTCTCTGAAATCATCTCACGTCACTGGTCCCAGACACCAGCTGTTCGCTCCGTAGAGCCATCACAGGGTTACAGGCTCGGCAACGCTACAACTGCTGTAGTGCTTATTGTAAGACGCCTTTGCACTCAGGTCACCTTCCATGGCTGCGGCACAGACTTTTCCCCTCTTTTACAAACAATCACTAAAGAGAAGCACAAAATCACTGTTCTGGCTAGGGAGCGAAAAGCAGTGTGCGACTCAGATGGAGGAAAAATACAACATTTGGGGAGGATGGCATAGTATGAAGAAAAGCAACAGGAGAGGCAGTAGGAATATCTGGTCCTTGTAGGCTTTCTTCTTCCTTAGATCCTTAAGAAGGGGCAGTTTTTTAGTCTTAGTAATTTACCCGCTAAGCTTGCACTGGCACTAACAAATATCTAAATGGGATAAAAGATAAGTGTTTTTAAACTGCGTTTTCCTACCCCACCCTACTTGGTAGCTCACATATCTGTCAAAAGGATAAGATGACTGAGGACTAAGTATGATACCTGTTGTCACAGTAGGAGAAGGTGTTTGGGAAACAAATAAACAAGTTCTGTTTAACAGCCGTATTTCACTTAGGCTGCTTTTACTGTGCCTCCTTTCCCCGTGAGAACCTGTCCACCAGGAAAACAGATAACAGTGCGGCTGGCTTGCAGACTTTGCCGTGCAGATACACGCGTGTGTCCATCCCATGCAAAGAGCAGCCTCCGGGGTGGCGTGTCCTGCCTGCTGCCCCTTAGCTGCTCCCAGGCTGCCTGTGGACCGCGGCCGCAAGCTGAGGACGGGCCTCAGCGTCTCAGTCCAGGCTGCGCCACAAATTAGCTAGGAGCTACAGCCCTCAGCCCTGCTAATGTGATACCTTGCAAATGATCACGTACGTCTGAAAGACAAGCGTGAGTAGTGCTTAGTTTTTAAATAGATCATTCTTGACAAAGCCCATTATTCACAACGGGCATAAAGCCGATATCCCTTAAGTTCACAGAATATTCCTTGCAACTCTGCTGTCAGGCGTAGCACATTCGGTAAGTAAACTGTGACCGCAGGGTACACTTGCTAAGAAGGAAGAGGAATTTTATATTGACAGCTGCATACAATCTCTTCATCAACCTAATCTCTGATATTTTAGACTTCATTTCCCACCACTCTCCTTGTGATGCTTTGTATGTTTCATGAGTATATTAGATCAGAATTCAGATTGTTTGCTTGTACATAGACCCATGCGCAGACTAGAAAAATATTGCCAAGCATACATATCTCAAAAAGGGTATTGTATTCTTCTTTTCCTTCTTTCTTATGCTGACTAGTGATGAACTTTAATTGAGTACTTCAGGACACAGAGAATAATTTTTTGACCTGTATATGCACTAAATTTACTCTAGTTCTATTGTAAAATCCCTATATTTGACACTGTTGCTAAATAAATTAAGGGCAACATGTGTAAAAGTCATACTGGACCTTTGACTGTGGATGCACACCTTCCACTGCAACTCATTAGGCACAGATCTATCTAACTGCACAGACTGAGTTCTTAAATTATGTAGGAGTGGGAGCATCTAGAAAAGAAAATCAGTTTAGAAATGATGAGCTTTGCGAGACAGAGAACTGTGAGACCCGTGCTTCTGCCACATCTTTCCCCGGGGCTGCCTTTCATGCAGTGGTCCTTGTTTTCTACCTAATAACGCTGTTTTTGCAAGAGGAACAATGTATTCCACCATATCTGAATGGTAACATTTTAAAATTGTTTCATACTGGCGTAGATGACTGCCTAATGATTCAAGCCTTCAATTTCTTCTTTTATGGTTATGTTTTATCATAGTGATGTGAGTGCTTTTCACATCTTAGGCATAATCTTCAGGAATCTTATTCATACCCACTTGCTCTGTTTTCCTCCTGCCTGGATACATACAGGATTATGGCTAAGAATACACTCACTGTGTTCATGGGACTTCAAAACTATGCACGGCAGATTTTAAGATGTCCTTTGAGCCCAATGTATGCATTGGACTGTGGCCTGTGTCTTCTACTCAATTCCTTTACTTCAATATGTTTCCATAGAAGAGTCATGAATTTACCTGTTATTTCTGTGCTTTATAAGTATTTATGCTACAGTCTCCAACTATATCATTATGAATCTTGCATGAAAGGGCTTAAAGTTGACAGTCATCTTGTGCTATTTTGCTAACCAGTGACAGATCTGTGCAAGTAAAAAGTGCGCAGTGAATAACGATTAGGCAGAGTGATTGTTTTTAAATTCCAAGGCTGGACTCTGTCCACAGACTAAGTAGATAATTTGTTGCATTTGTTATTATTAACTCTGACTCTCAAAGAGCAGCACAGCCCAGGCACATTGTCAGCTGAAAAGCTGGCGTGTTCATAAGATGCACAAGCATCGTACAGGAAAAGTCTTATCAATCAATTTGAGGTTAGTTATTTTTTTCTCCTGTACTTGCAGGTGGCTTGAGCAGAGCTGCACAAATGTTGTTCAGTCTTATGTACATCTTAATGCATATTTTTAAATCCCTGTTCTCTATACTCCTGTGTTTGGAAACATCTTATTATGCTTATGTGAATTTAGAATAATTAATTAGCCCAGGATTTCTCCTATTTCATGGATTGAAAAAAAAAAAGTGAAAATTCCCAATATGTCATTTCTTGTGATTCCTTTCTGAAATGTTGGCCGTGATTCACGAGCGTATCACCTTCAGAGCAGTGTTTAACTACATGCTTAAGTGCAATCCTAACACAAGATGGAATTAAGCGCACACTCCTGATTCAGGGCTTCTGTTCCTAAACTTAATTCAGGCTTTTTTACGGGAGTCTGAGGGGAAGAGGAGTGAAGACGTTGATGATGAAACCAATATGGTAATATCTATAGAAGTACCTCTTCTGAACTTAAGCTCTGAGTTATCATAGGAAATGAAAGGAAAATCACGTTGACTTTATTTTAAGCATTCTCCCTTGATATATAGACTTCACATCTTTGAAGGGACAAATTTGGGAGGTATTTTTTTCACTGACTAGCCAAGTCCTCATCTGGTGTAAATCAGTGGAGCATCTCTCGGTTGGGCAATTTTATGCCAGCTGAGAACCTAGTCTAGGCACTTGTCCTTTCTGTTTTTCAGCATCTTGAATTCTATCCAGTTAAGTGAGAAAGATGGCAAAGCGTCCCTGATAAAATGTAAATTCTGTCAACACAGGCTAGTCATGCATTCAAGCACTTGGTTGTTCTGTAGCCTGCACGCAGTCATGCTGTCCGAAGCAACGACAAGAACGACACGCGCTGTTGTTACTGTGATTTGTGCATCCAAGTCCTTATCTGACCTGAACTGCACCATGCGTCTTGCCCTTGCTGAAGGGATCCTGTCCCCTGGCCAGCTCTCCCTGAAAAACAATTATTTCCCTAGATGAGGGCTCTTAGCTTTCATGGGGAAGCATAAAAGATTTGTTTCATCTATTTGCTTTATGAACAACAATAAAAGAAATTCGCAGCAGCTTTACCTTCTTCTCTAACTTCCAAGTTAAACAGGTAAATTGTGTTGTATCAGAGAGATGCTCAAGGACTAAACTAAGATGGAGTTTATCAGTATGGAGATACTGCTATTAAGTGTTGCATACCATTGAAAACACTGTCTTAGCTAAATAGCTTTGCTTATCAAAAAAGGACCGAAGACTTGTGAAACTGTACACAGAATGAACAAAAAAGCCTTAGGTGCATTGGGACCTCCAAGTCTGCTCTTAATTTCCCAATTGATCTTTCTCTCAACATCAACTAATATCAAAGAAAGAAAAGGAAAGCAATAAGGAGGAAAATAGTTATGATAGCTGGGATGTTGATATCTGACTCTACAAAACCGGGCGTTAGAGCAGCTCAGGAAAGCAGAAGATGTATTGACATTTTATGAAAGCAAATGCTCTGGTGGCAGCTAAATTCACTCACTTATCTCAGCTTCCTTGCGCTGATGGCATGTCAGACCTCTTTCCATCCAGCATGGCTTCAGGGAGGTCTTAACTTTAACTTAACTTTGTTGAAATATATCCAGCGACATAATGGATAGTTAGGCTGTGGAAGTCACAGGGGCCGAAGGGAGCTGGGTGCCCAAAACTCAGATGTAACTCTCTGCCTCCTTTGAAAAATCTCAGCTTTAGATGTTATTTCTTTTTCCCTGGTGTCTCCAAAGATAGAACTAACATTTATCAGACATACAAGGAACCGGACTTGTTTTAGTGCATATGTCTTGCAGGCCAACTATCAAAAGCCAAACCGAGTCCTAAATCCAGACTAAGCATGTGTTTGGAGAGCTAGACCGCAGTGAGACACACCAGAGTCTTCTCAGACCCATTTGTAAAGCACTGAATGTCGTATGCAATGTAAGGAAAATGTGCAAATGAAGAAGTCAGAGCTCTTACGGGCAAAACCTGTAAGACTAGAGACCACTAAATATTTTCATATAATAATTTTAATGAAAACATTCTGGAGGGCTTTTTTCACAGATAGTTCACCTTTTAATTGTCATTTTCTCACTTTTCTCTCTCTCTTGAAAAACAAAGGAATAGTTGTTGGTCTTAGAAAACTACTTCATGGAAAGTTGTGAGGGAGGGCAACAATTAGCCTTTAAAATTGGCCAAAAAGAAGTAATTGACATTATTCTACCAGTTCTCTTAATTGACTACAATAGTAAATTTGGCATTTGTTTCATTAAATCTGTCAGAAACATGCAACACCAGGGAAGGATACGGAGATACTTCAACACTTAAATTGCTGTATCTGAAGATACTCCCTGATGACCCTAAATGAACAGATTTTTCTTTAGGGGCAAGATAGTATAAGAAATCTTAGAACTTCTGAAATGTAGGGTCTTGTGTCAGGGGGCTTAATATTGTTCTATATACGGCCTTATTCTGTCGGCAAGCAACAGTATGGATAAAGACAGCCAAAGATCTGCGTGATTATATGAAATCTGGTTTGGGTTTATCACTTTTACAGCTACTGACTAGAAGAGACATTAGTCTTTTGCCACAAAATATAATATTACAATGCTATTTTTATTTTATTGATTTAACCTGGTCTTCAACAAACTGGAACAGAAAATTGCATTTAAAAGATGAGTGGAAGAAAAGATATTATGTGGATCTACAGGATGCATTGCATCTTAGATGGCAGACTGACCCCTATGATTGCATTTTGTTATGCTAAGTATATTTTGTAGGCAAGGTTTTGCTAAAAATCCAGTTTTACCATAAAACAGCATATCCAAGAATACTTTGAAATGGGTTATATAGTAAAAGCTCAAAACCTTATGTTACGCTGTAATTTAAATGGACTTATTTTACTGCTATCTAACATTTTACATACTGTGTAGCAGTATTTGTTGTAAAGTACATATATTGCACTGTAATAAGTTTCTAGGTAAAATTTTCAAAAATGCCCAATTGCCTGAGACACTGAAGTCCATTTAAGTATTAAGTGTTGTACACAGATGGACTGTTTTCTGTTAGAATGTATAGCTATAATCTATTAAAACAGATAAGTTTTAGATAAACCTTAATATGAGGAAAGGCTAATACATACTTTTGAGCATGTCATAGGTAAGGCAGATGTGGAAGAGAGATAACTGCTTCATTAATTCACTGACGCAAACAGAAAGGGCCCATCTGCAGTCTTAATTGAATGACAACCTTTTGGCAAACCCTGGTGAGATTTACATGTATTTCTTTACACACACACATACATTTCTTGGCATGATGATATCGAAGATTCATTATTTATGGCATTCTATTATTACATAATAAATCAGCTTCTGGGAAGGCAACAACTTCTGTTTGTATTTGGCTAAATTATTTTTGGTATTTCCCTATAAAGCAGGAAAATATAGAGCTGTAGAACATCTTTTATTCTATCATCTAAAATTCTGTGTGATTTTTTTCAGTAATCTGCCTTTTTATCTGCGAGGGGAGATCAGGTCCTTTGATATTTTATTTAGATTGCATTACAAGTTTGGAAGTAAGCCATCTGAGCTGATTACTGATAGACTTACTGTATGACCACTGTCAAGTCACCTTCTCTCCCTGGACCTCAGTTCTCTCAGTTCTTTCTGTGCGATGGAGGCGGTGCTTATCTTGCAGTAGAATTATAGCTGGAACATGTCCAAATTTGGAATGAGAGGGATATTTGACTAAGCGTGTTTACCTGATTAACTTCCAGAAAGCTGTGGATTCGGTGTATCATAGTTTTTTCCCCCAAATATAAAGTTTGTTGCCTAGCAGCTAGCAATATGTGAACCCTAGGGCATCGTTTTCTATTTGTAGGAGTTCACATTTAATTCCTGAGGCCACCAAAACTAAAAGTGGGATAGAGAGTGTGACTTTGCTGCATCTCAGCCTGCAGCGGGACCAGCTGCCTGCTTTCAGGGGTCCAGGAAGGGCAGAACACATTGAACAACATTTTGGACCTCTGTCATTTCACAGCAGAGGCTGAATTTAAGAAATCTCACTTGATGCTAAGAATCTTTGCACAGAGATTCATAAAACTAATTGACAAATGGTCATCAAATCCTCCCAAAACATCTGCTGAAAGTTGCTGGGGGAGGAGCAAAGTTACCATAATTTTCCTTTGTTCACATGAAGTTTTTTGTTCTGAATCAGAGTGAGAGCTTGCACAAAGGCAAAGATGCTGTTGTCATTTCATTTATCTCTTTCCCTGGTGAGAGGAACGGATGAGGGAAATGATAGCTGCCATCTACAAAAACCCTCACCTTGTCCCTTGACATTTCTGTCTGGTCCTCAGAAGCCCATTACGCTAAACCACTGTGACAGCTCGTGAGGGAGAAACATTTTCCAGAAATGCAGGACACAAGACATCCCACTTCTACAATATGTTTTATGGTATTCTGTATCAAATATGATGATAACCTTTAGAGAAAGAGGCGGATGCTTTCTTGGCAATCCCAGCAATGAGGCTGAAGGCAAGTTAAGAGTAATGAATTAAATGAAGCGCATCAAGGTAGAGGAAAGCTGTCTGCCCGCTTCTTCCTGGAGAAACTCGACTAGCGCTGCCTTGTAACTCCTGCTGCTTTGCTGTGCTGCAGTACCACTGTTAGTACTCATGTGTGTTAAGCTCTGCCTTATACTGTACGCTGAGTTTAGCAAAGGCGCTATTACTGCCTAACAGCTGTGCGGCGTCTCGTGCGTCTTTCTGCGTGCTGTTGTGGCTGCTGGTTGCATTCGTCTGCTTGCCTGCGTGCTCTGGGAAGCTGCTCCTCCGAGCGGAGGATGCATTGGCTGCGCATGTTTCCTACAAAATTCCACAATCCTCATCTGAGATGGTTTTAGTTGCCAACACTTTTCATCGTAAGTACTTCACGTTGCACATAAAGCATTCAGTATGCACGCATATTCAGACAAATACCCTTTCTCGCAGTTTGTGATGATTTAACAGGTGGGTTTAATTTATTGTATAGTGAAGCGCTATAGGTAGTACAAGCACTGTCTGCCCACTCTGTTTTGATATTGCCAAGGAAGCAGTTATTAGTGGCTACGCACAGATTCTTTGCAACAGTTCTCTTAAATGCCTTAACAAAGCTGCATATAATACTGAGGACTGGAAATCTCTGCTATTTGCAGAATATCTGAGGAAAGCACTGGTAAACATGAAAGATGAGATACAGCTCTATGTAGGACCCAAAGTTAGAAGGCATCTATTGCCATACTGACTTTCCTATAAAAGTGGTGCACCATATGTCTCCCAAATTACATCCCTTTCTATTCAAATCCACAGCACCCAGTTTAGCTGTCACTTACGCTCATTTTTCCTGGATGTAACTCACTGACTACGATGAAGTTACTCCTGATACACATTGTGATCAGAGTGGGAGAACCATGAAAAAATTATTTGCATACATGAAATTGCAGGAGACTGTCAAAGCTGTCAGTAAAACAGTCCTAGATCGAAGCACAGAGCTACAGCCATAGCCTCGTCTGAATAGCAGGTTTTATGTGCTGCAGTAATGAATGAACCACGCTGGACACGGCTAATGAGGAAGCTACAGACTCTGCTTTTGTGTCTGACAAAAAATGAATCATAAAAGCCGCTGAGATTCATTTTCTGTTCGCAGTACATTTGGTGCCAGCCTTCCACACTGTATTCATGTGATTCTATACTGACACGTACAAGCGAGCTGTGTGCACATTTATTTACTCTGTGACACGTGCGCTTAAGGACACGCATGCATAGGTATAAATGTTTGTCTTTTTAAAGACTGAACACCTGTTTTCTCCTCAAAATTCTTCCTCTTCCCCCCAAATTACCAGAGTTGTTTTTTACTGCAGATCTTAAACATTTTCTTTAACTTCCCTTTTCCTCTTCAAGCATTTTGCAGCTCTACTCAGATGATAAAGGGCCAAGATAAAGGATGGCAGTATCTAGGAATGGGATGAACATGGGAGCTGGATTGTTATAACAGTACTTGTGTATCTGCTGAAAATCTTTGGCTGGCTAAAAAAAATGGTAAAAATAGAGACAAATGTTACTATGTGGAAGACAAAATTAAGATTTAAAGATTTTTCTTTCAACATCTGGAGTTCTGTTCTCCTTTTCTGAACTCTCATTTTTTCCTTTCTTTTCCAAGCCAATACAATAGAAAATTACGTTGAGCAGCATGTGCATGTATACTGGACCTTTCCTTATAGGCTAGATATTTGAAGACTCATACCTTCCTGTAATAAATTGGCCAAAGGATCTGTCACAGGACAGCATGGATGTGAGATTTCCATTGGGCAATTCCTCAGGACCTTTAAGTTGGCATCTGATCTGACATACCTTCCCAGACCACACAAGTAAGGTTAGGGCTTCAGATGGAGATCCACGGAGATGTACCATTTTAGGCGTATTTGTTCAGAGAATCATAGAATAATTTTGGTTGGGAAGGACCTCTGGAGGTTGCCTGGTCCAGTGCTATGTTGACTTATGTGGAGAGTAGAACAGTTCTAAGATAACACCAAAGGAAAGTTATTAGGACGTATGTGTTTTAACAAGTCATGTTGGCATGCAGCCTTGTTTCCCTCTGAATTTGGAGAGGAGCATGAAAAGAAAGGTCAAAACTGGAAAACAACTTCTACCTTATAATGCTTTTCCTATCCATCCATTTATGGTTGCTGTATGCTTGTGTTTCGCTCAGTCAGAAGTAAGCAACCAAGTATTGCAGTCTTGTCATCTGCACCTTCAAGAAAGCCTGACAATGACAGTGACTTCGGTCTTGAGTTACAGATATATTTTTTGGATGTAAACCTATGGAGCTGTTTACCTACGTTTTATCTATTCAGAAGGCTTTCCCTAGACTGGAAATCAAGCTTATTCAATAGAGCTCATTAAGTAATGAGCTTATTCACTAAGCTCATTACTGGTGAAATTCATTCTGCTCAGCCCTCTGCAGCCCAGAATCTTGTATCCCTTCAGCCCAGCCTACTACTTGTTTTGACCTTTTGCAAGAAAAGTGATTTTTACCTAATTTGAGCTGATCTGCATATTTTCATTCAACAGCTGTCTTGCTCAATGAACATTTCCATTATTTAACCTGATCTGCTATTCCTCTATAGCAGAAAATATCTAAAAGGGCGGAAGTTTTTTGCATATGGCGTGCCAAGGCTAGAATATCATGCCAGCTCGTTTCGTGAACTGAAGCAGAGTGTCTGATTCAGTGGAACTCATCTTATTGCATGATGGATGCTCCCTGGATTGATGAACAGACGGTTAGGCAGATGTAAGTAGGCAGGAAAACGAAAGAGGCACCAAGTAAAAGTTGTGATTGCCTCCTGTGAGCTGACCATGATTGCCCATCTGTACACAATCTAGTGGTCTTGCAGGAAGTTTTAAAGCACATAGATAGACAGCAGAAGCTAGGGATTTCATACCTTGGTTAATTATGCAGAGATCAGAGAGTGAGCTTGATAAAAAGGATATCTCGCAGGCGCAAAGCTGGGTGGGAGACAGGGTTTTAAATCTTTCTGAACCAACAGAACCACCGAAATGTGTGACAGTGAAGGATGTGTGTTGGCAATAATGCTTCATTGATTCATGTTCAAAGTGGTAAATTTAAGTCCTGTTTCTACTCATGTCATACACTGATTACTAGAAAAAGGCTCTCATACTGTGGAGTAACAGAGGTGTCAGAATCTGTTAAATCGACAACAGCCTACTCCTATCTTCTCTCTGAAGAGGAAAAGAGAAGCCATGGGAGCTTTTCTCAGTTTAATATTGATGACAAAAGGCCAAGAAACCATCAAAACCTCAAAAGACACTCAAAACAAGATGACAAATTGAGGATGAGTTCTGAAATCAAATGCAGGGAAGGAGTAAGTTTGTGTCTGCATTAGCAAGTAGTGTGGCTCAGTAGGAGCTGATCTCTAGAATGAAACCGCTGGTGCAGAGGACCCAGCAGCTGTACCGTACGCCTCTCAGGGAGGATTAATTTTAGACAAGTTCTAGTCTGCTCCATGGCCTGAACACCCATTAGCAATAAGAGCACATTAGGTGCATTCCTGGAGTGCATCTTTCAGCTGTATTTCATCAAGAAGGAATCCAGTTTGCATGCCCTGAAACCTCTTCTCAATGTGAGCCAAACTGCACTAAGGACAGGATGATTGAGAGTTTTGCTTTCAAAGTGCACTCCTGATCCAAACTAAGACACTAATGTATATGCACTCTAGGAGACAGCAGCTCAGTGCAGCTTTCTCTCATTTTAGCTTTCCTTTTGAAGATAGCTTGCTTCTGCCAAGCATTAGGTTGCAAGAATAGCTGGCTTGCTTTTTCCTTTTCAATTGAAAAATAATTGAAAAAATTTTGTATTTATCATTGTGACTATAAATGGTATTTAGGGAGGCTCCCTTACTAGATATCATACAAATACAGAAAAAAATGTGTACTATTGATGATTTGTTGTCTTCAAATTAAACATATGAGTTACATACAGAGCATATAAAGATGGAAATGGGGATTGTGGCAAGTGGGTGAGAAAATACACAGAATAAAATAATAGTAAGAAGTGTTTTCCTAAGTACAGAGAAGAAATAAAGGGACTGTCTGGTTGTGGGGTGAAATCTTGTTATCTCAAGGCTGTGAATTTGAATTCTAAAGGCTGAGAGTGACTGAAGATTTTATCATCTGCTGTTTTCACATCTGATGTGAAAGCCTGTATCTACAGGCAAGATGAGAAAAAGCAGCAGCAATTTGTATCTTATAAATGGTAAAGGAGAATCACATGTACAGAAAGAATAAAGCAATAAGCATGTGAAAAATAACCACCAGTAATAAAAAAATAAGTGTACTTCAAAATGTTGAGAGTGGTTTTGAGGTCTGATTCACAGGAACAGTTAAAAAGTGAACCTGGCAGCGTTGACTCGTGCCTATTGCAAGGAAGGTTGGTGAGGTTCGTCCGTGATAAGGCGTTATTTCTCTAGTGTTAGCACAGGAGCATTCAGCAAACCCATATGCCGGTACGCATTCAATAACCAGTAGCTGCTTCACTCCGTAAGTGTAAGACTTATTACTTGAATTATTCGACCTTGTTATTAGGTGACTCCACAGCACCATTGCACTGAGACCTCTACACTTCTGTGTTTAAGCTTAGATTTCAGGGGCCATAGCTTCATTCTGCAGGACTGCTCTCTTCAGAAGCAAGCAATCCCTCTCAAGGGCTTTCTGGGGACGTGCATCAGCCAAATTTCCCAAAGTCCTGAAGGCAAAAAGCTAAAGCTGATCTGTGTTTTAATTTTGCCACAGATGGCAGGCCAAGATTAAAGCAGCAGGCTTCCCCAGGCGATCTACTCAATGGCTGTCTCGAATTCTCGCAGTGAAGAGCCTGCTCATAAAATGACTTTGAGTGGCTGCCCATTTTGGTTTTGTTGTTGTTGCAGATGCTTATAGGTGGGAGATAATTCGTACGCAAAGCACCAGCCTCCGTCAGGAAGAGGAGCAGAGCTGACAACAGTTGCAGTGCTGGTGCCCAGCTCCGAGCTCCTCACAGCCCGTGCGGGAAGTGGGGAAAGTCCTTAGCAGAGAGACGGAGCAAAGGAGTGAGAGCACAAACTAACGACAGAAGGAAAGAGCCGGATGCTCCAGCATCATTTTGGAGGCTGAAAAATCAGTAAAGATTTGCACCTTTTAGAGAAGTAATGAATTGTTTCCTTCCCTGGCAGGTAGTGATTTGACTTGCCACATGCCTCCTAGTAATTTCCCAGCAGGTTTTTAATGTTGGAACAATAGCGTTCTGTTAGATATTGATTTTAAAATAACTCTTCGACACTTGCTTGTAACCTTAAGAGGTGAATTACAGCCCTTGAATGTGTTCTAATGTAGCAGCGGTAAATAGTTAAACAGACAGCAGTCTGTTCCCACGGGTGTTATCCATCTGCGAGAAGGATGAGCTCCGTTCAGGCTGCGGCTTTCTTCTCAAAAACTTGGGTGAACCACTTTTCTGCCTCCGTTGCTCCTGCTCTTTGATTTATCTGTTCAAACCGTAAGGCTTTGCTCAGAGAGGGCCTGTTTGTTACTGTGTCCTGGCTGTGGTAAAAGCGGTGCGGTGCGGAAATCCCGGCGTGAGGAAACGCAGCGATTCCTCAAGGAACCTATTTCAGGGCATAAACGAGCACTTTCTGCACCTCGTCATCGAGCAACAGAGGCCCGTTGCTGCTCCCGGGCTCCTGGCTGTAAACAGGAGTGGTGGGTGCAGCCACCCAGCCCCACTGCTGGTGTGCAGGGCCAGGTCGGGTTTGTCAGTCCTGGCTAAGTCCCGTCTGTCTGTCTACACCTTCCCCCGTGAGCAGCTCCGGGGAGAAGCACCGGCATGCCCAGAAGCAGCGCGGTGGCCGCGGTGCCCTGGTCCTTCCCACGCACTGCTGCGAGCTAATTTGACAGCTGACAGTCAAATCGTGATGGGGACCTGGTACCTGTTCTGGGAGTGTCTTGCTTCCCTTTTGCTATGATGCGGGATGCCACCGCTTACTCCGCAGGAAGCCCAGGGACAGTATTTTGCTGTGGGATGGTATGAAAGCGATGAGAGATTGCCACTAAGCTAAGCAAACATCCAGCAGTCTGCCTGCCTTGAAGAAAAGTACTAATAAATTCACAGTGCAAGTGGTGGAATTTGACAGAAAAAAGTGTCTGTGCTGGATACCGCAGCAGCTCGAGGTGGGAGGGCAATGGATAAACGACCTCATCGTAGTTCTTTTCTTCTTGAACTTCTGTGGGGCTGTGATGTTCACCACGAGATGGCCTTGTAGTGCCAGAGCCCCTCTGCTGGCCTGGAGATGCTGCCAGAGCGAGGCACAAGGGCACGTGCTCCGAGTACTTCCATGGGTAGCAGGGAAAGCAACAGCTAGGTTCAGTTATCTCCATTTCTGAGGCTTGTGCTACATGAAAAATAAATAAAGCTGCTGTGTCCTCTGTTAATGTACTGTGGCAGCTCTGTCCCTGTGTGCTTCTGCATGGATTGGTAGGAAGGATATGGAAACGTGGCCTGCATTAAATGAGAGTAATACACAGTCTCCCCTGAAATCAGTGCTGACTTGCACTGGTAGCAATGGTAATAGTCACTGTGAGAGCCACGAGGCAGCGGAGAACCTCTCCCCCAGGACCGGAGTCCCTGCCGTAAGCGTGATGGATGGCTGGGAAGAATGCTGTTTAGGCCTAAGTTGCTTTGAATACCTCACAGGTTTTGTGTTTGTTTCTTTTTTTAGTAGGCAGCCTCACTACAGTTCCTGAGACGCTTCTCTATCGCTTAGAAATAAGCTTCTTTTGGTCTCTTCTGGTTTCAGCTGCCCAGAGCAGATGGAAGCCATTAAAAAATAGCAATAATTTTTTTTTTATTGCTTTCCTAACATTAAAGTAGGGCAGGACTTTCATTTCTTATTTTGGGGGATCACATACTAAATCCATGCCAAGAAAGCATCTGACTAAGCATGTGATTTGCAGATGTCTTCTGTAAAGACTTAGGATGGCTATTGGCAGTCATCGCAGTAGAGGATTGACCTCAGCCGAGGTCTAACCGTAAGGGTTGCAGAGACACAGGTCTCAGATATTCCCTCTGTACTTGTAAGGGAAAGCTACGGCTGTGCTATGCAATTTACACTTAAAACTGATTTCAACTGTGTGAACTGTAATCAGCTAAGAGACATAATTAGTTTGGGCTAATTTGATGCAAGGCCTTTAACTTCGCTTCCCCTTTCACTGCTTTCATACTGACAGTGGCTACTGTGTCCCTTACTTTCTACTGATCTCTGTAAACTAATTACTTTTTACTGGATCAGTGCTATTATGAAATTATCATTTTATGAGACTAAAAATAGCTCAGGTCCAGTCAGCAAGCCAATCTCTTCCCTTCATCTCCAGTGAAAATACAGTGTTATCTTTAATCTGCATTTCTCAGGCACTTACTATGATGCAGGCTAGAAAGCAAGTGAAAAAAAAAAAGAAAGAGAAGCATAGAAAAATTTCTTAAATCAGTTGCTATAGATGCATCTTTGCCAAAGTTCCCACTGGTAAATTTAATAGTCACATTATAATTTTAGTCAGTACCTTTACTTGGCCTTATTCAAAATAACTCATTTCTCATGCAACAAATTTAGCTTAAAGGAAAGTTATTTTGTCTTGCCCGTTAAAAATGTTGTGTTTGCACATATGTGCAGTCATTACAAATATCCAAAACTACGCAAAGCCTAAAGACAGATAAATATTTTCTTTAAGATGGAGAAAAATCCAGTGAATTCCACTTGTTTTGGGAATGAATAAGGGTATTTTAATACTTCTGGGGTTCTGGTGAACAGAAATAGCTCAAAAATGAGATGCTTGCCTCATATTTACATCAAGATAGTGAAGGGAAAGGTTCCCTCTGTAGTTTCTGATACAAAGACATTTTGCACACAATATCTGTAAATCCATTAGAGTAAGAAAATTGATACACATTTCATATAAGATGAAGCTGGAGTCAAGAGAACGAAGGCTCAAGAAAATGGCTTCTTTGTATAGCTCCATCAATTCATTGTTTGATTGGACTTTCCTGATATTAAATTCAAGCTATTCTTTGGCCTGTGGATATGAGAGTTGTTTACTCTGCAGGAAATGGTGAGAGTGACGCAATTTTAGAGCCTTGCATTACAAAGGAAACATCCCACATCTCATCCATCTTTCCATCGCTGATGTTAAATATGCAAAGTAGCATTTCTTTTAAAGCATTTTTTCTGATTCAGTTTAATGGCAGTTACTGAAGTACTGACACACAAAATATGATTACTGGGCCACACTGCAATCTTCCAGGAGAACCCATAGAGCAGCAGTGCTCCAGAGATGATTTATTATTTTCCTTACTTTGCAAGCGCCTCTTAGTTTGCATGAAGCAGGATGAATGAAGGTTACTGTGAGCTTGAGTGTTTTCAATACTTTGCATTGGAGAAATAACTGCAAAAAAAATCTCTGTTCACAAGGTAGCTGGCAGCTGCAAGAAACGTGGTCAGTATTCAGTAACTTTATGCTAGACCAGCTGTCAACAGTTTGGCCGTAACTACTTCACACGCTATTTCACTACTTAAATTTCATCCTATTTCTTCCCTGTGATTGAATACCAATAAGAAAGAAAGCCCAAGAAATAAACATAACAAATAATGATGTTTCTTTCAGAAATGGCTGATCAAGTGTCAGTTCCCTCTCTCACCCACGTTCTGCAGAACCACAGGGCATCAGCTTGAATGAAGATAAATCAAAATAGAAAAAAAAATCCTGCTCTCTAAACACTTTGATAATAAAAACTGTAAGAAATTTCAGATCTTAATCTAGATCAGGCTGTTGACATAGCCAGGCCGGCAAAGCTGTCTTCTTGCCTTCCTAGGGTTAACTGGGTTCCTTAAATGGATAATGTAGGTATGATTGTGTTGCCCAAGTGCACTGATGTGCATCTGTCGAGCCCATTGACCAAGCGCAGCCAAATCTGAATGAGGGATAGAGATCTCGAAACCAGGATGTTCTCGCAAGTTGTAAGGAAGATAGTCAGAGAGAAGATCGCGGTTCTCCTGGGACCACCCCTGTGGGCGCGGAGCCTTGGTGAGACACTAGAAAATCACACAATATCCTCAGGCTCAAACCCGGACAAAATCCATCAAAACCCTCTGTTCTTTGGTCCACAGAACTACTGTCTCTTGACACAAATGGCTCATAGCTTTCGGTGCCAGTTCCCTCCAGAAAATACTGCCAGTGTTTCAGCCCTCTCTTCTTTTGTTCCCAAATGCTCCAGGGGGCAGCTGTGGTGGGGGTGAGGGGGGCTGCTGAGGCTGCCTGCGGTCGGTGCCTCTGCCGGGACCCTGACCTCCTCCGGCACGGGATACGGCGGCGGAGCCGGCCGCGAGGCTCCGATCTGCCCTCGGGAGCCCCCCTCTCTCCAGCAACTGTGCAGGCAAATGTGGCGCTCGGTTTTCACACCTAAAATTCGGTTCCTACATTGCAGGTCACAGATACTGCCTGAGAGTCTGAAACATACTGTTGCTGGGTGAAATGAAAACAGCTATAAAAAGCTTAGAAAAATATGCTCTTTGGGTGAAAATGGTGTGGGTTTTAGTTGCATGAGAGAGGTCTAGCACTGCAGCCTTGTTTGTAAGGCATGTTGACAGGCCTATAAACATGAGGCTGCCCCATCCAAAATCAAACATCATTTAAAAGTAAATAAAAACAGTATTATGGTAACAAAGTAACAAAATTTATGGTAATTAAACTTTCTCAGTACAGATAGAAAACTGATGGCTATTGCATATCAAGTTAGCTAAAAGCCAAGAGAGAGACATGCATGCTAATGATGGGAGCGATCACCGTGTTTCTCAGCTCCTTTTGGCAGTGCTCACGTTACTGCCGTGCAGGGCAAGGAGGTCGGCACCTCCTGCAGAAGAAGGAAAGGCTGGTGGCAAAACTAATATTTATTTTATTGGCATTTTACAGAAGGGCAAGAGAGAGGATAGGTAGCTGTTGGCCTCTTGAGAAAGATGTCTCTGCATGAATTGGATAGCTGATTTTGAATTAATTTTGAATAGTTGTTTCAGTAATTCAGATTGATTTAAGATGCACCCAAGAATAATGCTTTAATTATAAAACCTCCTGAGCAAAATTTAAATCATGCTAAATTAAAACCAGCCTCTGTTAAACCAGGGCTGATGAGCACAGCAGAGGGATCAGAGATGCAGGGTCAGTATAATTTAATTCCATTGCTTTGTTTCCCATTCCAGAAAAATTGTTGCACCTTTCTCCTTGGGTTGTTAGCTACCTAAGGAGCTTGCAAGTCATCTTAGATTTCTCAAAACTCTTGTGCCTGATTTGCATAGTAATCCCACCAAAAGCAGCACTTACTCTGTTTTATGCAGTACTTCGTCTTCAGTGGGAAATGCTTTTTTATTGCTTTTCTTTATGGGTCAATCTGGAAATTCAATTGTATCTTTACGAATCTGGAATAACTGACTTACAGTGCAGTAGGAGAGTTTTACAGCAGTGAGTTTCAAGATCCAACCCTACTTTTTGATGTTCTTGGAAAGACCGTGCTCATGCACCCTTCAGAAAGATAGACAGCTCCATCAAAATCACTGGTTATATATTTAATATGAATCATGCCTAAGGTGTTCACTCTTGCAGCCGGTTTGTTCTGGTGGGGAATGGGCAGGAGATGCTCATGCTCTGCAGAGGTGCTGCGGACGCCCTGCACGAAGCTGGGGGTTTGGGTGTCTCTGAGCCGTTCTGCCTCGCGGCAGCTGTGCCGTACACGAAGCAGCCGCGGCATTTCGTCGGCCACCCGACAGCTCTATGCTCAAAGGGTTTCAGCAGCAGGCGAGGGCAAAACCTCCAGTCAGTGTAAACTAGTGGAGCTCCATTAAAATAAATAGACTCTCACCAAAAGAAAACTGATGCAAAACTGCAAAGAACCAGGACAGTCAATGTAATGCTTGTCTTTGGGATGACAGGAGAAAAAACCTGAAAGTGAAATTCTGAGCAAAAGAGACAAAACTCTGTATTAAATTTTGAAGGATTTTCATTTTTGTTCTTGCTGCTTTGTCATTTGCTCAAAGGAAAAACCATTTGGGGACCTTCTATATTATTACTGCATACAAGGCTAAAGGGCAGAGACTGGCTGGTACAAGCTACCACAGCTTCTTGGTTTCAGTTGAATTAATTTAATTTGCACCAGCAAATATCTGGCTTAGATTTTTTTATTATTAATGTTAGTCAACTGGAACATCTGATAATGCTTTCCTAAGGCTAGATCTGTTTATCTGTTGTTAGTAAACTTTCTCTGTTTTCTGAGCTAGTTTTTAAATGCTTTAATAGCATGGGAAAAGTTATTCTGCATATTCCAAATCAGCTTATGAACCAATCTGTTACAAACAATGAAATTCCAGTATCAGGAAAATGCTCAGTTATCTGGATTTAAATGTTTCGGTGTTCAAAAGAAAAAAAAAAAGCATACATATGTACATTTGAGTTAAAATCCAGCATACTTCATAGTTTCTTGTTCTAAATTCTTGCTAAATTTTTAAAGGCAAATAAAGGGATAACATTTAAGATATTTATAAGAGCTCTGAACACTGCTGAAATGCAAGCAGCTAACTGGCAACCGCTAAATAGGCAAAGTCTGATGTATTAAGAAGCACGTTAGAGATTTTGGCGGCATTTTTGGCAGTATCTGTGAGATAGGAATTGCCAGTACTCTCATTAGTAACAGGATCCTTCCAAACATATTTAAATGACTTCTGAGGAGAGATGTATATGAATTTTCTTATGAAAATGCCAATTTGTCAAAACTGAAAGAATCTGTAGGGAGAAAGGGGGCCCAGGGATATTGACTGCCTCTGCCACACGGTGCGAGACGGGAAGATGGAAATGAGCTGGGGCCAAATGTTTCATTTCTGCGGTTCCTTTGCGTCTGTGCAGTGATGTTAACCCCCGTATCAGAGGCACTGCGCGCGCCGAGGGCTGGTACCGGCACTCCGGCAGCGACTCGTTTCGCTCGGCGCTCTCCGTGTGTCCGGCGCACCGCCCCAGCTGGGACGCGGCAGCGGCCCGACAGCAGCTCAGCCAGCGAGCCCCAAAAGTGCCTGTCTGCGGGGATCCAGCAGGAGCTCTGCGGAGCTCATCTGATGGAAAGTGGGTTAAAAACCCAATGGGGTCATAAGCCACACAGGGTTCATAAGCCATAAAAGCCCAACAGGGCTCGTAGTGATGATTCTCCTTCTAGTATAGGTTTTAGCAAGGCAGTGAAGTGTTTGGGTTTTGCTGCTTGGATAAGAAGGTGCTGAATACCTGATGGATGAGATCATGGGTAGCTAGATGTCAGAGAGCATATATAGCTCTCTTCTGTGTCTGCTGTTATCTAGGTTTCTGAGTTTCTTATAACCCTGTGATCTGACAGCAATCTCAGCTAATAGACTATTTGCTAAAGACACCTATTTTAATTAAAATCTTCCAACAAAAAGTGCCAGATCAGTAATACTAGATGTTTAAGCTTTAGTGCTTTGATAGCACTTTTTAGGTCCCTTTCCAATGAAATCTTACAAAGCCATGTTTAAATGTCTAATTTTTTGAATTCTTGTCAACCCATTTAAAGCACTCATTCATCTGTAATTTCTGTGATTACAACAGATTGAGGACACTTTGAAGTGCTCAACAGCACTCTGTTTTGTCTATCCGTGTATTCAAAAAGGAAAAGAAAGAGAAAAAGACCAAGTCACTGATGGGAACAGAGAATTAATTGTGCTACAGCACATGCTGCTTACATTTTACAAAGTAGATTTGTTCCCAAGTAGCGCCAAATGTTTCTTTGACCTTAACTTCCCCCTCACGAACGTACAGCAATGTATGTATGGATGTGCATGTGTGTATGGACAGAAAGAGAGAAGTGATCCTTACTAAACAGAAACCAGAAGATAGAGCTATACTTGCATGCATTTCCCTCATGGGGAGAGGATGTGCGAACAAGCCACCCGTGGCAGGTTGCCGCAGGACATCACGCCCTGCTGAAGTTGCTCAGATACTGTGGTGGGGACTGGCAGGTGGGGACTGATCAGGATGGGCTGAGCCAGAACATGGAAAGCTAAACCAAGGATCAGGGGAGGGCTGGGATCCAAAGTCCAAGCTGAGATTTCTAAGTGAGCACTGACTGCTTTTCCAGGGGCAAAGAACTTAGCTTTTGCCACTTAGACATGAGCCAAACTTGCAAGCTTTGTTTAGATGCCGAAACAGGAGGAAAAAATGATCTTTTAGTTACTATGGCAAACATTTTACATTTTCACTTAATGAAGAAATTCAACGCTTACAATTTTCATATGCTGAGATTCTCCGCCTTTCTGACAGCTGAATTATGATTTTGGTAATTTTAAAGTGCTACTGTGAGTCTGTTCATGCATAATAGGCACAGAGAAGTGTTTAAAATCAAAAGCAGTTTAGAGAAAAAGTGGTCACCATATTACAAGAATGAGAATTGTCTAAATCTGAATATTAAACTGTGTGAACTCTCCAGTGGGAAAACTGTTTGCAAAGCAACTATAAACTTAGCATATTATTCTGATGTATGGAATTCAGAGATTGCATTAGGTTGTAACTTTGTAAGTGCCTGAAGCAGCAACCTATAAAGCCTACTTTCTTTTATACAATCCTGTCACGGTAAGGGTTTGGTCATTCTTCTTACAAAGGTTTTAGTTCAGAGCAACAGAAATTCAAATCTATAATCTCAGTGGAAACATCTGACATAAGACATAAGTGAAATATAAGAGAAGAAGAAAAGGAAGTGTCCTCCAGGCTACATTTCCTTTGCTTTGATTATACATACCATTACCTTTGTACCTGTCCATAGAAGTGTTTGAAATTCTACTGCAGCTGCTACAGTATGTTCTTATTATTTTGCAAACTCACAAATAGACACAGACAAGAAACCCATACCCTGCTCAATTAAGTAAAAACACATCATATCCTGGTGATCACTGAATATTTTCAGGAGTATAGCTGCCCACAACATCCATTTGAATTCAGCAAACCTGTAATTCCAGGCATGTCAAGCAATCAAGCAAACAATGACCAATGTTGCAAAAAGAGGCAAAATATACATCAATGACTTTTTGTAAAATCTATGGCTTGAATGAATGTCTGAAAAAACACAAGCTGTAGTTGCCAACTGCTTTGCACTCATGTCTTTTTTTGCACCCCTACAGACGGAGTGCAAAACAGGACCTGCTACTCCACAGCCTTGCTCCTCCTGCATTCAGTTACCTTTATGCCAAGCATTTGTCAAGTGGGTGTAAGTGCATTTTGTGTTTTATACAACTTTGCATAGGCATAAATTCCAGAAGTTGACAGGCAAAGAAGAATCAAGCCCGTAACAATTCCAGCCCCTTTTGGAACATGCACCCAGAAACATGCTTAGCCTCAAAGAGTAACTGGAGTCAGGCTCCTAAGATATGTTTGCCTGCTGCTCAGTAAAAGAAAAAGTAATACTCACCCAAGTGTTGTCATGGTTACAATAGTGTACCAAAAGGAAGCAGGAATACTGGTGAATTTGCTAGCTGAGGACCCTTTCTCTGCATAAAACATCACAGTTGCAAAGATGATGATTGCCATAGTGAGGGAAAAGAGGAGAAAGCCAAGCTCGGAGGCACAGCTCTTCAAAGTGTAGCCCAAGATTCTTAAGCCTTGGGAATGGCGAGAAAACTTGAAAATCCTGAAAACCCTAAAAACCCTTAGTGTCACAAAGGCTCCGCTGACGTCCTCATTGTTGGTCATCACCAAGCCAATGTAGTACGGCATGATGGCCACCACATCAATGATGCTCATTACACTTCTGATGAATCTGTAGCGACTTGGGGCCGCAAAGAGTCTCAACAGATACTCAACCGTGAAAATCATCACACAAGCTGTGTCTAAGCAAAAGAAAGCCACAGCATATCTCTCCCCACATGGAAGCTCCTTGTTTCCAGGCACCGTGCCGCAAGGGACAGTTTCCACAACATTAGTGATCACAGAGACAGCAATAAAGAAACCGGTGACATAGTAAAAGACTAAGGCTAAGGTGCTGGTGTGGGGATTCTCGAAGGCTCGCCACATGGTCTGCCGGAAGCTCAGGGATGGCATGGACCCTTCTTGGTTGTTTTCTGAGTCATTGTCATCCATCAGCCGCTCTGCGTTTTCCCTCTTTCTGTCTTTGTACTCTTCATAGCAGCAGTCCCCAATGATTTCGGGGAGGATCCCGTAAAAGGCAAGCTCTTCGTCATAAGCAGAGATGCACTCATACCTTGGATAGTGTAGCTTGCCAGTTCTATAAAAATTTAAGATGCATCTAAAGACCTCAGGGTCCCGGTCAAAGAAGTACTCCTTAGTGTCTTCATTGAAGAAGAACTCCTTCTCGGTGCTGCCCAGGAGAGTGTCGGGGTATCTCTCAAGTGTAGTCCTCCAGGTCTGGAAACGCCTGCCACTCACATTGAGAATGATCAGCTCATCCTGCCTCTTATTTTTCTCCGTTGGAGCCAGTGGCATCGGACAGTTGGCCACTGGCATCCATCCTATGGCAGCTGCCCTGGCAAAGGGCAACCATGCTGCTACTCCTGCTGCCATGATGACCCCAGGCCTTGTTACTGGAGAAGACAGTTTGGCTGCTTCTGAGACCTGTTGGAAGTCAGATCAGTTCCATCTAAAATACAGAACAAAACAGAAATGCGACACAAAGTCAAGTAGGGTGTCTTGCCCCATTGTGTTAAAGAGTTATAGATCAGTACGTGCACAAGAATTTAAAACAACTGGCTTGTGTTAGTCTCCCATTTGAAGAATGATGTTAAACAAGTCACATGATAATGAGCTCAGCAAGGTTATGGCATTATTATAGATTGAAATTTTGAATAGGAAATGATTCCTCATTAAAAGCGTTTTAAAAGTAGCATAAACACACTAATTTATATTTGCTTCCTTACAAACAAGACTAATCCATAATTCCCCAGGTGTAAGCCTCGTGCTCATCAGTTTAACTACAGCTGTCAAGAAAGAGCTGGGAGCTCCAGTGAAATCAGCTTGCAGTTCAGCCGGGAAAACTGTACGTCATGAAAAGCCATAACTGGACTGAGCTGCGTTTCCAGTTTTAAACCAGTTCAAAATGCAATGAATTTTGCACCAAGAACAATGTCAGTTGGAAGAAACATATTAAAATCTTCTCTGTTTTTTATTAGCTTTCTTCAACCTTTAATTAAAGATGTGTGCTAGGCAGCAGATTTTTTTCTGGTCTCCTGGATTTAAAGACAGGTTTTACTGTTGTGAACTATTGCATCACTATAATGGACCAGAGGAAAATTCTGGCTTTTGGGAGAACATTGCTCAGAATATCTGAGCAGCAGTAGCTTGAATCACAAGTGTAAATGCTGATGGACGTTCTAGTAGATACACTGTTAGGTGAGGGAAGCACACCCTGGATTGAGCTACCACCTGAGGACCAAGAACATCAGAATGGAGGAGCCTCCAAACTTGGACAACTTTCTTCCAGCAGGAAGATAGCTTGTTGTTTCCTAGCTGCCAGAGGCAGAAGTGAAATAAGTTCACTGCACTCTTCATTTTAAAATGAAAAATACCCCAAGTTGTCCAGATCCTAAGCCATTGAAAATCAACACTGCTCTCTTGAAATTTGAGTAGTTATTGTGGTCCTGATCTAGCCAGGAATTTTCTTGTTCTTTTTGGTTTTTGGTCAGATGTATGACAATATTTAACTTTTATTTTAACTTGTATTTACTTTCACTTCCCTAACGTTTTTCTGACTCTACCATACAATTATCTGGAGAAGGGAACCATTATCATATAAGATGTATTAGGGGCCCTATCAAAAGTTAATTTATCAATGGAAAGACTTCCATTGATTCCATGGCTCAGGCCCTCAAAGCCTAATTATTTCCTCTACATGGTGTCCTTCTATGCAATTTTATTCTGAACTTTTTTAATTATATGAAAGCTGCCATTCCAGCCAGTAAGGCTACAGCATTATTGATTTCAACAGGCCATCAAAATACTGAATAAAAAATGATGGAATCAGTCTGTGGGGAAAATGACTAAACTGTTCACAGAAATGCTCTTCCTGTTCAGCGCGCATTAACATTCGTCACCTTAATGTGGAGTATCTTGCTGTGCAATTTTACTATCTTAAGGACAATTGAAATCCCTGGTGCAAGCATCTTACTGCTGCTGTAAGAGGTTTTGTAATTATGAAACATATAATAATCCATAGTGATGCTTATCCCAAAGAGACACTTTTCTTCTATACATGGCACTGGAGCCAATATTCCGCAATATTTTACTATAAAGGATTGTTCAATAATACTATGCATTAGTTTTTCTCTCCCCCTAAAGAGTGAATTTATTGCATTAATAGTGCCAGACTGACAGCTGTGGAGACAAGAATGCTTTTGTTTTTCCTTGGAAGAGACAGTGCACAGCACTGCAAACTTTCCCTGCGCTACTTTGAAAATGCTCCACAGTCAAAAGGCAGTCAGTCTCCAGGGACTCAGTGGGCTCTGACAGCAGAGCTGCCAATTTCTGTTAGCAGCAGTGGTGGATCTTTTAACTTTTATGAAACACTGCAGTTGAAAACAGGACTATAAAAGAAGAGGCAGAAAAATGACAGCCATTTCATTTCTTAATTACCAAATACAGATAGGCAAATAATCAAGAGGCCAAGATAATGCATCCTATTGCTAAACTCCCTGCTGGTAAACTGTCTTCTGTGCTTTCTAATTTCAATTAGAGACACCACCGTAGTCATTCTACCAGGACTGATTGGTGATGTACAGTGACCTGAGCAGCTACAGTACACTGGATCCTCATCTCCCCAGATTTCTCTGGGGAACCTTATTAGAAATCTCTTCCGTACTTATAACTTTGGTTGTAAATTCCAGGTTACCTACATTAGCTGCTGAGGCACTATAAATACTTCACATATAATTGTTCTAATAAAGCACTGGTAACTCATAAGTGACTTACACATTTTTAAATCAATTTTAAAAGATAAAATGGGGTCCTTCCATGCTGGCAGTATATGTGGGGAAACTATAAATATCTTAGCTATAAAATGGACAAGAGATGAGAACAGAAGAGAGAGTGGTGTGTTCTGTCCATGGAAGTTCAATCGCTATTTCTCTGTGGCAAAGAGACGCAGCTGGTCAAGAAAACTTCCTCCAGCATATGCACACAGCTTGATTTTCAAAGTTGCATTAAATCTGTCCCATTTGATCCTCAAAATACTTTAAAAGAGAGACTTTCTCAAAGCTCACAGCTGTAAATTATGTGTCTCTTTTTGTGGCCTGTGTCTGTGAGGAAGGTCTGAGAGGGAGAAGAATAACTCAATACCGTCAGCACAGGGGGTCTGCTGCTTCTTGTCCATGAACCTTTGGAACTCCACCCCACCCCAAAATAAGAGACAGAAAATAGAGAGATAGGAGATAGGATTGGATTTGTAATTTGGAGCTGCACAAACTAAGTTTAGAGTTAAAAAAAAAAGGGGGGGGGGAGTAACTAGTTTATCTAAATAATATGAAAAGGATCCTCCTTTTCTGCACACTAAGCCTGGGTTCTGGTGACTCTGCTAACTGTTCTTTTTAGGCTGGAAAGCAATAGGCTGGGTAAAATATATTGTACAGTTGACTGTCTCTTAAACTAGATTAGGAAATAGATGCACATTAATCCATACAAGCATATATTTACCAATACACACACTTCTAATTTTAACTAATTTCCACATGTAATGTAAAAGGTTCTAGTTAAAAGATCATTAGCCTGTTGATGATATTTAGAAGAACTAGTACACAAAATAAAACAGTTTGGCTCTTTCTGACTTAAGCAAATGTCAACGTCTGTGGAACAAATAAACTGTTTTCTTTAGATAATTATGAGGACAGCAAAATACTGCAAACAAATTTGATAAAAAAGCCTGTGGCTTGACTCCCTCCTTCCTCCACTCCCCATGATTCCCAGCACTATTTGAATCTGGCCTGACCATCTACCTAGCTATCTCAGCTCATCTGCGCTACAGCTAGCTTTACTGACACAACGATTTGATTCCAGTTTCAAAACATAAAACTAACATGCACTGTTAGATCAATAAAGCACTGGAGGAAAACTTTAGCGAACATGCAGTTATTTCTATTTACCTAAAGGGTCAAGACGTAAACCATGGATTCTTACCACATTAACTTCCACTGGCAATGTCATACTTAATAAACGTCTCTTAATATTTTTTCATGAAAAACAAAACAAAACAAAAATCTCATGGTGTTTCCCTTTCTGGAAGCAGAGAGGGATAATTGAAAATATGGCTGATTAAACATACTGTGAGTTTCTTGGTGAGACACTGCCAATGGGAGTGAAGAGCCATCAGATCAGTCATTCTTGGATTTTCTATCCTTTATTTTGTCAGGCTCAGACAGCAAAGATATTTTCACTTAAAAGCAAAATATATCAGTCAAAGCTGCAATATCCTCTTTCAGTCACATATTCCTTTCCCTTTGCAATTGAATCAGATAAAACTTTCTGCAAAACATTCATTTCTTCAGTCAGTTGGAGAAATTTGGGAGCAAAAGCAACAGGCTTAGGATAAATGCAAGCAAACTTCTCCCATCCCTCCCAGCCAGCCCAGAGAGCCCCATCTTGCAGGCTCGCAGCAATGCCTTACCTGGCAAGGAAAGACACTCTCAGCACCCAAAGTAGGGCTAAATCTAGGGAACGGGAAGGAAGGGGGAACAGTCAGTCCTCAGGATAAAAGGTGAGCTGTGCTGTCTGCCTCTTGACAGATGAGCCTCCCTCTCTAAATGCAGTCAGAAGCAATCAGAAAATATGATCATCATAGGGAAAGTATATATAGAGAGATGACTAAACAGCTTCTCCCTCATTACGGCTGAGACGGAGTCTCTCCCTGCCTCTCTCGCCTAAGCTTGGTTGGTTCGCACTCTCCCCTTCAGTACTGCTTGGAGCTGTGCTCTTGCTGTCTAACCAAGCTGGCAGCGGCACCCGGGTCCCGAGGAGTCCACTGCTGTGGACGTAGCAGGGAGGATGCACTGAGCTGAGTGTCCCTTTTCCTCTCTCAGTCCCAGTGAGGCAGACTGTAAAACGAGACTGTGAAGAACGGCGGTGTGAGCTAACAGAGACACCAGCAAATGGAGTCATTAAATACACACCAGAGCCTACACTGCATGCTGATGTGCCTGGCACTGGCAAGGTGAGGGGGAGTAGAAAGGGGGCAAAGTACGTGGTGAACTTCCCCGGTCCCTCACGGAGCTCTCTCTGTGTCCCCGAGTCTTAGGCAGGCAGGGATCTCCCTGCAGGAGCTGTCAGTTCTCTTGCAAGGGAAACTGAACTATTCCTCCAGCTGCACACACCTACAACCAGCACCTTAGCCAGGGCAGGAGGCTGTATTTAGGAAGAGAAATAAATAATTCAGGCTTAAAATGATCTTTCCCTCTCTCTTTCTGCCCTCTTCCCACCACTTGTCCCCTTCCCACCTTGCCCTGCTGTTCTCTCTTGCCCTGCTCGTCGGCAGCTCTTACCAGTCCTGTCTCCACAACACCTCAGCATCCCTCTTTCATCCACGGTCAGAAGTTGGACTCCACACGCTTAGACAGCTGGTATCCTTGCTCATTTATCTATTTCCAGGCGAATCTCCATTAAATAAATAACTATAAGCCCAAATCAGAGTGAACCAGTCATGCCGTGCTCTCCCAGGCAGCTCCCGGGAATGACTGATGTGCCGCAGTGATAGTTAGTGACTTCCATAAAGTAAGACAAATACATACATGAAATACAGGAGCTCAGCTGCCTCGCCATCGCCTCGCGTCCTTCCACAGCTCTATATTACACTTTAATCTAGTGCCGGGAGTTCAGGGGCTGGAATGGTCTGTGTGGCCACCAAATGGAAAAAAGGGGGAGGGAGGGGA
The DNA here is from genome assembly GCF_036417845.1 of Apteryx mantelli. NCBI lineage: Eukaryota > Metazoa > Chordata > Aves > Apterygiformes > Apterygidae > Apteryx > Apteryx mantelli. The sequence continues at coordinate 10,787,553 of NC_090002.1, forward strand.
AGCAGGGAAAGGGAAGGAGGGAGAAGCGAAGAATGCGAGAGAGGGAAGGCGAAAGAGCGTGCGAGAGAGCAGAGAGGGAGAGGGGACCGCCGCTCCTTCCCCTCGCTTCTCTCCCCGCGGCTGCCGGCGCATCCTCTCCCCGCCCCGCGGGTGAGCCCCCCGCGCGGGGGCTGGGGCTCCCCCGCCCTCCCGGCGGATCCCCCTCACCTCCGCAGGGTGCGCCGGCCCGCCGCCTCGCCCTGCCCGCCCGGCCGCGGCCCCCCGCCGAGCGCCGCCGCTGCCATCCAGCTGCCGGGAGCGCGGAGCGGCGCGCCGCGGGCCGCGGGGGCGGGCGCGGGGCGGTGCGGAGCGGAGCGCGCGGGCGCGGGGCGGCGGGCGGCGCCGGCCGGCGGCGAGATCAGCACCGCCGCCGCGGGGACAGCTCCGCCGCGGGGGCGCGGGCAGCGGGGCGGCGGCGGCGATCAGCACCACGGGCGCGGGGACAGCTCCGCCGCGGGGGCGCGGGCGGCGGGGGCAGCGCCGCGGCGGCACCGCGGGGGGGTCCGCGGAGCGGGGGAGGGTCCGCGGAGCGGGGGGTTAGTCGATGCTGGGGGGCTCCTCGTTGAGCCGGGGGGGGGTTATTTAACCGGGGGGGGGGCCCCCCTCCGGGCTCAGCGGGGGGGCCGGCTCAGCCGGGGGGGCTCTCTCCGCGCACATCCGCGGCCCCGCGCGCTGCTCCGCGGGGCGGCCGCAGCGGGCAGAGCCCCCCCGGCGCCAGGGAGCGGCGCAGCGCGGGCAGCGCCTCCCTCGCTCCGGCCGAGCCCGCCGCCGGCAGGTGTCACCCGGAGCGAGCGCCGCGGGCTGCGGCCGGGCCGGGCAGGGCCGGCGGCATCGCCCTGCCCGCGGGCACCCCCGCGCCGGGCCGGTGGGTCCCCCCGGCTCCCCCCGCACCCCCTCGGGTGCCCGGCAGAGCAGCGGGGCGGGAGGTGTCCGTCAGGGCACAGCGGTCCCGAGGTCGGGGCGGGCTGCGCGCGTTTCCATTTGCAAGGACGAGCAGGTGCTCACCTAGAGTTGTCACTTGTGGCAGAAGAAAAGAAGGGGGCAGGTGGAAAATCTGATGTGCCTCTGCTGTTTTGCATTAGGCAGGAGAAACAGAAACGTCTCAAAACCATCGCTAACCAGGGGCAGTTCTACAAGGTGGTTTTGTGTGCCTGTATTATAACATGCCCTTTTTCTGAGAGCTCCTAAACCGAGGCCTTATCTTCAGAAAATTGAGGGGCGGCGGGGGGGAAACCAAACAGATCCCTGAACTCAGACACTTAAATGCTTAGATTGACTAATTTGGAAACATTAATCTGGAAACACTGGATTTGTCACACTGTACCAGAACCCTGATCAATCCAGTCCAGTGTCTCAACATTGTCTAATCCCTGATAATTCAGCATGATTATTAAAAAAATTCCTCTCTAAGTGTCAGGTCATGGGTAATCCTCTCCCGAAACAATCCCCCCCAACCACATTTGCAAGCTTTGAAAAGCTGCATTACAGTATTTGCAGATTAGTTAATGAGGCTATGCAACTGCCACATATTACTGTCTTTAGAATCTAGATACTACTAGTTGTATTATGGACACATTAATAGCTGTGTACAAAGTGCATCCTAAAACTTTCATGAGAAACTTTCAGTGGCTATGTGAATTTAAGCATATCAAAGTGTCCTGATTCCATTTTTACTAGATGTCTTTAGAAATTTCCTCTTAAAAATATTTCCTATATCTCCCCTTCTTCTTTTCCAGTAGCACATGCATAGAAGAAAGTGAAAACAAAAGTGTGGCTTGGCTTTTCCTGATTTAAAAGATTTTTCTGTGATTTACAATGTCATTTCTTCACAAAACTTACTGACTATCTTCTCTCACTTAGGCATGCTCTGGCCTCCCTTTTTGCTAGCTCTGGCCTGGCTCTGGTTCTGAATAGCTTTTCCCCCATGACTCGGCCCCCTTTTAACTTTCGATCTCTATTAAAAAGCTAATTTGGGAAGTCTTTTTTAATGCTCCAAATTTTGTATTTTTAAATAGAATAGGAAAGTCAAAAGCAAGCTAGCTGCAAATAGTATAATGTGAAAATATTTCTCTTCTCTCTTTCTTTCTCTCTTTTTCTTGCTTTCTGTCTTTCTCTCTTTTTAGGACTATCTCCTTAGCATCAATTATAGAGTTTATTAGCATCAGTTATAGATTTTATTAAAACTTTTTGAAGAACTTTTTCTTATTCTATTACTGAAAAGTAGAACCTGCTAGCATTAAAACAAGCTACATATCCAGAGAAACAACTGAAATAAACTATGTATGGCTAAATATCAATATTAAATGTAATTCACTTGATTTTTTGCTTTGCAATTTTCTTTGGTATCTATATTCTGTGCCTCTACAGTGTATTTTATTTATTGTATTTGTTCTTTACACTGGACACTATCCTGCATTAATTCTGCATCTAAATATCTCATTGACTTCATGGCCGTGCTGTATAAGCATTCTGTAATGGCAGCGCAGTAATAAAGATAGCTTGGTTTCTTGAAATTACAGCTTGCCGTAACATCGTAGCTTTGTAGTCTGATTATGTCCTATGGACTGTGCCAGCAGTTTCCTTGCTTTGGATCCAAGCTTGTGAAAATGTGTGCATAGATTAAAGAAAGATCATTAATATGATTATGCTAAAGAGTCAGTCTTCCTAACCTTAAAATTATATATGTTGTCTAGTGATTGAAGAGCCTGGAAAAACACAGCTGTTTGAATATATCTCTGCTTCTCTGAAAAACTCTTCCAGACTTTGGGTAGCTCTCTTAAGGTCTGTGTTCCTAGTTTCCGTCTATGGAAAGAATATACTGATATTTACTGACAAAAAGTATGTTATCGGAATGTATAAATCTTTATAAATTGTTATGTGATTCGTGGAGGAAATAAGTTGTATAAGAGCATAAAAAGTAATCTGATTATTTCTTTGTCTGCCCAGCTATCCGTCACACTGGGGTAGTAAGGTAAACTGATAGTGTGCTTCTCCAAAAATTCATCCATCCATCTCTCTGACTATCTGCCCTACAAGGTTTCTAATGGACTTCTCATCATGGTACAGAAGTACACAAAACAGGTAGTCCTAAACATGAATAAATGGAGAACGGGGCAGGGCGGTTTCTCTCTCTTGTCCTATAAATCTGATAAAAATTATCTGTCATTTTCTTTAAGATGCATTGATGCCATAGGCCTGGCAGAATAAGGAGTTCAAATGTCTTGCTCACTTGTATGTCTGTCTCATGTATATATTTTATCACTGCTAAGGCAGTGGCCCTGGAGCTGACAACATTCAGCCCCTGATCGAGGTGCTGAGCAATATATCCTGTCTGTACGTCCCGCTCTGCGATAACGCTGACAACGCACTGCAGAGCCAATTGGACGGTACTGTGGCAGCAGCCTGCAGCCAGCTGCTGAGGAATACGCTGATTTTTCTTTACGTCTTCTTTTGAGGTGCCCTACTCGGACATTTCAAGTTTTATTCCATGCCTCAGATGAAAATTTGCCCAACATTCTCAACCATGTTTACTATTATTTGCCACTTCTGGTGGGATTGTACTTCAGGCAGACCTGGTTTCAGTGCTTTCATAGATTGTAAAGGGTGTAAAATGAAAGGATTTGTTAGTTTAAAAAAAATACTTTAAAAACAGCTGAGGTATATGAAATTCCTAAGAGATCATTGTATTGCTTTAAGTTTGTTCAGGCTGAAAAAAATGCTATGTTTGCTTTAGGGATAGAAATGGTCTTCACTAGGGCTAATTTTTCTTCCTAAATTTTCTTTCTATCAGCATGCTTCCAGTGAAAATTTGATTTTGACTCAGAAAAAAATGCCAAAAATTGGGTTTGGATTGAAATTTTACAAGCCTTTTTGTAATGGAAACCAGACTATTAAATTGAAAATTGTCATTGCTTTAGGCTTTTTGCAAAACTAGTATTTGAAACATTTTAGAGAGATTTGTTAAAAGTGAAAACAATTTTCAAAACCAAAATTATATCAGCATCCATCAGAAATTTTTAAGGAGATACTGTTAATGGCTTAAGAAAATCCTGAAGGAACAGGGACTAATTTTCAAGCAACTTTTGAAGAAGGCTCAATACGAGAGAGATTTTGAGGGATGGGGCTCCTATTTAGGATGACTGGGGATTGCATGAGCTCCACTTGTGGGAGCATTGCAGACTTTCCAGGAAGTGTTTTGCATCCTCGTGGGTTCCGTCTGTCTGTCAGCAACGTGGACCTACAGTGCACGGTCCATATCCTTGTCTCAGTCTGCAATTTTTCACTGTCTGTTGGTACTTGAAAACCATGGGGTTTGGTTTAAGGCCATCTCCGATTTACAGCATGTTCAGTTTTTTTTCCCCGGTATGTTTGGAGATTTTCCAACCTGAAATAAAGCCTCATAGGCAGCTGCATTCTGCCACTTCTTTCCAAAAGGAAAGAGGAAAGAGCCATGGACGTTGTCCAGCAGCTCTGCTATCTAGCCAGCAGCTGCAAAATTTTCTGCTCAGCTGACCTTAATGAATCAAGAAAAGATCACAAATGATAGTAGAGGGAAAAGACCCTTGAAGGACAGTAGCGATACTGAATTGTGTTTTGATTTATTGTCCACTGTTCTCTTTCTCTCCCCTGAGCGTGGCATACCATGCCTTGCTCTTCCACAATCTCATTTCACACAGTGAGTAAAATAAAAATGCTGGTTTGAAATGCTCCTCACTGCAGCAGCTCATCAGGGATTGTGCTTAATTGGCCATATTCCCCATTATCAACATCCAAACATTTAAGTAGTGAGAGTCTACTGTTAACGTTCTGGTTACAGATGAGGCGGTGTGTGTTGCATGAGGCAGGTAGAGAAGGGCAGACTGGAAAGCTGCCGTGAGCAGAGGACACAGGGCTGTTCGGGAACAGATAGATGTGTTAGCTGGAATAAGGCAAGGCTGCTAGATCAGTTAGCAGAGAAATGAATTGGTGTGCCTGGATACTCCATGTTTGCTTGCAAGACAATACTGCACGTGATTTGCCTGTTCTTACACCTTCAGGAGAACAGTGCCGGAGAAGTTCAGTTTCTCCATTTTGAATATGCAGCGTTTCTTTGCCTCTGTGCATTTCACAAGGGATTGCGAGGGACCCAGAGCAACTGTAGCTCTAGAATTTGTTCCGTGTCAGCTTTTCAGCACCAACTAAAAGCAAAAGAACTCGGTAGGAGATATGAAATGTCCCGTGTGCCATAGGTCAAAGCGGCCAGCAGAACCAGGACAGTTATGACCCCTGAGATCCGACTTTTCCACCGAACTGCAACCAGACAAGCCCCCCAGAAGGACCGTTGCTTTGCACTTCTTACGGGTAACGCTTTCATCTCAGCACCTCGTGCCCCTTGGCGGATCCGAGGAGGTGAGCCTCGCGAAGAGCTGACCCTGCAGCCAGGAGGAAGGCGTCCCCTCGCTCTCTTTCTCCAGATATGTAATTCTTAGAAAATAAACTGAAGTTTCAAAAGTGAAGAAAAAGGAAAGTAGAGAGCAGAAGCCTATCCAATTCCTTCATTATCAGTACAACAGGCCTGATGTGCCTCTTGCTTATACTGTATAAATGAGTGGCAAATTCACTGAAGACGAGGGAGTTAGAATAGCACAATGTCAATGAGAGGAAAATTAGGACAATTGGCTTAAAGCTAGAAGCTCTGTAAAAGTGTGTGAATTCTTTGCTGCTACTGCTGTACTCTTTATAGCTAATGCTTTAGTGTCTTATGGTCTAGGCAGGACTTCACACATCTTTCTTTATCTGACCACTCTGCAGCAAGTTTCTTTTCCAATGATCTGCCTCCAGCAGTTGGGAATTCTTGCAATTATGAGTCAACCAAGGCTAAAAAGGTCTGAACTGAGCAAAGCTCAAGCCAGCTGTGCTCCTTTGATCTCAGACACTTTGGGTTAAACAGTCACCATCAAAGCAATCATCATTATCTCCTGGAAGTTGAGAGACCAATTAAAGAAAAACCAAAAACCAGACCAACCTGAAATAAATGATTAGTCTTAAAATTATCATTTTTTTAATGGTTTATGGTTTTTAACAGTTTTAATAGAGCTAGAGCAATGCTGAGGATTTCTCTGCTAGCGTCAACAATACAATAAATTGCAATTGCTATTCTTCAGTGGCTCAAAACTAGTAAATCAGATCTGTGGAACTATACATTTACTGCAAATTTAAGGAGTTGTTCTTTCGTTTTTAAGAGTGCATTCTAAATCAAGTCAACAGCCATAAAGCCACATACAGCCTGCCTAGCTATTGTCTGGGGAATGAATCCTGCACTATCATGATTCCTTTTTATTATTATTAGATATGGGGGCAGGGAGGAGAAATCTGGGAGAGAGATTGTCCCTGTTCAGCTGACTGGTGTTCGGAGTATCTAGTTACATCGAAGGAGATGGGGTCAGCTCCACCCAGGGCCTGTGCTTTGGTTGCTCATTTTTGGGAAACTGGAAGAGAAGACTGCTGGTTTGTTAGTGTTTTACACGGCTGTGCATCACAGCACAGTGTGGATGGCCGTTAAGAGCCAGCAGCTCTGCTTCTGTGTTTTTATGCTCATGTACGTGCTATAAGCTGTTCTGCGCGTGAGCTCGTTAGGTTACAGCACCAGTCAGCATGGTCCGCAGCTCTGCAGCGTATTAGATTTAGCAGAACAGCGCCAGGCTCGCGCAGTAACGCTGCTGCCCATCGCTGGGCTGCACGTGGCACCGCGCGCCCTGCTCACGCGCCGCCCTTCAGCGCCAGTGGTCGGGGGTCTGCATTAGGGGGCTTAGTCCCAAAATTTCAAATTAAGACAAAAATGTAGGTATTTCTGCCACTCTTGGAAAACTTTAGATTTCTTTTGAATTAGAGACAATAAACTTTAAAATATTTAAAGAAAGTACAGAAACTGTCTGTAGGTGGCAAGATCCTAGGTACCTGCCTAGGCTGCGCTCTGCGGCCCTGCGCCCTTGCCCAGCCCCGGGCCAGCAGGAGTCAAGTCTCCGAAGGGGCCGTGAGCCAGCTGGGCTGCGCTGATTGCTGATCCCTGATTGCTGATCCCTGATCCTGGGCTGATTGCTGATCCCTGATTGCTGATTGCTGATCCCTGATTGCTGATTGCTGATCCCGGGCTGATTGCTGATCCCGGGCTGATTGCTGATCCCTGATTGCTGATCCTGGCCGTGCTGCAGCTGAGGGGCACCTGCCTGAGGGCTCAAAAGAGCCCAGCGAGAGCCTTTGTTGGCTGGAGGGGTCTGGAGAGCTGCTGCCCTTTAGTAAGGGCTTTGCTGCTGCTTTTTCTTATCTCTTTTTCTTTCCTTATTTTTTCTTGCTCTCTTTTCCTAGATGCAAACCTCTGCTCCTCAGTGAATTCTCTTTTCTGGAGGGAAGCCTGTGTTCATTTTCCACTGGGGGTTTGATGCAGCACACTCAGGGAAATATGCCTAGGTGCTGGGAGAGCAGCCCTGGTTAAGCTGCTGGGAGAAAAGATGTGCTTGCCCCCCCCCCATTGCCCTTGGGGGTCTGGAAGGGGTCGGTGAAAGCTGCCTTTCTCCTTCAGGCACTGAGCTAGGCTCCTGCAGCGTGCTGGCTAGTCCCTGCGCTCCCCGTGCCCCTTGCTCGGGCTGGGCTGGTGCAAGCAGGAGAGCGTTGCCCACATGCATGGCCCGAGGGTGGCATGAGCTGATTTTGGAGGGCTGCTGGTGTGTCCCAGGGAGCAGGGCTGCGGCTGCGGTTCACTGTTCTCTCCCTTTTCTAAATGTAATTCTAGAGCTCTGGCCTTGTGATGAGAATTTGATTTTTGAGGCTTCCTTTTGTTCCTGAGCCTGATGGTTTCATGAAACACTTTGGCCACAATTTGTACAAGGGTGAATTTTGGTTTCTATGACGATGAAATCACTGAAGAAATGGCTCTCTCTTCCCTGGTGAAACTTTTAATGAGACAGACAAACACTGAAAGTGAAAGGTACTACTTCTTGCAAACTCTTTTCCTTTCCTTTTCCTGCTCCTTAATTATCACATTGAGGATAAAAATAGCTCAAAAATCACTGAAGAGGAGATGAATGTTTTCTGCAGCAGACCTTGTCTCCTTTGCACCTGGCTCCTCCTTTCCTTTCAAGCCAGTGTGGAGACGCAGGACACGGCTGGGTCTACAGCACTCGCTAGTGCTTCCGGAGAAATGCGACCTCCATATGGGACATCTCTGAGATTTATCTGGTTGAGACCTGGGTACCGCGCACCGCTGCAGCAGCAGAAGGGAGCTGCTGCCGGCCGTGAGCCTCCTCGGCCTCTGGCAGCCTGGTGCAAGCGCGGCTCGAGCCCAGCAGAGCTGTGCTGAAGGTAGGATGTGGGTACGTGAGATGACAGATGTTGACAAAGTTGTGTCTCGTTGGTCTGTGGCTCTGGTCAGGGCTAGAAAAATACTGCGTGTCTGGAGAAAGAGTACCAAAACAGAAGATATTATCCTTGGCTTGTGAGGACCAACACTTATCCTGTAGGCCTTTCTGTAACTGAGGTTGTCTCAGCTGAGAGTGTGGAGAACGACTTTAACCTCCCAGACCTAAAGCCAGCCTCTTTCTGGCAGGGCTGCGGCCGGCCGGCTGGCTGCGAGCCTGCTGCCGCTGTCCTCGGCCCGGGCAAATTAAACACGTCAGTGGACACGGCAGTTAGCCTGGCATCTCGCACCACCGCTGAACCCGCTTAGAAAAACACGGACTCTCTGGGAGTTTTGTGTTTGCGCAAGGTGCAAAACCTTCAGGTCAGGGTTTGTTTTTCAGAGTGTTTCCTGGGGGGGAGCAGGAGACAGTTCCCAATTCATGGCCTAGAAAGAAAACAGCAAGAAAACCCAACCACAAAAAACATGTTCCAGAGACCAATGTCAGCCCCCAACCAATTTATCATGCCAAGACTCCACTACGTATAAAAATGCTAATAAGTAGAAATAGATTTACTTTCTTTTCCTCTTGAAATAGATCAAAAATAATTTTAGCTGCAGACAAATTCCAAAACTAGCATTCATGCTTAATATGTGGAGGTGGTTTTTAAATTTTTTTTATTTTTATTTTTTAGTACTGAATCCACTCAGTCATTATTTCTGCCTTGCCGTAGATGCGTGTAGTCCCCTAGTGAAAGGGCAAGGTCTCTGTGTGCAGGTTGGTGTCGTTAAGGGCTAATCCTCAACAGAGACATTTGAAACAGAAAGAAGGAATTTATTATTACATTAACTTGAACTTGCTCACAGCAGAAGCAATACCTGATATGTTGAAAGCAAATTAAGTTAGGTGTTTTGGATAGTCCAGTGTTAAATGAAGCTCTTCAGGAATGGAAAATCTCTCATCTGAGCTTCTCGAGAAGCTCGGGAGGGATATTTATGCCAGTGCCTTGAGCAGGAGGGTCTTGCCCCGTCTGAGAGCATGTGCACGTGACAGATCCTGCTTCTGAACAGGCTGGAGATCAGCTCAGAAATGGGATTTTTGGGATGCCCAGGCAAATGGCAGGACGCAGCTGATCTTTGCTTGTTTGTAAGACCCTCAGTCTCTGAAAGAAAAGTAGAAAGTGGACTTGGTCTTTATTTTAGCTTGACTGGTTTCTTACAATTAAAAAATATCCTCTTGGCTAAATTGGAAGCTAGTTCTGTAACTCCATCCCAACTGGCAATATACTTTGTGGCCTACAAAAACAGCACATTAGTTTGGTGTTGGAGGTGTTCTCCGACTGGAAAACAAAACCAAAAAGGGCAGTGTTTTCCCCGGCTCTGACCACAAACCAAGTTTTGCTCGCTTGACGTGTCAAAGTGCTAACTGGTCTGCTGGCTGTGCGCGTGTGGAAAATGTGATTGCGTTTGCTCTGCAGTGAGGAAAGGCAGCAACTATTGAGCTTTTACCTATACTACAAAAATATGTGATATCACAAAATGTTTGAATTTAAATGGTGCTGAACACAATTTTACTTCTATTGTAGACAAGATTGATCAAGACACATTAACACATCTTTTTAAATGTGACTTGTTTTGCTCATAGCAAGATTCAGGGTCACGTTATTTCTTGCATAGAGAATAGAGAAATACGTGTGTGCAAAAAGTAGCACAGCCTAGAATGATGTAGCAGGGCATGATAAAAGCCAGCTTAAATATGAACATAGGAAATGGATTTATCACTTGCCATTAAACATGTGATTGCACTCAGAGTACAATCAAATGAGAACTTTGCTATTAATGAAACCTCACCACATCATAGCACCTTTTATTTGGGTAACCCTGAGTGTGCAGATGTTGCCAAGTTCCTCAAAACACCCAAGTGAGGGAGGACCATCTCTTTGTACTTCTGCTGGTGGCAGAAAAGGGGACATAAAATTCCTTTTTTTTCCCTCAATAACATTCAAAACTTTGAAGAATCTTTTCCACATTTTGTTTATTTGTTGCAAAGATCTGCTGCCTGAAGTGTTACCTTCATCTGCATGAAGAGGTTAGCTGAGGAACAGAGTTAAATTATTCTGGGTTAGAGGTTGCACAGATAATTAGGAGTTTTGATCTGACAATTCATTTGTTGCTATTATAAACACCAGCTGTATATTGATTGTGTATGTTAACAGAAAGAAAGGACAGTGAAGTGAACAATTCTTCAATGTTTTTAGAGTAATATATTAGAGAAGCTTAATAAAACTGTACCTTATTACCTTAGCTGTTTTACTGACTTTGTTAGGAGTTGGAAGCGCGCAGCAGCATGCAAAGGCACTCAGTTTGTTCGAGATCAGACCTTCAGATGTAAAGCCTTAGAAAAAGCAAGGCAAATATTCATGAAAGTGTCTGCATCTTATGTGACCTCCTTTCCACCTCAGCTTTGATCCAGGCTGCTGATCCGAAGAATGGATTCTGATTTCCATTTGATAAAGCTTACATTTTTTTGGCAAAGAGAGGCTCAAAAATAATCCTCTCCTGAGCAGATAAATCATCTAAAGCGCTCAAACATGCAGGCAAAGGAACTGGTAAATCTGCTAGCTGAACTCCCATGATTACTTATTTTCAGGAGTCCCTTCTGGGAAGCTGATCTCATGGGAATGACTGAAGGTGGCTTGATCCATGGCTCCCGAGCGCAGATTAATCCCGGTTGTGCAGACGCTGCTTCCCCATAGTGAAATGGTGCACTCTGGATCCGAACAGAGCTGTTGGGTTAATGTGTAAATCCACATTTAAGCTCCGAACACTCAATCCTGCAAGGTGCTGACTCTTCAGAGCATTCTGGTGCCAATTCAGAAATATTTAAGCACGTCTTTAATTTTAAGATCCTCGCAGCCCAGTGAAGTGAGGGGCCTGCTAATGCGCATAAAGGAAGCGCACTCTAAGTGCTCTGCTGGTCTGTAGCCAGGGGGGTTACTCTGTAGGATCCCAACCCCTATTCAAAGGTGGATTTTTCGACCCAGTTGGTAATGCAAGTTGTCACATGGCATTCAGACATTGCTGTGAGGCTTTTCAGACAACCATTTTGAAACAGCTTAGCACTTTAATCAGATAAGAACAGCAATGAAGAGAAGGCAATGGTTATAATTGTTTGCTAATTAATCCAGTACAAATAGATGTATGAATAGATGTTCATTTAAAATTCCTGCCGGTTTGTGGTGCAAATGTGAGTCCAGACCATTGCATGCCACTGAGGCCCTTCCCTAGGCTCTGGTCTGAGAGACCCTTCAGGATAAGCAGAGCTGAAAAAAAGTGTCTGCTGTTAGAAAAACTGGCAATTGCAGTCCTAAATAAGAAAATGAAGTAATGAATGCAACAGTGTTTCAGGTTTTAATTAGTGCTGGAAAGATGTCAAAATAATGAAAACCAGTGTATATATCACTTATCTGAGCCTCTGATGAAGACTGCTCAAAGCACTGGGCCAGGTCTTGAATCATAATCTTACAATGTAGTGCTTTGCAAATATACACACCTATAATGTCACAATAAATCTGTAAAGCCACTTGTGTGTCACTTGGAGAGGAGTTAAAAGATATAAAACAAGAGAGCATTGCTGCTGGTTATTTGTGTCATCACCGTCAGCAGAAGCAGCAGCACTAATAACCTATAGAGCTTTCCTCCCGCTGCACTCTCAGCCCTTTGCAAGGACGATCGGCATCGTTACTGCCTTTCTCCGCTGGGGTCCCGAAGTGCAAAGCGGCTGGGTAGCACCTCCTGTCCCGCGAGAGGCTGGGGCCAGACCCCAGGCCTCCACCGTCCCTCTCCTGCCCTGCTCCTGCCTGTCCCAAGATGGATGTGGTGAGGCTTCAAAGCTATGAAACGCAATGGAGGTGCATGGCGAGGAGACCATGACACAGGCTGTGCTTCTGTTATCTTGGTTTGGGAATATAAACCTTCCTCTTAACCGTATTTGTCAGTATGTGGTTTGTTCTTTGCAGCTACGGCCACGCGCTTGGGCTGTATTAAAGTGCACAGGCTGGAGAATTGTGCACAGGCACCAAGGACCATGTTCCTCCAGCGGTTTTGAAACCGGCTGACTGAGAGCACAGGGTGAGGTTAGGTTCCCCGCTGCTGTTTAATGTTGTAGCCTATTCACAGATTTAAGGAAAAGCTTGAAAGCGTTAACTGAATTATGTTTGCTTGAGTCTCCAGCTGGTGTGAAACGAGCTGTAACATGTCCTGTCCCTCCTAACTCTGAAACTCAAAGGCTGGCAGCTGGCTCTGGGGTTCGGCTGTGGTGGGGAACCCACGTTTGTTGCTCTTAGTATACAGGATTGTTTTGTGCTACTTATGCTAGGGAGACATTAGGTACATGTATGAAATGGGTTTGTAAAAGTAACATTTTAGCAGGGATGACTCGTGTTACAGGATCAACTCTACATTGAACCAGCTTCTGCTTTAGCTTACTTCCATGGAAATCCAGAATAATCACGTTTCCAGCTATTGCAGAGGAATATCAATGCAGATGAGAAGAGAATTTGGCCCGTGGGCCAGTCAATATTGCTAATATCCAGCATTAGTCAGTTCTGCAAAATGCAGTGTTTTCTGTACACTGAGTTAAATCCCATGTGTTGGCTGTTGCTTTTCAAAAGTACTTGCTATAATAATCATAACAATAACTTGTAATATTAATAATAAAAAATAATAGTTAGTACTTACTGACTTTTAATCATAGCCTCTATTCATAAAAAAAAAAAGTAGGGATGGGTAGTTCTCAGTTGACCTTCAGACAGAATGGTAAGATGAACAGCTAAAAAACCATTGTGAACAGTACTCAGGATAATTTCACGTAATCCTGACAATACAGCACTGTCCTTCAGAGGCGGATGATGACATTCAGTGCTGCGCGAGCTGTTGCTAAGCTTTTGAACAACATTTATTCTTTGGCCACAAGCTACTCCTGGTCTTTGTCATTAGCAGAGACATTTATGTCAGAAAACATTGGTCCTCTTAAAATTATCTGTGAAAAAAGGCACTTGTTAGATGTCCAGTGTGAGCTTTAAATAAAAACCAAACCGGGCCTCTGCTGAAGGAGCTGCTGACTCCTCCATGTTACTGATTTCATTTTCAGCAGAGTGCCAGTACTTCAGTAATGGATTATCTCTGTGGTTTGGGGCAGAAAGAAGGCTGGAGTCAAATTAATTTTCCAACAAGACAGTCTATTGGCTCAGACCATTTCCCTCCTACTTTCTTAGCATCAATGTCTTTTCTACTTAAATGCCAATAAACAAGTGTAACACTCTAACAAGCCACAAATTAGCTTATTGACATCTCTGCTAGCTGTCTCCCGATTCTAAAAATGCCAGCTCTTTGAAAGGTGACGATAAAACACTGGGACTCTGCGGAAGACTTGAACGTAAAGTCATTTCTTGTAGCCGTGCTGCTTCACTTATCCCTTCACTTTCGGAAGATTGCTTCTTTAATAGCCTGCTGGACAGACACACTTTCAGCATGTGTGTTTTAATTTATGGCACTGAGTGCCATTTAGAAATAGAAGTTTTAATTCTTCAGATTTTGTGGGGATTTAAAGCATGCTCACCTTTATTGGCCTGTCTTGGAATTATTTTTCTTAATTTCTTTCAAGGACAGGCTAATAACAATCACTTTACTAATTTACAATAATTATACAGATTGTTTCTAAGCCGGAATTGGAGGCAGTTGGCTGAATTCTGTATGCACTGGCAGATTAAGCCTTAGACTGCAAAAAAATTGGGAATAATTCAGAAAAGCACTGTAAAATTAGGTTAACCTGGATCTGTGACAATGGCTCAGTCTTGAGAAGAGGATATCTTCCAGGAAACTCAAATCTTCCTTTCTGCATCAGGGCCAAAATGACCTGGGAACAAATTTGCTTTACTTCCCACAGCAGTTTACTACTTCTGTCCCCTCGCTGGTGTGAAATGAAAAGTGAGATCCTGTGTGGTCACCAGGCTTGTGTCATAGTTCAGGGTCTGGACCTTGAATGAGGTTTGGGATATGCTCATGCTGTAGTCGTTGGCTCAGACTTATCCTGATTGACTTTTGCGTCTAACTCTGGTACCATCGGAGGGTGTTTGCTCCTGGCTCTGTGTCTAGCCAGCAGCAAGAGGCAGGCTCTTTGAGAAGGTGACTCAGAGCAGGCGCCTGAGTTGTAGGTTATCATCTCTGAATTGTACCCTGGAGGTCCTTGTTTTTCGCCACGGGCTGCAGAGGAGTCTTGCATAAATTATGCTCCTGATAAGAGAATGAATCTGTGGAAATCTAGGAAGAGCCACTGAGAAGTGAAGTCCAGGTGTGACCCTGAACGAGCCGGCTGCCGCGTCAGCGTTGGTGTGGACGCATCTGAGCAGGCTTTAACTCCCTAGATCTGCCGTCAGAGCTGGTGCAGACCAATCTGCGTCCCGAAGGGGTTTGCAGGATCTAAACTACGGAGCTGGGTCCGCTCCGGCATGGTGGGGCCGAGAAAGCAGCGTGAGTCGGCGTGCCGGGGCGCTCCCCGCACGGGCTAGCCTGCGTCTCGGCGGCGGGGCGAGATCCCCCTGCGCTGCGGCTCGCGCGAGTCCCTGCTGCAGCTCGGCCGCGGCCGGAGCCGCGCTTGCCGCGCAGGGGCACAACAGAGCGGGAGCGCGCCAGCGCTTAATGGGATCTGAAGGGCAGAGAGAGGCATCCGTGGCCTGCATCAGGCTGTGCCTGATCCCCGATTTTTTAAAAAAAGACAAATGCTCAGAGTTTCAAGAGGAATCCAGATAAGTTTTGTTTCTTTCTTCCTCTCTCCTCTTTGTGTATATTGATAATAAATGTCTTCACGGAAAAGATTATTTAGGAGGCAACTTCTATATATATATATATAAAATAATGTCCTCCCATGGGCATAGATAAGGTATTCTCCAGCAGCTGCACGTCGCAGAGTGCAAGTGGCTTATTAATGGTTCTTGGCGTGGGGACTTTGTAGGGGAAGAAATGCTGTGCGATCAGTACCTTGCAGGTGATACTGGAAAGAAAAGCCAATACAAACAACCCTCAAATATTCTCGGTGTGTCTTTTTCCATGTTCTTTCTTCCAGCTCTGTCTAGTCTGGGCTCCTTTTTTCCTAACGGTAAGAGTCAGGCCAGAGCAGAAATACCGAGACTGCTCGAGGGGCACAGCTGGAGTTACGGACCCGGACGGGCGTCAGCAGGGCCTGACCACACGCTTGCTCTCACCCCCCTCCGGGTACCTAGAAAACCGCTAGTTTATCCCACCTCCTTTCCTGCCTTATAA
This sequence comes from Apteryx mantelli, assembly GCF_036417845.1. NCBI lineage: Eukaryota > Metazoa > Chordata > Aves > Apterygiformes > Apterygidae > Apteryx > Apteryx mantelli. The sequence goes on from NC_090002.1 coordinate 10,803,283, forward strand.
GAGAGCAGTGAAAATGCGCGAAAGGTTGTGCTTCCTGGGAAGGACAGCGAGTGATAATTATTTATACAGAAACTGAGTGTGTTCAATTTGGAAATAATTATAAATCTATTTCAGAAATCAAAGAAGCCACAGTGTTTTTTTAAAGCAGAGTATATTCTGTATATTCTACTGAGCACAGATAAAACCAGGCAAACATATCTCTAAAAGAAATATTCAGCCTTCTCATGTGGGCAGTCCTTAGCATCACGTGAAAGCAGTGCATTTAACCTTTGTGTGATTTAAAGGTAAGAACACTCACTTATTAGGTGCTGATAATTAGTTGTCAAATGCAGAACAGAGCATGTAGCAAAACTAACCCACAATTATTTCTCTCCAGTGGATTGATCTCCCCTTTTACGAGCTAATCACCCAAACATATTTTTGTAATGTGGCCAACATATGAACAGTTTCCTCCGCTCTCCCTAATAGTATTGCAGCATTGTACAAAGCTTTCCACAGTGAAGCAAAAATTGGTGGTTTGCATCTGCCCTTTGCGTTGCTGGACACCGCGAACGGCGTCTGCATCTGAACTCCCCCCGTCGCTGCCGCAGCTTACGGGAGGGTGAATGATGGAGGAGGCAGCAGCACAGGGTAAACTCATCCCAGATGTAGTCAGTTTTCATCTGAAATGTAAATATTGGCTCTTTGATAAATGTTTACAGCTGCGATGAGGGGAAGGGAGTCGGTTTAAAGATGATAAATGAAACGGAGAGGTGTAAGTACCGCGATAGCACCCCGCGTGTGCCAGTTGGCTGGATTTTTCCAGTGTGGAAAGGACAAGGGAAAATAATGTGCGAACTGTTCTGACTTGTTTTATTTAATTGCCAAGGAAAGGTGTTGAACTGACAGTGCTGGTGACAGAGCTGCCTCCTTGTCCGTGATGCAGTTTTTGGCAGAGACGGTCTGGGCTCCGGCAACCTTTTCCTTTGAGCAGACGCCGTACAGCCTAGACGCATCCTCGGTGGTCTGCTTCCAGCGTCATCAGGGCAAGGGGCCGGCGGGCGGCAAGGCCAGCTCAGCGGCCGAGCCCCGTTCCTTCCTTGGCCCCTGGGCGTTTGCTGCCAAAACAGGTCCCAAGGTGACGGTTATGGTGGTGGGTCTGGACGCAACGGTGTTCGTGACCCCCGTGGCTTCGCTGGGCACAAGTCGCCGAACAGCCAGCGTCCCGCAGCCAGGGCTTGTCGCTACTAAGCAGAGTCGTAAACGACTTCCCGACCTGATTATTAACAACCTCCAGGCCCACCCCCCTTCACATTTGTTTTATCTGAAGTGTTTTCTGGATGAGAACTGCTAAAATTGCCAATCTGTGAGATGCCTTTGTAGTTTGTGTTGCCAAAGCCCTGGTACTGGTTAGGGTAGGACATCAGGGAGCAGCACAAGCAGCAGAGGGAGGAGTGAAAGACTAGAAAATAATGCTGGGGTAAAGACTTGTGTTTATCTTCCAGGAAGAGCTTAGGAGGGGAGGCGAGGGGCGGCGGTGGGGTTTCGCGGGGTGGCCGGGTGCTGCCACCGCTGCCACTGCACCACGGCACAGCGCGCACCGCCGCCCCTGCCGGAGTGCACCTTTGCGCGGACCATTGCGTGAAGCTTGGTTTTAGGCCTATTTTAAGCTTGACAAAGAACATCAATGGCCTTACATTAGCTCTCTTCACAGAGACAGGTTTTGCCTCGGAGGACGGGTGCCTCAAGTTGCTTTTCATCTTTGACGATAATTTAGCTCGTTCTGCCCGGCCGGGCTGCTCGTCACCCGGTCGCCCCAAGCAGCCTGCGGAGATAAGAGAGTCTGAAAATACCCATCGTTTGATAAGAATAAATGGCAGAGGTCTCGAGTGGTCACAGAGGAAAAACAAACCCCAGCTTGTGCCTTCTGAGGAGTGGCGGAAGCTCCGAGTTCGGCTTTGCCGGAGTCGGATGATCACAGTCATGGGGAAGAAGAAAGGAGCCTCCGAAAGCGCTGCCGCGCGGGTGTTGGGCCGGGGCTGCGGCCCCTGCGCGGGCGCCTCTGATCGCCGCTGCCCTCCCCAAACCGCCTCGGCCAGGCAATGCTGCGTGTTACGGCGCGTTACAGCAACTGGAAACGTTTGTCCCCGCGAGTAACCGCAGAGACCGGTCCTCTCCTTTACCCAGCCTTGCCGATCTGGATTTAGAAGATAAAAATAAATTGTGAGTGTTGTTCGGAAGACAAAGGTGCGTAATTGGCCCCTGGCTTTGCAGTGCTAAAAATAATAAATCACAGCGCGCTGCCAGCGACCTTTCCCCGCCGGGCTGATGCTCCCTGAGCGGCGGCGCATGAGCCGCGGTCTCCATGGCAGCTCTGCGCCTGCGTCAGGCGGGCGCGCGGGTTTGGAGCCGTCGCCGGAGAGCACCCCGTCGCGCTGCCGCTCGCTCGCGGAGGCCGTCGGTGCCGAGCACGCTGCTTAGGTGGTTTGCTTAAGTACTGGCTCTGCACGGAGCAGAAAGCCGAGGGAGAGGCTGGGACTTGCAGAGAGCGAGGAGCGCAGCCGGGAGCAGCCGCTCCGACGGCGCTGCTGCGAGTTAGCAGGGAGCAGCCGGTTTCTGGGAAGGTCGGGCAGGAATATTTGCTTCCGACGCGCTTCCCGCTCCCCGCGGGCCGGGGTACCGGTGTATCCTGCACGTGTGAGATGTGAAACGCGCTCGAGCCGGGCGCCTCGGCGTGGAGAGCCCCTCCGGAGGCACAGCCGCCGGGGCCGCCGGTGCTCCAGCGTCGCCTCCCGCAGCGGCCGGGGGATGCAAACTCCCGTGTGCGCGGTCCAGCCATTCCCTGCGCTCGCTGTGAAATCTGCCATAGCTACAGTTTAAAAGGCAATCTGATCCGCAGTCCAGTGAAATTCAAGGCAGGTTGTGTATGTTGTGCAATAATGCCGCCGCCGTGCGCCAGGTTAGCTTGAACCGTGACAGTGGATAAAATGAAATATGAATTTTATTGATCTTGTCTGCCCTACATTATTAATCACACAGGATGAAATTCACCCTTAGGCACAGGACAAACATTAGCGTTGGGCAAAACATTTCAGCTGAATATTTTATTTATTGAAAAAATGCAGTTTTGAATCAGCTGGAAGTACTTGTGAATTCATGTTGCATTTGTCAAAGTGTTTCAGCATTATGAAAAACCATTTTTTAAGAAGTCAAAACATTTACTATTGATGTTTATTAAATGCAACATCTACCTTTTTTTAGGTCTGCTGTAACATTTTATATTGAAATACTACTAAGATTTACTTTAAAATGATACTAACACCTGAAAAATGAACAAGCATTTTGCTTAGATTGAATATCAGCAGTATATAAAACTCAGAAACAAATTTGGGAAGATGTTCAGTTCTCAGACAAAATTTAGTATTTTTCAGGTTGATTCAAAATAATGCTTTTCCCACTATTTTATTTCAGCCAGTGAATGGAAAAATCAATTACTCCAGACCTGTTGAGCTAGAACACGGTGTTTGGACCACTTAATTTCTGTCATAAGACTGAATAATTCTCCAATATTCTGTTGCAATTAGTGCTGGCTTCAGTACGGCCTCTCTGGTCGTGGGCTTGGCTCCGTTTTGCGAGGTGTTAATTCCTCGGGCGTCAGGAAGCGGCAGGTGAATCTCGGGACATCAGGGCGCTGTCGCACACACGGGTGCTTCGCTGAGTCCTTTGGTACTCTGCAGAAATACGCAGGTGGTAGAAAAGAAAAAGGGGGTGAGGACTGTAGTCGCAGGCGCCCTTGCTTGGTGTGTCTGAGAGCAGGGCCGGATTTAAATAATAGTCTGCAGCAACTGGATGCAAATTATTAATGTAGATCTTGATGCGCCTTGTGGCACTACTGCCTGCAACAGCTCTGACTGCTCATTTTATTTGTAATAACTTAGAATGTAGCTCCATGTTTGTTAATCTTGCAAAGAGGCGTTGTTGTGCCGGGTCCGGACCGGGTGTGCAACGCGGCCGCCCGGCGCGCGGGCTGAGCCGGCTCCTGGCCAGCGCTGGGAGCCGACGGCGCAGCAGGGGCCGAGCCGAGCCGACAGCCCCTCCGCACCAAACAGCTACGACGTCCCGGTGCGGCTCCGCCACCGGCCTGCGCGCCCCACGCGCCGGGCTGCCGCGCCGGCCGTCTCCCGCGCAGGCTGCGATGGACGACCTGCCCCCAAAAAGGGAGGGATTATGTCACCCTCGAGGCAAGGAAGAGGAGAAGCATGGAGATAAACCAAGGCAGCTCGGGATTTATTCTACGAAATCCATCTCATTTGTCTGGGATCTGCTGAAAGGAGCCTAATCAGCTGCTAGAGTCTATTTTTCCAGCACCTCTTCTATCATCTCCTCTGTTCATTTTTTCCCATCAACCGTATATGGCCTCCATGTCAAAACATCATTTTACCATTATTGTCTATTTCCAGAATGTCTTTTATTATCCTGTTCTCGTTTTGCAGCCCAGAAGCTGGCACGGGCTGGGTACGTTCCCGCAGATTTATGAAAGATTGCAGCAAGGGAGAGCAGCCTTCCTCCTTGCTCTTCTCGGCTGGCGTCACTCGTGGACGCCCCGGCGCTCCACCGGAACCCCCGGGCAGTCCCGTGCCGACCCGCTCCCCCTTCCCGCGGCGCTTGGGCCTCTGTGCACGCAGTGACGGTGGGTGCTTTAAAAAATAAAAGGAATGTGAATCGCACATCAAGCAGGCATAGCAAGATTAGGTTAACTCATGGAAGTAGTTACTAAAGAGTGTATTTTCCAGTAAAAGAAGATAAAATTTCTGGGTGAAATGCACTCCACAACTGCTAAATGTCAAAAATAGGTATTTTTGTTTCATTTATTCATAATTAAAAAATAACCTTTAAAAATGTGTTCAGTTCAAACACATTTTCTCTCTCTGGACCCAGAACATATATTTCTCACTGTTCCTGATGATGAGCCCTTAGCTCTTATTGCAGTGAGGGAAAAATGCAGGCTCTCTGCATGTCCGGACTGATGAGCTGCTGCAATGAGGAAACGTTGTCGTGAACTCCATCTGCAGAGCTTGGGATATTTGTTAGCCTGGTCTTCAGCAGATTTAATACATCTTTTGCAGTTTAGGCCATTTGAATTTTAATAACAGCTACAACCAAACAGAAAGGGAGGGGAATCTTTGAAGGATATCCTGACTTAGAAATCTTTTCAAAATATTAGTGAAAAGCCTGGTTAATGTGCCTCCGCTTTGCTATATATATATATTATAATTTAGAATTCAATCTATCAAACAGATGCAATTTTTAGGTTCTGGCCAGCTAATTCTCTGCCCTAGAATTCACACATCATAATAATAAAAAAAGCCAACATTTAAGCCTGTGGGGAAATGAATTCAGCTTCTTCAACTGCTGAATAATTAAGGGTGACCCTTGTCAAAGACATGGTGTGTACTATATATCATTGGATTACCTGTCTGGTTGGCAGCACTTCGCAGGCATTTTAGAGCTCTTATTATATGTTGTTTTTCATTTAGATGCAATTTCTTTTGTAATGAGGCAGAACTTATTTTCCAGCCCCTACAGGTGCCTTTGTCAGCTCTCCAAATTGCACATGAAGAGGCAGGTTTCCAATTGATCTCTCAATTAGAGCTTTGTTGATATTGGATAAATGAGGGTTCACCTGGTTTGGACGCAGCCTCGTCTGCTCCAGGGCCAAGGCTTTCAAGTGAAAAGCCACAAAAAGAAAAAATGCATCTCTCTGTTGTAGCCTTTTTGTCCCGTGTTTGCGCATAGGCTGTTTATTCATGACTGAAGCCATGAATACACGAACATAAAAGCAAGCATTCATGCATAACCCCAGGGCCAGTTACGTCATGAAATTAGCACACCAATGATCAGATCTTCTTATCCAGCTTTTGAGAAGGATAAGAGAAAACTCAAAAAGGCCAGCGTGATTTCTCTGCAGCTTTTGAGCACTCCTTTTGCCTCCCCGTCCTGCTTTGGGCGCCGATGTCCTGAAGCTTTTAGCTCTTGACGTGCACCCAGAGCTCTTCTGAAAACCGGGTGCGGGGTGAGATTTATTCAAGAGCCATGAAGCCCCTTTCCTGTTCCTGTCGTGAAACAGCCTTCTCCTTATCTCCTGCTTTGCGCAGGTGTTGGTGAGGTTTCAGCACGGAGATAAAGGGTTCCCACACAGGCACCTCGGGTTTTTAAACACTACTAAATACCTGCCCTTTGCTGTGGAAGCTGCGGGTGTCTGTGTCCCCTGAGCACACATTTGTTTCACCTCCTGAAATAATGATGTAATGAAACGTTACAGGAATCTCACTTCAGGCGTTGCAGTTGGTGGATCTTTTGTTTTAGGTCTCATCATTTATACTGCGTTGCAGTAATCTCCTACAGTGTGCCTGGGCTTCGAAGTGCTCGCTGCCGTGAGGAACCGTGAGTCCACTTATTCATGTCTTCGCAAACAGCCAAATACATCATCATCCGGGTTCATTTCAGTAGGTCTTTTTTTTTCTCTTGGATAAGGCTTAGGTAACCGTATCACATGAGATTACAGTGGCCTAGTTTTTAGTATTTGCATTTGTGCTTTTTGTCGTCAATATGTTTCTTTGTGGAAAGAGCCTCCTCTGGGGAAAGCCAGAAAACAGCTATCTCTCGAGAGCTGCTTTGGAGACCTTTTACTTGCTGCTGTCCAAAAAAAGAAGTCGCCCCAAAGTCGTGTGTGACAGTGAGTGTTCGACGTCAGTTCAGAGGGTTGTGCACAGTGCGGGCGAGACAGGAGGAGCAAATGTTGCATTAGTTTTCACAAGAAAGACTATTTCTTTGTGAGGAAAGCCACGTCCTGAAGCTCTGCGGTGATTTACGGTGCTGAGCAGGCTCAGTCCGGGACTGCAGCACAGCTCTGCTCCCCTTCGCCATCCCTTGCGACAAATCCAGCTGCCGGGATGGACTCGGCCGCTTTGCTGAGACGCAACAACCAAAGGCTGCAAATCCCCGTTCTGCTCTGGAGACAGCGAAGTGCAAACTGCGCGTGGACCTCCGCCAGCGCCGTCTGGCAGGGTTGCCCTCACCTCTAATCAGAACGGGGAAGAGCCAGTGTTTCCAGTGCACACGAGCAACCAGTTCGCACAGAAGCATGATCTGTTTTAAGCAGGTAATTAACTCAAGCTTATTGACCACAGCCAAAGCACCTAATGGAAGTAGTCTGGAAACGGCTCAAAAAATTATTTCCTGCTAAATCAAAAGCTAGCTCTTGCCCAGATGAAAGAGAGGTTAATTTACAAAGATGGTCAGAAAGTTTAATAGCAATTTAATTTTTTTGAAATATGTATGTGTTGCTATAGTCTGACATTATGGAGGAAATTGCAACAGTCCTGGAATAGTTCTGCTGTCTAATTTTACTCCTGTCATGCGTATGGCTGGATTTTATGTGCAACAATTCATTTGATGGTAGACTCCAAGTACCAGATTTACAGTAAAAATCAATGCGAGGTTACAGGCACGGTCTGAATTCATGTCACTTTGACATGGCGCACGTGAGCCAGGGTTTCTGCTTCCGTAACCTGCTGTACGGTGGGGTGGAGGCCTTCCAGTGCCGTGCATCGCTCGGCAGTGATGGGACAGCCGTGATGGGGAGCCCGGTGGCCGTTCAGCGCGTGGGGTCAGCGGCGGGCGCATCCGCTGCTCCTCCGCGTCCCTGGCTGGTGGCCCAGGTCGGCGCCAGAGCAGGGGCTCGGGCCGAGGGCGGTGGGTCCGCGTGGCGCCTGCGCTGCAGTCCTGCAGCGAGTCCTGCCTGTCGTCAGCGAAAGCCGTATTTGCCTGGCGTGGGAGAGTTATGCTTTGCCCTTCGGCGGCATTGCACGAGTGTTGAAGCGTTACTCGTAGCCAGCAGCGAGCTGCTGGGGACCTCGACCGAGTCGTCTCATCGTGCACCTCTTCCCCGTCATTGCTGTTGTTCCCACAGCTCCTGGCATCCGTGCGGATGGAGCCAGGCGCCGCCGGGCTCCCAGCCTCCCTCGGCTCCCAGCAGTCTCTGTAAGGAATTTTTTTCCTTGTATCAGAATTTCCCTTGCTTGTGCCAGCTGCCTGCTCTCCTCCGCAGCCCGTCCCCCAGCCTTCTGGTGGGAACAGGACCTTTTACGGCTCCTTCAGCAGCTCTCCAGGTCTTTGAGCCACAGCAGCAGCTGCTCTGTAGTTAGGTCACCTCTTCTCATCTGATGGAAAAGTTTTTCTGCTGATCTAAACACATGCCCACAGCAAGGAAATCTCTGCAATTAATCATGGGAAAAGTATGACAACCAACTAGGTGATTTCTTTTTTTATCTCTTCTTTTAAGACAAGCGCTTCCATTTCCTTGGTATTCCACAACTAGAACATTTCTTTAATATGTCATGCCATTCCTCTGTATTAAAAATTTTTAGTAATAGTTGCACTCCATTAAGTAAAGACAGTATTTCTTACTGTTGTTGGGTTGTATTCCTAGTGCTTAGTGAAACAACTGTTTCAAAGGACCATCGCTTCTGTGCCAGGGCTGGGTGCCTGACAGTACTCCCAGTGACCACCGATAGGTACATGCATTTTTGGAGGTATGCTGTTTAATATCAAAATGTTGGAATTAGCTTATTACCTAATAACATCAGTGGAATGGCATATGAATTAATAATACTATGAGCTTTCCTAAGGAACTGTAACCTCTTTGGTATACTTGGATTCAGTAATAACTGTAATTATTATGAATTTAAAATAAAACATGATGTCTCACTCTGCCAATTCAAGAGCAATAAGTGTGAATAACGGCCTTTCTCCTGATTTCCTATTACTTGCTCTTCCCTCCGTTACGAGGCGTTCCCATTCGGCGGCCTCCTGGCACCCATCTCCGCAGCCACAGCCACCCGGGCCGGGCTGGACCCCAGCTCGTCCCGAGGCTCAAGAGACTGACAGTAAAAGCAATCCCATCGCCCAAGCAAATGTATTTCTGCTGGGGGTTTATGGCTCTCTTGGCAGAAACCAGAACTGTGTGCGTCTCCCTTTCACTTCTCCAGCTTTGTTCTTTAAATACATTACTTCCTGGGCTAAATATCCAGCCTGTCTCTTGCGCTGCCGCTGAGTGCTCAGGCGTGTGTCTGCGAGCACTCACTGCAGCCTTGCCTTTGGTCTATTTATTGCCTCTTTAAAATATCTCCGCGGAGTCCATTCACTTTTTAATGCAGCAGATGAAAAAAAAACATTCTGTCAAGACTTTCTTATGATTCTCTGCCAATTACATCATTGCACGGATGCAAGATCAGAGCCCAGCAAAGCCCAGGAACCCGGCTGTGGGACCTGCCTACCTTTAGGACGCTGCGCACCCGTGCTTCCCTGCACGGCCTCAGATGTGCCACTGCAACGTGCTGTTTGCACCCTCCCCGGCAGAACGAGCTGCAGTAAACTGGATAATGAGAAGAGCCTTGATGTTCACCTGTTACAGCTCACACTGGAGGAAAAAACAAAGGCTTTCTCATTCAAGTGAATCGCTGGTTTCATTCGGTCTGCCCAAGCTCTGAGAAATGCGCTGTTTCAAGGCTTGCTGCTGTGAGCGCCAGTGCACCTCTGGGCCTCCTGCTCCGTCTCTGCGGGTCATGCAGTCAACGCTTTTCTTTCCATTGAAAATGCTGAGCACAAACATTTGATTCATCAAATCTTTTTAATGTGAAGCTAAAAATAGCAATTTAAAATCCTCAATCATATATAATTAGTACTGCATTTATTTTTCAACAGATGTTCTTTCCCTGGTGCTTTTGAATAGAAGAGTTTTGAATAGTGTCTCTGTCTACATGAGCAATTGGAGAGAGAGGGAACCTGGAGGATTTCAGCTTTCCCGTGGGAATGCTTTATAAATGATCTGTAGTGATTCCCGACAACTCCAGCCTCTACAGATACATTTTCTTTTCCATGGATGGGGGGTAAATTCCCTGCAGAGTTTCCGCTTGGATTTTTTAAAGGCATAAGATGCTAGTATGAGGAAAGCCATTTCTCCTACTTGGAGGCACTTAGGGAATTAAAATTGCTACAAGATGATGGATGAGCAAAATTTACCCTAAAACCTCAGATTAATAGGTGTTATAGAGAAGTTCCAACTGAATAGTGTACTTATCAAAAGAAAAAAAAATTAAATTCCTCCTTCCACCATCAGAACTGATTGTAAATTAGGTAATTCTGTTTTCCTTTTAAAGATTTATAAGCATATATCAGACTTCCAGAATCTATATCTCTGAGGGCTCCCAAATTTATGCTGTTAATCTACAGGAACTGCACAGATCTCCTATGTTAATTATCGTGCATTTTATTTACCGTTTATATTGGACTAATTAACCAGAGAAGGCTGTTAGATAGACAAAAGGCTGACAGGGAAAGCAATGAGTTCAAGGTGCCTCAAATTTGGAGGCATTTCCTCACCTGGAGGAAACCAGGGGGGACCCTCTGGAAACGAGGGAGTCCAAATGCGAGCTCGGAGCTGGCGTCCTGCCTGGCCGGGGAACCACACGAAGCCATCGTTTCCCATTGCTGGGCAAGTAGGAGACAGGAGCTGCACAAAACTGTGTCATTTTCTCTTCTTCACTTCTACTGTGGATTTTGCTGAGTGAATTAGGGGCTGCCAGCACACGCTGTCGCAGCAGAGTGGCAGCGCAAAAACGCTTCTGAACCTGCACTTGCAATTTGCCTGCAAAAATAAAGATGCAGTTAAAGAGAGTTGTGACATTCCCTTTTCTTTCAAAGTGACTGCCAACATTTTTAAGCTTTTATTTCATCTTTTCCTTTCCTAGATGTTAAATTATTTCTAGTTTTCATATTGTACGTTTACATTAAGAGGACGACTGCAATGAATCTATGTGTGTTTAAAAACTTTCTGGGGTTTCAGATCTCCCCTTTGCAGTGGCAGCAGTCCAGGCCTAACAGCTCTGCAGCAGCTGGGGAAAAAGAGTAACTGAAATCCCAGCGTCTCCTTTCTTCCTCCACACCGTGCCTTCAGTTTCCCCTCTTCAGCTCTTCCAGGATTTTCAACATTTGCAGGCCAGCATCACCTCAGTCAGTTCTAGCTCGCTGTAAGTGTCTGTGCAAGCATCTCCTGCATCTCTTGCTCTACGCGTGTACCTGATTTGAGGCCATGGTGACTTACACCAGCTGGAGCTGCGACCCGGAGGGGTTTGCAGCTGAGTGCAGATCCGTCTTTCCTGAGCTCTGGGAGAATAAGTCTCTTTCCAAAAAACCTGCAGCTCTAGTGCAATTATGCCACAATGAGGTGTGTTTGTTACATTTATCTTTTCTGTGCAGCTCTTTCATAATGAAGAGTTGGATTTTAGTAAAAGCAGACAGACATTTTGTGCAGAAGCCCTGCCACCAAGGTCTGAAATGTTTAAAGCTGATTGCTTAGCAGTGGTTCTGGCAAAAATGATAGGGGCTGAATGTATGAAACACCAGCGTGAGACTGACTTGATTCTGTGGTCTATGAATGTTTTAACCTCATTTATCCTTTAGCTACTTACAAAACCGTTTTACATTTGTGCACTTAAAGGATTAAATAAAATAAATGGAGATGATTATTACTGCCCAGCAAAGCTAATGTTTAAAGACATGGTGTTTTGTTGCAACTGGAATTGTATTTGTGCTGTTTTGATACTCTGCAAGCTTTCCAAAAGGAAATGATGAATCATACAATCTCCAGCTCTCTACTACTAATGAGAAACCTCTTAGCAATATGCTCTTTATGGTCCTTTCTCAAGCAATAACTAGTAGACTGATTCTCTTCTTTAAAGACAAAATAAGATGCAAAGCACATGATGCATACACAACTTTGATGTATAGTGTGCAAATGGCTTCCGTATTCTGCAAAAATGTGATGTGACATGTATGGAATATATTTGTTACCCTTACGCATTTTGTTCACTTCAGCTATGGATGGAAATAGAACAAAGTTTCGGATGGACAGTTACAAAGCAATGATTTCTGACATCGCGACAAGCCATTTTAGAGGCAAGGCCTAAAGTTTAAACTTGCCTCAGTCCTGACGTTTTGATATCTAGAAGAAGATGGCTCACTCCGTATTTTCCTGCTCCCCGCATCTCTGTGACTCGATGTATTGCTCCGGAAGGGAAGAATTACTTGGGGCTTGCTCACGTCCGTGGCGCCGCGGGACGGCGCAGGGCTGCCTGCAGGGCCGGGCAGGCCCTCGTGTCTCGCTCCGGCCTCCCGCAGCAGGACGGGGCAGCGGCGGCGGGCAGGGCCAGCCCGGCCGGCCGGCCGAGAGCGTGCCTCTTCTCCAGCTTCCCGCTGGCCTGCACTGCTGAGCTTCGAGCCTGCCGGCACAGTCCTTCCTGCTGGCTGTTCTGCAGCGCTGCGGCTGAATAGCTGCCTGCAGGGACGGGCCCCGTTTCAGGCTGGACATCTCTGTTATCTCCAGCTTCGGAGCAGCGATGTTCTCCTGGTTAGCGCCGACCGGGGAGGCCGGCTCGCGCAGCCCTGCCTCGGGCGAGCGCTGCTCGGGGCGAGCCGCCTCCTCGTGTTTGTGCCTCCGCGATTCGGAGCTTTCTTAGGCGGAGCAGAGCCGGAGACTTGCTTGGCCAACCCGTCCCGTCCTGCTTTGCCGTCTGCTGTCTCGGATCCACAAGATCCGCAGCGCGAGCCCCCTCCCGGGCGCAGCTAACGCATCCAGCTCCCCGCGCTGCATTGATTAGCGGTGTTATCCTGCTCTGCTGCGGCGTGGTGGGGGCTCGTGCGGTGACGAGGCTCGGGCCCCGCTGGCAGCCTGGCGCTGGGGCTGTGCACTCAGCGCTGCTCCGCACCGCGTGGCAGGGGAAGAAACAGGATCACCGGAACTTCTCCAGGGCAAGGGAGCCCCGGCACCCCTGCCGGCATCTGCGGAGCGCTTCCCGCTGCCGCTCGCCAGGGCTCGCCGGGGCTCGCCGTTGCAGCTGGCCCTGTGCCCTGGCGGCAGGAGGAGCCGTGCTGAGAAGCCCCCCGTGAATTACACCCAGGCAATGTATAGGAGTTCTTTTTTTTTTAATATGTATTTTACCACTGTTCTGTTTTTCTGAACTGCGGGAAAGAGAAGGCGTTTTTCCTCCGTGAAATAACACTATACCTTTAGCCAGGGGCACTCTCTCTGTGGTTATGATAAATACACATGAACATATATTTTTGTTTTTTTTCTCTGGGGCATCAAGGCATCAGCCATTGCTAGCGGCAGGGTGGTAAACAAGCGGGACTAAAAGCAAGCCCTCAGCTCTTTGCTGTTGCAACACGTGTACGTCAGTGAAGAGGAGAGCAAATGTTGTATTCTCAGAAACAGAGAGTTGTTGTTATTTTGATAACCCTTATTAAGGGAATTGATGGGAGCTGTACTTTGTAAATAATACAAAATAGTAACATAAAGTGAGAATCCATCTGTGCTGCAGAGGACATGATAGACAGTTGTCACAGTAACTGCTCAGTTTTGCCTCTCTTTGGTTATTCTGTTAGAACCGGAGGCAAAAAAGGGAATTGCAGATTGGTCTGAAGGACGGCGGCGCAGCGGCTCTTACGGGCTCGCTGTCTGCACGCAGCCCGGCAGCATCGCGGGAGACTCGGGTGCTCCAGCCCCGCTTGCCGGGCAGGTGGTTTACATACTAAATGGAGGTCAACAGAGAAAATACATCTTCCCTATGTATTTTAAATTGCCAGTAAAATCCTGTGTTGTTAAATTACTTCTAACAGCAGAAAAGTAAGTTTAATTGAAAACCTTGAACCTGGCAATCTTTATTTATACACATAATTTGTAATTGCAGTTGAAGTGCCACTGGGAATGCGTGCCCAAGGAAGGAACGTGCGCAGAAACCGTCGTTGTTAGTGTTCAGACTTTTAACGTGGAAAAAACAGTTTCAGGTTCATGTATTTATGACTTTCATACTCTCCTTTCCCTAATGATTCTTTGTCTTCTATAAACAAGATCTCTCTGCTAGCAGTAGCTAGCAGCTCGAGTCTCAAATGCGATTAAAAATCTTGAATCAGCATTTATTTTGGACTGGGGATTCAAGTAACAAGAATTTTCCTGCTTGATCATCTCCAGGATAACACAGCCGGGGCTTTTTCTCATTTGCGGGGCCGCGCGCGGAGAGCAGGTTGGATCGGGCCATGCTGCCGTGTTAGCGGTGGGGCAGCCGCAGCCGGCAGGAGACACCGGCATCCGCGCTGGGCTGGCAGCGGTATCCCGGGCAAAGCTAAGGCCAGGATTAACATAGAGGATCAGGCTGGATGCAGCCTCTGGGCAAGGCTGGGGCATCACAAAATAGTGCTTGGTCGTACGAAAGCACGCACATGGGCCAAAGAAGAGCATGTTAATGTAATGCTTGTTCCTGGCCCAGCTGGAGCTTTCTCTTGATTTCAGAAGTCTCCATGAGATTTGTATTGACACAGTGATTGACAAGATCCTTGAACATAATTACACATATTAAAATCATTCTAAGTTCTGCCCAGCAGCAGAGAAACTTGATTTATTAATTTAACTGTGATTTCTTGTCTGTTATTATACTGAGTCAGAAAGACTGAAAACCTGCTAATTAAAAATCGTAACACTTCCTAGCAATACAGAGCAGCAACAAACTTACACATTGCAAGGCAAATACTATCTGAGCCTTCCAAAAAAAAAAAAAAAAAACTGGAAAAAAGTGCTGTTGCCTCTTGAAAGCATGACTCTCCTTGTGCTTTTCCAAAGAGAAAAAATTTGAAAATGAAAGCATACGTATTACTTTTGCCATATTGAAATCTTGCCCTTGCACCCATGGCAAAACCGAAACAGTGGGATGTTGGCTTCAGTTTGCCTTTGTTTGCACTGGCAAAAGCAGAAGGAGAAGCCTGAAGATAATAGTAAATGCTCAGGTGTCAAATGGCAGCAGTCTGCCTTGGCAGGAGCAGGCACACGTGTGAGGTTTTGGGTGCTTTTTCCTGCGTCTTCCCTCAGCCTTGCGATGTTGACTTTGCTTCTACTACAGTTGAAGCACAGTAACGAGGTACATGTGCTGTGACTTTATGACAAAACATTTCATTTAATCCACAGCAATGCCTTGAGAACTGGCAAATGTAGACATCTACATGCATCCCGTCCTTGTAAAGGTAGCTCTTGCATTGTTTGTGCTAAGACTGATGTTATTTAAAATACCAGAAGTCTGCCTGGGGTAAAGCTGTGCCTGAACAGAATGACTCATTTTAAATTAGCCTGAGTTAAACATTGCTAACCAATATTGGCAAGGGCTAAGTGATTGTTCTGTAATTTGTTAAAGTTCTCCCACAGTTGACATTTCTCTGTTCTTTATTTTAAGCAAGTCTGATTGAGAGTTTATGACTTTGGGAGATTGGGAAGATGTGAGTACTTTCCCAGCATGGTAATGGGGAAGAGCACAGAAAAACGCTTTCTCCACCTCACTGGGTGCTGCATATCTCCTGCTTTAGACTCGCCTCCTTGAGCTGCAAGTTCCCCATCAGGGTCACGCTTCATCTCAGTGTTTGGGCATCCCACGGTCCCCACACACCCCCCTGCAGGGTATAAAGCTCTCTCCAAGGGTGAACGGGAAGGGCTTTGCGTTCTTGCCTGCTGGGGCATCCAGGTGGCAGAACAGGGCAGCTCAGCTGCGGACGATTCGGAAATTACCTCCTCCCAGGCGGTCACTGCCCCCTCGCTTACAAAAGCCACGTGCTGCCTCAGCCCAGGTTTCTCCTGGGACCGGAGCAGGATGGCTGTGGTTGCTGCAGCAGGTCAGTGAGCTTTTCTTTCAGTCTGAAGGGCTGCTTGAAGTGCATACAAATGTCTCCTTTGGCCACAAGAGGCTTCTTTGATTCTGTTTTTCTTCTTAAAAGATGGGCAACACATCCTTTAATTCTTTCTTTGCTTTATAGTAAAAACGTGCTGATAAGCTATTAGTTTTACTTCTGCCTGAGTAGGCTCAGAAAATGGGGAGAGCCTTTCTTGCTGATAGAGGAGGGCCTTGCTCCATGTATCGGTGCTTTTCTGGCTGGGAGCAGCTATCCTGGACTCCAGGTCTCTTAGTGGGAGTAGGGCAAACCCAGGGAGCTGGGCAGGGAATCCATAGAAAATCATGGTGAGGGTGCTTAAAAATAGGCTCTTTCTGCTTTTGCTTTTCCTTCTAAATGGCACTGTGTTAAGGCAGTGAGTTATCATGTAGGCTAAGCCTTTGGGAGATATTAAAAACATGAAAAAAAATCTCTGACTTTTTACTGGGAGAAAAAGAGATGGCTAAAGAGGAGGTGATATATAGGTCTGGTTGGATGCTAGCCTCCCAAGAGACTATCGAGCTTAATTCATTCAGCTATAACATACCTATAAAGCATAATGTTTCTATCTATAATGTGCTTGTTCAGGCTAAGCGTATCTATCTGTTACGGAAAGTGAGTAGAAAAGCCTTTCCTTTGTATGAGGTGGGTGGGGGGAAGCATTTGGTCCTGGCAGCGCTCCTGCTAGGCAGCCGGTAAGATGCAGCCGCTCATCCTCCCCTTTCTCGAGCCCCCATCGCTCTTCCCTTATCCCCCAGTGTGCACGCGGATCTGCTATTAAAGCACAGGCAGCCGTGAATATAGCATCCAGCAGTGCAGTTGTATAGCACCTCCCCAGAGACCTGCACTAATGGCCAAAACTTTAGCTTTTCTAGAGAGACTGCCCTGGCTATTGGGGAGGGCAGAGCAAAATAAAAGGTGACCATGGGTGGGCTGCCTGTGAACGGGGAATTGCTGCCACCTGCATGAAGGCAACATCCCAAACAGCCTGGGAAGGTGAAGTGAAGTTAAAAGATGTTATGTTCAGTGGCCAGTAAACCCTGGTCGCAGCTGAGGTGTGGTGTTGGGGTGGTTTTGCTGTGATGAGCCGGTACTGGATTGCCCAGGATGCGGATCCCGCCGGCGTGTGCCTGGCCAGGTTGCCTTGTGTGGCCAGCGATGCTAGGATGGAGGGAGCAGTGCTCATTTTATGTTTTGGATCCATAATGACTGAGTTCTGGGGACGCTTTCGTTCCCTTTTGATTGCATCCCTTGCTTGGCATGCAGAAGGTCTAAGCGATTTGCAGTGTTTTGAGTAAACACGGGTTAGATGTGGCGGAAGGATGCTGAGAGCTTTTCCTTGCTCAGACAGTGCGTGAATGCGCCTCGCTCCCCACCTGCCTCTCCCCGCGTCTCCTTGCCAACTCTTATCTCTGTGGGATTAAATTTCGGTGCAGTGTAAACAAAAATTAAAAGCAATAGCCTGACTGGTACTGGAGCAGATTGGCTCTTGCCCTGTGGGCTGTGGAGTGATGCCTGTTGCCTAGTTTCCTCCCCAGGTCAGGAAGGAAAAACTCCAAGTTTTTGCAAGATGGGGGATACTGGCTGTGTGAGGAGTCTGTCATTCCTTGTCAGATACTAGTTACTTAAGTAACTCGTGTCAGGTCACGATCAGACGATGCTCTGGTCTAAACTTCTGCCTTTCCCTGTAATAACTACTGTTCTGCTCAGTACACTATAGAGGTCTTTGACTTTACTTTAAAACATTACTGACTAGTGCCAAAGACGATGACCAAAAATGAAATATCTTTGCTCTAACTCAATATCACAACTTCTTCTTTTTTTTCTTTATTAACATAATCTCTGTGCTGAAATTAATCTGTGGTGTGGCTGCGGTGTGTGATTATAGGTATTAGCATTCAGGATGAAGACTGTCCTTTCTCTTAAGCTGTAGCAATTTTGTTTTTTTTTTTTGAGCAGCTCCTATTTTAGGAGTACATCTATTGTGCCCTACAAAACACCCTCAGGAAAAGTTCAGTGGATTTGCACAGAGCAACCCTGTTTACCTCCTGATGAAGCAAGCTGCGGGTGGTACGGCCATGCCAGCTGCGGTGCTCCCTGCTCGGTGCGCGTGGTCCGAGCTCGGCCCTTTCCAAGGTGCTCTGCGCCCTTCCGAACGCCTTTGCTGCCCGTAACCCAGGGGCTCCCCAAAGGCCCCGAGGTTCCTGGGCGAAGGTGAGGAACCGGCCTGGCCATTAGAGACCCCGTGCGGAAATGAGAAGCGGCTCCGTGTTGTCAGCGTTTCCCTAGGGAGAAGGGAAAAGGCCTGGGAGATGTTTCCAGCTCGTTAAGGTAATTGAGGCGGCTCATCGCGCTGCTCATGAAGGGACGCGCACGTTCGGGTGGCCCAAAGGGGATTAATCAAGCCCAGACCGTGCTCGCAGAGCAGTCATCGGAGCGAGCGGAGGAACTTCGGGGACAAACTGTCACAAAAGCGCCCCCGGAGCGTTTTGATTAGATGCCAGCCTTAAAACGAGTTTGCTCCTGTAGGGCAAAACTCAATGTAACCTTTCAGTGGCTGTGAAGTTTCTTGAAATGTGTTTTTTAGTGAGGACAATAAAATAAACACATCCTGGCCCAATTCACTGGTGTGTTCTGGCTGTATCGCATTGCCAGGAGGGAACAAAATAGCCTGAGTGTATTACTGCATCTAGCTGTATCTTAACACATGATGCTCATACAGGCACTGAAAAATGTCCTCCCTTCTCCTCCCCGTGTCTGTCCATGACATCTCATCTGCTGTAGGTTAGGGAACAAAACTGATTAGAAAAGGGCTGGGGGCTTGTTGGTGCCTCGGAACAGCACCGAAATCTAGTTCATGGCCCCCTTTCCCCAGGGGTGCCCCTCACCCGGGTTATCTCGCCCTTCGTGCTGCCTGTGCGTGGCTGGGGGTCGCTTCCAGCATGTGCCCGGCCGCGGGCAGACGGATGTTCCCAGCACAGGTCTCCCCTTAACCAGCTTGGGCTGGAAGAACATCAACTTCATTGACTCTTCTTTTCACAAGAAAAGAGTTTCTCGTAGGGGCACCCGTTCTGCATCGTATGGCTTTTCTTGCTGAGATCGTTTGAGTCACAAGTATTCAACTGGTTGCAGAGGTGCTGAAATTTCAGTTTGCAATGAAAAACTATATTAACAGGAGCAAAAACATGCTGCTTTACCTCAAACATTAGAACGTGTTTTATTTTTGGCTTTTCTTTGCATACTAGCTAACAAAATAAGCAAAATCTGTATTCAGAGGGGTAATATCTTCCAGTAGATTCGTTGAAGGAGACTGTTACCAAAGACTGATGCTGTTATCAAGAATATGTATCTCTTATTTTAAATATTTCCCTCCTAAAAATAAAATGTCCCTTCTATAAGTCTATTAATATACAGTTCATTAAACTAGAAACAACTATATAATTAGGAAACAACAACAATTCATTATTCGTAATGGGATTTAATAAAGTTCCTAAGCAAAGATTCTTCAGAGAACTAATTGCAATATAGTAATCAGGAAAAAAAATCCAGTTCATCACTCAGATGTATTTCTCCAGTTCATGAGCTTTAAAGCATCAACAATTTTCAAAACAGCCCAACCTCCCTCCCGCAAGAGCGATTCTTCGCTAGACCGTAACAGCGCGGCTGCTAAGGCTGGGCGCCTCACAAGTGAATTCCTCTTGGTTTTGTGAACGCTGAGTTTCCACGTGAAAGCCACGTTATTAGTCATTTCACAGCCACGGATGCTTCGCGGGGAGGAGCTGACTTGGAGGGCCTGGGGCCTCGGCAGGCTGCGCTTCCCACTTGCGGTGGTCTGGAGGCCGAGGAAGAGCAAACGCTGCTCTGGGCTCGAGGCTGCTGGCGGCATCTATCTCATCGCACACAAGATCTTGAGTTTTGGGGGGGGGGGGGGGGGTTGTTTTTGTTTTTTAAACCTCTTCCTACTGTGTTGCTGGATATTCCTGTCATCCATATAAGTGTCCAGTTCTTCTTAATCCAGCAAAAATGCAAATGACTGTCTGAATTTTATACCCTTAACATGATCCATTGTTTCTCATCAGGGGTTTTTGCCTGTGTCTGTTTTTTTACTTAGACTGCTAGCCATTTTCTTATTAATTAAACAGCAGCTTTCTGTAACCACTGATTGAATTACTGAGTGGCACCTGTCACAATAGAAGGAAATAAAAGGAAAAAGATGTATTATTTTTAATGCAAATGGCTTCAATTCAGAGGTATGTGATCAGATTTAACTGACAAATTACAAAAGAATGAAGTGAAAGGGTCAACAAATTATGCTGATGTGTGTCATATTTAAGCAAACCAGTTTTTAAAAATGAAATGCAAGTAGCAAGTGTTAACCATTGCTCGCTATTGAAAGTGAGGCGCAAGGATCCTTAGAAGACAGCATAAAAAGACCCATCTCATTTCTCTACTTCACGTGTGAAAGAAGCAAAAGCCACTGTTAATTCCCTGCCGCAGCAGAGCGCTGGCCGGCAGAAGTGAAGGGTGGACAGGGACGAGCCCGGCGTGGGCAGGCTCTTGGCTGTTCTGCCTGTGTTCTGGCGCTCCCACTAACGAGGGGTAACGAGACTGAAGAAATGAACCTCCTCTTCGGTTCGGTGATGCCATGTTTGGGTGTAATTCAGCACCCGCACCGGCCCACAGGCTTCTTTAGTGCCAGTTGCGAGGGGAGGAATGAGCTGGTTTGGGGCACAGGGCCCTGGAAGTCGCTGGCGGGATCTCGCGGGGCTGGTTTATCCTGGGAGCGCTCCGGCATCGTGCGTACTGCACTCAGATCTATAAATGGATAAATACTGTGCAGAAGTCCCAGCTACCTGCTTCACACCGCCTAGTTTGTGCTCGTAATCTAATCTTTGGAGCAGTCGCTGGTGCTGTTTCACACGCGCTGTGATAGAGATCTGCCTTTTCCTCTAGCGTCTGATGCGCATTTGTAAGAGTTTGTGTAAGAGTGTGTTGAAATCCATGTCGACGTCCTTGACTAAAAAGAGAACCCGTCTTATCAGCGTGACTCAAACTCCCTGTCTCAAATGCTCTAAGAAAGGCCGAGCATGGACGTTTCTCAAACGGGCATTAGGAAGCCTCCCGTCTGCTCACGTCGCCTTTCCTGCTCCGGCAGCGGTGCCGCACGCTGTTAAGATTTGGGGAGTGTTTTTATCCTATAGTTGTGTAATGACTTTAACGTCCTTTGTGCAGTCCTGACCTAGTCACTCCCTCAGACAGCAAGTCCCTTTATCTCCTGCAGCGGGATTCGCATTTTCTGCTTGTTTCCCCATCCTTACCTTTCTGCTGCCATGTCACTGAGCTGAAAAGATTCATAAAGAATGATTAAGGGCTGGAGAGAGTATTTTAGTGCTAGACTTGAGGAGCTCCGTCTGTTTATCTTATCAAAAAGAAACTTGTAACTTAATTTCGGTGGATAAGTACTTTCACGGGGAGGAAACTCCACGTACTAAAAGGCTTTTTATTCAGAGAAAAGCAGAAAAGGCCCCAATGGCTTTAAGCTGAAGCCAGAAAAATCCAATTAACCAGGTACAAATTTTGAACTTTGAGGATCACTAACTTCTGAGAAGAATTGGATTGCTAGCCCTTCTTTGGTATTAGCTTCCTCATCTGCGGGTGTCTTTAGATCCGGATCTAATGCTTCTCTGAACGATCCGGTCTTACGGCACCCGTCACTGGAGGCAGCCACGCGATTGCCCGTTAGCTCCTGGGCATCCAGCACGTCGGCCCAGCCTGACCTCGCGCTCTGCAAATCCGTGAGCACCCTGCTTTCTCCCTGAGGTGTTTTCCTGGCACTGTGACATGCAATGGGTTATCTGGCAGATGAAGCACTGGTCTGGCTGAACGCTGTCGTGCCAGTGTGAGTCCAGGTTTCCGCAACAGCCGGTTGACCTGTTCTGCTGAAAACCCAGAGCAGAGCAGCCAAAGGTGCTGCCTTGAGCTTCAGGAAACTTAAATAGCGATCTCAGCTCTGTTGCAGACCAAGCCGCAGCAAGACATTTCACCTTTTTTCTCCTGGCTGCTTTTCCCATATTTGTGCTGTCAATTGGGCATTATTTGGGGAAGGTGCTGTCTTTCCGTATATGTACATCTAACATCTAGTAATAGGACAGTCCACTTCTGATGGAGGCTGCCAGGCTGGACCATGATGCAAGTCATGGGGTCAAAAATTCTGCCAGAAGCTGCTGAGAAGAAAATGAGCTAGAAAAGTGTTGGCATCAGACATCCTGGGGTGTCTTTGAAAGGTGTGGGTATTAGAGATAGCATAAAACATTGATTTATTTATTTTTTTTGCCTCCAGGGCAGCTATAAAAAAAAGACCCAAAACACAGTAACAAAACCCAGCAAGGTTGCTTGGCCACTAGGTATAATTTGTCTTAACCAGAAGGTAAATTAGTTAATAAATGTCATTCCTGCACTGTGCTAGTTATCACATACAGCTATTTATCAAGAATTAGACATAATTAAGGCTGGGGGAAGGTCTCAGTAGCAGACATGGGTCTTGGATGGGTTTTGTCTTGTGGATGTTTGGCACCTGTGAGGTGCTGACTGAGGAGGAAAATTTAATGGATTTATTTGCGTTCTCTGCCATTTGCCCCAATATGCAATGCACTCTGGAGAGACCAGCAAGAAGCAGAAGTCTTGGTTTGAATCAGTGTTCCTTCCCTGGGGTGTTTCTCTTTTGGGCCTGGCCAGTTCACTCTGGCCAAGATTTATTTAGTATGCTAGGGAGCTTCCTGCAGATCTTGAAATGCTGATGGCCTGAGAGAAAACAGCAGCTAATCCCAGCAAAACATCCCTGTCACCAGGCAGTGATGTTTGAGGATGGAGTTGCAAGCATCTATGATAAGCTTTACATTTTTAAAGGTTACTGAGTCAGCCTTTGCAAGCTGGGAAAGCAGCTTAAAAGTACATAGAGACACTAATTGGTCATTTGAACTTTGCCTGGAGGGCCCTTCCAGCAGGGACGATGGCTCGCGCTGGCTCAGTGTGGCTGAAGATGATAGATCCCATTAGAGAACAGCGAAAAAACAGGACTGTCGCTTTGGACGGGGACTTCCCGCTCATTTGGGCAAGGTGTTTCTGCTCCTCTGCTGAATTGTGCAGGAGAATACAACCATAGCAGGAGAACAGTCTCACGTTGCTCAGCCTTGCCCAGGTTTCAGGCCAGGAGATGAGCAAGGAAATTTCTTTACCATCTTGCCGATATTCTCCAGGTCTAGGCACAAGGGCGGCGATTCGGCCAGTCCTTCCACCTGTGCCTGGCAGAGCCGCGGTGGAGGTGCAGGGTGCTGCCAGCCGAGTCGTTTGACTTCTTCCACCCCATCCCTGAGCAAACGTTAGGTGCTCTGCCCTGCTTCTGGGCCGCTTCATCTGTGCGTGGTCCTGTTTGCCAGAAAAAAGATACAGAGCTCTGCCGATAAGGATGAATGATCACGCTCCAAAATAATATAAAGAAAACTGCTACAGAGTCTCTGCAGGAGAAGTTAGAGGTGCTTCTTCCTTGATGGGATCAGCCAAACACGGTGGAGCTTCCAGCGATGTCCCTGCCGAGCCCCCGAAGGGGGGCAGAGCTGAGCCTCACACATTTAATTTAATGTACTTCCCAATGTCCGTTAGAGCTGGCAGCTGCCCTGGAAACTGCAGGTGTGTCCTGCTGGACCACGCTGCGCCCCGGTACATGGGGAGGATGAACGCAACGGTGGGCATTAGCACTGGCAAAATAAATTAATTTCCAAGGGCGGGAGGGTTGCAGCCTTTGTCCTGGCACTGGCCACAGATATGAACCCGTAGCCGCCTCTTAGCAACTAACCCCAAAAAATTATAGGTGCAATTTTGTACTCGTGCTCTTCTGTGGTCTCATACGAAGCCATTTTGCTATCAGAATATCTGAGAAACCTGCAAATGCCCTGCTTGGACACAGAAATGGGTTGAACTGTGTCTGCAGTTATTTGCTGTCTGAAAAACTGCAGGTAAAATGAAGAAAGCTCAGGTGTACAAAGGCTAAAAATCAGGCCGTTACTCTTTACCCAGGGAACATCTTAAAGATTATGGAGTTATTTGTGAGAGATAGTGTGTAATTTTTGCGACAACTAACCTACAGCAGCAGGGATTTGCAAAGTATTTATCAATTGGAGCCAGAGCAGGATGTTGCCATGGAGACGGAAAGTAGCTGTGTGATATTTTTCTTCTGCAAATATATTGTTGCAAAACACAAGCGGTGAAGGAAGAGGAGCCGTATCTTCTTTGGAAAAGCAAAAACTTCAGTTTTAGGTTGTCATGCAGAGGCAAAAATAGTTCTCTTAGACCGTGGGAGTCCGATTGCATCTCTTGCATTTGGCGTAAATCTGGCGGCGCAGCGGTGCAGAGGCTCTGCAGAGCGAGCTCTGACTCAGGAGGAGGCGCGGGACGCTGCGGCCCCAAGTGAGGTTGCCACGTTAGGAGTAAAAGCATTGGGTTTTCCAGTGGCTGAAGGCCTGTGTAAATCCAAGGTCGCCAGAGTCACTTCTGTGGCTGCTGCTTATCATTTAATGAAGATAAAAAAGAGCAATTAGATTTAGTCTGGCAATTTGGCACATTAGCATTAATCTTCAATGAAATCAGAAGGTGTTTGTGTTTTGTAGGAGTTCGGCTAATGTATCGCTTTATTACCAGCGAGCAGGGGCCGTAATTACTCTTCTATCTGATAGAGTTTGTGGATGTGTTTATTGACGGCTCCCCGGGTTATTTATGCATCGAGTCACTTAAGGGAAACTTTAACGCAGAGCGTTGGTCCGACATTGTACCTCCGTCCCTGCGTGGCGAGCGGCAGGGCCGCGGCGGCAGCCCCCCATGCCGCTTCGGAGCGAGAGGCGAGCGGGTGCGTGGTTTGCCTGCCGGTGCGCAGCAAACCCCCTGCGAACCGCTCTCCTCGATGCGCTACGGCGATAACGGCAGTTTCGCGTGCAAGGATGGGCCTCCCCTTGTTTTGAGATTTATTCTTCGGTTTAATTCCTGTGTGCTAGTATTGCCCTAAAGTGAACTGCAGTCGCTGTTTATTTAGCAGTGCAAAGAGCGTTTTATAGTTTTATCATACAAAAAGAATAAATTTAAAGTACATTAGGAAGTGGCCCTGACTTGCAGCTAGGTTGTACTGATGGCTTGCGCAGATTGCATTTGGCATTCACTACTACTTTAAGCACTTAATGACTTAGCTTTAATGGTTTTTATTTCTTTTTATTAAAAAAAAAAAAATCCCACAAGACCTTGGGGCTTATTACTGGGCTGGAATGGGGGGGATGTGAGGCTTTTCTAAACTCATAACAACACTATGTTAAATATTCATAACTGCAGCTACTATTTGCTGTTGGTAAGGACATTGATTTTCTTTGGGAGCCTAAGAATTATTTGTGGCATTTATTGTCTTCTGGGATGATTTTAGATAAGAGTTTGGGAAAAACATTAAGCATAGTGCATGCTGTTGGGTTTACACCCTTCTTCAGTAGGGAAAAATAAAGCCCAAACTATAATTTATTTCAGTTCTTTTTCTCGAGACTGGATTTGTTAGCCCAAAGAAGTTAAAAATCAGGAGCAAACCGTGAGAGGACTTAATGGCTGGGGAGACCCGTCAGGACCCCCGTGCTGGGCGTACCCAGTCAGACTGGGTTTTCTCCTCTCTCCCCTCCATTCCCTTAGGATATCGCCTCCAGCTCCAGGCAGGATTGGGCCTCCGGGAGCTCAGGGCGCCCCACAGCCGCTGTTCGAGTGCCGGGCACCACTTGGAGACCCTACTTAGTCTGATACCCTTCTCCAGTTTTGCATGCACCTCTCTTATAGAAGAGCCTCCAAGAAGATGAAACACTCCCCTACAGACCCTGCTCCCCCAGGGGGGCCGAGGAAACAGTCGGAGACGTTCGTCCTGTGGCGACGTGCCCCTCCAGCAGACGAGCCCGCGTGGCGGCGGTGAGCGTAGGCAGGGCCCGTGGGAAACGGGTTGCGGTGGGGCGGCTGCGGCACCCGGTGTGCACCGTGCCCATCGCTCCCAAACCTGCGGGGGCGGTTCCACTGCTGCTGTTGACGTGGGTCTTAGATGAACACCGGCTCCGGGTGCCACTGAGGAAGCGTCTCTAACAGGCGTGTTTCGGGTTTGGGAGCACCATCTCCGATACGGCAGCCGTTCGCGTGAGAGTCTGTTCCCACGCAGCATCTGAACCCCCCTCCTGGGGTCCTCAGCCTCTGGCTTTGTCTCTTTTTGAAGGTTTGCACTGGAATTTACCCTGATTTAAAAGGAAAGTGAAATTCAGGGTGAAATAATGGTAGTTAGCTGGAGCCTGGCACAGACCAGCAGCTCGAAATGGTGCCCGATCCGTTGGTAGGTGCCCCGCGGCGCTCGCCAACCTAGAATTTCACATCTTTCCATGCGTTGCTAGAGCTTTCCTCTTCATAGGAAAAGAATGTGTTTCCCTTTCTTTAACCCACCTACATTTACTGCTAACGCAGAAGCTGCTGAGCCTTCAATGGCTCGGCGCTGGCAGGGCCCTGCGTAGGAGGGCCCGCGTGGAGGGTTATTGTTTTAGCGTTAATGGTGATGCTTGCGGAACCTGGAGAGCTGCATTGCCTTCCCCCTACCACGCTGCTCCCAGATGATCCTCGCCCAAAGCTTGTACAGCGCAGAGAGGTCAGGCTTGATGGAAATGCTCTTCCCAAAGCTGGCAGGCTGGCCGCATGCGAGCTAAGAAAGCCCAGTCACTTTTTTCCTCTCTCTGGAAGGGAAGTTTAGCTGATTTCCAGAAGAAAAAGCTTTTTTTGTCTCTTGGTACTAAAGTGCAACACTCTTTTTCAGAGTGTCTGAAACCGGAATGGACTGTTAGATCACCAGTGAGTCACAGGCTGCTAGTTTTCATTTAGTGATTACCTCTGCATTGCACCCCATGACTTCAGTTAAATTAAGGACTTTGGTTCTTGGGAGACCGACTGCTGCATGCTGCTGGCAGGGAGCAGGAGAGGCCAAGTGCTGCGGCAGCCGGAGTTCCTGCCTGGGTCTTGGCAGCTCTGAAAAGCCTGACCTGAGGGTCCTTTTGGCCTGCTCTGATTTGCAGCTAAGGTCAAACATGAGCAATGTGTGGGATCTTCCAAGCAATACGCCTGTCCCTCAGACACCAGATCAGCCAAGACGTTGCCCTTTACACTCTGCTTCCTTGTGAAATGCTGTAATGATTCAGGAAATGTCCCAGGAATATCCACCAAATTATCCACCTCATTTGGCCCTGATTAGCTGTTAAAACTTATTTGGGTTGAGGCTGTCTACTGATAGGAATAGTCACATAAAGTGCTAAGAATTTCCTACGGCTGTATGACTTGACCTTAACTCCACCTTAGGAAAAGTTTCAGTGATTGCACTAAACATCTGGTCTGGCTTTAGAGGTATTATACTGATATACGTGGTAAGGGTCAACACAAAAGCTAGAAACCCCTGATTAAGAAAGTGCACAAAGCTTTTCTTAAAGTGCACAAAGCCTTGCAATGTGATCTAATATTATTTAAAGCACCTACTCTTCCTGCTGCTAATGTATTGGAGCGAGACCTGCAGAGGCAGCGAGCCCCCCCCCAGGGGAACGAGGGCAAACCACAAGCCACTGCTCGGTGCGTGTGCTTGAGCCTTCTCCGTTTTTAAAGGACCTTGTTCTGTGGACAACCGATTACTGTGTTGGCTCTGAGCGGTTTTCACTGGGATGGGATGGCATTACACCAAGTGTTTGCTTCCCATCAGGGAGATCCCCGTGGGAGTTAATTCTTATAAACAATCTAGACACTGTCAACTCCTATCCTTTCCTTTCCTCTCTTGTATGGAGAAGGGCAGGGACTGACAGCGAGCGTCTCCAGCCTTGAGTTTGGAGGTTAAGAAATAGGAGGCGACGTAGGGAAAAACCTCCGCGTTGATGCACCACTTTAATGCACACAGAAAGGCATCTGTTCACTTAAAGTACGTTTGTTTGCTTTTTTTATCGGACTTGAAAGGGCTTGTACTGATACGAGATCTTTGGCCCTTTAAAACAGAAGCGCTGACCGTTAAGCTCTCGCGTGTGCCGGAAGCCCTGGCTGGGAGCTCAGGTTTCACTGTGGCTGGAGATAAACTATCCTGACATTACATTTCCTAGGCTTAATCTCCTCAGTTTTATTTTCCCTACGGAAGGCAATTCCTTGCTGCAGTAGCTCTCCGCTGCTATTCCTCACTCGGTCGCAGGTGCCCTTTGCAGAGTCCTCCGCTGTGTTGCATAGCACCGAGCTGTTCCTCGCCCGCGCTGTCCGGGTGGCGGTGATGATCTGATCGAGGCAGCCTGCGGGATGCAGCTGTCCGGCCACACGGTGCGGTGCATCAGCGAGCCGCGTGCTTGCACAGGATGGACCTGGGCTTGCACAGGACGGACGTGGGAGCGTGACGCTTCCCTGGGCGTCGCGCTCTGCTGGCGCTCCGCAAATGCACACGGATCGCTGCCTTCCTTGCGCTGGCGGGAAGGGCGGCTTCTCTTGCCGCTGTGCGTTAATCAAATGCTCCTCTGATCTCTTTGGTGATTTCACTTCTGAACATGGGCCTCAAGTTTCAAAAAATATTTATTGTGGAGAAGAGGACAGAATGGAAATAGGAAAATTTGCCCAAGCAAGTTTTGCTATCTTGTGAGTGGAAATTTTTGCTCTTGTTGGAACTGTCACCGGCTGTTTACGTTCAAATCTCTGTCGAAGAGGTGGAGACGGAAGCAGCATCCCCGCGTGCCTGTGCAGCGGCTGTGCCCGGTTAGGCAGGCTGCCCTCTGCCTGCCTGTGTTACCGGGAGCTTCGCACATGCTGGATGTTTTTCCAGCTGAAAAAACTTTCCAATGGGATGACACAAGCCTCCAAAGTTGTTGTTCTTGTTTCTGGGACCATCTTGGTGACAGTTAGGAGAAAGTTTCTCTGACGTTTCAGGCGTGTGTTTTCCATTGCGAAACAAAGACGCGGAGTGGTGCAGAAGTGCCGTTGCTGTTCTGCAGCTGCAGCCCGGACATGCTGCACAAAAGCAGAAAACGGCTGTCAGTATGTGACACCGTGACTTGCGGGCAGAGCAAAGGCTTGTGCGGTTTAGTTCTGCCCTGTAATTGCTTTATTTTCCATTTATGAACCTTCCCTGTGTCAGAGAAGTTCACAGGCCTACTTCAGTGGGAGGTGGATAAATGAAAAACCGTCGGTAATCACTTTATGCCAGTAAGCTAAAAACACCTAAACTGGTTATATCTGTTCCCTCTTTGAAATCGGCCCCCAATGCTCATGCACACAGAACTTGGAAATAAGCTTGCTTTTTTCCCTTTTATACACATTGCATTACCAAAGCAATTCTTCCACGATGACCTTCTGAATTAATGAGTTTTCAAATCCTTTTCCTAAACCAAACGGGGCCAAGCAGAACCTGCCACGAACTTTTCTTCTAATACCAGCTGGTTTTGTGTGCGGGTACTTCCAAGGTAGCGAGTGCTTTTCCCATTGGCAAGGTAGCAATTCCTTGATTTCCCATAATGTTTGGGGTGGGAGTGAATGAGCAATCTGTACTTTAACAAATGGACATCAGTGCTGAAGATTGCCCACTTCCATACCTATTGGCAATGTTTTTTAGTTATTTATTTCATTGATAACCTCATAAGGGTTGCCCACAACTCTCATAATTGAGGAAAAGAAAAAGAATACTGGTATTTTGGACTTGCCTTTTTTCTTTTTTAATAACAAATACTGGCATAATAATCCAGGCTGCTCTGCCAAAGGAAGAACTGGGATCTTTCACTCTAGCCCTGAGTCTGTGGCACAGATCACTCTTGCAAAAGCTCTGTGGGCCTGTCTAAAGATGAGGAAAACAATCTAATTTTGAAAAAAGTGAACATATTACATAAAATGAACAGATGGGTAGTGCAGAAAAATCCATTTAGATTCTACTTGTAGGGAGGTGGGTAATTCTCTGAACTTCTGAGAATCTCTTTTGTGTTTAAATTAGCAATATTATATACAGACAACCAGAGCACAGGGGACTCTCACTGCAATTGAGATGTTATGACTTGTTTACAGAGGCAATGATTATAAGATTACGTACTTTTCTATGAAATTTCTTGTAAGGGAGTCCAGCTGTTGCGTGGAGATTGCAGAGGCTTCAATAGGCTTTTCCCAGGGAGCGGGCGGAAGAGTCACCTCCTTTCTGAAACGCATTTTCTCAATTAGCGTGATTGTTTCCACTCCTTCAAATCCTGCGGTGCAGCAGTGTTTTTTAATTCAGCTTTGAACTTCGTCGTCTCGGCAGCACATGCCTTTCTCCCCTTTGCTGGCTGCGAGTTTGCCGGAGCGCTGCGTTAAAGCCGTGCTCGGCAGTGCGGGACGGCTAACCGGCAAGGACGAGGCAGGAACGAGTCCCCGTTCGGGTGCGTTGTCTCTGTGTCAAGCCCTTGGCTGCGCTAATGGGAAACAGGGTTGCACGGATGTAAGTGAGGAAATAGTGTGGCCTGCGCACGTGATTGCTGGTGGCGATGCTGCCCCGGTGCCGGGAGACTTGGAAGCGGCTGCCGGAGAGAGGAGGTGGTAGGAAACAGCAAAGTCTTCCCGATCTAAGCTAGCATCTCTAATAGAGAGCAGCAAGCTCCGGGCCTTCTTTCCTAGAGCATGCTTTCCTGCATGGGAGAAAATGGAGCAGAAAGAGGGGAAGCGGGGCTGCTGTCACGGGGGCGTTTGCCCTCCCGGCTGCCTGGCTGCAGGAGCTCGCTGTGATTTAACAGCCCCGTTCCCAAAGCTGATGCTTAGTCGGTATCAGTATTTGTTCTTTCGTGTAAACGTCTCTTGCAAGAAAATTATGTATCGGACTCAAAGCGAGGCTCTGAGCTGAGACAAAGCGTGGCATTCTCATTTATTCTTATGTTGTGGATAGAATTACGCCAAGCTAGTGCAGGAACCAGGAATTAGGAGAAGAAAGGGTCTTGGCTTTTTTCCTGCTGCGATGACATTTGAAACACTGGGCAGATCATTAATGTAGGTATCTCTCATTTAGGTATTAATGTATGGAAGTATGTGCTTAGCTCTGGGTATATGAACAAAAGTACTTCACAATCCTGGGCAACAATAACACACGTTTTTTCCACTATTTGTCCTCCTGATGTCGCAGCTATGATAGATATGCAAGACCTTTTTATGAAAGCTCTGTTGTCTAGGTTATTTCACCTTTCAGTAGAGAAGGACCCTTGCCAATTGTGAGGAATGTCATCTTTGCTTTTCCTGTTTCTGTCCTGAAGCCCTGCAACCTACTGCTTTCCTGCTCATGGGACTGGGGCTTGCCTGATGCCTTCTCCTGATCGTGCTGATTCTTCCTGGTGTCGTGGAGCGCTGGGATTGCAGCATTTCATGGAAACATGCCCTAGGGAAGGGAGCAAAGCACCAAGAATAGGGTAGGTGCTTGATTTTGCTGCAGTTGAGGAAGCAAGTTGTTTTTAGATTCAGTTCTTCTAATTGCTAACATGTATTTATCTTAATCCTTAATTGCTTTTTGTGTTTTTTTTTTTAAATTGGCTGTCTTAATATCTGTCTGTATTCTATAGCTCCAAAGGCTTTGGGGAACTGGAGAGGTGGTCAAAATGAAAGAAAATGGTCCTTACTTCTAGTTCCAAAAGCTAGAAGCGACACAAAATCTGAACACTTTGGGAAGTACTTCCTGCTGTCTGCCTGTCGTGGCTGCGTCCTGCAGGGAGCAGCTGTGAAATCCTGTGTCCCGTCCTTTGCTCAGTGGCACAAACATTTGACACGAAAGTATAAAATTGTAAAACTCTCGTTTGCTTGGTACAGAATGTAATAAGGCAGGTCTTGAAAAAAACAGACGTCGGTTCCTTTCAAAAGTGAAAGATGAATCCAAGTATAGAGCAACCAGCAAAACAGAAGGGGGCGTTTAATAGATAATTTACTAATCTTATCCCTGAAATTACAATTTTGACACTTTTCTCTTTGGTATCTGTTTTTGAGTTATGATGGACTTGAGATAATATGCAGTATTTTAATGTGATCACAGGCCTTTCCTCAAGACAAAACCCTGGTGCCATTAAAGGTATCCAAAAATAGAAGCCGAAACATAAAGCAGCAAATGTTCAAAACCGTACATTACATAGACGAGGAATACATGCAACTTCTTTGGCAGTATGGGGGAATTCTTTCCTAGTGAATGACTAGGGCATAAAACCTTCTGAAAATATAGATCTGTGCTTCAAGATAACCTGGATGACAAGAAACTATATTAAAAGTAGCAAATAACAACCAGGGAAATACGCATATAATCTGATCTGTCTGAAATATGCCTCTTTAGACACATTTCAGTTGTAATAGATCCTTTTTGATGTGCTATATCTATAGTTCTGCAGTGCCTTAAATCTGTTAAGCAGAGATAGCATTTTGACACTTTTTATTGGAAAAACTTTTAAAAAGGGATGGTATTGATAAAATTTCTGAGTAATAGGCCAGCTTCAAACAAACTTGAGACTAATGCTTAGAATTTGTGCAGACCCTGTCGTGTCTCAAGGTGGAAGTGCTCTAGGAAGCGGCGCGGCACTAGCACCGTGTTAGTGCTCTGGCGAGGTGGGTAGGAGCTGGTAAAGGCGGCAGAGCTTTCTCCTCCTGAAAGCTGAAAACCTGGAGGATTCACGTGCACGCTTCAGACTGCTGCGTATGCGCATCAGCTATTTATAGGGTCTAATATGGTATATGGTACGCTTTTAATACTAGTTAAAACAGAAAGCTGATGAGGCTCTCCTGGGAAGCAAGAGTAACCCTCCCCCCTGGAGTTTAATGTCCCTTTCAAAAAGGGAATTTTAGGTTTTAAAGCTGCTTGGCCTGTGAATACACCACGCTGCTTGCACTCTTAAATTTCTGCTGGTGTCTGAATCCGGTAGCAGTGTTAATCATCCCACGGGCCCGGGCGGAGGAGCGGGAGAGCAGGTCCTCACCAGGGCCTCGGTGCAGCATCCTCTCGCCGGGGACTGTCCCTGAACCCAGGGCAGCTCTTGTGGAAAATCAGATTGTTGTGGTGGGTTTCCTTTCTCTTTTGCTTACCTATTACTATCTTTTTTTCCAGTAAATAACTTTAAAGTATGCATTAGGAGACTATGAAATACATGACTGCAGCTGTTACAGCAGTAAAAGGGATATAGTGCTAGAAAGCAACTTTGAACTATTTCTCTTCATTAAAAAGTAATGCCCTTGCCTCCTGAGTTTTGCAGAGAAAATTCCTTAAGCCTTAGTTTTTCAGGTGTTACAATAGATCAACTGTTGTTTTTAAAAAGGCCAGAATGACAACAACAGTTCTGTTAAAAAACTGGAAATTATGCAGAACAAATTTCTAGAGAACAAGTAGCTCTAGCAAGAAGAAAGGCAAAGCCATGGAAGTCGCCCGGTTTCATCTTAGTGTACTTGGTACGTGAATCGTGCGTCAGGCTTGGGTTTGAGTGAGCGTGTTGTGGGTACCGAAACCTTTGTGAAATGCCGGTGTGGTATGTTTGGGGTGCTTATTTGGTTAACTAATACCTGTGTTTGTACAAGGCCTGGTCTTTTACCGTGGAGGCCGGAGGGGGGTTTCTCTCTTGACTTTAATAGGTGGCGGATTAGACTCTTGGATAAGCACTTTTCAGTGGCTGTTTCTGAAGCGCTTAGGGCTGATATTGAGGAAAACTCACGCTTGACTATTTGGCATGAGCTCCCATACCGATGTACTCCTGGAGCACGACTTCAGCTTCTCTGGCAAGGGCTTTTCCGATCAGCTCTTGCTGGGAGGCCAGGGCGCTGCCGTTCGTTCCCCTCCCCGCTCTCTCATCGGCGCCGGAGTACAGCCGCACTCCAGTGAAAACACGTTTTTCCTCGCTTGCTGGTGCTGTAGGCATCAGTCAGGGATTTGAATTCCCATCCAGAAGGCTCCCGCAGCCGACCGGAGTGGGGAACTTTGCCACTGATGCATAAGCTAGACTAGAAACGCAGCCTGGGCTCGGAGTGCGGTAATGACCGCTGAGCGCTCAGCCCTCGTCCGTCTCGCGAACGCCGGCCAGGGTGATTTTGGAAGCTCCTGTGGCCTCGTTTGCTTTCCACTTGCTCCAGTGTAAATCAGGTGCAACACTGCTGCCGAGGTGGAATCCCACTGATACGAATGTGGGGTAAGTACTGGAAAAGCTGGGCTACCGGAGAAATAATAAAACACCTAGGAATGAAGGATGGCTTCACACTGACTTTCCTCTCAATAAAGCAGCTATTCGCCTATCACCCGTGGTGGGGCAATGTCTGATTTACAGTCCACGAGCGCCTTCTGGAAGGCGCAAACCTGGGAGAAGTATAAATGCAAGCAGAAGCGATCTAGTATGCTTTCTTATCATTTTGATTTCATGCCACCCAATGGCTCAGTAGATTGTACGTATCTGCTGCTGTTCACTGAGAGCAGGGGCTTAACCTCCAGTTTACACCTTTGAGGAGCTCTTCTACAGGTTTTTGGAGAATGCTTTGACAAAAGATGTTCTGAAAAGGAAATATTTTTTTTCAGTACTGAAAAATGTTATGATCAGTCTCTCCTACCTGCTGCTGGCCAGGAGGAAGCAGAGAAAAGCGTTTGATAGTAAATGGATCGTCTCTGCTTTATTAATGATTTAATATTTAATTTAATAACTTATTTTTTCATGTGTTAGAGATTGTGGTTCCAGGAAACTAGTTCAACACATTTTATAAATCTCATATCTAATCAACTAGTAGGTAAATTAGTACAGAATTACAACTCATTAGCAAATGATGCATTGATGTCTAATAATTCCCTGCTTTCCTCTTTGAAAGAAAGTAGGTTATGCTGTTGAGTTGGTGTATTAAGTTTCAATGCTTTTGTCATAAGCACTAAGAACTTTTAAAAATATGTGTTAATGAAGAGATTACACCCACATCAACATTAAAGCATTATAGTTACTGTAATTGTGAAGCTAGATTCTGGTTTCGCCAACTATGACATAATACTAAAGAGTCTCATTGGTCTAATGTCAGTGGGATGACTCACATAATAAAAAGCAACTTATTGAGACACAGGGCAACATAATAAAATAGTGGAATCAGAGGACCAGTCTGAGACGTGTTGTTGTGGTACAAGGAAGTTGACAGGGTATTTCCCTGTAAGGGAAAATTTTCTTCACTTGCAGAAGAGATGACGGAAGCAGTGATGCCTTAGGAGGCTGTATGATCTGACTGGTATGGAGCATGCGGTGGTCATGGGCTGTTTCTCATAGAATATGAAAATATGAAGGGTACAGGACAGCTATCAAGATGTATAAGTACTTATGTATAAGTACGTAAGTATCATGTACTTATAAAGCCTGGTTTCTGCAAAATATTTTGATTTAGGTATAATCCAGAGTTTCTAACAAAAGCTGGTTTCATTAAAAAATTCTCATCCAGACTTGGTTCCCAAATCCTTGGTTTTATTCAGAAACATGTCTGATAGAAATAGCTGAAGTGCTAGCTAGCCCTCACCTGTCTTAACACTGACTTTAGCAGAACAGCCAGAAATGTATGTTCATCCGTGTTCACATGCAAAAAAAGTAGAGTGTTTTTGGTCTAGTGAAAATGTAAAGTTCTGAAAATGATGTCTTGATAGCTATAATGCCTCAATATTAAATATAGCTGTCAAAGAAAAAAGTCTTAAGTGAAATGGTCTAGTTTAGTTTTGTTTATTTAACTTGAAGACTAATGTTCTGTTCTCTATACAGCCTGATGAATTCAACTCAGGTAGCAAGGTGGCACCTGTTTTTATTTCGTGCCGTATCACCACAAAGATAAACAACAGAGAAACCTTCTGCCTGGTGCCTCGGTGTAATACTACTTATCAACACAAGTTCAAAACAAGATCCATTTGTATAGGATCAGCTTATCCACTTAAGCAATTTATCTTTGACAGGAAGGAGGCTGATTATATGAGGTAGAAATGCCTGCAAGGCAAGTAAATTTAATGAAGTTTGTAATGGACTGCAGAAATATCAACCAAATGATCAAGAATATGCCACAAGAAACAATTAATTAAGGCTGTCCATCCATCTCTCTCCTGCGCGGATGTTTGTTGGTCCAAGTTAACATAAATACAAGCAAACTTGCTTTCCGAGGGGCTCGGCGTCTTTGTAGCAGCCTCGGCAGGTTCCTTTTGAAGGTCCCTGATGTGCGAGGAGCCCCTGTCAGCCACCGCCTGCCCTCGCTGGGCTGCCCCGGGCTGGGGGGACCTCCCTGGCCCAGGGCATCCCCAGTGCTGCTGCGGTGTGCCACCAGGTCTTGTGCCACCAGGTCTTGTGCCACCAGGTCTCGCTCCGCCAAGCTTAGCGCAGCGCCTGTGCCCCGAGCAGACCCCATGCGCCCACCGCAGAAGTTGAGAGCAGCCACGGGTGGAAGCTGGACCACAGGCAGCTGCCCCCGATGCTGGTTTAGCGGGTGGGTGGCTTCTTTGGGACTGCACTCGTCCATGACCTACTTTGTCATTAATATGCGCTTCTTCCACTGCCCCCTGCTGTCGCCTGGGCTCCAGCGTTGACGAGGCTGCTGCGTGTCTGTGCCTGCATTTTGGGGCAGTGCCTGTATGTCATGACGTGCTCCAGGTGGTGAGCACGGGAAGGAAAGGAAACCAGTTCATTGCGCTGCCCAGGCTCCAGAGCCCTGGTCTGCTCCAATCTGTGTAGCTTTGTAGCCTCTTAACCGCCTTGCTATTACATCCTTGAGTCAACCATTCCCAAGTGCCGTCAGTCCCGTGAGCCGCTGGCCTGAACTGCAGCAAGGGGCCAGCAGCAAATCCCGCGGCGTGGGCCGTGTTGCTGGAGTTACCCAAATCGGTGTCCTTGTTTTGAAACACGTGCGGACAAACATACATGTCTGCATATGCGCGTTACTGTGTTATGTCCAAGATGAAAGGATTTAAAAACAGTTTTTGCTTGTTGTTGTGGTGGTGCACCGAGTTGTTTCCCAAACAGAACATACCAGGTAGCAGATCTAACCCTTCCCACCATCCTGTCTTTCCTGCTCCCCCCTCACCTTCTGCAGCTCCCTGTGCATAACGGCTCGTGTTGTGGCTGTGTTATTACTCCACTGCTCCTTGTGTTTACACTGCTGTGTTAGTTTTTCATTTGGAAAAGGTGAGGGTGAGGAGGGAGAAGCTGGTATTTTGGATTTTTGGATTTATGAGGAAAGGCTGAGAGAGCTGGGCCTGTTTAGCTTGGAGAAGAGAAGGCTGAGAGGAGATCTTATCAATGTGTACAAGTATCTGAAGGGAGGGTGTCGAGAGGATGGGGCCAGACTCTTTTCAGTGGTGACGAGCGACAGGACGCGAGGCAATGGGCACAAACTGAAACACAGACACTTCCATCTTAACATGAGGAAAAACTTTTTCACTGTGAGGGTGACAGAGCACTGGAACAGGTTGCCCCGAGAGGTGGTGGAGTCTCCTTCTCTGGAGATATTCAAAATGCGCCTGGATGCAATCCTGTGCAATGTGCTCTAGGTGACCCTGGTGGAGCAGGGGGGTTGGACTAGATGATCTCCAGAGGTCCCTTCCAACCTCAGTGATTCTGTGATTCTGTGATTACCAAAAAAAAAAAGCAATGTCTTTTTCCCCCGATAAGGCTTCAGAGAAAACAAATCACAGGTGTTACCTGCCCTTAGACCCAGAGCATCCTGGCCTGATTCTCGGACCGTGAGAACGTAGATGATGATGTACCGGGTCTGGTGCTGGCTGGTGCTCTCTGGCAGTGGCAAAAGGATGTGTAACGTCGGGAATGTGTGTTTGTAGGTCTTCCCTGCGTGCCCCCCTCTGGCATGCGTGACTGTCGGGCTGCGCTTCGAGGGTGCATCTCTGCCCCCTTCTCGTGGTATCTGCTTACAGGCCTGTTGTCCCGACCCCTTCGTTCCTTTTTCATGTTCAGTATTGGCAGCAGTTTGCAGGAGTTTCACCATCTGCTCTAAAAAGTGAACTAAAACAAAACAAGGCAGTTTGGGAACCCTTCATCTGTTTTAAACATACCCCCATTAGATTCACCGAGTTCTTTTTGAGGGATTTGGTCAATAACGGTTCTGCGTTAACTTTATCTCCTGCCTTTGATTTTGCAAATCTCAGTCATATCCCCTTAGGCCTCAAGAATGTTGGTCCTAGTCACATAAAGACCATTAAGAAGAAAATGCATTATGCATATTTATTACTCCAGTTTGTGTTGTTTCTGGATGGGCAGGGAGGCAGACGCCTGGGTGGCTGCGGTAGGTAAAGAATGGGACTAAAAAGGCCAATTACTGTTCTGGCTTTGTGTACAATTATGATATAAATGCATTAAAACATGTGTTATTTTTAATTATCCCCATAGACCCACAGAATTGCTTCCCTGGTCAATTAATTTAATTACACTTTGGATAATTATTTTTCTCAATGGTGACTTGGCTGCAGACTGTGATAGTTGTGCTGCAGAACTGTAAGATGGGAGAGACTTTGGCTTGAATGACACAGAACGTATCAGCAAAATACACATTTATAACATAGACACCTGAATTAATGACATCCCTTTGGAATGAAATGGAACAATTCATCCTCTGGATGGGAGAGGAAAAAAAAGCACTTTGTGGTGGCAGTAAAATTGCTCAAAACATGTCAAAAAGACTACTTTTCCCCTGTGAAGCCTGCTTTGAATCAGAACCTGGTCTAAAATTCAGGAAAGCATTTAAGCATATGCTTAACTGGGCTGCAGTGGGCTTTAAACATGCACCTAAGTTGTGGTGAAAGCACGTTCTGAATGCGAGTCCTTGGTAGCAGTATCTTTCAATCAGGGTAAAGACAACAGATTGTCTGCAAACACTAAGTGAGGAAATGAACTTGCACTGATGTTAATCTCAGCATCCTCACTGAAGCAAGGGATGCGAAATCTGGAATTTACTAACATAATTATAAACCCAAATATTTGCCAACTTGGATCGGTTGCCTGAGATGAGGATGATGGAATGATCATTAACAAACAGCTAAGGACTAAAAGAGTCTTTTGAAGGTGGTTTGTTAAAGTAATTGTGATCTTAAATAAAAAGTAGTCATTATAATTCTGCAATCCTCGCCCCCTGCACCCCCACTGCAAATTATCACATGAAAAACAGAGGAGGGAACTATTTTAAAACAGTTAACTTAAAAATCTTTGTGGTGGAATTATGTCTCATTGGCTCATGCTGACTTAATCAGCTTCATCGTCTAGACGTAGAGACACTTTAGGAGGTATTTGCTAATTACTGTATCTAAAATAACACTTAAATGTAAGTTACCATACACACAAAAATGAAGAAAACTAACTTGTGCCCCCAACACAA
Source organism: Apteryx mantelli (assembly GCF_036417845.1). Lineage (NCBI taxonomy): Eukaryota > Metazoa > Chordata > Aves > Apterygiformes > Apterygidae > Apteryx > Apteryx mantelli. The sequence goes on from NC_090002.1 coordinate 10,842,463, forward strand.
AATTTAGCAGGAATGCAATTATGCATCAGAAGGAACGTGTGCCAGCGTTTTGGAGGAGAAGGTGACAGTAAACATTACTGTTTCAGTTCCAAATCTGCCTCCTCGGGTGTGCCAGGTTTCCTTCTTGCTATTAGAGTAACAGAATAATGAGGTGATGCCCAATGAGAGCCTAAAAATTAAGAGAATGAGGAACAGGACATCGCTGGAAGTTGCCCAAATATACCAGGAAAGGGCTAGTTTTGTGGTTTACTGACATACGTGATCAGCTCTAATTCTGCACTGTTGCTGTTCTTTGAAAATATTCAGCTCATATTTTCTTAGGATACTTATTTGTTCAGGCTTCTTCTTTTTCCAATGCTCATTAACAATCGTATTGATTCCTCAGCTTGCCTGCTGATATGATCTTCTCTTTCAAGGGCACTTGAATCTATATGAATTGAGCTTGACATCTGTCTCATTATTTGGATGAAAATGGAAGTGCTCTGGTGACTTTGGAGTTCTGCAAACTCGAGTGAGGTCTTCTCCTGCAACGCTCTTGGTTTTCCGGGTTTCTGCCCCGTCTGAGCTGCCTTCCTGCTTCAACGCAGCTGTCCCTCACGTGGGGGCTTTGAAATGCCAGGAGAGAGAAAGTGGTTTTGAGATATTGCTAATGAAAAACTTATAAGAAAACTAATAATTTATTTTGCAGAACCAAGAGACGCAGGCTTTGGAGGAGTATACAAACTTTCAGGGGCTGGTCAGGATTACTTGTCTTTATTTCAATTGTTATGGTATCTTGTTTTACTCATTTTCGCTAACACGTTTTTGATAGACCTTATTGTTATCTATTCCTCGTATGTCTAAAGTGCTTTTATGTTCCAGTCAAATTTCTCTCAACTTAGTGTATTAATAGCCAAGAGCTAAAGTTTCTGGGGTGGCAATATCTGAGCACAGTTAATCATATGTAAGGGATTCTTAGATGTTTGAATCCGGATAAGGAGCAAAGAAGCTTGAGGCTGCAGTAGTGTTCAAGCTATGTACTCAAAAACTTTTAAAGGATTGCTAATAGAAAAAGCATATAACCTCATATAAATATATTGTCCATCTGTGATTGGCATTATGAAATGCAAACTAAGATCACTTCATGTAGTTGAGTACAGAGTTTTAAGTATAACTTTACTGTGGTTTAAAGCCTTTGGTCAAGTAGCTGGGTTTGATAATTGAGGTGATTTACTAGGGTGCACAGCTCTTCAATTCGCTCTTTGATATAAACAAGGTAATAAATTGAGTGCATGGGGACATGTCTATTAAAAGCCAAAGCAAGAATGAGTGAAACCCCAGGTGCATTGTCAAGATTAATAAGCTTGCTGGATAAAACTGGCCTGGTGCCAGCTAACACTATGACTGAGTGATGAAGCAAGCTAATATGGATTGACTATAAACAACAGAAAAACAAATAGAAAGCGATGAGCAAAGGGGAAAATATGAAATGTACTAATAAGTTGAATAACTAGATATCACACAATTTCCATAAAAATACAATTTTTTAGCCACAGACCATTTCTACTTAGTGTTTGATTCCCTTCCTTTTGAATATGAGGATATTTTTTATTTTATTCTCTAAAGCATCTGGATTGATGGTGCACCCCTGGAATGACAGTAATGGATCCCCTATTGTTATCAATTTTGTTCGACAGATGTTAGTAACAGACAAGGAAGAAAAATGAGAGGGAATATTGGACAAGAAAAGCTACTTAATGTGAATTCTTTCACCAGCGAAAAGCTTATTATGGAAATATCAATTAGAAGAATTAGAGAACCAGCTTAGGAAAATTCTGCCAGTGCCACACTCAAAAAAGCAATCGCTGAGGAAGGAGATAGCAATGGGTGGGGAAGGAGAACGGCTTAGTGGGATCGCTGGGCTCATGGCTTCCCCTGCTGCCGGGGCTGCGGATGCCCTCGGTGTCTTCTCCTGCCTCCCCGTCTTCCGTCTCCTCTGCTCATCGCCTGAGCAGCGAGGCAGAAGGGCACCGGCTCTGCGTAAGGACGTCACGTATAGCAGTGCGTACTCGCAGACCTCCGAAAAAGGCACCTTCCCGTAAGCTGTCGTTACCATTGTTGTAACTTAAAAGCGCTCACATGAAAAAATAACAACCAAAATGTGGTGTAAACCAACATGAAGGAGGAGGAGCAGGCCAAGCAATTAAGAGCCCATATAGCCTTACTCATCTTTGCAGAAAAAGATATTCTGTGCAGTATGACTGTATTGTAAGATTTGGGCGAATGAGTGTAAGGAGTTCTTGCTGAGTGTTTTAGAAATGTGCTGCCTAAGTTCTATGAATTGTTAAATTTAACTCAAAGACCAGTCCTCTAGGATAAGCAAGAAGACAAGCAGTGTCATGCGGGAGGTCAGTCAGAGCCGTTTTCCGGGAGGGCTGGAGAAAGCTCTACTTAATTTTTTTCGTCAGCCTACTGTAGAGATGAAAAAATGAGCTGTAACCTGAAAAAAGTCTAACCCTCTGGACGCGGCTGCTTGTTTCGGGAAAGTTGTGCTCTCTTGGCTTCTGCTCTTTGCCCTTGACACCACTTGGCAGGAAGGTTGGCAGGAAGGTTGGCTTGGAGCGAGCCGAGCTCCTTCCCGTGCGCGACCAAGGGCTCGGCTGGCCCGAAGGCCGTGTCTGAAGATGGCTGCAAAGCTGCTGAGGTCGTACCTTTGCAGCAAGACTTTGCCTTTGCTTCTGTGCAAGTTCATAACCTGGTCCCCAGTGGTCTTCAGGTGAATTCTTGGGCATAATGAGAGACAAAATAGTGGTGAATTTTTTTCCTATTTGTGGAGGATGACTAATGAAGGCTATCAGACATACCACTTTAAAAACCTTTCCATCACATAAAACCCCTTCTGTCATCTCATTCCTTATTTTATTTCATTTCATTTCACCTCATCTTTCATTTAATGCAAGCTGTCAAAAGCAGCTTTTGCTATTTTTTTATTTTTTTAATCTTTCTGTCACATTTGCTGACAACCCAAGAGACAAGATTTTCAGACTAAAACTTCAGGAAATGTATCCAGTGTGTTTGTACGTGCTTGTGTGAAAATACTAAGTGACATTAATCGGTTCAGATGAACGCATTTGTTGGAGTGGTAAAATAACTGAGAGTCGCATTTTCTTCAAAGGTACATTGAGGGATAAAAATCGTTCTAATGTTTGGCAAACTCCTCCAACTTCACAAGGACCAAAGTTTCAACTATTGCTTCAGTTCTTGTTTCCTTCTGTAGAACTGTAAGAAATGATTTCTCTAACATGATGCAAAGAGTCTGGAGGCCCTTCATATGTGCTATAGGTGTTGTTCTGGGAATGCGGTAAGAAATGCCAGTTTATCATGTGAGGTTTACAGGGAAAGTGACCCAGCAGATGAACATTAGGTCCTGCTAGCCATCGGGTCTGACTCTGTACCAAACTCCTGCTGAAGCTAGCACAGCTCTAAATCCACAGTGCCCTGACAGGCTTATGAAAAAGGGTCAAATGTAAAGAGGAATTTGTCATCATCTTTTAATTCGGATCTAACAGCTTTCAGCAGCATCGGGTCATCATTCACCTTAGAAGGCCGGATGGCCTAAATTTGCTCTGCCGCATATTATGTGTGAGTGCACCACAATAAATAACGCAGGAAAACAGCATGAAAGGTCTAAATGAAAATTTTAATAGAGTTTTTTCTTAGTTTGCAATCATTCAAATCTTTCCCTGTTTAAAACACATCTGTGAAACATCACCATTGCAAAAAAACAGAAGAGGAGGAAGAAAAATAAATCATTTGTGACTTCTATAAAAACATTAGTAAATGGGTCTTGCTTATAATAATGTTCCACTCGTAAATGGTTTAGAAAAAGATAATAAATCATTAATAGATGTAAATAGCATGTTATAAACATGGAATAATGCACTGTAGGTGGCTGCAAGGTATAAAAATGCTTTAAGCCAAGCATTAACTTGTTGGACAAGCAACTCGTTACAATACCAGGCTTTGAAAAGAGAAAAGACAGGTAGGAGGACAAATTTCGGCTCCTTGACGCTTCCTCCGTGCTCTCGCCCAGCGCGCGCAGGCTTGTTGGCTGCGTCGTGCCGCTGCACGACTTCCAGAGCAGATACAGACATCTTGGAGACGAGGGCGACGGGTGAACGTCTGTCTGTCCCCTGCAGACAGACTCTCCTGTCTCTGTTCTCTCCCATAACGTAAGGATAATAGTGTTACGTTGCCTCACAGGAGTCTTTTGAGGATACCTATGTGAAAGACTGAATCGTGAGGAACTGCAGTTGGTGGAGAGAGCAGCGCCCAGCCAGTGTTTGTTCTGCTGCAGCACCTTTGGTATTAATAAAGGTGCTTGGAGAACAGATAGGCACTTTCATTGCACATGAATAAATATATATATATGAGCATCTGCATGAGTATGTTCATAAATGTGCATGGGGTATTAATCCATTTTTGGACTAAGTCAATAATTGTAGAAGAAACCAAATATTAAGGAAATTGAGAAAATGCTCAAAGACTCACAAAAAAAATCGGAACCCAGTAAAACATTCAGCCTTAGTGAACTTTGTTTAAACCAGTGGATCTTTTGGAAAAATATTAAGGGATGTGATCAAACCAGATAAAGCAGCAAATATTGACAGTATGGATTGTTCAAAGCTCCTGAAGTAAAGGAACTACACTGCGGTTACGATATTTTATGGTTGACTTTGCACTGAGAAAGAAAGGCCAGAGCTGTGATTCTTATGCATAGAAAAACTGTGACTGGAGATATTAAAGGAAGGGAAAGATGTGGCTGGCTTTGCATTCGTGCTAATGCTCCGTTTCCGAGAACAGCTTCGTGTGGACCAGTCCAGGGCCACAAACTCGGCTCTGCTCCCATCAGGAGTCCTTTGCTCGGATGCCAGGTTTGCCCGGCTTGGGAGACGGCGCCGCAGGCTGGTGCTGTATGGTGTGCGTCATGGTCTGGTCTACGTGCGGCCGTGGCTCGAATCTCTCAGACCTTGCTGGCAAATCCCGTTAGGTTTTGAGTGCTTCCAGGTTTCTGTCAGCAATGCTGAAGGCAGCCTCTATTTCAGTATTTCTTCTCCCTGAATAACTTCAGTAGCTGATAATTAATTACTAACAGCCAGGGAAAAAAGTTAACCATCTCCTCTACCTTCAGCACGTGCCCAGGTGGAGGCGCAGCACCTCTTTCCCCGCTCATCCTTCGGCCCTCGCGCTGAGGGACAGGAAGGAGGCTATATGTTCTTGGAGCTTGAGTGCTCAGAGATGAGCACGAAGGAGTAATAGGCATGATCTACTTGAAATTTCCTGTTGGATTTGAACGACTGTTCAGGGACGCTTCTCTCTAAGCCCCAGTTGTCTACCTTTCACTTTCCTTCGTTCTGTAGGTTGAAAGCTGGTTAGGTACAGTAGGCACGTACCTGACCTTCAAAACAACAGAGAATGGAAAAATTAAGCAAATTAATATGCCTGCTATTTAAGCATGTGTGGTGGGTGGTATTTTTTGGCTGCCAAAGCCCTGTGCTTGTGGATACAAGACATCAAGGCCATGGATATTCAACACACATTTTATCAGCAGTGCAAACAGACACTTAACACAAGGCATTTTGCATACAGAACTTAATGTATTCACTTCAGCGCGTTATTTTTAGCTCCAAAGTGCAGTCATGTGGACAGCTGATTTGTTTGTGTTGCCCCTGTAGATTGCAGACATATGTTGGAGTAGAAGTGGCAGGGAAAGCATGACTGAGATAGACATAAATCCTTTTAGAATCAATTATTGACGTGCTCCTTAGAAAACCACCTCACTGAATTCGCTGCCAGTGAGGGAAGGTTAATGCCTCCTGCTTGCTAATGAAACGCGGCATCTTCTGCCAGGCACAGAGGTGTGTTTGGTTCCTCGGGCTCTGTAGGTGGGTCCAACATTCATACATTTAAATGCAATATGAGTGCTGAAGAAAAGCAGCAAAAAGAAAAATTAGAGCAGTCAAGCCAGTGAGAAGATGCAGTTTAGTAACATCTTTCAATGTAGTTACTCAAATCCATAGCAATAGACTCATTAAAATGTGCTTGTACTCAATATAAACCAAGAAGTGATCCAGAATAGAATGTTATTGCAATGATCATAAAATGGAGTGAACGAGCTCAATTTTCATTTTAATGTAAATTGTTTTTAACTCTATCGTAAATCTGATCTCAAAATCAGTCATAAAGATATACACTTGAACACAGTATGTTTGGCAATATAAATAACTCCAGTGGGTGTTTGAAAACCAAACAGTTGGGAAAGAAGACCCTTTTCACTGAAATGAGTATTTTGTTCCACTTGAATTTTTTTCTAAACTCTTTGGCTATATAAAAACTTCAAAAATGCCTTGCATCAACTCCAGCCAATTAAAAACAGTTTGCAGCTGCAAGGAAACCAAAAAAAAAACTTTAAAAATTTTGTCTCTAATGAGCCATTCTGTTTCTTTATCTTATTTGATGAAATAGGAAAACTCCTTGCATAAAAGCTCCTATTAGTTATGGTGCTGGACCAGGGTCAGGACTCTTGGAGGACCAGTTTCAGCGAGTTTCTAACCGTCCAGTTTCTTAGTCGCAGGTTAGTCAACTGTCTTCAGTTTGGGGAAGTATGTGCTGGAAGAGGTTTCCAGCATGTCAGCCTGGTAGCTACTGCTTCAAAGAGGAATCGGAACGTGCTCGCTTCTGGTGAGAAGGAGCTTTCCAACAGGACTGAAATCCAACACTTGGGCTTTTCCTCCTGCAGTAAAGTAGTTTCAAAGCAAGCGGCCTGGCAAATTCGTGAATAGGCAGACACTGAAATGAAGAGACCAACCTTAAGGGAATATGGAAAAAGAAAAGACAGCCTGATTCAATGAGGAAGTTTAAACGGAAAAAAGTCCATCTACAACTCTGTTATAAAGTAGAAAAAATAAGGATATGCTGGAATTTGATTCCACATATATTCCTGTTTTGGTTTTTAGACTCTAGCTGTCTCAAAGGGATTTTTGCATGTACACTACAAACATCGTATACATCTCTTCACTCTTTTCCTCCTTAAAAAAAACAACCAAACAAAAAACAACAAAACCCAGCTTTAGGCCTGAATGAAAAAGTAGAAGCAAATCAAATTGAGCATTGCTATAGATTTGCATTTCTTATTCACTAGAGGGAGTACAACTTGGACAGCATTATAATATTATGTGCTATTTCTTGTGTTTTCGTTGTTTTTTAGAACTAAAATTTAGACTAAAGTTCATGCTATTGCTGAAATAAGTACAAAATATTTTGAAAAGACTTGTAAGCGTCCATCTTAAAAATCAGTCATTTCTATCAGTGGCTCAAAACTCATAAATCAGTCATAGCTTCGGTACTGTGAAGGGCCCAATAAAACAAGCAGAAAGAAGCAAGCATAAGTAAAACTCACCCTGTGACTCTCCAGAATGGTTAAGGCCTTGAACAGTATGAAGGTAACAACCCACTAATGCACGAACAGGAGAAGTAACCGTGTGCTGTTGCTCGCAAATCCTGGCGCAAGTGCCTGCGGGTGATGTTTCCCAGCATGCTCAAAGGAAGCCAACTTTACCTCTTCCATGCTCAGCTGAACTTGGGGGAGAGAAGGAGTCGTGGAGAAAAAGCATTTCCCCACTTTGTCTCACCTGGGAAGGAATTGCTGTTATACAGGATTCCCCTAATGTGCAGTGCGGTAACTGATGTGAAGAAGCACAACAGGCGCCGGGTCCAGCCTTTGTCGGCTTTGGCTGCACTCCCCACCAGTTGCAAAATTCAGGTCCATTGCCGGTAAATGTTGATGGAGAAAATCACTTTTTCTCCATCTAGTTTTGGGTTGCTGATTTGAATTAGCCGCGTGCCCTGCAGCTAGGTGCAGAGCAAGGGTACAGAACATGATAAATGCCGTCATCATCTGCCTCGGCTAGCAGAAAACAAATAACTTCCAGTGTGTTAGTCAGGCCTGCGTTAGCTATGCTAATGCCCTCTCCAGTGGCAAAGGCCCTGCTGCAAATGCTCTGCGCCAGCTTGATAAATGGAGCTGCCTTCATGAATAGGTTATTCAATGATATGCTGCAGCGTTTTAATTATTTCCACGTGCGCCCTGGGTGCTGTTAGCGGACAGCGCGATGAAGAGCGTGTTGGGGATTGCCCGGGTGTAGCAAGCGGGCTGATTCACTGCTGATGGGTTAATAAGTCAGTCCCGCAGCGCCCGTGTCCCGCGCGACGTGCGGCTGGCGGGGCCGAGCTCGCAGCGGAGCAGCGAGGGGGAGCCGCCGGCTGGGCTGCGGGCCCATGGCGCCTCTCCCCGTAGCGCCGCAAGCCTCGAGGGTTATGTCTACGATGACTTTTAATGTGAGCCCTGCCGCCTCCTGAGGTAGCGTCTTCCAGGCCTGTATTTCACTTTTGGCTTTGCTATGCGTGCGGATGAGGATAGGTATGAATTTGTTAGTAAAAAGCACAAAACGTGCCCAAGTAAAACCCAGCTGCTTTGGGAGCTCGCATGGTAATTTGCTTTGCACACACATTCTGCAAATGATGTTCCAGGTCAGTGGCCAAGAGGGGGTAAGTGCACATCGACACAGGAAATGGGTTATTTTATTACCCAAGCATCCACACTTGACAGTTTTAATACCCTACCCACAAAGCAATCACTCAGGCACCCGAACGCCCAGCCTGCATGATTTTACTGCTGAGCAGGAGGAGTATGGATTTCTACTCCATGTTCTCTAGGAAAGTGTATTGATTCAGCACAAGAGACATCAATAGGTCCAAGTAACTGAATAAAGAGTCTGAAACCAGTCTTAAAAAATAATAATCATAAAAAGTGCATTTGAGTGGAATGAGCCATTTGTTACTCTGAAAGCCACACTGGTCGCAGCATTTGCATTCTTCACTGAATCTGTTGACTTCTCTTATTGCCTTTCATACAGGTTTTCCTCCCTCCTTTTGGGATAAAACTTACTAAGACAAAGAAAGTGCGAGGGTAATCATAAACTGAGCAATCTATTATCTGCCTGTGTTTCTAGAAACTTTTCAATGCTTTTCTTTTTATCTACAGGTATTTGGGCTCCCAAGGACCAATGGTACCTTCTTGAAAGTACAGCATTTCTTTGAAACATAGGCAAAGAAAAAGCTTCACACACTTTCATTTCTGATTTTCATCAAAATTTTATTCTTTGAAACTTTCCGATCATCTCTACAGCTTGGAGACAGTTCTCACAGTTGCACCTGTACTCTGTTTTCCAGTCCTCACCCATTTTTAATTGAAAGGGACGTTAGTCTGCAAACAAAGGTGTAAGGCAACATTTGGAGGAGAGCCTGAACTTAGAAAAATGTTGTTGCAAGTTTGTACTTCCTTATACCTTAATGTCTGTGAACTGCAACACATTAACGCTGCTTTGCATTCCCTTAAACTTGCCTATGCAAGTCCTCAAGCTCACGTGGAGCTTCCTGCAGCACAGCGAGGTACAGGCAGAGCTGGGCCAACGAGTGCTCGGACCCTCTCCGTCCTGCGGCCGCGTCACCGGCTCCGCATCGCTGCTGTGCTGGAGGCGGCAGAGATCTGCACTCGCCCTTTGCCCCTCGTCCTTGGTTCCTGTTCACCTCTTTGCTAGTTTGTGTGGTCAGGCTATCAACCAGGTGTGTGAAATCCAGCTCCAAAGGAATACACCTGTGTTAAGCTGATTTGTTTTTTTATTTGCTTTTATTGATTTGATTTTGCTCTGTATTACGGAACGTCTCCATTTGGAACACTACAAAAGTTCACATTAATCTGAATTTCTAATTGCACTTTATTCTTTCTCATCAGACATGCCACTTTGAGAACTTTAAAAGTTTGCCAGTTAAAGCTGTATTTTTTCCTTTTCCTCTGCAGTTCTCATTTCTGTGGGTTGCAGATCATTTAAAAGAGCTCAGTGGGGTGTGAAGATCAAGATATGAGCCATGCAAATTTTACATTATCAAATTAAGATGTTGAACATTTAACTTCCCTGATGTAGGGGTCAGACGTACTGAAAGTTTTAATGGGTCATAATAGACCACGTCACGTGGCACATGTCTGCAAGAGCACAGATGGGACTTAAAAGTGCACCCTGGCCTCATTAATCATTTCCAGTTCTCTCTCAGCACTGAGAATTCTCTCTGATGAAGGCGTAACTTCTGATGAGTTTCCTAACTGATGATCTCTACTTGGTTACCATACCACATCCAATTACAGAACTAATTATGGATTAAAAAAAGAACATCTGTCCATCCCTACTTGTTTTAATAAAAATTCCAGTTTTCGAATTATTCCTTATAGATTCTTTCCTCTGAAGCAAAACTTTCCTTTTTATTAAATTCTGTCAATGCAAACGCAAAATAAAAGCATTGCTCTTAGGTTTTAATTTAAGAGCTGCTCTGTACAAAGGGCCAGTGGTGAAAGCAGTAGCCAGTGGATGTAGGACGCGCTTCAGCGGCGCTGCCCTTCACTCAGTCGCGAATGAGAGGTGGCTCGGCGCGTTCTTCAGGGCTGCAAAGGGAACCTGTAAATGCTGGGGACAAAACCTATGGAACAAATCATTATCTAGTGTGATCTGCTACGGTCTGTTACATCTGGCAGGTTTCAGCCAGTCCTTCGTGAACGTATGGCCTGATAAGTCCTTATTTCTGCTCTGCACTTTGGGCATAGTGTAGGATTCAGACAGCCGATCTGATCATTAAACCCATTTCCTCTTAAATTTATGCCTACCGCTTCATTCAGTGCTTTCTACATCCCCTCCTCCGCTTTAAGCTCTCTCCTTTTCTCCACTTCAACAAACTGGCTCCACGAAAGGCAGAATAAAACGGGGCTCGTCTTCGGTAAAATAAAATGAAGGAAGCCGAATGATCCTGCTCAGTTTCTCCCTTCAGAGCACGGGGTTGCCCCATTAGAGAGTCCCGTACGCGATCAGCAGAAATGTCTATCGCTAACCAAAGGTGAAGATTAATGGGACTTTTATTCGCTAGCCAATTATCTGTAAAATGGCAACGTTCTTCGCGCTCCTTTATTCCGTGTTTCGCATCAGCAGCGATAGTGTTAGCTGGTGCAGTCTGCGGCCCCAAACCGAAAGCGGTCACGGACATGAAATACGGTTCCTTGCTCGCTGCCACCCGCCCCGGATAAGCCGGGAGCTAGCCCGGGAACGCCGGGGGCTGCCATCAGTCGCTCCCCTCTGAGTGAGGGCTTACGTTTGCTCTTGCAAGTAAATGCTGTCTCTCTCCAGACGTGAGATGTTTTTCCGAGGAAGCGGAAGTCCCGTGCGTTTCATGCACGAAGCTCAGAAGGTGCCCGTGAAACTGAGACTTGGTGCATCCCCTTCGAGGGCTTTATCGGAGCAGCACCATCTCGCGTGCGTTAGGGGCTCCCCTGCCTTCCTCCCCTGCGCTGCCGCTGCCGGGGCCAACCCCGAGATCGATGTTCTGCTGCACCCGGAGGGGCCGGACCTTTCCCCTTCCCCAGCCCGTGCGAAGGCACGGAATGAGGCGGACCGTTATCGCTGATTTTTGTTGTTTGGAAGACGAGCAGGCAGCAGTGGGGACAGAGGAGGGACTTGCTCGCGGTCGGCCTGAGAGCCGGCAGCTGAGCTGGGGGGTCGTTCAGGTGCTTTTGGGGCGGGTAGATCCCCGTCTGTTTTGCATCAGGGCATCCTCGCTTCTGTTCAAGGACTGTTCTGCCCTAAATAAACGCGGGAGGCAGACCCGCGGGAGCGCCGCGGGGGCCCTGGCCCGGGGGGAGAAGCCAGCTCGGCCCCCAGCGCGGAGGAGCTACTCGGCTTCACCCCGCAGGTTTCTACCCTGTTAGGTTTTTCACCACCTGCGGGTGAATTTACTCGTAGACCAGACTTGCGAGTGCTGGCGGAAAGAAGAAGCGTCGCTCTATTTCAAGCAGGATATAATCAGGGAGGAAGAGTACATAAATAAAACGTCTTGCATAAACGCGGGCAGTCTGGGCTTTCCATCTGCAGCTGCCTCGCGCTTGCGTGCGCGCGCGGAGGATAGTAAGGCTCCTGCCGAGGAGCAGCGCTAGCGGCCGCGGGGAGGGGACGGCCTTCTCCCGGCCGGCTCCGGCTCCGGGTGCCGCGTGACGAGCCGAGGACGGTGCTGATTGGAGCGTCAAAAGCTGCGCAACTGGCAAGCGAAAAGGAGCGATTCATTCCCCTGCCGCGGCTCTGTGTCACGCCATCGGTTTGTATACCTGAGTTAACAGGAACGAGTTATTTTACTTGCCTGTAAATTACCCTTTCCGCAGCTATGTGCTGTGCGTGTAGCAGCTGCTCGTTTGATCATCTCCCCGTTCTGCCGCGAGCGGTGGCGGTGAGGTGGCCCCGCTCCCCGGGGAGCCCCGCTGCTGTCTGCAGCCTGCGAATCCCGCCGCCCCCGGGAGAACCGCTTCCGCCGCCCCCGCGGGATCGCTTCTGCCCTCCGCCTCTGCTGCAGCGCATCCCCCTTACCCCTGCACGCAGCACGTCCCGGAGGGCGCGAGTTGCCCCTTAGCGGCGATTTCCCTGCACAAGGCTCTACGGCGTTTGTCAGTAGGAAATGTTATCAGTCCATGTGATTTTTGGTGAGAGAAAAACATTTCCTAGAGCGTAATAAAAAATATATTTCTGTCTATGTCTAGATTATATTTTTAAAAGCCTAGAGGAAGGAAGCTGGTTATTTTCTGTTAAGCTCTATAAGGTGTTCAGACAGTGTCTCTTGTGCCCTCTTGGTTCCATCTTGTCCACCCTAGGGACAGAGTTCTCCGTTGTCCTGCCCTTGGCTGTCCTTTCCACCGCTGCCTCGGGCAGATGAAGCCACGCCGCTGGCTGGAGTAGCGGGTGGCATCCGTGCTGCCTTGGCCTCGGGCACTAAGGAGTGGGGAGCGGGGTTGTGTGAGCCTTATCTAACAGGTCACGGTTGTCCTAGTTGAGGCAAACTGTGAGTTGGGCGGTGACTTTACCCCATTTCCTCCGCAGGTGTGATATTGGCTTGTTGGCAATGCCTGCGTTTAGACTGAACGAGCTCCTGGCCTTGGCTGAGGGTCGTGCACGAGCTCATGGACGGCTGGGGCTGGCAGGGACCTCTGGAGACCTCCTGGTCCAACCCCTGCTCACGTGGGGCCGGCTGGAGCCTGCCGGGCACTGGGGCTGGTTGACCTCCTGCTGGAGCAGGAGATGGTCCCAGTTTTCAGCTTCTCTGTTTACAGTATACGAAGGGTTTTTTTCCATTCCCCTCTAGCACTACTGCAGATTTTTGCAATTAGAACATCTTCATTAATGCCTGCGTTACCCCTTTGTAAGCGTACTAAATATAAAGGGGAGAAACAAAAGAAATATTCACTGACAAAAAGCTGTAATTAACCAATGTCAGATGCCTGCAATATGAATGGGAAATCTGAATAAAGACAATGGCATGTATGAGTTAAGGATATGAGTCAGCCTGAAGTCAACGTGGAATGTAATAGCTGCCACTGGATTGTCTCCAAAACTTAATGCTACACAAAAATAGGCTTCTATTTGTATTACACTAGCGAGGGACATCCTACGCAGGCTATTTGGCCTTAGAGAGCCCTACACATTGGCTTTGAGAATATGAGAATTTTCTCTTTCTTTGTGGTATACATGTACTTCAAGACTTTGACTTTGAACTCCACGTTCAGGAGCAGTCAAATCTGAATTTCATGAAGGATATGCTTATGCACCATGAAAAAGTTACAGCTGGAGCACTGAAGGGAACAAAGTTTGGTCAGAAATTTTGAAATGCTTTTTTAATAAAAAACTTTCAAGTCGACGATAGAGCAGCGTTCAGTTTTTATTTTTCCCGGAGCTTGGGATGTGAAATGAAGTGTTCATATGTTTCTTCGTTGTGTACCTTCTACCAATCCCTGGTGTGGTCTGTTTTTCTTTTTAATGGCAGGGTTTTCTTTCTTGAGGAAAGGCAGGCATTTCGCTGCCTCCGTTGCTGATTTCACCCTGCGATGTCCTCTGTGCTTCCTTTCACACAACTGACTCCTCGCGCAGGAAGCACGTAGGCTGAACCACGTGCAGGTGCATGGGACGCGAGGGGCTTGATTCATGAGGAGCAGCAGCGTGCAGGAGTACTCAGCAGTGCTGAGAAGGAGCAGCTCAAGCCTTGTCCTGCGAATGCTGGTCCAGAAAGATCCCCATACCAGCCTCAAGTCCCACAGACTTCAGTGTTGCTTCAAACCCGGTTACAGCCTGCGCAGCAGGTATGCACAAGGTATCCCAGAGGATTTTCTGCTTGTATCATTTAAATTGGCTGGTTTCTGTGGAATGCAATAATATTCAGAAGAAATTACTCCACAGATGTACAGTATTTAATAGGGAGTGATAACCATCCCAGAAAATTTAATAGGAAATGCTATCCCATTCCGAATTCTGCAGGGCAATTCGGCAGACCCAAGCAGAGGTTATCACTCCCTGTTAAAGCTGGTGGAGTCTCTGCGAGCGTGTCCTGCAGAGAGCTTTAGCTCCTACTGCAGGCTGGAGCTGCTGTGGTCAAGGTTAATTATGACTCGCATGGATATATTCCACATTCAGCTGAATTCTCACTACGGAGCAATCAGGGAGCCCGTCCTTCACCTAGCAGAGGGAACAGATGGCAGTGATAATCTTTAATAGGCTGTCACAGAAATCAAAGTAATGAAGCAGCTGCATGTTTTCACACTGTAGCAGGTGAAAGCAGAGTCTCCTCTCAGTTCTGGTGCCCTGGGCAGAGCCAGGAAGGAAGCTGGTTGTGTTTAGTTTGGGGGGTTTCCTTCCTCTCTCCTTTAAGCCTCCCCCTGGTTGCTGGTGTCTTGTCTCAAGCTGAAAAGGAGTTGGTGTGTCTCAAAGTCTCCGTGACATCTCAGCTGGTGAGTGTGAAAGTTGCTTGCACTTCTTCAATGATCGGTGTTTGGAGGGGCAGAGGAGTGACTAGCGGGAACAACTCTGTCTTCGGTTTGCAGAAGCTGTTGTGTGGTGGGTGGCCTTGCTGAGAAAGGCCCGCAGGGGAGAGCACCATAGGAGGATGAACGAAGAAACACAACCAAGCTGTAATCTAGTTGGGAAACTGTAGCAGAACCATACACAAGAGACTGCCTAACTCAAGGGACACCAAAGAGAAATGGGAGCGTGCTGAATTTGGAGATAAGCTCCTAGCAAATTGCTCCGATCCGGGTTGGGCGGCTGTGGGAAACGGCAGCTGGGCTCCGACCTGCCCGTGTGTCCGTGCCCTTCCCTGGGCCGAGGCCGCAGGTGGCGCAGGGCTCTCCAGGTAGCTGAAACCTCCTTGCACCAGGGCAGCCTAGACAGGATCCACGCGGTGTTGTACAAGGACCATCCCTCAGTCCAACGTTAACCTCAGGAGTTGCAGGGCACTTGCGGCCCTAGAAGGGCGAAGGACAGTCTTTTATATGCCTCGGGCTCCCTCTCAGTTCACAGGTGGTCGAACCTTCACTGAGGTAGCCAAAGTAGGTGATTAAAAAGCCTAAAAGCCCCTGGGGGAAGTTAATGCCCTTTTCCAGTGTTTGCTCTTTTCCAGCATCTGCCTGGGTAGAAAGAGTTGAACCTGTGCACTGTTGCTCTGAGCAGGACTCCAGAATTAACCCCTTGCTCTCAGCCTCCCCAGGAGCTGTCTAATCTCTAACTGAATCACAGAACAACAAGTTTATAATTAAAACTGCAGCCAAAATAACCATAAATCACACCCTGTCACAGCTAGCTATCCAGCAGCTGAAGAGATATCTGTAAATATATCCTGACTGAAGTTCACAGCAATAGGCAAAGACAATAGGGTGAGGACAGTACACTAGACAGTGAATTATCTTTGCCATCTGCTTTCTGCTAACACCCATTTATAGAAGAAACTAACATTTGGAAACACTGAAAGCTGATCGTTGTACCTGTGGAATAATTTTCTACTGGATACAATTAATCATTAAGCCGATAGAAGTCTTATCCTAGCATTGCTCTAGCTGCAGCTGAAACACCTGCTGGAATTTCCATGTTTAGCAAGTAATAAGTTCTTAAAGGATCAACAGCATAAGGGACTATGTTCAGGTTCACCAGAAGTTCCCAGGCTCTCTTCAAAAGTGGAGCGAGGAGCTGGGATGACAGTTCATGCTCTGCTAGCAGTGGACAGCTATTAGGAACTTCTAGGAGAAATGCCTTGATTTCTGCTTCCATGTCCAGCTAGTACAGCCTGTCTTGACATTCGGACTCGGAAGGGGTTTGGCTGGGGAAGGAGGCAGGCGGGTGAAGCAGGCATCTCTGCTGTGCCAGGTACCGTGCGCGTGCGGAGCAAGCGGATCCCTGCTCCGAACATACAGAATAAGCCAGGCAGGCTCAAGAGCAGCTAGTGGTAATTACAATCAATTATAGTTGATTAAAAGCTACAAGAAGCCAATATATCGCAAAGAAAAACAAATAGCAACTCTGCAAAAAAGGTAATCAATAGCTAGCCGAGCAGCAAACAATTACGGGGAAAAATTGTCCCCGTGCTTCCTGACTTGCATAAAATTCATCCTCCGGCTTCTCAGAACGTGAAGCCACATGGGCTTCTGCGGGGTCGCTTAAGGCTGGAGATGCCGTCAGCGAGCGGGATGCCTCTCCGCCAGAGACGGCCCCGCGATCCTGGCCGCGGCAGCTCCTGGCATGCCTCTCGGTGCCCTGTGTGCTGTGCCGGCGTTTTAAAAAGTTGCTTTCCTCTCCCTGAGCAATTCAGGGAACCGGAACCTTTGCGTGAGCTCCGTGCCCGCGTGGCGCTGCCGGCTGCACCTGAGCTTGCCGGTGCAAAGCCCTGTCCCGAGCAGGGAAGCCGCGAGACGGCTGTTGCGGTACCGCAACCCTGCTGCATCCTGGCAAAGCGCACGGGAGCTTCCTGCAGCTTCCTCGTGCTCGCAGTAAACTCAACCCCAGGGATTTTATCGGTGCCTCGCGCGGGTGAGAGCAGCAGTGCAGGATGTGGCCCCCCTCTTCCGTTAAGCGCCGGCCTAACGCGTCGATGGTTTCCCCGTCGATGGTTTTTCTGTGTCTGAACATAAAACTTGATGTTTCCATGAACTGCCAGAATTTTTACAACAGACTTCTTTTCAATTTTACTGAATATCTTTGTCCTTTCCCTTTTTTTTTCCCCCCAAATAATCATATAAGCAATGAAGGGAGAGTTTTTGCTCCCTTCCCTTGTGTGTAACCTTCCCTTTCCTGCATCCTTGCCTGCACATGGGACTCTGGCTGCTCCTGCTCTGGATGTCGTGCGCCTTTCACCAGCTCCCAGCATGTTATGACTCAGTGGCTCAATTTCTTAACGCTTATTCATCCGTTTTGTTGCTCCTTTTTGCTCTCTCACTGTGATTTCCATATGGCTTTTGACATGCATTTGGATGCCGAGGAAATGGTCTTTGCTCTTACAGCTAGGCAGGAGTGTTCATATGCATTTTTGGAACAGCTCTTGAATATTTAAAGTAATGTATCAGTGAAAATCAATGGTAGTACGGCTTGGGGGAAAGACGGAAAAGAAGGTTTAAGGATTTAGAGTTTGTTGTCTACTGAAGCACCTTTCAGGGATAGTTTTAGTAGCAGAATCTTCACAGAGGGTCTCTGACCTTGGGGCCTCGCTGGCAAGAAATGTCGATGCAGAACATTAAAAAGCCCAAGGCCTCCTGCAGAGACCGTGCTCAGCCTGGCGCTTAGGTGCAAGAAATGCTGCCTTTATGGGTCCTGCAAAGCATCCCTCAAACTGAGGTCCAGCCCCTTCTCCCCAAAAGCCTGGGCTGCTTTGCTCAATTAGTGTGCTGGAAAGGTTGGTCTCTACCCTGAAGTCACAAAGAGAATTTTCTATGAAGAAAACTGAGAAGGAACAAGACGTTATACAAACCATTAACAACTTGCTTTTTTGTTAGCAACAGCTTCTGGCAAGATGAATAATTTGGAAGCAAAGATTATATTTTGAGAGAGAGCAGGAGCCCTTGTTCTGAAACTAATTTGTTGTCAAAAAGAGTTAAAGGTTTTAAAGCTGAGATTCATCTTGAGCAGTACATCACAGTGTAAATACATCTACCAGTTCAGCTTCTCCACTCTGCCCCACCAGCTTTATGCTGCTCTGAATCCACTGAAATAAGATGTAAAATGGTGTGAAACCAGTGAGGCAGGTCCACCCTGTTTGCATGCCTGCGTAGCTCCACGTGCTCTGGCTGAGAATCGCAGAGGTGACTCGAGTCAGGTTTGAAGAAGCACCAAAGCAAGTCACAGCAGAGGCCCAGGTCTGCCGTGGGGTTGCAGATGTCCACGCGGACATCCCTCAGAGGCTGCAACTCCGCGCTTAGCAGCGGAATGCGGATTCCTGAATTCTGCTCCCAGAGGTGGCCGTGGCGCGCGCCGTGGCCAGTCCTCGCCCGCCGCGAGGGCCGCAGCTCGGACCCGCCGCGAAGGGCCTCTTGCACAGCAGCTCCCGGCCTTCCTGGGAAATGCACAGGGGGCTTGATGAGGGCTGGTCAGATTATTTATTGCCAACAATTTACACAAATAAGTTTGATATTTTTGTTCGATAAATTGTTCGCAATTGCTTTTATGTCATTATTTGTCCAGCCATATAAATAGCAGTATAATGCTCAATTAATGACTAATTCAGTGATCCGCACCTTCCACCCTCGGTTGTCCATAAAGAAGTGCTGCCACTGTTGTCCCACGTCTGGGCTGAGTATTCATTGACCTGTGGATCGCCTACGCGTTTATTCACAACTAGCAAAGCTCCCGTTTTTCTGTGGTTGCCATGAAGGCAAGACTGATTTCAGAACAAGAGTCAGTGGGAAAACTTGAAGTGAGATCTTTTCCCAGGGGATGAATACAGCCAGCAAACCTGCCGGGACCCCGGCGGTTCTGCTCCAGGCTCCCTTTTCCGAGCGCGTGCAATCCCCTGTTTGATAAACGTCAGCATCGCAGCTGGGCAGCTCCTTCACCCACTACATGCTGCCTCTTGGGGACGTGGATGGGGTGTCCCCCCTCCTCGAACAGATGGACGAGACAGAAACCAGAACTAATCCTTCAGCAGGAGTAAATGGTGCATCTCCACCGGCCGTGCTCCAGTGTGGAAACTCTTGGCTGAAGTAGATGGATAGGGCTACGCTGACTCCCATCGGTTACGGCATCGGTTAAGCGTCGGGATTACTTTATGTTTCCTGCTGGAATTGCCTCCCTCCCTCCCTCTGCCTGGAGCCTCGATCTTCGGCTCTCTATTGGAGGAACCGAGCCGTCATTTGTAAAGCTGTGCTGCAGCACGAGTCATTTCTGGACCGCCTGACAGAGAGCGGGATGGCTGTCAAATTCCTGTGTGTGCTGAGTAAACAGGATCACGTAATAAGGACTTAATTATAAAACCTAATGGTGTAAGACTGTTATGATTTGTGGAAAATTGGTCATTAGCTGCAGGAGAATGAAAAACAAACATTTTTCCCTGACACTTCCACCAAGCCACACTGAACAAACACATGCTGGAAAATTTAGAAGTGTAACACGTTATTCGAAGCAGTTAAACATGATGGGTTTAATTTTTGTATTGAGCTCATTTCTAGTTGCTGAAGTGAGTTTGGTTGACAAATTCACAGCTCAAATTACACCACAGTTGTAAGCATTTTTCCACAAAACAGTTCTGACCTGTTTAGGCTGAAGTTGGCAGGTGGCGATGAACGTTAACCTCCGCAGCAGCCTGAAAAGCAGCTTGATCAGGAGATGGGATTTAACCTTCCAAAACCTGCAGACATCCAGGAGGCTAGCTGTGCCTGTTTGAGATTAATTCCCCCCACTACCACTTTTTTCCCCTGTTTGAAATGAGCCAGAAAACTTCCAAGCTGGCGTTACCTTGGATTGAAACATGCTGACGCTCCCAATTAGCCTCCCAGGTTCAAGTTTGCATCTGATCAAATATAGTATTAACAAGAATCAGGTCACTTTTAATTAGCTGCAGTTTACATAGCTGATTCCCCTCTTCCAGATACGTCACTTCTTCTGATATTAACCATCAAGTAGTCTTTCTCAGAGCAATTATCCCATCAAAACTGGTTGCTATCATGGTTAACAATTTTCATAGTAATGCATTAATTGCCCCTGGCTTACCCACCTTCTAATCAGCAAGGTAGATATTAGTTTCTGGAAGTGATTGATTTCAAGGGACTTCGCACTTAATTACATTTTAGCAAAGCCTGTTTTGAATCCTTAGAGAAGACAGACACTTTCTGTTTGGCTTTGAACTTATCTTGTTGAAGGGATCTAAGTAACTAAATTACTCCATTCATTCTTAAGCACGCTCATCACGAGATTGTGGCGTTTTGTCACTTCTGATTCATCTTTGCCCAGAAGAGCTTGCCCCAATTGTAGGGTTTGCATTAATAAGTAAGTTTGCTTTAAAAAATGATGATTATGTTATATATATCTGCATGTCAGGGATGGATAGAGTGATCTCTCAAAATGTAATTTGTATATCAATCAGTTAACTCAATGGTTTGGGATGAAATGGGCTATATAAATGCAAGACCATAATTTATCTTCTTTCTTTCTGTGTCTCAACATAATTGCACCTTTATTGCCCGCTCTCACTCACCAGAAACAAGAACTGCACGGCTGGGTCAGAACAAGTGTCCGTCCAAAGCAGTATCTGTCTCCGACAGCACTTGGCCTCGCCGCTTCGCAGGGAGTTACAGAAAACCTCACACAGTCAGTGCTGGCCCAGTCTGCTGCCAGAAACCTTTGCCTTTCGCTTTCTCCACTGTGATCGTCCAGAGATGGCATTAAACCCGAAAGCATGACCTTTACATTCCTGAGGTTAAAAAAGATACAAAACCATTGTAATAATCCTGGAGAGTTTGTTTTTCTCCTAAATATTGCATCCCCCTTGTGTTTTATAAACCCGTGGGCGCAGCATACCCTTTGGTAGCTAATTCCACTGCACCATATGAACTGATTTCTTTCAGCACTTTTTGTCACTTTCTAATGGAATTGACAATTCCCACTGAGCTTGTTTTGTTACTGTGGTACAAGAAGGGATAAATAAAATTTCCCTTGGTAGTCACTGCTGCAAGTCCAAATGCAAGTTCCTCATATAAAACCTAGGGTAAAAATAGGTATCTTAGTTTAAATGAGAATTGATACAAGCCTTTCAGGACCTTCATATCTGAGACAGTACGTGGGGGGATTTAACCTCAGTAATTCCTTCCGACTGCAAGGACACAGGAGCGTGGCCCCGACCTGCCTCGCTCCCCGGCTCCTCCTGCTTCGCGGGCTCGGCGATTCGCTGCAGCGTGTGGCAAGGGCTTGCAGAGGGTGGTGTCACGTTCCCCTCGGTGCAGACCTGTGACGAGTTGCTTGCATTAATTTTTCAATGGCACAGGACTCCTACAATGATCAACAGGAGCCACTGCCTGTTTCCCTTTTTGAGCTTTTGAAAATCACTTTTGTTATTTTTAGAATGACTTTAGCATTATCAGCCTGCAACCCCAGACCAAGAGATCTGCAGCTAATGGATGAATTTTTAATGGTGTGAGCAGCTTGGGGGACAGGGGGAGGGAAATGGGTGGAAGGAAACCATTACAAGCCTTTTGTTTACAACCTCTATGAATCTCCTTACAGTCGGGGTCTTTTAGGAGAAAGGAGAGAAGTGCAGACAGATCTCTCTGTTCCTGTCACAATTTTGCCACAGGCTTATTATTTCTTCTTAGAAACGGGCTCGTTAATCAAATGTTCTGGGAATGCATGTGATCAGTGGTATCAAAATCACTAATCTTCATTAAGAAGTAATGAAAATTCAGTCCTTGTCCACAGTGTGCTAGGCCTTACATCAGAAGACATTTTCCCCATCTTCTCCCCTCTGAGCCAAACTGCCCTAAGTAAAATTACACAGGGAAAAGGGGTAAGAGCGTCAGTGTGAATAGACTATTTTAAAAATTATAGTGCCAAGATCCATACAAACAAGCGTGATAACTGCAATAGGCTCGATTCTTTGCTCGCTTACTTGAACTGTCCAGTTACTGTCACTGCCGTTAGCCTCATCACGCCGGCGCAAGGGCGCTCGGCTTTGCTCCGAGCCTGTGTTGCAGGAAGAAGTAACGTTAGGGTTGTTTGAGTTTTAGGAGGGAAGATGCTCCTGTGGCTTTACGTTCCTCCTTCCTTTTGGCCTGTCCCTTTATGTGTTTCAGGTGCAAAATCATTGTGTTATTAGTATAAAAGTATGTTGAACTTGCATCTGTCTTAAAACAGTTTGCTGTACTTGTAGGCATTGGCAAGAGGCAGTAATAGAAACTGGGAGCTGGGTAGCTTAGGCTGCTTTTTTTTTTTCCATTTATTAAGAGTAGATGTCAAGCAAAGCTATTGCCGTGTGTGTCAGACTAAAGAATTATGCATTAGGCAGTGCCAGCCAGTCGCAGATTCCGGGAGAGCGCAGCCAAAATAAAGACCAAGAAAAGCATGTCTTCTGTGGGCTACGTTTGAAGACACAAAGTTTGAAATAATGTGGAAAACTTACTGTAGAGAGACAAATGCTTGGGATCAGCTGGTGTGTCCAAACCCAACACGGCGTGTAAAGCACAGGTACCGAATCACAACCCCTAACAGTCACCAGAAAGAGTCCCGTGCTACTCCAGTCTTAGGGGGTACCTCCGCTTACGTTCGCTATGGGTGAATTGCTGCAGCCAGCTTTAACTGGTTTGGATCGAGCAAGTAACAAGCATACAAGAGAAGGAGGAACACAAGAATTTAAGGCAAAGAAAATCGTCCCTATTATGTACGAAAATATATCTTTGAAAAGATTTATCTGGACAAGGGGCAGCGATGAGACTAAATAGAGCTGTGCGCTGAGAGCTTTTGTGCAACCTATTTTTGATGCTCTGGTGCAGGCAGCCGGTGTCCCCACAGCTGAGCTCTGCCTTGAGCTCTTCCCCGACTCGCAGCGCATGAGATGCTGGGCAAAGTCTCTAAACCTGCTTAACACAGCGCTGCGCTCGGCTGACTGCCCCTCCGTGTAACGCGCACATCGGTCCTCAGCGCAGAGGGTTGCAGGGCTCCCCGGGGAACGGCAAGGCGTTGGGAGCTCCCCAGACGAAAGGCGCTGTACGAGTTCAAAGCGTTATCGTGGCTAACCCTCCCTCGTGTAAATACTAACAAGGCTTTTGCTTTCATCTCCCGGCCCGAGTCATGCCACAGTCAAGAGCTAATGGCTGATTACACAAGATATGCCACAAAGAGGCTCATTAGGTGGAAGGAAAGGAGCAGGTTTTGTGGTTGTCTTTGCAGTTTGACCGCATTGGAAAGACAAGCTGTGGAAGGGGAGGGGAGTCTTTATACTTGAGAAAATGATAAAACTTTGATAACTTGCAAGCCAGCCCAAATGACAGGCAGGCAGCCCAGACAAATGTATAAAACATCAAAAGACACAGAGTGGAAAACAGTGCCTGAGTGCTCCGAATAGAGCTTGCCGCTCTCTGATTCCTTCCTAAGGCACAAAGGAAAAGCTTCTTCCTAACGTGTTGTGTTATGGCCCCATTTCCACGTGTGCAATGGGCCGGAATTGAAAGGATTGCAGAGTGCCGTGCGTCACTTCATAAGCGCTTAAATAAAAATAAGCACACAAATGAAATGTATGCATAATAAGCTAACAGAGGGTATGTTCGAGGTAGCTTGCTAAAGAGGGAAAGCACCCTCCCCTCCCCGCCACCAAAACCTGACGTGCAGAGACTTTGAAATTATGGCAAAGACAGAAAGGATATATTTAGAATTCAGTTTTGAAGTTCACTGTCTAGGGTGCTTAATTGTTTTATTTGCATGTGCAATTTAAATCTGACAGGAATTTTTTATTATTATTACTTTTTGGTTGAGCCGGGTGCAACCATTCGAGAGGGCAGCATGTGCCAGGGACAGGCTTCTAAAATGCGTAAAGCTTTGCTCCTGCCACAGTAAAACTTATCCTTTCCTGCCAGCCGGCAAAAGATCGAGGCCTGATTCTCCTCTCCTCTCTAGCACGTGCTCAGTGGGAGACTTGAGTCCTGTGGACCTCAACTGCTTTGAAAAAACCAGACCAGTGGAAGCTGAGAGGGTGCTGGCAGCTCCCCGTGCCCCAAAGGCCCTGCCTGACGCGGGGCTCGGCGCTTGCCTGCTTCTCCTGACCTCGAGCGTCCCCCCGGGGCAGGGGCGACGTGGGGCAGAGCCCCTGGCCGGCGCCCCGCGGAGGGGACCCTGCCTGGGGGCAGCGCTGGGGGTGCGTTGGCCCTCGGGGCGGCGAGCTGCAGGGCGCCTGCGCCGGCCGGCGGCAGCGGCAGGGCAAAGAACTTGATATCCGACAAGATGCCCGATGGCAGCATAATTACACGTTTGACTTTTCTGGAATTACCGGCTAATTCGTTCCTTCTGACTTGGCCAATTTTTTAAAATAAGTTGTAAATATTACTAATTCATCTGGCTTTCATCTCGGTATCGTTAAACATGAGGTCTCTGGATAAGCAAGTGGGTGTAGTAAGACAGAATCTTATTATTCGTTAATGCTAATTAATGTCCACTTAAACTAATTATTAACTGAGTTTAACAACTTGTAATTCTGATCTCGCTAAATAACCAGAAGTTATTACAGGGGCTGCTCAGCTGAGAGCTTGATTAACCATTTGTTGCATGAGTCTTTTTTGCTAATTACAAGGTGGTTGACAGCGTCCTATACACTGTTGGTAAATAGCACTCCTTTGCTAATTAATATCTGTATAGCTCTTATTAAATCTCAATTAAAGGTTTAATTAGGCTGTTTAAAACACTGCTATGTGTTTGTCATTGCCAAGTGGAATGGAGACAGGGTTTCTCAAGTTTTGCTTGGGAAGGGCATCAGTCCCTAAGGACTAGGCAGAGGGATCTGGTGGGGTTATCGGGATCTGTTCCTTCCTGATGCAGGCGGCTAATAAGCTGTGAAGTGCCCCTTGCCTTCCCGATGCCGGAGCCCTTTCCCCGAGGCGCTCCCAGCCCTCGGCTGCTGGAGGGAAGCCACGGCGCGGGGCGAGGCTTGTCCGAAACGCTCGAGAGGGGCCGCCCCGAAACGCGCCTGGGCCAGCGGCTTTTTCCAACCAAACCGGTTTTGGTTCCCTGGGTGCTTCATAAAGAAGTTAAGTAGGACACGGTTCTGTTCTTCTTTTTTTTTTTTTTTTTTTTTTCCTGTGTAAAAATAAGAGTGCCTCATTGCAATCCAAAGCTTTTAAGTCCCGCGTTAGTCTTCGGCATAGGGTGTGAGCGAGCAGAGCTCTCTGGCTGCTTGTCCCAGCAGACCAACCTCCCTCCGAGCGCGTTTCCGGAGGAGCAAGTATGCGCCGGCAGGACTGAGCCTGCGCTTCCCGAGCGATCGGAGCGTTTCGGACCGCGGCGTTGGCTCTGTCGCGTACCCAGCCAGAACTTTGTAACGTCTAGATTATCTTCACAGAAGCCATTAAGAGCATGTAATAGGGAATTAGGAAGCTTTCGTCGGCAGTGCGGGGATGAGGCGTGAGCGTGCACCTAATCTCCGAGCAGAAAGCTGCGGCAGTGAGCGTCTCTCTCTCTATTGGTGTGATTGTTAAATATACAAATTATGTGAAGATAAAAAAATCATTAAAATGCAATTATTTCAGCAATATAAGTTTATAGCTATATAAGTACGTTAAAAGACCAACTTTGTAGATCTTTATGTGATTAATAAAACTGAATAATTTGCTGGAAAAAACTTTGGTGCCATTAGCAAGAAAATTTTGTATTTCTATTTGACTTCAAGCATACTCCAGCTATATTTAAAAAAAAAAAAGTAAAAAGTTACTTTATTTCAAACCGCTTGTCCCTACATTGGGAATGAAAAACGCCGGTTCTAGGGCACATACAAAAGAGATTGATGCATACATCACCTCTTCCTCATACCATGGGCTGAGGTTGCAGTTGCTGCCAATGGACAGCGCTCAACCAAAGATGAAGAAGGGGAAAGAAACGTAAACCACATGTTGTCATTTACTAATTCTCAAGTGAAACCTACAGTACAAGTACAGCATAACTGCTATGTTAGAAAGGGACGCGCTGTGTTTGGTGTTTTCTATGTAGCTCTGTAGTTTCACAGTGGCTAAAATGCCAAGCTGCTGCCTTGAGGATCTGAAAAATGTCCACGTGCAATGAACAGTACCACCCAGCTGCAGCGCG
The DNA here is from genome assembly GCF_036417845.1 of Apteryx mantelli. Lineage (NCBI taxonomy): Eukaryota > Metazoa > Chordata > Aves > Apterygiformes > Apterygidae > Apteryx > Apteryx mantelli. The sequence continues at coordinate 10,868,664 of NC_090002.1, forward strand.
TGCAAAACTGCTGGTGCTCTCATCCGTAACTCTTGCCCCCGTCTGCTGCTCGATGGGGAAGCCTGATGGATGTGAGCCTCCGTCCCACGCTGTGGGATGTGGCCAAAAGAGTATTGGGCCATTGATTAACTCTAGTCCTGGGAACCTGGAGACCTGACAGGCGTCTCATCCGGCGGCTCTGCAAACAGACCACGTCCAGGTGATAAATTGACTCCTAGAGAGGATAAACAAACCTCTAGCTAATGCCGGGGCACTCATCTCTTATGAAGCCGCTGCGAGTCTGCTGGAAGGGAATTCTCCATCAAAAGCTCCCCAAGGGCTGGGGCTTACATGGAGTTTGCACTCGTCTTCAGGGGAACCGCCGTGCCGATAGGTGTTCACACTGCCGCGTTGCTCAGAGCAAGCCGAAGCGTCCACATGCCGCAGGTGGCCGCTGGGGATCCTGGGGACACCCGTGCTCTCCTTGGAGGACCGCAGGGGAGCACACAGATGCAGACCACCCCACTCCCAGCGCGATGGCAGCTCACCGCCGGGCTGAAGCTGCAGAAAACACTGCCTGCTTTGGCAAGTTCCTGCAGGACCCCGTTCCCTGAGGGTGCCACCGGCTCGGTGGCTCCGAGCTGTTTTTGCCTTAATCCTTGCCATAGCACCAAGACAAGCAGAAGGAGGGCATGCGAGGTGCAATTCAGATAAACAGGTGTCTTAGAAGGCCTGAAAATAGCACCATTAATGAAAGAGTTCTTTTTCTGTGTCATCCAAAGCAAAGGGAACATTTGGGTCAACATAAAGTTGACAAAAACATGTGATTAGTCTTAAAGCAAAAAGCAGAACAGAGAAAGTAAAGAGACCATTACTCTTGGTCTTCCTGAACAAGACAGAAGCACATAACACTAGGAAAAGTGCAAAGAAGATGGTTTTATTTCTCCAAATGGCATTTTCAGAGAAGTTGGCTGCAAGATTTTATTAGCTGTTAATCATTTAGCGAACAGGGTGGCATTTCCAAGTCAGATATAACCCAAGATAAATAAATACATTGTGGTGAGACTACAGCTTTGTGTTCGTCCTTGTATGAAAAGGCAATTATAAAGCAGCCACACTGCTTCAATCTATACAACCTGCAAGTCACCATCATTAATAGAGATTACAGTGTGTTCCACGGTCATATTTTAAGGAGTAGCAGCTCTCCTGCTATTTATTTCTGCATACAAATGTGTGTAAATATAAGGGCCTGTCTCTTTGCAGCCAACTCAAGGAGGAGGAGACAAATAGAAAATGATGGGAAAACAGAGGCACATTAGTGCAGTGAGTGTTGCCAGAATCCTGAAAAAATGTACCAGGACCCACACTTCGCTTTAAATGGAAATGGAATAAGAATCTGCACCTCCCTCTTTGCCTTTTCAAGATGTGCTGACGCTCTGCGAAAGGAGCTGCTCAGATCCCTTGCAGAAGTGTATGTGCTAAGCAGCACTTCCCTAGCACCAGAGCTCACTTTTCATTTTAATCCTTTTTCAGCCTCCTCCTCCCAGGATGAAAGGGATGAAAAAGTTCTCTATTCTCTAATCAGATTCATTTGTTATGAGTAGAAGTTGCTCAGATGGGGCCCTATTTCTCTGGAAAGTGGTTTCCTCTGCGAACATGTGTCTCACTGTCAGTACAGCCATTAAAAGGCCTTGTAGCACAATAGAAAACATTCATCGCAAAATCCAAATGCTCATTAAAATACTGAAAGGTGCTTAACAGTCTGTAAGCGCATATGTAATGGTGGTTCTTGCACGGGCTCTTCGGGGTTCAGCTCTGAAGATGGTCTTGTTTAGACTTGTCGCCGTCCTCGTTCCTGTGCAGCAAGACATCTCAGAACATTGCAGTGCAATAACTCTTGATTGCAGGCTGCATAAAACGTATGGTGAGGGCTCTATTTATCAGGGTGAAGGTATGCAAAGAACTGGGGTATTTATCCTCTCCAGAAGATTTCTTTCCCTCTGCTATTCCCGCCCTCAGCACCGGGCATTTAAATCTCATTGCATCCTGAAGAAAGGCGAAGTCTTTACAGCTCAAAAAGAAAAAATACTCTGGTGTTCTCGGATTGGGGGCTGTGCCTGGGACGTGGACGGGGGCACGTCGGTGTGGATCCGTGCCGTGCCGAGCGGCCTGCCGGCAGTGCCGGCTTGCATCCCTCCGCCTGCTGCCCGTCGGCACGCTCGCCCCCGCCACGGGGACTTGTCCTGCTCCAGGTCACGAACACGAAGCCTTGGAAGCACAAGGGCCTCTGGAAGTTTAGGCTGTTGCTGTGGAAATACCTGATCAAACTTAAATCAAGGGACAAATCCTAAATAGGTAGAAATCAGCCGCCCATGCGACGGTTGCTCGGTTGTGCTAGACTGAACGAGTGATTCTCCCCAAAGGTATTTTTGCCAAAAAGTCAAACGGGAATTGTGTTGAGCTACGCTGTTTAATATTTTGCCCAAGCTTTCTGTGTTTCCTGTGTGTCTGCTAATCCTGGCAGGTTGGCGAGGCCGGACCGTGCGGGGAGCCGGTCCCCCTGGGGCAACCAGACCCCTCTTTCGGGGACAGCCAGGCAGCAGGGAGCTTTCTGCCGCCGGAGCTCACCCAACTTCATCCCGGCTATATTGCAATGAGGCCAATAAAGCGCCGTGCTGAGAGATGATATGTGGAACGTCCCAATCCTTAGGGATTAGGGGACTTTACGGTAAAACAGATTATTACTCACACATCAGCGCGCTTGTGGTTGAATAACCGTTACACCTGGAATCCTCTTCCGTCAGCATCCTGTGCTGAAAACGTCATGCCTCATAAATGAAGGCTTTTAACCTGGCTCTTTCTCAGCCGTCTCTGGAGACAGTACGAGAAATCAATAATAAATTTAAGACCTGGCAGGTTTCAGGCTGCTCGAGCTCCTGAAATCAGAAACCCCCATTGCCCAGGACACAGACTAAGAGGATGAGCAAACTCCAATGAAAATGTTGTTTCACTTTTATCTCACCTGAGGATGAAGGGTGCAGAAGGCTGCGAGTAACGTCCCGCTTCTCGCGTGCGCCCTTGCGGGCCTGCACGGGCTACGAGGTTTACGCGGGTGTTTTTGGGTTGCTGTTACTTTGGCGTGGCTGCGGGAGACGCGGGTGCCGGGCGCGGGCGCAGCTGGAGCGAGCGGCTCGAGCAGCCGGCAGCGTTGCCTGCCGAGCAGCCGAGGGCGCTGCGGAAGCGCGAAGCGGTCGGGCGCCGCTTCCAGGCATTTTAGGGAGGCAGAAGCCGCATTTCCCAGCGTTTGGGGACTCAGGCGGGTATTAGGTATATATTTAGCTCCATCTCCGCAAGCTGAATGATAGTTTGTACAGGAAATCTCTTTAGGCTTGAGTGAATGAGACCAAATATATTTATGCGAGCAAAGAGAAATGTTGAAGTAGTTGGTGCGTATTCGAAGGCACAAGAGAGCCCGTGTGCGCGCGCTGCGCAGGTGTCGGGGTGAAAGCACGGGTATAGGAGAAATTTATCACGTACCACTCTGCGTAACAGGAAGGAGAAAGGCGCTTATTTGTGCAGATGCTTTTATTTTACTTTGTGTTATCTGTGGTCTTTTATACCTGGGAGACTATCATTCGAAACTTTCTTTTTCAGATTTTTTAACAGGAACACTTTAATTCTTAAAACAACCCTTTTGGCTTTCCTGCTAGGGATGCTGAGCCCCGCTCGCCCTTGCGGCTCTGCCTCATCCCGCAGCTCCAGGCTTCGGGAGCTCTGGCGTTACCCTCCCGGCGGCCAGAAACCGGTGAGCTCCCAGATGTGCTTCCTTCGCGCGGCCCCTGCTCGGCAGGAGTGGTTATTTCTGAGCAGCATTTCTCCTTGCACACCCCATAAACTGGCATATTAAGGATGTACCCTCCCTTGGCTAACCTTCCTCTGTGGTCGCCGGCCGTGCAATTACTCCACTTTAGAGCCGGGATTGCCTCTTGTTACGCTTTCCATTAGGGAGACGTGTTTTGCTGAGCACAGGATACTGCCTCGGCCGGGTATTGAAAACAGTGGTGACCAGGAGCTTTTCCATTAGTGTCTTCCTCAGCGAGCAGCGGTTTCTGGTGGCAAATCTACCTAGGGACGGACGGTGCCTGCGGAGCTGAACCGGAGCCGTCGGAGCCGGGGCGATGTTGCGCTCCGCGCCCGCGCTCCTCGCAGGTTTGGGCTTTGCTCGGTGCCGCCGCAGTCACGTGGGGAGACCGCACGGGCGCAGCTGGTCGTGACTGTTGTAGGGGTTATGTACTGCAGGAATGTCTTAACCACTTTAAGCTATTTTAAGAGTAGGGAGAAAATATGAGCTGTGAGATATTAATGCAGCTCATCCGAGCTGTAACCTTGCTGGGAGAACCAAGGTTGTAGGATGTAAACACCGAGAATCCATTCAGCCTCGCTCCAAGCTATTTCCTGTTCTGCTCCTCTTGCTGATTTATAGCATTGCTGAGGAACGAGGTGTTGAAAGCAAGCCAATGCGTGGCAGCGAGGCGGCGGGGGGCTGGCAGGACCCTTTTGTCATGCAGCGCTGTGCGGGCACGCGGCGGCGTGGAGATAACCCGCGTGCTTGCCACCCGGCCAGGGCGCTCGCCGCTTGTCCTGCCTCCCTCGAAGCACTTGCAGCCGTGGCCGTGCACACTCCACGCTGCAGGCGCCGGAAGAGACGGCAGAAAAGATCGGAAGGCATCTGCAAGGAGGCTTCGGAAAATAGGTTATTGACATTAATGGGCCAGATCAAAGCGAAAAGGGTTGGAAAACAGCCCAGATGAAAGAACGCATAAAAGGTGGAGTGAAATCACGCCGGTTAGAGAAGGCTGAGCGGGGCAGACGGAGAGGGCCTGCTGCCTCCGAGCTGTCTGTCCGTACCAGGAGCTGAGTCAGCCAGGGGACCTGAAACACAAGCGTGTACGAGGCAAAGGCTGCCAAAGGCTGCTTCGCCCATGAGAGGAGCTGTCTCTGGGACTCCGCCGTGTCTTTACCGTTGCCGCCTGCCTGCCACGCTGCGAGGCTGCGGACGAAGAGGCCGGGGGCACGAGTCAGTCGATGATTTCTTCTTCTTAGAGGTCGGTTAAGATTTAGGGCGGGCAGGCTGCTGGGGCCCCGCTCCCCGGGGCGTGCAGGGAGCCCCGGCGGCGCAGAGGGACTCGGGAGCCGGCGCGGGGCACCGCCGGAGCGGCGGGAGCGGGGCTGAGAGCTCCCCTGCCCGCCGTTTGCAAACATCCTTCTTATCGGCGGCCCCAGGTGTCCTCCCGGTGCCCTGTCCTGGCCTCGCGACACGGAGAGGATCACGCACGGCGCTCTGCACCGCTCAGACAGGCACAGCTGGGCCGCTGGATGCCGGAGCCTGGGGAGCAGTCGTAGGAGAGGATACAGATGGTCGAAAGATCGCTGTTGCTTTTTCCCCGCAGAATTTCTTGCCTTTGTTAAACCTCAAGCAGAACAATTTAAATAGATCAAGACCTGCTCCCGACAGAGCTTGCAGCGTGACTTTCCCCGGCGCAGAGGACACCGTTTCCAAACGCGTCATATCACGTCGTTTGTTCAGCTCCTTTTCCGCTGCCAGGCGTCAGCCCAGACGGATGGTCTTACCTGCCGCGTCCGGGCTGGCGCTGATGTGCGCGGCTGGGCTGAGGGCAGGGTCTGGCGTGGGGCGCTGGGGACGGAGCGGTCCGCGTGCCTCCGGGGAGGCCGAGCGGCAGCATCCCCGCCGCAGGAGCACGGGAGAGCGCGTGGCCGAGCACCTCGCTGAGCGCCCTGCTCTGCAGCAGCCTCTGACGGGCGCTGCTCAGACCCGCGTCTCCCAAGCTGCAGCTCCCGGGTCCGTGTGTCCATCCGGGGTGCTGAGGCTGGAGGTGCCGGTCGGAGCACGCGATGCCGCAGGTCAAGGATGGGACAGACATCTCCCATTCCCAGTGTCTGGATAGGAGTATCCCATTCTCGGGGCTAAATGCAGCTCAGGCCCCGCTACCGCCGGCTCAGCGAGGTTTTGCTTTCTGTCCTCCTCGATCGTAAGGGACATTGCTGCAGAAATCGCAGGGAACAAGGGCCAGCTGGGGAACAGCCACCAGAAATGGTGGGAGAATGAAGAATTTTCATTTCCAATTTCAGAACTGTCATAAAAATAGAACAAGTTCAGACATCTGAGGGATTTAGCGTAACCTTGCTGCTTGCAGTGGGCAACCGAAGAGATTATTCCATACATCTATATTCAGCTCGAGGTGTCAACCTTCTTGTATTTTGGAAATTTTCTGTTTTTTTTTTCCCAGCAGACTGTTTTAACCTTTCGTACTTAGTGTGTTTGAAACATCAGTCATGACATTTCACAAGGACAACAAAAGCTGTGTTCGTGTTCTCCCACACTTCTTTGCAGGTTTTCCTCAGCTCTTTGCAGCCTGAATGCGTGGAAACGTCTCTCTTTGGCTAGCGGATGTATGCACATGTACGCACATACCGCACTGTGCAGGGGCTAACGCAGGTATGAAGCATTTGTGTATGAAAAACGGATATATCTTTACACAGCACAGAGAGTTTGAGCGAGCGTACAGAGGAAGCAGTCCGATATAATCGGTTCACGTGATATCAACTTTTTGTGTAGTTTCACCTCTCGCTGGGAGAGGCGTGAACCTCATAAGGCTCAACAAGTCTTGGAAATATAAAGACAAAGCCTCCTCTTTCCTCCGGCAAGATGCTGCTGCTATTTAAGGTCTATTATGCTGCCTCTGCTCACACATTGCTACCATTAGTGTTATAAATGGGCTGGGTATACGGAGAGGAGAAGAGACCCCCAGGGTAGCAATTACTGGAACTGAATTGTCTGATGCAAAAGGCAGCGTTACCCTGGTGTAATTTGATTGTAAAATAAATTGCATTGCCCATAAACTTGCTGAACGCTGGAGTTTCCCCCGTAGTTGTTTCCGTGCGCTTGGAGCCGGCAGTCCCGCAGGGAGCTTGCCGGGCTCTGGCCTGCTGCGGCCACAGCAGTTTTGAGGCTCCAAGGGAAACGGTCACAGAATATGAACAAATGAATATTCATAATGAGATTAAGCTGATCTCTGACATGGAGCCGATGCTAATCTTGCACAGACAGGTCCTGATGGAAATCGTCTGGAAAAACGTACCTGCGCTGCTGGGTGAAAACGCTTGGGTCTCCTGCATGATGATCCTGCCCGTCCTGGGTCCCGTGGGTGCCCCAGCCCCCCGCCGGGAAAAGGCCCCTCTGGAGCCCGTGCGTGAGCCACAGAGGAGGAGGGCACCCGGGAGGGCGGGCGACGGGCTCCGCGCTCGGAAGCCTTGGCGCTCTCCCACCAGTCCCGTCCACCTCCGTGAGCTTCGTACCGAGCTCGGATCCCCCCTGGCAAAATAGCTACCTCCGGCGCTGCAATTGTAGCTTTGATTACAGGTCTCTGTTTTAGCCAGGTAAACAGCAGATTTGATTACAGGTCTCCTTTCAGCCAGGTAAATAACGGGCAATCATACCTCCCTGCAGTGTGCCGCTGAAGCTGTCGCAACCTCAACCGGTTTGAGTCAGGCCGGTGTTTGTAGGGGAAACGTGCAGGGAAAATGTAATAAGTGATGTTTATACATCAGGATGTACTAATAGTGAAGCAATGTCCTTTTTGATGCCAGGAGACATGGCTGTATTTTAGATTAAACTGAGACTCCAATTATTTGTGGTCATCAAAAATTCCTATGCATAAAAAAAAATCTGCAATCGAGGCAGAAGGCAGGTGGGTGCTGTACTGGATGCGGTCTTCTTCAGCTCTTGGCTTATATTGCCGTGTATTGCTGCAGATAACATCCATGAGAATGCTAATTGCATCTTTAGTAGGCTGCTACACAGCGATCAGATACCGAGGTGATAAATAGTAGGGAATAGAATAGTGTAGCTGCTATAAAGCACCCGACTTTTCAACAAATGGCTGGGCACGTTACATCTTGTATCCATAGTATCTCTCTGAATTTTTTCTATGCTTTCCGTAAGAATCCAAAGTAGCAACCAGATTCTCATAAAAAGGGAAAAACGCACTGTGTTGGAGTTCCTCCGGCTGAGGATTAGCACGAGCTCTGTGAACCCGGCAGCCCAGTAGACCACTTTTCTTCTCCTCCTATCTTATAAAAGCATGTCTGCACTCGGTTGATTAAAAAACGGGAAGAAGCCACAGCAGCAGCGGTGATGAGGAATTTGCTTTTAGACAAGCAGCGAAGCTGCAAGTCTGACCACAAAACAGCCCCGTTTCTTGGAAGCAATGTGAAAAATCACATAATGCAGCTGCACAGAGAAAATCACAGTCCACAGAGAGAGATGTAAATTCAGGAAGAGCTTGAACTTGATACCACTTTATCGTGAGATTTTTAACTAAAAACAGTCATTGCTGAAGGGCTTTTCTGCAAGCCATGAAATAGGAGGGTCAAAAACTTGCCAGGAAAACAAATCATCGTGAATAAATAAATAAATAAATCTGAGTGAAGACAAGAGATCTAAAGCATCTGAAATTTCAGTAGCACTGATCACAGGACTTCACTATGGTGTATTTGATCTGCCAGTATAATCTTAAAATGAGAACAACCTACAAATTGAAGAATGTAGATTTGCCTAAAAAAGTATGGCATGCATTTGAAAAGATCACACATTTTAATTAGGAATGACTGTGGTATCTATACCTTCGCTCTGCAGAGTAGGTAGAATTACTGTAGAGAAGTTTTATTGTATAACATTTAAATTTTACCCCCCAAAATGCGCACTGTGTCAGCATGTTAACTTTAATGCTCATATTAGAAAATGCATCCCCGTTCTCTCTGGGGTAGCCTCAGTCTGATGTTGTGCTCTTCTCAGGCAACCTGCTTTCTGTATTAGAGCCTTTTTAACGATTTTGCAGTGGCCCCGTCTGCGAGAGGCGAGGGCTCGATGGATTGCTGTGGGGCCCGCGGTGATGGAAAGGCAGTGATCGGCTGGCACAGCACAGGCAATGCTCACTTCAAGAAGTGAATTCATGCCAGGGAAGAAAAATGTTATCAGCCTGGGCAGCAGCAGCAAACCTGTCCACTGCCACAAAGAGGAGAAACGGGTTTGACTGGGGAAGCATGAAAAGGGACGGGCAAATCGGGAGAGAAAGGAAGTTTTCGGAGGAGTGTTTTCTGCAGCTTTCCATCAATGCTGCCTCTTCCCTGGCTCGGCTCTGCTTTCATTTCCGTGTGTCACAGCTCCTGTTATACTCTGTCAGAGATGAAAGAGCTTCCGAACAGCTTGGACAAGCTGCAGAATGGCTCATTTGAATGAGAATAGCAATAAACTATTAAGTTTAACATGAAGTCGCATTTGCTATGCAGGAAGGAAGGGTGAATTTAAAAGGGATCTGGGTATCATTTGCTAGATATCAGTTGCTGGAAAGGTCAGGGTATTTTTCCTTTCTCTAAAGATTTCAGATTGAGTTTAAGGACCCGACAGGGATACGGCTAGAAGCGTGATGAGACTCCCACGCCTGGCACAGTCCTGAGCTTTGCTTGCAAGGTGCAGCGCAAACATGAAGCAGTTTGCAAATTCCACCTATGCACAGAAAGCGAGATGTGGCTTGGCCTGGTCCGCGGGTAAGCAGAAGTGATCACTCGCCAGAGCTGCCAAACGTCCTCCAAACCGGTGTCTCTCAGCGGAAAGATAGCGAAGTCCTGCCTGCTCCTCCCCCGTCCTGTACCCGAGCTCCTGGGCTTTCAGCAGGGCTCGCTCTTCCCCAAACGGTGCCTTTCCTGATGGATATTTGAGATTGAACAATATTAAATACTCTGCTTTCTTATGTATGAAAAGCTGCTAATTTTGGAGACTTGCAAGCACAATCTTTGTATTTCTTTGAGGTTTACTCATTACTATTTTACAAACACCCAGCTGTGGATATCATTTGGTAGTATAATACATGCACAGTTACTAAATCCGTGAGCAACCTAAACTGAGCAATGTGTGCAATAAGCACTTTCACACAAAATGCATATACGCTGCGCATTTAATAACTGACAGGTTGTTTGCTCCAGATCCAGGCTAAAGGCTCCCGTGTTGTACTGCTTGCCCCTCTTTTGACAGTTAAGCTACATAAACACCTCATCTGTTGCTGTATAATTATTCCTTGATGCACCCATTTTTCACAGTTTTGTGCATGTTTTCTACATCTAGCTAAAAGGCTCTCTATTTCAGTGATTAGCTGGAACCGCTTAGTTTCTCTCACCATATATCTCTGTGCTGGAGACCCTTTCTGTATGAGCAGTACAGAGGAGACTATATTGCTGGAGTATACCTCAAAGTGCCAAGCCATGAGCCAATGGCAAACTAAGCTGCAATAAATTAAAGACATATGGGTTAAATACATAGGTTAAATAAGAAAGCAGAATGGCAGAGAGCAATTTTAGCTGTGAATGCAAGCACAAGCCCTCGTCCTGAACAGCTTTCTGATGGCTTTGCCCTACAAAAGTGCCTGTGCTCACTGCTTTCCAGAATCAGGTATTCACATGACCCCATTTTAGAGTATGTGCTAAGTTATCAAATATTTGTCCCCAGTGATTTGTCCATTTTTCTCAGGCAGAAATGGCAGCATAGTTTCTGCCGCTGCTTTCTGAGAGACGGTATCATCCGCTGGTCTCACCTCCTGCATCGGGAATGAGGGAGAACCTGAGGGGGTCAGAGATGATTTCAGGAGAGCAGGAAGGTGCAGGCAGGCAGCGATTTGCAAATTTGGAGGGCTTTTCGCGACGGACTGACTAGCTATGGCAAGGGGGAGATAGGTGAGAACTGGAGGGGTGATTTGGGGAAAACCTCCAAGATTTACACACCTAACACTCCTTTCAGTGGGGATAATAGCGTGTTTGTCTGCGTTCCCTTTGGTGTTTATTAGTCACTAATTTAATAACTCATTAGGATTAATAAATTCACTCAGAGGTTACTTCCAGGTTAGCCTCGTGATGAAATAAATGGCATTGGAAATCCAATTAGACATAATGATATAATAATTATGTAAGAACATAATCCCGTCTCTGCAAAAGCAAGGCAGGTGCAGCAATTCAAACCTTTTTGCCGTGGAAAACCACTAGATTACATGCAGTCAAATGGGATTTGCTGCTGTAAGTTCATGCATTCTTGCTGATCCCAAGGTGGAGGTGGAATAACGAGTGCTCCTGACAAGCCCAAAGATAAACACGCTCTCAGGGTCACAGGCAGGAGACCTGAGCTTATTAAAGTATGTTCTAATACTTTGCAAGTTATTCTCCTTTCTGTGGTACACGGTGTACGGCATGAATTCAGAGGCTCAGAAATTCTGTGTTATTTTTATAGAGATACCACTAAACCTGTTGACCCTGAGCAAGTACTGCAAACAGAATTTTTTAAAATGGTAGGAGAACACGAAATGAAAAGATTTCAGATCTTTGAAAGCAGATCATGGAAAATCTTCCAGGACCTCTGCGTCTTCGCTGTCTTAGACCTGCATATAGCGAACGCTGATCGCGCCCACGCAGAACTGACTCGTTAGACGTGCTGCTACGTTTTAGAGAGCGGGATGGAGTGGAAAAGAAGCTGCTATACAAGCCAGAAGGTTTAAGTGCTGTGAATATAGTTCGGTAGTTTCCGTAAGAAACGGGCAATTCCTCTGCGCTGGTCTGAAGCCGCGTTCGGGCGACGGCCCGGCCGCTGGAGCAGCCTCGCGCCGACGGGGCTCCCCTGGGGCTGCTGTCACCAGCCGCGCTGTCCAGATCTGAGCGCTGCGGTTCATCCCGCCTGCTAGCGAGACCTGGGGAGCATCTAGAGGATGGAAGACAGTTGTTGGCTATCGCTTGGTCTTAATATTCAGGAGCAAAAAGCAATTCTGTGCAAACGGACTAATATTTCTAACTCCGATGAATAAACAGGGCGTGCAGCAAAAGCCCCTTTAACCTAAGTATGTTTACAGTGGTTTTTGACCCAAAAGAAGTCTGTGCCCAGCTTTCACACCCTTTCTTCTGAGGCTGAGGAAATTCAATATAATGTTTTGCTGCAGGTTACAATCACGATGACAGGCAAATAACTGGGAGCAGCTGGGTTTGGCAGTGCCGGGAGGTGACAGTTCGCCGTGTCTCTAATGCAGCTGCAAGGCAGGTCCCGAGGAGCAATTAGCACCGCCAGGACCATGTACTGCTGCTCCGCAAGAAAGGAGTGGGCTTGCTGCAGCGTTATTACCGCCTGGTCCTCCATGCCAATTTTCTGATTAATAACATCCCAGGCCACTTGATGCACTATTGATTCTAAATTCAATAAAAAGAACTGGCGGCTGCTGGCAAGACCGCGTAATTTTTCCTCTGAAAATGCAAGGCAGCAGCATGTTTCCGGGCAGGCTAGTGGGGAGCGGAGCTCCTTCAGAGCTGGTTTTCCTTCGTGCGAGGACGGCGGCGATTTTCCGTGCTCCCTCCCGCGGACGCTGGCAGCTGCGGGGCCTCCCGCTTTTCCCGCAGGTCGAGCACCTGTGTCGGCGCGTTTCTGGATTTGGTGACAGTCCTGGCGTTCAGTCAGATGTTGGTGGACAGGGAGAGGGAGAACATTTATGAGATCTTGTACAGGCATCAGGATGACACTGTGTTAAAGAGAAACCCCTGTTTCGGTGGTCTACGTACACAAGCGCAAACTTTTTGTCCAGAAAGTAGTGCAGTGCTGTGGATCTTTTTAGTATTAACAAGAGCAGTTGTCTCCTGAGCTGCTAGAAGTAATACAAGAAGAATAATTTAGGGTTTTTTCCAAAGAACCTGGCTTCTTAACAGTGCCAATGTTTTTTCCCAAAGTTTGTAGGTGTTTTAAAAAACTCCAGTAAATCTAAAGCCAAGAAAGTGGACGTGTCTGCGGGCTCCCCTCCTCCCAGCTGCAGTGAGGCACGTTTTCGGAGTGCGCAGGGGAAGGTATGAGAGGGGCCGAAGCACCTGAGCGGGTTGTGCAGCGAAGGAACCCAGCCCGTAAGCAGGAGCTGCTGGGTCCTGTTTGCCGCGCGGGAGAGAACGGCAAGTGTGTCGCAGCGAGCAGAAGGCAGCTCGGAGGGAGCAGAGAAGCCAAGAAATACGGAGCTTTGCTCCAGAGAGCGTATTTCAACAAACACCGAACGCTCTGCAAATATTCGGTGCTTGCAGTAGCTGAAACACACGGCGAAGGAGGAGTAATGCCCGTACAGCCGCTCCCCGGCGCGCAGGGAAGGGTTAACAGGCGTGCCGGAAAGGAGCACACATCTTCGACTCCCGGACGTGGGGAAAGGCATCTTCTTCAAATGGAAACCTTTGTCTTCTGCTCAGCAGGCTTCTCCAGAGGATCCTGCCTCCAGTGCGCCTCGGGGTTCCTCACCGGCACAACGTGCTGCGAGCGGAAAGGAGTAGAAAGCGTTTTGTTCCTTGCAGCGGAGAAGGGAAACAGCAAAGTGAGCTTTTTCCTGCCTTTTAGCAGGGAGTTGAATTCACTCCGGGCTGGATGTTCAGGAGGGGAGAGAGGAACTGTCAGGAGGAAGAGACGAGACTTACAACACCACTTGGGCTCAGAAACGAGCCCAAGCTCTCCGTTTTCAGACCCAAGAGACGTCTGGTGACTTGGGGTGACTTGACGTCACCCAGGGGTTCCCGTTTTGCCTTTTTAGACTTGTTCAGAGCAAAAGGCCGCCCGGCGCTGGCCCCTTTCGCGGGACAGCTTCAGGTGCCCACCTGCCCCACCAATGCAGCCAGGCTCTGGGTGGACACGGGCGAGTTGAACACCTCCCGGTGAGCCCCCCGCGAGGGGGGTTAATCCAGCAAATGCTGCATCGAGCGGCACGGCACCGGGCCCCAGGCCCTGGGATAAGCACGTTCAGGTCTGAGGAGCGGAGAAGTGTTAAAAGCCCAAGAGCTAAACAAGCAAAACAGCAAAAAGAATATGTGAGCGTTTAAATGGTGGCCTTCGCGGCGGGAAAGCATCTGAAATAGCAGCATTTCTATGGGAAACACGCCTGGCCTGTCAGCCGCACAAGCATCCCCTAATAAAAGAGAATAAAAGAGGTTATCTGTTTGCTCTACTGAGACCTCCGAATTTTCATCTTAATGGGACGCGGTGCCTGGCAGACCGAGCTGCGCCGAGCAGCTCATTGCACATTCAGCGCGGGCTCTGGGGCTTGCTCGAGCCGCTGAGCCCATTTTCCTCCCTTGTTTGCCGGCTGAGCAGGCTGCCTCGGAGTGATGACTCCGCGTTTCGGCAGCGCCCGTTCCCTCGCCGTCGGCTCTAATCGCCTGCGCGCGCCTGCCCCCCTTGCAGACAGGCACCTGCCGGGAGCGCAGCGGCGTGCGGTAAACAGCAAGACGAAGGACAAGCTGCGTGTGCACGTTCACAGGCACCTTCAACCTTACTCGCGCAATCCACCCGCGCGTAACAGGCTGAGCCGACCGGGTGGATGGGCTCTGCCAGAGCCTGGAAGGGAGCAAGCAGCAATCGCAGTGTGGCACGGAAGAGGCGAAGGTGGGGGCGAGCGCCCCGTGGGCAGCCCCGGCAGCAGCCTCCGGCACCGTAGCGGCGTTTGGCTCCGCTCCGCCAGGCGCAGGTTTGGAGGAGAGGGGCCGGGAAAGGCTGTCGCTCTAACAACACTGAGATGTGCGTAAAGTCCCCCAAAACAATTCCCCTGGGCACTCTCCCTCCCTGCATCTCCCTAAGTCCGTTGCCCGTTCCCAGGATGCAGGACAGCGCTGGTCCATAGTCACAGCAGCGCCTGATCTCTCAGGACTCTTCCCAGCTCGATTTTTCCTGAATTTCCTGCGACTGTAAGGCCGTGTCGCGGCAAGGGATGGGATGAATTTGAGATGCAGCAAGAAAAGCATCCAAAGCCTCTTCCAGTAGGCAATGATCTCCAAAGGGCAGAAGTGGAGATCTCGTTGCCCGGAACCTTGGAAGTAGACTGCAGAAATTACTGGAAAATACTGGAAAATGTGCCGTAGGGGAAGTAGCAAGGCACAAGATAGACTGCGTGGAACCTAATTGGCATTTCTGTCTGTGCCTTCTCTAAGCCTCTTTGCTCTGAGCCCGCAAAGCGCCCCGCAGGTCAGGGATTTGTTTCTTTCTTTCTCCCCATCTCATTAAAACTAGTCTTAGGCTTCTGAAGAGAAAAAGACATACCAGCTCTTCCAAAAAATTTAAAAGCAAAGGATCAAAAGACTTTTATTGGAAATGCAATTGTGCTTGTGGTTAGATTTTTGCCAAATTAAGCAAAGAAGGAGACAATGTTTTTCTCTGAATGTATTCTGTCTTGTGAAAAACAGACCAAAAATATGATTTTTGCTGCCTTATTTATTGTTCCTGATTTTCAGCAATCTCTGAGATAATGAATTATGTAGAAGATGCATAGCAAATGAATTCAGCGGCGGATTTTAACACAGACAGAGGATTCTCAGTGCCTAAACTTCCAGCTCCATCAGTCTGGAGGAACACCCCTGGCAGTTCTCTCTCCTCCAAAGAGCATTTCACTGGTGAGTTGGGGGACCCTTTGGAAACCTGTTAAAATTCAGTGGGCAAAGGAGGATAACCTCTGAGCTTCCCTTTACAGATGGAGACGTTTATAGCCCTAGCTCAAAGGGAGATGGGGATCTTCTCAGTGCTCACCAGTGGGACTCGTTCCCCATATGCAGTCAGGTCACATATTCCACCCGTGTCTAGAATCAGGAACTCCACATCTTCCTTGGCATGTGTTATTTCTCTTGGTGTAACTGTAATTCTTAGCTGCATCGGCAGATCAAGCTTCTTTTGCAGCGTGCACCTTCGCAGGAGAAGTCATCACTGGGAAGGGCAGATAACTCTGTGCAACCTGCTGGTGCGAAGAGGACTTTCAAGCTCACAAGGTGCAGAGACCTGTTGTGGGTGCATATGCTGCCATTGCCAGTTTGAGCACACATCCATTTCACGTGTACAAACAAGCCAAATACAACCTTTGATATAAATCTAACCACAAAACCAAGGGCATAAATTCTTACCTAAAAATGAATTCTCATTTTGACTTACCCTTGAAGCTGCAGGGACTTTCTCAGCTTGCCACCAGGTCTCAGGGTGGCTTTACGTTTTTTAAATGTCTTATTATTTGTAAAACCCAAAGTTCTACCGTTTTTTTTAAATCCACATTTAAGCTTGCATTTGTGTGTTAGGGGATAAGAGAAAGGTTTTATTGCTTGCATTATTTATGAATGGTATAATTTCAAGGCATCTCTGTTAAAATCAGGTTCCAACCGGAAAATAATATTAACCAAGACGAGTGTGCATATTTGCTTCATAAATCCATAAAACCTGATTAACAATGATGCTCATAATGTTTGTTTCATCATTAAAAGACTTCCTGTAACTGTACCACGGTGCTGCACTGGATGCTTCGATGCACTGATTCACTGTGCTGCAAAGCTGCTTGCTTAACACTGAATTTCACTGTACAGCAGGGTATGCTTTAATTAGGGGGTTGCTTTTGTTTTTTAATTATTATTATTGCCTTTGTCTATGAATTTTCGAGCTGATTAGCAATACAAGAGAGTGAAACTTTACTGTATTCTGCCAACGTAGCTGTTAGCTCCTGAAGCCATGACTAATACCCTTGTGTTTACTTGTCCGTCTTAAGGTTTTCTTGCTGGATTTGTCGCTGTTATATCTAGATGCTTTCTGGGAATGCTTTCTAACAAACCGTCGACCAGATTCAGATGTGCTCTGGGATGCGTTGCTTTAAAGGCTAGCACCGGACAGCCCGCTGGGCAGTGGAACGACTAGAAAATACGGTTTTCTATCAGCTTGCCCATGCTGTTTGGTAGCAAAGAGTAAGTTCCAAACTAGAGTCTGAGCAGTAAAGGGCAGACGAGGACGTTTTCTTGGGTACAGCTAATGAACTGCCAACCCCCTTTGGGTCCGCTTTCTGCGCCGAGCGGTGGTAATTTATTTCCCTGAGAACAGGATTTGTCAGTCAGGAGGGGACAGCGGCTGTAAGACCTCAGAGTTCCCGAGAGCCCGTACGAAAGAGGATGGTAGATGTTCTGCATGTTATAAAAACCTCCTCTCTAGAGTCCTTGAATCTAAACTGGGTCTCGCTTTGGCAGTGTTTAGAGGAATCACTGAAATCCTGAGCGATGCCGGGCAAGAGGCAGCGGAGAACGAAGATCCCTGGGTGAACGCAAGTAGTGGCTGCTCAGAGAAAGAAGAGAATATTTTCTGTAAGAGAAATAAAAGGATATCGGGAAGTTCATAGGCAGCTCTTTCCTGGTGAAGGAGCAAGTGTGTCTCCTTGCAGAGACGCTCCATATGGCTCCTCCGCACGTGGCGACGCAGAGAATTTTCTGCTGAAGGAAGAAATAAGCCCTGGAGGTGAAAACCTCAAAGGGGCCGAACTCTGAGTCGAGCAAGAGCCGTATGCACATCCAGGAGCGGAGAGGAGCAAGCGTTGATAAAGCGCTTCGAAACCTCGCCAAGCCTGCGATCCGGTTTCTCCTGCCGCTCCGCTGCGGCGGGAGACGCAGCTTTGGGCAGCTCTATAAACATGAGCGCCGCTGGGGCCGGGATGCGGATCCAACCCTTTGAAATCCTGCAAACGCGTTGTGTGCAAGAGACGAAGGAGACGCGAGCGGAGGCGGCCGGGGCGCCGCGGTGCTGGGCAGGCGAAGGGCAGCACTCCGGGGAGTCTCGGATCCGCAGCCCGGAAACCTCTGCGGATGCAGAGCCTGAACGGTGCTAGGGCCCAGACAGGGCTGGAGATTCGTGAGAGAGCAGCTTTCTCTTGGTCTGCGCGAAGAAAATCTGCCTTTCAAGCTCGTGGCGGGCGATGCTGGGTGCTGCGCGCCTCTGATGCTCCTGCACGGGCCGAGCTCTCTCGAGCCGCTCGGTTCCCGGAGGAGCAGCCAAGCGCTGCAGGCCCAGAGCTGTGCCGATTGGGGTCTCAGGAGAGACCCCCCCTTGACTTTGGGTCCCTAATTATCTGTTTCTATATAGTACATCACCTCTGAACTTTTGCAGGCGTGTGTTCCTCTGCCCAGTTTGCGTTATTAGCAATATCCCCACAAGAAACGCAGACGCCCAGACGGGTCCCCGGCCGGGAAAGCACCAGTTGCACCAGCTGCCCTGCAGCAGGCAGCTGAGCCGAAGGGTCTGATCCCACATGGCCAGGCCCATGTTCCCAGCTACACCCCGGGCCGCGCCTGCGCCGTCCCCCGAAACTGCGCTTTGCCTTTTTTCTGGTACTTTCCCCCTTGGAAAGTTGAATTGCCGTATTGCTGGCACATGTAAGAAATAGGAGTTTTCTTGCTGCAAGCCATAGCAAGCAGGCTTCATTCAGTTCGTGAATAATTTAGAATACAAGCCTTTGATTAATTTCATGAGAAAAAGGAAACAAAGTTAGCTATAACTATAAGCCATTCAAAGTATGGATTGCCAGCAAAAATGTGCAAAGCACTGTCATGAGAGGATTAATTACATAGATTAAATATTTTATAAGTTAAATAATGTGTATTTTTTGGAGACAAAATGGAATGTCATTTTTTCCCCCAAGACAGGGAAAGTAACTGTATTCACTTCCATTTAGCCCACAGAGCAACACAGACTCCAGTGACAGAGGAGAATGGATCAGGGCTGTAATTCCCATCTGGCACCGAAATCTATATTCTGAGCAGCATTTCATCTTCTCCCTGAGAGTGCAGCTCCACGCTGTAAAGTATCTGTCAGTTACGAGGCTCTTTGGGGGGAGAAGAAAAGGGTCCTGATGATTATTATTCTGTCTATTATGTTCTTCCAAGATCTAGAAGGAAAATAGACTGCGGAGGGTGTTTTAATTATTTAATTATTGCAGAAAGCATCACCAGGCTGTTTGGCTTGGACGCTAGAAAGTGTTCTGAGCTAGACGGGCAAATTTTTGGTGGCAAGGGTGAAACCCTGCAAAAAAATGGCCAGAGCAGGTGAAAATGGTTAGCACCTTCCCAGCAGGCAGAGGTTTCCCAGCTGCTGCCGCTGATCCTCCAGGCTTCAAGGGGCAGCAGGAGGTGGTGGGGCTGGTTTGCTGGAGTCACCTGCTTCTCCAGGTAGGGCAGAGACCCGGTGGTGCTGGCCCTTCTGGGGAGGCTTGGTGGGGAGGAGGGGGAAGCAGGTGTCTTCCTTCTCTTTGCTTTGTACTGTTTTTTGAGGGAGTCCTTGTATTTTTCTACCCCTGCAGTATGTCAGGGAATGCGTTAGGGAGCTGGTGTCTGTGAGCCGTGTTCGGTCTTCATGGTGCTTCTGGTTTGTGTCGCTCTGAAGTACGCTCAGTTTAGTGCCGTGAGCACTTGTGCTTGATGGGACGCTGCGGCACCAGCCGACCCCGACTGATCGGAGAAATCCTGCACGGTAAAATGTTCCCGAGGCGGTGGCAGGGATTCTGGCTTCTGTGGCTGTGTTTTGTTGCATGTTAGTATTACTAATGCTCTGAGGATGGTCATGGTCCACTGGGGTTGCTGTTTACTCCAATCTCTTTGATTCTAGCCTACTTCCATCCCAAACTGAGCATTAATCTTTGTGGCTGGTATTTATTGCTTGATTCATCTCTAGAACATCTGATAGCTATTATGTTTTCTTCTTATCAGAAGTGTTTTACTTCCTCAGGGCTTTTTTTTAAAAAAAAAAAAAAAAAGAAAAGAGAGAGAAAGAACCCCCCCCACATTCCTCTATAATCCTCTCTATTTGGTGTTGACATGTGTGCTAATAAAGGTGTAAAGAGAATCACTCTTGCAAGGCAAAAGGAAGATGGAACCTAGTAATGAGTCTGAGCAAAGGTGTGCTCAGCTGCCTGGCACTCTGTTAATCTATAACAATTAAAATATGTTTTCTAGTCTAAATTAAACAATGATGTCAGCTGCTATAGAATGGCAATGCAATCGTAGATATTCCTGTGAGCTTTTCATCTTTAAGTGTTTTTTTAATGAATTTTTAACAATAAGTTACACTTAAGCTCTTGAGTTTTGAAACAAGAAGTTAGGTTTAGCCTCAACAGGAGGGAACTGTATAGTGATTATTCCAATTGTTTTTTTAAATGATGATACACTAGCAGTACCCATGAAGCAGCTAGGAATTCAATTTACACTTCTGTGCTACTGGCTAGAAAGTCCAGTAGGTGGAAAGTCTTCTCGGTTGGGTATAGATGGCTGCACGCCTTGGGCTTCTGCTTCAGCACAGCTTTCTCTCTAGGTCAGCTAACCCACACTGTGTTTGTCTTCTGCCCAGCGCTCTCCCATGGATAGCCGTCACCTTGCTGCCTGCAAGAGAGGGAGGTTCATGCACCCATACGCTTGCTGTTTCAGTAATTTCTCAGTCCTTGTCCCGTTTGCACCACTCTCCTTAAAGAACTTAACTGTAATTTCCTAAGGCAAATTGTCTCTTGTATGTTACTGAGTGAAAAGGAACTGTTTTACTAAACCTTACAATCTTGAATGTTTCTGTTCCTTACAAATATCCTATTACATGCTCAGGGACCACCCACACGCTTTGCTGCTTTTACATTTGCCCTGCAATCTTTCATGCCAGTTGACTTTTCATTTCCAAATCCCGCTTCACATTAAACACAGACCCACACACTCTGTCCCATTTTTCTTTGAAATAAATCATGAGTCCATGCCAGAAATGACTTGAGGTGTTCGTCAGAATTTGTAAACAGCGTTAACGTCTTGCGGGAAATGTCACAAAGTGTAGGTCTGAATTTATTAAGTAGTTTCTCAGCTTAAATTTATATGTTCCAGTATACAAACTGACAACTATTTTTTTACCTACGATGGAATTTGATCTGCTGCTGGTCACTAAGCATACTTTGGGTCCAAAGTGAGGACTCCTAAAAGCATATGCAGAGACCTGCAACTCAACAAACGCAGACGATCTTGGAGGCCGTGCAGGCTGATGTAGAGAGACAAAGAATCCCTTTTGCTGCTTCTTCTGTTAACATTTCCCTTGGTAAGAGATGAAAAAATGCAGTTTCTTCAGCTTTGGCCAGGACTCCCCGGGCCTTGCCTGCTCGGGGCATAACCCCGATTCAGAGTCTGCAAAGCTGCCGGGCGTTAAAGCACAGAGCCCTTCGCAGCTCTCCGTACCCCCGCACGGGGCGGAGGAGTTCCTCCCCTCATGGAAGGGGCAGTGGGAGTCGGTGTTCTTACAGCCAACCAGCTCATCTGCAGGAAGAGGCAGGAGGTTCAGCAGCCCGGAGGCTTGGGTAGCTCCTCGTCCCTCCGATTTATTGTTCTCCTCCCTCTGGTGCTGGCTTTCAGGCTTGGCTCTGCTGAGCAGCCCTGGTCCTGCTCTGGTTTTAGCTGGGGCACCAAGGACCAAAAATTTCCTGATTCCACCTCATCCTCTCTCTCCCCTTGCTCCCTGCTGACTGGAGGTGTCGCAGGTTTCAGTAAATGTTTATGCTACTTGCTGCTCATCCAAAACATTGGCAATTTGGCTGCTTTAAAGTATAATGTACTGGTTCAGACATGTATTAAAAGTGTTCCCCTGCATTTTCTCTTTTGCCAAACTCATGTGCCCTTCTTAATGCTGCGGGTGATCATTCCCACCACAGACCAAGAAGCAGACAGCACGATAAAACACAGTAGTTGGAAATGACAAGATTTTTTTTCCTTTTTTCTTTAAATCCCAAAGGAAAAGGTGTGCTCCAGATGCTGCTCTTGAGTGTTGCTCATATGAATTAAGAAAACACTGCTTGGCACAAAGGAGTTACACCCCTGTAGAGCCACTGGAAGTTGCATCTCAGTGAGTTTTCTGTAAATCTCAAGGCAGTGGTCAGAGGAGATGTAAGTTTTGGAGGACGCTTCCTAATTGCATTAATTCTGCCTGAGAGGAGAGACAGCTGCAGTATGTCCCAGCTAGTGTTGGTAATGTCCTGAAATGCAATTTGCAGGGTTCAGGAAGGCTGAACAAATTTACTTCAGCAAGCTGAGATCTACTGGGTCTCTTCCAACAAGCAAGTCCTGGGACTGGGGTGGTGCAAGGCTCCCACTACAAAAAATAATTAGCCATGGATGTTCTCAGGACCTCACAAATACTTTTTACGCCAAGGTAACGCTTCTGTGATGAGCACTTGTGGAAATTGGCAGTGAGAAAAAACAAGTTTTAGCACGTTTTCTGAGTCTAGACTTCTTAAATACCATTCCTTCCTAAAAGACGGTTTTTCTCCTGTTCAGCTGCTTTTCAGATGTATGTGTTTGTGTACAATGAAGGCAAAATAACAACAAGGCAGCTATTGTTATGACAAACAAACTGAAAAATGTTCAGCTTCCTGCAAAGCAAAGAAATGTATGGTTTTCCACAAGTTCCGCTGTAGCTGTAACTTTTATGAACTTTCTTTCCATGGTTCTGTGAAGGAACGATCCTTTGAGACATCTGCAATGTCACTAGATGAAGCACTGATTGCAGAGGGCCGTGAGCTGCCAGCTAGGAGGTGTCTGGGTAGGTTTCAGCACATTTCCCCTGATCTCTGGGCCTCTGATCTTGTTTTTCCTAGGGCATCAGCTGGAACCCAGCCATTACTATAATTAGTATTGTTAATGGAGAAGCACAGGATTTTGCAGCTGTACTGCACACAGTCTCCGTCCAGCTCTTTCTCCTAATTCTAGTGCTGCCTTGCACCAGCTGCTTAGAAGAAGGTGTAAGAAATACTAAGTAGGCAATTCAGGGATCACAAAGATGTACTTCCCATTGAAGCATGTTGGACATAAAAGCAGAACAGGTTTTAATTAAAATTTCTTCCACCAGCCTTGTAGGGCCTAAAAAACTAACAGGAACAAAAACTCCCAGTACTTTACTGTAGCAAGGAGGAGAGAGACTTTGAAGTGAGGATCAGAAAGCGCAGATAGAGATCGGTGCACAGAGAGCAGCGCAAGGGAATTAGCAGCATGGGAAAGGACGCAGCAAGCATGGCTTTGTACCTGGCATTTGGTGAAACCTAGCCTGTAGGAAGCTTTCCTTGAGCCTTGTGGCCAGGTCATTAAGCACAAGTTTTCTTCACGTAGTGGCCATAGTCTTGTTAAGAGTGTCTTGGAGGGATGGAGAAAAGACAGCAGACAGTCTAACTTTCTACAAATTTAGTTTTCATTCATTATAAATCAATGCAGATACCACAAGGGAGAGCTCATACCTCTAGTGATCTTTTAACAGTTTTGCACCATGACAGCTTGGCTGCAGCCTGAAACTAGATGGAGCTGGAGAGAAGATCCCAGCCACCAAGCTCTACCTGTGGGCCATGACATCTTTCTGACTTTGTGCTAGTGTCAATGAGGACTTTGTTAGTCTCAGATATGTGTGAGGCATCAGCATTACTTTCCTGTTTTTCCTAGAAAGGAGCGTACTATCAGTGTAGAACTATTAATGCAAGTATTAAAGCAGTGTTTCAAGTTGTTTATTGGGAACAAAGATTTCTCCAGAGTTTATTTCTGCCGTTTTAGTTTTAGAAGATTTTGACCTGCCTTGTGGGTAACTGCTGCTTCACATTCCTGATGCATTTCGACAGGAGCCATCTGCTTGTGCGCAGCTGCACAGTGCAGGGCGTCCCGGCTTTCCTGTCGGATGCTGCGGCAAGATCCCGTAATGCAAGCGGACAGGCCATGCTGACGAGCGATGGAAGCACGCATCTTCTCAACCGGGGTTAGGCTTTCGTGGGAGGGGAAATCACTGAGGACTTCTGAATATCTGCTCATTTTCTTGGCTTTCCTGGAGGGAAACGGAGCTCTAATAATCTGGCTTCCATGGGGATGTTTTCCCTCGTGCCCTGTGCCAGGACTGTCCGTGGTGAGATGCTGCCAGAGCAGACTAGGTCCAGGCAGACTGAACCAGACCGTTTGCCCTGTTGCTCCCCTCAGCCCCGACCCTTTGGAAATGTGCTCCTTCAGAGAGTCTCGCGTGTCAGTAGTTGGGGAAAATATCTGGTGTCAGCTCTGCTCCTCGAGGAGCATCTCGGTGGATGCACAGGCATGTTTCAAGTATAGCCAGTTCTTTAAGAAAGAACATGTTAAGTGTAAATATACAGCATCGTTGCTTATAATGGTCCTCCGGAGAAAACCTGCATAAATAAGCATTATACAGAAATCAAGTGAGGATGATAAGGGAAGTGCTGAAACATTGCCCGAGGGCTCGGAGGCTGGCGGGGAGAGACGAGCAGGAGGCTTTGCTCCGTGCACTGAGGGACTGTGATTCGTGCAAGTGGATCGCAGCAAGAGGAGAGAAGCCAGCAGGGCAGAGGGGAAGGGATTTGAGCGTGATCAGAGGAGTGTGTCAGGCTTACACGCTGCTCTCTATTTTGGAATGTATCTGTATTCTTGAACAGTTTGTTAGTAATTGCATTACTGCGGCACCTGAGGCTTTGAAATAAAGCAGGGCTCTGCAGTGCTAAATCCTGTGCAAACGCAACGTGGCTGTGTTTTACCAAGTGATGTGCCAACCCCGACAGGAAACATGTTCTTCGGGGCAGCATCTGACCTCGGTTGTGCAAGAACAAGTGCAGGGCAACTCTGCTGACGGTGTGCTGAGGACGCTCACAAAAACACAGAAGTTCAAAGCGTTTTGGCTACTGTACCCTGACTTGCAGTTCGGCATGCAGCTGTGCCAGTACAAATGATGAGCGAGACCAAATGGGAGATCTTGGTCGGTGAGCGACCAGGTTGCAGCCTGCAGCCCAACCTGTCCCCCCTGCACCTTGCCTCTCGGGAGCGGGCCAGCACGAAGGACCCAGTCTGGCGTCAGTCAGGCTGTGCCTGCCCCGTAGGCGGAAAGCAGAGCTGTGCATCTGCCCAGCAGTCATCAGGAGTACCAAATTCAGTGCATGAGCAGGAAAAGAAAGCAGAAACAGTGCTCTTGGAATTAATGACAGTGAGTGAAATGAGCTTTAGCTGACTTCTGATGATGTCTTTTCCCAGATGCAAACAGCTTTTCTGAAGCTACACTGGTTACAAGCAGAGGATAAGTTAGGAGTACATTAAATGAGTCCATTTTAGATGTGCATATACGATTCCCAGCTGATCAATTACCTGCAGTGCTAGGCAATTGGAGACGTACATTATTTGTGAGCTCCTCTATGGCCTGAACCCAAGATCCTGCTGCAGATCATGTTCAAAGTCAAACCAAGCACTTTCCTCACTGCAAGAAGTGAGGGCCACATCCAGCCCCAGATACCTGCTTCTTTACAGCTGTAATGGCAATTAGGGCATCTGGAGCAACTTCAATGGAAACAGCTTGCTGGGAGACGGGTACTGGCTCTGCTGCAGCCTGTGCAATGTGTGCAGGGGTTGGTTCACTCTTCAGGGCTGCTCAGCCTATGCTGGTTTTGTTCATGTGGGGTTTCCTCTCTGTTCAGAGCACCAGTTATTGCTCTGTAAGACCATGTCCATCCAGCCCAAATTGTTCTACACTGAACAGAATCCTTAAACAAATAGAAGAAAAAGGGCCTCCAGTTCCTAAATCCATGCAGAAAAATCCATCTCCTCTGATGCCCGACCATCTGCACCATTCTCCTCATCTTCTGCTATTTGGGCTTTGTCGATGAATTCTCATGCGCAAATTAATTGACGTGCTGTCTCTTGTTTTCTGTCTGCTCCCAAGATGAGCTTAGTAATGCCCAAGCTGCCTCGTATGGAGCTCCTTCCCACATCTTTTTGGTTTCTTTCAATTTATCTGCTCTTGGCAAAGCCAGCAAGTGTTTCTGAGGGTTCAGAAAAATCTCCCATCCTTCCCTCCATCCCCTTGAGGCCAAGGTATCCATGCATATATATGCACACTTCTCACCACTTGTTCAGCCTCTTTTTGCTGCTGTTTAGTTTCTGCTGCTGGTTGCTGCTTGAACTAATTATCTGCCCTTCCCAAATGCCTCTGGGTGAAAAGTGGCTTCAGGAATCATTTTACATACATCTAACTCTTTGTTTCTTTTTCTCAAAAGTTTTGCATCCCCACAGCTCAAATTTGCATTTGACATTTCACATCCAACAATACATATAGGAGCAATATAGATTCCTGCAATGAAAAAGAAACATACAGGCTTAAGGGAGAAGTTGGAGAGTATAAAGATGTGCAATTTGGTTAGAGCACAGACTAAGGAGACATAAATGCCAGCAGTGGTCTGAAAGATGTAAGCACTGAAGAGAAGAAAAGAGAGGCCAGAGTACCCAAGAAAGCAAACCCTTCGGTAAAGAATTGGTTTCTCTACCTGCTCATTTTGAATGAATGGACCACAACTTATCTTTGCTGTAATAATTACATTGGAGCTAGGCCCAATTCCATCAAGGATGTCTTTGACTCATTCATGGAAAGAAGCCGTCAGCAATAGAAAGCTGTTTTCTCTGAGGAAGTACTGGGAAGTTTCTTCTGGGCATTTTAAAACAGAAGTTTCTGTTCAGCGCACTCCTAGGGACCACCTGTGCCTGGATACCTGTGCAATATGCAATATGGGTTTCCCGTTGCTGGTGTCTCTGCTTGTAGGGCACGTCACAAGGACAGAAGGAAGGGGCAAGGGTGGTTTTGCTTTTGGTTTCCAGCAAAGCGCTCTTCAGAGCCTCTGTGCTGTCGGTCGCGTTGATGTGGTGCTGCGCTTGCAGGACAGGGTCGAGTGCAGGGTGCTGACAGAAGCCAGAGCAAACTTTCACACCTACTTTAGCTCTGGGCAACTGTCCTGTGCTTCCTTGAGTAGCTGCACTGCTGCTCCATCTGTCCTGCCTTCTCTGCTTACTATTTGTTCTGCTGACTTGATCTTCTTTACATTAAGAGTCTTTGTAAGAGGCTCCTACTACCCCTTATAAAAGGGCTCAGTGGGTAGTGGAATGTGCTTTTCGTTAATACCTAACAAGCCAAATTCCTGGAGATGGCTTTGGAGCCTCCACGACCATACACAAGCCTAGCTGTCCCCAGGGGTGGCAGGAGCAAGTGCCAATGCATGGTGGAGTTTTGCGATGTTGTTTTCTGTAGGTGTTTTGCTTTAAAATGGAGTGCCAGAGAATAATGTTCATGTTACGTAAGTGTTGACAAACCAAATGGTTTTAATTGGTCTCCCTGGCAGCTCTTACAGTGCAACCTGTCCTCCTGGCAGCCGCGAGCAGCTCTGTGCCCACGGCAAGGGTCAGCAGGTGCTGCCGGGCAGGGAGACATGTGGTGGCATCATGGCAATGCGATAGGGACTCCTGGCAGGAGAGATGACTTTTGCATGCTCTCGCCAGCTGCCCATTTAATCCTATTTTGATTGGCACCTCCTCTTCAGCAGAGCAGCCCGATTGACTTGAGCAGGCACGGAGCCATCGGAGCAGATGGGCACGGCTGCAGCTACCCGCTGGACCATGCGCAGATCCTCAATTGCATCGTTTAGTCCGAGAGCGCAGATAGAGCCAACCTCCTTGGAGCAGGAGGCCTCTAACTGAAGGAGATGCGGGCGAAGGAGCTTGAGCTTGGAGGCTCCATGGGGCATATGCGCCTGTCCTGGGCTGCTGGCTCGGCCCGTGGAGCAGCAGCTCCCATCAGAGGGGCCACAGTGTCTCCGGCCAACGCGGGCATCTGCTCAGGTGGGGAAGAAAGTGGGTTTTGTGCCGTTGTAAGCACACTAACGTATGGAGAAATGTTCTTCATTTTTACCTCAAACTTCTGACCATAAGATCAGTTTCTGCTGTCAGGAAATTAAAAACTATCATAAAAATTGTTCTTTTGCGAAAGGAGGCGTATTTCCGCCCATGACAGATTCACTGCTGCTGCGCAGTGCTGTGCTAGCCCTAAATTGGGGGCTGCTCCGTTGTCAAAGTGGCTCTCGGTGGCCTAGGTTGGGTGTGATTTCAAGGCATTTACATCCTGCGTCCCTTCAGAGGAGCAAATCGGGTCCCCATCTGAGCGAAAATGGAAGCAACAATCTGTTGGTGCCCATGTTCCCTTTGCACATTATGCAATTACATGGGAATTAATTTTAAAATGTGCCTTATCTTATTTGTGACTTCAGTCTCCCTTGGGGTAAAAGAAATCATGTTCAAACCAATTACTATTCACCCAGGAATCACTCTACCAGTTTCTTCCCCTGTGAGTAGTACTGGTTAAATAAGAGACACACTGAATGCTCAGGATAAGGTGACAGACTTTGACATTTGGGTCTGATTCGTATAGAGTGTATAATTTACATTAAAATTATAATTATATTCATGTTCTTGGGCACAGTACTTGATGATAAACTCTTCAGTCTTTTCTCTGCAATATCCATCCCTTACTCGCCTGCTTTGAACAACACAGATAAATGTACTGCTGCTCTTCCACGCTCAGTGTCTCTCGGTGTACATAGGATTTTATTCTTTTTAATCAGATGTGCTATTTCGGATCACTTTATTCTCTGAGCCCATATAACTGACAGAGATGTACGCTGTCTGTCTCCCAAACATCAGGATTCATGGTTGTGCTGTGAAATGTTTGCTTTTAGTACACTCATAAAAACACAGGACAAGTCAAAGCGGAGCTGTCCTGGGGCTGAGCTAATCAATAAATCATGGCTTACAGGACTGTTGCTTTCATTTCTGATCTTCATGCAACAGGGCTTCTTGTCTGGATATGTCTTTTTCCCTTTCTTTGTAGCAGAACATAAAGTATTAAACAAAAAGCTTTCGTAGATTGAATGCAGATTATATTTATACTGGATCAGTGAGAAATAAACTTTTCTCCCTAAATCATATTACTTCAATAAATGTGCTAATCCCAGGAGCAACAAGATTCATAACAAACAGTTTATGCCTGCAGTAGATCTGCAGACACCCTCCACTATTATATTAATGTGATATATGATGATGGGTGATGTAGCGCGTGCTGATTTTTCTTCCTTTGTAGCAAAGCAGCCACAGAGAAGCGAGGGGCGGACGAGGCGGTTGACTCCCAGCGCTTGGGGAGCACGAGCCGCAGAGCAGATCCCGCGGGATCGGGCGCTGAGGGGCGGTGGAGCCCCGGGGCCCGTTACCCTGTTTGTGCAGCCGCGGCGGAGCCTCCCTGCGCGCCGGGGTGAGTGGCGGTGAAAGGGTGCCCGAGGCAACGGGCGCTGTAGCGGGACCCTCCGGTCCTTGGCCTCGGGCTGGAGCCGGAGCTGGCGCTGGCCTGGCCGCCCTGCTCCCAATAACACGCGCTTCGTGAGCGCCCCGTTCGCTTAGGTGAGCCCGGGGTGCTCCGGGATATGTGCGTTTAAATGAAATCAGCTGCACGGAAAGGGCGAGTGGCTCGTAGCCCCGACCCTGCCGCGCTTTCCCGCGGCGGAGCTGCCCTCCCCAGCTTGGCCCAAGGGGAAGATCCCCGTGTCCACCATGACCGTAGCCCTGCTTAGGAACAGGAACCGGCCTCGGGGGCCGGCGCGCCTTCGTTTCCTAAAGTAAAGCCTGCCGCGCTTTGAGCACGGGGAAAACCTTGCACGGAGCAAGAGGGAAGCGGCAGCGGGGCGGCCGGGGCCGTCGCGGCGGAGGCAATCCCAGCGGAAGGTCTCTGTGATGACAACGATCGATTGGTAGTTTGCACTTCCCGCTTCCCAAGCTGAACCGTCGCAAAGGTTTTTGTTGTTCTTGCAAGTCGCTGTTATAGATGGTTTTAGAAAGGGGAGGCGGGTGAGCTGCAGCAATTCCCTGGAGGCCGTGGGCAAAGCCGGTGTGATTCGGGATGGGAATGGGGTTTTTGCAAGGCGGCCCCTGCCTGCGCTCGACCTGCAGGCAAAATGAGCTTGCTCCACGGCCGCAGGCCAGCCCCGGGGCGGTTCTGCGGGACGGTATCGCCACGCTGTTTGCTGCCGCTGCCAGCTCTGCCCATCCTCTTCCTCCCGTGCTGTGCAGAGCCGCTCGGCTGCAGCAAAGGAGACACGAGCAGGATAAAAAGGGCCAACGCACGGGAAGGAAGGAAAAATCCAGAGCCCCCAATCCCCTGTACCGCTGTGTTTTCCTATTTGTTTCTCTTTGTTTTATCAAGGGAAATTTATGAGATGTCAGGGCTTGTTAATGTTGTTGATGTTGGAGGAGCAACAAGCACCCTGGGCTGAAAGTCTCAAAAATAAATAAATAAAATAAAGGAGCGGTGGAGCTGGTTGCCCAAGGCCAAACTCATTAGCTGTGATGGCAGAGCTGCGCCTGTGTGAGGCCGGGCCGCTCGGTGCCGGCAGGGTGAGCGGGGGCCACTGGCTGAGGCCAGATGCACTCGGGACACGGTCTGAGTGTGTGGCTCTGCTCCGGGCACCGGTACCCGCTCTTATTTGGGGGGATGCATTTATTTTCAAAATGCAGAGGCGGAAAGAGGGAGCAGAAGCACATGGCAGGCATGCCAAACGTGTCGGTGGGAGCTCTGTAAATAATTAAAGCCCCTCTCAACGTGAAAAATAACAACGTCGGTGCTGCTCTCCGTGTTTCAGCTGGGCTCCAGCGGGAGCTGCTGTTCTGAGCTATTTTCCAGCCAGGGCAGCGGTGCGGGTTGTGCGCGGCCAGGGCTACGCTCGGGAGCCGGGGCCGATAAGAGGCGTCGATCCAAGGATAATTAAAAGCTCCGCGTTGAGCAGCTCCTAATCGCGGTGCTGCGAATGAGCTGACCGTCTCCCAGGGAGGCGAGAGGCTGCAAAGCTGCTGCCCGCTATTAGGTTACCTGCTTCATGTGACCGTCGTTTAGTCCGTGGCTGAGGCCGGTGCCCATGGACGTATCTGTTATTCGCCAGGACTGTCCTGAATATTTCAAGCAAACCGTTTTCATCCTATGCATTTGCCGCGAGCTGCCCGTTTCTCCCAGCTGCGGTGGGGACCGGCTCCGGCAGGGGTCGGCGGCTTGGCGCAGGAGGGGGGACGTCACCTCCCCGCTGAACGGTCCTGCAGAGCTTCACCGCTCTCTTCGCCGGGGTGTCGGGATTGTACCTGGAATCGCACCTAATTAACTGCGCGTTGGGCTGGCGGGGGGCAGATGAGCTAACCAGACGAAGGGAGGCGTGCAAGGGAATCCATTTCCTTTTTAACGCGTTTTGGTTCTTGGATTTGAGTGTTATGATGGATGTTAGCTGAAAGCAGATTACGTTAGACGCAGCGACTAATAGAATGACAGTCTGAAGAAGACAAATACATTCATTATTGCATTATGGCCACAGCATTTGGAAATGCAACGCTACAGTTTTGGGATATAGGCTTCATTCCAATGATTTGATTATTTTTAAATAAAACTTGAAATCTTGCAGTCTAGCAAATTATTCTGCATGAGGCATGCAAAGTTTCCATCCTATTTATTTAGCCACAGTTAGCCAGACCATCGTGATTCTTAAAATGGGTATATTTGTCTGTGGTGTGAGTGGAAAAATAAATGAATATAAGGCTAATTCCTGTTGTGCTTCTTAACGAATTTCCAGCTTTGGGACAGAAAAGTGGTTATTTGTTGACAAAGTTTCTTGTTTATAGCCGAGAGACAGATTCAGTGCGGGTCTCCTGAAGGCCTTGTCGTGGCTCTGCTCTGCAGCACTGCTGTGGAGGCACCTTCCCAAACGCCTGCAGGATTCAGTCGCTAAGAGAATACGAACCAGCCTTTTGAAGTCTCCAGAAAAACACCCCTAAAAATATTAGGAGCCGAAGCGGTTTTTGGAACGTCTTGTCAAGCACCGCTGGAAAGGCTTCGCTCGTCGCTGCTCGCCGGCGTCCTGCCCCACGAGCCCTGCACGGGCTGGTGCAGTTAGGGGCAGGGGAAGACCCCAGCAGAAGGCTTGGAGAAGAAGAGGGGAGGTTGAATAGCTGCAGACACTCTCTTCCCTTTGGCTTTTCAAGGTCCTGTAGAAAAAGGTGCTTCAGGATGAAAAGGAGGTGTTTCTGTAAGAGTTGCTGTGAACCACAGCAAGGTGCGGTGGCCTCCCCTCGGCTCACGTGGGGGCACCTGGAAGGTTTTCCTCAATTATGGGCAAAGGAATCCCACAGAAAAGCTGTTGATTTTTTTTTTTTTGGTTACATTCTGAAAGTTTCTTTCACATAAAGGTTATATAAGGTTACCGTGGAGATGGTCGTTTCTCACCAAAACAAGCATGAGCATGAGTGCGGCTCTCGCTGTCCTTGTCCCTTTGCAGCCTGAGCCCCTGGGGTGCCAGTAGCACTGGAAAAACTGCCCGAAATCTCAGTCCCTCTTTCCGTGGACAGTGTTGGCATTTACATTGCCTGCACTTCTGTCTTTGAGCAAAAGGAATAGATAATACAGTTTTCTGGGTAGAAGACACTCGCAAGGTTATTGCTGGAAGAGTTTTGCAAGCTGGTTTCAAATTCAGCTGCGCACCAGAGGGCTTTGAGCCATGACTTTGCCTTGAGCCTGAATTAAATACATTTTCCGTTCACGAGTACAAAACAAGCGCATGTCCTAATGCCACTCAGACTCCTGCAAACGTTTCCACTAGCCCTTGAACCAAAATACCTCTGAGTGCGGTTGCGGTTGCAGTTCGCGTGCAGCGTATCGTGTGCTGACGGTGGGTTGTGGAAGGACGTTTTAGGGAGCTGCAATGCTCATGTGCGAGATAAACGTGATAGTCGTGCAATCGGCCCTGAAATGCTTCAGGGAATTACAGATGGCGGCGCTTTAACCTGTTCCTGCCCAGGCTGCACGGCTGGGCTTTGCTGGCTAAGGCAGCACGGGGCCAGGGGCCCCGGCGGCACTTGGGCAGCGTCCATGATGTACCGCCAGGCCGGTTGCCGGCATCCCGAGTCGCTGCATCCGAGCGCTGCGGCTGGTGCCGGGGCTCCCTGGAGGGGAAAGACGGAGAAAGGAGAAGCCTTTAAAAAGCATTCAAAACAGTTTGGCCGGTTCTTCATTTACTTATTTTGATTTTCAGGGCTAGCTCAGTTAATTCATGCACATGTCCAGAGGCTGCATTGGAGACGGAGAGAGCCGAGCGCCGGGCAAACACACGCACAGCAGAGACTTGGGTGCAGCGGCAGAAGGGAGGCAAGGTCAGCTGCTAGTTGGGAGCGTATTCCTAGGAATCCCCCGGCAGCATGGAAGCCCCCAGAGCGCTGGTGTGCTGGGCAGGGTTGTCCTTCCCGGTCCCCTCTGCTCCTGCCTGCGGCTACCGGCAGCAGCGGCAGCTGTGCCAGATGTTTCGCTGTGTGACCTGGTATCCAGCTTCCGCCTTCCTTTCCCACTGCTCCGCAGGGAGTTTCCAGCACTCACCAGAGCAGCAGCTCAGGTGATGGATTTCCTTCCACCAGTGACGTGTCTCTGGAGAGCTCTTTGCTCGGCTTTCGGTTTCCCCGGGGTCTCATCAGTGGAAGCTGAGCTTCCTCGAATGCAGGCAGAGTGCAAGTAGCGTTACGGAGAGCACACGAGGAGCAATTCTCCGGGAAATTGTTAGGCACGAGCATGATCTTCCTTTCAGTGTCCCGGCTGGGGTAGCTGAAGGACTCCCAAAAGATGGAGAATCCTTTCCGTGGCCGGTCGTGGAAGGAAGTTCTGGCACGAATGCAAAACCGTGTTTAATTCTCCATGAGCGTATCAAGACGGTTTTGCAACTTAGGATTTTTTTCTTCCAGTCTTACCCACTGATTGATGCTTTTTCTTTTCTAAGTTTCTCCTCAAAAACGGAAACAAGGGGTGTCTGAGGTCCTGGGAGAGTGACGCCTGCTGCATCAGCTGTGCTGACCCTGTCTGTGCACCACAGCTCATCCTTTCCCCAAAACGTTTCCACGCGGAAACGACAGAACTGATTCGCAAAGTGAAATTAAGAGAAGCAAGAGCAGAGAAGCCCAAGTTGTGTATCCCAGGTTTGCTCCAAAATGAGTTAATCTTTACAGCCTGTGTCTCTAGAATGATGAAAAGACGAGCAGGACAAGCACTGCTTGGTGTGTGTGTGCGACCAAGAGACGAATCGCAGCCTGCAGCGCCTCGGCTGGATGAAGGCCTTTGCAGGGCTCCTCCCTGCCTGTTGTATTTCAGTACCTTCAGTGAACTGCGTTTTTAAATCAAAAGTGAAACAATGAAGAATAGGTGGAGGCTGGTGTGCTGGCATAGTGCAGAGTATTAGGTAGCATGATATATAGAGCCTGATTTAGCACGGTGCTGCGTTGGTACCCAGCGTTCGCGTGCTGCGGGAGCAGGGCGCCGTACCCGCCGGGGCGAAGCAGCCGAGGGCTGGGAGGGATCCGTGCCCGAGGTGAGCGGGGTGAGCGAAGGGAGATGCCATTCAGCACGTGCATGTGCAGCAAGCTCCTAGCGTCGTGGGTGCCTGCTGCTGCTTCTGCCTTATCTAGCCCAGCGTTTATCGCGGTGGTTAGGGTGTGCGTTTCCGCAGACGTGCTTGTCCTTGAAGGGCGTTCTTGCTGCTGATCCTGGGTTGGTTTGCAACGGAGGAGACATGACTGATGATGCCGAGAGGGAGCGTAGCCCTCCCTGAGAAGGCCTGGAAAGCCGGAGGCTTGCGTTACCGCGAGGACGCGCTCTGCGGTGCCTTCTGCTTCTCTTCCGTTATTGCTGTGTATGTACATTTTGCACCCCGTTTTTGTCTGCAGGAATGTTTTGTTCTCTCTTTTTGACCATCAGTGGCAGCGACACAAATCTGATTTTTCAGGCTTCGGGCCTTGTTTAGATACTTCTCATCAGAAAGCTCCCTCAAGTCTATCTGTAAAAGGACTTCTTAGCAGCAATTGGTTTGAGCTGCAGGAGGCCAGGAAGGCCCCTGGAAGGGACCCATCACATCAGGCATCGTATCTGCAGGTACCAGAAAACACAGGCTCTGCCCCGAAGACATCAGTGCCTGAGCAGATGAGAGGCAAAAGGTGGATACTAGGAAGAGCTTGGAAAGCATGAAGTATCGGTGGGACAGTCACAATTTGCACACTCATCTCGAGCTGTGCTCACTTTTTTTTCTGCGAGAAAGGAAAACCTGATGGAGGTCAAAGTGTGGCTCAGTTAAATGCAAAGAGAGGTCTTGGTCCATCATGCATCTTACTATCATGCATCTCTCTCTGTCTTTGGAGCTATCATGCACGACACTCACAGGCAGAGCATGGAAATAAACACATAATTATGAGGGCAAAAATAATTCTCCAGCTGGTTGAACAAGAAACACTTTGGGATCTGCTGGAAGTGAAGAAGAGAAAGCAGCCCAACTCCTGGCATTGCTGTAGTAGAGGGCTGCAGTGATTTCATGCTTGGGATGAGGCACCTGAGTCAAACAGGTCTTTTCTTTCCTTTGAGTGAGGTTGTTGGGGCACCAGGAACGTGCTAAAATAGTGACAAAGTTGACAAAATGGAATCAGCAGTTACCGCTAGACAGAAGGGCGGTGAAAGGGGTTATGCTGCACCGTCGCCTGAATTTAGACTCTCAATAAGAGAGAGTGTGCAATAGCTTCTTGCACCGTAGGGCCAATCCCCTTTGCACTTACGCCGGTACAAATGGATAGTTAGGGTGATGTTTCTCTGACAACGATCTGGGAAAGGGGCAGCAACGGCGATGAATCAGGGGGGTTAAGAAAGGGTGAGCTTGAAACTAAGAAAGGATCAAGTTTTCAGGCGAGCTGCACGTGCGACAGCAGGCCTCGCTTGTGCTTGCAGCTGGATGCAAAACCGGGAAGCCGAACATGCAGATGTGTAATTGGCTACATAAGTAAGTGTTTGCATATGTAAATCTGCTGGTTGAGTAACTATTCATTCTCTAAAATTAGGCCTTCATCAGAGCTTTAGGTCAAGATGTTTTGCAATGAAGCACTGATAACTGCTTCATCCAAACTCTGTTTTAAATAGTAACAATAGAAGTTATTGTGGACTATGCACCAGAGAACTGGTACAGCTTATGCAAATATGTAACATTGCAAATGTAGTCGCCATCACTGAATGCACAAATTAGACATAAAATTTAGCAAATTAGGCACTTAGTTTCTACTTACACACATTCAAGCATATCCTATAGTCATTAATCAGGGAAAATCCTCACTGAAGCTGCTTGAAGCCGCATTACTAGCCTTCCGCACCCAGCAATGCTCTTGCAAAAAAAAACAAAGTTAGAAGATTGAATGCTCTGCCGCTTCTTTCCCCAAAACTTCTCCCAGCAGAAATGTCAACAGAACATGCAAAATTATCCAGAAAACACTCGCTCCTGCTGCAGCTGTACATTCGATTATTAACGCTGCATCCCAAGCTTATACCTATGTATGACCAACAGACCATTGTAGCTTGAAATCAAAATTAATTAAACCTTGTTTACTGTTTTGAATTAGTGAGCTAATGAATATCATACCTCTGAGGCATCCATCTTGGTCAAATACACTGTGCCTCACAGCTGTTGTTTTTGTCTAGATTAGGTTTGCTCCAGTTTTTACGAAGATGGCGACAAAGTAATAAGCCCTGGACTTATTTGACTCAAAAAAATTATAAAATTTTTATTAGCTTCTGAGAAATTGGGTTTTCTACTTTTTACCTAGCAATAAAAGTTGATTTGTTCTGTAGCTCCCTGATAGAATATTTGGGTGCTGGCTATTATTTAAATCTAATGACTCTTCTTAATAGACATTAAGGTTGTCTCTAGTGAGCAAACACACTGGGTTTGTGAAATTACATACTGATTACTTTGTTATAAATGTGGTCACACCTCTGCTATTAAATTTTACCTGCATAAACAATCCCGGCATGCAGACATACTGCTGTACAGTTATTTATACCCACTTTATTAAGGTTATTTTTTCAGCAATAGTGCTGCTTTTAAATCTGCCTTGGCTTATTTAGTGCCAAGTGACATCGAATTCGGTATGTCATGTGGAAGCGTTGCTTTTACCCCTCTATCTGTGGCCACCTGACTTTATTTAAGGCTGCGTGTGATGACGGAGAGCAAAAAGACACGAGATAGCAGTCTGTCTTCTGAGATATCTTGCAGCCCCTGCTTTCCCGAGTAACGCATGTTTTCCTAACCAGCCTGTGTTCCTCGCCGAGAGGCGAAACAGCTGCTTTGCTGTTGGGTGCAAGTTTTCCTTATTTGCTTTGCAGTGCTATCTCGAGGCTGAGCGTAGGTGTCAGGGTCCCGTGCGGGGCCGGTGCAAAGCCCCCGGGGAGGCAGAGGGGCCTGAGACGGTCCGGGGCGACCGCGGGGCCTAAGAGTGGAGTCAGGGAACCTCCCGCGGGCCAGCGACTTCGCGTGAAACCCAGCTCAGCCACAACATCTTTTTCCCATGAGGAGGGGAAAACTCCCAGCTCTAACCACGGTAAACCCCCCCCCCCCACCCCGGTCAGAATATCAGGCATGAAAGTGGGCTTCTGTTATTGGCATGTTGCCTGTCAGTGCGAGGAAATATATATATTTTAAATATATTATGAATAGTTAAATAATTATGAAATTAATTATATTATAACAGATGTTAAATATATATATATTTTTTTAAAGGAGCAGCCACTTGGAGCAAGTTCCCCCCCGGTGCAGCGGGCTCTGGCAGCGAGCAGCCCCAGATGGATGGATGGATGGACAGACGGACGGGCGGCATGGTCCCTGCGAGGTAAAAGCCGTGATTGCAGACACGGCTGCGCAGCACTCGTCGCTTAGCTACCGAGCGCGGAGGAGCCTTTGGCTGCGCTGCCGTCATCCTGCCGGCACGCCGCGCTCCTACGGCACGAAGGAAAAGCGCCCGGGTTTGGAGCGAGCCGGCGCTCCGAACAGCGCGGCGGCAGCATGGACAGGGCTCGTGTCTCGGTGCTGCCGGCGTTGCGAGGGGGAAGCTCAGCCCTGGACGCGACCCTGCTTTTGTTCCTCCTTCCCTTTCCCCTCCGTGCTAAATCCGACCCTTATTGCTTGTTTTTGGCTTCGTTTAACCTGCGGGGGTTGGGGCACGGCCACTCTTTGCGGCAGGGCGTAGCCGGGTTGCTGTGCACACATCTATGTGCAGGTTTCCCTGGAAAACCATGGAAAACCCGGCTCGGGGAGCCGCGCGGTGGGTGCACCGTGCTCCCGGCGCTGCTGGCTGCATCCCGGCCCCTGAACTGCAGCAAGTTTAGATGCAGACCTTGATCATTATTATTATTTTTTTTTTAATGAATGAACTTGTCCAGCTAGGGATTATTCCCATGCCTGCCTCGCGTGGGAGACCAGGCAAGGTGCTTGCAACGGCTCGTTCTGGCTGCGAGATCCCCGGCTTTGAGTTCACTTTGTGCTGGAGGTGACCCTGATGAAGCGCTGCGGGGTCATACATAAAAAAAAATAACTGGAGAAGTCTCACATGCTTCCTTAAGAGGGAAGCATGCTCCGAGCTTGCCGTCTCCGAAGCCCTTTCCTGGCTGCAACCCGCCAGGTTGCCCCACTCAGAGCAGCTCCGCGGTTCGGAGGCGCTGGGCTGTTTGCCGAAGCGTTGGGCTGGCACCGTGCGCTCAGCCCCCTCCTTACAGCAAACCCGGCCTCCTTTCATCCCCTTGTTTGCTGTAAAAACTATTTTTAAATTAACAAGCGCAAGCGATGTGCAGTGGCAGTAAAGGGTATGGTGTGAGTATGTCTGCGGGTGCGACTCAGTGCTGCAAAGTTTCCCTAATTAGAGGTGTTGGCAAAACAAAGTGAAGTTGGAGGATCGTAAAGCGGCTCCTTTGCCTCCGTCCTCTGCCGCTTGTGCCGTTTGGGAGCTTTATCCTGCAGACGAGAGAGTTGCCCAAAGGGCTGTGGGAACGATCAACAAAAGTACAAGAAACCATACTTCCTTTTAAACCCTAAAGCAGCGCTTTTATGATCATTATTATTTTAAACTCCCTTAGCTTTTTCTGCATTCATTTCCATCCACCATAATGAGGGCCACATTAGCAGAAGGTGATTTAATTGCAAGAACTTTAGCAAAGCAGGGAGTCTAGTTTCCTTTAATCCAGAGCGTTAGCAATTCCCCACATGCTTATGTTCATTTTAAGAATCAATAAAGCACAAACATGTCTAATTACCCTAAAATATTTTGCAAAATCAGAAGTCAGATTAGATTTTGCTTAAGCATCAAATAGAAATTTTAATGTCTGCCAGAATCAATATGTTACCCGTGGGTCCTAAGATTTTCACTTACATGCTTGATCATACATTATAATGAAGGTTTGTAATAACATTAAAATCTTCTTGAATGCATTTTCTGTATAATTTACTTTTTCCCCCCCTCTCTGTACCACAGAGATTCAAATATAATTAGTTGAAAAAATAATGCACAGCTGCTTTCCTTGTCCTGTATTCTGAACTTACTTGCTGATGAACATCAGCCTGAAATATTTTGACTATTTAATTAAACTCTTACTAAAAATACTTTAGCTGCATTCTAATCCTTCCAGAAAGGGGAAAAACTACGTGGTGGCCTTTGCCGCTCTGCGTAGTGAGCGAAGCCGGTCAGGAATTATTTTCCTTTGTCCTTGGAAATGATGGCAGCTGACAGCAACATCCAGCCAACATAGTAATTCTCCAAAAACCCCCTTCCTTCCCGATGGCCTGGAGCAGCGCTGGCAGCGTGGGAGTGCGTGCGCAGCCGGTGGGATGTGTGCAGCGGGGGGGACCGCCAGCACGCTGGGGTGCGACTGGCGGGGTGACCCCAAGGGAGCTATTTCTTGTGCGAATGCGGAAAAGAGATTCTCTTTTTTTTTTTTAGGGAGCCAGTGGCTTTGTCTTCGCGGCGTCAGCACGATGCTGAGCAGACCAGCAGCGCCATTGAGGCTGGTGCCGCCTTTGCAGAGACTTTGCAGGGCGCTGGGTGCGTTTGCCAGCGCCAGCTTGGTGGCCTCTGCACACCCCACATATTGCTAATATTTTAAAATACGTTTTGTCACAGCTTCATGCATCCATGATCTAATGGGCAGCTACGACTGGTAACAAAACAGAAAAAATACAGAACTGTGTGTTGCCTTTTTTCCACAATTTTCCTTGTTTGAAGTACGTCTGTGGTAGATGGACGAGTTAATTGAGGATGTTCCCCAGATTAAACAAGCTTGGTTGCTCAGGTGTTTCATCTTTTCCCAAGGAGGGTCTCCATGACTCTTCTCTTGCCTTCACCCTAGTGCAAAACTAGTAAGAAAGACTGGAAAGACTTGTTGTCCAGAATTGCTGACTTTTTCTTTTGATGCTCCCGTCTCTGCCCTTCTCCTTGTTAATGTCCCAGCCGTGCAGGGAGGGCAGTTGAGATTTCACCCATCTAAACATCCCGGGCACGAGTATGAGCAGCAAATAGCTGCAGAGACCAACCCAAAGCTCCTGATGGAGCTCCTGGTGGTTTGGGGAGTGGAGACACCCTCATCCCTCGGCAGCTCGGCAGAGAGGCTTTGCCCCACGCTCTCCTGCCAGGCAGTTGCCTCGCAGGAGAAGAAACGGAGATGCCGTTTCCCTGAGGGAAAAAGCTCCCCAACCACTCGGCGAAGAGGGACCCAGTCCCGTGTGGGCTGCGGAGGGTCCCTCAGGCTCTCTGCACCAGGATGCTCAGGAAAAGTCACCTGACTAATTAAGGTGCAAGTTTCAAGTGGATTAGTTAAATTGCTTTAAACCGCCATATAGATGGTGTTACTCAGAATTTAAGTGAAGTAAACGAAATCAAATTAGCCCACCTTAATTCTAAATAAAAGTGTCTACAAAGGTATTTAATGCAATTTAGCTAATCTGTTTAAAAGATAATTCAGATTATTTCCCTGGTACCCTTAGGCGCACAAGTGCTCGTTAACTTCAGCAGAACTTGGCGACGGACCAAGCCCTGAAGAGGCCCCGCGGCTCTGCCCACAGGACCGTGTCTCGCAAGGGAGGGCGAAGTGCTTTGCTGTGCCTGGTATTTATCTTTTATATTTGGCTGAGTTTAGGTTGGTTTGTTTGACAAGATAAAACAGCGCAGCGAAACTGCGGCCAGCTTCCACCTCTGAGCGGTGTCACAGAAGCTTCCAGCGCGAATCACCAAGCTGCTTCGAGGCACCTCCGCCAGCTCGCAGAGCGCCCGGCTTGGTTGTGTCGTGCTCTGCGGCATCCTGCCTGCAGATGGCAT
Organism: Apteryx mantelli; assembly: GCF_036417845.1. Taxonomy (NCBI): domain Eukaryota; kingdom Metazoa; phylum Chordata; class Aves; order Apterygiformes; family Apterygidae; genus Apteryx; species Apteryx mantelli. Next base: position 10,909,581 of record NC_090002.1, read on the forward strand.
GGGGTAAATCACGCATGTCCTTCAGCAAGGGAGTTAGAGCAAGCTAAAATTGGGGGAGGACACCTGCCCGGGCAGGAGGCTGGTCTGGAAGAGGTCTTGGAGGTTGCACCAGCATCTGCAGCCACGGCTGGTCAACCTCGCGCCGGCTGGGGCTTGCTCCCGGGCTCGTCTGCAGCTGCACCGAGCAGCCCCGATGCGATGGCACGGCCGGCTGCAGCACAGGCTGGGGGCTGTGCTTGAAGGACGGCGCAGGAGTGTCCTGTCCTCCTCCAAAAGGTGTGAGCAGGCTCCAGGTGCTCCCCCCCTGCAGAAGAGCCGCTCTGCCTTTGCCACCCGGGGATAAACGGAGGGTCACCATCTGTGTCCGCTGAGCACCTCCATTACTTAAAATAAATCCTGACTGCAATGCAGGATTGTAATTTTTTCCCTGCTGTCTTAAAAAAGGGGTAGGATTAAGTAGCTACAGAGAGCACGCTACCAAGTGTGCAGCAGTAAGATATTATTTCTTCCAATTAAAAACCATATTAACATTTGTAGAGTGCTGTCATTGAGTCTGTAACATTCTCTACTAGATCTGTTTTATGTGTGAACGAGAACATAACAGTCCTTTACAGGCAGATGGGAAATCACATTTCTTTCTCATCTGCCTTTTCTGGAGATGTGGGAACAATAAAAGCTGTAAGCCCCTTCTCAGAAACCTCACCTTTGTAAATCCTACAGCTTTCGCCAGTGGGAACAGCGGTATTAGCTGCAGCTGGATTTGATGTTAGTGGTCTGCATATTCCAGCAGAGCAGAGATGGGGCTTTCTCCCTAACCGATAAAATCCCTAGCAAGAGTTTTGCAGTATGTGATATGCAATTGTAAGTAGTTTTGCAGTATGTGATATGCAATTTTGCAGAAGTAATATGCATATCTGTCCTTTAGTAATAGAGGGGGACATGTGCCTTCTCCCACACACACAGTGTGCTCCTTTGTCATGTCTGAAGATAAATTGCTGAGGACCTTACTCAAAGGGAAGAGACAGTGGCCCTGTCTGCATGAATCTCCGTTTCATGGCTCCCTTTCAGGTCTGACCCAGCTTCAATCTGGACCTGCCTCACCCGCGACCGATTCCTCGGCCACGGTGGAGAGTCTGACTTTGGCTGCAGCTGCCAGGTCCCCCCTGCCCATGGTCACGTTGGCAGCACCGGGCGCTGCTGACTCTTGTTCCAGCTGCGAGTAAGAAAACTGAATCATGGAAAAATGTAAGTTATCAAAAGATTTGTTAGCGCAAGACAGCTGTTCTGTACGGTCAGTTGTTAGCAGAGTCTGCTACTTCTACCCGATTTTCTGGTGACAGTTATTGTACAGAAGGCTGACGTAGCATGTGTGGTAGATAATTTATCACTTCAAGGTGGAAATGCAGATTTTTTTTTAGACGTCAACTGAAGACCAGTAACAAAGCTGTGACCTTCAGTGCTAAACTCAGGGGATTTAAATTAGAGTGACTGCGCATCGGACTCTTTTCTCATGGACCAGCCACTTGGTAGGGACAAATGCTGCTAGCACGGGAGCTGCCAAGTCTCCCCAGGACTGGTGGTCCCAGAGGTCCTCGTGATGCATGCCGCTCCCAGAGTGCCTGTCCAGCCTCATGGGGCAGCTACAGCTCTCTTATGCAAGGAAAAACACTGCTTAAGGCATGCGAGAGCTCACATTGCCTCTGCAACCTGCATATTTTTTTCTCTCGAATGCTCTGCCTGCTTCTGCTTGACATTAATGATCAGAGGACCATATGGCTCTGCTCAGCGCCTGTTATCCCTTTGGTGTCCCTGTATATGGCATGTGACATAAAAATGCTAATTATTTGAATTTCATACACTTGTTAATAAAGGGCCAGTGATTTTAGCTGCGATTGATTTAACCCTTCCTTAGGGGCAACCAAAGGGGAGAGGAAGCTCCCTGCTCCCCCTGCCTGATTTCAGAAGGCCGTAGGAGGAGGCTCAGGGTGGGAAGAGGGTCTCGGTGTCCTGCTGCCCAGGAGATCGTCACCACCTGCTCGGCTCGCCAGCCCTTTGCTATTGCAGTCCTCTAATTAGCAGAGCCCAGCGTTTCTGAGCACGCTGCACTTCTTCCCCTCCTTGTAGCTCATTCCCCTCTCCCCCAAGAGGCTGGGTCACATCTAACATTAGTTACGGAGCAGGCGAGTTAGGAGTCCCTCGGTTCGGCGGGCAGCAGGCTGTGAAGCCATCAAACTGTGCAGCTCGGAGGAGGATTGCGGCTGCGACTGCTTTGCACGGTTCACTGAAAGCCAGCCAGCTTCCCGAGGATTAGGAGGCGTTTTAGGTTACTGCAATTCATGCGTCAGCATTGTGTCCCATGTTACACTCCGAAAGCATTATTTTAGTGGCAGGTCAGATTTGGATAGAGGAAAACTGGTTTGGGGAGGGTATTTTTTGTTTGTTTGATTGTTTTTATTTCAAACTAGTTTCAATCTCTCTCGCTGTTCACCTCTTTGCCAGTTCCTCTTCACTTATGTGCCCAGCTGTCTCTCTCTTTCTACTAATTCACATCAAGATTCAGGGCAACCATTTTGATAAAACCTCAGTTTCCTATGATACAGATGAAGTGGAGAAGAAAAATGTCTGTAGAAAATAGTTGTAAAGAAAGAAGGAAGGATTGTAATCAGAAGTGAAAGATGGCGTGCTGGAAGCTTTGCACCTAAATCTGATCATGCTGATGCCATGAAATAACACTGCTTTGAGACCAGAAGCGGGGCCCTAAGGACACCTCTGTTTTGAGAGCAGATTTTGACCTTGGTTACCCCCACTGGTGTCTGTGATGGTGCGACCTGTGCACGCTTGGGGCTTGCCTTCTAGCAGGTTGCTCCGACCAGGACAAATCAGGCTAGTGACCAAAAAATGCCTCGGCCCCCCAAACCTCTCAGTGCTTCAGGAACCTGCTGCCCAGGGCACGTTGAGCTCAGCCGGTCGGTATTGCTCTTGGTCAGGTAGCGCAGGAATCGCCCATGGGCCCCTAAGCAGAAATGGGTGGTTGTGTCTCGGCGGCAGCACGATGCAGCTTCCCAGCTTGAGTTCCCGCTGGGTCGGGGGTAACCAAGCCCGGCCTTTGCGCAGCAGGTAGTGTCACCTAGTGGCTTGCGCGACCGCACGTGCGAACGCGTCGCTGCAACCTGGGAGAGAGCTGGGCCTGGGAAAGCAAAAGCTGCAGTAATACAAGGTGGAAAAAAAATTGGCAACTAATTTCTTCCATCTTGACTGGAAGAAGCTGGCACAGCCCACTCTTATCCTGCATGTCACATCAGTCACTGCTATTAGGTCTAAATTTTCTAAGCATTGGTGAGAGTGAACTGGCAATATGTTTTTTTTTAAACAGTGCAAATGAGCCATGAACACCACGAATCCTGAGATAGTGTTTTTTTCCTGCACGCGAATAATGAAATGCTGAAGAACTCACCCAAGAGCTCCATGGACACTTACTTCCAGCCAAGGTTGGAGTCGTGCAGCCCTGTGAATTTACGGGGTAGCTCAGTTCACCACTAAAATTTTTATGAGTCAGTATCTTCTGAAAAAGTAATGGGGAAATGAAGCAGTAACGTCGGAAAGCTGCAGAGCTTTCCATTATGCCGCGGTCCTTCTCCCGCAGTCTGTCCTTGCTGCAGCTGGGCGACGTGGGGAGAGGCTGGAAAACCGGCCGAGAAGAGTCCAGGCAAGGAGGCAAAGCCGTGCGGCGCCTTCAGTGCTGAGGACTAGCCTGGAAGAGACGAAAACGGAGAGGTGGCTTCTGACAAATATGACTTGTCACTGACTTTTTCAAGGTGCTTAATGAATATCGCTGAGCGTGTGAGCATGAGTCAAGTTTGTCATGTCACCGTTAATCCTGGATGGTGTGGCGGCTGTGACTCGTTCCTCCTGAACTTTTGCTCTGTATAAGGTTAGTGTGGACAAATTATCACCTAATGAGTTGTAACCAGCCTGATGCACCAAACGTGAACTTTCAGGATTAAAGCTGTTTTCTGTGTTTTCTGTCACCATCCCTGAATATCATTCCTGGGAAAAATGTAAGCAGTCAAGTCAAGAGGCTCTTTGTTTTGCCATCCTCGAGACTCACCAAGTCCTCAGAGCTTGAGAGATACATAAATGTGCTGGTCTCCTATAAAGTGAGTGACCTTCATTTCCACATGCCTCCTTCCCCTTAATTGCTTCATTCTCCTCCAGCCTCTGAGGTTCTTAAACCCAATGGTTTTGCTCCTCCGTACATCACAAGCTGTTCCTGTTCTTGAAAAGATTGTTAAATGCATTTTGCTGCTTTTGTATTGGAAATGTATGCAAAATTTATAAACAAAAAAGTCCTGAACAGAAATCTTGCTTTTTTTCTTCTAAAATTATTCAGAACAGAACTTGTGGAACATCAGGAATAATGATTCAATCCAGCTAAATTTCAACAGTAAGGAGAAAAAAAAAAAAAACCCTCTTGAGAAAGGCATATTGAGAAATGACTACATTAAATATAAAAAAGAAAAAGAGTGTGTAAAACTTCCTAACTTATTAAATTTCCTGCCACAGATCTATTAAATGGGATGTGAAGGAGCCACAAAGTCCTCGTGAATTCCTCACAAAACCTCCTCTCGCACAAAATCACCTGGAAGGTTTCTCCTCGGCTGCAGTTCCCCGTTTGCCACCAGTGGTTTGTGCCCGTGAGCGGATGACGGTGAAGGGCCGTGTGTTTTCGTGGGCAGTGTGCAGAGGGGACGTAAAGGTGACAACTGCCCGCTTCATCCTGGTCCTGCGCCTGCTGTGTGGAGTGACAGCTCCAGGCTCCAGGGCTCTCGGACACCACCTCTCCCACCACTGCAGCTCACTGAATTATCCTAGCAGAATCCTTGAAGCTCTTTGCACTGTTCAGGGCTTTTTATTCTTCTCTTTACATGCTTTGTGTCAGCAAAGGATGCCTTTTCCTTGGTCAGAGCATCACTGTCCATGTCTGTGACACCAGAGAAGGTAAATCCAAACTGTGGTGTCATTCCCAAGCAAAGGAAAAGCCTGGAAAACAGGCACACTAGGAAAACTTGTTAATTTTCTTTTTTTAAAACATTTTCTTGTCTTTTTAATATCTTTGTGATGATTAGTACATATTTCCAAACCTCATCAGGCTGTGCAGCACTGCAGGTCCCTAAAAATCCTCCCCTCTTCCTCTGGTGTTAGTTATCAGTGTGAAATGTGTAGAAATATCATTCCTCAACTCTTAAAATCTCACAGCGAGGACCCCCAGGAGAGAAAACAGCTGCAGCTTCAGGATTGGCTGTGCAGTGCCATGTTTTGATCTGAAATTCAAATGCATCTGTAAAACCAAAGCCTTCCAGGAGTGTCACAGAGCTGGGCCAAGAGTTTTCCCAGCGCAGAGCACGTTTCGCTCCGTTCTGTTTGCCATTCCTCTGCAAAACAAGCTGCCTTGTCAATATTCCCAGCAGGTGTCATGTACAGGATATGGCAGTTTATTTATAGCCAGTTCATTTTCATTTTCCTCTTAGCGGGGATGAGATCCTATGCTGAGATTTCGCTCCTTGGGGAACCTGTCTCATTTCCGCTGCAGGAGAACTCAGTGCCTCCCGCAAATGAATGAATTGCTGAGACATGAGCACGCCGATGCCGCATGGGGCCTGCTTCCCCGTGAGGACTGGCGTTGTTTCAGTTGCTTTGCCTCCTCCGTAATTGCGTATTCTGCGCACAGGCTGTTCCAGTGGTTCCAGATGTGGCGGGGCATCACGGGGCTTTCGCAACAGAGAGAAACGTTGGATGTCTCATCCAAGCTGCGGGGTGATTTTCTTAGAAACTCGGCCCAAACTTGGCCCGCTCTGGTGTTGCCAAGTGATGCTTTAAAGTAAAGGGACCCATGTTTCTTCTTGCACTGGTGTAAAAGGCGGCATAAACATGCAAGAAAGGAAGGTTCGAGCTCTCATTTGGACAGTAACATGCTGGCTGTCTCTGAGCAATATGTGAGGCTTTTCATTTGTCTTAGAAATTAGCAGAAGTAACATTCACGCTAACACAAACCATTAGCAATATTCATTTAAGGCGTAGATCTACTGTGTACTTGCAATTCATGAACTGCTGTTTGTGCCTACTATTACCTCAAATGCTCCATCTGCTATATTTGGGTAACACAATGAGGGTAAGATGACATACAACAGGAGCGTCTATTTAACATCCACCGCATGTTTCAGAACTGTGCACATAATCCCATAGCATTTGCTTGCCAAAGTTGTAACCAGCTGGGTTTTTTCAGTATTTTCAAGCCTGGCGATACAAAGCTGGGCACCGAAATCTGTATGTACCCACATCTTTATGAGTGGTCTGAAGTGCGGTGAGCTCTGAAGCTCTGATAGACTTGCAGAAGAGTTAAGATTGCTCATCACTTGGAGTGCTTTGAAATGTTTTCCAGCATGAGGCATCTGCGTGGCTGCTTTCTCCTCCCGAAGGATGAATCTGAAAGGGCTGAGTGGGGAGGACAGCCTCTATTTAACCACGCTGGCGACAGCAATGTTGCGCCTTGCACAAGGGCAAAGTATTCCTCAGCCGGTAACTGGTGGCGTGGGCAGGGGCAGGGAGCCGCTGGCTCTGCTTTAGAGGCTCTGCGTTTTGGCGTGTTGGTCCCCACCGGTGCCTCTAGCAAGGGGACATGGTCACCGGGGTGCAGTGGCACAGCAGTGGGAGGGGGACGCGCAGGGTACCCCCCCCCCAGCACCTTCGCCAATGCCTTAGCCCCTCAGTTCCTCTGCAATTACTATTAATGTGTTAATTAAAATGTATTATTTACCTAAAATATGGCAGTTGTGGCTTATTCATTATTTATAATGTCTTTGAATGGCTAATTATCCTACAACCTGTACAGAGGTGTGGGGGTAGGTGCTTTTTCAAACACTTGAAAGGTCTGATTGCTGATTTTGTCCCGCAGTTGATTTATGTTTAAAAAGGCTAATGCTAAAATAGGCAAAGCATGCAAAAAAAAGGGGTAGGGACTACAGAAAAGCCAGTTAAATCTTTCATAACAAAAGTACACTAACTGCAAAAATAAATGCCGGAGGCCAATTACATATCCTTACTTCTTTGAAATTCTGAGATTTTACAATGACACAGAAAGAGTTGGAGCCCAGCAGTCTCTATCTTCCTTTCCTATTCTCTGACCTCCAAATAGTCTGCTTCTTGACCAAAAGAGCAAACTATGGGTTCCATCCTGCAAAGACTCTGCGGAGGCAGATTTCCGGGCACGTGCGCAGCTGGCTGCAGAAACCAGGCCTGTGCTTCATGGACCAAGCCCGCCTAGGCTTTGTATTGTATGTAGACCAGCGGTCCAAGGCTTTTACCCTCCTGCATATTTCAGCTTCTGTCAGCCACACCAGAGATGTCCTGAGCAGGGACCCTCAAGCTTCAGAGGTCTTACTCTGGAACCTGAACAGTGCCTTAATATAGATCCTGTCTGTAAAATAAGAGAGGATTTGGAGGTTGCAGGATGTTTTTTCTTTTTTTTTTTTTTGGTAAAGTACTACTTGGGGCCAGATTTTTAAGCATCAGAAGATGCAGACAGGCACCTAATGGAGTTTTCAGAAGTGCCTGACTCGCATTGATTTCATGCCTATCTACGCCTTTCAGGACTTAAACACATTTAAGAATCTGGCCTCAGGATCTCTGTTGCAGCATATTTTGGCAGGACTTTCATTTGAGACGTCGGGCCAAATCCTCAGCTAACATAAATCACTGACACAAGTGGAACTATGCTGATTTGCACCAGTCACAGACTTTAAATTAAAATTTAATTGAAAACTTAAGCTGTCATTAATTTTCAATGAATGGCTTTTGCAAGAATGCAGCCAGATCTCCACCAATTCAGTCTCATGTGCAGCCGTCTCTGACAAAGGAATAAAGAAACGCTTATTACAACAGCCATGTCTGGTGTATTCTGATCCTCTGCCTTACCTTTTCCTCAGTAACTCTCTGCTGGCACATTCTGTGTGATCCTTTGTATCAGGAGATCAGTTATTTCCATGCAAATCTCATTAGTTATCTTCATCCTTTTCTACAGTGCAATTGACTTTCTGGGACCTTGGCTGTTTCATGACTTCACCAGCTGTGGTTTCTATTATGCTGCATCTTCTATTAAATGTTGCCCTAGACATGAAAGTAAAAAGCAAGAATTTACTTTATATAGGTGTGTGTGTGTGTGTGTGTGCATAGACATGTATATACAGAGAGAGGCATAAGCACAGTTATATATGTATATACCAATATATATTGGTATGATTTCCTGACTTTTAAACTGAGGAGTAATCACATATTATAATATACCCATACACCAAACAATTACAGAATATTGAGCATCACTATTAATTGATTCTGATTTATAACGAGATTGACTTAAAAATTATGCTGTTGCATAAACCAGTTGCCAAACATAAAACAACAGTTAATAAATCTAAGGTCAACAACAAAGCACTCCTAAATATCCCCACCTGCTGATTCCAGGCATGGTCATTAAAAGCCTCAAAGACTAGTCGGGTTGCAGAAGCTTTGCAGAAATTTAGGCTGATTTGGACTGCAGAAAAGTAAGTTCTAGATTCAAAACCCTTTAGAGAACTTCTTGTGTTGAATCCATACCTGTAGTGAAAGTATGAAAAAAAAAAAAACTTTCTGTGATTCTTCTTCTAAAGTTTTACAAAATTGTTTCATCTGTCTCTGCACCTCTGTGTTTTTGCCCTATGAATCCAGCAAACTAGTTTGATAACAGGAGCAGTCATGGAAGCAGACATTTTTTTATGGATAGAGACAATTTGCAAATAATTACACATGCAGATAGTTTCATTGATTCTCAAGGGATTACTCTTCTGAGTAAAATTTACTTGCATAAGTAAGAAGATACAAGTCTAAGGAATAGGTTCATCCAGCAGGGAAAAGGGACACACCACATAATGTAAGTGGTTCCTATTTAAGACATAGGGGTTGAGCAACTAACCAATTGCATGCAAATTATAGAAAAGAATTAGTCATGCAAATAATTTAAAAAACGAAGACAGTGTTAGAGGAAATCACTGACTGCTAGCAGGCAGTCTCCAAAGAGGCAGGTTCAGGATTTGAATTATTTTTTGCCGGTTACCCCGTGGCTCAGCTCGGCTCGGCAAGGCCGTCCTGCCGGCAGCGTCCCTGCGAGCGCCGGTGTCGGAGGCTGGTGTCTGGCGCTTGGCACCCCTCTGCAGTGAAGCCATCTGGAGCAGAAAGCGACACAAAGTGCAGAATGATTGATGTAATGAATGATCTAATTTCCCGATCCGTTAATCCCAAATTAAAATCCTTGTGGTAAAATTTAGGTCTTTGCATAGCATGAAGCGCTTTTTTAAAGAAGAACCCTTCTTATAATGAACTGACTTCCATTAGCAGGGGCGGCCAACACGCAGTATCCTTCATTAAGCAGTAGCACTGCTTCTGCAAATGAAGAAAAATGCTTTAGATATAGTGCGTAACTCAGCTCAGGAGGAGAAGCACAGCAAAGGCTCCAAAGTTAAGATGACTTCAGATCAATGCAGTTCAGTGCAGCAGCAGCTCCCAGGAACTGCAGTGATGAGGCTTTAAAATCACACAGAGATAAATCTGTGCTGAAATTTTCATAGACAGGAAGTTATTTCTCACCCCCAAAGTCTGTGCGGGACTAACTTAATGTTAGTATAAACTTCAGAGAAAGACAGATGTCGAGAGGCATAGGTCACGGGGAAGAGCTCTGAGATGCGTGCCGTGACGGTAATTGGAGGAGGAGGAGGAGAGGGAGGCAGGCGGCTGGTCTGGATGAGAGATGCTCCAGACAGCAAAGGGGGCTGCACAGCGCCGGCAAGCTTGTCTGGGTGGATGGAGATGAGGACGCAGCTGGGATCTCTCCCAAACCTACCACCAAGGGGGCTCCAAGGGATATGAAGAGGGGAGGCTCCCATGTTTTATCGGCTTGTAAAATGTGCCAAATTATTTAATAATTAATAAACTGGCTTTGTAGAATTACAAGGCTCGTGTGAATTGAAAATGACTCCAGGACAGCCTCTCTTGTTCTCTTCTTTAATATGAGAGTTGTTGGAAGTGAATCTCTATCATAAGACTTCTCTCCGGTTGCCAAATTTAGATTTCTTTGGCCAAGTTCACTGTCGATTTCAATGTGTTTGTGTCTGGGAAGCTGTACGGGTACATTCACTTCCAGCAGGAATGTCTTGTCTAATTGCACTGTGATTTAACTCTCACCCTGCCTTGCACAGACAACTGCCTTCCTTCCTTCTTGCTCCCACCTCCCTTTTCCCACATTGATGCCTGATCTCTGCTTATCCTGTGCCAAGCTTTCCTTTTGCTACCACTAATCGGAAAGGCCTGCCTGTTTGAGCTGTTCTTCCATCCAGTGCATTGCAGTAATTTTTCTAAAGGCTTTTAAGTGTAATGTTGACCGTTTTCCATTAGCCGAGAGAAGGCAGGATCACCCACTGGGTGGGCGAATGGGGTGCAGGCCCGGGTACTGGAGATCTGCTCTCGGCTTTTCACAGTTCAGAAGAGGTTTATCGCAGACAAGATCTGTAGCAAGTCCAAATTCCCTCCTGCTGTTTCCATAGCTGGAAAATGCTGAAACGCAGGAAAGGAGCATGCCCTGCAGAGCTGTTCTTTGCTTCCACAATGATGGGAAGTGTCCGCAGGCCGCTGCGTCTCCACTGCTTCCCTGCGGTCATGGACACCCCGAGCAGGACAGCACCCAGTTTCGGGTGGGCTGAGCCGCTGCTGAGTCCCTCGATCACCTTGTGGCACCTTGATTCGTGCTGAACGCAGAGTAATCAAATGTGATGATACCTGTAGGCAGTGGCATGTCACAAATGGTTTAAATCACCTTTCTTTTGGATGCATTTTCACTGACTGACAAGATAGGGTCACTGAACTGACAACAGCAGTTTGAAACCAGAAAGCAACGGGATTTGACTGACCGAGCTCCTTTGGGACTATTTTGCTTTACCCCTGGATGCAGCAGGAATTCCAGCAGAATCATATGATCATCCCTATCAGCAAATGCATGAGGCTCCACTTGCTCCAAACAGCATATGCTCAAGCACGGTGATTACTTCTCTGTCTTGCAACTCAAGCTGGTTTTCCATACAATCCATTTTCCACTGGTACCCACTCCGGAAGACAGCTTTAGGATCTTCATCATCAGAGACAAAATCTGTGCTCCAGTATTTCTGAGAGAGATAAAACGCAGTTGTCTCTTTCTTTGATCATCTCAGAGGGACTGAACTGTGTTTATAAACTGTCACTCACTCCTCTGTGCTGCTTGGAAAATCCTGATAAAATGCCCAGGCGCGCTACCAGAGGGATGATGAATGTCGGAAGCTAAGAGCTTGACTGCTTTTAATGCAGGGGATGGATTACGACCTAGTAAATGAATGCTTATTTTTGAAACACAAAAATAGAAAAATAAAGGAGAAAATATGTGCATGTTCAAGAGCAGGGTACGAGCATTAGTTGCTCGTACAGCCTGGAAACTCCAGTCTAGATCCAAACTTCTTTGTAGGAGAACCACAAAATTTAACATGCAAGATCTTGAAGGCAAGGACAGCCTCAAAGAAGGGTCACGTTATACAGAAGGAGAAGCAAGGGGCCTAGACAACAACTTCCCCAGAAGGGATTCACAGCGGAGCCGGGAGCAGGTGACACCATTCCTGAGTCCTCGTGGAGCTCCCTAAAGCAGAGCTGTCCTGCCTCTCCCGTGCAGAACTGTGTACGTGCATGAGGCCGAGTAATGCACAGGAGGAAGGAAATTCCCATCCTAACCATCGCCTGCGAGGCTCTGAAACGGTCTCCTTGGGGATGGCCAGAGGGTGAAAGCGCCCGTGAGAAACGGCTCGAGGAGCTGCCAGGGGAGACCCTGTCCCCCCCCCCGGGAGACCCTGGCAGCATTTCATTCCTCTGCCGCTTTATCTCAGAGCCTGAAATCTTTTGTGCCACACAGGTCAGGTTTTCTTTTCCTCTTTTAAATTCATTGAAGGGCTTTAGCCGCATTTCTAGTGATCTGTCAGTTTTAATAAACAAAGCAAACCAATACGGGCAGGTGCCAACCACTCCTAAAGCCGATCACCTTCTTGACCAGCTGGCAGTTTGGAGTAATTGGGGGCAATGAACTTCAGTGCAGCAGTTCTCCTGATTTGTTAATTATTTGCTCGTGCAGTCGGCTGAAGCAGGCCAGCCGGGAGCAGGTCGCCCAGGTGGGATGCGGCTATGAAAGCTCCTCTGGGGCCCTGCGGTGCTTCTAGCAGCATCACCCTTCCCAGGGGGTGCAGAGGTTGGCCCCTGTCTGCCTCATTGCTTGCAATCAGCAATGCAAATCTGCTGGGACCCTCGGTGATGGAGCTGCAGAGGCTGGTGCTGTGGCCATCGCAGGAAGCTGCTGCAAGCGCTGACTCATTGCCTACAGGTGCTTCTCTGGGGTAAGTTTGTGTCTGAGGGGGCTGACGGGGGTGGAAAGGTTTTGGGTCACAGCCAAAGTCTCATTCTGGTGTCTGAAAAAGCAGTGAATATGCATCCTGTGAGCGCGGAGCGGGTGTTTAAGTGTGTTACCAAAGAGGACTGCAGAGGCAGCGACTGGGAGAAACAGGCCAGGGTGCAGTAAGATCCCATCTGTACTAACTCGCAACTGGAAGTGCCTTTTTTCTCAGAAGACTGGTGGCTTGTTTACTTCTTGATCAAAATGGCCCTTGAGTTTCTTGCTTACCTTTTGCAATACACTTGTAAATTGTAATTTAACATTTCTTCTGAATAATTTATGGAAAGTGCAAATTGCATTAAGCAGTAATTACCTATGTGTTAAAGAGTTGCATGAAAGAACACAGAACATAAAGTTTAAGCAAGATAGCAATTGCAGAAGCTGCATTTTAGAGCCTGTGTAGCCCTACTAGGGCCCAATAAATAGGGCTTCCTAGCCAATGGCACGTCATCATTCCTGACACTTGAGGAACAGAAAGCCAAAAGCTCCTCCAAAAGTCATTGTATTCTTGAAGCCCTGCGTGTCTGGGAGGGTGTCTTTAACTCAGTAATGAGGCAGGCAGGTTTGTAAAGACCCCGCGTAACAACGAGAGCTATGATAGTTGTGTTGGTAATGGTTTTGTGTTGATGTGGATCACTGGCTAAACTTTTGGGCCTTACATCCTTCTCATACTGCCCGTAAGAACGGGCTGACTGCTAAAGCGCTTCCCAAAACACCTCTGCTCCTCAGTGAGTTCAGTAATTATAAAAATGCCATCGTTGGGTCCATTATGGACCAGGCTGACGCCAGGCCCCTCGCAGGCAGAGGCAGCACATGTGTAGTCCAGGGCACTGATTTCCAGCTTGAAACCAATATTAACTTATAAAAGATCTCTCCGTTTCTGTAATTTTAGGCAGAAATTGATTAAACAGTCTGGAGAGAGAAAGAAAAACAGCGAATGGAATAGGCAGGGATTCGAGTAGACCATTTAGCCTCCGCTCTGGGAGAAGATCATCTATTCTTAGACAATCCCCAGTAGACACTTGCCTGGCTTATTCCTAAAACCCGGCAATGGCAGGGATCCCACCGCTTCCCCAAATATCTGGTTACTCTGCCAGATGCTCGGGCCGTTTTTGGCAACAGGTCTGGAGCCGGCTCTGGGAAAGGACAGAGGTGGCAGGAGCTCTGTCGAACTCTCCAGTAGCAGTGCCCTGCTCCGGCTTCCCGCCTGCAAAGACGCTGCCAAATGATGGTCGTTAGCGAGGAGACTTCTCCTCAGACTCCAAGTTCTTACCCAAACAATCCAGTTATATTTAAATTGCTTTAAAACCATTAGAAATAATCAATTCACATTAAAGATCTGCAATTCTCGGCAATCAATCTGCTTGTCTGCCTGCAAAGTCTTCTGGGTTTGAGGAAGTTCTCCCGAGTTGGCTTGTGGTGCGCAGGGCGAGATAGTCGGTGTCCCCCAGGGACGATGCTGGTTTCCGCGCTCGTCTGCGCAGTGAAGGGCGCTTGGTCTTGGGCTGGGGGCCCAGCGCTTGTCTGCAGCAGCCAAATATGCATGTAAATCTTGAACTTTCCTTTTGCTGTATCTCTTGTTTTGCATGGCTCACCTTGGGGAAAAAATTCCTTGAAAAGAAGAGAAAGTGAGGGGGGGAGAAACCCAAAACAGGGAAGGGAGGGAGCTGAAGTTGAAGGGGGAGCTGTTGGTCTCTGTATATTTGAGAGAGAAAAAGAGAGAGAGAACGGGTTTATCCATCCAGCAGGTAGGGATATGAGGGGGAAAAAAAATCAAATTGATCAAAAAATTAAATATTCATAGGACATTATTCATTAAGATTCATCTTGCCAAGTGGGTGAAATGAGGCAAGGGAAGAAATTAGCTTGCTTGAGAGTGTCAAAGTGATTATGTGATTAAATTGCAATTTATAATTTCTCCTTCAAAAATGTTACTCCTTGACTTGTGTTTCTGCCCCCTCTCTATTTTTCTTCGAATCTCCCGTTATGTGTGTACGATTGGTAAATGTGTAGGGCTTGTCTTAAATGAAAGCAGTCATTTGGCGCACTCGTGTGTGCGGATCCGTGTTCCCGATGCTCATCCTCTGCCAACTTTTCCAGGGGTGTATTTTTCTTAGCTGATACTAGCATGTCTCCTGGATGGCCTCTGCACAGATCCGTGGTCTCATTTACTCAGTTTCTGTGCTCATCTTTGCTGTGGTTGAAATGAAGCAAGTCCTCAGCTTTTTGTCCTATTACGTAGTGTAATCCAGCTGAATATACAAGGAGATTTGGTGCAAAGCAAACCAGTGTTTTGGTGCTGGCTTCTCTGATCCCTCTGCAGTTCAGTCCTTCGCATACCCAAATCTCGGCTCCTTAGCATGTTTCAGACTTATCTGACACAGGCAGCGCAAGCAGGGGAAAAACTTACTCCAAAAATCTCACTCTCATTTGAACAGCTCAACCTCATGTTTTTCTTGTCCCCTCTAACCTAGGAAGGGGAGCAGAGCTATTTCTTTTGCTGCCCGATAAAGATTTAGCAGCATATGTTGGCAGTTGAAAAAATACAATATTAATTCATGGCTTGTTTATGAACAGCGCAAGGCTTGCACAGGTTAATTAGTTGAGGCAGGCTTTTCTTCAAGTGGATGAGCAGGCATGGTTTTTATAGCTCTGTCGCCCAGTTTATTTGTTCATTTTCTGTTTTATTTGGAAATACACTCGTACTACAATAAATAAATCAACCATGACAAGGCTTATGTCTGCAGCAAACATTTAAGCCCTGCCAAGGTAGTAATCCCCAGCATACTTGCAGTTATCAGCCCTGGCAGGAGCTGGATATCTTCCCCATGCCGCGGGGCAGGTGGATGGTGTGATCGTGGAGCTGCGCCAAGCGGCGGTGCGGGCCGGGGCCGTGGCAAACGGCCGGGAGAGGAGCCTCCCGCGCCGGGAAACCTGCCCGTCTGCCAGCCGCTGCTGTGGGCTCGACCCCGTATGGGTGTTGTCAGCTTGAATGGCTCAGACAAACGCTAAATTTATGTCACTACTTTTTTTTTTTTTTCCTCTCTCCCTTTTCCTCATTACCTTCACATTACATCAGAACTCTTCCTCAGCAGAATAAACTCAAAACAGAAAGAGCTGCCCTGCTCTGATCAAACACTGTTAGTGGATAGAGGGGCTGCTTTGCTCGGAGGGGATGAAAGAGTTAACCATGGCTATTAAACAAAGTTCCCTGTTTGTGATGAAATTAAGCACTTCACTGTTCTTAGGGCAAACATCAGAACTGCGGCATAGCTGGAGCAGAGACGGGCACCGGTGTTGCAAGGGAAGCTGCAGAGAGGAGATCTTAAAAGGGAATTAGGAGAGGTTTTGAATAGGTTGTTTCCAGCAGACACAGTAGGGCTCTGAGTAGCTGCTTTCCTGACAAGAAACTGAGATGTGAAGTGGTATAAAATATTGAATATGTCTGAGATGCAAGGTTTTGGCAAGTCTCCAGATCTCACGTACTAAGGCTTCTCCAGAACCAGTCATTGGAGAATATTTGCTGGTCAAACATGACTCTCTCTCCCTAAATTCGGTGATATATGCCATCTCTGCAGCAAATGCTGGGCCGATGTTGGTGCATCTCAAATCCAATGCGAGCAAGCTGTGAGCGTTTCCCTGAGAACGCATCTCCCTTGGGAATCTAGAGAACTGCAATCATCTCTCCCTAATGCTGTTTTTGCTCCAACTAATAAGTGATGTCCAGGAGAACAGAATGAAATCCCCCATTCAGAGCAATGAGAACCCTGGCCTTAGGAAAGGGACAGCATTGAGGACACGGATTTCGGATAGGGAATGCAGCATGTGCAGAGGAAGAGGGGAGCGTTGATCCCTTGCGGGCCTGACCACCTCCTTCACCTTAGTGCTGGTTAATAGCATTGCTCTTGTAATTGCTGTTGCTTTAATCATTATCCTGTGTCCCCAGAGTGTCACCTGTTTACTGCCAGGCCCTTGAACTGCCAAACTGCTGACAGAGGAGTGCATTTTTCAGAAGGAGCCCGTGCCCCAATGCCGAAATGACCTTTTGCAGTCATGGTCATAAGAAAAAATATTACCTGCTAACCTAAATGCTGTGCTCTTGGATTGGAAAAGCTACACAGCTTTCCGAGTCAACGCAGCATGAAAATGTGCAAGCTGGTATCCTGCAGTCAGGATATGGGCAGGGTCCGTATGCAGACAGCCAGAAAGGAGGAATAAATCTGGCAGTGCTGGAAATGCTGGCATTGCTTTTAGACACGTGTCGTCTTGGCAGTCACAGAGGTGTTGGTGTCTTCTGTCATGTTTCTCCTTCTCTTATCGACAGATATGTCCTTGGACAGGATAACAAGACTCGTGGCACAAGGAAGGTGGTTCAGGAATAGCCTGGGCCGGGAATGCAATGCCCTGTGCGATTTTTGGGGACAGGGTATAGCTCCTTTATCCCTTGCTGCCCATTCTCCTATCCCCATGGTTGTGGGGAAAAAACACAATTTTTCTGACAGGAAGTTCTGAGGACAAATGTGATAGGGATTATGGACCACTTGCTGTCATAGGCCAGAAGGCACACTGGTGACAACACACAGAAACAGGGGGAAAAGCTTGAAAAGAGGACAGCAAAAGGAGAAGGCAATAGTGGAGAAAGAGGGAAGGAGAGAGGGAGGAATAAGCCTGATATATCACTGAATCTAAAAGCAGAACGCTCCCTAAGTCCCCAACATAGAAACCTAATAAGAATATCTAATAAAGAGTAGGTTCAGGCTGATAAAGTTAGAATTAGTACATTGGAAAGGCACAGAGCTCAAGGAAAATGCAGCCCGATTAAACTGCTCTAAATCAGTTTACTTGGTTGTTTCTGCTTCACTTGCAAGACATCGTTATAATTACTTGGCATTGGCAAGCCATTACTCAAAGGTTCTGGGCCAGAATAGCAGAAGACATGATTGTCTCATAAACCTAATGAGCCATATTGATTACCACAGGATAAGGACTGAGCTATAAACAGCCCATATTCTTTATTTGTCTAGTTGTTAGATCTGTATTTGCAGCCTAGACTTGACAGTGAGTTATGTGAGGATGTGTGCTGTTACGTTACTTCTCAAATAAAGCAAAGTTAAGCATATGCATTGCATTCAGTTGTAACCAAAATCAATAATAGATGGAAAGTGAATTTAGACCCTGCTTTGAATGCTGTCTCCATTTAAGAAAATGCTGGTAGAAACTACAGCCCAGTGCATTCATGAGCTAATGACAGTGGTAGTTTTGGAGTTATAACGCTTATGAAGTAATTTTCAAAACAAAGGTCCATTACCAGTTTATAGGAACTCTGTTCTGCCTGCCTCTCTCCACTGAATGAGAAATTATTAAGCAAGTGCTTTGTCCCTGCTTTGAAATTCTATGTCTGCTTTCAGGATAGAAATAAATTGGTAGAAAACTGGAGTTAGTTCAATTATTAAAATCATCTAGTTCTGTCTGTCTGAAGAACACATGCCACCGAATTGCACAGATTGTCTTGGGCATCGAACCATCTCCTCCGTCCTGAGCGAGAGGACGGCTGTCGAACGAGGGCCTTCCTGCGCAGAGTGTCCCCAGCCCTCCCGGGCCAGCTCTCCCAACGGTCAGCTGCTGATGGCCTCCTAATAAGTGCAGAGCAGCCAAATCGGCTACCAAGTATTTCTGTCAACTGTCAGAAGTGTTAAAGCAGTTTCCACTGGAGCTTTCAGGAAGTAATTTGCTTCCAGGCTCCTAATTGCATGAGCACAGGCTGGTTTTTGCGTTGTGTCGGACATAGGATTCCTGCCGAACTTTGTGCTAATACCTCATACAAACACACGCAGGAGCCTCCTCTCTCCTCGACCATATTTAATAACTCTTCTCAGCTCCTCTAGCAACCCAGCCCATTCAGACATCGGCTACCTGCTGTCCCCCGTGTCTGCTGTATTTGTCCGGGAGTATCACGCTGTCAGTAATCCCACGCCACCATGCAGAGGAATTGATCTTTTTTCTGAAAGCAGACACAAGGAGCATCCATGTGTGTGAAACGCTGCTTAACCCGTTCTCTGCTAACCCTCCTTTTTAGCCCTCTGAAATCCCTACAGGGCATGAGACGCAGCCTCCGTGTGCCCGGTATGATGGGCAGCGTGGGAAGGGTTAACAGCAGCTCTTGCAGTGCAGTCACTGTTGCACAGTGATTTTCAGAACCAGCTAGGAAAACTGCACAACACCTGATGTCTATGTTATTTTCTCTTTGGCTCTTTTGAATGCAACAGGGTTTTGTTTTTAATTTTCCTTGCTCTGATGAATGTGTCAAACCTTATAAGCATTTAACTCCCTCAGAATTCGGGGTCAGATTAGGACTTTTTTGTCTCTCCTCTCAAACTTTTATAGTTGCTAATGCTCTGCCAGTCTGTGTCCTGCAATACGTAAGTCAAGGGTTGCTGTAGTGTTGCAGTCACAGCTTTGCTGAGAAAAAAGCCGGGAACGGCAATCTCCACAAATACAAGTCAGATGCATTTTTCATTCTGTGCCCAGCATATTTCTGCCTCTTGCTCTGAAGGTGGCACACTACATTTGTTGTTGCTGGAAATTACTATTTTTTTTTTTCTTAAAGGTTTTCAATCTCCATTCATTTAACTTAAACGCTATGTGCTAAGACTCTGTGCAGGAGCAGGAAAATGGCAAAAGCATCTCCTGGGAAGATGCTGCCAATGATGTGCTTGCTGTGGTCTCTCAGCCCATCTGCTGCAAGAGGTGATGTGACTCCAGAAGCTGGGACTTATGCTACCCTGCTTTCTTCTGCCTGGCTGTTGCTCTGGCTTTGTTTTTAAACAAAATTATTCCTTTTCCTTTGAACGCCCATTTTTCTTTTTCCTCCCTCCTGGGCTAGAAAAGCAGATTACTGCAGTAGACCCTGTGTATGCTCTTTGCAAAACAAAAGGAAAAACACAGCAGAGGCAAGAAAAGAAACAAAAAGCTTCAAATCCCCTTTGAATTAATCTGAGGGAACAATTTGCAGTGTAACTCTAAGCCTTTATCGAATGACCTTGCTCTGAGATTGCCAAAAGAGGGGCCTGTTGGTTTCTGAGGGCTCCTGAGCTTTTCTTTCTTGTTAGCTGCTTTAAAGGAGCAGGTGCTGCCTCACAGGGGCAAGGCTATTTCTTGCATCTTGTTATATATGTTAAAGCCTGTGCTATATTTCCATGCAAATTCCTTTTTCCTGTGCAGACAATTTTTTAAGGAGAGACTGAAGACAGGAGAAGGGACACTCTCATCTGCTAAGTTTTGTCTTGTAACCCAAATGAGTGTTTATACCAAAATAATTTGCAAATCACAAAGGAAGCATTTTACGCCAGCCTGCTCACCTCTTTGAAGCAATAAATGAAGACCCCAAAACGAGCAGATCAGATCACCCATTGAAGACTCTACTTTTCATATTCTTACCACAGCTCTTTTTTAATTAGAAATGTTGCTGAGCAGTGAAATTTGGACCTTACTCTGCATTTTGAATGCCTTCAAATGAATGATCTTTGTGTTGTTGATTAATTATTTGCATACCTGGAGTTTCTCGGTGCCCCAGATAGCAGTGGGAGCACCAGGCTGTGTTTGGTCCCTGCATCAGAGGAGCCTGCAGTCTCTGCTGGAGATGAGACATGGACAACCTGACGTGAGGCAGCGGGGGGCACTGGGCCAGGCTCACGGTGCTGCCCCACGTGCATGATGTCTTTCACCAGCACCCAGGAGGAGCCTCGGCAGGAGACTTGACATTTGAGCATTTCTAACTTCTTTCTTTACTGAATCTTGGAGTTTGGTAGGTTACCAGCAGAATGTCTCTGCTTCAGTTTGCTAGAAAATATGGTCCATCTTCAAAACGCTGAGTTCAGCCTGGCCTTGAACTCCTTATGACCAATGCTGGACCAGTCCTCTCCCATGTGCCTTGGGACATGTTCAGAAATGCTAGCTGCTCAAAACAGTCGAAATGAGGCAGTAGGAAATTAAATATGCTTATTAGAGCTAAAAATAGCAGCTCTGTTCTTTGGTGATACATGAAAAGCCCCTTACACCAGAGAAATACTTTGGACCTCTGCCAGGCAACAGCAGATGCAGAAACCCTTTTCCTGTGTTGCTTGGGGAGCTGATGGCTGTTGTCTCTTCAACGTGGAGTTCCTATTTTTAGCAGCAGATCAATGTACTCTTTTCTGCCTGTGAAGGAAAACGCAGGCTGTCTGGCCTGCATGGCAGGTGTGAAGAAGCCTGCATTAAATATTAATTCGTGTTAGACAAAGAGCCGTTTCATCTCTGTCATTCGAGCGACACAAATGGAAAATCCATGCAGCCCTGTTGACACAGCGGCGCTGACAAGGTCGGGATCGATGGGGCAGCTGGTGGGGACGTGCACCGCGCTTTGCTGATGTGTGAGCTGTAAACCACTGGGGTCTGTGAGGAGTTTCCCCTCCCTCTCCAGTGAGCAATCATCTTTGGGCTGAACGCTTCGCTGATTCATGTCGCGTTGACTGGGGAATGGGTTAGGCGGCAGAAACAGCTGGAGATGGCATGTTCTCTAGCGATGCTTTGAGCCGAGTTCCTCAGACAGTGGGCTCTGAGGGACACCAAGCATTTTGCAACCTGATATTAATTACACTTAGCAATGCCCCTTTTATTGCACTGTCTGTAATGTCAGCCAATATTGCCATCCTAGGATTTGATATGGGGAAACTGAGGCAGACTGGGTAACACAGGTCTTCTGTGGTCTTCAAAAAACTAGCAGAGCCAGTGCTAAAACTTAATTACCAATCCAGTCATTTAATATGTGTTCCTCCTAAGGATTTTTGTCATTCAGACTTGCTACAGAGCTGCTCTTTTCCCAATAACTGTTTTCTTCAGATACAGCTTTGAATTCCATTCCTGCCCATACAAGAGGGAGCTGAAATGTTGGCAAAGATAAACCAGCTCCATCTCTCCGGCCAGGAGATGCAGAACTGCATCCCTGTGGTAACGGGCAGCCTTGTAAGTCCAACCTGGGATCTCTGGATGAAAGTATGTGAGCTTTCTGTGATCTATAAAATCCTCATCTAGCTCTGCATATGGCCTAAGCCACCAAAATGGGGAGAAACGTCTTGCATGGAGGCCCCTGGGCAAGCACCATATGAGACTTCTTCCTCAAATCCCTGGAAGTGGAGGTGCAATTCCCTGTGACAAGGAGTAGAGTGCTGAGATTTTGCTGGCTTGCAGGGATCCTGGAATCATATTGTGCAGATAACGAGCAGTCAGTGTTGTCACTCCACACAGGCAGGTTAATCCTCTAAACTTGAAATGTTTCATCTGGAAGTAGGTATATTTGATCATCCAAGGAAAAAAAGTTAAATAGGAGCCCCATGCAAATAGGAAATTATGCAAATCACCTTATATATTAGGCTGATAAAGTTTATGATTGCTATTTCAACTCATGTTGCCTGAATGCAAATTCCAAAGTAATCTGCTAAATGTGAGCCAGCCTGACACGCATGATAATATCAGGACAGTTCCCTTGGTACTTTGTGCTGTAGGGCCTCAACATGGCTCTCCACACAAGCATTTGGGTTTTTTCCAGCGGTTGCTGACATTTATTAGACTAGCCTCCTTGCTGCTCCCCAGCATCTTTTCTTCTTGCTAAGCAAATTTTAATTTCAGAGACCAGAAAGCCAAGCCTGGAAAGCAGCTTCTCTTATCCAACAAAACAGAAGGGATGAAGCCATCAACACAAGAGCTTTCCCTTTGTATTTCTTCCTTTTCCTGCCCCAGGAAACCAAAATCCTGCCCACCAAACCAAATCTGAGTGATTCAGTGTTCAGCCAGGACTCACCTGGGCTGGGTTTGAACTGAGCATAACTTCAAAAATGAATTGTCCATTAGCAATACGAAGAAACCTGACTGGAGACTGCTGCTGTTCCTCCACTCTGCTGGATATAGTAGAAAATCTCCATTAGCTGCTATCTGTTCAGCTCCCTCCAACAATATCATATGCTGTTTTGGATGCTTTCCTTAAATATCCTCCTATTCTGTCTGGGAGGAGAGTGGGGTCTAATGCAGGTGGTTCACATGGACCATTGCCTGGCTTACCAAGGGCCTTTAGATTTACCTGTGTTGACTTGATGGAAACTTCCGAGTTCCCTTTTGCTTTGGTAGCTTTTTCAGGAAGATCTTTACTGTGGCTGCAGCAGCACTGCCACAATAATTATGCATGCATGCTGGTGAGCCTGCAGACTGCCAGTGCCGAATTAGCAAAGGCTCCGAGATGCGAGCAGGCTGGCCTGGAATTAATAGGGGTGGCCACACAAGTGTCCTCTCATTATTAAACTGAATGAGTCATTTTTTTCAATAAACTATTATACATGATAGAGAAAGGGCTTCCTGGGTAATAAAAGCTCAGCTGTATTTTCTCAGCAGATGCAATAAAATGAAAACCTGACCAAGTTCTGGAGCAGCATCCAAGATGCAATCCATCTCCCGCAAAGAGACTCAAGTTTTCTCTTGCACAACAGAATTAGATACTATAGTTTGCTTCCACATGAACCAGTGTTTTCCTGAGCTATTATAACAGTTTTCAAGCCTGACTCTTCTCTCACTGATTTAATGCTTTTGTGACTTCACTAAAATGTAGGATAATTCATGCTTTTTGGAAAAAGAATGTTCATTCAATGAGAGTTTTAAACCTTGTATCCACCAGATTGAAAGAGTCACCCCATGTATTTTTTTTTTAGGTGTTTCTCCTCTGTACCTGCAATGCATTAGCTCATTCCCTGTGGTGTTCATATTTAAACAAGAACTTGCCCTCGCCTTCCATCTCCTCCTGAGCTGACATCTTGCTGGAGCCATCCTGCGCACCTCTGCTTCTCCATCTGTAAAACAAAAATAATGTTCACTAGTCATCATGTGAATTTTTTAAGATGTGAAACTGAGGAATAAGAAGTATTCTTGAATGCCCAGCCCTGCTGCTTCCTTCTGCTTTTGGGTTATTAAGTATGCTGGGGAGAAAATATCAGCCTTAGGTTTTACCGTTACCCAGATCTTGTTTGGTTTTGTTTGTTTTCAAACCTTTTTTTTTTCCTCCCACTGCCATTGCGAAAATAGCAAGTGCATGAGCGAGGAAAACTAAATATGCTCCAGGTGTTTGACGCTGTTGTTTATCTTGCTATTTAATCTCTTTGCAGAGTGTGCATGTGGAAGGGCTCTTGATTTCCCTCCCATTAATGTCTGACAGCTCTTTGCAATGACTGCACCCGTCCTTGTCACGCTCACGGGGTCTCATTTCCGAACTGGAAATGGTTGAACGCAAACAGCTCGTGCTGCCAGTGGGCGTTGAGCTGATGTAGCCCTGTGATTGAAGAGCAGCTCCTGCAAGGAACGGAGGTGGGCATGGCCAGTGATTTGCTAACATCTGCAATGCGTAGTGTCAACGTTAGAGTGGAGCCCTGGTGTGATACCAATGTGCACATGCAAAACAGGTGACATTCCCTGCCCCACGCAGTTCACGCTGGATGTTATTGGTGTTATTCATTGATGCTGTTCAGGGCCGAAGTTTGGCTGGCAGGTAGAGTGTGCAGGCTGGCATGGGTCACCAATGTCCCCTTTGCAAAGCAGGAGCAATCCACGGGGCGAAGCTGCAGGAAAGGGCTGGCGGCTCAGTCCTCCCCAGCATGTCGTTTCTGGAAGCAGAGGCTGGGCAATGTAGCGCTGGTGCCCAGAAAACAGTCGCTGGGCTGCAGCTGTCAAACACAAACTTCTGAACTGCTGTACCACGTTCTCCAACACTGTGTGTATCCGCTGGAGCTCGCCTCCAGGGGGAAGCGATGCCTCCGGCTAATGGATGAGTGGTTTGAAGAGAACACGACCAATTTGCAAAGACCAGCACATGAGAGCACAGCGTTACCAAGTGTCTCTTGGCTGCCATACATCCGTCACGGACGTGGCCGCTTGCAGGCGAAGATGTGGCCCAGCACTGTGTTTGCGAGGGAAACCTCCCCGGGCGGAGGGTTTGCGGTGCAGACGCTCGGCTGAGCCGCGGGACCCGGCCCGGCTGCACGCCGCCTGGCTCTGCCTTTCCCACTGCGGTGGAAAGGGCTAAAGACCAAGGGGAGCAGATGATTATCCATATTGGCAATTTCAGAATAAGCTGCGGCTGGAGTCCTTCCCCACAAGAGCCAGAGCCTGCGAATGTCAAAGGTTTCTGCAAGCTGATAATCGGAGACATGTTTGCTCTTGGCCTGCCCGGAAAATGGGGGGCAGAGGGGGAGAAATGTCAGATGCGCAGCTCTGATCTCACCTCCCCGATCTGGCGTCTCACTAATCCCTAACTGCCTCTCGGCCGTGCCGCCAGCCCGTGCCAGTGTGTCCAGGGCTGTCAGACTGGTCTTGGTGAAAAAGAGGGGGCAAAAAAAACCCTCCTGTGAAAACATGCTTCTGGTTTTCCGTCTTGGTGCAGCGCTGAGCTGCCTTCCACGCGCTATCGATACGCGGAGCCCCAATACCGACTGCAGCGGCTGCTGCTCTCTCAGCCTGCCTCGTTGCCCAGGCCTTTAACATGTTCCTTCCACATCTCTCTCCTCCTCTTTCTCCATCCCCCCTTCACCAGCTCAGATGCAATCGCAGCCTTTGCGGCGGCCGGGCCGTGCTCCCTGCTGCCGAGGCGGTGTTAGTGCCGGTGTCTGCCGTGCTCCCCGGAGAGACCGGCATCTCCGCCGAAGCTCTAGGGGCAGGGCAGGGGAAGGAGCCATTTAGCGCGTGTTAAATGGCTCATAGCTGCCATATGGTTGCTTCAACCTCTCGGGCCCAGAGTCCTAGCGAATCGTTTAGTCGGTCTTGTGGTGCCAGTAGCGATTCTCCATGCATTCCCCTCGTTTTAAGCATGGTGCGGTGAAACATCCAAAAAATTCTCCTAGGGGAAAGTTTGGAATACTGGAGCTCCTTTGGTATTTTTTTTATGTATGAAATGTTTACAGATATATTTTAATAGTGCTCTTCAGTCAGGATGTAAATTGGATTAGCAGTGATCTGTTGTTTGCCCTGATGGCAGTGGCCGGCTGTGAGCAGCCCTGGTGTTGGCCATGGAGCTCGAGAGCAGGAGCTTGCACTGGGAGGTCTCTGCTCACCCTGCAAGGTGCAGATGGATGCAGGGCGTCGTGCAGAGGGGAGAGGACTTTAAAAACACTTTGAAACACTTAAACAAAGCAATGTCTGCTTCACTGCCAACAGACTAGCTTTTTCTGCGCTGCCTGGCAATTCTGCACCTCACCAGTGGTTAATAGATGAAAAGAAACCACCCTGTGGCAGATTCATCCTTGGTCTAAGGAGACACTAGTGAATTATCCTAGAATTTCTGGTCATAGCATTATTTTCCCTGTTTCGGGGGGAAGGAGCTTAGCTTAACGTCGAGGTTGGCCGCCGGAGCCTCTTGGAGGAGGGAGTGCTGCCGAGCACTGGCTCCAGGTCGTCTTTCTGCCCCATTGCTCCCCATTAGGAAAGCCCTTGGAGCAGCGCTGCCTGCTGAGAGAAGCCCTTCGAAGCACATTAACATAACAGCAGAGCTGGCACACAAATAACCGACAAAAGCCAAGAAATTCAGAGTCACCGGGAGCTGCTTGAGGATTTTGCTGTTGCTGGCAGGCTTAAAGCGTGGAGCGCTCAAATGCAGACCCTGGGTATGAGGCAAGGGCCAAGTTGCTCCTATCGGCAGAGGACGTTCCGTGTATGCCAGCGTATGATCTGGATACTGTGACACTGGGATCTGTGAGTCACCGTGGTGGAACAGCTCTGGAAAGCTTGGGTTTCCAGCTTCTCTGTGGTCTGTGGCAGGAGTTTCTTGCTCTGAAGTCCTGAAAAACCTGTTAACTCTTAAAATGGGCATCAAATATTGCTGGTATAGTATTCACTAATGGGCCAAACATCCTTTCCTAGCTCGCTTCCGAAGTTAGAGGTGACAAGGTCCTCTCATCTTGAGAGCTTTGCAGGTTGCTGTTCACGGCACCTGGCCAGTCTGCAGATGGATGAGGAACCCCCTGGGCTTAGGCGGATGGGCAGAGCTGGATTCAGCCTGTTCCCAGCACTATTCCCCATCCCATGACAGCAGTTTCCTGAGGACTTTTGCAGGGGCGGGAGGAAGGGGAGGGTCTGAAAAACTCCCTCCTGTAAGGAGGTGGAGGAAAGTCTAGGTCCTGTCAGGTTGGTTTTTAAAGCCCTAAAAGTAAGTTTTTTCTGAACAGATGTAAATATACAACTCCAAGGGCAAGTCTAGGATTATAGCTCTCTTGCTGCTGAGAGGAGAGGACTGAATCCCAAATTTAGTGCTTGTGGAGGGGCAATGAGGTGGGTCTTAGTATTCAAAGTCAGCCCACATACATCATTAAGGATATGTAATTTTTAAGAACCTCTATTATTAATTAACATTTATTTTACAATAATGCCTAGGGAACCCTAAATGAAATCAAGGTTCAGTTATGATAAGGCTGAACAAAAATGTAACCAGTGCTGGCTGTCCTCGGCCAGTTCCTCCCATGGGTGACGTGGGCCTGGGACTTTCTTAACCATCGATGTGAATGATGCTAGTGACCGTTTGGCAGTGCAAGAGCCCTGATATCCATGGGTATGAACGTTGCTGAAACAAGGTTAATGCTGCATCCAGCAGCTGTTCATCCCTTCATTTTGACCGAAAAAAAAAAAAGGCAACAAAAAAACAGTGAAGCATGGAAAGTACTGGCTGCTGTCCTGAAAAGAAAAAAAATACTTTTGTATCTGCATTGCAATTGAGGCTGAAATGTGAGCAATTCCTATCCTGGGTGTTAATTTATCTGCTTGTGTTTCTGCATAAATGAACACTTAGCACTAATATTTTTTTCCCTCAGTGGTGAATTCAAAGCATTTTGCAAGGTGGCTGCAGGAGCATTCGCTATTTCATAGACGAACCGAGATGAAGTGCAGAGAGAGTCCTCCCTGCTCCCCCACGGGGAGTTTGGCAGGGAGCAAGGAGCCCGGGGCCAGTGCTGGGAGGTTTCCTCCTCATTTGGAGAGGCTTCCCGGTTCTCGCAGAAGTGAGCTGCTTTTGTAAGGTAATGGGATCCTGGCGCAGCCGGTGCCTCTGACTTTTCTATGGGTATTACCTGAAAATAAAGTGGCTTTCTGCTAACTTGCTCAGTACCATGTGACACAGAATAATGCCTAACTTTTGCACCCTTCATAACTGACCGTGTGCTCCGCGTTATGCTGTCGAGAAGATGTATTGTTTGCTGAGTACGTCCCCAGATGCAGCGCTTTGCTTTGCTGCTTCCACCCCCGCTGCGTTTTGCTAGGTGAGCTGCATGCTTCAGCAGGTCAGTTTTCTGCAGATTTCTCCGGCTCTGTGATCCCCGTTCGGTGCTTGCGAAATGGTCAAAGCATTTTGCCCGAGGTAGACGTTTGCTGCTGAGAGCTGTTTCCACTTGGATCTCATCGGAGCCGGCTGCTGCAGCACGTGGGAGGCCAGAGACGTGTGAAGAATAACGGGGAGGAGGCGGATGTCCAGGATGGCAATGAGCCGGCGGCATCCTTGCTGAGCACGGAAAAGTTGCAGCGCAGAGCTGCATTTCTCTGTCAGATCCTTCTTAGACTAGTCTTGAGATTCAGAAATTTGGAAGTCCAATTCCAAACTTGGATTTGTGTGAATTTTGCTTCCCTATAGCAAGGTCCAAAACAGAAAAATCTTGCAAAAGCTGTTTCTTTCGCAGGAGCTGGGATAGCAGGGTTCTTTCCATAGCTGGTTTAACACCTGGCTGAGTTTTTGAGTTAATTACTTCCTTTGGAATGTTTGTTTATTTGTTTTAGTGCTGTTAGGTGTACTATGCTGTGGTACGATTAATCAGGTGTCAGGATGCTTACAGCCCTGATATAGGCATCTTTTATTAGCTGGTATTTAAACTGGAATAGCTTTGCTCATTACAATGGGTTCAACCAGGCCTCCCAGTCCCAAACCTCTGAGCAGTGCAGTGAGGCTGGGAGAGCTAAACCTGCATCTGAATTTTGCAGAGAGAGTTTCAGGTTTTTGGTGGTTTTTTTTTTTTTTCTTCCTCTTTTTAATGCAGGAAGAGATGCTCCACAGCTTGAGAGAGTAATGTTAAATAATAAATCGGTTTCCATGAGGGAGAAATAAAACAAAACCAACTGGCTTGCAGGAGCAGCACAGGAAGTCCGGGTTTTGTCTGCGCTGGCGGCACCACTGCGGCTCACCTCGGCTGGGCAAACAACCGTTGCCAAAACCAAAATCAGGCCAGATGCTCTGCAGTGAGAAGCAAAGCGGGGTCCTGCACCCCAGGGAGCGCTCATCTGCAAAGCATGATTGGTGGGAAGCCCCGAAAGGTTATCATCTCGGCTGTTGATTGTGGGAAAACACCTTTCGAGTACGATATTTATAAGGAGAGATGTTAATGACTGTTCTCGCTGGCTGGACGAGCGCGCTCTGTGCACAGCGATGCCCAGGCCCTAGGAGATCTCCCCGACCCTTGGCACACGCTGCGGGTGTTTTCTCATCGTAGCTTCTTGATTAAAGAGGAGGAAAAATCATTGTAATTGCAATGTCCAATTGTCAAATATGGTCAGCCTGGAAATCAATCCAATAAAAATGGAAAACAGGGAGTTTGGGGGAGGGAGGCTGGCAGAAAGAGGAAAAAGATTTTTGCTTGGAGACTTTAATTAAAATGCCGCAAGAGGTTTTTCAGGACATACAGCAGCTCTTCCTAGTTTGGTGAAGAGATAAAAGCCTCTCGGTAAATGCTGACACACTCGGTAACTGTTTCGCTGTTCCCAGGACAGCTGGAAGATGCCGTTTACAGAATCGTCCGTAGGGGATACGGAGGGGGCTCGTGGCAGCGGAGATTTGCATTCAATATTTTAATACAGTTTTCTGAGAGCAGCAAAACCGCAGCATCCCTGCGACCCGGAACCTCTGCCCCACATGGAAGGAAAACGTGACGGCTGCAGGACAACAGCCCGGTGAGGTTGGTGTAGTTCACAGCAGGAAAAATGAGGGGGAAGGTGGAAAAAAAAAAAAATTATTGGCAGCGTGGCCTTTCCGTCACGTTTGGCGCCCGTGTTAGTGTCTCGGGGGAAGACGGACGCCTGATACCCGTCCAGACAGCAGGCGCTCAGTGACGGGGCCACGTGCCAGTGTGCGCCTGTGGTGGAGTCGGGGCTGAACCTGGGTCTATCGGCCCGCAAATTGGGCCCATCAGGCTAAAAGAGCTAACGGTAAAGATAAAAACAAGTCCCAGTAAGCCCCTATAGCCTGATAAGGCTGATACTGAAGATAAAGATAAACCCTGAGGAAGGAGTGGTGTTTTACGAGCGCTGGCCTTGGAGATAAGCTGGTTGGGAGAGTGCGGGGGCGAAGCGGGAAGGGGGCTGTCGCGGGCAGCCGGATGCACCCACGTGCACCTCCTCCAAACCCCGCCGGGGATGCAGTTTACCCCGATTTGGCCGTAGCAGCCCCATGCTGGCAAGGAGGCTCCACAAGCGAAGACAGGCAGTAACATTTTATTGCTATATGTTAAAAGGTGGGCTATAAGGTTTTAATTTTTTTTCTGATTTAGTTTGCAAACAGCCTATGTTGCTTTATCTACAGGCTCTGTCTCTGCAAATGACACTTTCTGAGGATGATTTCATCTAGAATCTGGTTTCCTAAGTGTATTATTTTCAGGGCATATTATTCACAAAATCAGTACAGAGTTGCCTTTTGTGGACAGGATTCCAGATACTCTCATTTAAGGTTAGCTGGAGCCTGTTTTGGATTATTGTATTCTTAAGTGGACAAGATCTTAGCTAGTTGACAAAAACAAAGAGATTATTTAAGTCAGTTGTTTAAAAGAAGCCAACCAGGGTGCTCTGGAAAAGGCAACTGGTGAACATCAGAAACCTTAATGCTACTAAGTCTGTTTACTCATTAAGTGCAGCTACGTTCCTCTCCAAGATTACACAGTCTGAGAGCTCTGGTGCTCAACTGGAGAAGCTGTTGATATATCAAATTACAATAGTGTTTCTGAGTCCGTTTAGAATCATCACTGGAAAATGTGAACGTGGTTTCTTGGCAGTGCTTGAGCAAATACACTCATGCACACTTGAGCTGGAAATCTGCTCCCTCCTGCCCCTGCCCTGCTGTGCATGTTCAGTACGAGCAGGCTGAGGTGCAAAATGCTGCAAGGGGAGGACGCATGGGCCTTTTTCGGCTATAAAAATAAGGTTAAATAGTTCCAAAACCTCCTTAATACAAAGCAGGTTTACAGTGATTTAAAAGTTGCAACAGAAGGATTAATGTTTTTGTATATGCTTGAGGTGTTTCATCCCTGACACATGGTGAAGGCAGATAGTTGGGACGCGGTAGAAATATAGCATGTGAGTAATGGCAGGAATTAAGTGCCATGGAGAAACATATTGTTTAGAACATGTCTAGATTTAAATATTTAAAGCAAAAATAATCTGCAAAAGAGAAGAGACCATGATGGGTATGTGAAGTAACTAATGTTAATGTTCCAGGGCCCCAGTAAGCAATGCAAGTGATATTTGAACACACAGCAAAACAAACTTTTTTTTCCAGATTATTAGATAAAGTAATGAAATACAGGTTTGAATAACCTGTAAATATAGCGTCTGTCCTGCAGGTGCTTTCTTGAGCTGATAAAATGCTCTGTTCTGGGTAACAGCTTGACAACTGCTGTATGAAAGCAAATGGAAGCCACTTGGTTTTGCATCATTTGGAGAGAAATAACAAAACAGAAGATACGAAACATATACACTACCTGCCACTCTTCAAACTACATCTCTTAAAAGTATGTTTTTCATCTAGATGTAGAAATTGCCTAACGAAGCATGCCTAATTTTGGAACTGGTTATTTTTCTTATCTCTTATGAACTAGGTCAGCTGTCAGTAGAGCAGCTATTTTGTAGTGCCAAGGTAGAATACTGCTTTGCTTTTTCTCTTGTTTAATGCTAACAACAGGGATCTTTCCTTCGTTTAAGCCTGTTCTGGATTTGAGGCCTTGCAGTGAAGCTCTCCTCTGAGCAAAGCCAGGCACCACCTGATTTTTAGCAGTCAGTCGGCCGTCTGTCAGAGGTGCCGTTGTGCTCAGCAAGCCAGCTCTGTGGCTCTTGAAGCAAGTGGTGGAAGGCACGTGCTCAAGTCTAGCATGGAAAAAATGCATTTTGCCCAATATAAGACTCTTTCTGCATGATCCACTGCATTCTCAAAGCATGAAGGACGCAAGCTCCTTAAGCACCATGCATATGGTTTGTTCTCATTGAAATGCAAGGGAACGTCGTTATCAGAGCAGATGGGGGTCGTCTTCCAGCTCTCTGAGGCAGAAGAAACACAAATGCCATAAAACTGAGGCAAAAGGAGGGTGAGTGCCCAGACCGAGCTGTCATCTGTAATGTGATGCCATTGCCTGCTGCGGTCTTAGGCGTCCTACTGCCTTCCTCCGTCTCTCAGGGCCTCAAGCTGTCCTGCAGCATCCCACGCGAGGGCTGAGCTACGTGTGCTTCGGGGGCTGCTGCCCATCTGAGTTCAAACTGTTTAAAAGTGTGAAGACCGGCAATGGGGTTGGATGTCCTCCCTGCAAGGGAGGAAAACGCAGCACCAGACGGCGCTCTTGCACGCTGCATGGGCTTTGCTGTCCTTAAACATGTGCCTTGTACTGTTGGTCTGAAAAGCGTTATTTCTGGAGAAATGGCTCAGAAATTGCTATGTTGGATGCAATCGTGCTGTTATCTTTCCACAGAGAGAAGTTTATCTTCTGTGACCAAAACAGATCTATTCAGCGAACTGTGTGGAGTTTAAGCGGTAATAATAGACTGGTGGAAAAACATGTAATTTGCCTTCCTCTAATCAAGAAACCAGGACAGAGTTAAAGCAATATATATTTTTTTTCCAGTGCCAGTTGGAAAAATTGGAGCTTATTTTGTATTGTTTTGCCCTGAAAATAGGATGCAGAACCCTTCTGCAAATGTTTTACCATTAGCAATTAGCTTATGCATCTGAATGTGCTCGGTATAAGCTATGGGGTTTGTGTGCAAGCTGAGAGACTTGGGTTTTGAATCCTGTATGCCCCACCAGTCACCCTTGCTCAGGGAAAAAGCTCTGATACAGAATTGGAAGAGAGGCAGAGAAGGGCAAAAATACAAATAAGATTTATGGAAAGACTTCCGTATGAAGGGGTCCTAACTAAACTATGATGCTTCGGTTTGCAAAGGAGATGCTGCACAAGGGAAGTACGATAGAAATTTGCAAGAAGCTGCAATCTTTTGGATTTTTTTTTTAATTATTGCCACTTCTCACAGAATTGAAACAAGGGGGTTTCAAATGGAAAGATCAGGCAGCTGTTTTTTTCCACCAGGATGCTTTCTATATTGTGATGCTTCCAAGGTCTACACACGATACCCAGAGCCGCCTACAGGATCCCGACATGGGAAGCTGTGGGCACGCACCCGGCGAAGGTCTGCGCCAAACCTGCCTCCTTTCCTGATGCACCAGCTGCTGGCACTGGACAGAGATGACCCTGGACTCCTCTGCCTCGCTCACCGACACAGTACTTCATGTACGGTACTTTCACAGCATAACCTCTTAGGGACTGCAAAGGGCTCTGGGGCCCCTGTGATGAACTAGTCGTCGTCTGCAAGTCGTGGCCATGAAGGACCACAGACTATAGGTGCTAATGTAGTGCGGGGTTGTGCCACTTCTTTGCAAGGTAAAAGAGGCTTTCTGGTCACTAGGGCTCTGACCTGCCCATCTTGAACTGCCAAAATCTTTGGTTTTGTGCCTGATCAGGACTGGAATAGCTTCCACGTAACAGCAAGAGCTTGCATGGGGGCCTCTTGTTCAGACTGGGGACTTTAGTTTACAAGTCCTGTATAATATCAAACCCATGAAAATAAGAGCTGCTGAGAGATGGATAATGTGAAGTACTCCAGCCTCAGAAGACGAGGTTATATCTTATTCCAAGGCTCTGGAAAAATTAGCCGTAGGATACGGCTCCTGGAGCTGCTTTAATATAGAGGCACTGCTCCCTCTGGCTTCTTTGCTTGTGTCTTAACAAAGGCAGAAGCCATCCCTGAGTGCACTGCTCCAAATAAATGGATCTGTTCTTTTAATAAGTTAAGACCTCTGCCATGGTGTACTAACCTAGTCATTCTTTAAAAAATACACAATCTAGAGTTCTCATGAAGAAATCACTTTTAGCATACTTATTCTATTCCAAAGCAGAAGAAGGTGCTTGAAATAGAAATAAATGAATACTGAAGCAGATAAGTTTTGTGCAGCTTCAGTCAAATAAAACATGAATATTGTCTTTCCCTTTCTTCCTAGTGGTAAGACATGAGGAAAGCAATTTAATTGTAGCAGCGCTCAAGGTGGGTCAAGGGGGATTGGATGCCGCAAAAAGGTCTGATTAGAACACTTAGTTCAGCATTATAATTAAAGCGTAGCTGTGTTTCCATGCTCTAAAACTTCGTGGTTTACATGAACAAAGAGATCAAAATCCGAAGTGTTCTGCAAAAACTGTTCCTGGTTTCTGACTGCTAAACTTAGCTATTGCAGCATTGCTTATTTGATTTATGGGGCTCCAGAAAATCATGCTCTGCTATGTCCATCCCCATACCCCTAGTTAATTCAAATATGAAGTATTTTAATTAGAATAGGAAGAAGATTTCTGGAAGTTTGGACTGGCCAAGGAGCTAGTGCCTGTACCCTTGTTTTGCATTTTGGAATGATTTGATTAAATAAATGCCTTATGCATCAACTTAAAGTTAACTGGAGAACCTTTGTAGAATTACTTCTTCCCACCAATTCAGTCAGCATGTAGAATAGCTGGATTCCTTTTGTAAGGAAAACCTGCTTTTAGAGTATATGTCATGTTACCTCCAGCAAAGTTACACACAAGATAAGTTACTGTCACTGCTGGCTAACAAACTTTTGTATCTAGCCTCTCATGGATGGGGTCTGTAACTCAGTGCAATTTCTACAAGCCAGTTCTGGAAAAAAATCTGATTTTTCTTGTGTGGTCGCCTGACAAAATGATAAGTCCTAGTCCTAGGACTACCGGTAGCATTTTGGTAATTTCTGTAAGAGTCTACACTGATAGATGAACTCCACACTTGTATTTGCCTTGCAGATGTCTGTAATGGCAAGGAGGGACTTGCACGGGAGGGCTGCAAAAGGATGGGGCTGCTGGTGGCCCAGAACTGCCGGGAGCTTTGCAAGCGAGGGCTAATTGACTGCTGCTGTCTGTGAAGCCACGTGAGCAATCGTGTAACTCCAGGTTTCCCCCCCTCCTTTCCAGTTAGAGGAATGATTAGAAAATGTTACCCAGCTAGTCCAGTGCTTGGTCAGTTCAGAGAACAATTTGTCCTTCCCGTCCCTTGCCTGGGTTTTCATGCTTCTCCTCTTCTCTCCATTCTACTCTCCCAACTGCAGAGGCAAAGAAATCAATCAGGGTCCCCGAGCCCTGGCAAGCAATCGTCCATCAGCGAAAGCAATTTCCAGATGTGCAGAGCACAGGGTAATTCAAAGAAAGTGAGAGCATGGACTGCGTTGTTAGGTAAGGGTCATTTCCATGTATATTTCTGCTTTCTACTACTTTTATGACCTGGTCTGGTAAAAACAGTATTACATGCTCTGTAGAAAGAGCCCAGCATGGTAAATGAGGTGGCAAACAAACTCGTGCTTCTTATCAAAGCTTTCAATCACTGCCTGAGAATTCCTCCGCTAAACTAGCAGCTCACGGAGTGCTTTTTCCTGGTAAATTGCTAAAGAAGTTCACAAGGGCAAAGCGACATTTCTTCTTGCTGCCTGTAATTAATATTATTGAGGTCCCTGCCTGGGCCAATCTGGCTGTCTTTGTCCAGCAAATCCGGACAGCTCTTGACAGAAGCAGCCCAATCCCGCGTGCTTACACGCAAAGACCGCGTGGTCCAGTCCCAGAGACAGGCCCTCCGTTTCCCTGCCTGTTCCTTGAGGCTGCCTTTCTGCTCTGAAGCAAATGATATCAAGCCTCCTCGATAGGCCAATGCATCTCCCCCGCCAGTGCCTCCCGGTCATGGATGTCAGCCACTGGCCTCATGCTGTTAGTGGAAAAATGTACATTAATGGCAGGATGCTGGGGGGCAGCAGAGGTTGGGGGTTTTTGTCTGCATCACAGTGGTGCTTATTTAAACATTAATTCCAAGTCAAGGCAGAGATGGATTCCGCAGACTGTAATTTTTCTTGGAAATTTGAGCACCGATAGAGAAGCATGCATCTCCTTCTATCTCTCTCCTGTCTCTCTGCACACACAGAGGTGGCACAGGTCCCTGTGGCACACGTGGAGGTGGCACGGGTCCCTGCAGTGATGTCACATGGAGGTGGCACGGTCCCTGCAGCACATGCGGAGTAACACACAACCCACACCTCAGTTACCCACCTTGAAGCAAAGGGGTTGGTTATTCCCTGTTGCACAAGCATGGATCTTCAAGGGATGTTGGCCCTCATTTAGGTGCCAAAAGGGCTCACCAATCCCACTTTAAATAGTTAATGCTGTGGACTTGAAGAGGAACTTTTTGCCTGTGGTATTTTTTTTCTTCTCCTTCTGTTTTACATTATGCCCTCTCCAAGGAGAGGTCAATTTTCAGCCTAGCTATGGCTGTATGTAATGGGTGAATAAATGCTGATGGAGAAATTATCTCAATAGGTTGTATAGCCTGGGATGGTTCCTGAGCTGGTACAGATTGCCGCTGGATCCGTGACCACACCGTGTGAGGACTTCGTCGGTTATCTTTATGTAAAATAGCACATGCATTGTGAAGCGGATGACACATAAGTCGTTGCTGGAGACACAATGACCAGTTTGTTTGGCTGCAGAATTGAATGAATGCATGCAGTGTTTGGAGAGATACTTATATATAAAGAATATATTCTGTGTTACGTATGTATCCAGATCCAGAAGCAAATTTTATTTCCTTTCAATTTACTGTATGTATCTTCAGCAGATACTTCCAGTTATCAGAAATATCAACATGCTTTCTTTTATTTTTTCATAGAAAAAATTAGTTATTAGATCAAAGTTACATAAAAGATGTATCAAAAGCAATCATTTGGTAACAACAAAGAATCAGTTTCCCAAATGAGAAATCTCCCTCCTGTGTCATAAAAAAAGGCATTTCTATATTACCTTTGGAAAATGATGGCTGTTAAATCTTACATAATGTAACATAAGCCTTTCTGAAGTGCTGAGAAAGCCAGTTCAAACATAGCTAGAGTGCCAAAGAATAAAAGAGGAATACTTAGCAGTTGAAGTTGCAAATTGCCTGATTGGAACAAAGGGTTTTTCCAAACATCCTTTGAACTGTAGCTATTTCTTAGCTGCTCTTACACGCTCATTCTAGCCACTTTGCGTCTTTCATTCAGAGACAGGACACTTGGGAGGTGCAAGCCGGGGTAGCCCGGCTTTGCAGGCAGGGAAACCTTGGCCACGAGTCACGTTGCTGCACGTCGAGCGCCCTGTCCTGCAATGTGACAGCAGAGCTGGGGAGCCGAGACGGGGCTGAGACCTACTGCTGCTTCTCAGCGGCCACCTGCATCCCCCAAGCCACCTTCGCCTCTGCGCCACCGTCGGTCCGGGACCGAGAGGCTCCCGTAAGCGTCGTGCTGCCCTGAGCCAGCCAAGGCCTTTTTGTGCAACGCTGGTAATGTGGGTACCGCAACGCTCACAAGAGGGTATTTACCGAAGAGATGATGCCGAGAGGATTTTCCCTTATTTGCACGCTCAGTTTAGAAGGCTAAGGCTCTGCTTGCTTATGTACTGTATATTTCCATATAATGCTTCATTCTTATTTCCCATAGGTGTAATTGGATTTTTCTCAATAAGCAACTAAATAAAAAAGAGGTTTATTGCATCTCTTTAGTATTCACTTGTTTAAGGTTTGGAGTATTGTTTGCTTTTAAAATCAAGGATGAATTTTTAACAGCAAAGCAAGGCCGTAACTTCTGCTTTAAAAAGACCTACGAGTTTTATGAAGCTATTTTACACTGCTCCAGAGTTTCAGGAGGAAAGAGAAAAACACTCAGTCACAAACAGAAATATATTTTTATAGCAGCAAGATTCCTAAAATGAGACTATAGATCTTCTGCTAATATGGGGAGCCTTCAGAAATACACACCCACATGCCAGCACAAACAACACAGCCATAGAGACGGATACCATACAATATTTAAAGAAAAAAAATATATAACTCACAGGAGGCAGTGCTGGATCTTTTCCCAGATGGATTCTTGTTTCGACAGTGCCACAGACATGACAGATGCGCTTCTTTCTAATTGTTTGTATTCAAGCTTTATCCCTCTTGTTTGTGAGATTTTCAGTAGAAATTGCCTGTCTTCTAGCCATTTTATTCTCTCCTCTTTGGCATTTGAAGTTTTTTTTTTTTGGTTGCTGACTTTCTCCCTCTGCCCAGGGTGACTGAAGGGTTTGAATGGGCCTCTTTAAACCCTCTTCTCCACCTTCAGGGCCTGTAAAACTTCCTTAACAGACACTTCAGAAGCACTGTGAATACCTAGGAAAAAGAGTAAAGATTTAATTATGAAACCAGTGCATTTAAAGGAAAGTTAACACACAGTTAAATGATCCTCCTGTTAAATGTGCTAAGAGTCAACACAACAAAGTTCAGTGCTTGAACTCGCAATTACTGCTGCACAAAAAGGACCCAACTCACTGGATCGCCTGCAAAAAATGGCATTGAAAAACAATTATTAGAAATAGCAATCTTGTCCACTGGAGAGGTCAGATAGAAGCAGAATTGAAGTTACAGTGAAATTTGTACAGATATCGAGAAATGCCTTGCTTTTTAAATTTTTTGTTTATCTCTAGCAGCTTCCAGGGTGTATTCTTGCAGTGCCCCAAAACCGGCACTGATTCACTAGCTGCTCGTTCTTATCTGCAACTTGTGCCACGTGCTATCAACCGACAGAGATGAAACAGGATCATCTGCACGTGCTTGCGCCCATCCTGACTGGTCGAGCGCAAGTACCACAGTGATTTGCATCTGCCCTCTCCTCGGCCCTGCTCTGCTGTTTCCTTACATCAGAAAAGGACGCTGCAGGCACATGACGGCAGGTACCTCATTTTTCTGTCCATCTCTGACACACCTGGCGATCTGCTGCCTCCTAAAAATAATAAACAAGAAGAAACGTGGCCAAGCAGCCGGGAGAGAGATGTCTTCCAGACCTAGAAGCCTCTCTGCAAAGCGGCCTCCTCCTGTACCGCTAATTCACTTCCCCTGAAACGCAGGCCAGAGGGCAAATGAATATATTTTTTCTCCTTCCCATGAGAACCTCCATTCATGAGGAGCCTGGAGCTGCCTTCGTGCTGGGGCTTGGAGCACGCTCCCCGCCGCCTGGAAAGCATTAACCGCACAAACCTGTGCTTGCCCAGCCCAGCACTGGGGAAGCTGCGCTTGCGGAGGCACCTCGGCATCCCGGCCAAATTCCTGACTTCAGATAGTCTGCACCGTCTGTGAGAGTCATCTCCATGCAGGTCAGGCCGGGCGCTTACGCACAGGACCACACGTGCACGGGTGTCTAGAAAGGCTCTGCTACGAAATGTTTTTCCTCCCAAGGAAAGGTTTCAAGGGTGCAGTTGTTCAGTCTTCCCTCCCAGAGACCACCTAGGATGTTTGGGGCTCTCATTCCCTTCAGATGTTTGCTCTTCAGCTGTGCCGGGTTCATCAAATCTCCTCGCCACGTCCCCGAACAGAGAAGCTTTTGGTGCCAGATGTGCTCTGATGTAACTCATGCATCTGTGACCTTTACATGCTGAATTCATCGCCAGTCAATCACCAGCCACATGCAAAGCTCTTGCTGCACAAAGGTCTCCTTTCTCCCATGTTTCCAAGGCTGGGATTGGACAGCAAGAGGAATGCTTCAGAAAAGAAATAACTGACTAGTAGACATTATCATACAGATATCTATGCCAATTTGGAAATGCAAATCCTTTCTTGCTATTTTCAGATGCAAATATAAATGTTTTTCTCTTTTTCTTTTTTTAGTAGTGCAACAGGATCAGGCCTTGTTCTACAGCACGATGCATCCCTGGGGAAGTAGCTATGTATGGTCTTTATTTTGGAGCCAGAGGCGAGGTGACTTGCCAGGAGCTACATACAAAATCCACGAGAAAGGCAGCGATAAGAACGCAGCGGCTGCATGTTGTAAATTCCATGAGCCCTAAAACTGTCTCTCACAAAGACACAGTAATGGAATCCAACCCAGTTGGGACTCATTTATGAAAGGAAGCATGCTGACATATAAATATCTGCAAAAAAGTAACATGACATCAGGATCTGCACGTTGCATGGGAGCAAGCTCATGACTGGACCAAGAGCTCGGGTCTCCTGTACTGCAGGTCCACTTCTGCCTCCGATGGGCTTCGAGGCCGTAGGCAAGCCACTTTCCTGCTCCATACCTGTTTCATTAACTGCATGCATTTCAGTGAGAATTAGACTTTTGAATATTTGAGGGGTGGGGGGAGGTCTTTTGTTTAGCTCATGCTCTTAATGATTCTATTAAAAAAAAATCTACTAGTCCTCTTTCAATGTTTTAGTTACATTTTGTGGCTGCTAATTGGAAAAAAGTTCCAGGCTGCTAATTCTCGAAAAATCAAAGCTTTCATTCAGCCACTTGGTATTCTGAGACTTCTGAGTATAGCATCAGCCGCTTTTTTACACGGTGCCATTGACAGGCTGTTTCTGTATGCATGGAGAGCAGTGACTGAAGTGTAGTAGAAGCTTTCTGACACAGGAGGGAGCTGCAGTCCCACAAACAAGAAAGATGTTCCAAAATTCACTCGTTTTTTGCGTTACTGTGATTCACAGACAGCCGTTTGCTGCTTGGCCTGTCTGCTGGGCAAGCAATCAACCAAAATTAGCTGGACTGATCTGGGACTGCAAATATTCACCAGATACTCACTGTCATTCCGATTCACAGCTACAGGCGTTAGCTTTGTTTTTTAAACGCTTTGGAAACATTTGACTACACAAAGTTATTGACTTCTTACCCCAACCATCTGCACTTTTGCATTGGCTTTAAGTTCACTTCAAAATACATGTTAATTCCAGTGACTTGCAAGCATGAATCACCAGGCTGACACTAACCATTAGATATAACTCTCATAGTCTTTCCCCTTTTCTTCTGAAGCGTGGCTTTTTCCAGCGAGATGAGTTGCTGTGCCAGTTCATAGTCCAGACCTTCCTGGCAGGCTCCGTGTCCTCGCTCACAGGATGTGGTGAGCTGTCAGCCCTTTTCTGTCCAATTTCCTTTGTGTACATGACAAAAGGACATCTGCCCTAAAAAAACATATTCTAAGGGTAAAAAGATAGACAACAGGTGAAAAGCGCAGAGCCAGGAGAAGCACAGGGTGACAGAAAGCTGATTGTGCTTAGGAAAAAAGCCAGAGGTCTTAACGTAACAGCTGCTTGGCAGTAGGCACAAGGATACTTGTGTCCGAGCAAAGTTAGAGGAGGTAACCCGCCAGCTTTCTTTTCTCCAGGCTCAGAGATTGCTAAACCAGGGACACTGCAAAAGTTCCAGTATTTATCAAGGCTGGGGGAAAAAAATCCATAGTACTCAAACAACTCCGTCTAGACAAAACCATATTGCCCTGAACATACTAGACAGGAGACTGCGATGGTTAGAGGTGAGGTTTTTTTGCTAGCCTTATCACTGTATAAAGTCCCATTACCATGTGACACCTTTTTTTTTGCACATGATTCAGAATGTTCTGTTTTAGAAACTGCTAGTTCCTTAGAAAATGCCAGCGTCAAACAGTACAAGCCCTGTGCCACAGGCACAGTGCAAGCCTAGCATCCCACTGAAGTCAAACTCTTAGCAGTAGGAATGGCCATTAAATACTTTTTTCAGTTCTGGGGCACCTGCAGAATGGAGCATATTACTGATTCTGAGCACTTCTCATTCAGAGACCGAGTGACTGGCATATTCTCCACCGAAAGGGTCAGTTGTGATTTTGGCTGCTGCACCGCTGAGCAGACCGCATGGTGAGCAGCTTCAATAGCCAAAACCCGCTTCCCTGCACAGCGTCAGGCAGCAGCGACCACGCTCTGGCGAGGCAACCACGGGCTGGGGCTGTTCCAGCCGCGGTCGCTGATACCTGCTGGCGTCTTTCCTCGTGTGATAGCAGGTAAATAGGTTAAAGCATACTGGGCTTCGCACTGCACGTCTGTAAAATGCCTGCCTCGGCTGAAGGTGTCGCAGCACGCGAGGTCAGCGCTTGTGGAAGATCTCGGGGGAGCTGTGAGAGGCAGGCAAGGCGCTCCGGCCCATGGTCTCGCCAGCGCGTCGCCTGCAGAAACAGCACTCATTACAGTGCTGCTTCACAGGTAAAACAGAGGTATTACAGAACACCTTCAGGCAAACCACCTGTCTAGAAAGCGAGGCAAATCCCACGTTTTATGCAAACTACAGGCTTTATGTCAGCTTCCTCGTACACGGCGATGTCCTCCTTTTTGGCCATTTCCACCACGCTGGGAAGAGGTGCTTCCCTCGGGATTTCGGTGGTGACCGGAGAGGAACAGAAACACCCGTCTCCCTTCCCGCGCCCACGGGTCCCCGCTCATCGCGCGTCGCTCGTGAGGGCAGCGGGACGCGGCCAGGGCGCAGAACCGCCCGCGACGGACGCTTGCAGGCCGGCAGGCGCCCGGGCTGCGGCCAGCACGGCCTGGCTGCGGCCGAGCAGCCTCCCCTCGCGCGGGGGACGCGGGGCACGGAGCCGCTCCCGAGGGGGGCTCGGCTTTTACGGCCATTTACAGCCATTTACGGCCATTTACAGGCCACGGCGCCGAGGGCACACGGGCCCGGGGGACACGGGGCAGGGGGAACGCGGCTGCGGGGGGACGGGGGGCCGGGGGGACACGGGCCCTGGGGGCACACGGGTGCTGAGGGGCCCCGCCCCGCCGGGCGCGGAGCCCAAGGCCCGGCTCGGAGGCGAGGCCTGGGCTGGCTCCATGGAAACGCGCCGGAGGCGGCGGCTCGGCCGGCACCGGGCCGCGCCCGCGGCCCCACCGCCCCCGCCCGCTGCGGCCCCGCCCGCGCCGGAAGTGACGCGCCAATCACAGCGCCCCACTCCCTCCGCGGCCGCCGCGAACAAAAGGGATTCGCAGCCCCCGCCCCACCCTCCGCGTCCCGCCCCCGCCGCCTGATTGGCCGCTCAATCCGCCGCCGCCGCCGCCGGCCGGCCCGCGCCCTGGCCCCGCCCCCGCGCGCGGCGGATTGGGCGGCGGGCGCGGCCGGCGGCGGCGCTGATTGGCGGCCGCGCCGTCCTTCAAAAGGCGGGCGCCAAGGGGCGGGCTCGGCTGGATGGGCGCGGAGCGGCGCGGAGCGGCGCGGGGCGGCGGCGGCGGCGGCGCCAGGTCGGTGGCGGCGGCGGCGGTGGCGGCGGGGCCGGTCGGGGGGCGGCGGCGGGGGCGGCCTGTCCGCGGCGGGGCCGGCGCCCTGTCCGTGTTCGTGTCCGTGTCCTCGGCGCGGCCGGGCCCGGCGCCGCCCCCTCGGGCGGGCCGCGGCAGGTGCGCGGGGCCCGCGGCGGCCGGCGGGGCCGGGCCGGGGGTTGCGGAGCCGCCGGCGGGCCGCTTTGGGGCGAAACTCGA
This sequence comes from Apteryx mantelli, assembly GCF_036417845.1. Lineage (NCBI taxonomy): Eukaryota > Metazoa > Chordata > Aves > Apterygiformes > Apterygidae > Apteryx > Apteryx mantelli. Next base: position 10,952,791 of record NC_090002.1, read on the forward strand.
GGCTTTCGGGGCTGCCGCGCCGTCCCGGGGTGAGCGCTGGGCGCCGCCGCTTTCGGGGCTCCCCGGGCCCCTCCCTGCCCCAAACGCCGCCGGTTTGGGCTCATTTTCGCCGCCTGTTGCCCCCCCGGGGCGCCTCGGGGCCCGGCAGCACCGCGCGAGCGGGCGGTGTCGCGCCGCTGCCGTTCAGCGGCTTTGGCCACGCTTTGGGTGCGAATTTTAGACGCTCACTTCGTCTCAGGTAACGCTTTAGTAAATACCTGAATGAGGAGAATTTGGGGAGTTTCCTTCCTTCTTGCTTGTGGTTCCAAGGTGCGCAGATGGGGGATTTAAATGCTGCTCGTCAACCTAAAATCTCCACGGTTTTGATACAGCGCCAGGTAGTGTTGTGAATACACAATTACAAAGTGTGTTTCAGGTTTTTATTGTATGAACGTGTTATGTGTAATTATTTTGGCAGTTTGCTTGAGCATCACACAGGATGCGTGCAGCAGGCTTTTAAACTTGAGAGGTTTTCAAACTTCATTGATTAGGTTCTCACAGGGATAAGGTCCCATGAAGGTATCGCCTGGAAGATATCGCTTCCTCTTCAGGGAGAAAAGAAACGAAACTGGTTCGGGATTGTGGACATAAAAGCATTGCTGAAATGGCATGATGGTAGGCATGGCATACGCAAGGAAAGGCGATACCCTCTTTCAGAGGGGGGAAAAAGGCAAGTTATCCCCTAACAGAGCTTGCCTTTTTTCCCCTGAAAGAGGATATGCTCTATACAATACGTTAAAGAGGTAGATGAGATTTGGGCCAAGGGCTTGCAGATATCTTGAAGCTTGGCTGTGATGAACACTCCTGCTAGCGCCTCGAGTCGTGTGTCTAGGCTCCCCCGATTAGCGCTCGCCGTGTAGTAACCCAAACCTTCGCTGCGCCCGTGGGTCAAGTGCTCTCGTTGCGCTGGCAGCGCTGGTTGATGTGGTTTGTGTGATAGGTGCGCGATCCAAGCAGCTTGCCAGCCCTGATGGTTTCGTAGTCATCGTAAGCACGATTAGGGGCACTGAGGAACCACTGTAGCCCAGAAGCTTATCGCTTTTTTTCCTCCTGTTCTTGAAGAGGCACATGCCAAAGATAGCTTTCCCTGGTTTGTTTTCTCGCATGGTTGTACACGTGCTTAAACTGCTCTTGGTATTTATTAAATACTTGGAAATAACTTTCTGAAGTTTCATCTTTTTCATGGGCAGGTATGGGTCTGCTGAGGAGAAACTCTTTAACAGTTCATAGCACAGCTAAAAGGAAGTTTACCTTTAGGCAAGTAATAAGTAATTATCTTTGTTTATGCTCTAAACACTTGTTTATTGTCCAAAAACGGTGGTATATCTCAGACTCGGGGAAAATATTTATACCATCAGACTAAATAATGAAGTCCTTGTGGTTTGTGATCTCTGCATGATTGCCCCGGTTAGGATATTTCACTGACTGTAAGCTGGTAGTATGCTTTGGATGTTTCCAGATCTTGTTTACACTGCTGTGAAACTATATCTCTTGTTTAGAGGCTTTTAAATAATAGCCCAGTTCCCCAGCTGACAAGTGCAGATCTGCTCGGCAGAATGGGACTGTTTGCAAGGGAAGAACTGGCTAGATGAACAGGGTTGGAGTGGTATTAAAGAGAAATGGGAAGGGAGAAGGAGTAGGGACCTGATGGGAAAGAAGTCTTGGAACCTGTGATGTTTGAAGGCATGGAAGGGATTCAGATTTGGGTGGGGAAGGAGGAACTTTCAGGTATGTGGCTATTAGCTCTCTGATCTGGAGAGGCTGCTTGTTTTTTTGTTTGCTTGTTTTTAAATCTAGAATGAACAGAATTGCCTTTTTCTACATTTTTCGGTTCCCTAGTATTGAGTGGCCCTAAAAGTGAGCACTTGACGGTTACAGATTCAGTATAACATGTACAGCTCTTCCATGGCAGGAGGTTGCATGCGAGGTGACTGAGGCTGTCTCGCTCACTACCAGTGTTTTAGGGTGGGACTTGTTTGCTATGCAGCTGATTCAGGATTACAGGCATAGAAGCGTGTGAGAAATAACATGGCTTATTTCTACAGCACTGTGGAAGTACAAGTCACAATGGTAGTATTTAGAATATAGAATGAAAATGGTTACTGCACAGAATAATTGCTTTAAAATACTGAACTGCAGTAGGTAGCTGTCCCTGCTTTAAGAGTGTGCCTTTTGGTAACTAAATGAGGTGATTTAGCTGCAAGTTTCCATGTCGTCTTCATTTGAAAAAGTGCAGACTTTGTTCATGTTTAAAGTCCATGTTCCAAATTTATTGGTGTTAATGTGCTTAGATTATATACTTTGCTTTAAGATGTCAAAGAGAAAAAAATCTCCTTTTTATTTCTAGCTTATAACACTGCAAAACTAATAACTTAATGATTATCTGGCAAAAAAAAAAATGTTGCTACTTCCCAGAAATACTGATTCAGTCTTAGCTTCTGTGAATGTAGTCTGAGCAAGAACTGAGCTAGTGTTAAAATTAAGCCATGCATCTCCTGGGCAGACACTCAGATGGTCCAGGTATTTTCAATCTGTCCAGGAAAGTAAAGCAGCTCTCGAATGTAAGTACCAAATTAGGCATGGTAAATGTTAAAAGCTAAAAACAGGCCCTCTTTTCTCTTATATGTTTGTGTGTGTGTGTGTGAATATATGTATGATATATATAAACTTTATATATATTTTTATATATATATATATATATAAAAATATATATATATATAAAGAATATATAAAAACATTAGTTTGCCTCTGTTATGCTGTCTTCCTTTATCTGTAAGATGGACAAGCTGTTAATGACTCCTATGTCATAGAAAATGGGATCTTAGCTAGCAGGTTTTTAGAGGGTGACAGACCTGTCAACAGAAATATCCAAAGATGAGGGAGATAGTGTGTTCCTGGTCCTGAATAACTGTACGTAGAGGTGTACCCACTGACTTTAAGACTGTGCTGAATAGTGACCACCAATGCAGTGTCCCACTGAAATGTGATTTGAATCAGTATAGCGAGTTTTTTAAGATAGACGCTTGTGTCAACCCTTGACCAGTCTTTTTTTGAAATCCTGGCAGACGTTTATGGATTTACTGAGCAGTTTATAGTCATGCATTTTCCTCTCGAATGTAAGTTAATGGCTGTGCAGTAGAGAGCATACATGCAGTGCTGGCACATCTGTGGTGTCGTTATATTGGTTTTAAAACAACCACAATATCTCAAACAATCATGATCATTTTCTGTTAAGTTTCATTTAATGGCCCGTGCCAATGGTAAGGTTATCCAGAAAAATCAGTAAGAAACACTGCTGCTTTATGGAACTTCTAGTAAAACCCTGCATGGAGCGAGGACACGACTGTGGTGGGGGACTTCCCTGGTTAGCAGGGGGGATCAAATGGGCTTCAAATTTCTCTTGCTCTGTGAAGGCTACTTATTCTTTTCTGCAAGCAGAACTTTCTGTTCCCAGCAATTGGAAAACTGCTTTGGCATAAACAAGACAGAACATGCGTTTGTGCATAATTCTCTAGAGGCACAGTTATGCAAATTGGTTGTAAAGTAGCAGTGACTTCAGAAAAACTAGAGTTTAGTTGAATGTTTTAGATGGAGAGGTTTCTCTAGTAAAAGTTAAATTAACCCTTTATCTTTTACTGGTAAAGTGGAGTTAAGTATCACTGAGTAGCTTGTTCATCCAGTAGTATTTTGATATTAATAGCAGCAAAAGATGGATGTGAATTGGACTAAGGAAAGGCATATTTGATTGTTGTCTTGCAGGGCACAAGACTCTCCTAATGGGGTATGTTTCCATCAGAGGCTTGGACTTCATAAAAATTGATGAAATTGTTGCCTTTGTTAATAAAATAATGTAATACAGAGGCTCATCACTAGCTGATGTTAAGTGTATCAACAAAATAAGATACAGAAATTTAACAAGCTTTCTGTATGCAAATTTCAAATGATGGGTCTTCCTTCTGATGTGGATGGTAAAATTACATTTCACAAATAATGGTGATATTGAATCAGTCTGAAAGAATAGTAATTAAATGTGTGGGTTTTTGTGGCATTGATTTTTTTGTAGAATGGTTTGGGCCTGTTCCATAAGTAATGCATAATGGCATTCCTAAAAAGTATTTTGTAGTGCTGAAATGTTAACTTTACCATTACATTTGTGGAAGATGGCCCAGTTTAGACTGCATTAATCATTGTTCCTCAGTAGCGATTTTAAAACTTGAACATGTATGCCTGAACTGAGCACAAGATTAAGTTCAGTGTGGTGTTTGCAGCTGTGTGATCCAGATGTGTAATCCAAAGTAGTATGGCTTTTAAATATCCATATTTTTTCCTCTCCTGTTAACTTTGGCTACTTCTCGGTGAATATCGTAGTGTCATTTTAGCCCTTACTTTCTGCCTGCACCATCTGGGTATACATATGTTCATGACCCCTTGGGAAAAGGTGGAAAACGAATCTTCTGCAGCTTGTCTTGGAGTTTAAAGAGAACATGTTTGCATGGTGTGTTCTGCCCTTCCCCTCAGGACAAGCTGTAGTATGGGCAAACAGGAAGCTAAAGTTAAACAGAGATTATATGCTGTAACTTAGTATATTGATTTTGATATACAGATAAATACTCAGTAAACAATTTCCTATTTTTCAGATTTTCAGGATGAATCTGGAAAAACTCAGCAAACCAGAACTACTGACGCTGTTTAGCATTCTTGAGGGAGAATTAGAAGCAAGAGATCTTGTCATAGAAGCCTTAAAGGTATGTTGTCATTTTTGTTTCTATCATGGTAATTAGAACAGTAGTACTATATGTTCTGCAAAATACTTGCATCCAATATAAAGTTCAGAAGCAAAGATTTATTAGTGTCAGAATTCCATCTTAATATCAGCGGTGTTAGATAATGAATGCTGTATATCACTTTACATCTTGGAATTCCTTATTGAAAGCTGGTTTCAAGAAAGAGCATTTCAATGTTTAGATGCAGCCTTATGTGTGTGCCTTCATCCTTTCTGATGAAGGGCTGAGGATTTATGTTACCATGAGAAATGAAAAGGGTCTATCAGACTTGCTTTGGTTTGTGTTCTTCTTTAGTAAGAAGGCTTTTTTAAAGCAGAACATTTTCTCAGCAGGAAGGATCAGATTAATCTTTTGTTGAGAATAATGTTACACTTTAAAAAGAGCATCCATGGCTTTATATCCTACGAAGCCAATATAAGCTGGCACCGTTGCTGAGGGAAGCAGACCTGCGTGCCCTGCTACTTATTTTTTCCTTTTACTGGCACAAGCATCAATGTAACTTGCAATGAACTAGACTTGTAACTGACACCGGCTAAAACTAGCCCAGCAAAGAAGTCGGTTTCAACCCATGTCAGGTCCCCAGTGCAGCTGACATTGTGGTCGTGTGAATGCTTGTGATGGGACATGCTGGGGTGGCGTGGGAGCAAGCGGGACCACTTCTCGCAGGATAGCCCACGCTGCATGGAACTGCGGCCCACGCAGCGTTAGCGTACGTGAGTTAGAAACCCTGCGCTGGATGTGCGCGGGTCAGGTCTGCGGGCTTCCAGAGGGCTCCGTGCTGGTGCTCCTCTTGTTCAGGCAGTATGGACCACGGGACTGTATGGGCTCTGGTCAGTTAGGGGTGTCACTGCTGAGTCTAGAAAATATTTTCAAAGTAGGCAGGCTGCCTAGCTGACACTCTGCCTCAGTGAGGTGGAATTCTATTCACCCTAAAGAAATTGAAAAGCATCCCTTTTGTTTAGTAATTTTCTTGTTATTTGTTTTTTGTATTTGGTGATCGAAGACCTGATGTCTCTCTGGCCACGTGTTGCTGGCCAGAAGCAATAGCGTCTACGTGCAGGTTTTGTTTCTGTTTGGCTAGATTGTATTTCATCCTTCAAGGTTCAGGACTTTCTTTCTTGTTGCAATTAACCTCTGGGAGACTACCACAGTGCTTGGTAGTAGCTGAGGGAATGGCACTTGTCAGCTCTTTAAACTTCGTGTTGTGTTTTTAAGTACATTCTCTGCGACTTGCACAGGCTTCCAGCTTGTTTTTGAGTGCTGAAGAAGCTAAATTTGCTCTGTAAAATCACTTGTGCGTTGGTCTCGCCTATCTGAGATTGCGCCTTTGTTTATACCCTGACAGCAGCAATTATGTGACTACAGTGATGATGTCAGATCCAAAATGGGCTTCGCTTTGTCACTCCATCCAGAGCTGTTCCTCTGGGTGTGCATTAAAATGGATCTGTCTCATGCACCTTCTGAAGGGGATAATCGTTCCTGTTCTGTCATGCTGCATTTAATGAAGTGAAGGTGTTCTTATGAGAATTATTAAGGTATTTTGCAGATATTCATCCACTAGTAATTTGGTATACTGCTTCTAGGGCTTATAGTTTGGAATACACAAATCCTGTTCTAGGCTGAGCTAATATTCTAGTTGTTGGTCTACTTTTTTAATAGCTGATTTCAGTATGTTAAAGCAATACTGTATTTTTTCCCCTGCTTTGAGTCTTGAGAATGGGGGTGCGGTTTTGTATGTACCTTTCCATTTTCAGCCTTGTTCGTTCTGTCTTGCATTGTAGATTTAATTAGTTCTGACCTAACTTTCTTGTTTGATCTCTCTTCTGATGGTTGAAAACAAAAAGCTGGAGGCTCTGCAAAGATCTGACCTGCTTTAAAATGATAGTAAAATATCCATGCTACCTTAACATCAGTATATATGTCACTTGAAATAGTGCACAAAGAGCTTAATTTTTTAGTGCGTGTATGGACTCTACCTTCAAGTTCAGATATGAGGCCATCATGGAGATGAAAGCCTCAGGAATATTCTTTATCCATTCAGTAACTTTGAACTTAAACTGGAGTGATATAAAGGATGGGAGAGGTGGATTTTTGAAGAAATGAGTTGTGACAGTGTTCAGTGTTGAAGGCTTCTTCCAGAAGACCTGTGACTGCTCATAATGTTTAGGCTTTCAGGTGTTTCAAAACAGGACTGGCAGCTTGCAGGTCTGAGAGCTGTGGTGGCTTAGTCGTGCTTCAGACATGTCTGTGGCTTGATCCCAAATGAGAACCGAAGAGGAGGGGAACCTCCTCTGAAACGGGACATCTGTGTGCTTATTGTGATCTCTTCTTTTTTGCTTTTGAGCAATCTTTTTGTTGTTACCTTCTAAGTGGTGTACTAAAAAACTTGGCTCTTCTTTTTAGACTCTACTTTTAGAGTAGGCTTGCAAATTTCTTGTCTATCTTGGGATCAATCTTATTTTGATAACATATTTTGATGACATAGAAATAAAAGTATAGTTTTGATATTGCAATCCAAAATACATATAATAGAGTACAGAGACTGGAGAAGAATGCAGCTCCAGAATGCAGATTTTTAATGCATACCTTTGAATAATGAAGTGCTATTATCTTTTCAGTTGAAATTTAACCTATAGTTCCCTCTGGCATGAAGAATGTAATACAGTTCAAATACCCTTTTAACATAACTTGTCAAGTACACATAGCTGAGAAGAAATTAAATGAAACTGTAATCTGTGCTGGGTAATTATCTGGTATGAAATGCAAAGCTAATCAAAGGTTGGTGCTTTTTTATACTTCTGTAAAGGATACACTAATGTCTCCTTTTAAGAATACAAGGAAAACTGGGTGTAGTAGGAAAATGGCAGTAAAAGCTTCAAATTAGAATTGGTTCTGGCTGCGTACAGCCTTGCTTCCAGATCACTGCCCTGTAGGAAGCCCAGTCGGCTTGAACCTGTAGCAAATGGTGAAATATTGTAGATGTCCCAGCTGTGTTCCGTTATTCATGTCTAAAAGCTAGGTTTAACGTTGCAGCTCAAGTCTGGCTTTGGGCTGGCAGTGCAGTATTGCCCTTTTGAACATTGCATATGTTAAAGAAAAAAACTCATGTAACCACTTACTATATAGTACCTGGACAGAGTTTCGGTGGCAGAAAATTCTTTGCCTTGCTTTGTCTGTCTATTTAGAATCCACAAGAAGCGAAATTCTGGTCCCATTGTGCTTTTCCTTTTGTTTACTAATAGTAACTGCAGTAACCATTTTAAAATGCTTCACCCACTGAACTATTTTTAGTTAAAGGAAAACCCACCTCAGAGTAATCTGTTTACTCCTGTTTGGATAAATACAAAATTGCTGCTGTGAAGGAAAAGTCCTCCAAGACTGAATTAAAGATTGAACCTGAGAGGAGTTAGGTTTGTACATGTTGGATAAATCAAACTAAGCTCTGCTGAGAGGAGTCAAAGCATCGAGGGCTGATAAAAGCATTTGTGTCTTTCACGCACAGCTAAACCATCTCACTTGGGGTCTTGCAGCTGTTTTTCTTGATTGTTCGGGGCAGTACATTCTGCCTCTGCAATCAGATTTCTTTTGAGGCCTGATAGTCTTATATTAAGTGCGTATGTATGTAGGAAAGAGGCAGTGGGCAAGCGGAAGTTCTTTAGAATATGGCATAATCTTTAAAGTAATGGCAGTATTTTTCTACAGCAGTTGCATGAGGCAAATATATGTCCATGGTTAAAAATCAGGGGTTGTTGTTTTTTTTTTTTTAAACCTACTGTCTGATTGTCCAATAAAGTAAGAAAAGTGCATTTCCTCTCGTGGACTAATTTGCTTCTAATTAAGATTTAAATGCTTCTGAAACCTCTGAATTTTTGAGGCACATCCTGTGCTGTATTGTTATAGGCAGGAACAAGGATCAGCACAGAAAAAATGTGCCTTCGTTTGAGAACTTGTAACTTAACTTCAGTACAGTCTTCAGTCGTTGATATTCCTGCCTGCTTAAAAAATCTGGCATTTAGTAGAGAGAATCCATGCATGCAGATGACAAATCCTAAAATAGTTCCCTTCTCCCTCATGATATTAGGCCACTTGTTTGCTGGCACCGGCCCTGTTTCTCACTGTGTCAAAACCAAGGCTGTGACGCTGGCTTTTCAGGGACCGCTTGCTTAGTTTGCTCCGTTACCATCCTCCCCCTCTCCGCCTCCCCTTCCCAAATCCTCACGCTTTCTGCCGTGGGTTGTCTCCCTGCACCGCTTCTGGAGGTGGGATCCCTCCGCTCCTGTACGAGGAGAGGAGGGGTGGTTCGCTGGGCTGATTTAGGTAGCCCTGCCTCGGTTTATAAAGAGGAATATGCTGGGTCGCCTCAGATCAATACTTCTACCTTATTGCGACTTGTCCGGGCTGCCCGCCTCCGTTGCGGTTCTTCCGATGCCGTAATTTCTCTTGTATTGTTTTTAATTGAGCGATAGGTGTTCGTCACTGTCTCTTCCTCCTGCGCTCTTGCCATGGACCTGGTCCTGACGGGTGAAGTCCATTTCAAATTGCAATGTTACTTCAATTCCAACTGGAGATACTAGAGTAAAGGACTAAGTGAACACATTTACTGTGTTTAAAATACTTTTTCCAGTGCTTCAGTTTTTTCCTCTTTATTTTAACCTTGATACCTTTTTGAAAAAAAATTTTTGCTTGAAAATAGCTTCCTGTGCACTACACAAATCTCAGTGTTCCCCTCAGAACATACCTTAAATCTCATTTCTTATTGTGCTCCTTTTCCTGTAGTTATAATCACATTTAAATCATCCCGAAACCAGATGCTGTCAGAGTTACGTAAGTAACACTAGGGGCTAGATTGTCAGCCCTTGCTGCCGTGTAGAAAGGGTTGCATGTGTGAACTACAAATTAGTCCTCTGAATTGCACACCATGGCTGAAAACAACTCGGTATTTAAATAAATCTCTGTTGGTATATTAGAGCACTTTGTTCCCTTCCCCCCATTTTTTATCAGAATTCCCCATACACTAGAAATAGTTCTGTTTACGTTTAGAAAACAGGAAACAACTTTGTCTTATTTCTTTAGCAGTAAGGTTTTAGGCAATTTACACTGCAGTAGAAACTGGCTATTTTGCATTGATGACTGAGAGCTGGGCATTCATTGCTTTACTTCTGAATTCAGTAAGCCACTCTATAAAGCAGCATTAATGCATTGCAAAGCTAAGTGTTCATTTTTGTCAGTAGGCTTGGAGATTAATTTACGGTGCAGTTCCAAAAACAAAAAAAATCTACCTCTTGTTTAAATAAAAAAAACTTCAGTAATATAAAACCTTACTACAGATGCTAGTAAATCTTTCACAGATGGGGCTTTTTGCATAGCTTATAAAGCAGCTTAGGTCTAGCAGGGCTCCAGTGTGTGTTCCCCTTCTGGAATGCAGTTTTTCTTTTGGAGGGGGGGGGAACTTATTTGCTTTTGCTTTTGTCCTCCGATATTTTTAGATCCTCCGGTCCCTCCCAATACCTAGATAGGCTCTGAACAAGGAAGAGAAGTGCGGGAACGGCTCCAGGTTTGCATTGCCGCCCGGGTACCTTTGGGTGCCGCGCTGCCGGGTGATCGAAGGGCAGTCTGCGCGCTGTGCCGCTCCCAGGGCTGGGCTCTGCTTGCACGCCGCAGCCCCGCGCTCCCTGGGACCCCGGCAAAAGCTTCTCGGGAAAAAATGCCCTTTTGTGCTGCTTGCTGTTTGTTAAGAGCATTTCTTAACCTTTTCAAAGTTGGTAACAGGTATTACATGGGCAAGTCTGGGTGGCTCTTGTTTACCTGGCTTGTTCACTTGATGTAGTATTTGTAACAAATACAGTATTTGCTTTAATTTCTGCTCTGCAGGTTTTGCTAGGGGTTGCTTCAGATCTGGAGCTGAAGCTAATGCAAGAGTCAATCGCGCTCCAGCCTTTGGACATCTACTTCCATGCGAAGCGGGTGGTCCCACCCCCAGTTGCCTCCTGTGTCGGTGATTTCTGTGGCCTCAGCTTGTCTTTATTTCCAATATCTGTCTCTGGGGGAAGAAGCTAATAAGGAAGTTCAAGGCAGCTAGAATCTATTTAAAGATTATACCATTCTCTGCAGTCTAAAGGAGGAACTTCTGTACAAATTACTGCTGGAGAACTGTTACCCAAGTAACTGCACTGTTTCTGTTGTGCCCAGTGTGAAAACCTAAACTCAAAACTTACAGGCGAGAGTAATATCCCACTTTGTATCCAAAAAGTACTTAAAATGAGTGCTGGAAATTCCCACTATTTGATGTTCCAGTAAAACAAGTTGTAAAGATTATTGAAGGCAGAGAGAAAATACTGTCTCATAAACAAGCTTTCAATAAAAGGAAATCTTTTTTTTTTTTTTTTTTAAAGTAGATTATGGGAAATGCTCAGCCCAAAACAGTCTAGAATTCCCCAGGGAAAACAGCAGCTTTTTCCTAACAGAGTGAATCCTTTGCGTGTCTGCACAGGAAACATCTTTTCAGTTGTTTCAGATATTGCTTCTGCTCCATAAAATCAGAATTATCCTTTTTCAGAACAGACTAGCAGAGGTCAATTACCCTAATTTGAACTAAAAGCCAGCCAATTTAGAGCATTACCCCCGCTGCATATGCCTAAATCTTCTGATCATTGGTTTTAAAAGTAGTTAACATGCCTTGCTGCTCCCCCCCCCCTTTTTTTCAAGAGCAGCCCCAATTTAAATATTATCTCTTTTCCTTTTGGGGGAGGGCAATATAATAGTCCTAAAAATTCTCTTCTGTCACCAAGCCGCTTCTGTTTTGGAAGTTGAGCAGAAACAGTATTTAGGAACGAATTCCGGTTCAGACTGGACAAATTCACAGCTGTTGGAGGTGCTATGTGTACATGATCCTGGCGGTGGTGGTTGTGCTGCAGAGTCGCCCCGGAGCTGCCCCCTGCGTATGGGGACAGTGCCCTGCGCAGGTCACGTACCATGGTTTAATTTCAGGGGAACGGGGCTGATTCTTGCAGTGAAGGACCGGGCTGTTCAGCGAAACCGGTAGCGCACAGGTGTTGCGGGCAGCAGGCGGGAAATCTGGATCCCACATTTCCAAGTGCACAGTAGCCCAAATGCCAAAGCAGTGGATTTGTTTTTGTAAACGAGCTGTGGTCTGTCCAGGATGATCTGTTTAAGACTTGCTGTAGTCTAGACGACTTTTAATTAAATGTTTATGCTCTGCTGGCTACTAAAGGAGAATAGCTGGACTTCGGAAAGCTATTAATGTTATGATAGTCTCATCTGTTTGTCATGCTAGGTCAGGAAAATACTTAATTGCTCAAAGTAGCAAGGAAGAACTTCTTGTTCTTTCTCGGACAGGAAATAAACCACCCCCAACTAAATTCGACACAACCTAGAGCAAACGCTGACGAGAAGCAGAGGCAAAACATGTCTTTGGTCACACTTTCAGTACTCCCGAAAATCCGAGGGTATTTGTAATGTGAGTGACCTTAACTGATAAAGTTTAATTCCAATTTCTTAAGCTCTTTACTAGAAAGAAGTGACCCAGAAGTAGACTTTTTTGGATGTCCTCATGCTTGCTTACACTGTTAGAAGCACTGATACCGGTCTGGAGAGAGTTTCCGTCCTTTCGTGGTTGCAGAGTAACCACTACAGAGGTGGGCTCTAGTTAAAAGGGAAAAACAGCTCATCTGTGAAAGCAGTTAAGCCAGCTGGATGAATTTTCAAATTTGTATTTAAAGACTTTCCAGTGCTTGAGTCACTTGCAAGTTCCCTACACATCTGTAGGAAGGTTTAGTCATTTTTATAATGCTTCAGAATAAATGAAGATTCCCCACCCCTCCATTTATTAAAAAAAATTAGGCCTGTGGTTTTTCCTGTGATTCATTAAACCTCGGATGGCTCATTATCCAAGACGGCCCTCCCATTTCCAGGGCTGATCTTTTCCTTCCTCTTCCTTTTTTTATGTAAAGCTTGAACAGTATCTTAAGCTCTGATCAAACATACTTGGAATCAAGTAACGTCCACTTTTCTTTGGAAGATAGAGAAACAGGAAGCAGGATCTGGAATCACTGCTTTTGTGTGATGTTTCTCTTTGTTTACTGCAAGTGTTAAAATACAGCCACAAACTAGCATTATAGGACAAATGTCTCTAAATGTTTTTGATTTTTGGAAGATGTATGGGGAAAAAAAGGTGCTTTTCTTGTTGTTGTTGCTTAGTAATTTATAAAATTCTCCTATTGGGAGTAGAGTTTGCCTTTGATTATGTTTTTTCACGCTAATTACATGGTTGCAGCTTAGAATATAGTTGAGACCAGAAATTCTCCTGAGCTACTGAGTAAAGCAATACTTTATTGGTGGTTATATCAATCCTCTGACCTGTAAGGCTCAATTATTTTTTTCAACATCCCTTTAGTAAAGCTGAACTACGTGAAGCAGTTAGATGCTGAAGAGAACTGGAGTAGCAGATTTTTCAGAGCTACATATAGAATGAGGTGTTCAAATTGCATTTATATCTCAACTTCACAAATTATCTGTAAAATAACTTTTAAAAAGTTAACTTTCTTTGCCAGAGCAATTTGCTTTTCTGTTTCAGTGAATCTGTATCAACTGGTGTGTGGGGTGGTGTTTAGAGAATCACTGTCCCTCTTGTGTACTGGAGGGAAATGTTTACATTTTCAGCGCAGTTTACTGGAACACCAAAAAATAATCATTCCGATAAATACTGGCTTCTAAGCTGTCTTTTAATTTTAGTCAGACTCTCTCTTTCCTATCTAAAAAATATCCTTAGGAAAGGCATTCGTGCTGGTTAACGCTCAGTAGTTTGCCATTCTTAGCTGAAAGGCTTTCTGAAAAAGCGCAGCTAGGCTGACGTTTCCCTCTGCGGAGCAGACAGCTTGTTTTTCCTGCCCCCCGACAGCTAAATGCCATTTTGCAGGATCAACAGAGCCCAGGCTTTGTGGGACTTGTGCGAAGAACTCTTTATTAATTCTGAAAAAGCTACTGTGTTTAATTTGGTATGGCTTACTTTCTGTTTATGTTCATAAGGATGCCCAGATGTGTGCACAGCATACATATAAAGCTAAGACGCACATGATAACATACAGAGAGCATTTGTTTGGGCCAGGCTCTCAAAGCAAAAACATCATGCTTGCTTGCTGTCAAAGTGCAGCTAATATCATCATTTTTCTCTGTAGATCCCACAGTACTTTGCTGGGGTATGGTTGAAATTAAACCACTCTAAAGGTAATAGCATGTTAGGGAAAGAGAATCTGGTTAAAGATACTGGGGCTAACTCCTGCCTTTCGCAGAGGAAAATGTTGTAGGTAACTCACGCAGAGGAGCGATAGCTTTCTTTAATGCCTTGCTAAAAATGTAACTATGAAGAAGAAAACAATCATCTACGTGCTTTAGAAAATTGTAGTCACAAGTTCTCTTGTAAGGACTGATTACCATGACTATAGTGAATCAAGAAGAGTCAAACTTAAATCCTGGATTTCAAAAGTATCCTTTCTTGGCATAGACAGCCCCATCAGCAAGCACCATCAGAACTGTGCTTTTAATAACCCATGCTGGAATGCTCCATCTGGATGGGGAAGCACCCTGGCTCAGATTTTTCAGAAGTGCATAGCGCTTAGGCTATAATTGTTTCAGTTGAAATTAATGATTAAATTTCTTGGAGCTAAGTTAGATCAACTCCGAGGGCTCTTGAGAATCTCAGGTCTGTTTTATTCTTGTCTTCTGTTGAATGTATATTTGTTCTCATATGGATTCTTATCATGGTGGTAAAAATGTAGATAATTTAATATCTATTATAAAGTTCTGTTTTGCCTATCTTTTTTAGAACTTCACAGTAGCCTTTCTAAGAGATGAAAAGCAATAGGATAAGATTACAGTATCCTAACAAACAGATTTCCGACTAGAATGGCTGATTCTAAATGTTTTAGGACTTGCAGCACAGTATGTGTAGGTTTCTGTAGTTCTTGCATGTCATTGAAAGAAGGGTAGTCATTCCTATCTTGTTTCTTGAGAGGCTTCACTGTGTTTAGTCTGGTTTAGAATATTAAGGATTTTGTTAACAAGTTACAGATTTGTAGGCTGTTGTGAGAGTGAAATGCTTTAATTGCTCAACATGAAATTCTTTGATGGTGACATAGCTGAGAAAACCACACAACTGCTCTTCCACTGGAACATCAGTAAATTATTAAATCTTTCAGTGAGCAAGAACTGATATTTATCTTCTTTCCTTTTGCAAATCTGTGGAACATAACTCATGGACTAGATAATAAGTAGCTGTGGCGTGAAGAGGTTCATCAGCTAACTCTGTTGTGGAAATGCTTGAGCCTTGAAACCTGTTGGTGTGGACTTGGCTGAAACATTCTTCTGTACCAGGCAGCAGCTGTGACAAGTACTTATGGTTATGCATAGGTAGTTAGTTGCCCTGCACTTAAGAGCTCAGAGAAGCATGCTTGGTTTGGTGGGTTTTGTTTTGTTTTAGCAAAACTTTCTATTCTCTTTTATACTTTGTTTGAGGCCGCTTGATTAAAAGACTTTTCATTTGGAGAGCCATTGAGAAATTAATCAAGGCATGTGCTTATAAACCCACACACACTTGTTTTGGACTCTCTGTGAATGATATCTATCTGCTTGTGTTCTGATTATGGAAATGCAAGTGCTTTTTGCAAAATTTCTCAAGACTCCAGGTATCTTATTCATTTGGAGAGCAGGTGGCTTCTGGGAATGGTTGTGAAGCAGTGGGGTCTTCCAGTTTTGCAGTGCTGATTCAGGTCTTCAGCCAGCAAGATCTGGGTTCACTTTAATGTTTCTGATACTAAAATTGTTTTTTTCGTTAGTGGGGGGGACCATCAATTTCTGCCCATTTTAGATCTATTAATGAGGGCTTTTTATTGGCTTGGAGTCTAGTTGAAACTTTCTTTATATGCTAAAATTCTGATAGTCAGTTTAGAAATCCCTTCTGAGGACAGAAGGATTATTATGCTCTGATTTACACTTTTCACTTTTCATAGTCTAACTTATTTGAACAGAGTCTGTGCCACCAGAGGACTAACATATGCACCTAGTATGTGAAAAACATGGTGTTTGTCCCCTTTTATTGGCCTCATCAGAAATGGCAAAGTCCAGATGGGCCTTGGAGGTTGCACTATTCCTCTTGTGGGTACAGAAGGTAGGCAGACCACTTAACCAGTTACTGCCTGTCTTATGGATTAGTATCTTCTTCCTCTCTGTTAATCAGGTACCTTTAATGTTACACGCTTGTCTTTTCCTGTCTTAATACTCTTAGGTAAGTCTGATTCATATTCTGTTAATTTCTTTAGCTCTAAGTGGAAAAGCTGGGGAAGAGGGATACTTCTCTTAACTGCAAATGACTTTATTCAGCTAGTTTGCTGTTTTTAGTATATTGGAATACACATTTGTTTGTATATCTCAGGCCCAGCATAGAGATACATTCATTGAAGAACGCTATGGCAAGTACAATATCAGCGATCCGCTAATGGCTTTGCAGAGAGATTTTGAGACCCTGAAAGAAGGAAATCATGGTGAAAAGCAACCTGTCTGCTCCAATCCCTTATCTATTTTGAAAGTGGTGATGAAACACTGCAAGAACATGCAGGAAAGAATGTTATCCCAACTAGCTGCTGCAGAAAGCAGACACAGAAAGGTAGGTTGTTCTACTAAGCTGTGCAGAATAACATAGTTGCATTTTGATAAACTTCAACAAAAATGCTTAAATGCCGTGAGTTTGTTTAAAAGGGTTTTGCACCTTTGTTTAAGCTTCTTATCACTCAATATGGGTGATATACCTACTGTTTCCTTCTGAGAAAATGTTCTTGAAGGTATTTAAGCAATGTTTGGAAGCTTAAATTGTAGAAAGACTGAGGAGCCGCTAGATTCATGGTGAGCATGTTTTGGGAGAGCCTATAATTCTGGTAATGAGATACTGCAGGGTCTCTTGGGAAGTTCATGTTCTGGCTTTTTTGTTGAGTTAATAGAATCTCAGTCATTCATGTAATTCAATGTTAAATCTGAAGGAGCTCCTTAACTGTGTCCTTATGGCAAGCAGTTTCATTTCAAGAGCTCATCTTCTTCTTAAGTGGAAGAACAAATTAAGGTTCTTTAAAATAAACTTTGCACTGCAGTCCTCAAATCTCCTGTAAGACACTGGGGAGGGGGGAGTCTGTATGCAAATTACCATCAAAACGGTAGCTAAGAACATCTCGTTATAATTGTTAATGCCCTGTGTCACTGTGATGTGTGTTCTGAGGTAGTGTGTCTGCTCCTGCTTTTTTATTTATATATACCTATATATATATAAATGGTCCTGCCAGGAAATTCTGGTAAGGGCACTGTATAACCAACAACAGATACTATGAATCCTGTAAGGACCTGCTTCCTCATAAGCTTCTCAAGGCTGTTCTGCAGTCTGGAGAAAAACATGCAATTTGGCTACTTAGTACTAAAATGAAGATGCACACAGTGCGTTTTCTAACCTTTTTCACAAACTGGCTCAACTATACAAGTTAGCGACTCAGTGCAATTTGTCCAAAAGCCTCTTTTATATGATTTTGAGTTGAACTTGATGTCTGAGGTTACCATGTCTAATTTGGGCTGTGTGAGAAGGTGGTGATTTCCTCGTGTTACAAATCTGTAGGCGTGCCTTTGCATTAAAGTAACTGAAGTTTGTTTGGAAGGTGATATTGGACCTTGAGGAAGAAAGACAGCGGCACGCCCAGGACACAGCGGAGGGGGACGATGTCACCTACATGCTGGAGAAGGAGAGGGAGCGGCTCACCCAGCAGGTGTGCTTTGGTAGCTGGTAATTACCCAGCCCATGGAAACTCAGGGCTCCTGGCTGCTCAGGCTGGATGGTGAACTCAGTACTGATGTGTAATTGCACCTTTATGTTGAAAGAGTATTGGGGCCCTCACTCCTCTAAGGCTTTTCTAGTTTTAACATTTAGATGTGAAAAATGACCTTAATTTTCCTGCTTGTGTAGCTGAACAGTGCTAAAAGCTATTAATAGATGATTAAATGCTTTGAAAACTTATTTCAGGCTGAAAGCTGAAACATGCTCAAGAATTGCACTGTGCTTACAAGTGGTAGAGCTCTCTGGTACAGAAAAGTCAGGATAAGACATGAAAGATCTCCTGTGTGTTTTATTCAGAGACAATAATAAAAAGCTAAGCTGCTGTTTTCTGTTATTCAAGCACTATAGATCTTCATAACATACATAACACATCAGCATTTTAAAGTCTAAATACCTTTAAAAGGCAGACCGACAAGTAAATGAGGTGGAAGTAAGCTTTTCTTCAGATAGCCTCTTTAATCAGTGCATGGCAAATTGGGCCTAAATTATGCTAAAGGCCAATTGAATTTCATACATGCTAACTACTAGTTAGTAATAATTCTTAATACATGCTGATGGATTGAGTCACTTGTCGTACAAGGCTGTCTTACAGATACCTTGGGCAAGAACCTCTTCCTTGTGTTAGGCATTGCCATCTTTTACTAGGGAATTTCTCCAAGATATTTAGTAACACCTTCCATTTTGGGAGTGTTATACTTCATTTACTTTCAGGAGGCTTTGTTGGTTCCCTTAGAGTCCTTTTTTGTTCTTATCTTCCAGTTGGAGTTTGAAAAATCCCAAGTGAAAAAGTTTGAAAAAGAACAGAAGAAGCTGTCAAGCCAGCTGGAAGAGGAGAGGGCACGCCACAAGCAACTGTCCTCCATGCTTGTAGTGGAGTGCAAGAAAGCCACTGCCAAAGCAGCTGAAGAGGGGCAGAAGACAGCAGAATTGAGCTTGAAATTGGAAAAAGAGAAGAGTAAGGTGAGTAAACTGGAGGAGGAGTTGGCATCCAAGAG
Source organism: Apteryx mantelli (assembly GCF_036417845.1). Classification (NCBI taxonomy): domain Eukaryota; kingdom Metazoa; phylum Chordata; class Aves; order Apterygiformes; family Apterygidae; genus Apteryx; species Apteryx mantelli. The sequence goes on from NC_090002.1 coordinate 10,971,492, forward strand.
GAAGCGGGGCTTACAGATGGAAGCACAAGTAGAAAAGCAGCTCTCAGAGTTTGACATTGAAAGAGAACAGCTGAAAGCCAAGCTGAACAGAGAAGAAAATCGTACAAAAGCCCTGAAAGAAGAGGTGGAATGTTTGAAGAAATCCCTGAAAGAGCTGGAGGCTTCTTGCCAGGAGCACAGTCCTGCTGAGCCTGTGCAGCCAAGGCCCTCGATGTCCAGAGGTGTCGTAACTGACAGTGCTACAGTGAAGTCTGTGTCTTGCCAGACAGAGTGTCTGCAGGCAGACAGAGCAGATCCTGCCAGCACAAGCAAAGCCATGCATACCACATTTCCTAGCCCTACTACACCTACTCATTCCTATGCAAAATCCAATGGTCATTGTGATACCGACATGCAAATGGGAAGTGAAATACAGCAGACAAATATAGCAGAGAACCAAGTTCAAAAGGAGAAGTCTGCTGGTGCAGCCCCAGAAAGTGCAGTTGAGAATGGAAGTTCTCCTGTAAGAACGGAGTCACCAGTCCATCTGATGTCCCAGCTCCCTTCCAGTGGGGTCTCTCTGTCTCCCAGCAGCACAGCTGCATCCTCTCTAACACCTTCTCCCTGCTCCTCGCCAGTTCTGACTAAACGCTTAGTGGGAGCTTCAGCCACCAGCCCTGGTTACCAGTCGTCCTACCAGGTGGGGATCAATCAACGTTTCCATGCAGCTCGGCACAAGTTTCAATCTCAGGCTGAACAGGACCATCAGTCAAGTGGTCTGCAGAGCCCACCATCAAGGGATTTGTCTCCTACTCTAGCAGATAACTCTGCTGCCAAGCAGCTAGCCCGAAATACAGTCACTCAGGTCCTTTCCAGATTTACCAGCCAGCAGGGACCTATTAAACCAGTCTCCCCTAATAGCTCACCTTTCGGCACAGACTATCGAAATCTGGCAAATGCTGCGAGCCCCAAAAATGAATCTGGTCATTCTCCAAGCGCAGGCAAGGTTTCTAGTCCACTAAGCCCATTGTCTCCTGGAATTAAATCGCCAACCATTCCCAGAGCGGAAAGAGGGAATCCACCACCCATTCCTCCGAAGAAACCTGGCCTTGCTCAGTCACCTGCTGCTCCTACTCCAGTAACCAAAACCGCTTCTCAGGCATCTTCTCTAGGTGCCCCCATGGACGTGGCAAGTAGCTGCTCTAACAATACTGTAGTGTCAAATGGTAAAGACATTGAGATACTCCTGCCAACTAGCAGCTAGTCTCCAGAAAATGTGAATGTGACATTCCATGGCTTAGCATCCTAGAGCTAAGACACTGTTTTTCCACTCCATGTTATTTATTTCCATAGAAGCAGAATCTGTCTGTATAAAGCATTTAGTATATTTTTCTTTTTCAAATAGGTAGGAAAATATTTTTGTTTATGAAGAAACCTTAACTACAGCTATACAGTAGCCTCAAGTGTCTCATGGCAGCAGTCAAACCATCAGAGATGACAGGAACCATAATCATGTGCTGGGACCTAACTATCAAACTATAATGGGACTGAAATGCTACTTTTAAATTATGCAGAAAAAAACTCATGCAGACTTTTTACTCCAGATGAACATTTTATTAAAAGTGCCTGAACTAAGCCTGCAATATGAATGTGATTTTCTGAAAAAGGCAAGGAGGGGAACCATCTAGCTGCAGAAATGAATTCTTCTGTGAGTCATGAATGTTTAAACCAACACTGTTTTTAATTCTTTCCATTTGTTGAAATGAGTTAGCAAATATGCTACAAGTAAGTTCTGTAAGGTGACCACCAGACTGACAGAGTCAGCCACATTTTGCCCTTTAGGACATAGGTCCTAGGTATTTTAGGAGGTGCACATAAGTTTCTTGGGGTAAAATTTAGCCTTAGTACAATCCTGATTACTTTTCTCTCAGTATTCATTATCCACGTAGTGTTTTGCTTTCCTGTAACACGTGTTCTGTGGAAATGCCTGTGTGCTTTAAATGGCTAAATTCTAGTTTCTGGTGAGTCACCTTTAATTTCAAATTATTCAAGCATTCTACTGTTGTGTTTAGAACTTCTGAGAAAGGGATCTTGCTATTACTTGATAATGATCTTGCTATTACTTGAAAAGAAAAATCATTAGTCCATATGGTACAGGTTTCTTGCAACAGTAAAATGGGATCTTCTACTATAAAAGAAAGCAATAATTTTTTTGCTCACTTGTATCAATTGTCAGACTGACCTGGATTTTACTGACTAGCTAGCTATAGAATCTTGCCAGCTTTCACTGGATGCAAATATGCAACCAAATCATTGCTGTCATATGTAATTGGTTACATATGTAGGTAATTTTACACACATACATATTAAATACACAATGCAGATATAAATCTTAAGGTATTCTTGAGGGTCTCCCTAACATGAAGATAAGGTGGAAATTTATTAAGATTGGGGGAAAAAAACTGGTTACTTAGGGGTAAGGAGTTGCTGAAGTCTGTGGCAATCTGTATGAAAACTTATTTTTCTAAATGGGCCCAACAGAAGGGAGAAGCAACAGATTCCAGTGCAGAAATGTCCATCTGAGGCAAGAAGTGTAGTCCTCACTGCAGATGTCTTGCATACGCTGCCTGCCATTTGGTGGCACAGTGCAGTTTGGTTTTCTGAGTGATTGTGGTGAGAAATAAAAGACAAACACAATACAGATCAGTGGTGCAGAGGTTGAGAGCATAACCCTGAGCTGGTTATCCCAGGTATTGTATGTGAACTGATCCTAAACTTAGAAGCTAGACTTGCTGCTCAGTGTCATGCTATGTTTAGCATTTCTTGCTACAGCAGTGTAAGGTTTACATAGAGCGTAGCTACCCACTGTCAGAGATGCTTTTTCCTTTGTCATTTTTTCAAAATTTATTAGACGAAATACATCCTACTTTATTGTAGGAAAGATCCCTGCAGCAACTGGGAGGATGCACTACTGTACATGACCTAAGCTTTGAGTCTTATTTTGTAGGACATCAGAGCTCTTGTGCTGCTTTGAAGTGGCTGTTGTCTGAAGTGACCCTGCTCTTCTCCCACACTGACATGGCGGGTATTTAGATTACAGCAAGAAAGGTTTTTGCAAACCTTTCAGTAGCCTTTTGCATTGTGGTTTTATGTGCCGCTGTTCCTAATCCATTGGAATAGGCTATGTACTAACAATAGGAAGGTAGTACCACCCTGGAGATAAATGGGTAGTGACTCTTTGGGAAGCACTTTTTTTTAATTTTGAAGTGTCCACAGCAGATGATTTTTTTTTTTCTCTTGAGGAGAGTAATTCTAAAAATTGAGGGGCAGATGGATTTTTGCCCAAGTATCACTTCCAATTCAAAAGTGAGGCTTTTGTATACACTGCTTTAACATCTTTCTTTGCTTTTACATTAATCTAAATGGTATTATCCCCTTTCTTTATCGATAGCTCTATAGAGAGATACTATAATGAAGTTTATTAGGAAATGCACTGAATACTGTTTCTTCTAAAATATAATATGGGAAGGGGGTATGCAAAAGAATGTATTTTTGCTAGTAGCCTATCTTCTGAGAGAAACTAAGCACAAATATTAAAATGAATCCGACTAATTCAGTAAGACGCATAGAGTTAGTATTTAACTTTTGCTGTAGATTCTGTGTGGAAGCAACTAAATATTTCTTCTATAATTCACATCTGTTACAAGCAAAAATCGTTGCAGAATTTGTCACTGGCTAATGGAGTATAATGAAGTGCAAAATGTATACACTAGTATTAATTCATTAACACTTGTAAATTTGTAAAGCCAAATGTACTGAGCTGAAGACTTTAATCATTTTTATAGCTGATGGCATTAACCATGTTAAACATTCATATTATCAATAAAGGATTTTATTTTTAAGGTGTGCAAATTGCTTAAGAACATGCTTGGAATTTTGACTTCTGGACAATGTGTGTGCACAGAGGCCACCCAGCGGATAATAGTCTAACTATCAATAGCAGTGCTTGTGTGTTAATGTAGAAACTGGAGCTTTAACTTATGCCTTCAAGTTTTGGAAGAAACCTGGATTTTTGAGTACAATGTACAGTGATCAGTTATTGCTGATGGCAGTCTGGGCAGTATTGCTAGTCAGTCTGCTGCTACCTGAAATTCATGGCTACGTTGTACTAGGAGGTTCTTTGCTGCAAATAGTGTGCTTCAGGTGACACAGCACAGCAAAGCCCTGACAGCTTTTGCTTTGGAGCATTTTTAAGTAGAACAATTTTCCTAGAGTACCTCATTGCGGGAGCGTTGCAGTATTGGCAATTTGTGATGTTAACACGGGGTTTTTGCAGAGCGTGCAAGTGGCCTGCCAGGTTTTCGTGCAGAAAACTCAAGTTTTCCTCGTGTGAATTCCCTTGGCAGCTTCAGCACTCCTCAGTCATGGAGGAGCAATGCTAAATTATGTCACAGGCCACATTTGAGATTGCTGGACAATGCAGTAAAGGCACTCGCAATGGAGAAACTCCCCTTTGCCAAGGATCCACCATGCCCATTACAGCGAAAAAGCTGCTTCCCCAGGAGCTGCCGGCTTACATGTTCCTGGTGCCACCCCGCCACTGGGAAGTCCACAGCTGCCTTGTCTCCTTGATATATACCTCAATAGTGACCTGATTTTCTTATCTTTACATCTGTTCACAGCTGAACAGGTTTTGCAACAACCTGGGAAGAAGCTGTGTTTGTCTCTTCGGGCTTGATGCAATTTCTCGGGAGTGCCCGAGAGCGGTGGTACCTGCTTCAGTGCAGTTAAAAGTAGTAGCCACTGAACAAGCACTGCTTCCTTCCTGTAACTATATTTTCCACTAATGCTTGTGTGCCCTGCCCAGGCAGGAATTTGGGCTAGTACATGAGCGCCTCAGCCACAGCCCTGCTCGCTTTTTATAGCAGCGGAGGTGAGGAGGGGTTTAGGCGGCGTCCTTGCCCGCGCCTGGAATGCCTGCAACCCCTTTGTACGCAGCAGAACGGGCCGGGCCTTTCTCTTGCTTTGCAATATGTCGTGCTGTGCACAATGAATAAGGGCATTAAGCTGCACTCCAGCTGCGGGTGAGGTTTAACCCCGTTTCTTGTGTCGCTGCCCTGATGCAAACCCAGCCCCGTGTTCCTGCTTGCAGCCATTTTCCGCGCGGGAGCCAGTGAGTCAGTCCCCGAGCACAAGGCGTCTATTCATCCCTGTGCAGCTCCTCGTCGCGAGCGCCGTGCTGCGCCGCCTGGCTCTCCGGCGCTGACGGGAGCGCGTGCCCGTGCCGAGAAGGGAGATGGGCGTTCAGTGCTCTCGTGTGCACGGAGCAAGAGCAAAAGGGGTTTTTGCCATCACCAGCGAGCATGCTGCTGGGTAGCGTGCCGGCTCGCCAGCCTGGCGCGAGGTGCGGAGGGGTCCTGCTGTCTGGGTGTCGGAAGCACCGTTGTTGCATCCTCTGATCCCAGGCCCCCCTCCCTGCTCCGGGGATGAGCAGAGGCCTTGTTTCCTTGGTGTCGTTAAGTTGAGCTTTTAAAGATACTCAGCAAAAAACATGGCTCTGTATTTCTCTTCTGTCAATGTCCCCTAAATCATAGGGACTCCCCATCTCCTGGCCCTGCCTGAAGTCACCTAGTCTGAGGCTGGTTATTGGGAAAATGCAGGATTTATTGCATGTAATTGCAGACAATTCCAGATATTTTCTCCCCCCCTTTCTGCTGCATAGAGATAAGATTTGTAGCAGGAGCTGAAGGGAAAAATGACTCACATATACCATCTTGTGGTGAGAAGATGCATGTTATGTCTGGGAACAGCGTGAGCAAGCAGCAGCACTGTTCACATGGAGTTGTGGAATTTTCCTTTGAAGGAACAGAGCATACGTCTTCATCAAACGGAGATGCTTTCCTTTTTCACTTGAAATTAGGCTGTGTTTGTCTTCCCTCTTGTAACTACAGATTTGGGTTATTTTGGTAAGTTGACGTTAGCTTAACTCTAGTAAATACAGAAGAGAACAGAGTTACTTAAATACTCTCCCTGCTTGCATAGGATGCAGCTGTGTAAGGATTGCTCCCAGGTCTCCTGAGCTATGAGGTGTCCGGGAAGCATGGGACGATGCTGGGGATGGAGACAGCCAGAGCACCGGCCTTGGGCAGAGAGCGGCAGCGCGTGGTGCTGCGGGCTCCGAGCAGCAACCCCCAAAGCAGTAGGCAAGTGGGAGCTGCCTTCCTCCTCTTATCGCAATCCAGCAGCGACGTGCCTCAAAGCCCACCTCTGTTTCGGGGAGGAAAGTGTCCCTGGGCTGCGGTCCCAGCGGGTCGCACAGAGAAGCTGGCCTTGGCTTGCAGTCCTGTGCAACGGGGCAGTCCTGCAAATACCCCGGGTTCGTGTCAGCACAAAACCATGCGCTGCTGCCCCGTTCTGCGTGCGTGAGCGTGTCCATCTCGGCCCTAGCGGTTGATTTGCTTTGAGCACAGCTGAATCCCAGATGATTTAGCAGATGCAAGCAGTGTCGCTGCTTTATGGACAGGAGCTCCCCCGCTAGTCAGGACAGAGGGGGAAAGGCATGGTGGGGTTGGCTGGTGGACATGTGCGACACCAGCCTCCCACCACTCTCCGCTTCGGCCGGCAGGCGAGCAGGAGAGGGATGTGCCACCTCCGCACTGCTTGCCTATGGTGGCAGTTGTCCCCTAGCAGGACACCTCCTGGGTCTCGTTAAAAGCCGAAGTGCAATGAGAGTTAGGAGAACACGGTGCCCTGCTGTCCGTCCCCGCGGCCTCGCGTGCCGCAAGAGGGAAGCTGGGGAAGAGTGGCTGCTGCAGGCCAGGCTCTCCGTGCATCTTGCTTCCCTTCTCCTGCCCCTCTCCAGCTTGCTCCTTCTCGATTCCGAGCCTGCCCCAGGCGCTGGGGTGAGCTTCTGCACACTGTCCTCACCCGCGCATGGACGTCCTCCCCGGCGAACGCGCCTTCAGCATGAGCGTTGTGGCAGCCGCCAGCAGAGGCCAGGATTTCCCAGCCCTTTCCCTCTTCCCGTCGTCTCGAATCCGTGTGCTGATGCTCGCTGTGCTGTGTCGGGGAGGCCGAAGCAGCCGCCTGCCTTGCACAGTTGCGGGGCATCCAGCGCTGCCGGACAAGGCGGAGCGTGGTGGAGACCCCAGCTACGGTGGAGGTGGATTTATCGCTGGGTAGGAAGTGCACAACTGTCCTGACACAGCAGCTATTCCCAACATCTCTCGGCAAGAGCTGGCTCCCTGCTTTGTCCCCAGCTGGAGCTTTAACTAGGAGGCAGTTTGGTGTCCCACAATCTTCCCAGAGAAACGCTGGCTTCCCGAAGGTTGTTCCTTGGGGGAAACTGTGAGATTGCACTGGGGTCCATAGGGTTGCAGGGTCCATAGGCAACATCCATGCACAGTATCCCATCCGTCCCGCTCCAGAGCATCGGACCAGCCGCGTTGGGGGTTAAAGGTCCCAGGAACAGGGAACCTCTTTTGGGGTGAGGACAGAGCATCTTCTCCTGGCTCTGGCTGAAAGACGGGGAGAGGGGCCGGTTCAGCCCACCGGGATGGGCGCCAGCCCAAGCGCTGCCTGTGGCGCTTCTCGTTCTGCTTCGAAAGCAGGTGGGGGATCTGCTCCGTTTGCACGTTAATCGTGCAGCTCCGTGTGCTGCCCACGAAGAGTCCAAGAAGCGGCGCGGATGTCGGGCTGGGGAAGGAGCCGGGTGCCGGCCCGTGCGCCCCAGACTGTGCCCAGCGCTGCGCTGCCAGCCTGCCGCGCTGCCAGCCCTCGGCAACATCCCAGCCGCCTCCGCCGGGCTTATTGCAAACGTTACTTGGGGCCTTCAGCGCCAAGACCCAGGAAAAGCACAAAGATCCCGGAGCTTTTCCTCTATGAGTGTCTTTTTCCAGGGGCTGCTGCTGCCTCCCCGCTCGGGGCCAGGTGCTAGAGGTGATTTTCCAGGATGGTGTTGCAGTGGGCTGCGGGAGCAGGAAGGTTCCCCAGGGTGACCCAGCCCCGGCGGGATGGGCACAGGGGGAGTGTGCATGGGAGGGGGAACACGCACGGTGGGACGGGCACAGGGGGAATGTGCACGGTGGGAAAATGCACGGCAGGACAGGCACGGGCCCCGGGCGCCGCTCGGCCACAGCTGCCTCTCGTCCGCAGCAGCCTCGCGGGCCCCCGGGTGATTCATCTTCTGTCACCCGGCCGTGGGGAGACGCAGCGATCGCCGGGGCGCTGCCATCCTCGCAGCGAGCACTGCCCTCCGCTAGCTGCCACGCGGGCCGTCCCGGCGCGGACGGTGCACGGGCCGGCGGTGGCACCGGGGTCAGGGGCTCGGCGGGGAGGGGGCACCGCGGGCGCGTGTTTGTTTTTGCAGTGGCCGGACGCGTCTCGGGGAGGGCTGGGAACGTCTCCCATCACTCGCGGGCTGGACGGGGCCGGGATAAAGCCGCTGACAAGTTTGGACTAGCAGCCGAGTTGATTAGCTGAGAGATGAAAATTCGCAGCTCTGCTCCCGCGGGGGCCGCGAGCCGCCGGGGATGTGTTTACGCGAGGGGGAGGCAGCCCCGCGCGGCGCTCGGCTCCTGCCTGGCCCCAGGGCCAACGCGGGCGTCCTGGTGCCGTTGCGCCCGCGCAGCTCCCGCCTGCTCCTTGCAGCAGTGCAGCAGCGGGGAACGGGGTCGCGGTGGAGATCTGCACATTTTATCACCATTGCAGAATAAATGCAATTCTGTCTTTGGCCGCTTCAGGGTGATGATAATGCAAGCGGCATCCCTACAGGCAGCCGGGCGAGACCCGGGCGGCTGCATCGCCACGATAGCGGGCGTCCTGCTGCGCTGCTCTTGGCGCCCCGCGGGGCTCTTCATGACCCCCTGCACAGCGCTAACTCTTAGCTGCCTTTGCACCCTCCCCGCGCCCAGCATGGTCCGCGAGGCTCCCGCCGGCGAGGATTTGCAGCTGGGGGCGAAGCCGCAGCCCGGGCAGGCACATGCCGCACTCCAGCCCCGGCTCGCTGCGGTGTCCAGCGGTGCAGCTTCCCCGATGACGGACAGCCGTAAACGCGTGCAGCTGGAGGCAGGCTAAAGCGATGCTCTGTGTGCTATAATTGTCCCGAAAATAAGGTAATGGCCGGCTCTTGGAATGCTTTGATCTTATCAGACAGACAAGGAATACACTAATGGCTTTAATTAGCCGTTGGGATGAAGCGCGTTCGGCCTCCCGGGTGAGCTGCGCTATGGAATTGGCCGTTGGTTGGGGATAGAGAGTCTTTAATCAGATTTAGGCTTTTTAATACCCACAGCAGCGTGTGTGTGTGATACCTATGTACTGTTACACATGGTTTTGGGGGGGGGGGGGCGGAAAAGGCTCTGCAGGCTCCCATGTGGATCTGCCAGTCCCTTTTCGATCCATTTTGTCATTTGTGTGTGAGTTATAGAGGGCAACGTGCAACCAGAACATCTGGGGGCAGCTTGGGTGAAGGCAAACACGCTTTTCGTGCCTCGTTCTTCAAGCCGAGCGTCTTCTCGGGAGCAGCCGGTTCTGCTGCTTCCACCTTGTGACTTTTAAAGGACAGCCAAAGCAACTTGCCAGAAAGCAGCGGCAAGGCTGGTAACTGTTTGCTTCCAGGCAGCCGGGCTGAGCGCGAGCTGCTCGGGCAGCGGGGCAGCACGCCGAGCGCGGGAGCGTCCAGCGCAAGCGAGCATCGGCTCCCGCAACCCCGTCGCCAGGCGTCGCAGCCACGGTAAAAGCCACGGAAAAGCTTCTCGTCTCTCTGCGACTGCATCTTTGCGACGCCCCCCAGAACCTGTAGTGTGAGCGATGCTGAGGGAGCATCCGGGTGCTTCCCGAGGACCACGCAGCGGCCGGGCGCTTCCATGCAGGAACGCGGTGGCCTGGCACCATGGAGCATCCCGGCTCCATGGAGCAGCCCAGCTCCGCACCCTGTGGAGCATCCAAGCCCCATGGAGCATCCCAATCCCATGGTGCCCCGTGCCCGGCCACCACCACAACACTCGTTTTTTGGTGTGGGCACCGCCATCGAGTGCCAACAGTGCCTTGCCAGGCCACAAACACGCAACCCCCCCCCCCCCCCCCCCCCCCACCACCACCACATGATTTCTTAAAAGCAAAATCCCAGAAATTCCTGTTTTCTTCTTGGAAAACATTGCCCAGAGGAGAAATCCATGATGGAGGATGAAAGCTCAGTCCTTGAGGTAGAACAGGCCTTTGGGGGAAGAGCGTAAACACGAAGCGGCTGCGCGGTGAATCGGTGAGAGGGGAGGGAAGGGACGGGATGGGACGGGATGGGAAGGATGGAACGTGGAGCCAGGCTGCGCATCCGCAATGGGGGGAAAAGCCGGCCGGGAGCGTTTCTGCACCAAATGCACCAAATCCTCCCTTGACGTGGTGCCTGTGGCGTTGCACAGCGTTATCCCAGCGCCGTCCGACCTGGAGCACTGCCATCATGTCCGGAGGGGCGCATGCGCGGGAGGAGGGAGCTGTGCCCAATGATGCGCCGAGCAGGCGGCTCCCGGTTAGGAGGTGTTTGCACTGGCCACGCTGCAGGGAATGCTTAGCCAAGACCAGGCTTTGGCCATTATAAAAAAAAAATAATATTAATAAAATATCAGTGTTTCTACTGATTTATTTTTCATTTCTTCCGGCCCCCAAACGCTAATGCCGGCAGGGAATAGGAGAAGCTGTCATGCTGGGAGCCTCGGCACTGACCCCATGCCCAAAGGAAGGAAAGGGACCCAGAAACACACACACAGTTCAGAAACAAAAAGCTAGAAAGAAACGCACTGAAGAAAGCGGTTTATTGACATGTCCCTGCCAGCCGCGCTCACCGTCGCCCCTCGAACCAGCCTGCTTCAAAGCTGGAGAAAATCTGTTTAAATCAAGCATAAGCCCCGGGCACAGAGGTAAGCTGAGAGCAAGCCAGGGATGTGCAACCTCGGCTCCTTCTTAATGCGGCAAAACTTCCCAAATACTCCGCGAGACAGATTCCTGCAGCCGCAGTCCCTCCCCAGCTCTCGGGGCGGCCGCACAGCATCCCGGAGCCGCCAGCGTCCCGCCAAAGCCGACAGGCTGAACGCGCCCCTTATTTATCGTTTATCCATTTAACTGAAGGCGGAGGTGGCAGCGGCTTGTGCCTGCAGCACGCACCCTGCCCCGGGCTTGCTCGCGCACCGGACACGTATTTCCTCTCATGCTGTTTCTCCTCCGGCCAGCAGGCTCCCGGGGGATCTGGCAAATGTCAGAGTGGGAAATGAAGTTGTTCGCTGCAAAAAAAAAAAAGGGGGGGAAAAAGAGCAGAGCAGAGGCGGTGCGGTGCTCAGGCCGGTCCGGGATCGAGCTGCAAGGCTCGTGGCCGGCGTCACCCCAGATCCCACCCAATCCTGCCCGGAACGCCGCGGGGGAGCTGGCAGAGCTGGGTTTGCAGCGCGAGGCCCCTTCCGCCGCTGCATCCCGCCGTGCCGAGCTGAGTGGCGAGCCGGGAACCTCCCTGCCTCCTTCCCGGCCGGGTCACGGCGACTTTCCCGCTGGGCGCGAGCGCGCCGGCTCCTCTCCACAGCCCTCGTACCGCCGAAACACGACATCACCCGGCTCTTGTAACTAGCTCAGCGCTAGCGAACGCACGCCGGCGGCTGCGCTGGCGGCCGCAGAGCCCGAGGCGCCACCGGTTCTCGATCAAACGGCTCTCAGGGAACTCGCGGTTTTGCACGACGTAAAACAACCCGTGCTGCTGCTCGCTAGCGGCGCCAGGCAGCGGCGAGGGTGGCACGGGCTTGCGGGGCGGCCGGCCCACATGCGCCGTCTTCCTGCGACGCCGAGGAGGTCGGAGCCCCCTCCACCCCTTCCCCCCCCCCAAGGAAATCCTTGTGCCAAAGGCAATTCGGTGCGGACAAAACAATGTTCTTTTCACCAAAACAAGCTTGATCCTCATGGAAAATATTAACGTTTCAACCACAAGCTGGGAGGGACGGGACCGCTGGGAGATCAGAGCCGCACCTGAGCTGAGCTGCGGCCGGAGCATCAGACACCGTGCCAGGGCGACCCGGATCCCCCCCAATCTGCACCTTTTCCTGCTGAAAAACGCTGCCGCCCGGTGCCTCCACGAGGGCGGATTGGGAGGGAGGTTGGTGGGGCGACGCCGGTGCCTTGGCCCTGCTCTGCCTCCGGCACCTCCAAGCCAAACCCTCCGAGCATCCTTTAAGGACGGCAAACCACGAAAAGGCCCCCGGGTCTGCGGTGAGCAATGCCGGCGATGGGAAGTCATGCAATATTTCGGGCTCGCACCGCCTTGGCCTGCGACCCCCACGCTCCCCTCCCGGCCGGTCCCACGCCATGCCGGAGCGGTGCCGGCGCCTCGGGCTGCAAAGCCAAGGGGCTCCCGGGTGCGATCCCTGCTTTCAGCTGCTCCCTTGCCCACCGCGGGCGGCTCAACCTGCGAGCCACAGCAAGCACAGGCTTGTGCGTAAACTCCCAGGAAAAAAATCCATGCAACGACAAACCACAGGAGCTAATGGGCTGGGCACAGATGCTGCAGATTAGAAAATTAAAAGCTGGGAGGTTTCTGCTGAAGACATTTTTCCGTCCATGAGGACATGGGGTGGAGAGGGCGGAACACGTGGGGGAGCAGCGGCCTCTCGGAACAACAAAAGGGAAGGGGGAGATTTTTGATTCGTTGTCAAAATTACCCAAATTTTATTGCCAAAATGTCTACATTTTTATGTGCTTAAACACAGTGAGTTATGGAAATCTTAAAACAATGGAATGATCTCTTTCGTTGCGCTCAATGTGTTCAAAGTAACCACTCCTCTTAACTAAGTGGAATCTCTTTTTCCATTTTATTGACTTACAGGAATGGCTCTGCTATCAACACCGTCCATGTGCATCTCATAAACAGCAGGGTGGGACACGGGGCTTTGGAGGTTTCCTCCTTCTTTTGTTAAACCCATCTCTGCCCCTTTCTCAAGAAACGTTTTTACGGCGTTAGGCTGATTTGGCAAACTTTCTATTAGAACCTGCTTGAACAAGAGGGGCTCCAAATTCCTTGAATCGAGGCCAAACATGCAGCTTTCTGGTTCCCTCGCTCTTCGCCTTTGCTCTGTGGGAGTCCCTTATCTGTCAGTCACGTCCCGCTCTTATAAATCTTCGGCGGCTCCGAGCGATAGCGGCTCAGGGTGTGCCGTACACGCTCCAGCTGCCAGGTGAGGGGCTGCAGAGGGAGAGCGGGGCCGGAAAGGCAGCTAAAGCACGTGTCTTGCAGCCTCCGGCATGCAGACTAAAGTGAAGTAGGGGGTTTTTGCATTTGTAACAGCCCCGCTGGAGCCTGTTGACGGCGCACAACGGCTGTTGCACGTGCAGCAGCACGGGGAAGCTTGGTTGCAGGGGAAAATCCTCCGTTCAGAGGCCGTGCCCGTGCCAGGAGCCACAACCGAACGTGCAAGAGGAGATGGCAGCGAGAGCAGCGTGCAAAGAGCGGTTTCCCTAATTGCCTGGCTAATTGCCCCCACGCCAGCGTCCCACTCGTCTCCTCCGACTGCGCGAAGCCACAACCCTGCAGGCAGAGCGGCGGCTCCATCGGCAGGACGGGAAAGCAACGGGAAAGAAGCGGGCACCCGGATGCACTGTCCCACCGCAGCTCGTAGGTGACTCCGGGACTGACGTGCCGGGAGACGCTGCACAAGCGTGGGAAACGGCGGCGGCCACGTAAACCGACACAGGTGTTTGTAACCATCCCGAGTGCCCTTGCGTGATGACAGCAATTCTCAGACAGGGAAAATTTGCTTTCTTCCCTTCCTCTTTTTTAAATACAGTTAGGAAGCTGCAAGTCCCCCAGAAGATGTTTTGGCCATTTTTCAGAGTCCATTTGTTTTCCTGTTTCCTATAACTCACGCGCTGAGGCTGTCGAGCGACGACAAGGTTGCAGCACGAGTTCAGTGCCGGCAGCGCGGTGTCACGCTCCGGGCCAGGCCGGGCTCGGCATCTCCCACTGGCCCCGGGAGCCGTGGGGTGGAGGGGTCCCACTGAGCCCCTCCGGCTCCAGTCGCTGCCGTGCCGGAACGAGATGCTTCCCAGGAAGGAATTTGCGGGGACTTTGCCCAGCCCTCCACCACGGCGGCTATCGAGGATGGTCCTCACCAGCTCAGGCAGCGACCTTTGGGCTCAGTTGGCAGCGAGACGCTGAGAAATCTCTCGTCTTCCCAATAGCAGTTTATTGCCTAAAACTGAGTGCTAAAAGCTGGGTCTCAGCAGTGACTCGACAGAAGCCGAATTTCCTGGAAAAGCAGCTTGGATCGGAATTGTTGACAGTAAAAGTTGTTGACCTCCGGGATACGGCTCACCCATGCACATTTCGCATCCCGCGGGATGGAGCCATTGCTCAGCCGTCGCTGTCTGCGCGGACTCGCGCGGCCCCGCGGGAACCGGGCGCTCCGCCGCCGCCGCCGCCGCCGCCGCCGCCATCCCCGCTTCGCTCCTGTCGCGCTAAGGACAAACAAACAAGCAGCAAAAGGCCGCGGGCAGCTGCTGCAGCCGTCGAAGCAAAACAAACAAGTAGGGATTTACTGAGGCCTCGCTCCGGGACATGGCAGCCGAGTTGCCGACTCGAGCGGGAGCGCTCCTTCTCGTCCTGCGGATTTTATTAGGCCACGCATGCATTATAATTTCCTGCAATCGTAATCTTAAATTCCCCTGCGAGCACCATTTGGCTGCAGTGATGCTGATGTCCCCGCAGTTCACAGAGGGTTACTTCACCTTGACCTGCATTTTTGGAAAAAAAAGATCTGGAGGATTTTGTGACTTTTTTCATGCGAGTTCCCAAGTCCACTCCTCTCTCATCCCCAGGAAAGCCCTTCTCGACCCCAAGCACAAGAGACCAGCCCAGACTTTCTCTCCGTCCGAGCTGTCTTGTGTTGCCCCAGGTACTGTAATAACTGCTCCGCAGCGAGCAGCTCTGCCAGGACGTTTGCTGTGAGTCAGGAAACAAGATATGGGAAGTTTATAAACATGCCACGGATGGTTTATGGAACGAGGTTATGAAATACAATGAAATGTTTTATAAAGTGTCCTGATTTCACTACTCGGTCACTGCATAATTTTGATCATAAATCAGAAAATAAGCCGGAGTTAGTGACCTGAAAGGAAACAGGGAAGGCCAGGAGGGCAGCGAAAAGGAGAGCGGAGAAGTGGGTATTGGCTGTTTTCTCCTCAGCGCTTGGTTTCCTCCCGGGATTTTATTCCTCGGCTGCAGCCCTCGACGCAGCCGTGACATCTGTGCTTTGGCAAACGCCCTGCAGACGACTGGTCCCAAATCACCTTCTTGGGCTCGGCAGCCCCCGGGCACGGTGGGAGCGGTGCTACCCTTGGAAGAAACCTCCTGCAGAGCGTGTCCTTCAAACCCGTGTCCGTCTTCTGCATCGCCTGGCGGGACGCTGCTCGTTAGCACTTAGCACTGCGTTGACGAGCAGACTGCAGGGAGAGGCTGGAGCGGAGGACGAGCAGGAGGGGGACGCCGGCTCCGCGCACGCCTCTCCCGGAAGGTCCCTCGGCCCCCGCTAGTGCCGCGTTTCGGGGGGAAGCTCCCGCGCTGCGGGGTGGCACCCGGCCCCACGGCGCCTGCCACGTCCTTCCCGCAGGCGTGAGAAACGGTCCGGCCTCGCCACGGACACCGGGGAGCAGCCGGGCAGCGGGGGAAATGTTGGCCGGAGAAGAGAAGCTCACATCAAGGGATTAAAAATGAAACCACATTGAAGAGGGTGATTTATGGGTTGACTGCAGATCGCAGAGCGCTTCCTCGCGAGGAGCTGCAGACAGTCGGTGTTTGGAGGGACCCGGCACAGCAGCCCACGGCGCCGGCCAAGAGCTAATTGCAAAAACCTGATCATCATCGCGCGGGCTCCGGTGGCCAAGGCGGCAGCCGGGATCAAACGCTGCCCCTGCGCGTGTCCTTGCCCTCGGGACACGGCGGGCGCAGGAGACTCCTCACTCTTGGCAAGGGGAAAATGTCGCCTCGAAGTACCAGTGCGGATCCAGGAGGCTCCAAGGATGCTGAGCCCCGGTCCAGCAGGAAGGGACCCTCTGCCCTGCCCCGCTGCGGAGGCCGGAGCTGCCGTGCATCTCCCGCTGGGACTCAGTTGCTGCCAGCGGCGCACGGTGCAGAAAAGGGTCAGGCTTTAAAACAGCTTGAGGTTTTCTAAGTGCTCTTATTATTTCCTGTCCTTTAGGGGAAAAAAAAAAAAAAAAAAGAAGAAGAAGAAACCCCCACACAAAACTTGGGGAAAAAAATAGTTAAAAAGAGCCCCAACCCCCCAAGTGCAGTATAGGCATCATGTGTCTGACATTTGGCTTCTCATCCGCAAGATGCCGGTCTAACAGCTCGCAAGCCAAAGGTTAAGCTTCCCAGTTCCTCTTCGTGATCTGCATCATTCACATTTTTCCATGTTGCTGGACACAATCAAAAAAAAAAAAAAGGAGAAGAAAAAAAAAAAATCCCTTTGAATTAGCAGCAGGGAGAGGCTCTGATTGCTCTCCCAGCTCCTCCCGGCTGCTCGCCAGCGCCCGGCACGCATTCCCGCGGCGCCGCATCCGGGCAGAGCGCGGGCAGGGCCAGGAACAGGGATCGGGCTGCAAGATGCACCTGCGACGCTCGGCACCGGCACGGGGCTACACCGCTGAGCCGCCAAGGCGTCTCCGCGCTGCCTTCGGCACAGCTGGAGAAACCAGCTGCAGCTTCCACCTACAGCTAGCGGTCCCCCCCCCCCGACCCCATCGCTGCAAAAATATGCAAAAATAATTATAATATTGCAGAATTTCCGCCGCCAGGATTCGTCCTGGTATCCTCCCCGCTGCTCGCACCACTTTTGTGGAGTTTCGGCCCCATTCCCGCGGTCTCCCCACGTCTCTGCTGCCGCTGGCGGCCACGTTGCCGGTGCCAGGGGGATGCTGAGAGCATGGCCGCATCCTGGGCTGGCAGCACGGGAAGAAGGGAAGGGACCGGCGAGGGGCGCAGCCGCCCCCAGCGCACGGGATGGCCTGGCAGGCGCGTTCGCATCCATCAGCGGCGGCTGCAAGGGAGCCGGCTGACAGCGGCACCGCCGCTGCCAAATCCAACATGCGGCCGGCAGATGTCCCCGGGAGCAGCGAACACTCCCGGCAGAGCCGCCGCACAGAAGGTTACCCGCGATTCGCATCAGCTGCAGCGCTCGCCTTTGGAGGCCATCGCGGCGGAGGGAAATGCATAAATTCAGCTCTGTATCCGCACTGTTATTAGCTTCTCTGGTTCAAATTAAGGGACTGGGGTCATTTTTTATATGTTGCAATTTGTCTTTTACCTGAGGGCATGGTGGAAAGGAAAGGAAAAAAGGTGAGTCTAGCACGAAATGGGGGGAGGAACAGAGCTTTTAGCAGCCAATTAGCCGAACTCACTCGGGGTTCACCCGGCAACATGAAAACCGAGGCTAAACGCAGGCAGACGCAGCTCATTCCTCCCGGAGGGTGCAGCATCCCCCAGCACCAGCCCTGGCTCAGTGCTCACGGCGCCGGCGCACCGAAGCCAACGCAGCTGCCCTTGCGCCTGGCGCCTCCGTTCTGCGGTCCGAGGGAGGCTGATGGAAAGGGCCGGCCCAGCCATCACACCAGCCGGGCACCCGCAGCCCTTGTCCCGCCAGGCAGGTGCTGCTGCAGGCAGCCAAACCCTGCAGTTCGGAAGAGAACAGCCCCTTGCAGCGCCTGGTCCTGGTTTCCGGACCGGTGACAAAGGGCTCTGTGAGCGCTTCGGTTTGCTGGAGATGCTTATGTTGAAAAGTATTCAGAGAAATTCGATATGTTGTCACCTCCTTCATTAACAGCAAACGAAATGTTGGAAACTTGCGGTTACCTATCGCTAGCAACATGAGGTGTGGAGGGACAGAGCAGGACTGTCCCCAAAGGAAGGTCAGACTGTTTATTTATCCTTTCCTTTCTGATACTTACATTAGTTCATCTCATCGACACCGAACACTGCGAAGACCTGAGGTTACCTGCATGCATTAGTCTCCACTTGGTCAATGCAAGATTCCCCTCAATGTACATTCTCTGGAGACTGTCATTCTACCCATAAATGACTCAAACAACAGGTTTTCCACCATTTCCCTTAGGCATTACCTAAGGCAAGGGCACGGCAGGATGGTACTGCTTAGGGCACTAAAAGGCTAATCTTTCTCTGCTGTCCTGACTGCAGCCTGTCCCTTGGCCCCTCCGTGTCCCAGAACCCTCCAAGTGGTGTTTTGCAGCCACACAAGGTGCAAGGTGCAACGTGCAGGGTGCAATGTGCAAGGTGCAAGGCATAAGGTGCAAGGTGCAATGTGCAACGCGCAAGGTGCAAGGCACAAAGCAAAAAGTGCAAGGCACAAGGTGCAAGGCACAAGGTGCAAGGCGCAAGGTGCAAGGCACAAGGTGCGAGGCGCAAGGCCAATTGGCCATGAGTGGCCACGCTGCTCCTGGAGCCGGGCTGCGGCGTGGCCGGCGGGGAACACCCCTCCGCTCTGGCGGGAGCAGTGGACGTGCGCCCAGGGAGGAGCAGATGCTTTTGCATGGAGTCATCCTCAGTCTGCTCTCACGAGCAAAGCCACGGGCGCCAAGCCCTGCCGGAGATGCTGCACTCGCACGAGGCAGGGCACGTCCCCGCGGTGGCTCGCTCCGTGGTCTCGCAGGCCTCCCTGGGCTGTGAGGTCCCTCGGCAGCATCTGGTCACTACCTTTGCAGATGTTTTTTTCCAAGCAAGCAGGCACGCTTTTTCACTTCGGGCCTCCACCCTGCTGGTAATGCTTCCTCTGGGCTGCGCAGATGTTGTGCAACAGAGAGCGTGCAGCAAGAACAGCAAGAGCATTCGTCTCGCTGCGATTCACCCAGCTACGCGGCGCGGCCAAGGCTTCCCCGCGTCCCACGAGCGCTTTCAGCAGCTGTCGCACACCCACGCAGGCATCACGGCTCTCCTTCCTTCCTCCCCTCCCTGAGCTTTGCTTTCCCCTCCTGCAATACCAGCAACCCCAGACCAAATTCAGACTTGCCAGGCGGCTCCTTGCTGGGCTCGGTACAGCCAGGCTCAGGGATTTACTGATGCTCGCAAGCAAAAAAACAAAAACAAAAAGACAGAAAACCAAAACCCCTACACACAAACGAGAAAGCCCCAACCATAGCACTGCAATCCGGGGATGGCTCCGGGCATCCAGTGGGAGCTCCTTAGACCAAGAGGCATTTTTCTGCCAGCATCACTTGACTTCAACTCCAGCCCTGATGCTCCTGGGATGAGACACCCGCAGACGGAAAAGAATGAAGCCTGGACGCGCACCTTATTGGTTTGCTTTTAATACAGAAATTCCTCGGGGCCAGGTTCCCTGCTTCGACCTGTGGAGCCCGGAGCCCGGATTTCAGCTCTGGTCGTCTGCACGATTCGCAATCCCACAGAAACTCCCCACCTCGCACGTAGCAGCCGACGGCCCCGTTGGAGGCTGCGCTCTCACACACAGAAAAAGGTTAACCTGGCCCCGACTTTTCCATATTGAAAGAAGATAGCCTTTTTCAGCAGAAATTGAGACCCTGAGCCCGTGATCTGTTGTATTTTGATCGGAGCCTAAGTAGCTGTGTCCCAAAGCAGTATCTTTTCAACATATTTGGTGATTCAGTGAAAAAATACTATTTCTCTTTTGCTGAAAGCAGATGCATTTCATGCTTCCACTGAATCAACAAGTAAGCGTTCTTTTGGAAAATAATAAAAACCGGTTTTGACGAAAGCCCGTTAAACCAGCCCGTTTGCAGCACCCACGGCGCGCTCTCATTCTCCACGCTCAGCGGCACCGCTCGGGTCACGTTTTTTTTTTCAGCGCTCCTATTACTTCCCCCCCCCCCGAGGACGGGGCTGGGAAGGATTCAGCCTTCAGCGCACCGCAAATCCTGCCCTTTCGGTAAAGTGTAATAAACTCCTTCCCCGACACGTAGGAAAATGTTTTAAGGCAAGACTTTATAGAGAACATCAATCACTTCCGAGGTGATGGAATTGCTGCAGAATTATAAGCAAGTCTGAAGTGTCTGCAGAGGACTCTAAACACTGTCTTCTATTTATTCTCCGTGTCCTTTGTAAATGTAAACTTCGGTGGAGTCTAGAGGCCCTTCCGTCTCCGCGGCTTGTCAGTCCCGCACCTTTCACCACCGCTAAAATCACAATTAAAGAAAAGGGGGATTAGAAAAACAAACACAGCGCTCGTGCTCTCGACTGATGGCTGCGGACTGTGGTGCCGTCACCTGCCGCCTCCCTGCCGGGGCCGGATCCTGCCAGGACCTGGATCCTGCCGGGAGCCCGGATCCCACCGCCGCGAGCCCAGATCCTGGCTGGGCTCTCGCGTGCCGCCCACGGCCGGGTGCCCTCCACCCTCGCCCCACGAACCCTCCCGTCCCCCGGAGCGGAGAGGGGCAGCGGGGAAGGAGAGAGCCGATCCGCGTCCTGGAGAAACCTCCCTTCCCGGGACTCTGCTGCGGGCCAAGCGCACACGTCCCCCGCGCGCGCGCGCGTCCTTATCGCCCACCGACGCTAGACTATGGCGAGGAACGGCCAACGGAGCGCTGCTGAGTAAACACGGATTATGGCTTCGAAAGGCTCCGAGAAGATCAAGCAGAGGACAGCATGCTGACAGCGGGATGAGATTGGGTGTGGGAGAGGTGTCCCAGCTGGACTGCTGCAGAAAGGGCCGAGCACCAGGGCAGAGAGCGACCTCGGGGAGAAAGGAGGAGAAAAGAGAAGAGAAGAGAAGAGAAGAGAAGAGAAGAGAAGAGAAGAGAAGAGAAGAGAAGAGAAGAGAAGAGAAGAGAAGAGAAGAGAAGAGAAGAGAAGAGAAGAGAAGAGAAGAGAAGAGAAGAGAGGAGAAGAGAGAAGAGAGGAGAAGAGAGAAGAGAAGAGAAGAGATGAGAAGAGAAGAGAAGAGAAGAGAAGAGAAAGAAGAAGAAGAGAAGAAAAGAGAAGAGAAGAAGAAGAAGAAGAAGAAGAAGAAGAAGAGGAGGAGAGGAGAGGAGAAAGCAAAGAGAAAAGAAGAGAAAAGCTTTTTAAAGTTTTGAAGGGAATCTCTATTAAAAACATCTCTCCTTGTACAAAATACCTGGAAAAAAATTCTTTTGTACATTGAAATGTCCCACAGCTGCTTTAACGCAAAAAGTCTGCTTTGAGAAATACCTTGCAGGAAGGAGGCGAGCCGCCCCGGAGCGCGGCCGGGCCGGGAGCCAGGGCGCTCGGCCGGAGGCGCAGCGGGACGGGCTGCGGCGCCTGGTCCCTCCCGCTGCCGAGGCCGTGTGGATGGTACAGGGGACGCGTACATGGAAATGAAGCGCGGGACTCCTTGCCATCGGCACTGTGAAACGCTCTGGCGGACACAGGCAGCCTCTTCAGCGGGCACCGGTGCGCGCGGTCCGCGCTGCGCAACCTTTCCGCCCAGCGCCGAGCGGCGGAAAATTCCTGCTTCGCCTGACAGCACAGACCAAACACTCGTCAGCCTCGGACGTGGCTGGGGATGATCCCAGCTCCTCCTTGTCCCGCCGCCCGCCCGCCCGGCGCAGGACCGGGTGCGGTTGCCGGCAGATAGCGCTGCGAGTGCGTCGCTGGGCCGGCGGGGCGAAATGGGGGTCCTGCGGCCCCCGGAGCATCCGGCCCGGCCAGTGCCGAGGGCACCCATCGTTCCCCCTCCTCTCCTGCCCGGCCCCGGCCCGGCCGCCATCCCCGGCGTATGGCACGGCCCTTCTCCGCGGGTGGCCGTCCCAGCGTCGGCACCGCTGTTAGCAGCGGGACCAGCGTGCCACAAGGCAAACGCTCCTCCTGCGCCGCTCCGCTCTGCTCTTGGGACAGCACAAATGGTTCCGGGATGCTGGGGCGGCTCCCTGCCTGCACCAGGACACAAAGCTCCAGGAAGGAGCACGGCCCTTCCGCCGCAGGAGCTCTCGTACGCGCGGCCCGCGGATCGTTCCCCCAGGGCTGGGATGCCAAACTCCTCCCAGACGCGGGAGTTTCTCCCGGCATGGGTCGCTCTCGGGAATTACCAGATAAGCCACGTGCTCAGTTAGGCGGGCGTTCGCACTGGCGCTGCAGGGAAGCCGGGGGCTTGCCCGGTGCGGGGCGGAGGAGCGACCCAGAGATTACTCCAGGATGAGCTCTTGACGCCGTGTGTTCCGGAAAGCAACCTGCTCCAAGCGCGTCGTCTCCGCAGGCGACGGTGCTTCGCCCACGAAGCTGCTGCATGGCTCTAGAAGCCGAGCTGGGGGCAGCGGGAGCCGGGGCCGGTGCTTGAGCACCTACAAGCTCCCCAGCCGCGATGTGCAAACGTGAGAGCGATAACCAGGAACCCAGGGTGCCGGGAAAGGAAGCGTCTACACGCGCCTGACTCGGCTCTTTACTGCTCCCTTGGTCCTCATAATATCTCCTGCAATAAAGCTGCACGCGCTTTTGCTAACCGTGACTGGTGAAGGCCAACGAGTTATTTTAATGACGCAGCAGCTTGCTGAGAAAACACCATTTCTAGCGCCATCCGGCCCTCCCAGCCTGCTGCAAGAGGGAAGCCCAAGCGCAGGGCACGGCCACGCAGCACGGCGGTGTGAGCCCCGAAGCGGCAACGGGCCGCAGGCCGCTTGGCCTCGCCGTCCTCGCTGCGCGGCAGCGGTGCACGCAGCCCACCTGGCGCCAGGACCGCCGGGAGCCGCCGCTCGGCTCGCTCCTCCTCCGGGGAGACCCGCAGAGCCTGGAAAGGCTCCTCCGAGCGAGAGCCTGGGAGCCGGCGAGGCTTCCTGCCTCGGAGGCCCGTGACGACACCAAGCAAGCCGCTCACTCGCCGGGCTGCAGCCATGCAACATATGGGACCTGTTAGCTAGAAGCATATAAAATTCAAAGCTGTATTAGTCATCGGCTCCGTCACGTTCATTCCGCCGTCGGTAGACACCACTTTTGCAGAAGCGACCGACAACTGCTTGCGTTTCTACTGTCAGCTCCAATAAACAACCGTGTTTAATACTGTGGGGGGAGAGGGGGCTCGGAAACTCTATCCAAAAATAACAAGTTTTAAGCACGATATTCTTGCCAGCCTAATGGCTCAGTCTCTCCCCCAGTCTGCTGGAGGGAAGCAGGGTCTAAAAGCCGAGGTGACCTGTCGCGCATAAATCACTGTCCCCCGTGCGCTGCCCCGCCGCCTCCCCGCGTGAGCCCGCCGCGCCGCAGCGCATTTCTCAGCCTGCCGGACCCCGAATCATGCGCCACTGACATGCTCCGGGCGGCATCTCCAAAATGCTCCGGGGACAAATTGGTTGCTGGCTGATTTGCAAAACATTTGGGCAAAATTACGAGGAGGTGCCTTTGGTGGGGAGCCAAGGACTGGATCGCGCCGGAGGACACGCTCGCTGGGGTCGCTCGGGTTTCCCGTTCTCCATCACGCGCTCAGGCCCTCGCACGAGGCGCTGGCGTCCGGGTGCCACCGCGGGAGAAGCACCAGCCGCAGCCGCCAGCGAACATGTCATAACTCCCAGGCCTCATAAAGGGCTTAAGTACTTTGGAGCTGTTGGATAAACACAACTGCGCTGAGCGCACGAAGCGGCTTGGCAGCGACCGGCCTTCGAGGCATCTCACCGGCTTTACAACCCCCTCCCGTGCGTCGGGATTGACCTCGCCATCAGGAAGGATCTCGAGCCACACTCCCACCACGACAGCGTTGTCCGTCTGCCCGCAGCACTGCGGCCGACCCGCTGCAGCGCTTCCAGGAACGCTGCCGGCGTGGCCAGGCAGGATTCAATCAATTTAGGGGGGAATTAGACATCAAAAAGAAGGCAGGCAGGGAACGTGGGAAGCCCCCACCATCTGCTCAGCACAGCCCCGGTTCCAAGCGCCTTGGCGCTGCCGGGAGATCAAAGCCGCGGCTGATGGCACTGATTAGCACCTTCCTGCCCGGCAGCCCCAGCCGCCGTCCCGCGCGTTTCATCTCCCGCACAGCAGAGCAAAGGTGTGAGCAGGGGCGCAGGGACGAGCCGGGGAGCCGCGGGGAGGGTGGACCCTGGCAAAGGCGGTGATGGGAGCGCAGACCCCATGGTGAAGGGGCTAGGGCAGCTGCAGGGACGGGCAGCGCGGGACGCCGGAGCTGCCTCCCACCCTGCAGCCTGCAGCGCGCGGAGGACTTCGCCTCCCTGCCGCCATCGCTCGCAGACGGCCCAGACAGACCCCCAGCCCGCTCTCGCAGCGCCCTTCCCATCAGCAAGAGCAAAAGCTTGCAGAGAAGAAAGCCGGGGCAGGCCTGTCGTCTGCGTCCCTCCTCCCGGATTTCCTTCTGGTTTCCATTAAGACAGCCGCCTGGCTGCTGAGGCGCGGGGGAGATGCTCGTGCCTCGCTTCCAGCTCCGCGCGGGAAACGCTTGCTTCTACCGTAAAACACAAGCGCTTCGGGAAGCAAAAGCGGCTTTTGGGGTAGCAGCTCCTACCCAGATGTCACCACCTCAGCGCTGAGATGGTCCCTCCTGCCGCCAGCCCGCGCGGGGCCGCCTGCTCCGAGCGGGTCTGTGCCGGAGCGCGCTTCGCCAGCTCCGCTCCGCCGGCAGCCCGGCTACGCTGCACCGACGCTTTCCGCTGCCCGGGCAGCAGGGAGGTTTCATCCCTGCAGGGGAAAAGGAAAGGAAAGGGCTCGAGTGGAGCGTTTCCCTAAACACGAGCTCCTTGCTCGTCTCTCTGCCCCTGCCTCCCAAGACACGTGCATCCATACAGCGCCAGCATTGGGACACGCAGCATTGCATCGATCCCGCAAACTTATAATCTGCTAAGCGAGGCGCTACCAAAACGAGCAGCCTGGAAAACGCCACTCGGTACCCTCAGGGCTAAGAAAACTGCATTTGGAGCAGAGGTGCATTTGCGTTGCAGATGTCATTTCTGCCTCGGCAGCATTCTGCAAAAACAGATGGGGAAGCCAAAACACAGCCCAGCCCTGGGGAGAGATGCAATGAAGGTAAGGCAGGAGGTACAGCGAAAGCAAGGTAGGGGACCAGGGACCGTGCCCCAAAACCCCACGAGCAACTTCAAACCAGCTGCCCCTTTCCTGCTGCAATTCATATTTTGATTTTTCACATTTGAGGCAGCCCCAGCAAAACTATTACTGTATTTCCTGGACCAGTAATGGATCTGGTCCCAGATCAGTAATAGATGATAACAAAATGGAAGGGTTTTGCATGGGTGTCTCAGGATAGCACATTCCCATAGCATCTTCCCTAGGACATCAGCTCCGGATGGGCAGCACTGCTAGTAACACTATATGCATTATCCTTGTCTCTCATATATTGCTCTTTCATATTTCTTTCTTTTGTGGGTGCCTTTAGTCTTCTCTTCAAGCAAAAGAAAAAAAATTGAACGACCCCCAGCGTGCTTCCTCGCTGGCTGCTCCCTGGCGCAGCAGCAGCGCAGTCGTCTCTTCGTCCCGCCGGGGAGAGCGAGCAGAGCAGCGCCAGGGCTTTTCTGCACCTCCCCGCGCAGTAATCGAACCAGACTGGCCGAGGTTGGAGAGGAGCAACGCGCGGTTTGGAACCGGCAAATCCCCAGCCCTCACCAGGCTCGCGCTCCGCAGACCCAAACTGGAAGAGACAAGAAGAAATAAACAGGAGGCAGAGAGCCGGCACGGGGGGGTCTCGTCCCGCTGAGCCTCGGGGCATAAACCAGCCCAAAGCGGAGGGTCAGATACAGGCGATTGTGGGATCTCGCCGGGAGGAACCCGTAAAGTTCGGGGCATCAGTCCATCATCAACAACGGTGCCAAAGCCCTGCAGGAGACCCCAGATTAAAAAAGAAAAAAAAAAAAAAAAAAAGACTCAAGGCTTTTCATGCTTGGTTAGTTAAATAAAAGAAGTTTCGCAGGACTCTCTCTCCATTACATTTTGTAGGTGATGATATACAAAATTCTGCACCGTTAGAGGGTTGGGCAGCTGCTGCTGGAAAACCTGAATTAGGGAGAGATATGTCACCCCAAATTTATTGTATTTACTTTCCCCAGTGTTTTCAGAATTTTTTACCCTTCAATAGTTTATATTATACACATTTATCAGCTTCCCTTCAGGCTTTTAACCCCAGATTCACTGTCTTAGGTTATAGCAGGGGGTGACGAAACGGGTATTCTTTGGGCTTAACGCTGGCATCTGCTCAGAGGCAGCTTGTGGCCTAAATTTAAATAATCAAAGGGGCAAAACAAACATGAAACAAGGGCTGCTGCCCACTGTGAAATCTTCCGTACCTCCGGAATCGTGGGTTTTCCACAGATCTCCGATGCCGGGACTTCACAGCTGCTGAGAGAGGCGCTCACACAATGTCTTATTACTCCCGTAATTACCACTGCGATGTTTTTATATTCTGGCAGTATCTTCCCCTCCTCCTTATTCATTAGCATGGGGAATTTTTTTTGCTGGGAAGAGATGGGTTAAAACATATTTTGTCTAAACAACTTTGCAACTCAAATGGTCAGTTTTGTAAAGATCATATTTTTAGAGTGCATTTACTGTCCTCCAAGAAAACAAGCCAGCCACCGGTGAAATAAATCCTATGAAGTTACGTCCTGCCTGTAAGAAGCCAGCAGCGATACAAGCGTGAAACTCCCTGAGATAAGGGGAAATCACAGAAGTGAAGCAGGGGACGTGGCAGTAAACAGCATTTAAAGCCTAGCAAATCTATGGATAAGAAGCCAAATTAACCCCCTGGCTGTGAAACTATCGAACACCACAGCCCCGAAGGCGGACGACGGCATCAAAGCCGGGATTTCTTGCAGCGCTTGCAGGGGCTCACCGAGCCCCCGCCGGGGCTTCGCCGGACGTGGCCGCTGCGGCATCCGGGGGACACCGGGAAAGTTCAAAAGAGCCCACACATTCTTGCGCTTTTATAGGGGCATTAAGCCATTTCCAGGCTTTTTAGGAGCCGGCTCCACAAAGGGAAGGGAGCCGGGGCGGAGGCGGGGAGGCTCCGCGCTGCCCACCGAGAGGGTGAAGGTGCCGGAGATGAGCACGACGAAGCCGCGGACGGCCTACGCCTGGGGGGACCCGGAGAAATCGCCCTGGAAATGGGATAACGCGCGCTCCCGCTGGCAGGATTAGCCATGCAGCAGGACAGCTGAACCAGACGCTCAGCCGTTAATGGGATTACGCACGGGGGAACTCCAGCGAAAACGCAGTCTGCGAGGCGGCCGGGGTGGCTCGGCTCAGCTCCGTCTCCGTCTCCATCTCCGCTCCCCACCACCTCCCACTGCTCGCAGGGCATCCCCGCGGGTCCCCGGGCCGCGTTTCGTGGAAACGTCCTGATAAACTGACGCCCGGTGCGCCGGAGATGGGTTCGACTGCCTGCTCGGCACGGGGGACCCGGCTCTCCGTAATGTGTCACCAAAGGGGAGCAGGAGGCGAGCGGGGTGCCAGAGCTGGTCCTCCCGTCTCCTGCTCCAAGCAGCGCGCGCTGCCTTTACCCCGTGCACAACACCAAGACGCTGCTAAAACCCTTGTGAGCCACAGGCAGGTGACAGAAGTGACACCACGAAGCATCGGTGGGGTTCCCTGTCCCTTGGAAAGTGCCTGCGGGACCGGTCCGCGTTTCTCATGGCGCATGCGCTGCAAAATGCTGGGCAGCGGGAGATGGCACAGTGAAAGAACAAACACACGGAAGAGGAGCCAGCAAGTCTTTTCCACCTCACGGTTTGATTTGATACCCCTGGAGTCAAAGGGAATCTTTCAATCTACTCTAGTAACTCTGGATTAAACCCTCAATTTCCATGGAAACACAAAACCTTCAGGTGTCCAACATAAAGGTCTCCTCTACATTCCTCCGGAGAGCCTGGAAGCTTCCTAGATCACATTCCTCACATATGAGGATTAACTGAATAATCAGGTCAAATGCAAATCATCAACACAGCTCACAGAGATGCTACTTTCCATTACATCGTCATTTCCCTGAACAGGGGATTTGCACTAGACCAGGCATTTTCAAAGCACAGGGAAGCAGCAAGCAGAACAGTGCTGTACAATTCCCTCATTAACATCAATTTTCACCTGCCTAGAAAATCTATAATAACTAAAACTACTTAACGTTCTGGTTCTTGACTTATCCGCACCCAGTTTATAGCAGTGAATAGCTCTGTCCTTGGCATCCCGGGCGAGAGCGCAGCGTGTTGCCCTGCCTCCCTGCTGGATCGGAGGGGCTGCCAGCTGCAAAGCTGATCCAGTTTAGCTGGAGTTCATTATCCGACAGAGCATGACTCTGGGACACTTGCAGACATAATCCAGCTTCCTCCTGCCTTGCGAGATATATTGACCAAAGGCAAGAAAACAGAGCATTAATAGCTCTCTGCTGCGCAGCCGAATCTGAGCAGCAGGAATTAGATACTTTGGGCTATTTCTAATTAATTTTATGACACCTGACACCAGGAGCCAGGGCACAAGGGAAACACCAAACTTCACAGCATCAGAAGGCGGCAGGAGCTGGTAATGCCAGCTCCGAATCTTTGAGCTTGAGGCCAATCCACATTACCCAGGGGTAAACGCAGTCACGCTCACGCCAGTGGAGAGTTGTCCCCAGTGAAACCTGTGGAACGAGACTGGCCAGAACTGGGTATAAACAAGAGGAGAAAGAGGTCCCTGTTCCACTTTCCCCAGAAAATGTTGCTCTTTTCAGCAACAAAGAGATATTCATTAATTAAGATTCACAACTGTCATGCTAGGAAGGTTTTAGTACAGATGTTTTTTTAATGAATATATGCATGTGTATGTGCACACACACTTTACCAGGTCTCACCAACATAACGATCGTAGCAGTTCTCTCTACACACAACAACCATTTCCACTGTCCATCGGAAGGGGCCCGCAACAGTTCAGAAGGGAAGTAAAGGAGAAGGCTGTCTGCCATCGAGACGGCGGGGAGGGAGGGTGCAAGCCCGAGCTGGAGAGCAGTCAGGCCTCCCGCGGTCTCGTCTGAGGACCGACCGAGAGCTGCGGTTTCGCGGCTCAGAGCAGCCCGGACACTGGCCTCTCTCTAGCTCACTACCTACCATTGCGGAGCAGCTCTCCAGGTAGGTCCTGTCCACTCCAGAGGGGTCTCAGCCAGGAGACAGCCTGGGACAGCCGCACTGGACACTTTGGAAAAGGAGGAGGAGGATCAAGAAACATCACAGTGGGGCATGCTGGACCTGCCAGCGCTGCTCAGCAGAGGGTTAGAGACGGCAGGGTCAAAGGAGGACTCCAAGCAGGAGGACACGCCGTGCTCGGGACACCAGCGAGCAGCTACCGAGGGGCGTCCGACCCTCTGCTCCCCGGGAAGCAGCACGCACACCCACGGGTGCCTGCGCACCGGTACCTGCGCGGGGCTGGCCGGCTGGTTACCCGCCCCGTCCCTCCCCGCAGAGGCGCATCACGGCCACGGCCGGCGGGCTTGCCTCCTCGCTCCGGGGAGGGAGCCGGCGCGGCACCCACGCGCATCTAACGGGCCGGCCGGGCGCCTTCCCAGCACAGGCTCCCCAAAGCCACCAGAGATGCCACCTGCCCACCTCCGGA
The DNA here is from genome assembly GCF_036417845.1 of Apteryx mantelli. Lineage (NCBI taxonomy): Eukaryota > Metazoa > Chordata > Aves > Apterygiformes > Apterygidae > Apteryx > Apteryx mantelli. Next base: position 11,001,019 of record NC_090002.1, read on the forward strand.
CGGGCCTTGGTTGCCCCAGGCGCATCCCGAATCTCAGGTGAGAACATTTCTTCCCTCCACACGGAGGCCGAGCAGTCGCCGTCTCCGTCCTGGCAGACGCATCCCGCTCGGCAGGCGCGAGGGCTTTGTAATAATCCGTTATCTGATCTGAACTTCTCTGGCCTTTCGTTTCAGGCGGACAGTCCTTCAGGCCCATTCAGGGACTATGACTCACTGAAGAAGCACTTAAAATCCATCCTTGATGATAAGGTTAAAACTATGCGCAGTGCATTTCCTGCCCTAGTTTGGTGTTATGCTTGGGCTGTCTGTACTTCCTTGCTTATTCCACCTTCTCTTTTTTGTTCCAAATTCCCCACAATGCTGAACTACGAAACTGCGAGCAGTTCAGTGGAAATTCGTTGGGACTCGGCAAACTACACCAGGGCTACAAGGAAGAGCACACAGCCGGCTCCCTCTGCTCCGAGGGAAAAGGAAGTTCTGTGCGGATTCACACCGGGCAGCCCACGATGCAAGAAATTGCTTGTTTCAAAAGGCAGAACAAAACATTGGGAACTTTGATGACGAAAGCCAGCTGCGATGCTGCCACCAGCCCAAGACAAACTTCCACGTTCATATCTGAGGAGCCTGAGAGAAGCCCTCCAAGGATGGATTCAGTTTGGGAGAATATGGACGGCTTGCTCACACAGCCCCTTTCTTCCACGCTTGCAGCAGAATGGAGTCATAAACCAAAAGAAAAGGTAATTTACACCCACTTAAGTCTGCACTGGCCAAGCTGAGTAAACCAGCCCTGGTGAAAATGAGAATCTGGTCCCTTAGAGTAAGACAAGACTCATTTTGAAAATTGTGCATGCCTTTGGGTAACCAGACCCGGCGGGTTTGTCGCCTACGCCAGTGCTAATTTGGAGGCACATCCATGTTTTGAGAGTCCCAGGAGTAAGTGAGCACAGAGTCCTCGTTAATGACAGAAGTAGTAAATGAATTATCACTGTCATGCAAGTCTGCAGTACATTCATCTCTCTGCAGTATCCCCCTCTGCTATTGACTGTATAAGATAAGAAGTTTGCATTACATTAGTGAAATGATTATTCTTAATACTTGGGCATCAATCATATTCCTGAGGAAAAGGAAACATAAAACCTTACTCGCATCAACAGTGACAATCCATCTCCCTAGATACAAGGAAACTAATTAAGCCTGCTCTTTCCAGCCAAAGCCAGGCCGGTATGTTTGTACAAGTGCTACAGTCAAAGTATGTGCAGGATTTGGCCCTATTTCCCCATTTTTATTAATCACAGGAAAAAATCTCCATTTAGAGACAATGCTAGAGATATACCTGATAGTTTCTTCCCTTGGCCACGTACCACTTGGCAACAGAGATGAAATTCTGGCTTTGCAAAACATTTCAAAACTTGTTTCTGTTCCAATTCAGAATCACCCACCCCAAAGATTTCCAGGTTATCTGTAAAGAAAACCTAGAAGAATGGATGGCTTGAAATGCTTCTACTGATAAACTCTAATTATATTATTTTAACTGCAATTTTGTTTTGCATTATAATGTGGAATAAAAAGACGTTAGCAACCAAAGAACAAAAAGTCACTGGAAATGGAAAAGATTGTTTTGAAAATGAAGAAATGGAACATTTCTGTGCCCTCAGGACCACTCTCCCTTTTCCTCGGGTGCTTGATAGAGTTTCACAAAACATTTCACGTTTGAGGTGCTGCAATTTGGGGGCAGCAGAACTGTCCCTTCTGCCTGGGACAGCCAAAAAGGGCCGTGAAGCAGAAAAACCGCAAGGAAGGTGGTACCGTGCCAGCCTGCACGGGCTGCGCTCCGGCCGGGCAGGAGCAGAAACTCCAGGCAAACCTGCTCAGTCCTGGGTGAGGAATAACGCGAGGAGCAAAGAAAACAGCTAGAAATAAAGATCCTCTTATGCTGTGCCCAGTGGGGCCAAAGCAGGAGGCAGCATCCCTTCGGACTGCTCTCCCGCCCGGCAGCACCGGCCCCGGGAAAGCCGCGGGCTCGCTCCCCGGCGCCCTGGCCGAGCAGGACGGGCATGCCGTGAGCAACGCGCTCATCGCTGCAAAAACCCCAGCTCAAACACTTGCCTCGTTATAAATAAAGCAGCCACTGACCTCGGAGATTAATCAGTGGGCTGGTGTCTCTGCGTGATGTCACCCCCTGTTTTTCCACAGGCCTGTCAAATTTCAGCCCCGTCTGATGTGCCGATGACAGACGGGGCTCGCGCCTGCCAGACAGCACCGGGGCGGCTGCGGTCTGTGGGAGGGGAGAAGCCCCAGCGCGGAGGGCTGCAGGATTTATGGCCGGTTCTCCTCGCAGCGGACGCTCCTTCGCTCTCCGCCTCGCACAGAATACACAGATGCCTCTGGAAGATGACGGAAACCGGGGCTGCTTGGCGCAGCTGCGGTATTTTTAGGCGTATTGCGCCATTTCTGGCCTTTGGTGACTTTTATGACTAATGCAGCTGGATTTGCAGCAATTAATCTGAACCTGGCCGCTGGGGCGCGCGCAGCCTCGCGCGCGGCGGCCCGGTGAGGACGGCGGCGGAGGGGAGCTGCCGGGGCGCCCGCGGTGCAGCGCGGCGCAGCGGGAGCCGGGGCCGGGGCCGGGCAGCTCCTGCCGCTGCGGCGCTCGAGGCGCAGGATTAAGAGCTTGCGCCAGGCCACAGTGTCACACCCCAAAACGAGTCCTCAGCAAATACCGTGTTTATAAGGGGGCTTTGCTGCAGCGGAAAATAGGTTTCGCATGAGGTCAAGAGGTTTCAGCAGGCCGGACGCAGAGGGTTATTCCAGGACGGCGCTGCTCCCTTTGGGCTCCCAGGCGGCTGCGGTTATGTAAGGCTCCGAGTTATTCCTGCGGCCGCCGCGCTAAAGGTTAGCTCTCAGGCTGTGCCCAACAAGGGCATTTTGGAGGTGCCGCGATCCCTGCCCAGTCTCCGCGAGCTCTGGAAGGGGCTCGGACGCCTGGCGCAGCACCAGCACCTGTGCCCGCACGATCAAAGCAGGAATCTAGTGCCTTGGGGCCAGGAGACAGCTGGGCAGAGCGACCGCTGCGCTCGCCACCGCGAGAGCGAGCACAGCCCAGGGGCTCAGCCCAGCCGCCCTCACCGACTGCGTCGCCTTCGCCTCTGCAAAAGGATGGGGAGACTTCTGCAGGGCAGCCGCAGATCAGGCACGGGCTCCGGGCTTGCAAACCCTGCTCTGGCCTGTGCTCTGGGGCATGCTGCGCGCTGGGCACCACCTAACAGGCCGTTCGCCAAGAAGAGGCGATGCCCAAGCGCCTCCTCGCCCGTGCGCTTCCTCACGCTGCTTTCCACCCCGTGGCCAAGGAGAACAGTGAAGCCGTCCCGTCGCCCACTGCCGCAGCGCTGCGTGCGGGAGCCGCTTGATCCGGGCCGGTGTAAGGTGTTATTACCCGAAGCCCTGGCGTGAGCAGCCGCTCACCTCCAACACCCAGGCAAGGGGAGCCTCCAGAGGGACCGACCTGCTAAGAAAATAGAGAGCTCGTCGCTTTGAAGTTAATGAATCGTGAAAGCCTTTGAAAGCAGAGCCTTGTTTATTTACTCACTGCAGCTCATGTGGATAAGGCGCACGCACATTCTGAGCAGACTGCTAATTTGAACGGAAGATCAAATGTGAGTCTCCCGGACGGCCGAGCCGCAGCAGTCAGAAGGGCAAGGGCTGCCCTGGCCTCCTCGAGCACCGCTGCGAGTCACTACTAGCAAATCCTGGCAGTTAAAGAACAGCCTGATACAAACCCAGGACTTTCTGGGGCTGTCAATCAGATCTTGTTGGCCAGATTTTTGAGGAAAGCATCAAAATAAGGAACGAGTTGACAGAGAAATTCAATACCCTGGATGTAAAGGTCTGTGAAGCCAAGCCCAAATGTACCGCTTCTGCTCCTAAATTCAGCTGTGCGCCCCTCCACAGATGCCCACCACCCTCACCTCCCGCAAACCCGGCACTGGAGCCTGCACCTCCTGCCTCTTCGCACTCATCCTGGAGCTGGTTACAGCGGCGTTCTCCTCCCCAGCACCGCGTCCACACACCAAAATGAACCCACCGGAGAACACAGCACTTGTCACCACTTTTCTTCCCTCTCCTCTAAGAACAGGATACGGAGGACTCAGTCTCCTACTTTTGAATGAAAAACAATCCAGGAACAGAGAAAATTCCATGAAATGGCAGTAACAAGTAACAGAACCACGTTGCTTTGCTACGAGAGCAGAGACTGGGACCGGGACGGCCCCACTGGGCAGACATGAATGGTGCGTCCTGCTGCAGGCCTGTCTTTGCCAGAAGGCAGAAGCATCGGCGATCGCAGCACGCCACCTGGCATGATGAGGCTCCGAAACAAATTCACAGCCCTCAACAATAGTCTATAAATATCGGGCTTTTCAGTGCAATAGCTTTATAAATAAGCTGCAATACAGCGTCCCATTTAGGCTCTCAGACAAAAGGACAGCACCCTACCAGCACTTGCTTTCTGTCACTGCAGTTCCCAGAAGCATAATTGGATTAAAACTGAGCGTGAGTTTCGTCTCGGTTTCTCTCAGGCCAGGCAAGTTACTATCTGATCTCTAACAGGAATTGGAAGGAAAGAGAGCAGAGGGTCACTGGGCAGAGGGAGGGCTGAGGGCTGAGGCTTGGCAATGCTAAAAGGACTTCAGTGCATATTGAGGTTTGCAGTAAATAATTAGGCATATTTGGAAGTGCCAGAAATGAGAAGTAACCCATTTCAGACTAATACCTGCTTGCCACCAGGGCTGGAGAAAAACTGGCCAGCCAGGGACCACAAGGACAAGACAGGGAGCTCCCAGATAAGGTTGGTCTTCACAAGCTGCCGGACAACAACCTTCCTGCAGTGAAGGAAGAAGCATTAGAGCCAAGGGCAGCCGCTCTTCCAGCCCTCCCTGTCCTGCAGTCAAAGGTGGCGGAAACGGTGCAGGAGATGGGAGACAACCCTCCCACGTGGTCAACAACGGGCCGAGACCAGAGGACTCTTCTGCAGGGCTAAGTGCACACAGACACATAAAACTAGCAAAGAGGGGTGCAGGTGGGCAACAGTCAGTGCCCAGACACAGACTCTCCTCCGAAGAGGAAAGCAGTGGCCCTCATTGGAAAAACCACGTGTTGAGATGCTTCAGGGAGCAAGTTTCCAAAGGACGACTCCGTGTCTTTCACATCCCTCCAGACCTCTGAGCTCGCAGTCCCGCTTCCCTGTGGAACTGCAGGGTCCGAACCCTGACGCCCGCCGTGCGATCCCCCTCGGCCGACCGGCAGCCGGGGATCACAGACGGCGCGAGGTGCCCTGGAAGCCGAAATGCCGGGGAGCAGCCAGCACCGTCTGCTCCCTGCACGCGCAGGAGCTGCAGGGCCCGGGCCAAGGCGGGCTGCAGCGAGGGACGGGGGGAGGCGAGGAAGCAGCGCAGCGCCGCGACGCCCCGGCCGAGTCGGCCCGACGAGCCGGGGCCGGGGCCGGGGCCGGGGCGCTGGTCGGGGCCTCCCGGTCCGCGGCCGCCGCCGCCCCGGCGGTTTCTCACCCTGCAGTGACACCTGGCGGGGGCCGAGCGCCGGGAGGCGCCGGGGGCCGCCCCGCCGGGCCCAGCATCCCGCCCGGCCCCGGCCCCAGCCGCGGCCCCGGCGGAGCCCCGACGGCGGCAGCCCCGGCCCCGGCCCCGGCGGAGCCCCGACGGCGGCAGCCCCGGCCCCGGCCCCGGCGGAGCCCCGACGGCGGCAGCCCCGGCCCCGGTCCCGGCGGCGGCGGAGCCCCGACGGCGGCAGCGGCAGCCCCGGCCCCGGCGGGTCCCGTGGGCGCAGGCGGGGCGGCGGCGGCCCCGGCGGCGGCGGCGGCAGGAGCCCGCAGGGGGCTGTCCGCCGTGCCCTCGGGGAGGTGGGGGTCGGTGTGGCCGGAGCGGCGGCTCCGCGCCTCTGACTCTGCCCAATGAGAGCCCGGAGCACGGAGGGAGCTGTCAATATTTGGCCACGGCCCCCGCGCTCCCATCCCCAGAGCGCCCTCGCCCTCCGCGCAAGGACCTCCATGGCCCGGCGCGGCCGCGCCGCTCGCCCCGCTCCGCCCGGGGGGCGCCGGCCCCGCTGAGCCCGCGGGGGCCCCCGGGGAGCCCCGCCGCCGCCGCCCCCCCGCAGCATGCGCCCCGCCGCGGGGGCCCAGCCGGGGCTCGCTCAGCCGCGCGGCGCCGGCGGCCGCGCACCGGGGCACTGACCGCCCTGCGGCCCGCGGGGAGCCCGGGTGGGACCCCCTGCCCGGTCATTTCTCCGTCTGGACAGCCGCCCCGGAGAGATATGCTCAGTCCAAACCGCGTGGAAGTGTCTCCTGCGATTGCCTTGGCCCCCGGGCGCGCGGAGTGCGGAGCCTTCCCTCGGACGGCGGGCGCGGCCCCGCGGATTTACCTGCCCTTCGTGCTCATCCTGCTGGCCCTGACGCCCCGCGCCGACTCCTCGTGGTGGTGAGTCTCGCCCCGCCGCGGCTCCGCGCTGCCCTCCGAGGGCCCCGCGCTCCGCTCGCTCCCGCAGGGGGCAGGACCCGCCGCACCGGCACCGGCACCGGCACCGGCACCGCGGGGCTCCGCCGAGCCCCGCCGCGCTGCACACGGGGGCGGAGAGGGGCGAAGCGCCGCCGGGAGCCGGCGGAGGGGGAAGCGCCGGCGGGCGGGCGGGCGGCGAGCGGCGCCCGACGTGCGGGATCGGGGTGCGGAGCGCGGAGCGGCGGCTGCTGCGCCGGCGGCTGCTGCCACGCGGGCGCGGAGCTGCGCTGGGTCCCCCCGGCTCCGCGGCGCGGGGGCCCCCAGCCGCCTTCGCCTCCCGCCGCGGGTGACCGAGCGGCCCCGGCCCGCGGGGCTCCGCGCCGCCACCTGCGCAGCCCCGCGGGAGGCGGCAGCAACCGCCCGCGCTGAAACCGCGCCTGCAACCTGCGCCGGGAGCGGCCGGGCTGCGCCGGCGGGGAGCGGCCGCCGCGCTGCCCGCACGGGGCCGGGGCCGGGGCCGGGGCCGCTGCCAGGGCCGCGCCGTCGGGGCCGCTGCCGGGGCCGCCCGGCCCTGCCCGCCGCCCCGGCCGCGCTCCGAGCGAAACGCGGTCGCCGGATCCCTTCGGTACCGCCCGGATCGGAGAACCGCAGCGGCAGCCAGAAGCGCAGCTCTCCCGCCTAAGCCCTCCGCAGTTCGGGGATCGCGCTGGCATTCCCCAAATCTCTGCCAGGGCACTTGCATGATAGCTTCTTGCAAGCTAAAAAGTTGCTCTTCTCCCTCATTTGGACAAGATAAGGCTCGGTGACAGCTAGAAATGATGCCATAGAAAATACCAGCAGAAGTGAAGCAACAGGAACCACTCAGCCTTCTAGAAATCAATCTCCTCCTGTCCTAATTCCTGTAGGAATACTAATTCATGTATGCAGAGTGAGAGTAATTAGGAAAACGGGAATGTGAAGTTTTCCAAGTGACCCCCATACTGCCTTAGTAGTTCAATAATATTGAAAAAAAATCTGTTGGCTGCAGAAAAGTTCTCAGTGCCCCTAAAGTCCTCTCTAATCTTGTACAAAATACTGGTTTACACACCAATTTCATCAGCATTAGCATATGGCAGTGAATGAAGCTGAACTTAATCAAATCCAACCCATCCGACACCGAAGGAGAACCGGTGGTGCCTGGCATTCCTTAACTACCGCGAATACGTTGCAAGGGGCTGTGAGAGCTTTAAGGTCATGCCGATAATGCAGGACTCTTTGCATTTGAGAGTATTTCTGGCTGTGTGGCAGGCAGCAACCACATCGGTGGTCTGAGATTGATTCCAGGATCAGAAAGGCTCAGGGAAAGCTCCGAGCGGGGAAGGAGCGGGACAAGCCACAGGCAACGTGCTGCTTTGACCCCCACCTGGAGCTCAACACGCCAAGTCCAATAACTGGGCTTGCAACCAGGCACAAAAGGTGGATTGCGTGAAGAGCAGCTTCTTCCAGAGGGCAACACAGGCTTCTGGGCGCAAATATAATACAAACTAGTAATAACAAGGCTGTTCCCAGCAATACCCAGAGGAGATCTTCTGCAGCCTGTTCAGCCCACATGGAACTGAAATCACTGGGTGAGAAAATGAGTCACCATCCACAAGGATCAGGTTGATACAAGCACTGGCCTGGCTTCCAGCCGCGAAATCTGCCCCCACCCATCAGGGCAGGCAAAGACAGGACAACATATGTGCGGAAGGTGATGTTACTGATATGCTAAAAGCTGAGGAAGGAAAAGTCTTAGGGTAGTGGAGAAGTTGGATTATTTCATTTAATTACCAAGGAGGCAAGAGAAGGGGAGGCTTGTTCTCTAACCAGGAATAGACATATGGGGTAAAGTAGCTGGAAAAAGAATAGAATACCAAGTGGTCACAGTATCATCTCCTGTAGCTGAAATAGTTCTGTTAGCACACTTGGATGCTGACTGAAAAGCAAAAATTCTTTAGGGACAGTTTGAAAAAAATCTGTTCTCGCTCTTGTACCCGACTTCTCCTCCCAAAATGACTCCACCATGGTGCCTGCCCTAGTTCCAAACGTCTTTCTTCCCCAAAACTAGGAGCAAAAACGGGTACATTTTAAGCCTCTATAACTGTGGTTTATTTGGAGGAAGCTAGATTTAGCACTCACAGCAGTTTGTAGTCACAGCTTGCAAACTCCCTGTTTGGCAGCTTCTCGTTCTTGGGAGAAAGAAGAGCCGGGGCAATTTCCAGGGTAATTGGGGCTGTTGCGTGTGCCGGAGCTCAGTTTTGGAGCGAGCTGGAGAACAGCAACTCCTTTCTGCGCAGCCCGATTCTTTCATTTATTCCCTATGGTGGAGCCAAGCACAATTCTTTTGAATGTTTTCATAAAACAGAATTGGTTCCAGTAACCTTTAAATAGATATATAGATATATATTATATATTTATTTTTTTAATTAAAACCCAAACATTTTAAACCTGAAAGTTCCTGTTTTAGATTTTGCTTTCTCTTTTGTAGACCAGAACATTCCTAAGGGAAACCTTCATCAAAATGAATGCTTTTCTGCTGTACATGTCAGCTCTGATAAAATAGCATGTTTAGATGAAATTGGGTTTTACTGAAAATGGTTTCAACCAGCTGTGGTTTGGGAAAATGTTATTCAGTGATTTACATAGGTTTCCAAGCACATCTTTAGCACTACTGATATTACAGTAAATACATTTGGTGGTGCATCATCGTTCCTTATTTTTATTATTATTGCCAAATTCTTCTAGGGATTCACACACAATAAACTTGTGGAAATAGAGGAAATGCTTCTCATTTTCAGAGTCAACTTTTAAAGTAGATTAATAGAAAAAACTGGGTCAGTTCTGATCACAGTACATGGAAAGGAAATATCAACCAAATGTTTCTTCTAAACAACTGCAAATTATTAATTTTCAGTGACGTCAGGCATAGCCCACGCTGCCTCACAAAAACTCCAGGAATTGGTGAACTTTGTCGTTGGAAAAAGCGTGCGTGCACATGCGCACGTGCATGGGCTCAGAGGCGGTAGCAGGGGAGCGATGGCGTTTGCAGGGCTGGAGAAGCTCCGTTGCAGCGGGGCGCAGCTCCCGGGAGCGGCGCTGGGCGTTGCGGCTGTTGCGTCCCGGCCATGGTGCCAAAGAGCGGCAACGCGAACCAACACTAGCGGTGGGGAGCAGCCCCCGTGCCAGCGGCTTCCAAACTATAAAGTGTTCCTTAGCAACAAAATACCGGCTGAAACACAGACAGAAATTAAAAAGGAATGCAACGGGAAAATCCCTAAATCCCGTTTACACTTGAGTGCCCTCTGGGGTAGGGAGAACAGCATCATCTACAAAACGATTCCAGACCTGGGGAACCGTGGCTCTGCCCGCTTCGGCTGGGTCTGCCCGGCGCAGGCCTAAGCACGCTGCAGGAGAACATCAGGCCCCAGAACAGGCCTCCAAAATTCCTTCCGAAAGATTTGGAAGATTAGACAAATGTTGCTTATAAACATAAACTGTGCAATAAACAAACTTGGTGTAAATAACTAAGTAGAGTTTATTCGCTATTGAGAGCTCCGCTAGTTGCTCTGGTGTGGAAAGCCATTTTAAATTGAAGGTTTGGTTAAAGAAGAATGTACACAAGGCTGCACACACACACCCCGTGCACCCCACCCTCACACATACCCACTTGCCTGCAAACCCACATGAATCCCCCCCAACTCCCAGACACACCAAATCCTCATTAGCTAACTTGTTTATTGCTAACCACAGCCCTTGGAAACTACAAATATTTAATTTCATCTGGCATTGGAACAGATGGGAGGCATCAGGCTCCCAAAGAGATAAAACAAATCTGTGGAAGGAAGAATAGTGCAAGCTTGTCCTCTGGTTCAGAAGTGCGTAGGACACTAGCGGCCACGTGGGTCTCTAAGGCCTTAGGCATGTTAAGGGAGATCTTGCCCTCTGCTGATGTGTGCGTTGGTATACTCTTTACTCTTTACATCCCAAAGTACACGGAGAGGAGCAGGCAAGGTGTGCCAAGGCAGGACGCTCTTAGGGGACACTAGCCCAAATCTGGCATGGGACACGCTCGCTCTTCATCTCCCTCCTGGGGCCTGGAAAGGAGCTCTGTTTCCATGTGCAGGGAAAAATGCTCCGGGGCAAACTGAAGCAAGAACGTGCATCATGGTCCCTGCGCTAGATTAACCTCAGGAGCTGGTGCAAGCCATTCCCAATGGAAGCTCTGACCCAAAAATCCAGCAGTTGTGCATGAAGAAGGGGACTTCCTTGTCCCAATGTATAGGAAGGAGCAGTGGCTTCCAGAGCTATTCATTTCAGGGATTTCTGTTTTTCTGCAATGGTACCAGCACCAAGTCTTGGTCCAGGTGCAATGGATGGGCAGAGTGATGCAAAAATCAAGCCACGTGTATGTGTGAATATAGGATAGAGAGGGACTCATTTAAACAGGCACCATATTGAGGTGTGTGGGAGGGGAAATAGCATCAATAGGAATGTTTGAATTTAAGCCAAGGGAAAGACAGCTGCCTGAAAAGAACTTCACAGTAAGCCGGCGTAACCCTTTGGGGTATGTGTGGGTGTTGCTGGCTCCCCTCTGCGCCAGCCTCGAGGGCAGACCTGCAGCAGCCCCGGTCAGGGCTGCTCTCGCAGCGGCTACAGCAGCTTTCGCAATGGCTCCGAGGACCATGCATCAGTCGAGCCTGCTACCGCCCCGCACTATGAACCGATCGCCGCCCCCTTCCAAAACCCTGCCCCAGCCGCAGAGCAGCTCCTCTTCTACGCGCTCTCAGCTTCAAGGTTGTCACGGGCATGGTCCCGGGAAGAGGACTCGCCATCGCGGCACAAGAGAAAACGTGCAGGGCAGCGATGCTCTGGGGCTCGGTGGGATCGCCCAGAGGGCTCGCAGCAGTTGTACGTCTGCTGTTGCAAAGTGCTTTGCATGGTAATAATAGCAGGAGGTCAGTGACCAGGAAGTCTTTATCCTGAAGTGCTCTATAACTCTAGCTATCCAGGGAGCCCTCGCTTTGAAATATAAGTTTTAAAGTAACATCAGACTGATGGAAAATGAACTCTCTGGCCTTTGTAGCAGTTCTGGTGTTCTTTGTTGGGAGTATATTGGAACAGATGGGTTCTCTCAGTCACTGTACTCAGTTATAATAATCCTAATTGTATTTCTTAGTTCATTTTTCATTAGGGTCACTTTCACCTATAGGAAATCTTTCTTAAAAAGAAACGCACGAGAGAAAATTCTTCTGCTCTTACAAACTCACTAGCTTTTATTACTAGCAATACTGATTTCAGCTGTGCCTACAGAGCACCCTGAGATGAGATCTGTGCCGTGCTAGGTCCTGTAAAAACATGCAATCTCCACTCTGAGCAGCTTGCAGCCCAACACACAAGATGTGCCAAGGGCAGGGGAGGAATCATCCTTCCTACTTCACCATCAGAAACAGGGCTGGAGGGAAGGGACTGGTTAGCTCAGGTTCACACAGGGCATGTGTGGCAGTTGGGATGTTAATCCAGACTCCCAAGTCCCACACTAGCAGCCAAGGTATGGACCAGCTTTGCTCCTGGGACTATTAATAGAAGATAATGGAGTCACCTCCCTTCAGCGGAGCAGGAAAGGGGTGACCTTAGCGATCTGGATTCCAGCTCTGATTTCTAGCCTCCATCCAGCGAGTGAGCTAAAGGTGGGCACCTCGCCTCTAGCTGAAATTTAAGGAAGTGCAAGTTTGCACTCTCCCGTGGACAATCATATGTATGTGCAAGCCAGAGACTCTATTACCTTCCCACCTCTAGGCAAAGTGCTTTGAGATTTGGGGAGGAAAAAAAAATAAATTTAAGAATAAAGTGCACTTTTGTTGAGCAATTTGTATTGCCTTTGTACATTACCAAAACGTCATCAGAGGAAGTTTTCACCCATCACTGAACTAGATTTTGGGCATTATTTCAGAAGGCACCAGAGTCCTTTTCTCCCTGTGCTTTTACTCCCTAATTTTCCATCTCCTCTTGCTATGCATTGGTCCAAGGCTTTAGGGGCTTTGCTGCTGACCTGCTATATACTCTGCACACACCATACCTTGCCTTTATACAACAGCAAGCAGACTAGACCTCAATTTCCATGTGACTGTAGATACTGGACTCAGACAACAAATACTCCTACATCAACCAAGTGGATGGCATGGTAGCATTGCCCTACATTCAGGACAGTGCGAGGCATTGGTTCCACATCCATGGAAGTGCAGCATTTCCAAGACATTTCAAGTAACAACCCTTTCCACAGTAACCTCATTCTGCAAGCTGCTCACTAAAGCAAAGAAATCACAGAGAGGGGACTCCAACAAGGAATCAAAGGAACACAGTTGGAAAAATGTTGACATACAAGAAAAAAGATCATAGTGCAAAGAATGAAAAACACGTACATTGAATGGTGCTGGTAGTGGCCCAGCATTATGCTATTAAAAATTATTCAAGTGAGACTAACACTCTCAATATATAGAGTAGTGGCTCTAAGTGAGGAAATTAGGACTATTAATCATTCCAAGGCGTTAACAATTCCAGCAGGCCAGGATGGCCCTGTTCCCAGTGGGGCTTAATAAAATACTCAGGGTTTATAATAATAAAATAATATCTCAAATGTCTATAGCACCTTGCAACCCAAAGTGCTTTGCAATTTGCTATAAATTCTCTACCCACATCCATGGAGAGCAAAGGAAGGAAAGTGCAGTATCCTTGGGAAGTATGCAAAGAACTCGAGGAGGTGAAATGTTGTCAGGCTCTTCGGAATTTGCTCTCTTTATCAGACAAAAAGGCAGGAATGATGGATTTGATCCTATCTAAAAGATGCGTCTCCAATAGCTGCCTAGGGCTCTCCAGCCTCCCACCAAAATAAAGATTTCATGGGAAGGAAAGAGAACAGAAGCCAATACAGTTTGGCCCCCAAGTTGATCTTTCAGGATTATCAAAGTGGTTATGAGAGCAACAGAGAGATAAGTTTGCCCAGGAGAAGGACTCCAGCAGTGTCTGATACCACAGAAAAGACAGACCACGCTTTCATCTCAGCTCTGCTCTTGCAGCAGAAGTCAACAGCAAAGCTGTTCTGTGCAGAAGTTCATGGCCTCAGCCTATGGGCCAGAACGTGCAAGGAGCAAAGAGCCTCCTGCGAGGAGATGGGGACCTACCGTTCAGCAGCACGGGGAGCGCTCAGCTTTCCTGGAACAGGAAGCATCGGTACAATGGTCCCCCCAAACGCTGATCCTAGAGAAGAGGACAAGGCTACGCACAGGCACTGGAGATGGAGCCGTCCTCACAGGCATGGCACTTGGGCACAGAGCAGAGACAGGTCTGAAGGAGTATGGGCTACTGCTGGCCAGCTGCACTTCATCCAGGCACAGGAAAGGGAGAAGCTTCAGGATGTTCACAGCACTCAGTTTCCTTTACAGAAAGACCTAGAGAAAGTCCCCAAAGCTGTAAGTGACAAGTAGAGCTGAAGGTAGTGTCCCACCACCCCTTCCAGGACTATATTCCCGAACAGGCCGGCGCAAGCAGTTGGCCATGCCATGCCATGCTCAGCGAGCAGAGCAGAGCCAGTGCTTCTCCCAGCCAGATAAGGAGAATGTCCTGCGCTCACTGGCCATGACTGACCCCCAGCTTACAGTTCATCATACAAGATTCAGATGGCACTAATTTTTCAGCTGTGGAGGGATTCAATGTTTCGCATTTCTTCCAAATGATGCTGAGGTTATTTGCCTGAGTAATAATAGGTAGGAGAGCTAGATATGACAGGCATTCAGTGGCCATCAGAGGATATCAAGTTCAGAGGCATGCTTACCACGTGGCCAGGAACAATACCTTGGCTGCTTTTCTTCTGTCTAAAACATGGTCTGGCTAAGTTCTGAGTCACTGAGTGCAGCCCTGTACAGCAGTACATAGGGCAAGGCTGCCTACATCACTTTACTTACAGTAAGAAAAGACAGGGCCTCTTGGAAACCACAGTAAGCAGTTTATGTGGCGGGGGGTCCAGGGATTTAAGCTGCTCAAACTGTCTTAAGGGGGGAGCAAGTAACTCAAGCACCCTGCAATTGATGGGGAGAGACAACGTCACGCAAGGTAAATTTGCAAGTTGAAAACCTGTTAGCTGGGATGTCGCAGCTGAGCCTGCCGTCTTTTCTGAGAACCTGCTTCAAAGCTCGTCCAGGTCAGAGGAGCATCTCTGGATGATTTCAGGGCCATCAAGCTGACTGTGAGTGCGTGTGTCAGGAGAAGGGTTTATGCTGCCGTGTCTGCCCAGAGCACCTCCTTCTGCCACCCTGCTGTGCACGGCATCACCACCTCATTTCTACTCCCGTTCTGCACTGTGGTGGTACCAGGAGATACAACAGAATGTTTTGGGATCCTCAGGATGAGAGAAGCCACAGGAAGGAGAAATGCTATCCTGCCAGCATTTTTCAGCCATTAACTCTCTCTGCATTAACAAATAACGAAGAGAAAAACCTGGTGCCTCAGCTCTTCGCATGCCAAAGCAGGCAGACAGCAGCCCTTTACCCTCACGGGGGAGAGGTTCTTTCCTGAGCAGCATTGCTGTACTTAAGAGTAATAGGATATATTCAGAGCTGCCCAAGTGAGCATCAGATGGGCTTAAAGTCTGTTTTATTGCATCAGCAAAATTGCTTGCATGGATACCCTTCTCCCAGTGTAAATTTAACCTATGATATTGATTTTAAGTTAAGCTTGCTTGTATACATCTAATTTAAAATTGAGCCTTTACTGCATTGGTGCAACCCTGATTTCTCCTCAGTGAGAACTTCCAACTTGTTGACAGTTCTTTTAAATCTAAAGCAAAAAAAATTAAAATTTTGAGGTTTGTCTCAGAAAGGCAGTTACAAAAAATTCCCTTTTAAAATCAAGTAACACTATAATATTTTGTTTCAATACCATATAAAATGGTGTAACATGAAATATTAGATACTACAGTTTACCTAACATAGGGATATAATTTTCATTAAGAATTGAATTATAATATTAGTATATTTCTCACCAATACCTTGACATTATGGTGAAGAAGTTACAAACTCAGTAAGCTCTGATGCCACTGAAATTTACTCTTTTCCATGAAATATCTTCATTTCTTCAAAAATTCATTTTCCAAGGGAGATTTTTCCACCAGCTATCTCCCGATCAGTCTAGAAGACAGGCTCAACCCCGAAGAAGCCTCTGCTAGGTCTCACATCTCACTGGATCGTTGCGCCTGCCGGGGAGGCAGCCAAGGCAGCTTTTCTGCAAAGTCAGAGCACGTGGTTCATATTAGAGGAGAAGAATCTCCACTATTTCAGGGGAGCCATAAATGAAGTACCCCCACACTGACATGTCAAGCAAATGCTGATATCAGGCAATGAGCCAAGTCCTGTGATTACATCAGAAAGAGGAAACATACTGCTTCAAATTAGCAGCCTACCCCTGACCACTACAGTGACTGGAGCCCCAGAATTGCTATTATTTCTTCAGTAATTTTCACGCTAGCCATACTACAAACAAAACAGCAGCCCCAGGCATGCTACAGAGATACCAAAAACCAGCACTTTCCCTCTGCTATGTGCGGGGTCAACTTACTTTCCTCCCAGGAGGAACGCTGTTTTGCAGGTGGCTGGTGACCTTCAGGATTCGGGTATATACAGAGAGGGTTCATTTTATTGCCGTTGCCTGTTTGGGGACTGGAGAGCTGTCCTCACGAAACAAGTGGTTCAGCCAGTAATGTTTTAGGAATAAAACAAAATTACTACCAACAGCTCTGAATAACAAAAATCTGTAGGTGCCCCCAGGTCTACGTTGCAGGGGGTTGTTTATTTTTAAGCAGAAAACAAACCAAATTCCCCTTTTAGTCATTTGCAGCATCTTCCTGCTCTGATCTCTAGTCGTGCCTCCCTCTTATTGCCTGCTTTTGCGGAACAAAGTCTCCCAAGCCCTCATAAATGCAGACTGGTGCTCCTCGGAGCATGAGAAACCTCTCAGCCGCTGCGCAGTGCCTTTGCTCACTTGACCGGAGTTACACTGACTGATTTTTTGGGGCAGGTTAGCCCAGACTTCTGGAGAGTCTTGCTTTCTCCAGTAGTGTAGAAATTCCCATTTGCCTACTGTTAAGGTGCCTTAGGCTCGGGCAATGGTCTTGATCTGCCCACTTCCACACCTGTGGCACAGCATTATTTTGGAGGCTTTTGGTCTTTCCTATGGAAGATCTCAGCAACTGGGAAGCTGTGTAAACTATGTGGGTGCCAAAAGCAGAAAAGCATTTTTCTGTTGCTCCAGAAAAAGATTCCCAAGCACTATGAAGATGGAGTAGGAGCGAGGCACATTGGAATCTGTCCCTGGAGACAGCACACAACAGAACCTAAGTACTCACAGCCTGCATGCAAGTGTGTGGCTCCCCTCTTAACCCACAGGAAACTGCATGTACAAGGGAAGAGAGAAGATAAAGGCGGGAAAATCCCAAGTCCTCAAGACTTAGTGCCAGACTAGACTTAACGGAGGGCAGAGACGTGACATGGGCCACATGGGCTCCCTCAAGAGCACCCTAAGGAGTTCTGCAAGTCCTTTGAGGAGCAAACCATGCTCTCATGGGAAGTGCAGAAGCAAAATACATACTGCACAGAGGCAAGCATCGGAAGAGGGTTAAAACAAAATGCATGCTGCCAAGTAAATAGATGCGTCTGCCTCTGATTTGCATGTTTATCTTAGAAGCAATTTAGGTTTCTCCTTGTTTATAAGAGTAGAAGTCAGCAGACTCTTAGAACAAGAAAAACAACGGGGAGCCAACATGTGACAGCTCTCTTCTGTTCTCCCAATGCATTGGAGCAGGCGGCGCTTGCAGGCTATTGAGAAAGAGCCCACTTCGGCTGCATCATTGGATGTGTTTGTGCAACAGATTTACTTACAGAGAAGAGAAAGAATAGCAGGAAGCTAGGACCACATTACCTCCTTCACATCTCAGGCTCTGAAAGCACTTGCCTTTGTAACCTGAAGTCTCCAGCCTGCACGGGTACTGCACAGAATGCCAGCAAGTTGCTCCTCGCAGGAAAACAAGGAAGAGAAGGAGGAACACGGAGGTCCGGTGGGATGTACAGTAGCATGGTGTTTCCTGCAACACTCTGTGGTATCTGCAGCTCACAGCCATCTCCTGGTAGCGCTGGAAGCAAAAAGGAGATAAAGCATGCTTGTGATACATGCATCGCCTGTACGCGGATTTGCGAAAAGTAAATGATGTAGCATAATGCAGCCAAAGGCCGCGGGAGGGACTAGTGCCAGCCCCCGCTACCTGAGCTAGGCGAGCAAGCAGTTCCACGGAGAGCTGCCTCTAGCGAGGGCTTCACCCGGCACCACGCGAGGACCTCGCAGAAGGCAGCATCGTGTGCCCTTTCAGAACCTCACCTGACGTGGTGTATTCCTACCTTGCTCTCTCCCCACAGCAGAGTCATTTTCTGATGGAGATTCCAAGGAAAAGTGATTAGACATTTTTTAACTGATTTTTTTTTCTGTTGTAAAAATGCAAATTCCCCAGGAGTAAAGCATTTCACACAGACTCACCACTTCCAACACAACTTCATTTTTTAAAAAATGAAGCAGACTGTTTCTGATAAGCAGGTTAGGGATTTCTTCAGAACGTTCATTGCCTATTTCAGCATTTCTAAAATATCATAGATTTTTAGAAATATAATTGGAAGGGAGATTTTAATCAATCCAAAACAAACATTCGTTTTTTCTCCCTCCCAAAATTCTGCTTGGCAGGAAATTTTCAGATGTTCCCTGTCTTGCTCCATTTCAGAGTAACAGAACCCAGTCTGAGAATTTCTCATGAAATGGCAGATCCAGTTCTCACCTAGGTAACTGCAAGCTTTCCAGGACAAATGAAGAGGTTTTGCCCCTTATTGTGCCATGCCACTTTGCAATACCACAGGAGTCCTGGGACTGATTTCTCTAAGTAATCTAGGCTGAAGGCCCATAGGTACCACAGAACATAAACCGCTTTTTGTTTGCAGCCACAATGAGAGAGGGAAATGCAATCACCTACACACCAGGGAGGGGAACTCCAAGAAACTTGCATTGGCAAGGTGCTCTGTGAACAAATAAAAGGTCTATGACCTTTCTGTGCGCTCTTATCCCACTTTCTCCTGCTGGCAATATTTGCTGTGATCTGGATATTTGGCAGGAGAATTAACAAGAACAGAAGTAATTAGCTCACAGTGTGAAAAACGGAGTGCCTGGTGTGCATCTTGCCTGGAGGATTTCCCTTGATCTCAGTCTCCCAGGAGATTGCGTTAGCCACTGCTTGATCTGCACGCTTTCCCATAGGGGAAGCATCTCTTTTGTCAGCTCGCAGGGTGTCTCTTTAAAGCAAGCCTCTCTTACAGGGACACCACATTTAATCAAAGAGAAGTGCCCCAGCTTAGCGAAGGTGGAGAAGGATAGGGGATGGGGACCCTGACAAAGGCCCTTGAGAGCTGGCCCATCCAAGAGCATTTTATCATCTCCACTTTTCTCAGCATCTCTCCCCTCCAGTGAAGAGGAGCTTTGGCCACCCCAAAACACTGCCACCTCCCCACAACTGTCCTGCCACTGGCTCCCAACTCGCAGCAGCTCAGGCAATGACACATAAGCCATCCCGGTCCTTGGTTGGGTCAAGACAGCTTAAACGGAGTGAAGCCCACGGTCTGGAGCTCCCGCTCCTAGAGCAAAGGGAGGCAGAAGAAAGGGTCCGAGAGCACCCTCGCCCGCGCCTCCAAAGGGGCTCAGCCGGAGCCGCTCTGCCCTCCGCACAGCTGGAGGAACCAGCCTCTCTTTGCAGCCGAGCGCGAGTGAGGCAATTAAATGCCTGGAGTCGGCATTTCTCCATGAGCTCCCGTTGGCTTTTCTTTTTCAAATGGGTTCTGCCATCTCTCTTGCGCCACTGCTGCATGATGAAAGGCTGATGAGCAAGCCTGTAAAAATAATGCTCGCCGACCATCAGAGTCCTAGCTTGCTAAGCCATGGGGAGCCGGGTTTATTATCCTCAACTCCAGCCTGAGATGACCTTGTGCTTCTGCCAGTGTTTAAACAAAATATTTTAAAAAAGAGAAAAAGATCCCATTGCTTTCTGTGTTCACAGGACTTTCCTGGGTCTGTGAGCTCTCTCTGGGACTGATAGAAACGATAGAACATAGCCAGGGAGAGACAATGAAATATTGCCCAAGTTTATTGCTTTTTATTATTATTAAAGGGAGGGTCTTATTTCCAGTCTGGGGGTTTGAAAAATTTGAATCCCACCCAAACCTCTTCTCTTCCAGCCAGAATCACAACTCCATGGTATGTGGCAAAAATCATTCTCCCGCACAAAGAATCCTGCTTTCTGGCTGGGGTAAACAAGAGACCTAGGCAGGGTTTTTGAATGGAGATGGAAAATTCCACACTTGTCTCCATTGTCTGCGTTGCTTTAAAGACAGCAGAGAAGTCTGCAGGGCTCCAAGGAAGAACTCGGGATCCCTCCCCCCGCCCTGGTCCCGGTGGAAAGCTGCCCGTTCGGCTCAGACAGGCTGTACCAGACAATTGTTTGCGCATTGCCTTTCTGCGCTAACTCCCGCCTGCTCCCCACCGCGAGGAGGCAACGCTGGAGGAGACGGGGATACGGGCAGGACGGGAGACATCGCGCAGTCCTCCTGGCTATTCGTCTTCAGGGCACTATCATAAACACTCACCGATACCCATGAGGTGGAGGGAGGACGAGAACAGTGTGCTAACAGGCTTTAAGGGGTGCAGGTCACCCCGTTTTACAGCAACCATCTCTCTCGCTGTGCCTGACTGTATCAATTGAGGGGGACTTGGTTTGCAAGCTCCCCTGCTCCCCGGAGCAGCAATTCTGCACCGAGCAGAGCTTCCCCCTCCTCCTCTGGGCCTGCTGCGGCCGGGGATTATTTTGTTAAACACAAAGACTAGCCCCCGGAGGTTGTGATGGCTCAGCAGTGCCCCGTCCCCGCGTCCCGCCTGCCTGCACTGCAGCTCCGGGACGGCCTTGACACGCGGCCGAGCGGAGCGCGGAGGCTCACCGTGCAGCCCGGCGTCAGCAGCACGCCCGCTGGTGGGGCCCGGGCCCGCGGCGAGCTCAGGCCACTGCGGAGAGACGCCCTCCAGCAGAGCACAGAGCAGTTGTGACACAGCTGGAAAGAGGAAAAGGCAGACTTCACCATAACATTTCACTCCCCAGCAGGGGTCGGGAACCGGGATCAAGATCCCCCCCAAACACACGCACCTTAAACCTCTAAGCACAGTATGTTCACGCCGGGACAATTGTCTCTTTGCTGCAGGTACATTGGGGCCCTGGGCGCGAGGGTGATCTGCGACAACATTCCCGGGCTGGTCAACAAGCAGCGCCAGCTGTGCCAGAGGTACCCCGACATCATGCAGTCCGTCGGGGAGGGAGCCAAGGAGTGGATCCGGGAATGCCAGCACCAGTTCCGGCACCACCGCTGGAACTGCAGCACTCTGGATAGAGACCACACCGTCTTCGGCAGAGTCATGCTGCGAAGTAGGTCCCACCACGGTTCCCTTCTCCGCGCAGCCCCTTCCTAAATTACAGCCTCAGCTCAGGGACACCTGCATCGTAAGAGAGAATTTAGAATTAGTACTCCGAATGGCTGGTTGCAAATGACATTTGTTTTGCAGAGACATTTTGAAAAAAACAACAACAACAAAAAAAAAGGAGATAAAGGTTCTCCTTTCATTTCCTCCCCTCAAAACAACCCTTTCCCTTGAAATCACATTTTGATGGGAAAATTCTCATTAGCTGTGCTCCAGATACAGTGGCAGAAAGAAACCTGGGCATTAACCAGGTATGTGGATAAAATTGTGTTCTTCCTGGGGCAAGGAAGACATTTTACAGCAGAAAATAAGCAATCAGGCCCAATAAAATGCAGTGTGCAGCACACCACAGGGGAAAACTAGCCAGTCACTCCCTCTAGATTTATGAGGAGCTCCACATTTAAATTCTTTCATATCTCTGAGTCAGCTAGTGCATGAAGATGAGGCAGGAGTGGGGAATCCACAGGGAAAGGAAACATTTGCTGGAGAACCTGAGGTTTCTCTCCATCCAAAGAGGCAGGAGGACAGGAAGGGAGCAATTTAATTCTGGAACATCCCATACCCTGTCAAGTCATGCAGAACTGCTGCCCCAGACCCTGATATGCATGGAAATAGAAACGATGCAGCAGCCCTGGAAATTTGCAACCCAGCAACTCCAGCATGCAAGAGCAGCTGCTGCAAAACACTGCCCCACAGCCTCATCCTCTCCCTGCAGTCCCGGGGCTCCAGCAGGGATGGAGGCAGAGTCATTCATTGGTCCTGCACCAGCCCCTGCACCAGCGCAAGGTCATCCAGAGGCTGTAAAGGGGCTCCAGGGGATTGGGCATTTGGAGAGAGGCTTGCATCAAAGGATGCAGCACACGGTAAAAGAAGGAAACATGACAAGAATCTGGAAGCAGGTAGATACAGATTGCCCTCAATATGAAGCCCTAACTCCTTCACTTGCAATTTAACCTCACTTCAAACCAAGATGCCCTGTACCAGGGAATTAACCTACCTGGCAGGGGATTTGGTAATAGGAGTCTGTCTCCATCCCAGGTCATTCCCTGCAGCTGGCATCCACCAGCTCCTGTTCTTAAAGCACAGCCTATTTGCCATGAATCCCTCCTCGCCATGTGCCAAACCCCAGATTAATTCAGCAGGTCTCTGCCCACTAGCGGGAGGAGAGGGCACAGTCTGCTTGCTCCATGATTCCCTGGGCACCCTTCCATGGCTCGTTGCCCTCCAGATAAGGATTTTCCCTGCAGCAGATGCTGTGCTGGGTGTCAGCGGCCGCCAGCACGGGCACGGGGCCAGCCCAGCCAGCGCACCGGGAGCGCTCTGCACCCACGGGAGCGGAGCCAAACCACCGCAGCGCCCACGGTGGCGAGAGGGCTGGCCCTGCAGCCCTCGGGCTCCAGCCACCTGCATCTCCTGTCCGGCCGGGGTTTAAAGCTCCCCTGGAGACACGGACGACTGAGCCGTTCCCTACGCGCAGGGCCGCAGCGGGGCATGCCTCCCCAGCGGCACACCGCTCACCCCCGCGCCTGGAGGCGAGGCCGCTGCTAACCGCGCGTGCAGCAATGCCCACGCTCAGCGGAGACGCGTGCCTCCCCGCCTTTAGATCCCCCTCTTCAAAGTCTCTCACAAACGGGCTTCACGTCCAGCCGTTACCAAGCCAGCTGCAGCCCCCCCTCACTGAAGTGTGTGTTTCATCCCACCTTCCCTGCCCTTAGCAAAGGTCCCAGAGCCTCCCTCGCCCCACCGCTGTCACACGTGTCCAGCCGTGGTGGAGCACGTTGTTCCCTGTCTCACTGCACAAAGGGCAGGAGGCTCGGGAACCTCGTTTCCCCTTCGTCATTGCTCTGGGAGAGTCTCTCCTCTCGATGGGTTGCCATGCACAGTGGCTTGGATTACTTCCTTAGGAGAGCTTTGCCTTTCCTTGCAAATTAATCAAACAGTAATGGGAGCAGACCAGTGCTTTTGAAATAGCTGCACCAGATGAGATGGAGCAGAGGGAGCACTGAGGGAGAAGGGGGAAGGAGGAGACACCTCCGGAGAACAGGCTTATATGTAAACAGTAACGGGATATATAAATATTTGGAGAGCAGGGTTGGCCAGGAATCAGCAGTTCACGTGGGAACTTGCTGTTCCCTTGCATGGCAAGGGAGGCAAAGCAGAGAGTTAAGGTTCAAGTCGTTGCTTTGGGCTTCACCTTGGAAAAGGGCCATGTTTATGGGGCAGAATCTGCCCCTACACAAAAGGCTGGGGCACAAGCCTTGCCCAGAGGGGAGCTTCTCCCTGACACCAGGTGAGGGAGGAACTGTGCGGCCCGTTCACGGAAAGCGGTGAAGTCGGGGCCGCTAGGTTCTGCCAGGATGCTCAAGGCATGAAGCAGCCTCACTGCAGGAGCATCCGGAGAGCTGGGAGGAGGCACGTTGCACTGGCCCACCCATGCATCAGTGGCTGCGGGTTGGGAACATGCTTGCTAAACTAGAAGCAGCTCAAAAATCCCAGTAGTTCAAAAACCATGACTTGGGCCTCAGTCAGGAGACCGGATTTAAAATCATGAGATATGTTTGTTAAAGGATAAACATGGATTGTGCATTTCCCATCTGGTTCTCAAGTTTATAGGGATTACATGTTCAAGATCTGCTACGGAACCATCAGAATTCACGAGTTCCTTAGAAAAAGAAACCCGAGTTT
This sequence comes from Apteryx mantelli, assembly GCF_036417845.1. NCBI lineage: Eukaryota > Metazoa > Chordata > Aves > Apterygiformes > Apterygidae > Apteryx > Apteryx mantelli. The sequence continues at coordinate 11,024,823 of NC_090002.1, forward strand.
GTCAGTTGCAGGACTCTGGAGCTTGGGCTTTGGGAGAGGAGGAGAATTGCAAACCCTGACAAAACTGCAAGAACAGGCATCACTGAAAACAGTTTCTACTCCCTGAGCCACTGGAGCTGCTGTGATGCAAAAGCTCCTGTGTGCCTGGAAGGGATCTGAAACTAGATGAGGTGACCTAAGGTCTGTCCTTCACCCCTACTCAAAGCATGTCCAGGGGGTCCAAGATGCCCACGTGTTCCAGACATATTTTATACTACAAAGCAGAGACATGTCCAAGAAGTGAAGAGGGAAAGGGTGAGGTGATGCAGGGACAGAGGTGGTTCCAGAGCAGAAAGAGCAATGTGGAACCCAGCTGCTCCCAGGGAGGGAAGAGGAGGGACGGGCCACCCTGCCAAAGCAGACAACCCCAGGGAGCACGCGTTAGCCACAGTGTGCGACCTGGTGCTGGGAGCAGAGCTCCTGGGGGACAGATGCTGCTCCCCATGACATATTCTGCTGTGGCGCATCCAGCCATGTGGCCTCAAAATCAAACGCGGCTGGGAACAGCGTTTTGACTCACCAGAAGCAGCTCATATGGAAGACATGTGAGCACCCACAAAAGGGAGCAAGGGGGCTGGTGAGCTTGCTCTGCTCACAGCTGGCTGGGGGAAGGGGCAGCTCACAGAGAGGGGCTGGACAAGCAGCAGGGTGCACTAGCCAGACCTCGGACCACCACCAGACAGGAGCTGGCAGGGCCAGCTGGAAGGGGAAGGAGACTAAGCACCGGGAAGATGGGAGCACTAGCCCCTAGTGCTGCAACCTGCCTGGGTCAGAGCTTCTCCATCCCTGTGACTGCACCCTTTCCTCCAAGACCCCACATCCTGTCCTGGCAAAGGACAGGGAATCATGAAAGCTCCGTGCCACAGTCCCATCCTGCTAGGCCCAAAGAGAGCTCTGTTCTCTTTGAAGTTGCTTTCAAAGGCTCTCAGAATGAAGGCTAACATGGTTTTGATTTGCAGCTTCTTTTACAACATTATAAAGACAGCTGTGAATTCAAACCAGAGCCATAAAATACCAGGCGGCACACTGTGCTGCATGGGGAGCCTTCCAGCAGCTGCCCAGCCAGGCCCGTCCTGCGGGGCTGCCTTTGCAAACAAAAGCCCGTCCCCCAGCCGCCTGCCATCTCCAGCCAGCCTTGCTCCTCCTAGGAGCTGCTCTGCCTCCTTCCCCTGGGTTTGGAGCATGCTCCAGCTTCTCCACTGCTTGCACTCAGTGTCATCCTAGGTGGGATGAGGGCCCTGGCAGAAACTTGTTGACTGGTCTTGCCCTGTTGGTCTTCTAGTCCCTGCTCTAGAGCATCCCAGCTCTTTTCTGCATGTTGAGTCAAGCAACTGTCTTGTGTAGCCCTATCACAGCCCCATCCCTCGCTCCCAACGCAGGTGGCTGTTCTTCAGAGCCAAAGCTGGATAGCGTGGACACAGCGGAGACTGACAGGACTCTTTACCTTTGTGCAGGACGCAGCACATGTCTCTCTCCCAGCCACAAAGGTGCTGCTGCACCTCCGTGTCATTTCTTGGAGCTGGGATCCCTGGGCCCAGGACAAGCCCCTGCACACTCACTCCCCATCCTTGTTTTCTCTTCCCCATGGCAGGCAGCAGGGAGGCCGCCTTTGTCTACGCCATCTCCTCGGCAGGAGTCGTCTATGCCATCACCCGAGCCTGCAGCCAAGGGGACCTGAAAGCCTGCAGCTGCGACCCTCTCAAGAGGGGCCGCTCCAAGGATGAGCGCGGGGAGTTCGACTGGGGTGGCTGCAGTGACAACATCAACTACGGGATCAGGTTTGCCAAAGCCTTTGTGGATGCCAAGGAGAAGAAAGTAAAAGATGCCCGGGCACTGATGAACTTGCACAACAACCGCTGCGGGAGGATGGTGAGTTCACTGGCACTCAGACAGCTCCCACGTTCCTCCCCACGCCCCTTTCTGCTGCAAGGAGTGTCCTTTGCAGCCAGACACAACCTTCCTGAAGCAGAGTCCAGCAGCCAGTGCCTATTGCAAAGCTGAAGGTATCTCCCTGCCCTCAAGCTGCCGGTCCCTGTGCCAAGCCAGCATTCGCACCCAGGCACTCAGGGACCCTTCCAGCAGAAGTGGCAGTGGGAGCAGCTCCATGCTCTGCTGGCAAGGCAGGCATAGCCCTGGCATTAGCCAGGGCAGGGAGCAGGACTCAGGGTGCCCATGGAGGCTAGGGTCCTGCTGCAGGCAGGGCTTGCCCGCTCTGCAGAGGGACACCCCCTCCAGGACACTGCCTTGCCTTCTCTGTGCTCTTCTGCATGCTCAGGACAGCAAATGGCCCCGTGGAGATCACAACTCCTCTGCTTACCTTCACCCCCAGCGTATATGTCCTCACTGATGTTAGCATCAGCATCCACTGAAACGCATCCTTAGTATGTGTCACTGCAGCAGTTTGATGCCACACCTTGAAGGGAAGAGGAGAGGGAGGTTTGTTTTATCAGAGAGGCTTTCTACCTTTGCCTTAATTCATTCCTAGAGCTCACTTTCTCTGGGGGCCCCCACTGAAGGGCAAAATTGCATAGTTTTCCAGTCTCACCTAAGTGGTCTTTTCAAAGGGCAGGGCTCACAGAAATCACACACTGGCCCTTCCCGTCAGGGAGAACGATCCCAAGCAAGTGAGAGGGCTGATAAACTACTCCAAGGACCAATAGATTCAGGCACAACAGGGTCACAGCCTCTCCTCACAGCATCCCTCTTCTCACAGGCTGTTAAGCGTTTCCTGAAGCTGGAGTGCAAATGCCACGGAGTCAGTGGCTCCTGCACACTAAGGACTTGTTGGCTGGCAATGTCAGATTTTCGGAAAACGGGGGATTATCTAAGGAAGAAATACAACGGGGCCATCCAAGTGACAATGAACCAAGACGGCACTGGCTTCACTCTGGCCAACAAGAACTTCAGGAAGCCCACGAAAACAGACCTGGTGTATTTTGAGAACTCACCTGATTATTGCGTGATGGACAAGTCAGCAGGTAAAAAAAATGCCCCATTAATAGTGTAAAAGCAGCTCTTCCTCCTCTCCTGTCAGGCCTGCAACTTCCAAACAGCTCAGCCTGGCAGGGCTCACATCACCTCTAACAAGGAAGAGATTACCCGTTAGGGCATCAGCTCCAAGGTGCTGCCATGGGATTGAGGACATGCAGGACTGTCCTCAATGCAAGGGGGTACCTGCCTTGCATTTACCTTAGCACAGCACTGCAGACCCCTGCTCTCTGCTCAGGCAGGCATGAGCTCCAGGCTGTAAAGAGGCTGTAACAGAATTTGAGCTTCATTTAGTTTAAATCCTGAAGTTGTCCAAGTACACACAAGTCAAGATATGTTAAGAAAAAAAAAAAACAAGGAAAAAAACAACCATCAATGACTGTCAGGCATTTAAGGGAAACAGCCTCTCTGGGAGCTACCCGGCACTACACTAGCCTGTTTATCCCAGGGTTATTCCAGGAGCTGGGGATCATTCCTGATCTGTGGCATTTAGGCTAACACAGTCATTTGTTTTGAGTCTTACAGGCACTCAAACTGAGTCTGATAGAGATTGCTCCACTGAATTTCTATCACATCTTCAAAAGAGCTCATCTTCAATAGAGTTTATGCTAAATTTATGCCCTCACCACACAGATGGGACTCCCTGCACGGGGCAGATTTGGTACAGCTATACCAAATACCAAAAGCAGGAAAGTGCCCTCAATAGCACCAGAAAGCTGCTACCCTCTGTGCTCACCCTCTGACCACCCCTTCCCTGCCATTCAGGGTATTATCACACTAACATAAACATTTAGTATGAGATGAGAAAGGGGACAGATTTAGAGAGACACAGAGATTTTCTTTGTGCCTAAGAATTTTGCATGCCCTAATTCCATGCGCATCTGGCTGAAGACACCAACCAAACCTTGGGACATCCTCAAACAGCTTGCAACAGCTGTTGTCACAGGTGATGCCGTAGCCGGTTACCACCAGAGCCCTCAGGTGGTGTTAGCCACTGGAGCACTGTATCTACAGAGCACCTTGTCAAGGCACACAGAAGTGCACACATCTGCACAAAGCAGAACTGGATTTGTCCAAAATCCCCAGGCTTCACAACCAACCATCCAAACCTCATAGACCTCTTATAATGAATGTAGCAGAGTCTTTCTTCTGCAGAGCAAAGCTCCCTTAAATAGACAATAAGCAGCCCATTTAGTATAACAGGCTGAAGGCTTCTTCTCTGAACCCAGCCTTAGGTTGGGACGACACGCAGCGAAGCCAGTGTCATTGCTGCTCGGCTTCTGTAAAGAAGATCAATGGCTTTCCGTGCGATGGAGCCATCCATCAGGTCAGAGAGACTTCAGAGGGCTGCCAGTTACCATGGCAGCCAGCCCACCTCCCCGAGCGCGGGAGGGTGGCCGAGACACAAAAGCGCTCCGCGGGGAAAGCGAACCGCTTGCTTGATGCCACGCTTAATTGAGCCATTAGCCCAGACGTTCTATCCAGCAGCGGCAGGGGGTGACTTCTAGCTTCTGCAGCCACAATCACCCCTGCTCCCTGCCAGCTGATCATGCACACACTAAACTGGCCTTCGGGGGCCTTCTTGGAGCACAGGCTGGGCAGGGAAAAAGCCCATCCCTACCCGCCACTGCTCCTTCAGTCATGGCAGTAGAGGGTGCATGCTCCAGCAGGGAATTTTGTGAGCTGACAGAGACAGAAGCCACTCGGAGGGTCACCAAAGCAGCTCCGGCAGGCCAGGCTTTCTACCCGCACTGCAAGACATGCCCTTAAACCAAAGCAAGCGTGTGCTTGTGCTCTGCAATCTGTTCCCAGCAGCCTGTTCCCAGACCTCAGAAAGGCCAGATCATGACAAATTTGGGTATATTGCATCGGAACCAACTACATTTCACCTGCCAATAAAGCAGTCACATCTAAGGTCTCCACTGCAGATGGTAAATATCCAATCATACCCACAATCATACCCACAACCCAACAACCAAACGGGGTGGGCTGGGGGAGGCATTTGGACAAGAATGAGGAAGAACAGCCTAACTCACTCTTCCTTCCTTCCTCTAGGCTCCCTGGGGACAGCAGGTCGCGTGTGCAACAAGATGTCCCGCGGGACAGACGGCTGCGAAGTGATGTGCTGCGGGCGGGGGTATGACACCACTCGCGTCACCCGCATTACCAAGTGCGAGTGCAAGTTCCACTGGTGCTGCGCTGTGCGCTGCAAGGAGTGCGAGGACACTGTGGACGTGCACACATGTAAAGCACCGAAACGGGCCGAGTGGTTAGACCAAACCTGAGGATTTGGGAACAACACAGGGAAGAATCAACTGCAACCCCCCTCCCCCCATTTTTAAAAAAAACCTGTGCCCTGTGGGCCATGGCATTCTGGGAGTTGTAGTTCAACTGCATGGCTTTTATTTAATTAATTCTGCAAAGCACTAAAGAAAGGACTACATTTCCCAGGAGGTACTGCAGACCCTTCTATTTGCTCAGCAAAACTATTCTCTTACCTAGAAGGAGTCTGCAATCCTTGCTGAAACTGTGAAACTTCTTTTGCCCATTGTTACCTTTGCGAAGGGACAGTGCAACCGATATGAACTTAGAGGACTGATCATTGGAATGCAACAACTGAGGAATACTGCATCTCCCCGAGAATTTGTTGCAATAAAGTTTCACCAGCAAAAAACTGTAGTTCAAAATAAGAAATTCTTGCAGAAAGCACTCTTGCTTTTACTTTTTTGCAAGGCCAGAGGAAGGGTGTTGCAAATTCTTAAGAAAGTTCTTTGATCTCAATGTTTCTCTCAAGCAGACCTGGCATACTATACCCCAGCTGCACTACTGACACCAGCTGAGCAAGAGCAACTTCTGCACAGAAGCTTCACCTCGTTCCCCCAGTGAAGATGATGGGTGGCGTTGTAAATTGTCAGCTGAAACCTGAATAACTGCAAAAAGACAAAGCCTATCAATACATGTTCACAATAATCAGAGGGCTAGAGAAAGCAAACAAAATCTGTGAGCTAACTGGTAAGTTCAGGAGTCAATGGATACAACAGTGTCCCTCTGTAAAACTCACTTGTATGTTGTGTATACTGCTTATTATTTTAAGACAAAATTCATTATAAACCTATATCAGAAAATTATGTCATTTGCTTTTTGAATTACTATATAATCAATTGTGCAGAGAAGCCCTCAGTCTCTTCCTCCAGGCTGGGAATCAGCCTACAGCTTTTCTTCCTGCGTTCTTACCTACAGGTTCTGCAGTCCTTAAGCACAGACCTCCCCACCCCAGTAATTATGCATTTTTTCCTCACAAAGTAGAGTCATACAGTCCAGCGTGCTAAGCCCGCAATGGAATCCTTCATAAGAACCAGAACACCCCAAGACATCTAATGATATAATACTGGGTCAAGCAAGAGATCCTAGATGAGCTGCCCTGTCTTTCCCATGGGGGGTGGGGAGGGGGGAAACCTTAAAAACTACCAACTCAAACTGAAACTGATGAGAGGAGGGGCAGGAAGCTGAAGAGCTGCAAGTGGATGTGTTATGGGGATTAACCCTTCTCATCTCTAGGAATTTCCTCAATTCTTCCCCGCCCAGTTTGGGCAAGCACTGATTACAGACATGCTTTATTTAGGTTAAGGACACTTTATAGAGACTGATTAAAAAGTATCAGTCCACACAGACTTAATTGGTACAACTCTTATTTGTACACTAACTAAATGATTCAGAAAGAAATTTAGCTAAATCATTGCAATTTCTGAGCATATGCTGAAGCCCAAGAAGTTTAACATCCTATAGCAGACACCAGGACTCTATTGTCTGCAAGGAATTCATCACAACAGTTTAGGATTGCAGCAACTAACCGTTGGACTAATAATTGCACCAGTCTGAACTTTGATTTAATAAAGTGCTTTTATGTCAACAGACACGAAGCACCATAGCGGCAGACTTAATTGTTACAGATGCTTCTAAACTTCCCTTCCAGAGCTTGGTTGCCCCCTTTGCCCAGGGCAAGACATGCTTTCTTAATGGCTGAGTAAAAGTGTTATTAATTTTCCTCATATTGATCATCATCATGCTGAAGGGCAGGTAAGTAAATTTCATGCTCATATCAGGAAATTTTCAAAGCAAGTTTTCAAGAATGCATAAACTTACAATAACAATGGGAAAGGACAAGTCAACATTAACATTCATTTGTAAGTATTTTTAATTTGGTTCTGATTTTATACTGCTATTGCTTCCATAAGAGCTGTAGAATCTCCCCAGTGATTCGAGGCTTTCTACTGTCAGGCAGCGAGCAGTATAGAGAGAGGGAACTGAGGTGGCTACAGCACAAAGGTTTGAGGGAACGGTCAAAGCAGCAGGATGGGATTAAACCAAAGGAGATTATTCTATTTCTAAACCACCATTGGCTATCACACTGTTCAGAGTGAAGTGCCACCTCTGAGATATAATTTTACCCAATGGCCCTAGGAAATATTAGGTTTAACTGGCGAGAGAAAACTGTTTTGACGGGAAGTGCTCAAAGAATTTAAACAGCCTGCCTTTGGGGCAGATTGCAGTGCATTACTCTTTACCAGACAGACCACTGAGATTGCTTATGCAGAAAAGGGATCTTCAGCTCAGCTTCTGCAGAAGCATGGACAAGCAAAAAGGTAAAATTTTAACAGAACTATGCATGAAGTGCAGCAGCAATCCAAAACAGTGTGAATTCAACAGCAGTGCTGCCAAGGCTTGGCAGACTGGTACCGTGCTGCAACTAACAGGGCAGTACACCTGTAATTCTTGTAGCGAAGCTGAACATTTATGGTAATGCATCTACACCTGCGTACACGCTGCTTTTCTGCTTTCCAGAATGCTAAGGCCTTTTATGAAACTCTTGATCCTATGAAGCTCTTAAATCTGATTATTACCATTGTAAAGTACTGGACAAAGGCACCTAAACTCCTTTGCTTCATGTTTTTCACTCAAGCATTTCAGCTGACTTAGAAACAAGTCATTTTAAAATATCAGTCACCTGCCCCCTGCATATCAGATTTAAGAACAGGAAGCAAGGCATGTGCTGCACCCTGGCGTCTCAGTACTGCTTGAAGAATGACAACTCCCACCTTTGTAGGCCGCAGCGAGGCAAATAAGGAGGGCCTGATCTCTCCTTCGTCTAACTCTCATTTCTCATAGAATTAAATCAGAGATCTCTCTCTATTGAATTCTGCACAGATTAAGCACAAGAGGGCTCAACAGCACCTTTCCTCCTCTCTCACTGCTCGTGCAGAACTTGCATTCAAGCTTATGTTTATCTTGGAGGCTCCTGTGTCTCACCTCGGGTCCTTCAAAGCCCTCTGAACTTCAAGGATAGGCAATTTTCACAAAGACTTGTTCTGTCTCTAGACTGTGTCAGAGGAATGCTGGCAGGTGAAAGGGAGGAGGTTTGAACCAGGCCAAAGGCATTTTAAGCCTGCTGTAGCACAGCGTTCATCAGCATGCAGTCTAATCTACTGGGAAGAGCTCTCTCATTTATCTTCATTACTGCTCCACCTACCATCAATTTAAGACAGACTTTAAAAAAAAAATGCTGCCCCCTTTGCAATCAATCCAAGCCTCTCCTCCCTCTTTTTCCCAGAGTAATACACACTCAATAGGCTGAGAAGGACCCTAGTGCCCCGAGACCCAAGGGTCAGCTGTTGATAAACATTTCTTTCTCTCCAGGATACTTCTGGGAGTTCTCTTCCAACAGAAATACTGGTTCTTAGCAGATTTGTAGACCCACCTGATGAATGACAGCTTAATCATTGGCTCCTTCTAGGGTCCTAAAATATTTCTTCTGTTTGAATGCTGATGTTCAACATTTCACAACAAAGAAGCAAGAAGTCCTGAGGACTGACTGTCTTAGCTTTATTGCCTTTCCCCCTTCCTGGCTGCAAACTGTACCATCATCAAAATATTAAAGCTGGATGCCTTTATCACTTTATAGCTGAAAAGGCAACCCTCTTTAACCCTGCCAATTTTCACAGACACAACTAAATTCGCTCATTTACAGCAATAAACTTGAAGAGTAAGAATTTGTAAAGCAGGTACCAGTGTTACAGTAGCACCCAGAGTATCAGCTGTGGATACAGCCCAATTAGTTTGAGTCTATCAGATACACCAAGTGAGACAGTTTTTTCTGCAAAGGACTTCCAATCCTAAATATGCAAGACCGAAGGGAGAGAGGAACCATTTCCCATTTGAGAGAATTAAGCAAACAGGCATAGTGAAAAAGCATTTTGTCAAGGCCCATGGAAGTCTGTACAGCACAGGCAGCTGAACCCATGACTCCCAAGTCCTGGCCTACTTATGTTTACCACCAAGGGATGCAATTAGGGACAGATGAAAAGGGAGCAAGCATTACATAACCTCCTTTCAGAGTCATATATGCTTTAGACAGCTTGTGGAGTTTTAGGGTGTTTCCATGCTTTGACTTCTCCCACTTGCAAGCACACAGGTGCCTTGCTGAGAGACAATGCTCACTCCTTGTTTACTGACAAGGAAATAGCAAAAGCACAATACCTGGGAATCAGAAATATGTTGGTTAACTAGCACTAACTTTCACTGTTTAAGTAGGAAGATGTTCCACTTGCAGGCTCAATAAAATTGAAGCTGTTGTATGTTGTCTTACAAATGAGGCCTACTGAAACTCTTTCAGTGCAGTCAACTTCAGAAAACAGATGTTTTCCATCTATAAAAGTTTATGAAGGCTGGAGTGTTGTCACAGAGTACTCAATTCCACTCACATGCCCCTCTTAAGTAATTTGCCTGAAGTGTATGGGCAAACTTTTGTGGAAGATCATGTTCTAATTATCCCCCAGTCAAAACCATGTCTGAACCCAAAGACAAGGAGCAGAATTAACTGTTTAATGAGTTCCTGAATAACTTACCTTCCCTCAAAAAGCTGGACAGGACACACAGGAGGAAGAAGCAGAAGACATAGGAAACACAGGATACATACAAACTCAGATCAGAGCATTCTGTCTACTAAACCATGTGCAAGTGAGAGTGCCTGAGCCCAGGGTGACAGCAGATACTTTTTCTAGATGGATCTATCAATAGGAAGATTAATTTTGTGACCTACAACAATCCAGAGGGTATACACTGTTCAGTCACATTTCAGTCCTAAAAACTCCTTGTCACTGTCATAGACCCTTTCTGTCCACCATCACATTTACAGTTATGCAACATGCTTCGCTCAAGTACGTGCCAATGGCTACTGACCATTTTCTCAAGTGAGAGCATGTTGCACGAGGGTTGTCTGAATAACCACACTCTTCCTGTATCGGGTCCAAATCTCAGGGACAGGTTTATTGGGGTATTTCTACTAACATTTGCACAACCTGTCAAGATCTGTGTGGGAGCTTTCACATCCATTATTACTGAACACAAGTCACGGAGGGCTGCTCCAACTAGCAGCAGGGGGATTACTGCTCCAAAATCTCAGCTGACGAGTCAGTATAGGAGAATGCAATAGTCACACACTCTGTCACACTGTTTTATAACTGATGATAGCCTACAGTCAGAATAGAAAGGAAATCAAGAGGCTTCTTAAGAGAAGGGTTTGAGTTGATGAGGCCAAAGTGCGATTGTAACATTAAATGTATCCAGAGTAAAAGAAAAATGTAACTGGCCAGAAATAACCAAAGCAAGAAGATTTCCAACAGAGAAACGTATGCATCTTCATCAAAGCATCCCTACTGATACAAAAATGTGGGTATGTTATATAGCATTCCCAATAATCAAACTCACTCAAGAGTCTAACAACAAGCAAGACACACCAATTAAAGTTGGAAACAACAAGGAAAGTTCCTAGCACATTAGCAGCATCCCTGATCACCATTCTATTTCCACAGTGCTAAGGGCTGGGGCATGCAGAACATACCTCAATTACAAGGCTCACAAAGGGAGTCGATAGCTAGGAGACTAGAGACAAGAGCTTGCAACTGAAGCTGCCTTTCCTTTCTATCCACCTTTAATAAAAGTTAAGTGAATTGAGACCACAAAACTAAGCACAGAAGCCCACTACTGTTGCTATTGTCAATGCGACCTGATGCTTAGGAAATATTTTTGTCCCATGAGTGGAAGATCAGAATAGCTAGCTAGCATCATATCATCTATGCAGCAATACAGACTTAACCACTGAAAGAAGAAACAAGGAGTCTGCTTCTTTTGGAAAGCAGAACATGGGAAGATGGGTACTACTCAGAGGCTTGTAGACTACGAGTTCCATCTTGCTTTCTCTGACCTTGCTACCAATACTGTCCTCTGTTAAGAATACAGCATCAGTGCACATCTGCTCCCTACCTCCACAGCTGTTCCTAGTCTAAAATCTCAATACAGTTTCACATGGCTCCCACTTACCTGCCCCATATATTAGTAGTTTGGGAGGCACATTTCCCCTCAGGCTGTCATTCTCTGGGCAGGGGCAAAGGGGCAAAATTAATTTATGACTGTAAGAACCCCATATGTGCATCTCCTTTTTTCTGAGGGAGTTTGCTCTCTTATTTAACCTCTTCAGCCCACTGGCACTGGAGGCTGATGATGCAGTTTATAGAGAGGTGCAGGCACTTCACTCTCCCCCCTCCCCCTGGAATCCTCCTCTCACTTGTGGTCCTTGGGATTCACCCAATGTTTCTCAGAAAAAAAGAGGACCTCAAGACAAGTATGCATTTAATAAGCAGTGAGACAAATAAGCTCCAGTTATCCCAGCAGAATTACAACACCAGAGAACAATTTGCCACATTCCTCTGAAGGCCTGAAGGAACCCAATTGCCTGCTCTCAGCCTAAATAGGTACCAGACACCAAGTGCTCCATAAGCAAACAGAGCCCCCAAAGTGCAAAAATGAAATAAGTAAAAAGCTTCACATTACATATAAACCAGCCGTTTGCACCTTGTTATTAATGGTCTTGACTATGACCTCTGAACCCTGCCTTGCTCAGAGTCATGGATATACAAGCCTTGGCACCCTCACAACAATTCCAGGATGGGGAGGTGGGAAATAAACAAGCCTGGCCAATACTGCAGGAGATGCAGTAAAGAGAAACCAGACTGCAACAAAGCTGTACCATGAATCACTCCCATGCAGCAGCCAGGGCTGAGAGGATCTCCTGGATGCTCTCATCAACATAACCTTGGTGACTGGGGTTTCTGACAGGATGGAAAGTTGTTGCCACATATATACTCGCATAAAAGCTAGCAGCGCAACATCTATCTGCAGTTTCAAAGAATGAAAGGCATCCAGCATGGTAAACAACTGCAAGAGAGTTCATTTTCTAGAGGTCTGATATTACCCAAATGAACTAGTGTTGCCTCATGCAGACCCTGTTCCCCAGAAACACGTATTAATCTAAACTGCCACACCACTGCTTTAACAGTTTTTATTATGGTACCAAGTTAGTGAGTGGAAAGTTCTACCCCTTGAAAGCTGTTCAGTATAAAGACATCACTTCTGATGGAGAAGTCTCTGCACTACAGGCAGCTGGAGAGTGTTCTGAGGACATTGTTGCACACTTGTCCTGCCCTCACACTCTACCTCGGGTGTTTGATACTGGCCACTGTAGACCTTTAGTAGGACCCACTATATCTGTTATGATATATTGGACTGAAACCCTCCTACTTGCACAAAGGGGCCAGAGCTACAGACTGAATCTGTGACAATCACTTTTCCAAACTTAATTTCTCAGATAAAATAGGTATATAGAAATACTATACTTTATAGACATTTGCCAGGCTTAAAGGATTTGTATGTCTAAATGACATCAACTACCCAATAGCATTTGGGAACTAAGCTTCCACTTCATTTAGTCAGCCAACATTTAGAAAGCTCTACTTCAATAACAACATTGCAAATCATGTTTCTGTGATCTCTCCAGATGTGTATGCAATAAAGGCCCTGACCCACAAACATATTTAGATACTCAACTACTATTCATTAAAATCAATGGTAAGATAGGGCAAATTCACACAAGAATTTAGCCACTTAATTGCCTTAAACAATAGATTTGGTACCTGGGATAGCATTTCACTCTTTCCTTCCTGTCTTTTTAGAGACTGTACTTATGGAACAGTAAGAGACTGGCAGGAAGAAATGCAGCACTACTCTTCCTAGATATTCTGATTGAAGTGGATTTGTCATAAGATGTTATGAGACAGTGTAAGTAACAACAGAAAAAAATATATATATATATAACTCCACTCCTGCCAGTATTAATCAAAGAAACCATAATTATCCTATTTTACATATACACTTATCAGCAATAGGTATCAAATAAGTGTTGATTTTCAAGGTCCTTGACCTTGTATGAAAATTTGAGAGGTCTACTATACTTTTCTGTAAAAGGATTTTTGCCATCCCAACGACTATAAGGTTACTCTACAGCTTGTTTCCAGGAAATGGCAACAATCAATGCTTATCTTCCCTGAGTCATAATTGACTCGTTGTATATACACAACTTAATTGCATGTGGACTGAAATAATATTACTATGGTACGGATCAGGTAGTGAGTTCTTGCTCATAAGTGGCAAAGGAATGTTCCTATAAAGTATGCACAATCCTGCTAAAAAAAAAAAATCATACAGAGAGCTCCTCCTTCCTCAAGAATTACTGGCACTTTTGGAAAGGCAAGGAGATTTTCATTACATAGACTGTTGCCAGCTATACTTTCAGCATAAGCCCATCCCCTTTCTGTTACTGTTATGTCAGGGGAGGACAGTGAAAGAAAGCAGCTCTTGGGATGATACATGGAGGCAGTGCTTCATTTATAACCCCACACAAATGCTGGAAAATGTTCAACTTTAAAAAGCATTAGGTTGGTTACCTTATGGGCCCCTGCGGACCAAGAAGTGAAGTTACATGAACACAACATACCTATTAATCACCAGAATGATTCCACAGTGAGAAATGGCCCCAACGGCTTACATTCAACTGGAAAGAAAATTGAGAAAATTACCTACTAGTAGTTGGGCGACGCAAAAAATTTTGGTAGTACCTTTCCACAGGACTTCCCTCTTGACTTCTCAGTGAATGCAAGCATTTAACTTGGATTAAAGCACAGTCAACACAAAAACACAGTAGAGAGCAATGATGACATCTCTGCTTAAACATGTGTGTTTCCTCTTGGCCACAGTAATAAGCTATAAGTATATGAGATGCATAGGTGACTGTCTACTTCATAGTCCTTCGTTTACACGTTAAAGAAGGATTTGGCAAATTTATTCTCAGTCTTATGCGTCAAGATAGATTACAAGATGATGCAAACTGACTGAGATACCACATACTGCATATTTTCATTTTATATTCTGCCAAAAGCTGGAATGAACACTCCACTCCTTGCACCTGCTAACTGATCCTTTGGCTGGAACCTTGGCAAAAGAGAGAGTACTAAAAGCTACAACTGTACAGAAAGACTACTTTCGGAGAGTCAGAACTAAGGAATATTTTATCTGTATTAATTAGAATATCCTCTCTTCCTTATGAGTTCTGCTTCCATTAAAGAACTGAATAGCTTCAGAATGAAAAACTATCTCTGCTGATTGACTTAGCTACTACTTAAGATAATAGTAAGGGATACAGTAAGCTTCTTCCATCCAGGATTCAGAAACTGCTGTAATTTACAACAGCTTTCAAAGAAGCCCTCAAGGTCACAGCTTACATCACTCATTCATGAAAAATCAGTAAAGTTTAAACATGTAAAATCTCCTTAACCATTATTGGTAACTTCATGTTGCTATCAAAAATATATGAAAATTTACAGCTTTTCATGCACCCAGAATAAGCTTTATCCACAAGCCTGGGCTATTTTTATGGATTTCCACATTTTAAGGATTTCCACATTTTAAGACGCCTAGGACTTTGCTTCCTCAATACAGAGTAGCAGACATGAATGCGAAGTAGACATTTTCTCTAATGGGGGGAGAATGAAAATGGAGGTCACACCAATTACCTCAAACCACAGCTACCATTTTACCTCTGCTCTAAACAAATGTTTGTGGCAGGTCCATACAGCAAGTAATTCCTTTGAAGAGTGCTCTTCATCTTAGTTTTCTTCAAGTCTTGGTATCAACAACGTTAGTACTTTTCAGACTAACACTTGAAAGCCCAGGTCTCCCAAGGAGACTCCCATGCAGATACCACAATCACTTTGGCAGTTACAGAAACCATCTTGTTCTTCAAGGCAAAGGGATTTGAAAGACAAAAGATGTACGATTAAATCTAAAGAGATAATAATATGAAATAGGGGAATTTATACTATAATTTCCTTGCGTAATGCAAACTTACAGGATACAGAAGAAACATCTTTGTTTGCACAGTATCATCTATATTAAACAAATGCCTAAGAAGTCAACATACTCAATGTGTTAAGAAGCAACCTTTTAATAAAGAAAGCAGAACCATACTTTGCTGTTAACAAGTATTTTGAAAAAGGCTTATGAAATCAAATTGAAGCCAATTATCTTCTGCATCTGCAGCTGAGAAGGAAGTGTCAATACTCAAAACATCTGCTCAATTTGTGTTCTTTCATTTCTTACAAAGTAAGCATTAGCTTCTAGTTGTACAAGTGATTAAGAGAGCAATAAGATATTGCTCAACAAAAACTATTTCCTTAGATGATTACAGGCTCTAAGGTCAGAGAAATTCATAACATTAAGCATCGTTACCAGTGTAGAAGCCTGTGAAAGATACCGTTTTGAATAACACAGCTTTCTTTGCCTCCCCCCATCCAGATGTCAGCTAACCACACCCAGTGGATGCTGGAAGTGATGCTCATGAGATCAACGGAATCAAGCTATCATGAAAAGCAAGCTCCACTCAAATTGGAGTCAGCTGACGCCAGGGACTAGACAGCATGAAGACCTCTGTGTTTTCCATTATGAAGCTGAAGAGTGAAAGAAGAGTCCCAAAGAACTGGAAGAAAGAGAACACAACAACAAAAAAAAATGAACTCAATTTCAAAAAAACAACATACTTTTATAGGATTAAGGTATGACCAAAAAAATCCTGCATCTTTCCTCAAGACAATACAGAGCTACATCTCCCTCAGTACTGATGCCATGAAATAGGCTTGTAGAAAATATTAACAGATTTCTATACACCCCCCCCCCAAAAAAAACCACCACACCCATCAGCTGTAGGACAACACTGAACCCTCAACATCTGCCATATACAAAGCTTTACTACAATTTTGCTATTAGTAAATGGAGGCATAAAGGTTGAGACTGGCTTAAAGCTGATGAGACAACAAGGTGGCTGGGGAACAAAACTCGACCTTAAAACTCTCTGCTTTAACTGCACATCTTTTTATCTGAACAGTACTTAAAGCCACCGAATAGCTTCAGTAAGATTGTGATAACAGCTTATAGTGTGTTACTACAAAGAAGAATCTGACTTCAAATCCAAGGCGGGGGGGGGGGGAGGAGGAGGGGGAGAAAAGGCAGGTCTGGGAAGTCACGGCTCAAACCTTAACTCACCCCACCGTGCTTAGACGATACAGTCCACTCTCAGCTGGATGCTAGAACGCTGGGAGCACTCACAGGCCAAAGAACTCGCAATACCTAGGCGCAACCAGGATGAGTTAGGATAGCAGTTCTACATGCTACAGCTCTTCCAACTGCTCTAAGCTCTACATCTTCAGTTTTATGCGGACTGGAAAGGAGGGTAGTATATTTTCTTAGTTATTCAGGCATGTATTATTTATAGGTCATTGATTCAACCGTATAAAGACTGAACAGAGAATCCAGCAAGGACAGCCCATGCTTCCAGACAGGATCTGTATTCTAGATGCCATCTAAACAGTTCCAGAAATAAAGACTAGGTTAAAACAAACGGTGCAAACTCCCCTGCATCCTCCCAACCCATCTCCCCAATTATTCAGTGGGACTCGCATTATCCTCATACAAACCCTCTTTCCATGAGGCAGCAATGACAGAACTCATTTACTTTGAGGGCTTTACTTTGGCCCTCCTGGCTTATATCATAACCTCAAATATTACATTAAAAAGGCTTTTAAAACATAACATTCACAACAGCGCAGGAGCTTTTCATTGCAGCTAGCTTCTTCTCTGCCTGTTTGCGTGTGGCACCTTCACATTAAGTGCATGAGTTAAGATGTAGATTAGCAAGGCAAGAAACCTTTGCCCTTGGCATCGACACTCAGCTGTGACAGGAAACTTCAGGCTTTTTTTCTGTGAAGTGTAGAACCACTCATTACACATTGGCAGGGAAGTGCACATCTCCAAACTATACACATTTTCTCTTAGATAAGCAAAAGACTCAAGTGTTTATAAATATGAAAAGCTCAGCAGCTGGCTAAAAACTTAATTCTCCAGTCTCACTTAATGAGCTTTGGGGAAAGTGGTAGGGGGATTTGCTCAGAAAGCAAAGCAGAGTGTCACAGAAAACAGGACTTGCCAGACTAGGGTCTGTTTAGTCCCATATTCTGTCTCTAGCAATGGCTGCTATCAGCAAAACAGCAAGAAATGCTCTAATGGGTAGCTATGGAACAACGAGCAAGAAAAATCTTTTCTCCTAATCTTGTAATCACAAAAAATAACCAATTTTTAATTTAAGTCCCATGACTTCTTTCTTTTCTGTGAAAATATCAAGCAATCTATATCAAACACTCTGGAACATGGATTGCCTTCAGAACTAGTCCAATTCCCTGCACAAGGAAGTGCTTTCAATAAGATACTGGAACACTGTTGCAAATTTTTCAATAATATTAACTAATAATGATCTATTCTAGTAGCACATATTGGAAAAAAAGATAATTAGGCCTTATAAAATGGGATATATTTCTTTTGAAGGTAAGCATGTTAGCTGTTTTCAGGCACTTCTAACAAGACTGTTGACAGGGCCTGCTGTCACTCTGCATCTGTAATTTTCTTGAAGAGAAGACTTTTTGGTGTCTTTATGCGACATTATAGAAGGAATTGAGCAACATGACTTTTGCAAGTTTATTCAGAACTACCCAGTTCTCCATCTATGCAATTATTAAAAATTCATACCAAATAGAAAAAGAATCAGATCCTTTTGCCTGCAGTTTTGACAGAAATTGTTATGTATGACAGAATATTTTTCAGCTTACTCAGTGAACTGTATATATTAATGTCATCTATTTTTTGTGCTTCCTCCCTTCTGTATACTGAGAAAATCCTGAACAGCACCTGCTTAAGAAACAAAGCAGCCCCAGATTATCAGTAACAGAGGGATTCTCCAGATCAGAAGTTATCTGAAAAACCTGCAAGGCTGAGCTCTTAACCACAACACACACTGAGAGGGTACGCACTCTTTTTGCGGATCATACTGTATTCTCTACTGCTGCACATTCCATTGTCATCACCTAAAATGGCTTGCAGGGTACATCTTCCTCTAGTTGAGGAACAGTAAAACTGAGAAGTCTGAGTTTCAAGAGAACTAATAAGCACAGTTGGCTCTAGCTGGATCAGTAAATGCTCAGCACTTCTGGAAATATCAGTCCCTAATGTCTGCAAACCCTTCCACCTGTATAAAACATAACTAACATCCTTCTGGTGCCTGATCCCAAGGCCAGTGACTACAATGGAAAGACTGCCATCAATTTCAAAGGGAGCTGAATCAGAGTAGGTGCCAGTGCTGAAGACTTTTGTTGATGGTGTATTGCATTGTATACATTGGAACTAGCAAATGCTTCATTGTGATTTTTGGCCACTTGGAATATTTTTAGCAATTTGCCAAGGTTTACCCTGTGATTTATTATGGAGGAAACAAACTCAAGCACTAACAAATGAAAATATGTAAACTCAGACTTTTCAAGTCAATAGAAAGGTATTCAACTTTTTAAAGCTCTTTAGAGTCATGCAACTCAATATATATTCAATTGCTGGAAACAGCTTGATTAAGAAACAACTCAAATGTAATCTAAGCAGTCAGAATTAAGTCATTCAAAGAGATTATAGTGAAAAATTCCATATATATGATATTTTGCCATTGTCGTTCCTACAACTGTGCCCTAGATTTGTTGGAAATTCAGTAATTCCAATAATTTGTTGGAAGTGTATTTTGTATCACTTTTTCACTGAGATCAAAGCACTAAGTATCTTATCTTGAACTTTTATCTCAGTCTCAATAGTATCTTTACTTTTATTGAGATAAATATCTTTATCTCAATAGTATCATAAAAAATGCTTGAAATCATGAAAAACAATTTTTAATTTAGAAAGCTTAAAATATTAGAATTACCTGCAGGTATGACACTAGATAAAACAAATAATTGTTTTATTGCAGTATGTTTGGGGGGGGGAGTACAATATTTTAATAATTAAAAAAGGAAGAATATTAGTCATTAGACTATAAATGGAAGTTAAAAATAATCCCATCTAAAATAGCAGAAGATGGTGTCAACCTCAGTAGGATGATAAGGAATTCACTTATCCTCTCCATCTCAAGATTTCCACTTTCGCTGGCACTAAGCTAGCACACTAAGTGGCAAGAACCCCCTTTTCTGTACCTGCCATTGAGGTCAATTGGTTGGTAAAATTATGCAGTGATATGCATGCTTCTTGATCATCTTTTCAGCTGAACAGACATTATCTGTCCTTTCCTATAGAAAATAAGTGAAATAAATATGCTGCCAAATGAACAAACCCTTTGAGTTTTTTCCCTGCATTTGGACAACATGTCACTTGACATTCAAAATGCCATTATGCAAAACCAACTAACTTGCACAAAGTCTTTTTTTGGTTCAAGAAACCCAGAGAGAACTTCACCAAGCGATTCTTTGTTAGCGTAACATTTGACCTTGTATCTCTTTGGAAATCATACAACTTTGCTAATGCAGTCCTTACAGAATTAATCAAGCAGATAGTTAGACCCTAGTTACATGAAGCCAGCCAATTATGAGCAGCACTGAAATTTGTCACTGGCATGTCCAACCACATTTTCCAACATAAAGATCAACAGAACTGTGTGGAAATGGGGCCCCCACTCTCAGACCTGCATGACTTGGACACTGTAGACTAGAGTCACTAGCAAAGCCAATGTTTTAGGAACAATGTATTCTTAAGAAAAAAGGGCTTGTTTCCTAGGTCTCCATTACCTGGTGCATTAAAATAGCAAGAAAGCAGAAACTCTTTTACCCTGTCTTTTGACTAGCAAAGCCTGAATAAATAATGCACTGAGAGTTGAGTACTCTTCAGCTGGCACTCCACTCTACTGCATGATTATGGATCCATAGTTCAATAAAGGCCAAAGGCATTACATGGTATAGCTTGAGAAGAGGGGAGGGGAAGCTGCCTGTGCCATTTTTCCCTCTTTGTTGAGGTAAGACAGCAGAGCTTTGAGAGTTCAAGGAAAGCCAAGGTTAGAGCCAGTAGCATTGTTAACAGAGAGGCAACGAAGAGAAACCTGAAGAAGAAAAGGGGAGGGAGAGGAAGAAAAGAGAGGGGCACAGAAGGCATCCATAGGAACAACTGCCTCAACAGCAGACATATATTTAAAACAGCACAGATCAGGAATATATCAAAGCACTTTATCCAGATAAAAAGTTTGGTTACCATTGTAAAGTCCAATTTCCATCCTTGAATAGGTATTAGAATGACAGAACCAGAACGCATGTATTAACTACACTGGACACAATCCCCTATCTAGTAACTGGAACCAGACTGGATATAAAAATCATTGGTCTAGTTTCCAAAAGGTAAGTGACAGTTAACTAACTTTTGAAGCAGCTGGCTTGGAAGTGAATGATTAATTTACAACTGTTCTTGTCAGTTCCATTCGCTTAATGCTACTAGATTGCACTGCTCAGCAAGAAATCTTTTTTTCTGGGGTCCAGTCTGCCTTTCTACTCACTTTTTAGAATCTCCAGTTACCAATTTATTTTTTGTAGCTCTCACACTGCAATCTTCTATGAGAATAAAATCCACATTCAACACAAAGCTCAGTGGTAAAGTTTCTCAGGTGTTGAAATGCTCCTCTGATACCATAAAAGTGCAAATTAAAGCCATGGTATGTTATACTAACAATTTAACTTTCTGTCAAAATATACCATTCATTTCACCCAAATTTCAATTTCAATTGTCACTGAATACATTCTTACAAAGGGACATAAGGTGATTCATGGCCCACGCTTCTCATGAAGAAATGGCTTCATCAAGACAGGCCAGAAATGCTGCACTTGGTAAGACGGAACCTATGCAGTGTTATGAGCAAGACGAGATTGAGTACACTGCCACATTTGTACAGCTCCAGTTGATACCTGTCACCTTATCTCTGTATCTTAGCACCCAGTTCAAACGACAACAGAAAGTTCACAGACTATCACATTTAAGCCAGAAGTTCACTCCTCTACAATCACCATTTTGAAGACACACTTATTTCTGTTACAGTAATATAGAGGAAGCCTCATTATGGATCATAACCCCTTTACAGTACAGAGACATCACTACAATAACAGTCCTTGCTACAAAGACCTTACAGTGAGCTTGATGGAGTGCAGCAGTGGGAATGCGACAAACAGGATCAGAAGACCACAGGCTTAACATATGCAGAAGTCCTTTTACTATGGTAACCACACCAATTGTTGTTTGAATACTTAGTTCTGCAAATGACCATTATAACATGTGCCACTGCATACAAAAGCCTGGGTTCCACCGGCAACCTCATTTTTATAAGGTTGTAACAAAGCTTTGTGGACTTGAATTCCACAGGCAGATTCTTCATTATTCTGCTGGAAAAATCCATTGGTTAAGTGAAGGGACACAACTATGTTTCTGCATTCCAACAATTTAAATATTTCACAACATAACCACTGTTGCAATGACATCGCTGCTTTCTGACCCACCACTATGTACTTTCCTATGGATCTCAGAAGGATCCTGAGAACACAGACAGCAAAAGCCTGTCATTCATACTGCAATGTAGCATTTTTAGACACTTTCAAAACCAGGCTGTTTACTGCTGTCCAAGCTGTCCATAGCTAAGTTCTTTAGGACAAGGTAGCATTCTCCCACTAGTTTTGTGTCTTGCAAGCGAAGCAGATCTCAGTAACGTTCCACTGACTCACACAAAATACAGTCTTTGCAGAGATTTGCTAAACTGTTGTTGTATGGAAGAACTCAAGTCACTAAGCCTCTCTGTAGTAGCACCTTTAGAACATAGCAACTGCCCAAGCAGAATTCTAGAAGACTAGCACCCCTGTTTACAGAACAGTAATAATGCATATGGCAGAAGGAAAGAAGCTAAGAAGTTACCATTTGATAAATGATTGTGTCTAAATTTCCTGCACAAGCTCTAACACCTCCTGTATTAAGCACTGAGCAGACACGTAGTGAGACACTGCAAACATCTGCTGCACGGATGTTGGTATCTCTGATTTTTAAAAGGCAAGGTTGAGAAAAATAGGGTAAAATGGAAATACATTAAAGAAAATGTTACAGGGTTTTATTTGATTTCCAACTTTGATGCCATAACATGTCTTACAGGAAGATTTTACAATTGCTATTGTAAATATTGGAGCATCCATCACTGCTCACTGTAGAGCATTCCTTTGCAAGATAACAAAAAGCAGCAGCAAGTCAAACGGCTTATAGAGAATGTGCAAAGTTTTATTTGTTATGCACAATGTCCTCAACACGATACAAGATACAGATTTAAACAGTTTCTGCCTCAGAGAGTTTACAATCTAAACATTCTCAAGGCTTGGATTTTAACTCCTGTTGGCTCCTGGAAAAGCCTCTTAAATCAGAATGCAAAAGTTTTTTTACTTCCAGCTTGAATTTTAAGCTGAAAAATCAAGTCAATGAGACAGTAGAAGCCAGAGCTGCATTGCATTCAATGGGCATTCAGGAGTAACCTGATTAAATTGGGGGGGGGGGGGGGGGGGAACACGACATGACTACGAACCAAAACAAAGAGGAAAAAAAAAACACCACAAAAATCAGTTTTTTCTGGTAAGCTATGAATCCAGTTCTATTAAACATCACACAAATCGCACAGCACCTTCAGGAGCACGAGACTGACTACAGCCTCCAGCACCACAGACCATGGACCTCAGAACTTCCAAAGATCCCACAAATTCTCTAAGCAAGCCCCACGACAGAAACAATACTTACAGCTTTAGCAAAAATGACCATCAGCTCAGGGAACTGGTGTGTAAGGAGGGCAAGCATTGCTGAAAAGGAACATAGGCCTGCTGTGAAATGGATGAAAAAGGGAAGTTCCTTCTGTGGGTAAACGGAGACTTCATGAAACGCTGAAAGGAAAATATTAAGAATATTTATATTTGATAATCAAGGACAGATTTCTGAATTAAACACTCCATTCTACATTTACAGAAGGCGCAAGTGTGGACTCAACTATTGTGCAGCTCAAAATGTTAGGTCCCAGTACTTTACTCAAACTTTTTAAAGTTTTTCCCTGACATTAAATGCCTTTGCTTATTATTAACAGTCACTACAGCTTTCTCTTCCCAATCTTCTTTTCCACTTGCATGGGATTTATTTTTAAAGCATTTCATCAGGCTTAGTTTTTGATACCTGCTCTTTTAACAGGACAGAGGGAAGAGCTATAAAATTTACAAGCTGTCAAAATACACGTTCCAGACAAATTACTTAGACCAATTTAAGCAATTCAGGTGTTTTCAACCTTTTGAAGCATTAATTCTATTATTTAAGGAGAACAGCATTCATTTTTCAAGTATATTTCAGTTTTCCTGCTTCTCCTATTTTAATGGAATACTCGTCCACCTTAAGTTCAGTAAATCCAAAACAACCATCAGATCGTACGTGCACACAAGGTAGCTCCGTAAAACTTCCCAAAGATTTCTGGTTTGTAGACTACAGTACATTTTTCAAGCAGCTGACAGAGCAGATCTCAAAGAAAACAGCACCAGAACTAGGTTATAAATTCTGCATATAACAGTTCCTTGCAATTTCCAATCTATGGTCATGAAATCAAAAGAAGGTGATTAGACAGCCTAAGAGGCTGGCATATGGAGCTTTCAGCACTCAAGACACTAAAACTGATTACTAGCTGAGGACCTGTTTAGTGAATTTGTAATTACTTTCAGGCTCTGAATACCTGCAGTTCTGACTTATCAATGATTCTGAAAGGTTTTTTTAAATGAAAAGGTTTCTTTAGACACAAGTAATTATGAAAGGGTTGCACATATTTCTTCACAAGCTGGTTTTAAATCTACAAAAGCAAAATTTAGGGAAGCCTTTTTAGAAAAAATGAAAACATAATTGTTTCATTATTTGTTTTTATTGTACTAGTTTTTCTTCTTGTACCTGTATTTTTTGGCTTTTAACATGCAGCAGACTAAAGTCTGAGGAGGAAAAAGACAGTTCACCCTCCCAGTTACTGTTTCTGAATGCTGGCACATAAAAAAAGTTATCACTATAAAAGCAACCCCAGCAAAAATGACTTGTGCCTTTGCCTATAACTCAATGACAGAGGGCTTGGTTTTGTTTAGCTTTTACATCTGTGATTATGGAACACAACGCTGTAGAACACACAGCGTTCCATGTCTAACGCCAGTTGGAGTTGTTTAATGATATCCCAGAGATTATCAGTTCACCTTCTTAACAAGCAACCAGTCCTGCTACTTTATGATACAGTATGATAGCAATGCACTCTTTACCGAGCAAACAAAGGAATGGCTGTCTACTACTGAGTAGTAGGAAAGGATTAAAAAAGAGAGAAAGAGAGAGAGAGAGAGAGAGAGAGAAGGATTCTTTTTACACCAGTTGTTCCTACACTGAGATATTAGAATCAAATCCAAAATACATATGGACAACTAAAAACAATTCTATATGTTCACAGCCATTCGGGAATTGTTACTAGTCAGACCAATTCAGGGTCTTTGAATCATTAATTTGGCCAACGTTATTTTAAATAGATAAGTTTAAAAAATTAAGTGTCAAGATTTCTCGAGGAAGTAGTGCAATAAAAGTGTTAAGATGATTTTATTTATGGGTAGTTTTATATTTAAAACATAACAGGAATGCGTGAGTGATCGTGTTGAAATATGTGCATGTGTTGGTGTTTAATTATGCTGGGAAGTCTACAATTTAGGGTTAGTCACTAACCCAGGAATTCCTTGTGCAATATCCTGCATAAGTGAGAAATGAATAATTTAAAGCAGTCTGGGGGCAAATTTAAATTACACATTTTAAATATAACTTCAGGCATTTAAATAGGAATATGTATGTGCAGGTTTGCTTTTCCACAGCTGTGGTCTCAGTGGGTCTGCTGGTACTTTTGCAGTAGCCCTTTACAGTCCTCTGGGACTTGTGTTTCTTCATGATATAAAAGTTAACCTTAAAAAAATTCTATTAGCACATACAATTAAGAGTCCAATTCTTATCTAAATTAATGTTACTTTCTCAGACATAATGAGCGAAGGTCCTAATGGTTTATTTTCAGGTTGCCTTACAGAAACAAAAAACATGTAGGCTCATACTTGCATAAAATAATCTTGAGGTAATAGACAGTTGAAGAGCACTTACTCTTCAGTGTCAAGTGTTAGTATAAATCCATAAGAAGATCTAAATGGATAAAAAATTCCAGGAGGCATACTATGCAGTGGATGAATATGCACCAATAAATTAATCACAGAAACCAATAAACATTCTCTCAAGCTAAAGATTAACCAAGGACTTCCTTTAAGATCACAAACAGGTTTTGCCAGATACTTGAATGTAAGACTGGAACCATGCATTTACACATTTACACTTTGCTAAAAGGAAACAGCTCCTCTGCAACAGTAACCAAATCTATGACTTTTAAATGTGATTTCAAGAACTAGTCCATTTTTTTGCTCTCAAAGTTGGGAAAACACAGGTTGGATGTATCACACATGGAAATTTCCTCCTGGAAGGATCTATTAGGTTATTACAGAATCAAGCTAACATTTATCCCCATGCACATGTAAAGTGCTTAAGGAACATTTGGGAGGGACATCAACAAGTAGCTAAATCCCCTTCATGGGGAGCTCAAGCCAGAAACCACAGTAAGGTAAATACAGAACAACACAAACTGAATACTTCCTTAAGTTACGTTTTATCATCGATGCTTACAAACCACTTACTTGGCAACAGTTCTCTGTCTGCTGTTTCTGTACAACTCGGATAGGGATAGAAAAGATGGCCTTTCTCTAACGGGTATGGGATCATCCTAAACGCTGAAAAAAGAGAGTGACATTATATTCATAGCTAAACCAAGCAACCAGATTCCTACAAAGAGAACCAACTGTGATTGAGGTGAATAAAGGCAAAGAGATTAGTCTACTGTCCAAAAAGAAAAAGAAAAAAAAAAACACACCCAATGAAAACAAAGATACTTACTGCCCTCCCATGTACAATGTAGCAGATTTAGAGCTCCTTCTATCCTCTTCCAGTGCTGGAGATGAAAAAAAGCATATGCTACTGCCTCACTGTCCCCTCGTTTCAGAATATGCTCTGGAGGTAGGACTAAGCTTTTCATTTCTAGCAAATACTGAAAGTAAAAGTGGAAAGCACTTTGTTACACGAAATATTCTTAAATCCTTACTAACTGTGAAACATGAAGGATTATTTGAGGCATAACAGAGCACATCGCACAGAGACCAACTTCTGTCTGTTGAAGAAATAGCATCTATTTGCACAGGAAAGGGAAAAGGAAAAAAAAAAAGAAATATCAGTGTATAAGGCTCTTAAAATGAGATTTTCACATGCAGAGTATCAGGAAAAAAATGCATCTTCAGTGAGGCAAAATATGAAAGTTTTTGTAGAAAATGCATAAAATGTAGTGCTGCTGGTACAATAGCAATGAGCTGCAAGTTTAGGCTAATAAAAACCCTAGTATTTTTTACTCACTTTTATCACTTTCAATGCAGGAGGCTAAATATTTGTTAGTTCTCAAGTATCAGTAGCAAATCAGAAATTGGTGATAAGTGCCAGCATGCTAACGAAAGGAAGAAGAATCGAGCAAAATTCAGCAAATCGTGGTTTTAATGTGGTTTTGCTGTGCTACCACAAGTATCTCTGATTTCAGAATTTCTCAGTTTCAGCCTTCTTCCTACATGAGCAGGATACACAATGCACAAAAGAGCCAAAGACTACAAGAATTAATAAATTTTCCATTTCCCTTAAAACACAGGATATGCAATTTTGTTTTTTTCATTGTATATTAAAAAAAGAGAGGTATTCCTTTTGAACTTAGCTTTTAAAAACAGATAAGTAATTTTTAGAAGCATGAAATGATAGTTCCAGCTCTAGTATTTACTTAGGAGTTGTCTTCTCCTAGCATATAGTGTCTCATTCAATAACAGCCAAAGTTAATCCACACCTTTGATCAATGTGGCTGGCAATTCCTTTGACTGTCTCCCAAAGTGTAAGAATGCAGCCAACTCACCGATTTATTTCAGCAGATGCCACAAACTATGAGATTATTTACTAATCCAGTTTGAGGACTTAACTTTTCCCATTCAGATTCTTGAAGGAATGTAGTAGGGGTTGTGCCCTGGCCAAATAAAGCACATTTACTGCCTGGCTAGGTTCTTCTCTTAGTGCCTTGGGCCTACACTCTGGAGGGTAATATTCTTGCTAATCCTCACTAATCCTCTTCATTCTTTTTTTTTTTTTAAACACAGTAAAGGATCACTCACACAGGGCTGCTGTGGGAAAATGGTCTCAAATATCTGACCTTCGACCTGACTCCTCATGCTCTCTGCAGTGCCTAGTTTTCAGTTGTACTAACTGCTTAAAGAGTAGGGGAATGCAAATGCAATAGTGGTGATGAAGCCCCATTGCAAGTATAGCCTCAACATACTAATGCTAACCTCCATGCTTCGGAGTTTAACTACTCTTCACCCATAAGTTACCACATGAACAGAAAAAATTCCAGGATCTGGAAGATTTTAATATCTTTTTTATAACCATAAAACGGACAAGGTATTAGTATGAAAAGAATATATATATATATATATTTTTTTGCAGATTTAAGAAAGTCTTTTTACCCAGTTAAAATTTGTAAAATACTCAGAAGATGACTGGAAAAGAATGTTTTGCACATTATCAAAATGTAGCTACAGATCTCCCATTTGAAATGGCTTAAAAGCATCATTTTGTAGCACCATAAAATGCTTTCCTAACTTTTCAAACAAAAGCCATCCTTGTAAAAGCATAACTCAGAGCAAAAAGAAATAAACATTATTTTTATTTTCCTTATGCAAAATGATGTTATCTGCAAAGACAATCACTTTAATTAGACACAAGAACAAAGATTTACACTTCACATATTCATTCATTTTTAGTTCAGAGGAAAGGACAGACTGCAAATTTAGAAACTAGATTTTCTTCCCCACTAGTCCACCATAATGTATTGGGTAAATTACTTCACTTATTTGTGACCTTCCTCTCCTCTTTTTTCTTGTTTGTTTTGACTACGAATATTCTACAGCCCATACTCTAGGTAGCCAGCAACAGTAAAATTCTGCCTGGCAGTTTTATCAACAGGTGTTTCAAGGAGCTATTGTAATAAAAAACTAAGAAGAAATCTGGATATGTATGCAATTAGAAGAGGAGATCACAGTATTGCAACTCAGAATCAGTTTCCTGATTGTCTGTAAAACTACCAAACATATTTTGCAAGCAGACTGCCTGAAATGGTATCTAACTTCTTAAAAAAGGTACATGAGGCTCCTGAAACAACTGAAGGATATACAAAGGAACTTTTAGATAATGATAATGCGTTATAATCTTCTTCCCCTAAAGGCAGAGGGTAAAGAAAAATCTGTCTGAGACTGTCTGAAATGAACTTGCTACGCTCTTGATCAGTCATGCAAACAAGCAGCAATTTCTCCCAGCAATTAGCTTTCTCAGTGCACATTCTATTAGATTGGACAGGCAGACAGAATAGAGTGGTTGGATAATTCAAGCCTTCACAGCGATAGTCATTTGGCCTCCATGATTATTTGCAGAGGATTATGTCCAGAACTAAGCCAACTTTCTACATTCAAGACTTCAAACCGAATGCATAACCAATACTAGCACAGTAAAAAGCAAGAAAAGATTTTATTTTCACACAACGCTTAGTGGAATCTATTACCTTGGCTACTTCAGGTAATGATGGACATTAAGTTACAGCATGTAACAATACAGGTTCTTAATCTTGTTTACACAGTGATGAAGAAAATAAGTGACTGCAGATCTTTCAATAATAATTAGAGTTCTGGAGGCATGCTTTAAATACAATAGAAAGAAGTATTTTGAAGTATTATGGGTAGTTATTGTTTGGATAATTTAATTTGGCTTCAGGGATTTGAAAGACCTAAATTCATATTTACTAATACTTAGCTTACCCAAAGGGCCTTCAGCAATACATCACTGGATTTTCCAGCAAGTTAGAAAATTTTAACTTGCATTTAAACTTTTTTGTAACAAAACTATTGAATACTACCAATTATGAACAACTAATTAGAGCCAAACATTTATGATATAAACAACTCAAGGGCTGGAGTTATAACCAACTTCAAAAAAGCACAGGGTTAGAAAGGCTCAAACCACAAGACAATAACATAAGATGACTTCTCTCAGAAGATAAAGTAGTCCTACAGGAAATAAAATACTCTTACCTTTGGAACATGAGGGTTAAATTCCACAGCTCTGTGAATTGCTTCCACAGCATTAATTTCTGCTGTACTAAGGCCTCTTTTGGAGGCAGTTTCAGGGGAGAACCTGAAGGGAAAACCCATGCAGAACAAAATCGATAAATGCTAACCAGTTGTTTGTTTAAAGTTGGAACTCACCAAGAACTGACTGATTTATCAAAAATGAAAAATAAACCCTTCTAGCAAACAAATGCAAAGGCTAGTTTTGGTATCTTGACTGGCATCCATGCCAAAATGACAAAGATATGTTAACCTTTTAGAAACTTAATGTCAATCACCTAAGGTAATTGAGTTCTCAGTCTTTAATTAGATTGTTGCAACATGACCTTCTAAGGAGGAAAAGCTAGAATCACCTGAGGACTAGATCAGGAAAAAACAAATGCCAATATGAACTTCCACGAATATCAAGCACTTAATCCACACACAAAAAAACCCCCAAACCTGCTGAACATCACAAGCGAAATACTGAAAACTTAATTTATAGAAAAGTACATCTGTGGATATGTGCTTTTGGATAATCCCTTTACCTGCATTAATTTTACGGATGCTTAAAAAATTTTTTTAATTATGTTCAACTATCCTGGATTTTACACAAAGTAAGAGCATACTATTTGTCCATAAAGTTTATTTTTCAAGAGAAAAGCAAAACAATAAAAATTGAAAGAATTTTGTATAAATACACAGCTATTATTTTTAGAAATATAAGCACTATGTGTTGGATTTAGATCTTTTTAATTCACACTTTACAGCATAATCCAAGATTAGCAACAAATCACTGTTTTCACAAGTGGGCTTGCTTACCTTTCTGAAACAGCTCTGGCTTTTAACAGGGCTGCTGTGTAACATATTGCTGCTGATTTTGGAAGACTAATATCTATGATAAAATAAAATAATTAAACTGTAACATTTGAAAGTAAGACAAACATTTTAAACCCACTTCCTTTGAGCTTAAAGATTTTTATTTGGGTATACCATATAATAAATGTCACGTCTGGAACACTTCAGCTATGATTAGAAACCCTGAAATTCTTAGCCACTAAGCACAGTCTTCTGGTGACCAGTCAGTCTCAGATCAAAAACTCAGAGTTGCAGTTGGGTTGGAAAGAGTAATTCTTTCTTCTAAACATACCAAGATGCTGAAACTGGATTTAAAGAGAAATGCATGCCTAAATAGACACTTGAGAACAAGGTATTTTCCCTATATTAACCCATGGAGGTTTAAAATGAGCTTTTAATCTTCACCTTATTTTGCAACTGTATACAAACACAGAGTTTTACAAAATATTGAAAGAGACACTGACTAGAAGCTGACCAAAAAAACTACATGACAGATAGAAAAACTGTTAAAAGAAAATGCAATTTCCATTCTTTTCCAATTCAATGGGAAAAGTATCTATTAGTTTGATGCTTTGTAGAACAACTTCTGAGGCCAAGTTTGAGATGACAATTATAGATTAGAAGGTTAGCACTTCACAGTACAAGTTTACTTTAAAAGCAGACAAAGCCTGGGGTCTCATTACCAAGCATCATGTTGTGTATAGTCATATAGCTCTTGGGTTTTTTGGTAAATCCCATCCTGGCCTTTTGCTTAAGTAAATAAATAAATAAATAAAATTAAATTTAAAAAACCACCACACAGAGCACCCTTTTCTTAAGAAAGTCACAATTTCTGACATTAACAAAGACATCCTGGCAAAAGAGCAAATGGTTTTGTTAAATTAATAAGAACCCGTACAGCAAAGCATGGATGGTCAAATAATACAAGCACACAGCTGAAGTGGCCACACACAGGGGCACAGGATTTTGGCAAGAACATCATACTTCTGATTCCCTGAAGCAATAAAGAACTGAGACACAACAGAGAACACACTGACTTCTCAAGGGCATGGATCGCTGGCCACAAAATACTGCTTCTACGTCCCTCCATTCTGAAGATGATTAAAGGGACAGTTTTGGCAGCAGCACTTGGTACACTAATGACCTGGGTGTTAGCTACATGGCAAAACTCTGGGGACAAGTAAGTACCTATTTCATTAACATTTATCTAGACCTGTGCAACACCTGCAACATTCTGATTCAGAAGCATAGTGAAAGCAAACCACTGTCATTTAAGGGAGAAAAGCTTGTACACCACCAGTCTCTGGCAAGCAGACTCAGTATTACAGAATAGTCAGAACAAGACCAGAGGATGACAGAAAGGAAGGCTACCTTTTTCAGCCTATCTACATCAAATACTTTAAGGGGGCTATATGACAACTGAAAAAGGCTGATGGAACTATTCATAACCAGGGATCTAGAAGAGATTTAAAAAAAAAAAAAAAAATCCTTGAGTGGAGGCAAAGTGAACTTCAAGATCTGTTTGTGGATTAGTGGTAACTTAAGAACATGATACTTAATTCGTATGTAATTTAGCTTGCCTAAATTCGGATAACTCCATCTTGAGCTCATCATTTTAAATGGAAAAACCTGACTCATGCTCTAAAAGTGCCTTTTGTGGGTGATGAGGGGAATCTAGCCAACTAGCTCAGACATTGGTAGACACCTGGCTTTTGAACAGACACACTTTGCCCCCTCACCTATACAATTATACATAAACGTCAGTATTTTTCCAATAGACATTACTTACCGTCATACTTCGCTAAAACTGCCTGGACATCTGCATAAGCCTGTAATTCCAGCAGTGCCTCCAGGAGGTTTTCATGAATATTCAGCATGCTAAGAAGTGGAAACTCTTTCATTAACTGCAAATCAATAAAGAGAAATAAATTAGGTATGATTATATAGTATTTTATTTGAACTCCTGAAACAGTTAAGAAAAAAATACAATAATTTAAGCTTTGTCAATGCCCTGTTCTTTTGCAGTGTTGAAAACAGGCATGTAACCAAAAGTACTGCACCATCCCTACCTTAAAGGGGTCACTTTTTTTGCCTGCATTCATCTACCGGAAAACAAGTATACTTAGGTGTTCATACACAATACTTTTAGCCCAGATTGGCATGTTTCTCCCAGTGGGCTGGTTTGGTCAGTATATTTTTGTGTAATAACAATTTATGATACATCTTGGGCAAGCAAAAGGTAAGAGTGAAATACGATGAAGTACAAAGTTTGGCTATTTTGATAAGTTAGTCATTGACCCAAGTGTGAAGCAAACTTGACAGCAAAACTGTGAACATATGCCATTATATAATGTGAAAATTTAGTTTCTAGATACAGGAATCTAAAAAATTGTCATCGCCATCCCCCCCAGTAAGTAAATCCATCATGATATGCAAATCTCACTGGGAAATAATTCAATTAGATTCACTATGATGCCTAGAAAGGGAGTTTTACATGACCAGTTTGGACAACGTGACTGAAAAACATCAGGAGTTGCTCACACTTCTTTTAAATTACTTACATCTCTCATCATTTTTACAGCTTCTCTTATTCTTCCAAGTTTTCTTGCACACATAGCTAGCCTCCTTTTCACATATACCAATACATTGGTGTCTCTTCCTGATTAAAAAAAATGGAAAATTAGTCCATCAGTTACAATCCTTTTAAAAAAACAAATAAACATGAACACACACTCTAACAGGAATATTTCAAAGTAGCTAATCCAGGTGCAACTGACTGTAGAACCAAAATAGTAAAGATACATTCAGGATTGTTGTCATCATCTTTTCTACACCTCTAAAATGAAGATATAGAAATCTCTCTCTCTCAAAAAAACAAAACAAAAACATAGAACCTGTTCTTCCCTAACCGTATGTAAAAGTATAAAATAATTAATAGAGCTGTCCCAACCAAAGCCCATCTAGACCAATGTCAGCAAATCCTTTTAACAAGGTTAAACGGCAAAAAAATTAGACTCCCCCCCCCCCCCCCAAATGTTGGCTGGAATAAAAGGAGCATCAACAAGACAACCTATGACAAATACATAGCATAACTACCACTTTCTAAGTTTATTCTGGTACTACAAAAGATCACACAGCATGTCATGCTAAGCATAGCTAAAACAGTAAGAACTGCTACACTGATTTGGGAATTAAACTTGAATCACTAATCATAACTTTCATTTTACTTTGCTGCTGAAAAACAGGTGTTTGTTTATCTGGTTCAAAATGCTTACTCAGCTGTGCTTCATGCTGAGGACTTTGGGAATGGCAGTTTTGAGACCTTCTGTAAATTGTTTCTCCTGCTTTCAGAGCCTGTTTAAAATACTTCTCAGCATCTACAATAGTTGTTGCTTCTTCCTCAGCCAGAAGAACATATGCAGTTGCACAGCTGTAACAGCAGAAAAAAGACACAAAATATTCTAAGGGACAAAAAGCTTAATATTTTTGAGTAAGCGTAAAAAGCTTCCGAAATAGGGAGTTTTTGCTCGTGTTTAGTATCTAAGCATTGACAATAGTAAACTGCTGTACCATAATATTCACTGGTTATGTTCAAATGGTGAATGCCAGGAAAACAGAAACCTTTCAGCTTTAAGGCAAAATAAACATTCTGAGAAAAAAAAAAAGTTATAACTGCTAGTAAAATTATTTTCCATTAAATATTTAAAATGCTGTGATAATTGTGTGAAATTCCTTTTTGTTCTATTGGTTTGTTTTCTAAAACAAAAAGGTAAACCTTTTTACACAAAAAGGACCAGATTACAAAACAAAATTGATTGCAGAAGTGAGTGAAATTTTTTGGTTTGTGTTATACAAGTATATTTAAAACCCTTAGAACAACATCATCTATGAACTCCCAATACAGTACTATCACAATGCCATTCCTGATACACCTAGATTCTCATATTCAGTTTAGGCTGTTCCACCTCAGCATGAGTTTTCCTGTGTTATTGCTACTGATACAAAGATTAAAAAAAAAAACCAAACTTTTCTAAGAAAAAAGGGAGAACAAAAGCTACTTTTTCTAAAACATAGTTCAATGCTTCAGTGTAACTGACAGCCACGTGTGTGATTCTCATACTCGCAAAAATCCCTCTTAAAGTATTTAGAAACTTCTCTTGCTAATTCTAAATAATTAGGACAAGAAACTGATACTGTGGTCAATATTATGCCATTTAATCTTTCACACCGGAAATAAAGAAAATTAACTTATATTCTAAACTTACTCATTGTTCAATTCTAAAGCTTGATAAGCTGCTTTAATCCGGGCTTGAGGGTTTCTCTCTCTCCATGCTTTCTGCATAACTGTTGCAAAAACATTTAAAAGGCTGGTGAGGAACAGAAATGCAGGCTAACACCTAGTTAACCAATCAGAAAAGCTGAGGCAATATTGGCTGTTTATGTTTCAATTCTACTAGATTAACATTCGCTTTCTTTTTGCGAATTCACCTTTGCTAAACAACTGCTATAGGGAAGAGTAAACAAGCATTTTAATTCCAGCACGAGCTTCTACCACAAGAAGCAGAATCTTGCAACATCTGATTATGTCACAGATTTAATCCAAGATAGCAATACCAAAAAGAAGATTATTCATTGACCATTTAAGAACTCCTAAACTGAAACAAAAGGCAGCTTACATAACCAGGCAGATGTACAGTTTCTAAATTGCTACAGATTTTTGGAAACATTTCACAAGGTTTGTTGAAAGCTTGGCAGGAGCAATTGTTAAACACAGGTTCTTGCAGACCTGCACAGAATTTTAATTTAAGCTTTCAAACAGAACTTCAAAGAAAGTTGATATAGTAAGATGTGTGTTGCACAGTTATTATTTCATACTTCAGTGTTTGGACAACCAGATCATACAGGGTTAA
This sequence comes from Apteryx mantelli, assembly GCF_036417845.1. Taxonomy (NCBI): domain Eukaryota; kingdom Metazoa; phylum Chordata; class Aves; order Apterygiformes; family Apterygidae; genus Apteryx; species Apteryx mantelli. The sequence goes on from NC_090002.1 coordinate 11,060,242, forward strand.
ACAATTTATTTTTAAATTTACAAAGCATGTTTGAGTGGAATAACATGGCAAAGCCAGTTCAAGATATAATACAATCATTTATCATCTTATTAAAAGATGTTCTAAGAAGTAATTAAAAACAAAGGATGAAATCTACCTATTTAAAAGGTTTATTTGAATTACTACAACTCAAATTCAAAATTAGTCAGATGAAGAGCAAACAAAAGGTTCAGTGAAGCATCTCTACACCCTTCCCCATATGTTTCTACTAGAGAAAAGTGGGATCCCAAACTGGGAGCCAACTTCAACCAAAAGAAAGACAGCTTACTTACAGCTACCATTTTCTAGGCAGAATTAATAGCTTTCACACAAAATAACAGTTCTGAAAGAACTCCAGAACATTACATTCATGGAAATAAATATCTGGCCTATCTCAAGTATGATAAGAAAACTGAAGAACCTATGCATGTTTCTTTTGGAACAAAACTTTCTGCTGTCCAGCAAGAATAACGTGGAAAAATGTTCAAGTTCTCTTTTGGAAACAAAATATTAGTCTTGGCTTAGTAAGCGAGACAATACACTCCATTTGTGAAGCAAAAACACATCAAACATGTCACAGCTAGCTGACAAGTAATGCTTTTGGAACTTGACAAATTGGTAATAGTTAGCACCTAGTCTGACAATAACCAGGTTGAGTACATTTTCTGCACTAAACATTTGGAATACTATAATAAAATCATGGAGACAGCACTGTTTCATATGATAGCTTGTGCTATGCTGACATATATTAAAAATATCCGCTTTACACATTTCATATATATATCTCATACATATGTCATTGGTACCTGTATCTGAAGGCCGAAGGGCATCCGTATCACATGTGAAAAAGTTCTGATGATCTTGAGCAGACAAATTCATGTCGTAATATGTAAGAGGCTCCTTCCCAGTCACCCACATGTACCTTTAATAAAAGAAATTTCAGTAATATGTGCTGCTAGTAAATGGTAATGCTGATCCCAAGGAGGATATCTGATGTGCTTAACCGAAGCTAGTGCAGAAACCTTATTAATAAGGGAGAGGGCTACTAACCAGAAGTTTTCAAAGTACTACTGCTCCATGATCTGTACAGGTTGCCAGAAGGCTTCCTGCAGAGGAAAAAAAAGTCTTTTTGATCCCAAAGTTCTAAATGACTGGGGAACTGGCTACCTAAGAAGCACCTTTTCCTATGAAATAGCACAGAGACTTACAGCATGGCTATATTAGTTTAAGAAGTGAGATTTCAGATTTAGAATCACTGTCTCAACATCTGAATAAAATAACTCAACAGCTGTGAGACCATCATTTTCCTAGAGTTTTCCGAAAAGAACAACAAAATAAATTCAGCAGTATTTTTCTCCTACTTTACTCTGAAAATCTGATGATGTTTACAATAATATTCTCATTCTTAACATTGAAACTGCCAAAGTCTGGATAGGTGCTTTTTAAACACAGGACTGGCATCAGTCCAAACTTCACCCCTATAATCTTGTAGGTCTTACTGTCTCCCAATAGTATTATTGCAAGCTCTGGGAACACAACAAATACGTTCCAGACTAATTTTAAAACTAGCAATGAAAAATAAGATTATTAATACCTGCTATATTCTGCCCCTCTGAAAAGATTGAGAGGATTTCGCCACACTTTGCACTCTGAAAAAAGATTTAAAAAAAAAAAGTAAGTACTTTCTGAATTAAGAGCACAAGAAATACTACCATGACTTTAAAATATAGTAACTACACAGTTTTACTTCAACAACAAATCCCACAACTGGTTTTAATCTGAGATTTATACAGTTTCATCTCAGTTATGTTTTTTTTTTTTTTTTTTTTTAAACACATATGATCTTTTTCTGCTCCCTAAACTTCTGTTGTCCCATGGATCTTTTCCCCCCAGCATTTCCATCATACAAAAGCACACAGTGGAAAAATTAAACACTGCTATGCACATTCATGCAATGTTTATCTTGTACATATTAAGAATAGCAAAAATCTATTCTTATTGAAACAGTTCTAGATAAACGTGTAATATTTTGAAAATGATGTTTTTGATAATGAATGTTTTAGATTAATGATACTATGTAACATATTATGTATCACTTAATTTCTTTTACCATTATTAATAAAACACATTGGTAAAATGTAGGCCTTTCTCCAGTTACTGTAAGCACTAATGCAGAATCAAAACCATCCAAAAGAAAAATAAATTCACTTGAACAAGGCCTTCTTGAAGCTCAATGAAAACCATAGGGATGCATTAACAATCACCTGGCATATTCTGCCTGTTTGTTTCATTCTCTCCACTGTTAGCTGAGAATGCTACTGGTGCTGGAGGGCTGTTTTCTGCTCCACCAATGAGGGGCCTCAAATGACTCACAGATACCTGCTCAATGAAAGATGTGCCATATTTTCGGAAATGCCACCACTCGAACACCTGTCACAAGAGTAAAAAAGCACCAGAAATTTCCTTAGGCAACACTCTTCCAATATAAACCTAAGAAACGAAAAGCAAACTGTGAACAGCAAGGACAGTCCCCTGCAAATGACTACAGACAGAACTTATCTACATACAAATTAACACCAATTAACTGTTTCATGCCTGTCTTGTCATGCAAGATCTCCCACATAACATGAAAGAGACCGAAAAAAAATAGTAAAAATTTCATCAAACATGAGTTCCCCCTCCCCGAGTTATTAAGCTAAATTCTAAACCATTTCAGAAGGTGCTTGGATCTTTTAATACCAAAGTGTGCAGTATGGGGAAACTAGACGTAGAGGCAAGAATCACAAGCTGGGTGTAGCTTTTTCATTTTACAAAATTAATCTAAAAAATAAAGCACAAAATGGAGAGTTAAACTGAGATGTTCTGCCAGTCAAACTCCTAAGAGGGAAGTTTTAAGCAACGGTAATCTAGTTCACTTACTAGAAATTTTGGATCAAAAGCACTACTGTCTTTCTCTTTATGCTATTAAAAGCATCTGCTTATCACAGTCCTCAAGCACTATACTATATTGTCAGCCCTGGACCAACTTATCTGAGTACTTCCATTAGCATGCAGAAACAAGTCACATTCAAACAAACGGTATTCCTTGTTATGAAACATTACTACAAGTAGTTGCTGCCCAAAATCCACTTTTTTTTCTTTTAAGAAACATATTTTGCATAATTTCCATATATACAGATATAGATATACACACACATCTTAAAACAAGCCTGAATTCCTAAAACAGGCACAGGTTACTTAAGACTTATTGAAACATGCAGGATACATAGTAAGAGAGTGCTTACAATACACCAGAAGAGATACTAAACAGTAAGTTCCCTTGTAGTACAAAGGCACCCTCTAGAGTCTGTTCAAAAAAAGTTTATTGCATTTCACCTTAACAAGTTCAAAAGATGTTAAAAAAAAAGGGGGGGGGGGGAAGCAAACTACTTACAAATATCAGTCCAGAAATAAAAGATGAAGTCACAGTAAGTGCAAAGTAGAATTTTGGTGTCAAAGTGCTTAAGAATACAGTCACTGTTAAGAGAAACAAAACCAAAGAGTTTATAAGCAGAACCAAAAAACACAAATAACTTGTTTTTAAACAAACAATACTGTATAAAATACTATGCAAACATATAATGCAACATCGCCTTAGTAACGTTACAGATAACGGTTATTTTGTTAGAGAACCCTTTTCATCTGTCACCTTCTTGTTGGAACTGTCTAACATTAGTTAGGTTATATATGCCACTTAAAATCTCTGTGCATATGCTTGGATAAAGGCGGCTATGATTTCAACTATCTGCATGGCTGGTGAATAATAACAAGCCATTTTAATGCATTATTTTATTTTAATCTAAAACTGAAAGTTATTGTTCGGATACAAGTTTCTATTCAGTGTTAACAAGGACACTGAGGAAGCTTACTTTTTGAAAAAGCATATTCCTGCGCAACACTAAAACAAAGATATAAAATATAACAAAAAGTGAGCCAAAATTAATATGTATTATAGTGTTGCACAGTACGACATATTAGCACATTGTGTCTTCTGTATCTTATATAGATTCCCTTTCTTGGTATTCACAGGAAAACGCAGTTCTGTTATCACTCTGGCCATGTTTTCTAACTAGAACTAGATGTGATCTTTCCACCTGTCACTCTATAGCCTCATCCAGGCTAGCAGCAGCGGGAAGAGGCGGCGAGAGAAATCTAGCAGCGTATGGCACCACCAACCGGGGAGCCGCGCGACAGGCACGACCCCCGCTGGGGAGCCGCATCCAGCCGCCGCGGGTTCAAGCTAAGTTTAACAGCGCAGGCCCCGCCGCCGCCGCCGCCCCCGGCCTGGCCCGGCCCGCCGCGCCTCACCGGCCGCCAGGCCGTCGCGGAGCCGCAGCGGCACCCGCAACACCACGTAGAAGAAGCCGAGACCGGCGGCTGCCGCCAGCAGCCCACGGGCCCAGGGCGCCGCCGCCGCCGCCCGCCGCCGCAGCTGCTCCCAGCGCCGCAGCGCCGCCGCGGCGCCCGGGCCCGGCGCCGCCCGCCCGCTCCCGCTCCCGCCGCCGCCGCCGTCCGCCATGGCCGCCGCTGCCGGGGCACGACGGGATAGGGGAGGACCGCGGGGCGGGGCCCAGTCGCCCAGCCTCCCTTCCTCTCTGCTTGCTTGCTTGCTTGCCTGCCTGACTGCCGCAGGGCTTCCGGCGCGGGGAACCCCGGCCCCGGGGCTGTCCCCCAGCCCCGGCATTCTCGACCGCAGGCGGCCAGCCGGTCCCCGCACCGCCCTCCGCATCCCGCCGCTCCTGCCCGCCGCTAAAATGGCGGCGCCGACGACGTCTGCCCTCAGTCAACATGGTGCGGGCGGCGCTTCCGGCCCAGCCCCGGCAGCGCCGCCGCCGCCGCTGCGCGCCGCTCCCGGCATGCTGCGCGCGGGGCCGGGCCGGTCCCAGAGCTGCCAAAATGGCCGACTTCGAGGAGCGGGTGTCGGACGAGGAGAAGGTAGGGACGGGCGCGCCGCGCCGCCCTGACCGGCGGTGCCCCTGCAGCCTTCCCGCCGGGCGGCACCGCCGGGAGGGAGGGCGGCTGGTGGGGCGGGGCGGGGCGGGGGCGCCGGTGCGCGGTGGGCCCGGCTCAGCCCGGCCCGGCCGCCCCCTCCGTCCCTGGGGCCGGGAGCGCCGCAGGGCGGCCCGCGCGCTGGCGCTGAGCCATCCAAATAAGGATAAAGCGCTCATTTTTCAACACGACACCTTATTGCTTAGCCCTAGCTAAGGTGTCTCTCCGTGGTTTTGTGCGTAAAAACGATATCCGCCGCTCTTCGGCTTCCTTTGCTTCTGCTGGATCAATAAAGTTAGCAGCCCTTTAAAGACACGTCGAGAAGTCTGCTCAGCTCCAAATCATGAGGACCTTCAAAACGCGTTTTCTGGTTTTTTGCTTGTCCCAGTTGCTGCTATTTACTTTGCTGTGGATTGTAAAAATTGTACCGGATTGTGGGGACTAAGCAGGAATAAATACGGAAACATTATTTTAGAAACTGGAGAAACAAACAGATTATTCATCTTGCATAGGAATAGGGAAGAATCCCAGTCTTACAGGCAGCACTAGGGCTTACGTAACAAAGGAAGGGACAGACTTTTCTGTACATCCGTAGACACAAGATGTGTACAAGTGATAGTTAACAAAAAATTTTGAAGTTACTCTTCCTTAAATCACAAAAATATATATAGCTTTTGCTTTCTTAATATTCTGAAGCAGCTCATCAAGGCTCATAGGTCTTCAAGGATCATGCGAGCCTGGAGTCTGCTTTCATTTGCCTCTCAAACTGCCAATTTCAGCTTCACTGTAGTGACGTTTCTCATGAAGGAACCACATAGAGTCTCACAGTGCAATTCCTCCATTAATATTCCTGTAAGTATGGAACTAGGTCCATGCTATGGTTATGTACCTGATCACCTTAAAACAAAACTAATATGGTACAGGAGTTATATTTTTTCTGAAAATATTTTTGCTGTCCTTAAGCTACTAATTATTCATCTTCAGCTGGCCAGGCAAGTGTTCCTGGTGTGTTTCATTGTAAAATAAGAGACTACCTTAGCCAAGTTACTGCAGAAATCAATTCATCAGTCTTGCTTTTCACTGGAGAGACCTCAATGTTCACAGAAGGCAAGGAATAACATTTATGGTAGCCATCGTGCTGCATGATCCAATTTTTAATCAATTTTTGTAGCTTAGTCTGTATTAACTAAGTAACTGAAGATTTAGCTTAGCATATTCTTGTGATACAATCCAAGAAGTTTGAAAGCTGTAGTTAGACTCAAAATGTTAGTTAAGAGCACATGAGCACTGTTCAAAATAGATATTGCAGAACAGAATTCCTTTGGTCTTTAGCACATAACTGAAGTTTATTCAATGCTGTATAAAATGTATATTTTATCTGTTGTCATTTGGCTGAATTTCATTCCAGTTCCAACTACTGAAATTGTAGTCATCATTGCATTTGATGTGAAAATTAAAACAAAAGTAAAGCTTTACCATGCTGGGGGTTATGCTGGTACAGATTTTGAGAATGAGATGGAGATGAAATAAGTTGCCTTTGGTAATGTGGCAAGTCATTAACAGAGCTAGAAGTAGAACTGGAGTCCCTGTTTGTAGGCTACGTCTAAACTGTGCTTTTAACCTAGTTAATTTAGTCTGAGAATGAGAGTCTGTGCTGCAAGAACCTGGGATCACTAGGCCTTTCTTTCCCCTCCTCCCCTTGCATTCACTTGAAATCTACAATTCTTTCAAAGCTACTTATGGGAAGACTTGTCCTTCTTCAGGAAAAGGCCCGCAGAACTATATGTGCCCAAGGACTTTATTTGGCAGAACAGATGGGATTTTGCTTGAAACGGGAGCCTATGTTCTATTTCATGTCCGTGCTGAGGCAACCTTGTGTGAATTTAAAGTAGTTCCAAGCTCAGCACAGATAGAAAGAGATACTCTCCAGGCAGGATTCTGAAAAAAGACTTGCAAAGATTTTTCTAGTATCCATTTGATAATCATTCAGACAAGTCTACAACTGTTTTACATTTCCTTTAAGTCTGAGTTTGCCAGTACTTTAAGAAAAAGCAAAGAAACCAACAATCAAAAACAACAAAATGAATTGTTGTTCTTCCCTTCCACAAGCATCAGTTCTTTAGTCTCTGTAGGCATATTTTAGGTAGGCTAAGGATACATGCTAGTTCAAGGCCTACTGGAATGCATCTTATTGCATGTAAGTTGCTTCTGCTGCCATTTTGCTGGCTTGAACTAATGACTGAGTAGCTTCCCTGTTAGATACTTTCCCCATTTTAGAAAAAGGAAGCTACTTTTTGCTAGCTGCATTTTGCTATACTGCAGAGCTACCCAAAATGGTAACGAGGAGCCAGGAAATAGGTCAGCTTGCAGAAAGTCTTTTCATGCTTCTGCAAGTGAACATCCTGCCAGTGTGCTGACACCACTTTGAAACAAATCAACTCTGAAAATAGTAAGGAACAACAATTCAAATGCTTGACATTAATCACTTTACTCCATACAGTCTGTGTCCCACACTCCACTCTTGACTGTGGTAGTTTGACTTAAATGCATTGTATTTTATTGCTCCAAAAGAGAGGCAGGTCTAGCAATACTTTATAGAAGTGACCAACTTTCACTTGCAGTGTTTGCTTTGTTCATGGATGTTTTTGTGATGTTTGTTTGAAATATGGAGCCCTTCCTGTGTTGATTTAATTTTACTCATCTTCCCAAGGCGGAAGCATTTCTGGAAGACTGTAGAAATCTACTCTGCAAGATTTTAAGAGGGTGTTTCAATCAAACTGTTGACCTAAAAGTCAATCTATTAAAAGAGTAGTCTCCTTTATGAGGATTCCATATACAGAACTATTCTGCAGCCACAACATTGTTGCATAGAGATTGTAAGTTTTATGGCTTTTGGGGGTCTTAATTTGTCCGTATGTTGATTCAAGCACCTTGTAAAAGGGAGTCTGCTCAGCTGGGAGTTAATTTGCAGAATGTATTCTAGTGCAATCCTCCCATTGAAATGGATCTTGGTATGAAATGGTACATGAGCTCCAAGTACTGTATTTGTAAAGGCTTTAATACTGAGTCTGATATGCCTGTACTAGTGCTTACACTTGCTTAGAAAAGCACGTTCTCATTTGATAGATCTTCCAACCATTTAGGGCTGGCTCTCAGCAAAGACCACAAATGATATAAAGTAGCAGTGTCCCTCTTAATTACTACTACGTTATCTTAGTCACCATCTAAGCTTCTGATAGTGAAATTTAACAAGACTATGGAAACAATGTCACTATTTAAATAACTAATTAGTACACATTTTTCAAACTCTGAGCGCTACATTTTTAGCATTGCTGTATACTTACCAAGCTTATCTAAAAGCAGAAAATCCAGAGAAAATGGTCTGACATTTCATAACTCATCAACTGCACTAACTACTGCCTTTTTAGTTTATCATTCACTTATATCGCATTTTTAAGGCATAAAGGATATACATACATTTTTTTAAAATAGGTGCTAATTTGGAAAATGATCTATTTTTATCTGAAGCTCAATCCAGCTAAGAGTTGCTATTTGATACTATTGGAATAAGCCAGTATACCTTTTGCTTGGAAAGATGTATACTTCCTTTCATAGCTTGCTTTTTAAATTGTGATGAGACAAATCAAACAACTATTTTTAATTAAAACCTGGAAGACAGAGGAGCAAGCACATTTTGTATCATTCTAAGTGAGGTTTAATTTTGTGACATATCCTGTCTCCAAAGTCTTGTCCAGGAGGATTTTATTCCCTTAGGTACTGTAAAAGCCATAAAAGACTTGATTACCAAAACCATAACCCTTTATTTAGTATTAATAGTTTGAATAGAATCAATACCTAGAGCACCTGAATTCTAATAACACAAAACATGTATTGGATTTTAGAACACAGTACATTTTTATTCTCTTTTAAAAGAGAATGGGTTTTCTTGTTCCAGCTTCAGAGTTCACAAACATTTAGGTATTTTCCTTACAGTTGGCCTTCTCAGATATTTATTGCATTACTTACAGATCCAAATTCCTTAGTTCTTTCACTATTTTGTGAAAGTTTATGACTGGACTACAGTACAATTTCCAATAAAATGCGTACTTCCAGATAAACGAAGGAATAAAATGCCACAGAATGGCACCGAGTAATCCTTGAGTGGACACATGCCAGAAATGCTTGCATGCTCTGCATGGAATAGTTTGCAATTCTTTTCTTGACCAGAGATTCCAAATGGACAGTAGTTCTAGAAGAGAGAGTAACATGGCATTGATAACAAGAAACCATGATGTCCAGTAATGAATCCCTAGCCAGCTCCAGGCAAATTCAGCAACTAATTGATAAGCCAAGGTGAGCTTAAACAGAAGTCTTCTCCATTGCTTCCAAGTAGGAGGTTTAAGGTCTGAAAGTTTCTTGTGTACATCCACTCCATGTTCTTGCACAGGACATACTGTGTGGATAAAAGGCAGAAATGTTTCTGTGTAATCAAAATAGTATATATACAATATTCCGAGTCTTGGAGAGGTGCTTAATGCATGCAGCAAGAACAGTGTTGGCTTGGGTTTTGCAGTCTTGTATTCCCAAGGACTGTAATGTTGCTTTTCCAGTTGCAGATTCTTTAATTCCATCAGAAAAGTTTCTTTATGGCTACTGTTAGCTAGGCTGTAGCTTGTGCTCTCTGCAGGACAAAGAGACTTCAGATGAACAAGAGGATCTTGCACTGGGTGTTTGTTCTTGATCCATAGATGAATACATAGAATATTACTTACAGTAACTAGAGAGGTCAAAATCCCCAAGAATAGCCAGCCCCACTGCTGGCTAACTTTCTGACCATTCCCATGCTTATGAAAGACATTATGGGCTGTATCACTTCTCTTCCTAGCCATGCCTCTTTCTACAGTGTTATTGGGAGATGAAGTTTCCATAGCTTGGTGGAGCATAGGACTAACCTGTAAAGGATCTCCCGGTTCCTGTCCGGGTTCTGATGGTCTGCATTCCAGAGTGCGATTTGCCTCAGAGTTCATCCTCCATAAGCTTAGGCATGGCTGGCAGGTGTTGTCTCCACTGCTCAGGGTGTTAGAAGTGACCAGGACTGCACTACAAGAGGAGCAAGGAAAATCATCTCCTGACACTTGCAGGTTTCTTTTTGAGACACTGTCCGTTTCTGTTGACTTGTCAGATTCTTTTTGGAGCTTTCCGTCACCTTCCACATTTCTGTCAGTTTCCATCTTTTTCCTTTGCATCTCCATACTGCCCTCTGCACTCTGAATACATCACTGTCTTTTCAAAGGCTGTGAAACATAATTAACTCAGAAAGCAGTCCCGTGGTAGTTGATATAATTGATTTACTGTTCTGTCTCTAGAGGGATCAACCTCTCAGTCTTCACACGCTGTTTGCTGCTAGTCAGTAGCATCTCCTTCAGCCAGTCATCAGCATCAAATGAGTTGCATCACAGGGAATCAATGACTCTCACAATGTGTGTTAGACACTCCTTAGCTACCTGGTTGTGCTGTATGCTGCCATCTAGTTACAGTGTGATTTACCACACTAACTTCTTATTCTTTATGTGTCTTGACATGGGTTTCTGCTTACTAACAGGGATTGAAAAAAGCCACTGTTTAGTAATGTCACCAAGTAGCTAGCCAGCATTCATGTTATTAAAAAAATATATAGTACTGTGCAGGTTGAACAGTTCACATTTTCACAGGTGCCCATGTTAAGTTTGCACTTCTTGCTGAGTATATTTAGAGTTGTTCTGCTCAGCAGCACTGAAGAAAATCTGGTCTTGTATGAGACTGTTCTCATTTGAGAGTGCATGCCTCAATCTTTCCCTAAATCTAACATTCCCTCTTACTGTCCGAGTTGGTTTTATTAGTGAATTGCTTCAATGTAGGTTGTAGCTGTTGTTACCAGTTGTAACTGGTCTTTTCTCTCAAGTTTGTTAATTACTCTTCTGCTTTATTGTAGGTGCGCATAGCCGCAAAATTCATCACTCATGCACCCCCTGGAGAATTTAATGAAGTATTCAATGGTAAGTAAACAAAGAAGAATGATCTGTTGGGTTTTCTTCATGTTTCAGTTGTTATGAAAGTTTATAGCCATGTCATATGCTCCTTTTAAGGCCAGCAAATACAAATGAGGGAAAGTATACTGTCATTCTATGACTACATATGCTTAACAAAATGATTTAATCATTTTAATGGTTGTATTTGTACAGCTAAAGATGAAATGCAAGAGAAACTTTTGATCAAAAAATTCAAATAATCTGGACATTTTCTTTTCTCCAGATGTCAGGTTATTGCTTAGCAATGACAATCTTCTCAGGGAAGGAGCAGCACAGTAAGTACTATTGTTTCAAATACATGTCAAATTAGCATCTTAAACACATATTTTTTCTTATACTCATCATTCTGTGATTAAGTCATTTGTGGTGTTGAGAAAAATCTACTGTAACTTCTCCCTCAACAAAATATAATGAAAAACGTGGCAGATTCTTTTAAAAAGGCCGAAATTGGAATTCCTGCTGTAGAGGCCATATAAATGTTTTAGCAGAGTGCCTTCCTGTCAGTTTTAACTGGAGCAGAGAAGTCTGATCTTGGTGAAGCATGATCTGTGAAGCCTGAAATACTGAGCAATCCTTAGCCAGAGGTTTTTTGTTTTGTTTTTAAGAACTACCCTCAAAAAATGCTTTCAAAATATCTTAACTTGCTTAGTCTCATCAGAAGGCACCTAAAGGTTATGCATACAAGCTTTTTGATGCCAGGGTTTGCTTTGAGCTGCAACATGTCAGTCAGCAGGTTTTTACAACAGAAAATTGTCATAAATTAGTCAACTCATTTTTTTACCGTGCTACTAAATTGTAGCTTGTGTGCTCCTGTTTTGCCTTGGCCTGCTCATATTCCCTTAGGCACAGTTCTGCTTCTGAACTGTTTTCCTGGTCATTGCTAAATAAACCTTTAGACTTGAGTTTTTATAGCTATCACTAATAAAAAATTTGAAAAATCTTGTAAGAGTTCTAGTGTGTATCGTCTGCAAAATTATTAAATTGGACATTTTTTCTGTAGCTTAAGTCTCACTATATACTTATTCCTGAGTGAAAAATAACTGTGTACAGTTACAACTCATGTTCTTTCAATTCTTAACAGTGCGTTTGCACAGTATAACATGGATCAGTTCACTCCGGTGAAGATAGAAGGGTATGATGATCAGGTATGAAAGGTTTGGTTTTTGTACACTCTAGGGGTTTGTATTACTGCACTGTACAAAAGTAATAAATATTTTGTTGCCTAAAGATCTTGTAAGTTGTGGGTAGGATGAAGCTAGTCATCTCTCCTCCCTCCCCCCACATCCTTATATTACCAAATTTTTGTCCTTATAGAAGAGATATAGGTGAATTGTTCCCTTAAAGCTATGTCTGTTACTAACTGGTAACTCTAATTTATTGTTCCTTAAGTAAAGGATGCTGAAGTCATTGAGATTCTAGTTAGAGTTTGAATGATTAAAGACTGCTGTTCATTTAAAGCTCATTTACAACTCCTTATGTTACTGCATGCTCACAGTTTCTACTGAAATCAGTAGTGAATTCTTAATAGTGTTTGTCCCTTGTCTTCATTTTTAACCATCCCCAGTTACCCTAAACCAGTTGCATCTTTGATTATAGCAATCTAATACTATCCAATCTACACCAATAAAACTGTTTTTGATTTCCCTTTATAATGTCTCTTATTAAGAGACAAGCTGGAGAACTGTCTTTCCAGAATGGCCCAGGCTTTTCTTTAACCTCTTGATGACTACACACAGAAGTATGACATGTTACAGGGATTAAAAGCACCTAGTTTTTGACAGCAAGTCCTACAGAGGTTGGAAAGCTGGCTTGGCCATCTGTTCTATCCTCTGAGCCCAGTACTGACCTAGCTTTTACTAGCATCCCAGATATGTTCAAAGGAGGCAGATATTACAAGAGGTCTGTCCATAGAAATAACTTTGACAAGAGAAAGTTGTTCTACAGCCTGCAAGGGGGAGGAAAAAAAAAAAAAAATATATATATATATATGTATGTTTGGGAAGCCAGAGAAATCTTGTGAGCAAGGCAAAGATGGAATGTATTGTGCTGCTCTGCTCTGTGTGCTCTAGCTTGTGTATATTAGAAGTAGCCACATCTACATATCCTCTTGACTGGAAGGAAAGCTGTTGCAACATAGAACACTACAGTAAATGGTAAATCCCAGAAAAGATTCTTCATTTCCTCTAGAAATGTGGAAGGAACAGGGCAAGACATAACTTTTTTAAAACAGAAACACCTGTTTGTATTGTAACTTTAAGCTAAATATATACAACACTGCTGTAATACAGCCAGTTCTGGAACAGAAGACTAAGTGCAATATTACTGTGAAGAGCCAGAGTTTACCTACAGTTTCACCACAATTATTCTGTCCTTAATTGAGATTACTGCTGAAGGTCCTTGTTTCTTTACAAGATGTTAGAGCTCAATGAAATAATCCATTGAGACAATAATCCATTAGTCAGGGAGAAACCCAAAACACCACATTTATAGCAGCATAAGAACTTCTTAATTTCCACTCTTATTTTCCAGGTCTTAATCACAGAACATGGCGATCTGGGCAATGGCAGATTTTTAGACCCAAGAAACAAACTTTCCTTCAAGTTTGATCATTTAAGGAAAGAAGCGAGTGACCCCCAGCCTGAGGACACAGAAGCAGCTTTAAAACCATGGAGAGATGCCTGTGACATTGCATTGAGAGCATATGTGAAAGATCATTACCCCAATGGCTTCTGTACTGTTGAGTATCCATCTTGTTTCATTGAAAACTTTGCTTCCTGTCAATCAGTACCTTAAAGGGACTTTGTACTGAGCGGTGCTGTTTAAATGGTCCACCTTCATTAGTGTCTGTATTGTTTTTCCTAATTTTGGAACAATGAGTTCCAAAAAGGGTGCAAATATATTGATACACACACAGTGGTAAAGGCTTATTAGACCTTATTTGCTCATAGGCATGACTGCACTGCACTTTAATATCTGCAGTTAAGGAAGAGGAGGCATAATTTGCACATACATGCAAGTAGAAGTGTTGGGCAAGTTAGCTAGTGGTATGCATGCCCAATGACATAGCACAACACCAAGCCTCCACAATGCTGTCAAGAACAGAAAATAGCTTTCCTCAGCTCTTGTGGTGTGTATTACAGAACCTGTTTTAACTTTTTCTAAATACAGGTTTATGGTAAATCTATAGATGGTCAGCAGACAATTATTGCCTGTATTGAGAGCCACCAGTTCCAGCCCAAAAACTTTTGGTAAGACTATTTAAACATACTGTATTTTCTTCGTTTCCTAGACCTTAAACACAAATTCTTCCTCCGTCTGGCTCTGACAGTCTGAAAGCCAAGTGGTCTTGGGCTTCCCAATCAATTCTACTTCTTGTGGTCCATTTTCCATGCAGGCCCCTTGGCACTTTCCTAAAGGCTCCAGTATAGCTTAATGACCTATCCAGAGAGAAAAGCATTAGCAGAGCTGGATAGTTTTCCCCTTACATGTTCCTGAGCACAAGTGCACCAGAGCCAGCATGAAGCTTCATTGTTTTAAACTGTGCCTCAGGAATGGAATTCAGTGCCCTATAAGGCACTTTAATGTTGATCACAAAGCAATAGGAAGACAACAGAAACAACATGCTCTTGTTGATTTGGCTCTTTTTGTTGTTAGAGCTTATTGTAAATACAGGCTTCATGGTGTGGTTGTTTTTAGGAATGGTCGTTGGAGATCAGAATGGAAGTTTACCATCACACCACCAACAGCTCAGGTGGCTGCTGTGCTCAAGATCCAGGTGAGTTACACTGCCTGGCAATAACTAGAGAAGCTGCATGGCTGCTTCTCTTATATTGATGTTTGACTCAAAAATGAGATGCTGAAACACAGCAAAGATGTCCTTTTAGAACCAAGATGCTATTAAACTATACAAATCAAGAAGTTAATTCTTAAAACTTTAGCGTTTTAAACATTGCCTAAAATCTGGCCTGTGGTTTAATGTGTAGCATTACCCTATATGCCTCCAAGTCTGCTTCACTTTATAGGGCTAAAAACTATACCATGAATTCTTTTAATTGCTCTTATTTCAACTCTAGGCGTTTACTGCATTAACATAATCTTGAACAGGCTTGACAAAGAATGAAACCTTTTAGAAAATCCATCCTGCTTTTAGTCTCCACGTAAGCAGAGAAGACTGGCACAACAATGTTGTTGTGCCATTCTGGTAGCAATTGGGGGCTCTAGGGTTTATAAAATGAGTGTTAATGATAACCTGTATTTGCCTGTCTTTGTTCAGGTTCATTATTATGAAGATGGTAATGTTCAATTGGTTAGTCATAAAGATATCCAGGACTCTGTACAGGTTTCAGTAAGTATGATACAAGATTTTTTTTTTATAGTAAAGCAACTATTTTTTCTTAACATCTCACCAAATGTACACTTCTATGACTACACTCTCTTGACTCTTTAAGAAAACTAATGTAATTTTAGGGCGAGTAGTCTGTGTAGCTTTAGTGTTCAGAGTCACATGGGAAACAGGTTCCTCTTGCTTAAAATTAGACTGTGTTAAATGTTCATTTGCCATTGGTCAGCTTATCCTGGAAATGTCGGTAAGGAGGAACAGAATATGCCTTTCCATCTACGTGCAAAGGAAAAACAGTATGAACAGTGCACTGAGAGTGTAATTAGTCTTATAGTGACAGTAGAGGGAGCAATAGTCACAAAATCCCTAATCTGTATCAGTGAAGGTCTACTTTCCTTTTGCTCACACTAGGGTGCAGCCCTGTTTCAGTTTGGGGTATAAATTCTAGCTAATACATACTTCTGTCTTGCACCCCACTGAGTCATGTCCATAATAACTAAAAGGAACCCTGCTACAAACAGGAGGTGAAAGCTGCTGATATTGTCCACTTCATGTGTACACAGCCTGTCATTTGAGAACTATATTGAGTAACTTATGTTTTTACATATAAAAATATATTTTTTCCCCTTTGCTCTGTAGAATGATGTCCAGACAGCTAAGGAATTTATTAAGATAATAGAAAATGCAGAAAATGAGTACCAGGTAAGATCAGACATTGTAAAAAAATAAGTGTAATGGAATCATATCAATGTCCATTTACAATTAACAGAAACATGACTACTAATTCTGTTTCTAACTTAATATTGTGTTGACTGTAAGAATTACTTAGGAAAGAGCAGTTGTATTTGTTGACAGAGTATAGTATTGAAGCTATACATTGCTAATAAAAGCTTGCCATATAGTTATTTTAAAGCATTACAAATGCTGTCTGGAGCAAGCATGGAAGGGGTGTGGGCAAGTCTAAATACTTTCCTGTCACAGCTGAAAAATACAAGAAAATCTGAGCTTTTTACATTGTCCCAGCCTGTGTGCAAGAAGGAGATTTGATGCAAATAAGTCAGTTAGACACCTAAGGAGGAACTGCTACATTCACAGAAGAGTTTAACAGAAACCCTTTCTTGTGCACGCACACTGGTGACTTTGCATTATTAATTAGTTGGTAGTGTGCATTTCCCTTACAGAAAGGGCTCTGTGGCTTTAACATCGAGTCATGCTTTTTCAGAGTATTCTGTTACTACTATAACTGAACCCACTTGCCATTACAGACAGCAATCAGTGAAAACTACCAGACTATGTCAGACACCACATTCAAAGCCTTACGCCGGCAGTTACCTGTCACCCGCACCAAGATCGACTGGAACAAAATCCTCAGCTACAAAATTGGCAAAGAAATGCAGAATGCTTAATGCAGAAATTGTGAGATATGAAATGTTTGTGTGCAAAAAGAACACAAAAAGAAATGTGATCTTATGCCAAGTAGATGGTTTCTAAATCAGTGCAGCATTTTTCTAGGGCTTTCAAAGTTAACAGGTTTTCTAGCCTCAGAGAGAACCGTGGAATGAATAGCATTGTCTTTGTGTTTTGTGTTCCCTGCCATATAAACTTCCTATTGTGACTGCATTTACTGGTAGGTCATTTTAATTAAGCCACATTCATGGTTCAGAAATATAGCTGTTTTCAATCACTATAATTGTACCAGTTGGAAAACTTCCTAGCTGCAAAAGCCCTATAATAAATACAGCTGAGGGTGTAGAGTATTCCCTTCACCCACATACAGCACTCCAGGTACTCCAGTAAGTTTGTCAAATCTGCCAACAGCTCAAGGCGCTATGCTGCAAGATATAACAAATGCAAAAGACAGTAAGTTCTCCCATGTATCCTTACTACTGACCTCCACAAAGCAAAAAGCCTGTAGGCTTAGATTTTACTATATGAAATGAGTTTACAAGATCCCCTACAGAAATCCTTACACAACCAGCTCTTCCAGGGATGTAGCTTTTTTTTTTTTTATCTGAAGATTTGAGCCATGTTCCCTGTAAGTGAATGTTTTTGCTATCCCTTCCCTCATGTATGTACGGTTGTCAGACATCTGCATTTTTATAGAACTAAGTTTTTTGTTGGATGGATCACTGCTGATCCCTTTAGTCTGGATGGAGATTAAAAATGCAAATGTCTACAGAATAATAGGTATGTTTTGCTTTAATGCTTTGTGGCAGGTTCCTAGAATTTGTATCACAGGTGTATGAATGGATAGTGTACAAAATGATAAATAAACTTGCACCAAAGTGAGAGAAAAAACCTTTCCATTTTGTCTCTATTGTGGCCAGTTTCTTCTTACACTTAATGGGGATGTTGGGCTTAATCTCTTCAGTGATCTCTAAAAGCTTGCTCTATGTTACTTTGTTTTTCTGTAAAATCAAAAGCAGCAGCCCCAAGCAGCTTCTTTTAATGGGAGGTTGGAGGGGCATGTGGATACTTTCTCAGTCAGAACTCAGAACATGGATTCACTGTAAAATGAAGCCCCTGTAGTTAATTGACTTTGCTTTGTTTACACTTGTTTCTCACTTGGCCTTTTTGCAGGTTGTTTTTTAAATTGTCTGGTGTCTTCCTATTTTTACATACACAAGGAAGGGGGTTGGGAAGATAAGGGTGGGACTGCTTGTGCATTACACTTTAGGTTTTGCACAGTAATACCACAATATAAGTGTGTCAGTGTTCTACCCTGTGTGAGAAATTTTGTCCGAATAAAATATATTTGTATTTGCTGTTAAGACTGACCATTCATCCTACAGGCATCCTGTGTATCAAATAGTCTAGTATAAATACACCGGTCTTTGTTTTAAAGCCATTTGTGTCTGTCCTTTTATGGTCTCACTTCTGTAAATTCCTAATCAAGGTAAAACTGCAGGTGATTTTTTTAAGTAGCCTGAAAACTGAAATGGTATTGCTTGCAAAGTTAAACTTAAGTTAAAAGAAAAATAGTCACATGGCGCCAATCATGTCACACTTGACCCTAGGAAAAAATAGCAGATAAGGTTATTTCACTAATGATTTATATCTTATTGTAGCACCTACATAGCTTCTTACTTTTCCTTGAGCTGTTAAACACTAACTGCTGGATAAATCCTATGTTGGGTGCATTGGACAAAGCAAGACTTGTCCTGGTCAGTTTTACACACAGCTGTGCTAAAAGCTACTCAGGCTAGTGCTTCTGCCACTGGGTGTTTGTGGAAAGAGTTTCCTCCCTGTCGCTCCTAGAAGAAACGAAACGCTGTGTGCATGAGCACCTAAGTGGCTGTAGTCTGTATGGCCACAGTCCCATCCAGACAAGCACTGCAGCAATTCCAGGAATGTGAAACTGAAGCAGGGCCCAAGATAACACTGTGTGCATACAACAGAGCTTTTATCTTCCAGCACAGCCTAAGGCACAAGGCTAGTCTTTCCTTGCTCCAAGTTAGTTGCGCTTGTTCCAGCCTTAAGCCAGTCCCTTTTATCCTTTCTCTGAATTTTAGCTAATCATTCTTTAGGGCCATCTCATGCCCTATTTCCTCCTTACACCCTTCTCCCCCATCATCCCTTGCTACAGCAAAGACTCAGCTGATCCCAACCCTAGCTGCTTCTCAGCTCCTATTTCTTCCTTGGAGAAACAAAACTTGACACAGCTTGCTCGCTGCCAATAAGGCATTACACAAGTGCAAGTGGTGACACATACCTAAAGGCATTTTAATCTTTAAAACCATCAGCTATTCTCTGCTTGAGACCAGCAGTTTTACACAAGACTGAGGCCAGATAGAGAACAATATATGTACTGGACTGGTTCAGCTGAGGCGTACAAAAACCAATGCCTTTTTTAAGCAGGCAGCATGCACCCAGTTCTATTACAGTGCAGAGGCACTGTAATTTGACTGATTCAGGGAAGTTGAGTGAAACACAGCTTTCCCATCCCAGTCCTGCAGAAAGGATCCCTACCAGCCCCAAGGACATCCGCTGGGCTGCCCAGATGACCACAATGATAAGGGTTCCCCTATCTGCTTGCAAGAGCAAAGCTTAAAGTTCCAGGACTCCACCTACAATGCATGACATATACTGAGGAGAAAGTGATTTTATGAACTCCAGAGGTTGCAAAATAGAGTCTTTAAATAAGTACACAGAGCACTGGAACAGGACTCAGAAGCCTGTGTTATTTTCCCACCTATGCCCCATTTTCCACAGCCCCTGGATAGGACAGCGATCCTCACTCCTTTTGTAAAGCACTCTGAGAGCTGATGAAGAGCAAAAGGGCCTTGGAGTTAATTGCTGCTTTTCTAGCTTGTGCTCAAAAGGCTGAGAACCAGCTTTAACTACAAACAGCATCTTTCAGAAGGAAAAGCAGCTTCTCCAGAGGAAGTCACATGCAAGTTATTCAAGTCTCAGCACTCACAGCGTGTCCTTGCCCAGGGTACAGGCAGGCAGTTGTTTTGGAAGCAGCTTAGAGGCCTCCCACAGCCCGCAAGGGGGTTGTGCACCACCGCAGCCTGCCGAGCCTCCTCCAGACAGCAGCAGGGCAGCAGTAGTGCTTCAGTCAGAGGAAAAGCCCGCTGGAACTAAAGGGGTAAAAATAACAAACTTACCTCAACGTCCTTTGGCTACAGACAAGGCAAAATCAACGCATTAAGTAGCACCGCCAGCAATCCCAGGGCCTTGAGCTGCTTTGCAGAAGCGGGTCAGAGATCACCCTCCCCACTGCACAGGCTGGAGACTTAAAGCACAAGAAATCAGGGGCAGAGCCAAACATGGAAAGGGGCTTTTTCTGCTGCTGCCCTATTTATAGGGCAGCGGTGTGAGCTCTGGGAGCTCTTATCCCTCATCACTGGATACAGCAACGCAATGCACCTGGGCCGCTTCTCCTGCCAGTAAGAAGCCCTGGCAGCTGCTCTGAGCTTGCAGTGCCTGGTGGCTCTCCCTGGGGCAATTAGTGCCGTGGCTCTGGGCCCAAGGTGACCAGCTAGCCTAGACTTTGACACTTGGCAAGTCTGCTTTCCCAGGCCCCGGCAAACACTTCTCAGCTTGGGCACGCGCCCGTTACTTTTCGGTAGCCCTGAGAGCAGGGAGGGTGTGAACCCCTGCAGGTGCCCCAGCCCCCTGGGGCGCGCCAGCCCGCTCCAGCCCCGCTCTGCATGCAGCCGGGGCAATTCATGCGTTCATGTCAGAGGCGAATCCCCCAGCTGGGACCCCCTGCTCACACTCTGGGACGTGGGACCTGTGGCTGGCCCAGGAGCGCTCATGCCCAGGGCATGGGGAGCCCCGGAGCGGGGGGGACCAGGGTGCCGGGCCGGGGAGCTCGGGGCGATGCTGGAGGCCGGCGAGGGGCCGCAGGGGTCCCGGGAGCCTCCCGGCAGCGCGGGCACGGGCGGTCGAGGTGGGCAGGGGCCGCCCCCGCCCGGCCCAGCCCGGCCCCGACGGGGCGGGCACCTCGCCGGCTGCGCGGCCCCTTTCGCTTTCGTTTCTCCCCGCCGCGCCGCCCGGCTCGGCTCGGCTCAGCCCAGCCCAGCCCAGCCCAGCCCGGCTCAGCCCAGCCCAGCCCGGCTCAGCCCAGCCCAGCACAGCACAGCCCAGCTCGGCTCAGCTCAGCCTGGCTCAGCGCAGCCCAGTTGTCCAGTCCGGCTCGGCACGGCTCAGCTCAGCTCAGCTCAGCTCAGCTCAGTCCAGCTCAGCCCAGCCCAGCTCAGTCCAGTCCGGCTCAGCTCGGCTCGGCACAGCTCAGCCATGCCGCGGTGCAGCGTGGCGGAGGCAAGGCGCTGCGGGGAGCAGTTCGTGCAGTTCCTGCGGGACACGGGCCGGGAGCAGGAGAGCCAGCGCGACACGCTGCGGAGCATCTACACCCAGGAGTTTCGGGCCAGGTGAGAGCCCCGGGCTGGTCTCCCCCAGGTGGTCCCAGCAGCATCGCCCCATCCCCAGCCAGCAGCACCCTGTTCCCAACCAGCAGCACCCTGTTCCCAACCAGCAGCGCCCTGTCCCCGACCAGTGTCGTCCAGTCCCCAGCCAGCATCACCTGCCTCCCCATAGCAGCAGCACCCCATCCCTGACCAGCATCACTCAGGTCCCAGCCAGCATCATCTGCCTCTCCCCAGCAGCACTGCCCAGTCCCCCACCAGCATTGCCCAGTTCCCAGCCAGCATCACCCAGTTCCACCAGGCCAGCATCGCCCCGTCCCTGGCCAGCATTGCCTGCACCAGGGCAGCCAGGCCTGGGACTGGCCCTCTGGGCATGAGGATACCCCCAGGGGAGCAGGCTGGGCCTTCAGGGCTCTTCCTGGTCACCGGGTGGGTGGGATGGAGCAGCATGTGCTCCCTGAGCAGCGAGGAACCGCCTGGGCTCGTTAAACTCCAAACCCAGGGGCTTCACGATCTCTGGGCACGAGGGAAACAGTGCAATGCCGGTGGGGCTGCTTGTCTTCTGCTGGGCTGCGGATGCAGGGAGCAGCAGAGCAGTCCCTGCCGGACACGGGCCCTCCGAGCCCCCCTGCCTTGCCGCGGCTCCCCCCCCAGCGGCACCAGCCGTGCTGGCCCAGAGCAGGGCCCTGTGCAATGTCACCGCTGTTAATCATTGGCCAAGTCCAGGTGCAAGCAGCCAGAAGGTCACAGGGATGTGCTCTGCGGCACGGGACGCAACGCCGCGGGGAGGCAGCCGTCCTGCCGGGTTCAGGAAGTGGCGAGCCGGTGCTTTAGAGATGCCGTCTGTCCGCAGTGGGTACCTCGGAGCTTGGGCTTTGCCAGGAGCTGCCAAAGCAGCTTCTCTCCCGGACGCCCCCTGTGCAGCTCAGCCCTGGGAGCCGACCCTGCTGCGGAGTCCCTGCTCCTCCGGGACATCCTTCTCCGCCCAGCATCCGAGGACAGTGCCACGTCCCTGCCCCACTGCCACCTGTGCACAGGCAGGTGCAGAGGCTGCACGTCCCGTCGGGGCCAGGCAGGGACTCGGCGGCACAGCTGGAATGGCCACGGCACAGCTGGAATGGCTGCGGCACAGCTGCAAGGGCCATGTCACAGCTGGAACAGCCACAACAGCTGGAACGGTCATGACACAGCTGGAACAGGGACAGCACAGCAGAAACAGCCGTGGCACAGCTGAAATGGCTGTGGCACAGTTGGAAGGGCCACGTCACTGCTGGAACGGCCATGGCACAGCTGGAATTGCCACAGCACAGCTGGAACGGCATCCAAGGAGCCTGGCCCAGGGCTGCAGCTTCGCGTGGGGCATCCAGAAATGCCTTCGCTTGCCAGGCCGGGGCCCCTGCAGCACCTGCACCAGCTGTTTGCCATCGTACCGTGGAGTTGCCCAGGACTGTGTGCTGACAACTGCATGCCCATGCTTAAGCCCTGTTTGCAAAGGGACACCCCCCCCCCCCCCAGCCTCTAATCCCACAATATTCAAGCCAAAGCTGGTGGAAAAGCTTGTGAGCCATAGCAGCCTGCGGGGATGCAAGATCTGAGTGGGACCAGTGCAAGAGCTCCAGTCCTTTTTCATCCCCTGGAGCGGAGGGGACTGGCCAGAGCACCCCTCGTGCAGCCTGTGCCGCCCCCGACTTCACCCCTCGCCACCACCCCGTCCCCCTGCTCCCCGGCGCTGCCAGTCCAGCCTCTGCTCTCCCCCCCACGCCGAAATGCTCTCTCCCTCTTACCTGCACAGGACTGACACAAAAATGCCCAATTTCTCCTGCATCTTGTACGCCCTGAAGGTGACCCACCGCGCGCAGGTGCACAAGGTGTCCGTGCACTTCAAGAAGGTAAGGGAGGCCGTGAGCCCGGCAGCGCAGCAGTTCCCGCGCCCGCGCGCCGAGCGCCCTGCTGCCACGGCTGCACTGATGCGGATGCTCCTTGCAGGAGAAGAGGAGAGTGGTGGTGGCGGACCAGTACCGGAGACCCCGAGTGGACGCAGAGCCGTCGGCGTCGGCATCGGCAGCGGGCCAGCAGCCCGGCTCCAGCCTGCACGCCCCCAAAGGCCGCGCCAAGGAGAGGTAGGAGCCCGGCGCCCCGCGGGTCCCGGGGCCGCGCGCACCTCCCCGCACGGCGGCGAGGAGGGAGCCGCGCAGGGCCGGACCCGGCGGGAGACGCTGATCCCCCTGCCCGCAGGGCCGAGTTCATCTGCGGGAAGCACGGGATAGAGATCGTCTCGGAGCACGACCAGGGGGACGGGCACATCCGCTTGCGCGTGGCTCTCGGCGAGCCGCGGACGGCCGCCATCCGGGTGCAGAACGGTGGCGAGGAGCCCGTGACGCTGCTGCGGTGCCGGCCGCTCCGGCCGCAGCGGGAGTTCTCCTTCTCGGACGAGCACGGCGTGACGCAAGGCCAGGCCCTGGCGCTGCATCCGGGTAAGGGCGCTCGCCCGCCCGCCCGGCGCGCTTCCGAGGGCGGCCGAGGCCCGGCAGGCGTCCCCGGGATGCGCGGGCTCCGCCGCTCCCAGCTCTTTGCATTGCAGGCAGCGCCTACCCCATCCAGGTGCGGTGCCTGACCGCCCTCAACGGCTGCTTCCTCGTCACCCTGGTGTTCGAGTTCAGCGCGGGGCCGGGCGAGCCCTTCAGCATCGGGCGCTTCCTCTCCGCCACCGCCCAGAGCCGCCTGGCCGAGGAGCTGGCGCCCTCGGCGCCCTACGAGCCCTACCAGGCCGGCCTGCGGCAGCCGCTCACGGTGCTCACCGAGGAGGGGACGCCCCCCGGCAGGTACGGGCTGCGGGCTCCGCGGCGGCCGCCATGCTCCATCGCGCGCCGTCCGT
The DNA here is from genome assembly GCF_036417845.1 of Apteryx mantelli. Lineage (NCBI taxonomy): Eukaryota > Metazoa > Chordata > Aves > Apterygiformes > Apterygidae > Apteryx > Apteryx mantelli. The sequence continues at coordinate 11,084,443 of NC_090002.1, forward strand.
CCCCGTGCGGCGGCGGCGGCGGGTCGAGGGGGCGGTGAGCAGCGGCGTGCCCGTCTGCCGCTCGGAGGGAGCCCCGCGGGCGCTGCAGCGTGCCTGTCTCCTCCGCCCAGCGACCTGCAGAACGAACTGGAGAGGGAAATCCCGCTGAGCCCCTGCCAGTACCCCAAGAGTCTCAAGGACGCCATCGTGCGCGGCCCCGGCGCCGGCGCCAACCCCGCCTGGGCGGCGATGAAGTGAGTGCTACGGCGGGGCGGCTCCTCGCCGGGCTGCGCGCGCCCCACCTGCTCCCGCCTGCTCCCGCGGCCCCTTCGGCTGAGCCGTCCGAAGGGGAGGCCAAGCCGAGGGGGGCTCCCGGCCCGCAGACCCTTCAGCGGCACGCTGGGCATGACAACCTCCCCGCGCCCTGGCCCCGCAGGTCGTTGCTGGCGGCCCCCCTGCAGCCCGAGAACTACCAGGAGAAGTTCCAGCTGCTGCTGCACCTGGAGGAGATCCAGATGGAGGTGGACATCCGGCGCTACGACATGCAGGACGTGACCATGGTGCAGGACAGGGAGCTGCTGGTCCTCGACGTGCGTACTGGCATGCAGCCAGGGCGGGAGGGGAGCCCGGGCGGCCGGCAGCGCGGAGGGCGCCCAGCGTAACACCGGCTCCGCGGCGCAGGTGCCCGGCGTGGCCGAGAACCGCCCGTCGGTGCTGCGGGGTGACCACCTCTTCGCCAGCCTCAGCAGCGAGCGGGACCGCTCCCCGCTTGTCCAGTACAAGGGCTACGTGCACGCCGTGGAGCTGGAGAAGGTCAGGCTGGGCTTCTCCTCCAAGTGAGTGGTGTCCAGCCCCAGCAGGCGTCGCGGGGCCCCGGCGGCCCCGCGGGCCAGGCAGGAGGACGGCTGGGTGGTGGCGACCACGCTCTGGCCAGCTCCTCGTGCCCTGCTCACACCGCTCTTCCCCAGGCTGCAGAAGAAGTTTGTGAATAACCTGAAGTTCGACGTGACCTTCACCTTCAGCCGGCTGCCGCTGCAGGTGCAGCACCGGGCCGTGGTCCTGGCCATGCAGCGGGGCTTGGCCGGAGTCCTCTTCCCCTCCTCCTCCTGCCAGCAGTCCCTCTTCGACGGCACCTTCCAGCCTCGGTGAGCTGCCGTGCCCTCGCGGCGGGGCGCTGGGGTGGGACGTAGGGGCTGGGGCTGGGCCGGGTGCGCAGGTGCTGCCCGTGCCCAGCTCCTGCTCCTCCAGGTGGTTCGACCAGAAGCTGCAGGACAACGAGGAGCAGCGCCGAGCGGTGACGCACATCGTGACGGGGGTGTCCCGGCCAGCCCCCTACCTCATCTTCGGGCCGCCCGGCACCGGCAAGACGGTCACCATCGTGGAGGCCATCAAGCAGGTAAGGGGCCAGCCCGGAGCACCATCGCGGCGGCCACGGGGCTCTGTCACCTGTCACCTCCTCCCCACGTAGGTATGGACGTGCCTGAAGGACTCGCGGATCTTGGCCTGCGCCCCATCCAACAGCGCCGCGGACCTGCTGTGCCAGCGCCTCATCAAGGACATCCCCGCCCGGCACGTCTACAGGATCATGGCCAGCTCCAGGAGCTACCAGGAGGTGCCTGCAGACATCCGGGTAGGTCTGCGCCCCGTCTCCATCTCCGTCCCCGTCCCCCGGCGAGGGGCGGCCATCCCACCCAACGCCACCTTTCAGCCCTGCTGCAACTGGGACGGCGACCGGCAGTGCTACGTGTACCCGAGCAGGACGCGCCTGGCGCAGTACCGGGTCCTGGTCACCACCCTGGTGACGGCGGGCAGGTGCGAGGGGCCGGACCAGGGCCAAGCGGGAGGGCACGGCGGTCCCGGAGCCGCAGGGAGAGGAGGGGGGAGGGATGGGGCGGCCGGGGCCATCGCCGCTCCCCTCTCCCCCCAGGCTGGCGTCGGCCAACTTCCCACCGGGACACTTCACCCACGTCTTCATCGACGAGTGCGGCCACGCGGCCGAGCCGGAGAGCGTGGTGGCCGTGGCGGGTGAGTGGTGCCGCGTGTGCCCCGTGCTGCCCGGCGCGCCACCACCGCCACGCCGGCGCTGAGCCCTGCCTCTGCCCAGGCATCCTCGCCGCCGTGGACCCGGACACCAACCCCGGCGGGGGGCAGCTGGTGCTGGCCGGGGACCCCCAGCAGCTCGGCCCCGTGCTGCGGTCGCCGCTGGCCGCCGAGCACGGCTTAGGTGAGCAGGGCAGGGGGACAGCACTGGGACCTGCCGTGGTGGTGGTGGTGGTGTCACCATGTGCCATGGCGGTGGTGGGGCCGGGAGTGATGGTGTCACCATGCACCATGGTGGCAGCGGTGGTCCAGGAGTGTTGGTGTCATCACATGCCATGGTGGTGGTGGTGGGTCTGGGAGTGATGGTGTCACCACGTGCCATGGTGGCGGTGGTGGGTCCGGGAGTGACGGTGTCCCCACGCGCAGGCACCTCGCTGCTGGAGCGGCTGATGCGGCACAACCCCCTCTACGCCAAGGCGGACGGCGGGTACGACCCGCGCTTCGTCACCAAGCTGCTGTGGAACTACAGGTGGGGACGGGCAGGGGCCGAGGGACGTCCCGGCCGCATGGGACGGCGGACACATCCCCCCCGCCACCGCCGCCGCCGCCCAGCCCTGCCTCCCGCCGCCAGGTCGCACGCGGCCATCCTCAAGGTGCCCAACGAGCTCTTCTACGAGAGCGAGCTGAAGGCCTGCGGCAGCCACCCGCGCGACACCCGGGGCCTCTACTGCGCCTGGCAGGAGCTGCCCCGGAAGGTGAGGCCGGGCGGGCGCCCGCGGGGCCGTGGCAGCTCCCAGCTCCCGACTCCCGGCTCCCGCCTCCCTCCGCCCCCAGGGCTTCCCCATCATCTTCCACGGCGTCTCCGGGGAGGACAAGCGGGAGGCCAGGAGCCCCTCGTTCTTCAACACGGCCGAGATCGAGGTCCTGCTCGGCTACCTCAAGAAGCTGCTGCAGGGCGGGGGCAAGGGCGGCTGCCCCGCCGCCTCGCCCGCGGACGTCGGCGTCATCTCGCCCTACCGGAAGCAGGTGGGGCCGGGCGGGAGCCGCCGGCGCGCGCGGGGGGGGGGGCTCCCCGCTCCGCTCCGCTTCACGCACCGCTCCGCCCAGGTGGAGAAGATCCGCAAAGCCGTCACCTCCCTGGACGCCGACCTGCGGAAGCTGCCGGACATCGGCCTGCTGAAGGTGCGGCGGGAGGGACGGGGGCGCGGGGGGCCCAGGGCGGCTGCGGCCCGCGCGGGCGGCGGCGCCCGGCCTCACCCCGCCGCGCTGCCCAGGTGGGCTCCGTGGAGGAGTTCCAGGGCCAGGAGCGGCGCGTGGTCCTCATCTCCACCGTGCGCAGCTGCAGCGAGTACCTCCGCCTCGACGAGACCTTCAAGCTGGGCTTCCTCAAGAACCCCAAGGTGCCGCGGTGCCCCGGGGCGCCCGCGTCCCCGCGGAGAGGCCGCGGGAGCCGGCTGCCGCCGGGGTAAAGCCCTCGCTCTTGTTCTTCTCTCCTGCAGAGGCTCAACGTAGCCATCACCAGGGCCAAGGCGCTGCTCATCGTGGTGGGCAACCCTGCTGTCCTCAGCAAGGACCGCCACTGGCGCAGGTAAGCCTGGCTCGGCTGCCTCCTGGCCCTCACCTGCGGCGAGTTTGGGGCTCTCCTGCCTTTGCACGCCAGGCGGGGAAGGGCGGCGCTGGAGCTTCTTGCAAGAGCAGCAACGCACCGAGGTGCTGCCCATGCGCACATTGCACAGTGTTGGTGCTCGTTGCAAGAGCGGCAACGTGCCAAGGTGCCACCTGCATGCCCGTTGCACAGCGTTGGTGCTCGTTGCAAAAGCAGCAACATGCCGAGGTGCCACCTGCATGCCCGTTGCACAGCGTTGGTGCTCGTTGCAAGAGCAGCAACGTGCCAAGGTGCCACCTGCATGCCCATTGCACAGTGTTGGTGCTCGTTGCAAGAGCAGCAATGTGCCGAGGTGCCACCTGCATGCCCATTGCACAGTGTTGGTGCTCGTTGCAAGAGCAGCAACGTGCCGAGGTGCCACCTGCATGCCCGTTGCACAGCGTTGGTGCTCGTTGCAAAAGCAGCAACATGCCGAGGTGCCACCTGCATGCCCATTGCACAGCATTGGTGCTCGTTGCAAGAGCGGCAACGTGCCAGGCAGCCACCCATGCGCCCATTGCTCTGCACCTGCCAGGTTTCTCGCGTACTGCAAGGAGGAGGGCGGCTACACGGGCTACCCCTGCGAGGAGGAGAGCGCGGAGGAGGATGGCCTGGCCACCGAGCTCGACTCCCTCCGCTTGAGCAACTAGCGACCAGGTACGCGAGGGCCGGGACCCGCGTGGCGAGCACCCGGACCCCTGCGCTCGCCCCAGCCTGCAGCGACGTCCCGCTCTCCCCTGCCTCGCTCCCTGGGGGCGTTCAGCGCCCCGGGCAGATGCGGCCCGCATGGGGGGTCCCCGCCGCTGCTGGCCCAGCCCGGCACGGGCAGACGAGTGCCCGCCGTGCCCTGCTGCGCCGTGCTCGGCACGAAGCGGTTTTGGACGGGGCCACGCTCTGCGGCCGACCCGCAGACGTTGCACCCCCGAGCGGCATCGCTCGGCGCACGGAGCTGCAAGGGGCGCGCAGCTCCCACGACAGCCGCATCCCGTTCGCAGACAGCGGAAGGCGGTTTCGGCAGGCCGGAGCAGGAGCGCCCAGCCGCACTGCCCCGGTGCACCGGCGGCGGCTCCGCGAGCTGGCGCAAGCACCGCGGCACGCGCTGCCTTCCCTTCCCCGCAATAAAGGCTTAGAGACAACCGCCGCCTTGGTTTTGCCCGCCCGGCCGCGCTCCGGCCTCCGCCCCTGCTCGTGCCCTTCCCGAACTGCCCCCGGCACGGGAGGGAGCCCAGTGGCCCCCGCGCTGCGGCAGGGCCATGGCGCCCGCGCGGGCTCGGCACCGGGCACTGGGGCCACGGACCTGGCCGAGCTGGAAGGATGCCACGCCAGCAGGGTTGCCACTACCAAAATACCAGTTTGCATTTATTCTCCCAGTTACACAGCTTGATTTACTGGTGCCGAGTCCACAGTCAGTTCAGCCTTAAAGAGCGCCGAGGCCTTACGCTGCTCGAGGGCTGGGAGGAGGCGCTGGCGGGTCCGGGGAGCCGAGCGTTTCAGGCAGCAGCAGGACTCCGTGCAAAGGCGGCTCCACGCGGCTCTGCCTGCGGACCGGCATGGAAACCGCCCCGGCGAGTCCGCGCCGACAGCCAGTGCACGGGAGGGGGCACCGAGCCCGCACCCACGGGCCCTCCGGGGCCCCGACCCGCTCCGAGCCTGGCACGGCCAGGCGCCGACACGCTAGGTTCCTGCTCGGACGTCAGGCTCCCCCCGCGCCGGTGCCGATGCCGATGCCGTGGGCGGGGGACGGGACGGGGCGGGGCGGTCGCCGGCCGCTCACAGCAGCGGGCAGCCTTTGCGCTTCTTGTTCTTCCTGACTTGCAAGCCGGCGCGCGTGGCCATCTCGAAGACCTCCCGCACGCCCTCCTTCGTCTTGGCCGAGCACTCCAGGTAGCCGAAGGCGTTGATCCTGTTGGCCATGTCCCTCCCCTCCTCCGGCTTCACGGGCTCCTAGGAATCACCGCAAGGGAGGCTCGGGAACGTCCCCGAAAGGGGGCAAGAGGCCAGGACGAGCCGGCGCTGGCGGTCCGTGCCCCGGGCGGCGGGGCGGCGGGCGCCCGGCGCGCAGCCCTACCTGCTTCATCTTGGCGAGCTCCCGCCGCGTGTGCTCGTCGTTTCGCAGGTCCTTCTTGTTGCCGACGAGGATGATGGGCACGTTGGGGCAGAAGTGCTTCACTTCGGGGGTCCACTTCTCGGGAATGTTCTCTGGGGAGAGAGCGCGCGCGGGCTCCGCTAAGCCCCGGGGCCCTCGGGCGCGCAGCACCCTCGCCAGCTGGCAGGCTGCTGCCCCGCGGCCCCCCGGCCCCTACCTAGGCTGTCCGGGCTGTCGATGGAAAAGCACATGAGGATAACGTCCGTGTCTGGGTATGAGAGGGGCCGCAGCCGGTCGTAGTCTTCCTGGCCCGCCGTGTCCCAGAGGGCCAGCTCCACCTAGCAGGGAGACCCGGCTCAGCGGGAGCACCGCTGTTCCTACACCGTTCCTCGGGCTCCGGCACACGCGGGGCGGCCCCGTCCGCCAGGCACGCAGCCGCGGCAGGAGCGGGCACAGCCGTGCATCCGGCCACCCCGGCACTTCGGATGGGAACGGCTCCCGTGCTCGCCCGTGGCGACGGTTACCTGCTTTCCATCGACCTCGATGTCAGCGATGTAGTTCTCGAACACCGTCGGCACGTAGACCTCGGGGAACTGGTCCTTGCTGAACACGATCAGCAGACAGGTCTTTCCGCAGGCTCCGTCTCCCACAATCACCAGCTTCTTCCGGATGGCTGCCATGGCTGCAAAAGAGGAGCTTTGGGGCGGGGGGAACAGAGCAGACGCAACGCTCTGGGTTTTTCCCGATACCCCCAAGCCCCTAGCGCAACCGTCCAGCGGCATCACGAGACGACGGCACATCAGCCAACCTGGGCGCCAAGAGCCGGCGTCTCCAGCCCGGGCCGTTTCGGGGCCGAGGGTCTTTCCGGCGCTCCGTTACTCGTGCAATGAGCGGCTTGGCTTGGCTCGGCTCGCCGCCTCCGCTGCTGCACGCTCCTGGACGGCCCCGGTCAGAGGTGCTGCGGGAACAGGTTCGACCGGCCCCGCTCCACCTCCTTGTTGCACCCACCGCTGCAGAGCGTCACTTGTTCGTGGTGATCCACCCCAAAACGACGAACCTCTCCAACTTACCGAGACGCCTGTCTCTTGCCCCGTAATGCAGCTTGCATTCACGGCGCCCCCCGAACTCGCCAAGGGCACGCGGCTGCACTGCATCCCGGCGCGCAGAGGAGCCAGCCGGTGCCTCCGCACCGCAGCCGCTTCGCTCCCACCAGCACCTGCTGCTGCCTGCTCCGACACAGCGGGTGCAGCGGAGCGTCCGGAGCTGAGCGGAGCGGCTGCTGCACAAGCTGCCGGAGAACCACCCAGCCGGCCAGGCTCTGCCGGACCCAAGCCCTCGGGAAACCCGGGGACATGCGGAGAACCGATCCGCATTCCCCGCACCGCCCCTGCCGGCCCCGCTGCCACAACCCCCTCCCGCTTCGGGGCTTTTGCTACCCGACAGGCGAACCGGATTTTTTATGACCTGGGCGTCACTCCCCAAACCGGTTGGTTTTCGGATTATAAATTCCTCGGGGCAGACCCGGTGTCCTGGGTGGCGCCCGGCGCTCCGGGCTCGTAAACAACCCGATTGCGGGCAGGGAGGCTCCGGGCGCCCAGGACGAGCCGCGGGGCCGGGACGGATCCTTGGGCGCACGACGCAGCGAGCTCCCCTCGGCACGGCACGCGGCACGGGTCCGTGCCTTCCTCCCGGCTGGGCCCGGCTGAAGCGCGACACCCGTTTCAGCCCTCGGACGGGTCGCGAGGAACCGTCCAGACGTGCGGTCGCGGCAGACAGGGGAAAAGGCTTGTCCGAACACGGGCCAGAGCCCCAGGTCTGGGCAGGGCACAAGCACATCGGCTCACGAGCCAAAACACCGGTGTTTTACTAACGCCACGGAGCCGTTAACAAAAACAAGCAGCTCGTGGGTGTAATGCGAGAAGAGCCGGGACGAAGGGCCCCGTCCAACCAGAGCCAGCGCTCCTCAACCAGGAGAGCCTCGCGGCGTCAAACACAGCCCCACACAAAAAAGGAAAATACATCTATTTACTTAGATAGAAAATTCCTTTGCCCGCAGCAAACCGGGATTTGCCGCTTTGTTATTCCGCATCTGCGAGACTGCCAGAGGCGGCGAGGCAGCCTGGGAAGCGCCGCTATCTAATCGGCAGAACGCGGGGGGAGGCACATCCGCAGCGCGCGGATGAGCATCCACGGGGACAGACCGCCTCTTTGCAGGCGCAAAAACGAGACCTGCTGGTGCAGGCAGCAGGATCTCCGGTCCCAAATGCAAACAGCCGGAGGCGGCGGGGCACGCAGCACAGCGGCGAGCCCACACCGCGCCGGACACGGGAGCATGACAACTGCACCATGCCGGATGCGGGAACATGATGCCTGCACCGCACCGGACACGGGAGCGTGCTGCCCGCGCTGCACCGGGAGCCAGACGCTTCCCGGAGCTGTGGGACACTCGGCACTGACTCATCAGCACAGCGACTTTTCTCCCCTGCCCAGAATCTCAACACAACTCACTGCGTTACTCACTGGCGCGGCCAGAAATAGCAATCCGAGGTCGGTGTCCGGAGACGGGCGAGGCGGGAGCCTCCTGGCCGCCAGCAGCCCTCTGGGACCCTGGCAGGCCGGGGCCACAGGGACGCGGGACTGGCCGGGCACCTCGCTCCCTCCGGCACAGCCGGACCCGGCCGGTGTTCCTGCAGGGCAGGTTAGCTTCTCCCCGCAGGTGCCGCTTTGTCACCCGGGACGCGCGATGCAAAGGGCCCCGCTCCGCATCGACAGCTCCATCCCCGGACCGCGAGCTGGTGACTGACAGCGGCAAATCCAGGGGCAGTTCAAGGAGGGGAGCTCCACCGAAACTGCCAAATGGCTAAAGCAGCAGTCACCAACGCTGGATACGGAAATGCAGGTTGCAAAGCCTTAACCACCCAGTGCTTTAATAAACGCTGGGGGCCAAAATACTTTAACAAACTAACCCGGCACATGGAGCAACCGAGGTTTTCAGGAGCGAGCAGCATTTTAGGTGCCTAACTTGAGATTTCTTGTGCTTGTTCAGAAGAGCAAAGCCTCAACAGGCAGCCGAGAAATTGCAAAATGGAACAAAATTGCTCTCCTCTATTTTCCAAGCAGCTACTCTAAAGCCATCGCGGTAAAAATAGCAAGGGCTGCAGCATGGCCGTTACAGCGTGAGCCTCTCCCCGCTTCGTGACTCAAGATACGAAGTTCCTGCTGGGTAGGAAATGGGGAACTCCTCTGGAAACAGGATGCATCTTTCATCCAGTTTCTGTTACAGGATCTCAGGAAATGGCAGAGAATGACGTTAACGCTTTGAAGAAGGAATGAAACCAGGGACAGAAACCTTCCAGCCAAACTCTTTTGCCAGACTTGAGCTCCCTGTGCCAGCAGAAGAGTTTGGGGAATTTCTAATTTAGAACAAACTCTGTTCGTTGATAGTCCAGCCCTTCTGCTGGAGTTGTGACGCCACCTACCCGCAAAACCACCCGAATTTCCTTTGGCCGTGACCCTGGCCGCAGACGCAACCCCGGAGCGGGATAACTGGGGTCGTCGAGCTGCGCTGTGCCGCAAGGAGCCCCGCGGAGGCCGGGTCCTGCGCGCAGCCCCGGGCCCAGCAGACGTCCCGCTCCGAACAAAACCTCCTCTCCGAGGATTTGCACGGGATGGCAGAGCAAGGAGGAGGGTCAAGTCTTCCGACGCCGTTTCCACAGCAAGAATCCGATCTTGTGACGCCCTACGCAGCCAGACGAGCTGAAGCCGTGAATGCTTCCCGAGCGATCTTCTCGGCAAAAGGCGGGAGGGCAGACCTGGGGCTCGTGCTCATGCCTTTCCAGGACAGGTTTGCAGAGCCACCACAAAGCGTTTCGTTACAGGCTTGTCGGATTATCAGGAAATACCTCTCCTGTTGTGGCAGTTCTCCCATTGCTCCTCTAGGATCGAAGGTAGCGAGACATTCGGAACAACTGGTCCGACTCCATCGTCTAAAACAACGAGTTAACTCTGTCCCCAAAGCCATTTTGCAACGAGAAGTCAGACTGCTTTGATTTAACTTTTGTTTGGGAAGGAGCTGGGCTAACGTGACCCAAACCAGACTGAAGGCTAGAATAACTTGCACGGCATTTCACCAGATTCCCAAACCCCAAAACTCAGGCCTTTAGTCAAGCCAGCGCAACCTGTAATACAGACGAGACCTAAGAGAGCCCACAGCATCCAAAGAGCATGAAAGACAGCATGAAACCCTAGCAAGGAACACAGAAAATGTTTGCTAACCAGTGCAGCCAGGGACAAACCGTCTCCGCTTCTAAACATGGCTTTGTGCGCGCAAGGGACGGCTGCCACATCCCGAGGCACCGCCGGGCGAGTGCACATCGGGACGGCACGGGGAGAGGCGCGACGGCCGGGGCTGGCACGCGGCCGGGCAAACAACCGCGGCTTGCGGAGAGCCACAAATCAGTGCTGGAGCTGCCAGGGCCCCAGCTGCAACGGACCGGTGGAAGCAGGCAGGAAGGACTTCAGAAACGCAGCAGGAGGAGTAAACTCTCCCTTCACTCCCCAGCCACACAGACCTACAGCTCTAAAACTTGCATGGATTCCCAGCAGAAAGTCCCTTAATTCTACTGTTTTGCAGCAGAAATGGCTTTAGCTAGCATTACTTGCTGGCGTCGCCGGTGCAGTGAGAAAGAAAGTAAACTTCCAAATTAAAATCTAAAAGATAAACCCACTGAGGGGAATTTAATTTGCTGAGCTATCTAAATCATAGCAAAAGTAGTGCATGGCTTCCTGCAGATATCTCAGGTACGAGAGGAATTCTTAAACAGGAGCAGAAAAAAGTTCCAAAGACGTCTCGAAGGGAAGACAGCAATGCCGTGAAACACAAGGGAAACCGGAGCCTAAATTCTGCCATTACGAGCTCCTGGGCAGATCTCAGCTTCTAGACCAACAGTCACAGCGGTACGGGCTGTGGCAGAGCAAGCAACCGCAGTTTCACGTACACGCAGCTGCTGGGCAGGCCACGCCACGCCACGCCGTGCATGTGTACGTGCTGCACGCGCCCAAGCCCACAGCCCTTACTCATGCGAGTAACCATTGCTCACGTTCGTGTCAGAGCCCTGCACCCAGGTACGAACCACACGAGGAGCAGCTCCCACCCGAACCCGCGCTGCCCTCCCGCACCCCTCCCTGCGGGCGTCCGCCTGCACGGCCCTATCTAATTGCATCAGTCTGCAGCGTCTTTTGGAGGGGAGGAGAGCAGGCAGAGGGGAGCTGCGCGGTGGCTTCAAGGCTCTCCCACGAGGATCTGCTGGTGTTCGCGAGCCCAGAGCTTCTCTGCCCTGCTTGCCATCGCTTCCAGAGTTACCAGGCACGCAGCACTAAGGATGAGGAAAGTGTCTTTATATATCTCCTGGGAAAGCTGCCCAAAACTGCTGCTTAAGGCCCAGGCCTGCCATATCCAAAGAACCAGTGACAATCAGAACAGGAGCTCAAACTCAACGCTCAACTCTGAGAGCTTACAAACTGTGTGATATGGTTTCGGCACGATTAGACAGGCTGAATTTTAGAGCACGCTCCGGCCAGTGGAAAGTGGAACGGTCCGGACAGCCCGGGAACAGGAGTGAACAGGCAGCTCGTGTCAAACCCAGAAGAACATCCACAAGCAAAGCAGAGAAAGGGACTTGGGACTGAAGGATTTTAAAGCCCAACAGGGCTTGAAGCAGGCGGCGTGGGAAAACACACGCTTGCTCTCACCGCTGCTAGGGAGAAACCCCAGAGCGGAAGGAATCGCCGCGTGTCCCAGCCCTCCCGGCCCCCCTTACGGCAGGGCCTGCCCCGCACCAGCTGGGGCCCCAGGGAGCATCGCCCCGTGCTTGCTTGGCAGTGGTGACGCTGCGTGTAAGTACCCAGCAATCCAACGTATGAGACAAACATAACCGGGAGCGAGGAGTCTTATTACAACTAATTTACATGTCTTTTGTGGCACGATGGCATCCAAAGAAGCGAAAGCCAGGTGATCACTCTTGAAGCAGTGAATAAACCTCATGTGTGCAAAACACCTCTTAAATTAAACTCACAGGGATGGCAGCTGTGGACTTTTTACATATCACTATGCTAAAGAGAAGCTAACTTTTTATATACAGTTGCTGAACCTATTGGCCTACCTGAAGTGTTTTATTTTAATAGGACACACTGAAAATAATACGAGTGAAAAACGTGGCACACAGTGAGCGAGCAGCGAGGAAAACCCCCATCGGTACACCGAGGTGATAGAGTTCCCTCTTTCTTCCAATTTTCTACTCCATCTGGTACCTACATCATTTTGCCTCCTCCCTCAAGGAGGCCTGTGCTGCCGCCCTTACTTCTTTTTCCAAAGAGCATTATGCCAGCTTGTTATTTTACCTTCCCCCAAAGTAACAGCCCTCCCAGGCTCACAGCAACACAAGTATCTTGCTGAAAGCTTCAAATCACACACCAGGATCTCAGCAAACGCCTGCACTTGTGCAAGGCTTTACTGCCTTTGCCCCAGGGCCAATCAATACTTGCTAATACATTCCTTACTTTTCATGTCGATACTCCTCTCCAGTGTAAACAGCAAGTTACAAGGTAAATCTGGTTAAATGCTTCTGATAACCATTGGAAGAGGGTGACTTGGCTTGTTTTCCACTTGGAAAACATTTCCCTGGAAAGGCTGTATCTGTCAAGAATGTGGATGCAATTTAAGGTCCGTGGGGTCTCGCACAGCCTTTAACTGTGCTCCTTGCAGCTAAGAAAGAGGAGCCGAGTATAAAGTGAAACTGCTGGGCCACCAGAAGACACTTGAAAAAAAGAAAATAAAACACAACTGATACCAATGAAATACAGATAAAACACATAACTGAAGCCATCAGCTTCCTGCCTTTGGTTTCACAACCTAAGCAAACACTTTGCTAGGGATGTGGTGCGGGTGCTGCCCCTGCCTCGTGTGGCTCCTGCTCCGGGCAGCGATGCCCCGGGCAGCGGCGCCGCCTTTCCCGGGCGCCCGGAGGCCGAGGCCGGGCCGAGGGGATTTGGCAGCCGCTGGAAGGACTTGGCTGCCAGACTGTCCGCGCTGGAAAGCGCGGCGCGGTCATGGTTTTGGAATGCTTCCTTGCTCCGGAGACATTACACAACGATCCCCCCCACCTAAACGCTTACCAATGAGCTCGGCAGCACGCGAAGGGAACTTTTTTCCCTTTTTCCGACGCAAACACGGAGTCGCTGCTCAGATGAGGAGGCGGCGCGGGAGGCGGCGCTGGGAGGGGGCCGCCCGGAGCCGGGCGCGTCCAGGGACGGGACCCCCCAGCCTCGGGGGGGGGGGGGAAGAAGGGGGGGGTCCCAGGATGCTCGCCCGCCCCGTCCCGTCCCGTCCCGCCCCCCAGGGCGCCCAGGGACCGGCCTGGCGCGGCTCGGGGGTCCCGCTGCGCCCCGGCCCCGACGGGACCCCGGCCCGCGCCCGGACCCCCAGCAGCCCCCAGACCCTCAGCATCCCCTGGACGCCCAGCAGCCCCCCAGACCCTCAGCATCCCCCGGACCCCCAGCAGTGACCCCAGCCCCCCAGCAGCCCCCCAGACCCGCAGCAGCCCCCAGCCCCCCGCAGCCCCCCTCCATCCCCGTCCTCCCATGCTCTCCGCCCGCACCTCGCTCCGGCTCCGGCCCCGGCTCCGGTCCCGCAGCGCGGCTCGGGCGGTGCCGCCGTGGGGCCGCCCGCGGAGGGGAGGGGACGGGGCGGGAGGGGACGGACGGGGCGGGCCGAGCCGAGCCGGGCTGGGCCGGGCCGGGAACCGCCCGTCGGTGCCGCCCCGGCTGCGCCGCTGCCCCCCCGCGCCCCCCCCGCCCGCCCCTGCAGCCGCGCGCGAGCCCCGGGCGGCCGCTTTTGCGCTATTTCCTCGCGTTTGGAGGATAAACGTCCCGGGCTGCCCCAGGCACCAGGAGCTGAGCGAAGTGGGAGCGGGGCCCCCGGCCGCGGGGCCGGATCCTTGTCCCGGGGGAGAGCAGGAACGGTAACGGATAGGGAGAAAGGGAGAGGCGTTTTTGCGGGCTCGCTGTTTGCTGCCAACCTGTGGAGCCAGCCGGGAAATATTTTTCCCTGTTTTATTGACGCCAGAAAGGGAGAGAAGCAATCACAGCATCCCCCCATTTTTTCGATCAGCTCCAGGAGCAAGCAGACGCTTCCAGGAAGAGCTGAGCTCACCTCACCCACATCCTCCTTCCAGACAGGGCTAATAGCAAAGAGCATCATGTATTGCACTCTCCCGGCAGGAACCTCCATCATCCAAGCACATCTCTCAGGAAAAGCCTTCCCTCCATCAGCATTACCATGGCAGTGCCAAGAGCTGCTGAAAGGCAGGCTCGGCCCTGAAAGGCTTGTCGCCAAAGCAGCAGCTCCAGGGAGAGGAGAGGGGGAGGAGGAGGAGGAGGAGGAGGAGGCCAGCAGCTGAACCCTTCTTTCACCCCGCTGGGTGCTGCCCTGGCTTTCCAGGCTATCTGGCTGCTGGCTACTCCCTATGGAAATGCCCAGGAAGGTCAGTTTTCCCACTGCGCTGGCATGGCGCAGACACGAGAGGGTCACCTCTGTCCCTGAGAGCTCACATCCCCTCTAAGGGGGACCTAGCAGAGCCCCGAGCCCAGCAAAGGGCAGCGGCGGGGGCCAGGATTCGCCAGCCACGCTGCGGCCACTCGCGCGGGAACAAGCCGGCGGGCTGCACCCAGCGCTGCCCTGGCAGGCGGCGGCCAGGGGGGCACCCGTTGCTCCCTGCCACCGCAGGGCGTCTCCGTGACTCAGCGAAGGGAAAGGCAGCTCCAGGGTCCTGGCCCAGACCCAGGCACACAAACTGTTTCTATTTTAAGGGCTTGGAGATGGTTTTTCTTAATTTATCAAGCTCCGGACCAGGGGCTGGCTCCATAGGAAGTGTTCCCAGAGAAAAAAAGGGAACCACAGAGGAAGCTTTAAATGCAACCTCTGCCCAGGCTTCCTTGCCTTTATCCAACAGCTCCCAGCAGTGACCCGGAAAAGCAGAGCCTGTTCTCAGCAACCAGCATCGGAGAGCGCCACTCCGGGGGGACAGGGCTGTGCAAACCAGGACGTGGGAGAACTGGGGGTGCAAGGAAACACGCATGAGCGCTTGCACGCAAGGGGTGAAGTGTGACGGCAGGGACGCTTCCAGCGGGCTGCAGCAGCCTGTGGTCGTGCCCTAGAGGCGCAGGAGGCTGCAGCCAGGATGGGACGCCGGCCGGCGCAGCCTGCGGAGGCTGGGAAGGGGCCCTCCCGCTCCCTCTCCCGCAGAACCTTGGCTCCCGGCGCTCCCCCGGGATTTGCAGCCGACGGAGCTGCCTCCATCCACAGCCGCCCAGTTGGCACGTCCCCTCTCCACCAAAGGGATTCCGCCCTCAGGGCTGACCCGGAGGGAGCAGGAAGGAGATGGGCAGGGAAACCGTCAGCTTTTAGTAAGCCTCTTTTGCAGGAGCCCTGCAAGACGCTGAGGCGGGATGCGAAGCAGCAAACCCTCTATTCGAGCGCCGCAGGAGTCTCCCCAGCCTGCGCAGCGCTTCATGCTCCCTTCAGCACCCGGGATATCAGTAGGTTAAAATCACGCTGGATAGCTTTCACTTCCCATTAAGTGCACCCAGTTTATTTACATCTTGCTGATTACAAGAGACAGACAACATTCACCAGAGGCGACACTTGACAAGTGCTGGCTGCCCCCAGCGACAGCAGGACATGGAGAAACCGCCAGTGCCGCAGTGCGTTTCCAAAACAGGGGCCAAGGCCAGCCCCCCCCCCGGCTGCCAGGATGGCACCCCCACGCTCTGGAAGGGGCGACGCTCGGCAGAGGTCCAGGAAACTCATCTGCCAGGTCAGAGCAGCACGTGGCACAAAACGAGCGGTTCTGCAGAGACCAACTGCTGCTCAGCACCAGCTTTGAGATCATTAAGGAAAGGGAGGGAGTTGTCTTTTTCTTTTAAATCACAGCAAGCAGATTTTATTGTTGGTCTCCAGCCCTCGGCTAAGCAGATCGGTGCCGCACGGTTAAGCTGTTAAGCTTGGCTGAACAGGGCTGCTCTGTGTATAACTGGTGCTCAGCAGTGCCCAAACTAGAACTGACCAAAAATATAGACATATATTCATACATACTCTCCCGTTCCCCAAAACTAACCTCTGAATCTGGGCATTCTCCCACTCATCTTTAATTAATAATAAATAATTGGCTCTAGAAACACAGCAGTGACCCAAGGCATGAGGGGATCTGGTGGGCTGAAACCACGACGCAGCCAAGGGCTGGCGAACGCTGGACAAGTGCAGCAGGCTCGTACCTTTGCAGGTGCCTTCAGTGTGCCGCAGTGACCGAGCACCTGCCGCATCCCCCAAAACCTGAGACGAAGACACAGTAAACAGCTCGGGATGAAGGCCCAAGCAGCCTAGGAGGGCAAGCGCAAAGCCAGGGCGTCAGTCGCGGGGCTCAGCCACTACCAGGGCCACCCGCAGCCTGGTTTCTCCCGTCAAGGCTGCGGGGTTAAGCGTCACCCCGACTGCCAGCAGGAGAGACGGACCGACAGCACTCCGCTCCCGGCCGCGGTGCTGTCCGGATGCGGCGCCCGTCCCAACGGCACCGGTGCAGTAGCAGCAGCTCCAGTGCTAACAGTGCGAGCGTCAAGGGGCGGCGGGGAGCGGAGGAGATGTTTGCAGAGTGAGCACACGCTTGGAGGTACGCGTGCCCTGGCCCCCGCGCGCCCCGCGGCAGCCGCATGCCGCTGCAGCCAGCGCGCCCAGGCCCAGAGGGGAGGTGCGAAGGAGGCACCAAGAAGCCAGGGAGCGTTTAGGCTTTTCACAGCAATCAAGAAAACGGCAACACGAAAACCACCCCCGTAGCCCGGGGCCCCTCTCCTTCCCTCCGCGTGGACTTGACGGCGCGCAGGGCTGGGACGCAGCGGCGGGCAGGGATGCTCGGGGCAGGGGCCCGGGGCACGGAGGCTCCGGGTTTCTTACTCTTCTTGCAGTCGGCTCAGGAAACACGTGCTCCCCGCAGAGGCGGCCCCACGGCAGCTCCGGTGCCCCGCTGGTGTCCGTGCGGGCAGCGCGAGCCCCTCCGCCCCGGCGTGACGGGGCATCACGTGTAGTTACCCGGGCCGCCCAGAGGGATCACGAAGACGGAAATGTCGTCGCCGGAGCCCAGCTTGTCGTTGGCCAGCCGCCAGCCGCGCTCCTTCAGGACCCCCCTGGACCGCACCACCAGCTCCTGGGCCACCACGGTGTACCTGGCGGGGGCAGAGCACGGGGTCAGCAGCGACCCCCGGGCCCCGCGGCCGCCCCACCGGGACGTGCGGCGGCCCCTGGCAAGGGGGGAAGGGGCCGGAGGCTCCCCGGGAGCCTGCCCCAGGCTCACCGGCACGGGTCGTTGGGCTCGTAGCTCGTCAGCACTTCCATCACCACGCCAGCCACCTCCTTGTCGTTGGTGACATCCCAGAGCCCGTCGGTGCCCAGGACGAGAACGTCGTCGGGGCAGTGCTCGTACTGCGTGAGGTCGTAAACCCTGACCTGCGAAGCAGCGGGGCACGACGCGCGGGTGAGGGGCACGGGGGGCAGAAGGGGCTCAGAGACAACCTGGACACGCCGCCGGCCCCGGTCAGAGCTGGCATTGCTCCATGCCGCCGTGCTGGGCGCGCTGGGGATCTGGACACCCGAACCAGCTCCAGGCGCTGCAGGAAGCCTTCAGCGAGGAGGGACTGGGCAGCCAGACTCACCTCGGGGAAGCAGGACAGGAAGGGCTTGATGTGGATGTTGGAGCTGAACACCTTGAGGTCGTGGTCTCCCAGGCCCCGCGTGACCCCAATCGTGGCCATCACCCGAGCCTGGAGAACAGGCAAAGCCAAGACAAAACCTCAGGCCGCTATCTCTGCCTCTCTTCCCACCTGGGAAAACGCGCGCAGTGCTGGAGCTGCCGCAGCACAGCGAGAACAGGCTGGAAACCCCCAGTTCACCGCGGGCAGGTGGAAAACGGCCCCCGCACGTGTGCCAGGGCCGGCGCTGCAGCCCGCTGCAATGCCTGCTCCCCTCGGGGAGCGGCGACCCGCAGCACCCGAGCCCCCCACCGCACGGCTCGCGCCACAGCAATTTACCTTTTTACCTTCCCCATAGATAAGCGGGAACTTCAGGTCATCCTCTTCTATCTTTTTGTAAGCCCTGGTTAAAATAAACCGGAGAGAACGGGTCAGCAGGCAGGTGAAGGCTCTCGGCACCCCGTCGCTTGCTTGGGACGTGGCGAGGCATCCGTCAGGGACCGGAGCCCGGACACCCGGAGCGCGGCGGGCCACGTAGGGGAAGGGCAAGGGCTGGCGCGGCCGGAGCCCGGCAACCACGCGGGAACCAGGGCTCCGTCCCTCGGAGCAGGGTGCCACGCGCGGATCAGCAGCGTTACCAGCCGTTCATGCTTTGATCTCTGTAGAGCATCTTCTTCCCCAGCTCCTTGGGCTGGATCCTGCGGGGAAACTCCAGGTGCGTGAACTCCTTGCCCAGCAGCTCGGGCCTCAGGAAGCCCTGCGGGAGGACGCCCAGGCTCAGCCGCAGCGCGAGGCGAGTGCCCTGCGAGCCGCACGGGGGACGGCCCGGGTGCCAAGCTGCACCACGCAGCACCGGCTCCCCGCTCCACCGCCCGGCGCTGCACCGGTCCCCTCTGCCGAGCAGCTAGGGGCAGCCACGCCAGCACAGAGCAAAACAGGTGAAGCTTTTGCACGGAGAGGTTTGGGGAATAACCAGACCAAAAGGGATCAAAAATGCAAAAGGGCAAATTCTAGGACAAGCTGGAATTTGCCTAGGAAGAGTCAGACCTGCAAAGTTCCCTGGGGCTGCAAAGCTCAGCACAGAAAACAGCATCAGCCTGAGGAAAAGAGCCGCCGGGTCTATTCAGAAAGCACTGCCCCAGCTGCAGCCGTGACGCAGAAAGGGCACGGCGCGAGAAGCGACGCAGGGCACCTTCCCCGAGCGGCAGAGCACAGGGCCCCGTGCCAGGACACCTGCCAGCCCCGGCTCCCGGCGCCGAGCGTCTGCTAGCAGCGTCCAGGCAACAACGAATGCCCCTGCGGGCGTTGAATCCCACCGCGCAGAGCTCCCGCCACGCTCCGCTCGGCAAAGAGAGGGCTTTTCCCGGGGACGCAATGCCTGAACGCCCTTAAAGGTGTTAATCACAGGAGACTTGCAGACCGCGGCCAAGACCTGCTCCTCTAAAACAGCCAGTGCGCCGCGAGCAAACCCTCCGCGCCGGAGGTGGCCCCGGGAACCCTTCGCACCCGCAGCCCGAGCCGCCCCAGAGCGCGGCATGCAGGCACCGGGAGGCAGCGCTGGGAACAGGGGTGCGAGCGGTGCTGGGAAATGGTGATGGAGAAAGAGGGGAGCTGGAAGAAAGGAGAAAGGCCCTCAGGAGCACGGGGTAGGGGCAGTCCCATCCCGGGCACGCTTGGCCCTCGGCCTGCCCTGTCTGGCACGGCCTGCGGGAGAGGACCCTGCTCACGGCCGTTTCCTCCTCCCTGGGCTGTTTGGAAACAGACTGGAGAAGATGGCACGCCTTGGTGTTTTTCCAAGCACGTTCCGAGCCAGGAAAACGCGTCCCGCAAAGCCTCCTCCAGCACGAACGCCGCCTCCCCGCACTGCTGTCGGAGGGGTCTTTACAAGCCGATCAGCCAGCACAGGGCTTTGCCCAGGATGGCAGCAGCAGGGCGCTTCCAGGAAGGAAGCTAGGAGGCAGCCGGCACGCCTCAGCTCCCCGGCTCTCGAGGGAGCAGCCAGGCCAGAAAGCAGGACGCGGCACCCGCGCCGCAGCCTTTTCAGGCGGGCGAGGGGAGAAGGCGCGGGCTCATCCCGCGCGCGCAGCGGCTCCCTCGCAGGCGAGCCCGGTGCTGCCGCTCCACGGCCGGGCGGGACGCGGGTGCCCGGCTCCGAAGGGCGACGCGCTCCCCGTTCCCCCGGCGGGTGCAGGGCGAGATGGGCCGAACGGGGTCCGCGGGATCCCGCCGGGACAGTCCCGCGCCTAGAGCACGGTCCGCTGCGCCAGGCCCAGGCGCTCGGCCTTCGCTTGAGCCGGGCGCCGCAAACCGGGGCTCCCCCGGCCAGCCCGGCAGCGAGTGGAGGCGCTCCCTGCCCCAAACGCCTCTCGCCGACCCTCCGCGCCGGCGGGGCCCTCAGCAGGGCCGGGACGGACGAGCGCCTCCAGCGAGCCGCCGGCTGCGGCGCTGCCCCTTGGTCCCCCAGCGCCTCCCGCGGAGGAGGGAGCCCAGGCAGGGAGCGCAAGGGGCCGGGGAAGGGGGCCGGGAGGCGGTTTAGCAGGGACGCGATTAGAAGAAAGGTCTTTCTTACTAAAAACTGCAGCCTCTGCCTCTCTGTCTCTGGAGTAAACTCCCTGGACATTGGAATGATTTCCCCGTTACGGATGATAATGGCCCTGCAATGAAACATGGAAGGGTGAGGTTAGCGAGGAAGAGGCGGCGTGAGGGGTGGTGGCTAAGCACGGGTCCCGCCGCGCGGTCCACTCGGGGCCGCCCGCCCGCGGCGCGGGGAGCCCGGCACACGGTCCGGCCAGAGCGACGCCTTGCCCTACCGGCTGCCGTCCCGCCGCCCGGCGGAGCCTTCCCCGGCTGCGCTGCAGCTCGCTCCCTGCGTGCCCCTTCGGGGACGCGGGCAGGGCACGCGGGTCGTTCGCAGGAAGGAGGGAGGGAGAGGAAACGGAGAAGCGTGGGGCAGGGGAGCACAGCGCGGAGCGAACCGAGGAAGGGATGCTGCGGGAGAAGGAGCAGCGCGGAGGCTGCGAAGCCTCCTTTAACGGGGAGCCGG
Source organism: Apteryx mantelli (assembly GCF_036417845.1). Taxonomy (NCBI): domain Eukaryota; kingdom Metazoa; phylum Chordata; class Aves; order Apterygiformes; family Apterygidae; genus Apteryx; species Apteryx mantelli. The sequence continues at coordinate 11,105,029 of NC_090002.1, forward strand.
GACCGGGACTGGCCGGCACCACTCGGGGCAGCAGGACGTGGGAGCGAGCGCCCAGACCACGCGTGCCAGCCTCACCGCGGGGGCCGGCAGAGGGGACAGCCTGCTCCTTCGATGCATTAAAAAAGCCTGCTTATGAGAGGCGTTTCTGGAGGCCCTAGGGGACCGAGGATCCGTGTCGACAGCGACGGATGACGCCTCCAGACCATCGCCCAGCTGCCGCACAGGGCTCGACCGGAGCCAGGCGCGTAGCCCAGCTCATCACCGCCGACCTCTGGTCGTGGTCCCACCTCGCTCTGCTCTGAGAACCCCAGGCAGGAAGGCACAAAAGAAGGCACTCCTCCTCCTTCTCCACGGTCCCAGAGCCGGAAGAGCATCCGCCAGCCTCCCATGACTCTACCAAGGCCTGCGTTTGCTGGCACGACATTGGTCAGGGTAAGCTAGCCCTGCAGTAGGTACAGGGCAAGTCAAAACAGCTTCACTCTCAGCGTAAGATGGACTGCCTACCTGGTATTTCTTGTGGGATAAAAACACATCCATGACCAGTTTCAGTAACGCATCCAGGGTAAAACATCTAGGAGTCAAAACCTTTGGGCTGCAAGCTCCCACAGGGCTTGTCCACACATAGATTTGTATCGGTTTTGGTAGAAAACCTGCCCTTTTCTTGGAGCAGTTCATTGCTATAAAACGTGCTCCAAAATTAAAAATTCTTGTGTACGTTTGAATGCTTTGCTGAGGGTGATTTTCACCTCCCAGCTCCCACCCAAGGCCAGTGCTGGCGGCGAGGGCTGGGGCACGACCGAGACGCCCCGCAGAGACGCCGTGGGGAGGGAAGGGAGCGAGCCCCCACCGGCAGAGGTGACCCTGCAGCCCCGCGGGCGACGGCGAGCGCGCCGCGCGCTCTCCTCCGTGCTCGCCGGCCGGCACGCGCGCCCACACCGCCGCGCCGTACCTGCTGTCGCCGGCGTTGGCCACGTAGAACTTGCCCATGAGGTAGACGGCAGCCAGGGCGCAGCAGCCCCCGGACACGTGCTGGGTCGCCCGCTCGCGCTCGATCTGGTCGTCCTGGGGAGACAGACAGCAACAGGCTCGCGAGGCTGCAGCTCGGGGAAAGGCAGGGCCGCCGTCCCCAGGCCAGCCGAGCAAACGTCCAAGCAGCCCAAAATAGTCCTCTGCTGCTCCGTCAGCACCTTGGCCGCTAACGAGGCGAGCGCCTGTTCCGGGGGAGAGGAGCGACCGGCCGGGGCTGCGGCCTCCCCTTTCCCTGCCGGGCTCGGAGCACCTCCCGGCTCAGCACAGGCATGGACGGGCTGGGGGCGGCGAGCACGCGGCCTCGCCGAGGCACGGAGCGGCTGGAAGGAGCAAGACCGGAGGAGAGCAGCTGGGCACTGCTGGAACCAAGCGCGATAAAACCCTCTGCATCCACGCAGAGCCTCCGCGCTTCTCCCCCCAAAAAGCACGGGAGAGCACCAGAGCCAGGCAGGAGCCGCCCTGCTTGGAGCCCTCTCCCTGCAGACTAGGCACCGGAGACAACGCTGAAAGAGAAAGCGAAGCGGATTGCTCCGAGACGATGCCCAGGGGAGCGTCTCTGGGAGAGGGCAGCTCCGCTCGCAGGACTCCGGCGCTTGCTCACCATGTGCTTGAAGGCGTTCTCGATGGCACCGATCACCAGGCTTTCATGGGAGACCACCTTCTCCAGGTGAAACCGCGGCAGAGCGTCGCTGGGGACCTCTCCGTCGTCCTCCACGAGGGGCGCCCGGTTCGGCTCAGCGTCGCGCTGGAGGCAGATGGGAGGCGGGGAGGGGTCCTGCAGGATGTCCACGAGGTCCCGGAGCTGCTCGCAGATGTGCAGGTGCAGCCTCTCGGATGCCATGACAGCAGCACCACTGCCCGCGTGGCCATCAAACAAGGCCCAGTAGTGGAAATAAAAGCCCTTTCCACCCTGGGAAAGAGAGGAAGGTTCAGGGAGTCCTGCAGGGCATCAGGCAAGGGAGCAAACAGGTCGGCGGAGTCCGAGCAGCCAGAGTTAGGGCTGCAGTGAGCAGCTCCAGACAGCAGGACCCCGGGGCTTCGCCTCCGGCTCCCTGGTCCCGGTCCAGCGCAGCGCAGGAGTGACCCCGGCAGCTGATCGAGGGTGCCAGGACGTAACCGATCCCTGGCTTGAGCCTAGTGCTGCATCATGAACCCCACACTGCAAACGGCTTCCTCCGGCAGCTGGTTCCCCCAGAGGTCACGGCACGGACGGGCCAGCGCAACAGACGCCTCCGCAGCCACCGAGGTGCCTGTGCCGGCACGCTGCCTCCCTCGGGCGCCGGCCAGCCCCCGGACGGCCTGGCGAGGAGCAGGCAGCTGGCCCGGGAACCAAGGGAATCCCCAGGCACGCTGAGGCCAGGACTCCCATGTCTCCGCGTGCCCCCGTCTCGCATCCTCTTGCCGGGCATCCCCTCCCAGCCACGGCCGGACGCAGGCAGCGGCCGCGTGGTCCTGCATGCACGCAGCACGGCAGCGCCCGGACTCTCACCCCCTCCAGCTCTCCGGTGCCCTCCTTGGACGGCAGACGACTCCGCGGGCTGGGCCGTCTCTCCACGAACACCACCTCGCAGCAGGCCTGGTCCTCGTTGTGCTGGCTCTTCCCAGCATTTATCACCCTGCCGGAGGGAGAGAGGTGTAAAGGCTCTTGTGCACTGGGCAGTTATTTCAGGGCTTGTCCACAGTTACTCCAGAAAACTGGCTGCTAATTCACTGCCTCTGTGGACACCAGAACAAGGATGTGGACAGGCATCTCTGCTAGGCCCCCCATGCCTCTGGAAGAGGTCACCCAGCAGCAGTTCATCACCACCAGCCCCCTACTCCGTCCCCCCCCGTCCCTGGCGATGCTCTTTGCAGGTACTCCTGCCCCTGTTCTGGGCAGCAGCAGCCAGGAAAGCAAAGACTTCCCAAATCAGTTGGGCCGGATGATCTGCAGGGTGACAGCAGTCCTCTCCCACCGAAACAGCAGGGTCCCGAAAGAACAGCTCTTCAGAGCAGCCACAAAGGGAGGTGACCAGAAAAAGCTATTTGGCTGCAGGAACCCATCTCCCTGCACCTGAAAACTTCCCTGCGTAGCTCAGTCCCAGCCTGGACAGAAGCACTGTTGCTCTGGAATAAGTGGTCGCTTCACAACATTATTTGGAAATAGCTGTTCCTAAGCAGCTCCGAGTGCAGGCAAGCCCTTACAAGGGGCAAAAACCATCTACCGACTGGCAGTTTTCACACAGCAGCTTCAGAGAGACTGGCCAGAGCCAGCCCATCCCTTGCTCTCCCTGGCTACATGGGATGGAAAGAGCAGCTCCCGGCTGAGCCCAGCTGCTCCGCAGGAAGGATGCTCCCACGTAGCGCCCCAAGCAGAGCTATTGCCCGGGAACCTGCACCTGCCTCAATGCACCCACACCAAGCCTGGACCCAGATCCTCAAAGGGATCACGGCCTCATCTGCGTGCTGTGAAACGCAGAGCATCACTCAGAGACCAGGTAGCTCAGAGAAGACAGAGAGAAGGACAGAAGGATGAAACCAGCAGAACTTTCACAAAAAGATTCACATTAACTTGCCAGTTTATGCTGGCAAAGCAGATTTCAGATCTAGATTGCAAAACCTGCTCGTGGGAGGAAGTTGTAAAGATTCATAACAGGATGAGCTCTTTGGGCACGAGTTCTTCAAGTGGTTTGCAGAAAGAAGTCTTGGGTCACAGAGAGAAGACTTGCTGCTCAGCAGAGGGCAGTTTTCACTCTTTCCTTACAGAGTTTGCAAGGTTCCTGCTCCTGGGAGATCAAGCACAGGGTACTCTTACCCCAGGATCTCCTGGGGTGAATCAACATTTCTGAGGGCTCCCAGGGCAATCAGGAAGGCCTATTTGTGCAGAGAGATGCAGGAACAGACTGACATCCGCTGAGCAATAAAGCTGATCTTCAAAGCCCAACATTTCCCACCTGCCTTCAGTTAAGGGTGAAACTCACAGTGAGTAAAAGGAGAAGAGAATCGGGCTGTCAAAGGGGAAGTTGAAATCAGGTCCCTCTCCAAAGACAGCTTCAATTCCTTACTCCCCCTCACATTTCCTGCATGAGCTGGAACAGTTCCTTCACCCCTTAGAGCATCGGTTCCCCATCTGTAACACTGGGTATTTTGCAGATAAGTACAGAAAATAAAAAAGACAGAAGAGCTGGAAATCTTCACCGATGGGTAACAGTGCAAACGCGCACTGATTGCTTGTGCACTGCCAGACATTCAAAGAGCAGGCGTCCTATCCACCACTTTTGGGGGAACAAACACAGCGTATCCCCGACCAGCTTCTACCCAAGTTAGTTTCTAATGATCCCAGCCCAGGGCCTGGTGCATTTCCAATCTGAACATCACCGGGGCTGCAAGTCATCCTCCAGCTGGAGTAAGCACATCTGCCCGGGGTGTAGCACCAAGCGCTCACGTAGGTCTTTGCAGGGCTGGAGAGTCCTTTCAGTGCAGGATTTTGCCCATCCTAATTCTGAAGAGTAGGAAATAGCCAGCACCCCGTTCAGATGCAGCAATGGGGCTGCTCCGAGAGGGGAAACGCACCTGGCCTGCTCCAGAAAAGGTGCCCAGAGGACTTGGCGCCAGCTCAGCGTTGTCTGACGAGGGGAGTATATTTAGAATAGCTATCATTATCTCGGAGCTCAGCCCGAATAACCTTCTTAAAAGCGAGAGGAGCTTTCGTGCCCGACGGAAGCAAGCTGCGCTGGCAGTCGCAAGCCCTCAGGGACCCGGGGGAACGAGCAGCCTCCCGGCGCCAGGGAGGCCGGATCGCGCCCCCCGCCGCCCCCCGGCCCCGCTCACTCGGCGTAGCCCGTGCTCCAGGGCAGGCGGCGGCGGCCGTCGCGGGGGCTCTGCACGGCGCGGCCCGTGTGGTCGTCGGCGCGCCGCAGCTCCTCGGGCGTCAGCTGCAGGAAGGCCGGGCGGCAGAAGGACGGGCCCCCCCCGGCGCCGGGACCGGGACCGGGGCCGGGGCCGCGCCGGGGCTCGCCCGCCGCCGCGGGGGGCTGCGCGCCGCCGGGGCCGGGGCCGGAGCCGGGACCGGAGCCCGGGCCCAGCCCCGCCACCAGGTGCGCCACCGCCGTGCGCACCCGCACCAGCATGCCGGGCCGAGCCGGCCGGGCCGAGCCGAGCCGAACCGGGCCGAGCCGTGCGGATCCCGGCCGCGCCGCCCCGCGCCGCCCCGCCCCGCGCCCCGCCCCGGTACCGGGGCCGGGCTCGGCGGAGCAGTGCGCCGCTCCCCCCCCCCCCTCCGCTCCCACGGGTGGCGGAGAGAAAAGGAGGAAAGGAGAGGGGAAAAAAAAAGAAAAAAAAAGAGGAAAACCAGGTCGTGAGCAGCGGGGATGCCGGAGCGGAGCGGGCGGCGGAGGCCCGGCGCAGGTGAGCGGCAGGCGGCAGCAAGCCCGGCCCGGCCCGCCCCGCCCCGCCCCGCCGCGGCGCGTCCTCCCGCCCGTCCCCTCCCGCAAAGGCGGCGCAGGAGGCCGGCACCGGCCGGCGGCAAGTGCCCTCGCCGGGGCGCGCTCCCGGGAGCGGCCGCTCGTGCACGCGCAGCGGCGCCGGAGGCTCCCGCGAGCCACAGACCCCCGGCCGGGGGTGCAGCGAGCCCTGGGGGCTCTTCACCTGCCGGGCTGCGTGGTTGCATCGCTCCTTGCTGCACGCACAGCTCGGGATCCGCTGCTGCCCGTCCACCGGCAGGCAAGGTCAACGCTGCGCTGTCCGCACGGTTCGCTCCCCGCGCCGCTCCGTGGCACTGCTCCCCAGCTGGGCTGCTGAACATGTCCTAATTTGCTCTTGATCTCTTTTCTGGGCCAAGCCCAGCTGGCAGGTTGGTTTACTCCAAGGTCCCTGGTTAGCAGCGTGGATGCAGGCGTGAACCAGCCTGGCCCCCCCTGCACTAGCACCGCTGCTCCATGCAGGTCCCCCGAACAGGCAACCCCGTGCCAGGTTCTGTGGCATCCGCAATGATGCATTAACAGCAGTGCAAGGACCTTTACTGGCCCAATAGCTTTACAATGCAATAAGTAGAAATCTCTACTTTGCATCTACCTGAAACCAGGTAGGCCAGATAAAAGAGTTCTAATTAAGAGATTTAAAATCTCTTTACATTTCTTGGCATGAAGTCTGGGCAGAGAGAAAGCTGTCAATAAATGAGTTCTCAGTGCCCCCATCACCTGAAATGCAGCTGAGGACCTTTGACAGGGCAACTCCCTGCTTTTCCTGCTGTTAGTCTTGCATTCAGGAGAGAAGCCAGAATTGTGCAGCAGGGCACAGAGTGGCCAGTGAGCGGCATCTCTGGGAAAATCCTCCTTTGGCTGCCAGAGGCAGAAGGGAAGCAGGGAGAGACTTCTCTGCTGAAGAGGCAGGCCCACCCTGCCCACGTGCATCTGTTCCCCTCACTGTGCTTAGTCTGTGGACAAGCACATGGATTTCATACTTGAATCTTCCCTGGGCTCCAGCAAAGTCACCTACTCTGGTGCTACTTCTGCATCCAGGAACAGGTGCTTTGTTGCTCTCCCTTGGTTCATCAGTGAAACCCAACCTACCCCCAGTGGTGCTGGGCTATTAACAGCTGCTGTGGAGGGGCAAGGAGTTAACGTGACAGAGGACTGAGCGCTGCATCTCTCCCTGCTGCCAAGGCAGCTATGGTCTGGCATTGGTCAGGACACAGACGCAGCTGACCCAGAACAACACATGTCCACTAGTTGGGAGCAGAAGATCTGTCGGTTTAGACAACATCACTTGCACAGCCCAGCCTCAGCACTTCCGCATCTCTGGGTTCCTATGACAACAGAAGTCCAGCTGAAAGCCTACAGTATTTGCCAGCTGTAAAGCAAATTAGAGCCTATTTCCTAAAAATCTGTGTGTGCCCCAGTGCTCTCAGTTCCTCAGGGGAACTGTTTCTTCCCTTCCACACAGGGCTTTTTTGCACTCCAAGGTCTGAGCAGAAGCAGAGCTCTTCCTGCCAGCTCTGCAGAGCCCTCAGCACTTTAATCTTCTGCCTTGGTCAGAGCTTTTCACCTCAACTAGACTACTAAGATTGCCCCCAGAGATGCTATTCAACACCCCTAATACCCTACAGCATCTTAACCCCAGCTTCAAGTTACTTATCAGTCTGCCTTTCCAAAGCCTTCATGCACCCCTATCCCCCTCCCCATATCCCCTTGCTAGCTCTTATTTCTGAGGCCTGCTCTCACACCGCTATTTGTAGCTGCTGCCGTGCTTCCTCCCTTGTTTTGCATACACTGCTCACCTGTGCATCCCAGCTGTTGCTTGGCTCTGAGTAATGTGTTCCCTGATAAATGCTTCCCTGCTTCCTCTTTTTCCCTTCCAGCCCCCCTTGTTACAGTTAATGGGGGAAGGAGGGAGAGCCTGGAAGATAGGGCTGATGTGCCCTGCTCTTAGCTTGTGACATAGGTGGGGGCAGGCACCTCTTGCAGCAGGTACGTGTCTACCTCTTCCTTGCATCTTGTGTTAGTGGAGCAAATCTGTTTTCAGAAGCAGAAGTTGTTGTTCCTTATCTTGCTTGTAAGCTGGGGGCCGGGTGGCTGGGCAAAGCTGATCCTGAGGCCTCTGTAGCTCTGTGCAGCTCTAGAGCTGAAGCAGAAGCAGGGGGCCAGGAGGGCTGGGGGCTGAGTCCCTCTGCAGCGGGCCAGGTCCTACTGTTCTGCAGGGGGTAGCGTGGCTCTGCTTGCAGCGTTTGTGTAGCCCTGTGTTGATCTCTCTTTGGTTGATCTGTGGTCACAGGGATTTTCTCCAGCTGCAGAATAAATCAGGTCTAATTTTCAGCTGTCCTCAGTTGTCAGAACGGCTGCTCCTCCAAGCGCCTCTGGGAGCACAGGCAGGTTTTTCCTCTGGAGCTCACGTCCTTCCTAAATGGAAGCATGTGACTGAGCTTTCCATCTGCTGGCTGCCTTCCCCTGAGCGCTGGCTCAGCCCTGCCAGGGCGCGACCGCGGAGCAGGGGCTTTGCAGAGCCGGGCGCCTTGCACACAGGCTGCTGCACCTTCGCCCCTCTCCTTCCCTAAGCAATTTCTCACTGTTAACTATGGTAAACTCTGAACTCCTGTACGAGCTGCTTTGCTACCTGCACAGTCAGAGCTAAGTGAGAACGTCTCACTGCCCAGAGGTTTTGCTCCTCTGCCTCCTCCCTGTGCCTGTGTCCCCTCTGCTCCAGCAGGATCTGCAGGTGTCTTTCCCCAGGCCCTTGCCGCTTCTCCAGCGCACCCTCCTTCAACCCCCTTCCTCACCCTGCTGTCTCGCCCTGCAGCCGCTGGCCTCGGCCGAGGGAGAAGCTGAGGGACAGCAAAAGCTGCAGAGAGACGAGGAGGCGCTGGATGGCGACACAGCCTCTGCTACAGCCCTGCCGGGAGCTGGCCTGCGCCCGGCTTTGCAGTGTCTTGGGCCGGGGGTCAGCAGTTTGCGGTGTTCAGGGGCCTGGGGTGTCCCCAGGTTCCCCAGGGCTGTGGGGCTCGTGGCATCCCGCCACGCAGAGGGCTGGGTGCCTGGACATCTGCGTTGCTTAACTTGTGCAATGGCAACTTATTTGTACAGTCCCCTACGAAGAGCCCAGGAGCCCCACAGAAAACTTCAGATGTCAGCGGCTGTGCCCTGTGCTTTTCCCAGCCCTTGGAGACTCCTGTCTGCTGAGGCCTGTGCTTCCTCTGCCTCCCACGGCTGGCTTTTCTCTGAGAAGATGGTCCTTTTTGTTAGTTCTATGTGACTTCGCTCAGGGCCGGAGGAACTGCCCTGAACTTGGCAGGGGCAGCAGGTACTGGCAGCTCCTTGTGCATGAAAAGAGGAAACTGCTGTGGATGGAGAATACTGACACCAGGACCGACAACCTACTGTCAACCCACTGCCATGATAAGCATCAATTAAAAGCTAATAACACAGGAATTGGGCTCAAGTTATGCTATTTGGCTTCATTCTTGTGCAACTGCTCAGTATTGAGAAAAGTGGAGGTTCATCATTCTAATGGGCTGCTAAGCCCCAAAAGAGGTAGGATGAAGCCAGGGATATTTCTTCTGCATTGTAATGTACTTTCTGGTAAGAAAATATGAAAGAATGACATGTTGGTGGCATTTAAACCGGTACAGAAGTAAATTAAACATCTAGATCATAAAAATACCAGAGGATGTTTTAAAATAGGCTCTTCACAGCAGTGCATTAGTTGACTGCACAGCTTTAGTGTGTAATGAGCAATATATTAATTTATAATTAGTGTAATACAGTGAAGCTCAGCAAATAGCTCTGTATACTCTGGATAATTCATCAACAGAAGAGCAGCTTTTAATGGTTTCCAAGGTTTGCCTGTCCCCTGTAATTGGGAAGTTCAGAATTTATTGTTATTTCTTTTAAGGGATAATTTGATTGCAACCACACATCTTTACTCTGTGTCTGCTTCCCACTCCAGCGCAGGAAAGCCTTCAGAGCACTGCAGCTCGGAGCTCATACGTGACCTCTTTGCAGCTTGTGGTCAGTGCTGGTGCGTATTTCCTCCAGGCTTTTTACCTTCACCTCTTCCTGGTGTGGAAAGGGAGAGATCAGCAGACTAACCTCCTTGAGTTGCTTAGCTTTTTTTCCCCCCTTCTGCTGCTACTGAAATTTGCTCCCCCCTCGCATCACCCTAGGTATCTTCATGCTAAATTCTCCTCTCAAAGGCTTAAAGAGTCTCCCATTCTCGTATAATATCACCTGACACAGTAGAAATACAAAAGGACAATAATAGAAAAATGTATAATAATAAGGATACTTTGAATTTATGGAGCCTGTGGTGGGGATTTTATTTCTTCAGTTTGGAAGCCTAGATCTCGATCTCAGACAATGTAGGAACCTAGAATAGGACTTGTTCCACCAGTGTGACCTCCCTGGAAGCCCTGCCTGGTCTGCCAGCACCCCAATTTCCTGGAGGGCATCTCTTGCACCTCTAGCTGGGCCTCTGCAGCTCTCCTGAGCCACCGCTGTGTCGCCCAGCTGAGAATCTGTAGTTGAAATTCCCTGGTGTAGGCAAAGTCTTATGAAAAGAGAACAAAATCTGCAGTATGGTGTAGTATGTGCTGAGATAGCCTGGAGGCATCAATATGTAGGCGGAGGAACTGGATAAATAGCTTATGTTAATCCAGTGATCCATTGAAAATGTGGGTGTGACAAATCTTTCTATGGAATAAAATGATGGGATCTTTGCTTTTTCCAGCTTCTTTATTAAACTAATCTGTATGCTGCTACCTTTAGCTGTAGATAAGTTGGTCACATTGAGGATTTGCAGAGCTCTGGCATGCCCATCTATCCTGGCTTAACCATCTAACCCGAGCCCTTGTTGTAGCCCCTGAATTTTCTTTCTGATAAAAAGCCAGTTATTCATCCAGAGAGTTAAAGGATACAAAATATTTCCCAAGTATGTCAACAGCCATCCAGTATAAGAGGAAGTGATTTTTTTCTGTGATAAGATGAGTATTCATCACCAGGATTTTCTATTGCAGTTCCTTTCCTTGCCAAACTTGTCTTGTTATGGATGCTAAGAAGTCTTTTTGCTTTCCATGATAAAATTATGGACTATCTGAAGAGTCATATCCGGGAAAAAGAACAATGTAGAAGACTTGCTGGGAAGTCTGACAAGTAAGAAGTTGGGAGGAGGGATATAGGGAAATTGCTATGTTCACTTCCACTGGAATTTAAATGAAATCAGTTTTACTTGCATCTTAATTTTTCCTCTGCATTGAAATGCTGTGATCTGGAAAGCAGCATGTTTGTATTTCTATACCATTACATCAATAAAGACTGATTTTGTGGGCTTCCTTATTGAATAATCTGGCCTAATTTAATTGGAATTTGGCTGATGTGAAAGGTATTTTTGATTGCATTTGCTCTTGATTGCTTCTATTAAAACTTTGTGATCTGGAAAGTAATATGTTTGTATTTACTTTTCACCACAGCAATTGAGACCTGAATTTGCGGACTCTCTATCAACTTACCTGGTGAATATGAACAGCAAATTTAATCTAGTTTTATATTGATTTGCTATTATTATTAAAATCCTCTGATCTGGAGAATAAGGTGCTTGTACTTCCTTAACATCTTATTCCTGGGGTTTGGGTTAGTCTTGCAGAGCTTTTTTCCCCCCTTTCTTCCGAGCAGCCAAGTCCAACTGGAATTTAACATACGATAAATCAAGCTAAGATTCAAGAGACAAGTTTGGGCCTCTGTGGATGGATGGAGAGGGGAAACCTCCCCAGCGAGCCCCGCAGCACCGGGGTGAGCTGGTTTTCCCAGGAGAAATGGGGATAGTGTGGGGCTGGGCAAACCTGGGGCCTGGCGGGGTCGGCCCGGAGCTGGGGCCTCCGCACGGCTCGGGGGTCTGGTGGGCCGAGGACGGGCAGGAGCGGGGACGGGGGCGGCGGCCCTTGCCGGGAGGAGGCTGGAGCTGAAGGGCGAGACGTCTGGGGAAAACGGGGGGGGGTTGGGGCCTCGGCCCCCGTTTCTGGTGCCCGTCGTCGGTGGTGGGACGGCGGCGCCCCGCGGGGATGTGGCGGCGCCGGGCTCTGAGGTGAACGGGGGGGGGGGCGGTCGTGGCGGGACGGCGGCGGCGCCCCGCGGGGATGTGGCGGCGCCGGGCTCTGAGGTGAACGGGGGGGGGGGGGCGGTCGTGGCGGGACGGCGGCGGCGCCCCGCGGGGATGTGGCGGCGCCGGGCTCTGAGGTGAAGCGGGGGGGGCGGCCGTGGCGGGCAGGCGGCGGCGCCCCGCTCCGAGGTGAACCCGTTGGGGGGGGCTGTGGCAGCCGGCAGGCGGCGCTGCGCCCCTTCGCGCCGCCGCGGGCTCCGGGGCCGGCCCGCGCCCCCGCCGCCGCCGCCCGCCCCGCTGAGGCGAGGCGAGGCGACCCCGCAGAGAGGAGCCGAGCGGAGCCGAGCGGAGCGCGCCGCCGCCGCATCCCGGCGATGCCAGGCGGCCGCAGCGGCCCGCGCACCTGGCGCTGAGGCGGCGCTGAGGCGGCCATGGGCAGCGGCGCCCCAGCCCGCGCGCAGGGCGCCGGCAGGTACGTGCGGCGCGGCGCGGCGCGGCGGGGAAGTTTGGGGCGGGCGGCGCGGGGCGGCCGCAGGGACCCGCCGTCGGGGGGGGGAGGCGAGGCGAGGCGAGGCGCGGGGAGCCGGGCGCGGCGCCCCCGGCCGGCGAGGTCCCCGCGCTGCTCCCCCCCCCCCCCCCGCCGCACCCGCCGTGCGGGCGGCCGCCGCGTCCCGCCGCTCCCCTCACAGCCGGGCCGGGCCGGGCCGGGCCGGGTCGGGTCGGACCCCGCTCCCCTCACGGCCGGGCCCCGCCGGGTCGGACCCCGCCGCTCCCTTCAGGGCCGCCGCCGCCAGGCGAGGCGGTGCGGGGAGCTCGCGGTGACAAAATCGTCCCCTCGTTCCCGGGGGGGGGGGGCGAGACCGAGCCCTGCCTTCCCCCGGGGCGACGGGGCCGAGGCCGGGCAGGGGCCCCCGTCAGGCAGCCGCGGGGCGGGAGGCCCCGTCAGGGAGCCGCGGGGCGCGGGTCCCCCTCTCCCCGGTTTCTCCAGGTCCCTCCGCCCTGGCGGACTGGCCTTGGGCTGCAGCGGGACCAGGGCCGCGGCATCGCGCCCAACCGGCCTGTGCCCGCGTCCCTCGCCGGCAAGGCCGGCCCGGCAGCCTGAGCGCTCCGCTCGGGAGAGGGCCCGGAGAGGGTGGCGAGGGTCCTCTTGGGCGGCCGCCCCTGCTTGTGGCGCTGAGCCGCCCGGTGACGCAGTGCGGTTCGGGGGCTCCTGCTCTCGTGCCGGGCCACCCACGCGCCCGTGGCACAAGGCGCCTCCTGCGGAAGCGGCTTGGGCTGCCGCGCGCTCCGCTGTCCTCCAGCGACGAGGCTGCTGTAGCTGCTGGTGACCTTGGGTTTCAACACCCCGATGAGCGGCCGCTTTCTGCCACAGAGAGGTTTCTGGCGCTGGACGAGGCTGGAAGTAGAGCTGACCTTCCAAACGCCAGCAGCGGCGGGGACGTGGGATTCGCTGAGCGGCAGAGCGGGAGTCAGGCCCGCGCTTGGGCTGAACTAAAGTTAAAAACTCTCCCACTTACCTTGGCTGGGGAGGAGGCAGCGCAGATGCTGGAGGGATGATCAAGGAGCTGGAAATAAATCAGCCTAGAGGAGAGCAGGGGAGAGCGTGCCCGGGGGAAGGAGTGCCCTGCCTCTCTGCGCATTTCCCTGCCGCCCGCGTGCCGTGTCGGGGAGCCCATGCCTCGTCCTGTCCTGCTTGGGTGCACCTCCCCGCTGCACCGTCGTCGCCCCCGGCCGGCGGGGCTGCCTTCCGCCGGACATCGGAGGGGCCGGGGACACCGCCGGATCCGCGGGGCTGGACAGCTGTAAGTGTACCCAGAGTAAGAGTTGTGGATGCTAAACGAAGCGTGCGGAAGGGCTCAGCTCAGCCTTGAACCCCGGGGGCTCGGGCCAGGCTTGCTGAGAGATGGCCACGCGCGGTTGCCTGCTGCCGGGTGTCCTCTGGAGCGGAGCCGTTGCTGCCAGCCGCCCTGCGCTGGGCTGGGGGACGCCGCCGGGCAGCGCTGGAGGGACACCGCGAGCGCAGAGTGCCACGGGGGGCAGCAGCTGCTGTGCCAAATGCCGTCAGTCAGCGCAGCTCCGGCTGAGCTGGCTGGCCCTCCCGGGGCGCCTCACCCCCAGCGCTGCTGCGGCTCTGGCTCGCTGTAGCTCTGACTCCTCGGCTTTGCCCGTAATTAAGGATCGTCAGCACTGCGGAGGGCGCTAGGAGTTAGCGGGTCCGGTGGCTTTTACCGATACTCCCTAAGCTGCTGGCGTGGAGGTTGCTGCTGTTGTCATCGGTCTGTGTTCAGAGGATGGGAACGTCTTGCTGATCAGCCTCTCCAGGGACCTCCCAGCCACTTTCGGAGCTTGCAGCTTTCTCCCAGGATGGGCAGCAGCAGAATATCTCGGAGGTCCTGGACCCAAACCCCACAGCCCCTGCAGATCTGAGCGTTTCCTCACCTGCCTGCAGCAGAGGATCCGGTGCTCAGGTGATTTTCCAGCCTCAGGTGAGAAGGGCGATGCCCTCCCTGCCAAGCCTGCCTTGCTGCTTTTGCCCTCCCTTTGCCTGCTGGAGGCAGTGGTAGCAGAGCCGGAGCCTGTGCTGTGCCGTCCCCAGGGGACTGTGGAGGTGTCTCATTGCTCGTTTTCGTGATCGCTCAAGGCTTTCGAGGAGGTGTCAGCTTTTCTGGAGACTCTGCAGCCTCTCAGTGCTGCTGCACTTGCCTGTTGTGCAGCCCACGGAGCTTTGCTTTGGGGCAGGCAGAGGACAGCTTCCCTCCCGGGAGTGTCGTTGGAGAGCACGGAGCGAGGAGGGCAGTGGTCTGGGGGTCCAGCCCTCCCTCTCCTACAAGGGAGGTTTGACTCGGCCACTGCTGTCGCGAGGTTTGCCAGGTAACCGCGTGGCACGGTGGGCGATGCAGTGTCTGCCGCCCCGTATAATTTCACTGATGCAGCCTATGTATCCTTGTGCTTTGTCCTGTTTGGAAAATGGCTAGGGGCTAATCAGTTCCCTGAAGTTTGCAGTTGTCTTGCATTCCCACATGCCAGGGCATTGCTGTGATGGTCTGACTTTTCAAGGGAATAATAAAATAAAATCACCGCCTCCAGTGGGTACTGCAGCATCTCCTACTGCAATCATGGAAATATTTCTGTTCCTTCTGGTCTTTGTATAAGTTTGCTTTCCTCCTCTGTGGCAGGGCCACCTGGTCGTGTGGACCCCTGGGACTGTGCTTTGTCAAGCCAATGGGTGCAGCTCTTTTTACACCAAGCAAAAATGCTGAAGTTCTGAGATGTGCTGAAATAGTATTAAAATAGCTTTCAGAGAGCCAGCAAAACTACTGGGACACATGTGCGTAAAGGCTGATAGTGTTGGAGCTGGACTGGAGAGTGCTTGTGTTATTTAGCATTGAAAACCTGTGAATATGCCAGCCTCCCCCACTCCTTTCGGTTTTTTTTTGGGGGGGGTGTGAAATTTTGCTAAGTATAATTATCCAGCTCATACAGACCTTGGCAAATAATGCTCCAGACTTCCAAAACTCTGAGCATAATTTGGCATGACAGAAAGTCCCTCATTAACACTGCGGGGCGTCAGGCTGCATTCCAAATGGAGTTACAGATGGAGCGGTCCTGGCTGGAGGTTCATGATTTTACATGTGGCTTTAACAAAAAGGGAGAAAAAAAGCCTCTAGATACCAGATCCTATGATTCTGGAAAAATGATAGCTACACTTTAGTGCTGAGATCAGCCTCGTGGCTGTTCATGATTAACCTCTGCTAACTCTGCTAGCACTTTGTCGCACGCAGCTCTGTGCTGTATTTAACAAGTGTGTTAAAAAATTAAAATTGCTGTATGAAGGGTTGAGGTGTGAGAGCAGTGTGATGCTCAGGAGAGTGGAGGTTCTGCGCCGACACGGAGAGATGTCCAGGTGCCTCCTTGCTCTTTCTGCCAAGGGCAGGTTGCTCCTGCTCCCCATCTCGGTCTGCTCTGGCTGCACGTACTTGTGGTGAAGACGCTTTGCGTTGGATGTTCCTTGCACAACGAGGGCCTGATCCCCTGTGGATCGTCCAGGTGTTTTTGCCATATGAATAGCTAGTTGCCCAAGTAGCAGTCCGCATCCCTGGCCTCTTGCTCCGGGAAGCATCCTCTGTGGTGGTGAGATGGGACCGAGGCCCTGGTAGGTGGCCTACCTGGAGCTGGCGCTTTTTTTGGTTGTTTTGCGGCAGGGACGCTTGCCCTGCAGTTTGACCTGCCCCTCCTGTGCTCCTGGAGCAATGAGAGCGCACCGTGTCGGTGCACGTGCATGCAGGGAGAGGCACGGACACCATCAGGGGAATACTCATCTCTGCCACCCTGGTTACAAACGGAGATTTGCCTTCAGAGAAATTCAGGTGCTTTGCAGTTACTTCATGTCCCAGCTTGGAACAGAAAGGCAGAACAACAACTAACAAAAAACATTAATGAAAGATTCCACAAGATTCCAAACAGAAAGTAACAGCATGCAAAGTACCAATATTTTCAGTTAAAATTAAGTGCTTTGACATGCCAGAACACCACGTTTCATTTCAAAATGACATTCCAGACTGAAAAATTTCAAGTCAGACCAAACATTTTTAGTTTGAGTCTCATGATGATGGGTGTTGAAAACTGTCAAAATACCAATTTCTGTGAAGCTGTTTTTCCTAGTGGGAATTTGTGCGTGAGCAAGAGCACTGATTACCTGTACCGGGCTGGGTCTGAGGAGGAGCGTCGGCTCTCGATGGCCAATGCCACAGGGCTGAAGTCTGCTGCCTGCTGAAGTGGATCGTGACTTTTTATACCTCGTGCTTCTTTAAACGCCCACTCAAGCTCTCTGGAAGTTATGCTTCTGCAGTACAGCACAATAGCTTCCCTTGTAGGTATGGTGTGGACAGTGTGGGCTGCATTATTGATACCTCTGTGATTTATTTATGCTTTCTTAGCCATAGCAAACAGCTCAGCCCTTCTGAGCTAAATATAGTGAGCATTGGAAGTGTGTCCTGCGTGTCATGGAGGAGGTGAGAGGGGCACTTGCTTTTTGGCCCAGCCAAGAGAGATTTGGGCCAAAAAACCATTTAGAAGCGAGTCTCACGCCAGCAGGCAGAGCCTCCCCGTGCTGGCTCTGCTGATCTGGACCCTGCTGCGGTGCCTTCCCGCAGGGAAGGGGGCGCTCTGGGGGAGTGGGGACATGCAGTGAACATGCCCCGCAGGGACAGGCGCTGCCGGAGCGTGGGGCCAAGCTGCAGGAGCAGGAGAGGAGATCCGTCGCAGCGGGTATGTGCAGGAGGCATCTCACCTGCCTTTCTGGCCCGCGCCGGAGCCTCCGTTCCCAGCTTGCTGTGGTGCCGAGTGCTGATGCACACACTGCTGGGGCCTCTGTGGATTTACATGAAGGGCCGAGCTGTTCTGAGAGGGCAGTTTACTTTTTCATTGAGGAAATAGTACACATTTTAAGCTGGTATCAGTATCTGCGTGATAGGCTGTGACATCTCTGAAGGAACTATTACAGTGCAGGCCATTGTGTGAAAATCCAGTCTTTGAGGACACTTCTTGCAGAGCAGATTCTGCTGACAGCCCCACCAGCGCTCTGGAGATTGCCTAAATGCATCTTTACGCAGGGGAGTAAGCACAGTCTTGTCACATCAGCTCATGCCCATTTCAAGCAGAGATTGTTTTCTTGCAAATTAAACCAGTCTAATTCATTCTGGAGCTGCAGTGGCTCGGGGCAGGCTCTCGGCACCGGGCTTTGCCACACTTTTGGCATGTGTTAGCGGAGCCGCATGTGGGCGCAGAGCTGGGGGCAGCAACGGAGCTGCATGTGTGCAGCGTGGGAGCAGAGGTGCTGCGATGGAGGGGGACGGGCATCTGCAGAGATCTTGCTAGGGTCCATCTCCCTGACCTCCCCGAGAGCGCAGAGCGACAGGGACTGCCTTGGGGCAGGGCAACACGGTGGCCCCTGCTAGCCAGGCGATGAGCGGGAGCACAGGATGGTGCCCGGTTTGGGGCTGTGCTGTGCCCACTAGCGAAGGGGTTGCGTGGGCACCGCTGCTCTGCAGCCTCCCCCTCCACTCAGCTTCCAAATTTGCCATTTGCTACCACCTGATTGCACCCGTGGCCCCAGGCTTCCCCTGGCTGCCTCATGGCGTCAGGCGTTGACTGTGGTCGGAGGATGCTGCGAGGGCTGGGCAGCTTCCCTGCTTCCCCTCCTGCGTTCCCCGCTCTGGGCCCCGCCAGGCTGCCCCACCTGCTGCTTTCGGTCTGTCGCTCACTTATTAGCAGCGGCACACCAATGCACCGCGGGACCGGCGTGGTGCTGCTCATTAGCATTCAGCACCTCTCTGTGCGAGCACGAATGGTGAGCCGCAAGCTGTGAATAACGAGCGCTGAGATAACGGGAAGCAGGGATGGTGGGGACCGGGCCCCAGAAGGCGAGGGATGCTTCTTGCTGCAGGGCACCAGCCTGCCTCCGTCCCTCCGGCCACCGCGCAGCAAGCAGCCAGGCACAGTGCAGGCAGAGCGGAAATGCCAGCCCTGCCTCTGCCAGGACAGTTCAAAATGCCCCTCTCCCAAATTGTCATTTGTAGATTGCTCGTTATTCGGGTTGGAAAGTCACCACCAGGCAGCCTGGAGGGAGGCATTAGGCGCTGCCGCAGACGCAGGCAAGGGGATCCCGTTTAGTGCAGGTGCCGGGATCTTGCTCTTCGGAGGCAGGTTAGAGAAGAGGTGGGTGTTGTAGTTAGAGGAGGACTGGTCCCTCCTGGCTGCCAGGGCTGGGAAGGGTTTGACGTGAGCTGCCTGGCATGGTGCGTCCGAGGCACAGGCAAGTGCCCTGCTCCCCACAGCCTACACCTGCACCGTCCCTCCGCGGGCCTCTCGTTGCACGGCGCGAGTTATTCGTGGCGGAGCACGGGGAGCGTGCATGTGATGGCTGGGTGCCTTCTGTTTTGCCCTTTCCTGTGGCAGCCTCAGCCTCATCCATAAATATTTGCTCAGGGAATGTGCAGAGCACTGTAACGAAATAATCACAGAGGGAGAAAACAGCATCGGCTGGGAGTGGTTCAAGGTGTGCGCAACAGTCACAGCCTGGCATTACTAAGGACCAACATTTAGTTGTGTTTGAATCATTTGTTTTGTGGAGGATGTTTGATCTGAGCTGCTGTGTGCCAAAGGGAGAGTTACAGCCAGGCCACAGAGAAGAGGAGCTGTGCTGGGACTCCCAGAAGCAGCAGGAGCGGGAGGCTTCCCAGTACCTGCGCTTTGGGGCAGGAAAGGGCTTATTCTGGTTTGCCTCTCCTGCGGGATCCTTGCTGCCAGTTGTTGCACTATGGCATCTCCTGAAATCCCCAAGACTGGCTCCTCTTTGGCAGGGTCTGTAGGCACAGCGGTGACAGCAAGCCCTGTGCCCGGCAGCTCGCCCACGAAATGCAGATGGAGCAGGTGGTGAGGCAGCGGCAGGGACAGGGCTCCTTGTTGTCACCCGGCAGGACTGAAGCAGAGGCAGGAGCGAGACCTGGATGCCGGCGTGTTCGTGCCCTTCCCTGGGCAGTGCTTCGCAGTGTGTTCCTGACTAGGTTGACTATCCCACAGCATGAGCTAGGAAGGTTTTTTTGCCTGTGAATTCTTTTCTTGCATAAAATATGTGTTTTTGTCATTTTTCTGGGTGAATGTCAACATTTTTGGTGACATTTTCTGATTTTTCTTCCAGCTGGGAGAATCAAAATGGAAAGTATCATTTTAAATAAGCGTTTTGGAATGAAACATTTTTCATTTTGAAATGTCAGTTTAAAACAGAACAATTCATTTTGAAATGCTTCAAAACAAGAAATGCCCTTTTACCCCTCAAATCACTTTGTTTTGATTAAAAATGTCAGCATTTTCTGTTCTGGCACTTCATTTCATGAGTATGTTTCAGTGTCTCTGTCTGATTCAAAACAGAACGTAATTTGGAAGACTGTTGAAAATTAAAGATTGCTTCTTTGAACAGCCCCAGCTTGTCTCCCGTTGCCTGGCCGACGCCTCGCACTGCTGCCGCTGCTCCTTGGGTTAATCTCTGGGATGCTCCGAGGTGCCTGGCGGGACAAGGCAGCCAGAGCACCTGGCGCGGCAAAGCTCCCTGCCGGGCTCAGGGCCGTAGGCGCCGCTGCCCCGAGGAAGCGGCATCGGGTGCTGCGACCAGGCAGACCGCGGCCCCGCTGTGCAGGATCAGGCAAGGCCGTGCCGTGCCGCGTGGCGTGGCTTTGCCCTCCCCAGCGTAGCGGGGTCTCTCCTGCTGTCCGAGCAGTGCCGCAGCCTATGGCTTGTGTTTGTGGACGCTCGTTAATAAGTTATGATCTGGCACTGAAGTTTTACAGAGGATGCAGTTATTTGGCCTGGGCCCTGTTAGATAGACCTGCAGGTGATAAACAAGGCCGCAAAGTTGTCGTTTTACCTTGCAGATGCAGAGCGGAGATTTTGCTGTCAAAGCTGTTATCTCTAGTGCTGCTTCTTGCAGAGCCCCAGAGCCATTTCCACCTGCAGTGCTGCGGGTGGTAAATATTACAAGAAAAGTATTTAAAGCAGTGGAAAGTAAAACACTGAATCTTTTGAGGTTTAAATTTTTCCTTGAGGACTTCTGATGAGGTAAAACTCTGCTCCTTCCCAGCACCTCCTGCGCTGCTCTGTGTGCAAGGGCATGGCGCAGTGTGGGAGAGGAGATGCCACCTCTGTGCCGGCGTGGGCAGTGTTTGCACGCTTCAGCTTCGTGTGAGGAGATGCGGAGGTGGGTGAGCACGGATGGGAGGTCAAGGTGCTGTGTAGCCTGATCAGTATGTGCCCAGCCTGGGCACTGGGCAGCCCAAGTCCTGGCCCTGGCTTTGCTGTGGGGCTTTGGATCAAAATCTCAAAGGATTAAGTCCTTCCAGATCCGAGCTCTTCTGTCCATAGCGCTGCTTCTGAAGTTGTTCCCCTCCTTTCCTTTTATCTCAGCTTCTGCATGCACGAGGAAGGTGGGTTTTTTGCTCTGCAGGGTACTTGGATGTGCAGATAGGAGAGGAGCAGACAGGCTGCTTATTATGGGCTCTTGGCTAGCAGAGCAGAGAGTTCAGCCAAGAGCAAAACAAGGTCTGGAGAGAGGTAATATAGTGACTGCTGTGATTTTTTTCCTTGCATAGACACAAAGTAATCCAAATACTCAATACTAACTTCCATTTAGTCGAAAGAAGAAGGTGTTGCTGTGGTCCGGGCGCAGCCCTGGGATGTAGGGGAGCGATGTTCGAGTCCCTGCCAGACTCCCTGCCTGGAACGTATCCATTTTCCGTTGCTGGTCACAGAGAAGGTTTAGGAGGCAGCTCCTAAAAGGGAGTTAGGAGGTAACTCGTCACGCTGGCAGGGTCGGTTCTGTGGCTGTCTGGGGCCCCACATCCTCTGCTCGATGGATGGGAAAGGGGCATCTTTGCCAGGGAGCGCGTTTCAGCCGTTCGTCTCAGTGCCACGACTGCTGCCTCTCCTTTGCTGGCATGCCTCTCCTTTTGCTGCATCACTCTTGGCATGTGGAGCGATAACGGCGCTGTGATCCAGCCCCCGTGCTGTTGTTAGCATGAGTAGCGTTCTGAATTAGTGCATTATTTTAAATACAATTTGGTTGCAACAATTCACTTCCCATTAATGACACTTGACAGCAATTTGTAAATTCAGAGTTTCAGCTGTTACTTGAGTTCGCCTGGAAGCCTCCAGCTGCCAGACAGAGTAGGGCAGGTTGTAGTAATATAAATAGCAACCACTCTGCTGGGTCTAGGCACAGTCTCCTCTCTCTGCTGGCCTGGGCTTTTCCGCAGGCACTTGCTTGCCAGGACGTGGCTGCGCTTCCAGAGCAGCTGGCCCTGGGGAGTGTCCCTGGGAGAGCGGCATTGCTGCTGGCAGGCTGTGCTTCCCACCGCGCCAGTTAATCAGGAAGATAAGCAGGTGAGAGCTAAATGCCAAATCTTGTTATTGGGGGAGCACATGTATGCAAAGATAGTGGACACAATTTTGTGTCTGTGTGGCTTTACAGATTTTGCAAATGTATTGAAAGGAAAAAAAGCGCCAGAACAAGGTATTGCTCTGGGACACCTGGATTCAGTTTCCCACTTAGCCCGTTCCTCTGCTCCCCATGTGTAAATGGCAGTAGCGACACTTGCCTCTCCAAGCTGGTGTCCCCTTGGGATAGCTGCTGGTGCGGTCTGTGTGTCAGTGTGGTGTGCAAAGTGCCCAGCCTGTGAGAGCCAATTTTAGCTCACTTCAAGGGACCTCTCTGACATGAGAGGCAGCGAGAGTACGTAACCCCTATGTGGAGGAGGTGAAAACGATTCGCTGTTAATATACTCTTGCTCTTCTTGGATGCTTTTGGTCCATATTTAGTATTTCTGATCTGCAGTTAATACCTAATTTAATGGGCCTGCTTCTGTTCTCTCAGGAGTAACTCCTCCAAAGCAGGTGGAGTCACACTGGTGTAAAACGGGCAAGCATGGTTATGGATGCAATTATTGGGGAGATTTTGGTGCATGGCGCGTGCTCATGTGCTTGTGAGCACATGTGTTAATGCGTGTGTGCAGATAGGTGCTTTGCTGCCCGATCTGCTCCCGCGCACCTCTGTACCTTCCCCAGGTGTCCTGGTGGCTTGGTCAGTGTGCTGAGCCCGGAGCTCAGCATGGAAATGCTGTCCCTGGTGCAGGGGCCAGCTGAGGCTCGGGGTCGTTCCAGCCGGTCCCAGGGAGCTCAACGTTTCTGACCTCTCCAGTGCAGCCCTTCCAGCAGGTATCGTTATCCAAGCGCTATTTCTCTCTCTCTCCTTTCAGGTGCACTGATGTTTGCCCTTCTGTGTGAAGACCTAATCTATCGGAGGTTGGCAGATGCACAGGTGTTAGCTGCGAAACCCCAGTAAGAGGTGAACATCTCTCCCTTTCTGCTATTGGCATGATGTGGTTTCTGGCCTGCCTTAACAGGCCATGCTGCTTAAGAAATCTGTGTGGCGGGTGAACCCCAGGGCACACGTGTGCTTGCTGCGTGTGCGCCTGTACCTGCCCTGGGGCCGCGGTCATGGTGGGGCCCTGTCGGTCCCCGTCATGGTGTGCGTTTGGGCGCTGAAATGCTGCATTCAGCAGCAGCGGTGTACATGCGTGCTGCCCCTTGCAACTCGCTTCGCAGCCCCCCTTCCTCTGTGCAGCTCTCTTTCTCTTTTTGTTTTTGGTAGAATGAGTGAGAGAGACATACAAAGCTTGAGCAAATGGGTTTTCGTGCTCACTCTCTGCCTTACCACGCTGTGGGGAAGACTGACGCTGGCCTCCACCCACCACAGAAGTCATTCAGGTAGGGGAATTAATATTTAATATGTGAGCCGGGCAGAGCAGGCCAGCGTCGGGGCCAGGGGCCGGGAGGGTGGTTTGCCGGCACGGCCCAAGGCTGTAGCTTCATGTTCTTGGTTTGAGAAGGGTCAGGCTGGCGAACAGGAGGCGGCGTTATTCCTGTGCTGGCAGTGAGGGCGAGTGCTCTGAGCTGGTCCCGCCTGGGGTGCGTGCTGCCCTCGTCTTGCGGTCCTTGCAGCCGCTGTTTGGCCAAGTCGTGTTTCATGCAGCCTTATCGCAAGGTTAGCAGTGGCCTTTGCGCGAGAGCGTAGCGATTGCGTGTCGGTACTCAGGCATGAGCCGGAGCCCAGAGGACGCCCTCCTTGCCGCCAAGGTGTGGGGACAGGGGGATCGCCCCGTCTGGGCAGAGGCCAGCAGCCGGGGAGCCTCTGGCACTGACCTGCCTGTTGGAGGGCGAGGGATAAAGCGCCTCACCCATCGGATCCCTATGAATATCTGAGGGCCGGCTCAGTTCGTTCTCATTTTCCCGCTTCCTGCTCCCGCCTCTTTGGAGTAAGCCTGGGACTGCAGCGTTTTAACTGACAGTCCATGAGCGCTCCAAAAAGCGAGGGCTCTCCCCTTGCGCGCTGTCAGTGCAACCGGGCTTCTCGTGCTGGCCAGCTCTCAAGGTACGGCTCCAATTGCGCTCGGCTTCGAGCTGAGCAGAGCAACCACGGTCTGAGCCGAAAGAGAAAAAGGGCGCGGAGTTACGTAGGCCTCGGACCAGGCCTTACCCCTGAAAGAGTGCCAGAACTTTAACCCTCTTCAGGGATTGCCATCAGAATGCCCGAATGTAGTCTGTGTTTGGAAAAGAGGGTATTTAAGGGTTAATTTGAAAATGTTCTTGCTATTGCCTGACCCCACACCTAACCCCTGTCCCATTTCTGTCATTTTTCCCTGACAGTTAAAGCAGTTCTAATCCTGTAATCCCCATCCTCATTGCTTGAAACCAAAACATATCTTCTAGAGTGACTCTGTCAACCAGCTAGTCAGCAGTTACCTGCTTTACCCTCTTTTTAACCTGTAGCAGGTGCATGAAAAGATAAAACTCCTCAATCATCTCTGGAATTATTTTTGGCGCAAGCTCAGGACTTTCCAGGATGCTGGCGGACCACCTGAGTGATCCATATGCCATCTTGCATGGGATTGCTTGGAGTGAAGCCTTTACTGAAAGTGCTGCCCTGGCTGTAGGGATATTTGTATCAGATGAACCCTTAAGCCGATGGGAGCTCGCTGGGATAGATCGGAGATTTGCAGTGTTTGCAGACGTGTCTGTTTGGTTAGACAGTGCCGGGGAGGTTTCACGTTAGCATCTCGTTCAGTCTGATATCGCTGCCTGTCCGCTGGTGGAGCATGGCTGGGGGACGTTCTTACAAACTGTTGCTTGACAACTCTCCTTGACTTGAAAATCTGGAGGGCCAGGAGCTCTCCTCCTTCTAGGAAGTGTCAGACCTGGAATTAATAAAGCAGATGCTCATCTGAGTTTAAAAGTGCAGATGCCCAAGTGTATTTGTGGGGTGTGAATTATGTATAAGTCTCGCTCTGAACGTAAAAAGACATGCTTATGTATTCATGTGTTCACAGGGAGAGAGGAGGGGTTTTTCACTCACACAGGAGTAATCCACAGTGGACCAAATCTTGTGCTTCTTATTCAAGCAAATTCTAACCTGCAGCAAAGAGGCCATAGTAGCAGCAAATAATTCAAGGTTTGACCCCACCCTGTGTCTCTGCATTAACAAGCTTTCTTTCTGCATATCCTGATATTGTAAGAATTGTGCATATTTGCACTGTCCATTTCTTATTTTCCTGGGCTGTATCTCCATTTGTTCAAACAGTAATTTTTAGTCTGTTGTTGAGGTTCATGGGTTTTATTTTCCTGTTGTCTGCCTGCGCTTCTGCTTCGCTTGGGACAGTTTTTAGCAAAGGTTATGTTTGAAACATACTTTCATCAGGTTATGTTCTCAGTTTTGATGGTATTTTTTCCCCTAGAAAACCTGCAGTCATATTTCTGCAAGTGGAAATGAACTAGAGGTGTGAAACAGGATAGCTCTACCCTTGATGCCTGACTATGAATCTTGGAGATGCTGATGAATTAAATGCATAAAAGGATGTAGACATCCAATGCTTTTGGCCATTTATACCATTGCATTTATTCACAGTTAAAACCAGGTGTGGCACTTAAAAATGAAACATAGCATTTAATTGTGACTATATGGCCACAAGATTTCAGATCCCCAAACTCATGAATTTCTTAAAAAGAAAGAATGCATGCAGATCCTCTTTGTTAGCCTTCCAGGAAAACAATGCATTTTAAACATCTGGCTTTGGAAATAAGATCTAATCACTGATGTTCACCCAACATGTGGAGAATGCTAATGTGTCAAAGCAGAGCAGTGCTTCCTGGTTTATGTGGTTGGATTTAAATAGCCACATGAATCAAGTGCTGAGATCAAGTCATTTGGAAATGGAATAGGAAACTCCTTGGTGAAGAATGATTCACCAGCAATTTAATCCCCCATATAACTTGGTGAGCTTTACCTGATGAGCAAGGCTTGCTTGTCTGGATGTAGCTCCTACAAAGATAGTCCAGCATCTTCAGATAAATCCCTTTAATGCTGGTTATCAGAGCACCACCTTTGCCTTTGTTCACATTCATCACTCAACGTGGAGCAGAAGTAAAGACATTTCGACAGCTAGGATTTGCTATTGGGAAATTAGGTTCTCTGAATGAATGAAGAGCACTGATTTCTGATTATCTTGGAGAGAGATTTACTGGCCAGCATGTCATTGTATGGAGTGAAGACAGTAGCTAGATGGCTTTTATTTGTGAGATGCTTCTGCAAATTCCCCTCTTTGCTTAGGGAGGTGATGTGCAGCCTTTAAATCAAGACAGAATGTTTTTCTAAACCATATTCTCTAGATCAGGCAGAAGCTGTGGTTGAGTGTGTGGGAAGCACCAATCCTGTGCCCTGTATCGCACAGGAAGGCAGATTGCTTGATCGTAGCTCTATCCTCTAGCTGTACTGTTTCCATATAGGTTTCTCTCTGACACACAATGGCAGAATGGTTTAAGCTATTCTCAACACTGTCCATGCATTTGTTTTTCTGCTTGCAAGTTTGAAGAGGTGGGATTTGGAAGAGCTGTTCACAAAGGAGCTTGCACATATGGCGAAGGGGAACATAGTATGATCTGAAGTTTTGATACGACAATGCAGTAAAAAAGCCCTGCTGACATGCACTGATAATGAGCAATAAAAACAGGTCTACTTCTCTCCAAAACCATTTTAAATAATACATGTGTCTAAGGCAGTAGTGATTTTAAGACTTTAATTATTTAGTGAGTATTAGTAGTAGAGTTGTTGCTGGGTACGGTGTACAGATAGCTCACGTTACCGCAGCGTGGGCTGCACGGGGCTCTCCCCCTTCGAGGGGAGGAAGGCTTTCCCTAAAGACCGTAGTGTATGAGCAGAGACAGAGGTGGGGAGGGAGGCACAAAGATGAGAAGTGGCTTGTGGCAAAACTGCAAGATGCACAAGGCTATGCTGTCTCCGAGGCAGAGCTCACCCGAGCAGCCGAAAGAGCTCTGGGTTCCCGTCTCGTCGTGGGGACTGGACCCACGTGCCGCCTTCCAGGTTTCCACCTCCTTTCCTAAGGTGTCACGCAGCCTTTCAGAGGATGCTCTAGACCAGTTTAATGGCACTTTGCTGCCCAGGGGGAAGGTGTTGTGTAGTGGAGGGTTTTGGCATTGCCTGGCAGTTATAACGTGTTAAACTTCTCTTCATTTTACAACTTTCTGCCAGGAAACAGAGCAGTATTTTACATTGAACAAGCGTAGCGGTGCCCACACCTCCCTGAGACAGACAAAATGTGTCATTTCAGGTTGTGCCATAAAAAACATGTTCTGCTGCTCATTTAAAGGTCAGCCAGAGTAGGACAGCATTTTTATTTTATTTTTACATGCAGGATTCAAAAGCCTGGTGCTTTTACAATGCTTTTATGGTTCCATGAGATAAGATTTTTTAAAAGGGTTCCAGTGGGGAAATAACAGTTAAATTGGAGGGAAAAGCATGCCAGCAGCTCTGGAATTTGTCCCGGGCTCTCGGAGGGTTTCCTACTCTCGGTGTTAAACACACCGTCTGATTTGCATTTTTCAGTTGTATCTGATATGAAGTTTCCTGCTGTTCAGCAAAAAAAGAGAAGCACCTGCAGGGAGCTCCGGAGAATCCTGTCGTTCTCCCTACACTTATTCTCAAACTTGTGGGTCTTTCTGCCTAATGTGTGACATAAAAGACCAGCGTAGCATGGAGTTGCTCAGCGGCACGCCATGCCCGCAGCGGCTGCCACAGCCTGGGCAGCCCGCACGGCACCTTCGTCTCCTGTGAGCCCGCCAGTGCGGTGCAGCATGGCCCCAGCCTCAGCGAGGTGCTGTTAATCCCTTTTCCCTCAATGAGGGAACGGTGAAGCCGCTTGCTGACATCCTGGGCTGCGGCTCAGCAGCGGGCCCTGGTCCCAGACCGTCAGCCCTAACGAGGCTGCCAAGGTACTTTGGGAGAATGCAGACAGGCTGCCGGCCGGTGCAGAGAGCTTTCAAAGAGAAAGCTCCCTCTGCCTCCTTAATCCCCCCACTACATTCAAACACAGCCTGCAGCTTTATCGGGAGCAATTACTTGTGGGAAAGCAATCCACCGTGCCCTGCCGCTGCGCTTCCAGCTGGAGCGGGGGGCTTGGTGCCTGGAGGGGTCTGCGCAGGAGAGATGCCTGGGGCAAGTTTCCTGTGTAATTGCTTCCCAGGACAGGCTGTTGGGATGCTCATAAAACCGTGAGGTGGATGAAAGGCTTCCGCAGCCCAAGAGAGGGCCCAGTCCCAGGGCTGCGTGCTGCTCCCCCAGCTCTGCCCATGCGGAGCGGTTGCTGCAGGGATGCGAGGGAGAGGCAGGGCTGTGCATGGCCCCGGGCAGCTGCAGGGACTGGTGCCTGGAGGCTGCCTGACCTCTGCGGTGTGTTGGTTCTTCTTTGATGAGCAGTTCAGGGTCTGAATTCGGGAGCAGAAGCAAGTGCGTGAGCTAGGAACAGCACTGCGGTGGATGATGGCCTGTCAGCCCCCCTGCAAAGTGCTCCTTGTAGTCAACTCTTCCTGGGGCAAGGAGGCAACAGCTCCTGGCACTGTAGTTTGCTGCCTGACCCCATTTATCAGCAGATGCCTGTGCTCTGACTGGCTCAAAGGAAAGCTGTGTGCTTTTGAGGAAAAACAAAGGGCTTTCTGAACATTTCTGTTCCAACAATGGCAGTCACCCTCCACACTCTCCTCACAATGGCAGACGTGCACCTCTGGTGCAGCTGGGCTAATTACAGCCTGTAGCTGAATCCAGCAGGGCTGGAGCACAAAGCACGGGCTTATTAGTAAGAGCATCTCTTGTCTGAGATGGATTTTATCTTCGCCCCATGGCATGCCCAGGGCTGTAGACACTCCCGCTTACATTATAGCCTACCCTCCGGGCGAGGGAAGAGGCAAGTGCTAGCTAGAGATGGGACTGTGCCAGCCTGCTCTGGTGGGAGCTCGTTTCTTGCACCTGCACACTTGCAGTCTGCAAAACTCCTGCAGCAGTTGCTTGGCATAACTTGCACAGATACCGCGCAGGTGCCTGCTGAAGCAAAACAACAGCTCCAGGACGTGTGCCTGTCGGTGCAGGACTCGCAGGCGCAGGCCTCGCTGCTCGGGCAGGCGATGGTGGCAAAGGCATACGGGGGCACAGAGGGTGCTAGGTGGTGTTGGAGCACACGGGTCACTCCCTGAAACCCAGTCCCTCCTGGAACTGAGGTTCTGGGAAACTGTCCCCGCACTGGGTGGTTTCTTGCCTCTGATCACATTGATTCTGTGATGGGAGTTCATTTGCTGCAACAGCCAGGGAATAAGAAAGCTGCAGAAAGCAATCTGCTGAGTGAGAGAGCAAGTCCAAAGCAGAAACTGCCGGGGGGTCCTGCCGTCCGGGGCAGCCGGAGGTGCAAGGGGCGACCTCTCTCTCTCTGCAGGACACAGAGACTGAAATGTCAGAATGGGAAAAACGTTCCTGCGTAGGGCCCTCACCCAGCAACGCAGCCGAACGTGGGGAGCGCGCTGCAGGCAGAGGCAGTGGGGGCCGAAGGGGCCGACCCTGCACTGAGGCTCCGAGTCCTTCAACCCGCATTTGTCGTAGCTGTTGCTGGGTTAAGCCAGCAGCAGCAACAGGAGGAGAATCTAATTTTTCTTTATCTCCCTGCTGCACCTTTTTGAGGAAATTAAAAGGGTTTTGGCATGTTAGTGAACTCTTATTGAACGGCTCTAATGAGCGATTTCTCAGTTCTGCCTTGCTCTCCCTCTGCTGAATCTTTTTAAATTAGCTGAAAATGAGAAGCCAGAGAGCTGAAGTGAAAGGGAGCAGAGGGGATTGTCTGGGCCTTCCTCTTGGGAAGAGCTCTGCTAATGAAGCTTTACAGAGAGACTTTTATAAAAATGAGTCAAAACCACAAATGTGTGCAAGCACTGAAGTTGAAGGTTATAAAACCACTTGTTTAGACAGGGTGGCAGAGGCATGCAGCTGGGGAAGGTGGCTCTCTACACTCCTGGACCGGAGAGCGCGGTGGGTGTGCGGGGCAGGAGAGGGAGAAAAGTGGGGAGAACTCAAATGTGTGGGAGTTCGGGCTGGCGCGAAATACCCGACGAGGGCAGGTCTGCCAGGCTCCTGCGTCAGCCATCGCCTCGGGCCTGCATTTGTGCGGCAGCAAGGCACCAGGATGAGCGTGGTGTTTCGGTGGGCTTGCCCTGAAGCACAAATCTGTGCTCATGTTCATGGTCAGCCAAACCCAAGGACCTCTGCTTATTTCTCAGATTATATGGAAAATCCCATTAACCATGAAAAACAAGGCAAAACACAGCCACGTTTGTTCTGTAATGAGCTGCTTTCCTTTTCACTTTGACCAGAGTCTATCATCTCTGCATTCAGGAAGAGTGGGAACCTTCATTAAAACTGAATTATGATGGCATTTAGAAGGGAGGATAAAATTTATAGCCAGAGATGCTATTACAAAATACTTCCAGGATAGGTAATTGTGTAATTATTATGGGCGGATATGAAAGCAATGGTTCATTAACAGAAAATGACCATGAAATAACAATAAATAAGGCCAAATAAAAGCCCTGGTAATTGCACAGCCCATCCTGCCTGCGTGCCAGCCAGTGCGGGGCCCACCAGCCTGTAGAGCCCAAGCCCTGGTTCCTCAAGGAAGCAGGTTCGGGACTGGCCGCTGTCCTTGGCGTCGGAGGGGGAAGGAGCACAGGGAGGGACGTGGCGTTAGGTGGCTTTGAAATCCTCAGAGTCCTGAGGGTCACAGCGTGCTCTTCCTCCAGTCCCTGCTCCCCACAGCACCGCCTTTCTGCACGAAAGCAGATGTCACCCTGCCCCGGTCCCAGTCTGGTGGCATCGCTGGTGACTGCATCCTGGTTCAGTTCTTGAGTCCTGCCCTCGTTTTATCCCTCGGTAGGTGCTGAGGTACTGTGGGAGCAGGGGAAAACAACTACTTTGGACAGTGAGGCAGGATCCGGTGTTCTTGGCTCTTTTGGCAGCAAGTGGAAGTTAGCAAAAAAAAAAAAAGCGTGTAAAATGTCATCAGGGCTCAGGGGTAACTGATTGGCATAGAGGGCAGCACCATCTTTTATCGCAGCAGTTATGCAGCGACACAGCAACCCCTATGTGAGCTACCAGCTCCAAGGCGCCGTTTGTCAGCTCATCTGTGACTCAGTGCAGGCAAATTCCAGGACTAAGGGGGATATAAATATTTGATGCCTTCCCCTTCCCGTTGCAGTAATTGCTGACCAGCTGGCAATGATGGGAGACCTGTGATGGCCGAGGAGGGGAATTAGCTATTTGGCAAGGCTGCCCTTCTGCAAGTCAGAGCGAGCGGGGCCCCAAGCCCCCACCTTGCTGGCGGCCTCTGCTCTGCAGCCTGGCTGCCTCCACCATCTGCTGCTGTCACTGGTTTTGAGGCAACGGAGAAGCCCCGAGCACAAACTCCTGGAGCAGCCCCCAAGTAATCAGAGCTGCGCCATGCGAATGTAATTAGCAGGTTCAAAGGCAGGGTCGAGATTCAGCGGTGCAGAGCTGAGCCGAGCCTGCAGGCAGGCACCGCTGCGCCGCGCCAGGCAAGCGGGGAGGCTGCACTCGTGCTGGTGTTTCCCAACAGGGAGGTGAAAATGTTGTTGCAAGGCAGAGGAATTTCCCCCTTGAGGCTGAAGAGAGATCCCATTTCCTGAGCTTTCACTTCGGAAGATTAAGAGGCTGGTTTCCAAGAGCTTCTGAAAAGCAGGAGGTGTTTCCTAGCGAGCGTGGGTATTTGATACCTCTCTTTGGGGACCCACGGGCATTTGCCGTGACACAGGCAGGGCTTTGGCCATTCTCTCCATTTTCCTTCTTATGGAAATTGTAGCAGAAATGAACAGGGATTAAACCAGCAGAAAACTGTGGCGCTCCTTCCCTGGGCCTGCATGCTTTAGTGAGTTCAAGAGTGAACGTGCTCCCTGGGATCTGCAGCGCGGATGGTTTGGCTGTTGAATTGTGCAGGACCTCGCCAGCTGGGTAGCTGCTCCTCAGGAGCCGTGTCCTGGAAGAGCCAGGAAAGGCACCAAAATTGCTGTGGCTGGTGCTGCTGTGGGGATTTAGGAGAGGACTTGTGCATGGCCTTGAGTGGCAGAAACCAGGCAGTTGGCTGTGACAGCGCGGTGCGTGCCTGCCTGCACGTGTTTTGGGATGGCGCGTTGTAGGAACACAGCTTCCCTATGCCCCTAGCAGCCTGGCTCCTGGTTACTGTGTAAATCAAAGACTGTTGAGGCACTGGGATGCCTCAGTGTGCAGCTCTGCGCTCACTCCTCCAGTGCTCATTACGTAAGACCTGCAGGGATCACACGCTCTCAGGTCATGGGAATAAAGTCTATCCAGCCCCGTTTGGCTAATTTGTATTGTGGTTGTGTGGGCCATTAGCCAACGAAATTCATTGATTTGTGATGCTAACTAGATTCTAAGCACAGATCCCAGAGGTGATAAGCCAGCGCATCAGTTTTTCTTTCTTCCTTAATATTTTAATGGCACTGGGATGGGGGAACAGCAGAGTAGCCTGGACTTCTGATGAAGACCATGACATTTCTGTGTCACTGCAGGGTGGAAATGCACTCCTAGTTCTCCCTCCCGCTTGCAGGGAATGGAGTGGGATGATTAGATGGGAACATCCCTTTCAGCTGTGACTAGGGGCTGGGGTTGGAGGTGGCATTACTCTGTTTGAAGTCGAAGGCAACACAAGGCACCATCCCCCTCTTGTAGCATCCCATTATCAGCTCCAATTTACTAATGTGCTCATTCATTTCAATAAACCGCTTCCCTTGGCCGTGCAAAAGGCTATTAATTTTGCTCAGCAGGATGGGCGTGAGGGCTGTTAGGACCATGAGCCTGCATGGCAGGGTGTCTGGAGCAGGACCACTGCTCTTCCTCATTGCAGATGGGTGGGGAGAGGCTGGGCTGACCCGTACGTGTGTGTGCAGCAGCCTTGGGGCCTGGTGAAGTTCCTGGGGCGCAGGGCAGCTCTGCCCAAGCCCTGGCTCCACCCGGGCCATCGGCCGCAGTACGTGCTGCTCTAAGCCCCTGCGCTTGGGCTGGCAGAGCTGCACCTCTCCACTGCTCGGCCCTGCTCAGGGGGCTTCCAGGCCGGGACATGGTTGGAGCCCTGTGGCAGCCCCATGTAACCGTGGTTGTTTCCTCTCTCTCAGTGCACGTAGAGCCTGGCACGTGTGAAGTCATTGCAGCTCACAGATGCTGCAATAAGAACAAGATTGAGGAGCGCTCCCAGACAGTGAAATGTTCCTGCTTCCCCGGGCAGGTGGCAGGGACGACGCGGGCAGCTCCCTCGTGCGTGGATGGTGAGTACCCAGCAGTTGGCAAGCCAAGTGCTCGTGCTCCCTACTGACTATATTTTCCCAATTGGTCAGGCTGGCGCGGTTTTCACATGCCTGGGATTAAGGGAGGACTTCAGCCCAGGAACCCTGACTTGATTTCTCTGCATGGATAGGATGCAACTCTCCGACCTGGGCTCGAAGTGAGAGCTCCTGCAATGGAGCAGAGGGGGAGAACAAGCGTTTTGGATCTCTCCTTTGGTGTAGCCACATTATTCCACCCTGTGCAGCCCAGAGGCTGCCTGTACACAGGCACGTTATGGAGCTTCGGGGGTTCGAGCTCCTCCCCAGTGCTGTTGTGCAGCAGCGCTGTTGTGCAGCAGCCCTGTTGTGCTGCTGCTCTAGAGCTGGACCTTGCAGCATCGATCTCTGCGTGCCCAGCTTGCCACGCTGCTGCAGCCTCAGGCACAGACACGGCTCCAACCATGCAGCACCAACATTTGTGAAGAGCACTAAGAAAAACTCAAGCCATATATATTTTATTGAATGTCATCATGTGGTATCACAGTAGAGCCACCAGAAGCAGCTGAAAGCTTCCGCCAGTGCGTTATTGATTCACTTGAGAGCCTATATCATGTGAATGCATTTGTGCACAACACCAAGAAATGACTGGATTAATTCTCAGGGAAGGTTTTCTTTGTCCTGAGCAGCTTTTGCGTCGTCTTTCCCAAAGATAGAGAAGCCCTCTGTAATTATGCACACTGTAGGCATAAATTACAAGAGTTTAACAAAGTCAAGTAGTAATAGACAGTCACTTTGCCTCAGTAAGTGGAGCCTGAAGTAGGTTAGTGAACAAAGCTGTTTTCCCTACTGTTGTCAGGAATGAGGACAGGGCTGATAGCAGGCTTTTTACTTGGGATAGTGCAAGAAAACAGGGCACTTCAGAGGCAAGTGGTGAAATTGGGTCAAATTAGGTCATCTAGCTGACAAGCAGCTCGTCAGGTCCAAGGCAGTCGTTAGGAGGGAGGCAGTGCCTGCACAGAGCTGGTGAGGGGAGCAGAGATCCTCGTTTTTCACAGACCTGCAAAATGGGTGGTGTTCCCACCTGGAGTGTGCCGGAGACGAAAGGGAGGCACCTCCTGTCGTGACGCGGCAGGGGCGGCTCGGATGGCGAAGCCGCTGGCTCTCAGGGCCTGCTGCGCACGGGGGCCGAGGGCTTACCCCAAACCCCGCCGGGCTCGTGGCTTTCCCAGCTCGGCTCCTCTGTCGCAGGGTGGCTGTGCCTGCTCCCGGGGCCCAGACAGCCTGCGTCGTCCCTCCAGGCCTGCTGTCTCCCTCCCCGCAGGTGGTTTTGGCTGCTCCTGACACATCCCTCCTCTCCTTCCAGCCTCCATCGTGCTCCAGAAATGGTGGTGCCAGATGGAGCCCTGCCTCGAAGGCGAGGAGTGCAAGGTCCTGCCAGACTTCTCCGGCTGGAGCTGCAGTAGCGGCAACAAAGTGAAGACGACCAAGGTATTTCTGCGTCGCCGTCCCTCGCGGGCGGCTGTGCCATGGGGCGTGAGGAGCTGGGGCAGAGCTGGAGGGTCCGACAAGCACCGGGCTCAGGCTGGCAGCACGCTGGGGAAATGGGGACACCTCGCTGCCCTTTCTCCAGCCTGGGGCAATCAGATTTTTGCTTCGAAACCCAGGAACATGCCCCAGAGAGTTCACAGGGAGGAAGAGGAGAGCTCTGGCTTCTCCAGGGCACAAGCAATTTGCTACGGTTGTGCCAAACCCAGCAGAGGGGACAGTCTGGGTGCCCACACGCTGGCTGTGCGGGGAGGCGGGCCGGGGTGGAAAGGAGCTCACCTGTGGCAGCAAGGATAGCACGAACACTGAGTCGGTCCCAGGGCTGGTGCCGGCCTGGGAGCTCTTGGCTCAGCCTCTCCCAGCTGCTCCCTGGAGCAGCGGGCTCCTTGTCCCAGCCTTCTGGCACAGCCCTGGATCCATGGAGGCTTTCTGGGATGTCACTGCTTCCCCATCTGAAGCAATCATCTGTGACAGAGAGCTACATGATTATTATTTTCATGGCTTGCTGAATGCCCCAGAGAACAAGGTATAATTAAAATTTTATCAAACTCATTAGTAATTATATATATGTCATGCTTAATCAGTTGCATAATTTTGTAATCATTGTTCACAGTTGAGTGTAATTATTCCGTATGCTTTAGCTTTTCTCACCCCACATACCCTGCTGTAAAATTATTGTATTAAAAAAGTGATGTGGGGATTTTTTTCATTATTGCTATTATTTTTGTGCACAAAAAGCACTTGCGTGCTCAGATGTTTTTATGGGTGTCAAAAAAGGTTCCTCTGGCCTGGCATCCATCACTGACCAGTAATTGCAGCGCTACTTTTAGCTCGTCCTCTTTTTCCCTTCTTTATATTGCTTAATTAATTCTTCCCCCCAGCTGATAACATAACTCAAAGCGTCTGGGGCTTTGCTGACCCTGGGTTCTTCCTGGGACTGTTCCAGTCTGCAAGAGGCCAGAGCTTCTGCTCTTCTCCCTTTTCCAGCAGCCCTGATCTCCTTTATGGCAATCCTCCTAACATCCCTTTTTGGCTTGTTTGCCCTTCTCCCCAGTGAGGCTGCGTCTTAAAAACTCAAACCTATGTTTTCAGAATGACTAGTGACTTTTAATGCCCTGTTAAGCACTAAACCCCAAAAGGAGCTGGATTTCCAGAAAGTTCGAGGCACCTCTCAGTTGCTCTGTGCAAACAGAGCCCGAAAGGGAAGCTGTAATCAAAGCAAGGAGTTCACAAATAATCCATAAGCTGAAATTTGGAACAAGCATCCCATCAAACAAATGCAAAGAGCAAATTATGTTTACATCTGCTGGGACTGTTCACTGATGATTCACAAGTGGGAGAATCAGCTGGATGTGTTAGATAACTTGCCCACTGCAAACAGATTGACCGTTTCCATTAGCAAAGAAGATACCAAACAGACTTCTTCAGGAAAATCATTTCAAACAACAAATAAACGAGAGGGGATCACGATGTCTCCATGGGTAATCCATTAGTGGAAAAGGGAGAATGTGGCTCTCTGAAGAATTTTGTCACAAATTATTTGCTCAGTAGGGAAGGGATTTGGCTGTCACAGGATTAGAACTAATCTATGCAAAACACATCACCAACCTGGAGGGATTGAAAGCCATGACACAGAATATTCTAAGTCACGAGATTTTAAGAAAATAACAGTAATTGGGAGGTCTGTTTATGTCCTACCTGGGTCCTTTGTTTCTTTAGGTGTCTTCTAGATCATATTTTCCCACTTTTTACACAACCAAGAGGGTTGGAAAGGCCTTTCTAGACAAAGCTGAGATTGTTGCATAGGTGTAGGAGTCGAGCAAAGAAACCCAAAGAACTCGTTGCAGGATTCATGACAAAACTGTAACAGGCAGCAGCCTGGAAACCTCGTTCCACTCCATTGAGTGAAGCTGCAAAGGGCAGAGGAGAAGGTAGCAGGAGGGAGTAATGGGAAGCTATGGAAAGGGAGGGCTAGAAGAGTGCAAAGGAGGACTGTGGTCTGTTTGGCAGTGGCATGCACTGCCACTTCCTTATCATACTGTTTGGTTTCTCTGTGCTTTTTCTAAACAAACTTTCCCCCCTTATTTTCCATTCGTCCCTTCCCTTTTGAATGCCGGGATGTAAATGCGGCAGTGCTAGCAGTAGTCAGTGCATGTCCCAGTCCTGGCTCAAGGCTGGGCCGTGTGGCAGAGCATGCGTCTGTCCTCCCCTTCCCTTTTTAGCATTCCCAGTTTGATCTTCACACTGAGCTGTGGTGGATCTGCACTTGGCTCTGCTGCATGTCCCTGATATGTGGATAGCTCAGAGGCCAGGCACAGAGGTTAAATAACTATTTCAAATGAATCTATAACTCCCAAGGCTGTCTTGACAGAAATCTCTGGTCCTACTGTGAAATCCATGAGAAAGGACATTATAATGGATAAACAGGAGCTGAAAACATGAAGGAAAATATATTTAAACTATTCATAGTCTGCAGCGCATGTGAAGCGGAGGGCA
The DNA here is from genome assembly GCF_036417845.1 of Apteryx mantelli. Taxonomy (NCBI): domain Eukaryota; kingdom Metazoa; phylum Chordata; class Aves; order Apterygiformes; family Apterygidae; genus Apteryx; species Apteryx mantelli. Next base: position 11,141,950 of record NC_090002.1, read on the forward strand.
AACATGGCCCAGGATCACAGTAGACATTTCCCAGGGCATCCTGTAGCCTGGTGCGAGGGTGTGGGCTGCACACAGAGAGTGACCGCAAATGTGTGCGGCATCGGTGTGCAGCGTCAGACACAGCCCTGGGTCCTGCGCGCTCTCCAAGATGCAGTCGGGAGCGCTCACCTCTGTAGCGATAAAAGAGAAAACTTTCTGCTCCGTCGCTATCGTGTGCAGTGCCGCCAGCCCCTCATGCCGTGGGTTTGCGTTCCTCTTGCAGTAGCATGGGTTTATTGTAAGGCTTAGCTATTATAATTGTTACTGTAACTTCATTCTTTTACACTGAACTAACACTTAATCCAGATGTGCTGGGTGATGGACAGAGCCAGAGCACAAAGCAGTTGCAACAAGTATCAGAAACATTGGCAAATACGGAAGGAAACAGTGACTTAAATTCCTGTATCTTGCAAAGCGCTGTTCAAAATACTGGATGTTGTAGAGGAAGCAGTTCAGGACATTGGCCGGAGGTGAGAGACACCTTTCTTAGAGCTGTGTGAGCAATAACCCGAGCGTGAAGGAAGCTCTAGCTCGCCCTAATAGCTGAACAGTGGCAAGTGCCTGTCTGACACTTCTCTCCTTTGCTCACAGGTCACGCGATAGTTTCGGTGGCGCTCTGCTGTGGACTCATCTGGTGAGCGTTGCCGTTGTGACAGCCGGGACGTGGAGCAGTGCAACACAGTGCTGATCCTACAGGGAGAGGAACCTTTCATGCTCCGCAGAGCCACGAGCAGCAGGACTTTCCTGGTGGTGGACGGATTACAGCTGTGCTGGAGAGCACTGCGATCCCCCAGCGCTGCACCCCGCTGCCCTTGCTGCTGGGCCTCTGGTGGTGCTCTGTGCCCGCTGCGCCGGAAAGCCGAGGCTTGCAGAGGCCTGACGGTGTCCTGGGCCTGCGTTCCTGGGAACGCTTCTCGTTGCTGTTCGGACCATGCCAGGTACCGATTCAGTGCCGCTGCTGACATCCAGCTTCTCTTAAGGCTACAGTCATGGATCCCGAATGCAGTTGCAAGACTCCTGTCACTCTGCGGCCCCCTTCCCCCTCATGGACACGCTCACTGTGGGCTCATTTTCCCATCCCAGTAAATAAAATTCTCAAATCATATAAGAGCTGTTGACAATTACAGAGAGAGACAACAGTCCCTCAAAACTGGCTTTATTCTTTCATTTAGGTAAAATAATTGCTGTGAGAGTCACCTTTCCCTCATCTCCAAGATCTTGAACCAGTGTCACCATCTGGAAATTAGAACTCAATGTTCATATGCAGTCCTCTCTGCCATTTGAGTCACCGTTTTTAACCCAGATGGGTTCCCAGGAAAAGTTTGCACGCTGTGGACCAGATCCTGATCTTGTTATCCTCGCGTGAGGCTGGGAGGACTCCACTGACATTGGTAGCATTATTTCCTCTCTGCCCCATAATCTAGCCCACGCAACCATGACCCAGCCCCACATGTGGTGAAAGCAGCAGTGCAGCCTGGGCTGTCTGACACCACTCCAGACCCTGGAGATGGTATAACGTAGCCATGGAGCACGCTGCTGGTTTTTTCTTCCTCGGTAATTGCATTAATCAGGGTGTTAGTTTAATATCTGTTCTCTACAGTGCCAGTCCCAGGCACCAGATTACTCCTAATGTTTGCAATAGCGTTTCAGAATAATGCGAGGGGGAACCTTTCTTCTTTCTTCCTGATACAGCATAGACAGCCGTCCAGAGACCCAGACAGACTGAGACAGGCTGTGTTGCATTAATTCAAAGTAAATAAAGGAAAATGTACCATGTCCCAGCAGTGAGCTCGTCCTTTTCCAGGACGTACCGTTGCCCCTGATATTGTAGCTAGAGGGGGAGACAGCGTGAACCCCGTCGTCCCAAATTCCTCCGGGTGCCACCACTGCCGGAGCCTGCCCTGGCTGAGGGACCCGCCGCCGCTGTCCGCGGAGGGGCGGGGGAAGCCGGCGAGCGCAGGTGGCCTCGCCGTTCTGCCCCCGTGCCACTTTTGTTACCCGTGCGCGGGGCCGCTGGGAGATGGTGTTACAGGGCGCTGTTGACTCGGGAGGGTGCATGGATGAAGCCTTGGGAATGAAAATACCCGACGTGCGCCGCCGGGCGTGAGCGGGGCCGGCAGCAGAGAGCAAAGCGGCGCTTCAAAGGGATGCAGGTGTGCTTTGCAGCCGTCGGCCTCTGCACTCCGACTGTGCGACCTGCAGGACTTGTTATTTAAATGTTTTTGTAACGGGGTACATTATACCTGGTTCAGATGTGATGTAAATACCAGACTGTGAAATATTAAAACCATTTTAATCTCTGCAGAAGATCTTGTCATTCAAAAACGAAGGAGGGCTTTAAGAGCATTTTTTTTGCTGAGCAAATAAAAGGTAAAGAGTCTGGTTTGGGAGGGCTCCGTCCTGGCCCGAAGCGCAAGTGGGGAGCACAGCTATCGCTGGTGTTGCCCGTGGGCTGAGGTTTGTACAGCGCCGCTTCCGCCCTCCTTCCCTTTGCGCCACAGCCTCTTGCTGGGGGTCGCAGAGCTCGTCCCGGCCTCCGTGTTCGGGTAGCATGGTTTGGGGCTGGAAGGACACATGGAGTTTGGCATTGTGGGGTGAGGATGAGGGCCTGTTTACACTGCTGTTTGCAGCATCACCTGGATGGGGATTTCACCAGGGCGTAATGCATGGGTGAGTCCGTGCATAGTCCCCCGTCTCCGCCGTTATCCTTCAGGATTGCTGGCAGACACACGCCCTGCAGAGAGCCAGCGATGAGGAGGGGACTCGCATACGTCTCGGGCAGAGAGGTGCCAGCCGCAGCCGCCCCGCGGCTGGGTCCTTCCCGGGGGGCAGGTAGCTCTGCTCTCCGCATCTGCAGGGCTGAGCGTGCTGCCGGCACGACCTGGAGACGGCGTTTTGAACCCGCTACTCCCTGGGGCGTGAGGCATCCCGGTCCACGTCGGAGGGGTTCATCCAGCATCACCGCCCGCTCGCCATCCCCCTCTGCCCCCAGCGGTGCTCTGCACCGGGCACCCTGCGAGGGCTCTTTGGGGACGGGCGGCGTGTTCCCGTCGTGATCTGCTCTATTACATCTTCTCTTTAATAGAGGAATTGTTCCTAGGTTTCATTTTTTATTTTTTACTGCTTCTGTCGTTCTGTAACTGGACTATTATTCCTGCAAAGCGCTAGGAGATACGTTTAATGTGAAAGAGAAGTGACTTTTGTGATGCTGATGAGCTTCCTGCCCTTTGTTTGCCTTAGACTCCCCTGATGTGGTCTCATTTTGCTGTAATGAATGCTGTTTTTCCAGTTCACGTCCTGTATGACTCTCTGGCTCTACAGTGCTCCCCAAGTTGCACTTGCTGTAGTAGTAGAGGTTAGCGCTGACATTTTTCTTGTGTAAAAGACATGGCTGCTCTGAGGCTGAGAAACACTTGCAGCATTCTTAGTGGCTGAAATGCTTAAAATTAAATTTTAGTGTCATCAGTCCAGGGACATCTACACACCAGTTCCCCAATGTATCAAATTGCTTTGTTGGATTTTTCATCCTTTGTGTTTTTGAAGTATGCAGGATTTCGGGTTTCTTTTAATTCCTTCAATGGGAGGTTAAGAGGGAAGAATGTATTTTGAATGAGTCTAGAGATATTAATTCTGTGGAGGCTGATTTACAAGCCATAAAGTATAGGGAAGATCTCTCAGATCCGCTGTTTGCATTTGATATGCTTGTTCGGTAGGGATTTCTGTCCATGATAAATTCATGCCGTATTTACCCCATGGCCTTGGGCTTGCAATTAGGACCAGGAGAGACAAAAGCTGAACAGCAGGGAAAACCTCGTGACAGTGAGGTCTGGTGTATCTGGCAGCACCCTTGCAGTCGAGGAATGGCCATTGCTTGCACCGTTTTAAGCTGACCAGGAGCCTGGGAGCCTTGGGGCGAGGGGTGCGTTAGAGACCCAGCGTTCAGGTGGTGTCAGGCGCGTAGAGCCTCCACCGAGAGTTTGGCTGCTGGCCCGTGCCAGAAATATTGCATCCTTCCTGAATCCTAGCTGGCTCCTGCAACTGCAGCTATTCTCATTATTCGTGCGACTGTCTAATTCTTTGACTCAATAAAATCTTCTGGCTGTGACTTACACTGTCTAATTACATGTTGCATTAAAAAGGCATACTCTTTCATTTAGCCAAACCACAGCGGAGCAGTTTGGGCTATACACAGTGGGCTGATTTTCATCCTGATTTCACTGATGTTGCCGCAGGGATGAATTTACCCATTTCGTTCCACTTCAGCATGCTGAGACTTGACCAAAGACAACCCTCTCCTTTGCTGGTTTGGTCATCAGGTAGCTGTGTATTAGTGTCATGGCCACTGATTTGCTGCCAGCGCTGCAAGAATGTTTGTCCTGTTTATCGGCCCTACATGGCATTCGTCTGCTGTATTATCCAACAAGGGCTTTTGTGTTTTGTCAAGTGTTTGGATACTTTTATTATTATGGTTATTATTATTATTCATTGCATTTCCTGGAAGAGTTTGAGGAGCAATGGACAAAGCCCTGCAGAATATTAGCTTGAGCTTCCAGGAATCACTCCTGGGTGCTTGTACATGCATGGGGGCGATTTGAGGCTTTCCTGCTGTCAGGACATTTGGATCCTGCTGCAGAAGAGTTTCCTGGTGCCCAGGACCTGTCACACTGCAGGCCCCGTCCTGAGTCCAGGAAAATTGGAAGAGCTTAACTGCCCCTTGAGACTGCTTTCCTCTGTCGAAGCGGTGAGAGGAGCCTGGGCCACAAGGTGCAGGAGAAGGGATGCATGGCAGGACTGCAGGAGCCTCCCTCCCTGGGGAAGCAGGGCTAAGATGGACAAAAGATACAGGAAAACACCTTCAGCTTTCTGTAGCTCTCCAGATGCAGAGACATAACTGGTGGGGCATCTTAAAAAGAAACAAATCCAGAATAATCCGCAAGACACTCCTCAGCCTTGAAAAAGAGCACTGGGTAGAAAATGAGAGCAAGCGTGCTTACAGTTAACAGAAATAGGCGGTGGAATGATGTTGTGTTTGTCCATGTGCACACAAATACCTTTACAAAGAGAAGGTCAGCGGACATGGAGATGACATTTGAGCGCTCAGGTATTAGGACGCTCGGGGAGGGAAGCAGAACGTTTTCTGGCTCGCGGGGAGCAGCACGGTGCCGCCGGGACGGGAGGCTTTGCTGTGAACACAGAGCAGTCACGCGTGGTGCGGAGCAGAGGGGTGCAGCCGGGGCGCAGAACCAATGCTCCACTTGCCCCCGGTCGATAGAAGTACGAATGATTAAGTGAACGCTGCCTTCCGCAGCTCCTGGGCGTAATTTCCCGTGGCTCCTGCCCCCCTGTCCGGGCAGGTGGCATGGCTCGGCAGAGTGTGCCTGCAGGGCCGACAGCTCCCGGGACCTGCGCCCGGGGCAGGAGCTCCCGGACCCCACCGCTGTTGTGCATCCCCTGAGCGTCCCAGAGACAAGAAAGAGAAAAGACCAGCATGTGCTGCTTGTGTGAATCAGCTGCTGCTGATTTTTGATTTTGCAATCCAGCTCTCTTCCATCTTGTCAGGGAGCGTGGGCTGTCACTTTGCTGAAGGTCCCATGGTATTTTACTGATCGCGAGCTGGCAGTTCAGCCAGCTCCTGATTTATTGCAGCACAGAAAGGCTGATGCCCCTGCTCCTCATGGCATTGCCAGTGTGCTGAGTTATGACATTTATCCTTCATTGTTAGGAGGATGGATTTTATTGCCCTGCAGACGTACTCTGAAGAGGACCGTGTGTCCTGCTAGAGATGAGCACCAGGACTCGTCCCCCCGCGCGCACGGAGCGATGGTTGCAAGCAGCGAGGCGGTGGGCAGGGCGCACGGAGGGGCCCCTTCTGCCCTGCACCCGGCCGGGACACAGCGTGAGGGATGGGGTTGCCAGGCTGAAAAAAACAGTTTGTTTATTGATTCTTTGTTTACAGCATGAATAATTTATCCAGATGCTCTCAGGTGACATCTTAGAGGAGAAGAGCAGAGGGCTGGGCGAGGAAGGCAGGGCTACACTTTGGTGAATATACAAACATTTTCCCCCTGCCTCTTTGCTCAGCTGAAAGAGACTGGCCTTGTGGAGCCACAGATCCCTTGGGAGTGGTGCCTCCGACCCCCCCTGCTATTTGCATGAAAAAATTGTCGCTTCCCCCTCGGTGAGGAAGAGTTGGGACCCTGCGGGGTGCCCCCTTGCCCGCAGACCCCCACCCCATCCTGAGGAGCCGGCAGCTCCCGGGGAGAGGAGCAGGCAGCACTGGACACACTATGCACGCGAGCACGGGTTCAGAGGTGCCGTGCACACTGTGCATGCAAATGTGGTTTCAGAGGTGCCCACCGTGCATGCAGACACAGGTTCAGAGGCACCTGCTTGCCTGCGGTCCACGGGGCACGCAGGCTGTGGCAGTGCCCTCCTGCCCGGGGCTGGGAAGGGTTAAGCGGCGTGGTTCAGGGCAGCTGGGGGCAATAGACAATCTGGCCCTGAGATGACTTAAACGATGGAGGCAGGGGGCAGTGGGTGCTGGTGAAGGGTGAATGCTGTGGGGAAGGAGATGCTCTCAGCTTTCTGGAACTCTTCTTTCATGGAAAAGCTAGGTGAAGGTAGGCTGACCTCTGCATTTCTTGCTTTCTTGGGCAAGGCTGTGGCGGCTGGGCTGGGTGCAGGAGGGGGAGGCTTGCCTCTCCTGCGAGCAGTGTGCTGGGGCTGCCTGGGGCCTGGCAGCAGGTGTTTTGGCAGTGGGTTGTTTTTGCTCTTGGGGCTGGGATGGGGCAGTACTGCTCTGAGCGAGTCCAGCCAGCATCTGAGGAGCTCCTGCCCCTCTCTGGTGTTGCTGCACCTGGGCTGTCTTGCAGCCCTTCTGCGGGCTGCTCCCATGTTGGAGAGGACAACAGCTCGCTGTGTCCTGTAGCTGCTCGTTTGTGTCCGTTCTGGCTCTCGCTGTGTTGGGCTTGGTGCAGTTAGCTGGAAAATGAGCCTGTGCAGCCCTTCTTGTGCTGCCCTCACCTCTGCAGGGGGCAGAGGGCTCCTTTCTACTCTGCCCTTTGAAGCTGCGAAGCCCCCCTCCATGCCACCCTTTTTAGTACCTTTTTTCCCTCTCTGATATTGAATGCAGTTCTTGCAGTAAACATTAAACACTTGCCTTCCTGCGCCCTGCTGGCTGGGAGCATCCCTGCTTGGCAGATCTTGTTCCCAGTCTGTTTGTGATGTTAAGGATCCGCTCTGCACAAGTGTTGAGCTCGACACCTACTTTGATATAAAACACATTTTATTGTCTACGTAATAGCCACCCTTAAAGCTTATTTTTCACTTACTGCAATACATGGCTTAGTGAAAAAAAATAGCCCTGCGGTGTCTCTGCTGAGTGCTGACCTTGCCTGTTCGATGCCGGTATCAAAGTGCAGTATACAAACACGGAAAATCACTGACTCCCCTCCCAACAAGTAGCTGCTTTTCAGAGGAAACTGCTACAGTCTCTGGGAGCTGTTGCTTTCTTGCTCTCTTTCTGGGGGAAGACGAGGGAAGAAACTCCTGCAGTGACTCCCGTCACTCCTCCTTTTTGCTCTCCCTCTGCATTTTCCACGCTTTCCCTTGGCAAACCAAGGAAAGCACTGATTTCCAGCAGGCCCTAGCACGGCTGCATCAGCAGTTTGAAGACTTTGCGAGCCCAGCCCGCGGTGCGGCGTTGCCACTAAATCCCTCCCGCGCCCAGGCTGAACCCGCTTGTGCGTTAGCCAATGTGGGAACAGCCAAGATTTGTGAGCCGCTGAAGGGGCTGTTAGTCACAGGGAACTGTCACAGTTAAGGTACTTCCAGTATCATCTCCCTGGGTATTATAATTGCACCCCATTCAATTAGTCTTCAGAGAAAAAGCCTTTTGTATTAAGGTTTGTTGGAGAATTATTATAGAACGAATTAAAAGACAAGGATTCCATTTTACTTCTTGATAATAAAGGCATAAAGTATAAAATATCCAAAAATTACAAGCTGGCTAAATTTAGAGCTGTGCTAGGAGGTGAAATGAAAGGTAAAACGAAACCCTTTGAGCGGCTGCGGCGTGCAGTACAAGAGGGTTATTATCTGAGAAATAAGACGGAAACATAATTAACCATCCAGCATTATGCTGAAAGATGGAAAATTGAAATGGGAGACAAAATTAGGTGAAACTGTATAGCAGACTCATTTATTCCTGCCTTATAAATCAGTGCTACCTGTCAGGAGGAATACGCAGCGCTTGTGGAGCAGGAGCTCCGTGGGCCGGGGCCGCACGCAGCAGGAGGGATGCTCTGCATGGTCCAGAGCCCGGACCGTTGTCACCCGTGTGTGATGCGACCGTGCGGCACCGCGAGGGGCGCCGATGCCTCCGAGTGCCCCTTGCCCTCCCGAGGGCTTTTTGTTATAGCTACCGGCACCCACGTTACCCCCGCCAGCTCCCCGTGTAGCCTTGCGAAGGGCTTGGCTTCGGCGGCCTCTTTAGCAACGCTTTCATCAGCCCGGCTTGGGACGGGAGGGAGACTTTCTCTCGCCGCCTTTAGACTTCCTCCTTGCAGACTTAATTGGATCTCCTTTCCTTATGGCAGGAAGGGACAAAAGCAACCTCCGCTGCCTCCGTCCTGCCGCTCTGTTGTTCAGTTAGCTATTCTTTGGCCAGCTGGTTTATTGCTGCTTTTACAAAGAATTCAAATCTAGGGCAAGAGAAAGTCTTGCTTTCTTCCAGACACCACAGGATTTTCGCTGGGATATTTTCTAGTTTGCTAGTGTCTTTCCCTAAGAAACTCGGTATGTTTTTCCTCTCTCTCAGGTCCACAAATAAGTATTACTGCTGTTTTGCAGGGCAGGCTGCAGGGAGGTGAAGCGAGTAGTGCGAACGCTCCCGTGGGTGCTCGGTGCAAGAGCCGGGAACGGGGCTGTGCAGCCTGGCTGCCGCTGGCCCTGTGGTGGGTGAGCCCTGCGGACCCGCCGTGGCCCCAGGACGTGGCCAGCACGTGCCCTGTCCCCGCAGGGGGACGGGGAAGGCGCTAGTGTGCTCCCTGCTTGTGCCGTCGCTGCAGGGTGGCAGCAGGGACTGGTAGAGAGGTGGGGAGCTGCTTTCCCTGCTCGGTTTAGCCCCCTCTTCCTTCCCGGCGCCCTGCCTGCCGCATAACCGCCCGGAGTTGTCGTCCCTGCTTGCTTCTGCTCAGCCCAGCACTGCTTCCAGGCGTGCATCCCAGTGCACGTTTGGAAAAGCTGGAGGCTGTCCCCTTTCCAGGCTATTCGGAAAGGGCTAAAGCGTACACAGAAATGGGGAGGGTTGCATGAGCATTAGCTGGGTTCTGGGCAGACTCTATTTACTGATTGGATCAAGGATTAAAGTAGATTCTCATTTTTATAAAGTGATTTCTAACCTTGTTTTCCTGCTAGGAAAGGCTGCTGTGGCTGGAGTAGAAACGGTGCCATTGGTTTGTGCAAAGCAATGAAAGAGATTGCAATTTAATTTGTGCGTTTCCCAGCTTGTTGTTAATCTCCTGACTTACTGCTGGTATTTGATTTCTGTAGCATTACTTCCTAATAAAGGGATTAGCTAGAACCATAGGTCTCTTCTCTGATGCTCATCTGCTGGGGATTACTGAGAAATTTTGTAGTTAGTTAATGGGTCAAATAGGTAAAAATGAAAATATGTGAATGATTTTGTTGACATTTGCAGGAACATTAAATTTACGATCCGATGCCTGCTCTCCTGGCCCGTTTTACGTTCCCTGCTGTCTGTCTGACGGCTATCTGGCTCCTCGGAGGCCCAGAGCCGTAACGCAGGAGCTGTGCCGTTGGGAGATGGCAGGGCTGAGTGTCTCCGGTGCCGCGTTCCTCTGCTGCTCTGGCAGCCCTTCCGGCTGCGTGGGCCTGAGCTGCTGCAAGATGGATTTTGGGGAAAAAAAAGATCTGTGCAGAGCACAGTAGGAGTCAGCCATCTGGGCAGCTCCGGCATTTGTGGGACAGGCTGATCTCGCGTACAGTTGCGCGACGCCTGCGTGGCAGCGAGGGGGCTGGCACGCACCGCGGAGGGGGGGGGGGATGCTGCCAGCAGCATGGCAGAGCCGGGCGCCGTGCCGTGGCTGGGGGGCTGGCTGCCGCCAGGGCACACTCTGCAGCCGCTCTAGCAGGCATAATGCCGAGCATGGGCAGGAGACGCCTCTGTCTGCATGCAAAAATCCCTGCAAAACGTGGTTGGACTTTCGTTGTTCACACCGGTGAAATCAGAGGTTAATGTAATATTAGTAGGTTGACCTGAATATGAATAAACCAGACATCCCTAATAAAACGCCTGCTAACTGCAGACATGGACAAATTAGCATATGCTCCGTTGCCTTCCAATGATGCGCTCGCCTCCTGTTTCAGCTTCCCAGCATGGGGGAAGAAGCTGGCGTTAGGCTACGACTTGACCCTCATGGAGCAGAAGCTGGTCACCTCCCTTGCTGTCACTCTTGACGCCTGGCACAGGCAATGTCACCCTGTCCTGCAGTGCGTCCGCACTGGCACCAGCTGCAGTGGTCCATCGTGGTCCTCATGCTCTGGGGCTGCTCGCCCGGCTGACCATGGGCCCCCGGGAGCAGCAGAGAGTGGTTCTCTGCATGGGGACACCTCTGCAAGCAGCCAGGTATTTGTAAGGAGTACTTTAACTTCCACCTGTTGGTACGGTGCCTTGTGGGTCCAGGTGCGGCAACTCTGAAAAGCACATGACGATGATCCTGCTGAGCCACTGGAATAGATATTTCATGAGCAGAAAGATGCATAATTGATTTTTTGGTAGCATGATATGCTGCATGGAGCCAGGATCAAGTAATGATCCAATTAAATACTTGTTGATACATTTATATTGGTGAGCTTTAAGTCAATCAATTATTTAAATGCACTGGGAATCCTGTCCTGTGATTTATTAAAGGGGCTCAGATCATGTTGCATTAATAACAACAATAAATATTATGGATACTCAGTCTTTAAAAAAAAAAAAAAAAAGATTCTGAGTTCTGAAATATTTGCAAGAGTTGCAAGGCTGAGAAGAAATGAATATAGATCAGCAGGATTATTACACATACCAGCACCAAGGGACAAAATTAGCGAGTGTTTAAAATTCTCTGCAAAGACAAAACAGAATATGAAAACTTTTGCAATCATTTATAATAATGAAATTTTGATTAGAAAGCCAGGATCATGCATAAACTATTGCCTAAGCCTTCAGGGCAAAACAACAATGTAGCATCAGTGAATTCGGTGGAAGCATTTTGGCTAAGGTTAGCATCAACAAATGCTGGTGTGCCGAAGCTGGCGAGGAAGTGGGAGTAAACGACAGTGCTGAGCACTGTACTGAGGTAGGTGTTTGCTGGATGCACAGAACGAATTGAACTGGCATAGGAGGAGACAAGGAAATTTGGTTAACGGTGTCTTTATAAAATGGCAAGCTAGTACTCATGCTGTTGCAAGTATTTCTTGATTGACACCACTGGCTTTAGCCCTTTAAGTCTAAGTGGAGCTTGTGCCCTCGAGCTGCACCTGGGGCAGGGAAGCCTTCCGAGCCGGGCCAGCAGATCCAGCTTCCCTCTCCCTGTCTTGCTTTTGTCCCTTTGCCAAGTGCCACCGAGCTGTGCTGTGGTGCAGCGCGCTTTGGAGGCAGCGAGTGGGTTTGCTGCCTGGCCCCAGAGCAAGGATGGGGACAGGAGTTGCGGTCCAGTCGCTCCCCTCTCGCTGTGACATGTCTGTCCTCCCTCACCCGGACGCCTCCGGAGCCCTCTCCGCTCCATCCGCACGGGAAGGGCCGCACGAGGACAAGGGGCTCTGCGCACGCCTGCGCAGCCTCCTGTGGAGCTGAGCAGTTCGGGCAGAGCAAAGGTATCCAAAGCAATTGTGCTGTTCTGTCTTGAGCAAAACGCATCGTATTTTTCCCAAGACGCCTTTCCCATGGGCGCATGGAGAGCTGCAGCCTGTCCTTGCACGCTCCTGGCAGCCAGCCCTGGTGCTGGCACGGTGCAGGGACGCAGTGCTCCCCTCCTCGCTCCTGGGGGGCGAAGCTGGCAGCACGCACGGCGCCCCAGCCCCATGCCACAGCTGGGATGGGACGGGACGGGACACCTTTTGTGTGTAATGGAGAAAGGGAGGGAATCTTCCTTCTGTATTTTCTACTCTTACATAGTAGGGAAAACAGTATATAAATTATTTAAGCAGGCAGAAGATAATTAACTCTAATCAATCTGGGTTCTGCCCAGGTTATAGCTCTGCAACAGCATTAATCTTACTAATTACTTAATTTTACTAACTCAGTTTTCAATGAGTTCAACAATGCGTTCAGTGAATTCAGCATTGAGTAATAGATGTAGAGTGATTGATTCTGAGCTGAAAAGCCCTTCAGTACTGCAAATCTGACCATTTTATTAATCAAATTATCACTTCTAGGGCATTTGAGAAGTAGCTGCTTGGTCTCATAGGGAAATCTCTTCATTATGCTGATGGGTTATTCCTGGATTGCATTAGAGAAAGTGTGATTTAGAGGACATTAAGAAAGAAGAATTTAGGCTAAATTAACAATATCTCTAATAAACAGTTATTTAGCTAACAGGGTGAGCACTGAGGTTAAAAGCATGGTCTTGATCAGTTTGAACTTGCATCTAGTTCCTCAGTGATCCACTTAGCTGTGCTGAACAAACACTTGCTGCTGGTGGAAAATAGTGTGTTAATGCAGGATTTTGAAAGTTTTCTGTACCCTGGCACAGACAGGGAGGAGGTGGAAGAGAGTGGGTGAGATTGTCCTTGGATGTGTGGATTCAGTTTACTCTGGGGGGTAAATTCATCCTGGTTAAGTCATTGCACTGTGCAAGTCATAGAAACCTAGGGAAATGAAAAGGTGAGAATGCATTATTGATTAATTACTTAGTTATCTCCAAATGGTTATTGAGCACAGCTGCAACTTTGACAAATTACTCCTCAATTTTTGTGACTGATGTGCAATTTGAATAATGCAGTTCTACGATGCCCCTGTCAGAGTGTGACATGGAATATGATTCTAGTGTCTTGCAAAAGGCAGTGGTGTCATGTTTCCAGTAATTGATGATATTGCAAATGGTTAGCCAAAAAATAATTAAGTGGTGTGATATTTTCTTTGCAAAGAACACTGGGTTAATTAGTAGAGCTGAAGGTGGAATATCAACTTTTTATGGTCATATTGACAAGTGAGCTGGTGCCATCGCCCTGCAGTGTCTAATTAAACCCTGAACCCAGCTGATGTCTATTTATTCCTCACTCAACAGGTCGGCATTTGCTTGCAAAGGCTGAGAGAAGCCCTGTGGGACGCTTCCTCCCATGCAAATGCTCGTCCCCATGTGGCCCAGGGAGCAGGAGCGACCCCGCATGTTCCTGGCACGGCCGTGGCAGAGCTGGGAAGGGCTGGGCATGGCAAGGCAGCCCTGCAGTTCCTGGGTCTTTGGGGGATGTTTGCATCTTGAGTCCTTGTGGGGCTCCGTCTGCTCTGAGTGTCTCCAGCTCTCTGGAGTGATACTGCTCCCAGGGCAAGGCACCTGTGTGCTCTGGCTCGGTGGTGTCTGATTAATATTTGTTTTCGGTTCCCTCACCTTCCCCTCGAATCACAGATCTTGCCTGGCAAAGCACAGGAGACATAAGCAGTGTGAACTTGCGATTTCCAAAAGGAAATGCTGTTAAAATCCTCTGCAGGAAATTGGAAGATTAACCACCTGTGGATGCTGTGCTTGGCAGTCTTCACCTTCAGCACTGGTCATTTTATCTTTAAATCCTTAACATTTAGCAACTGAAGAGCAGGACATCAGGGCCCAAATTGGACAGGCTGTCTCTCTAACAAATAGCATCTGGGATAACAGAGAACATTAGATGCTGAAAAAGGCCATTTTTGTAGACCAGAAGGCAAGTGGCCTCGTAAAGAAGAATTTCACAGTATTTAAACAGTAACATCCCTGCTGGCTGCCTTGGGGAAAAAAGCCTTCTAGCATGAAAAAAATGCGACTTGAAGGTAGCGACTGCCAGGCGCTGTCCCAGCGAAGGCTCGTTGCAAAGGGAAAGCCGTACGAGCGGGTGTAATGCAGGCTGCTGCTTGGGAATTAACCACTTGCACAGAGTCCATCGCAGCCAGGGTCCTCGGATGTTGACGGCTCTCTGGGTGCAGCGCGGGGCCGCAGCGCTGCCCGCGGGCATGGAGGGGACCGGGCACACGGCTCTGCAGCCAGGGAGCGCAGATGACTTCTCCCTGCATCCTCCCTTCTCCGGTGCGGTCCCTTTGCCAGAGGCTGAGCCGACGTGCTCCTTTTGGCCCGCGGCCAACGCTTCCCATCGCTTGCACCCAGCTCTTCGTGCTGTTCGTTTGCTCCCCGCTTGGCGTCCCGTTCGTTGCGAAGGCTGAGGCTGGCGTGTGGTTGTTCTGCACAGCAGCTGGCGCAGGCAGATATGGTGCCCTGGCAGAGGAATGTGCATCTTCCAGGACTGGACTGAGGGTCAATGCCATAGTTATCGCTTTCAAAAGTTGCCATCTAGATTTCTAGAAATGTCAATTACTAATAACCTGTTTAGCAGTTCTACTTATTTTCTCTCCTCAATGATCAATACTTTGTTTTTAAACAAACTGACTTTCTGTTCCACTTAATCATTTTTCTCTTGTTTCGCTCAGTGCTCCGTTTGCAATGTCACATGTTTAGCAAACTATGTGCTTTCTCACTGAATCCACGTGTAAAGGGTTTCTCTAACTGCTCCTGTTAATCATTTGGTTGCTAACAACACCTTGCATGGAAGCTCACTCTGATGTGAGCTATTTCTGCAAGTCTGCCTCACTTTTGTTAGCACCTTTTTCATTTGAGACTTCGTCTGGAAAATTGACATTCCAAAGTTTTCTGCCTGGAGTGAGCAATTATTGGCAGCATGCAGGGAAAGGAGAATTTTAAAGGTGACAAGACTAGTAATGAATATTTTAACTGCTTGGCTGGAATAAATTCAGTTTTAATGAAATAAACTGAAAACAGGGGTCTACTACCAAATAAGAGCAGTCATGGAGCTTACCTGGGACTGTAATGTCCCAGCAGTGAACTTTTAGAAGAAAAGCTGTGTTTTGGGCAAAACAAGGTAAAGGCTGTCAGATTGCCTCCCCTGCGTTGCTTCCCAAGTGCAGCACTGCTGCTGGGGCTGCCGCCTCAGTGCCTGGGATTTGGAAATGTGTCACCAGATGTTAAGAATGAAAGATGAACAAGAAAATCTTCCTCTTATAAAAAATAAGTCCCTGTTATTTAGAATGGGACCATGGGACTTGATCAGGTTTCCTCCTCTATTAATCAGTATTTTTGTTGGTTTTAATTAGTTTTGATTGCAGTTTACAAATGTAAATGTGTCTCCCATGACATCTTCCTCACCTCCTGGGAATATGAAATGAGTGTTTAGTGTAACGGCATCTGTGAATTATGCACAGTAAGAAAAACAAACAGAAAAGCTCCTTGTATATCCAAACTGTCTTTGCAATTTCTGGTAATTACCTCCCTTCTCGCTAGCTGCAGCTGCGTGACTGCAGGCTACGTGTGCCAGAGCTATCGGACTGCCTCGGAGCGGCTTTCCAGGAGGGTCCGGGCGAGGCGCAGGGAGGCTTACCAAAGCTTGTGGAGCTCTTCTGTAGCCCTGGAAGATAAACATGAGCAGGACTCATTCTCCAGCGGATTTCCCTGCAAATACAGTATTAAACATAAAGACAACTGTTTAGCTAGTTTCGAATTTACTGTTAACTTGTGAAAAAAGCTTGGTAGGTGGCCTGGAAGCATTTTCAGTCTTCGCTTATGTTTCCCAGGCTAACTTCACTTATGCTTGTCTGGGTAGCCTACAGTTGAATAGCTTTTTTGTTGATCAAGAAATGTCTAAGGCTGGACACTGGTTTCTTTCCCTTTAGTAAGGGCTAGGAAAGAGCTGCGCTATAGTATCTGACTCCAGTAAACGTGAGTGTCCTGCTCGGAGAGCAGCCCACTGCTGCCCCACGCTTGCGCTGCTGCGGGGCTCCCACCGTCGTCCTCCGGAGGGAAGCTCCCTTACCGGGAGGTTAATGCACCTGATACACCACCCACAGGGATATCATCTTTCTTATTAGTTTGCCATTTTACAGTTTAATTAAGGTCACCCAGCGGGCCTGTAAATGACATCTTAATTAATAGCCTACAATATCTGCCTGTGCCGGCTGGTCTTGCTGTAGAGTCAATACCCAAGGAAGAGGGAGGGAGATAACGGGTGATGCACACCTGCAGGTATTGATCGGTGGGGAAAAGGCTACATGCACTTATTGTAAACAAGGGGTGTGCATGCACACGTGTGTAAACACGAGCAGCGTGCTCAAACCCCCCAGCGCATGAGGGAGAGGCGCTGTGCCTGCCCTGCTGGAGCTGCGTGCTTGTCCCTTGCAAGATGCAGGGAGGACGGACAGACGGATGGGTGGGAGGATGCATCCTGCTCCTGTTGCTTCCTGCTAATTGCTGCTATTAGAGGCAGGAGCCCGGGTACCACGGCTGTGCTGGTGACTTCATGTGATTGCCTGCATGCGGCTGAGGGAGTGCGGGGGCAGAGGGCCGCAAGCATGCGAAGGCGCACACAAACGGCAAACGTGCATCTCCCCCGACAGCGGGGGCTGAGGATGCAGCTAGCCACCCTCTCATTTTAGTCAAGCAGTAAGTCAGGGTGAAAGTCATAAGCTTGATGTGTTTGCATTTCCAGACTGATTTCCTGACAACAACCGGTCAGCTATAGAGTGACTGATACTGTTACAGCCTGGTGCTGCCTGGGATTAATCCCTGTAAATAGCAGTCAAATTAAAAGACCAGAAAAGACCTCTTTCCCCTGCAGAAGGGCAAGCAGGAGGGATGGTGGGAGTAGGTGCTAATGAGTGGGAGAGCAACCAGTGCCTTTCCTCTGGTGTCACCTTGCCATTCACATCGCTCCCTTGAAAGCTGCTGACGGTGTCCCCGTCCCAGCCGGCGGGCTGCTCCCTTTACAGCGCAGCATCAATCACGCTGAGTGTGCCCTCCCTGCCCTACATCGTCGCTGCCCACCGCTTCCTGACGGAGCAGCTTTGATAATGAAGGATTAATTCAATCTGCCGGTGTGTGGAGGAGGCCACGGGTCAGGGAGGGAGCGGGAGCTCCGGGGCCGCATGGCGCTCTGCAAATGCTGGCGGCACGAGTCTGCTGAGTCAGGACAAGTGGCAGCCCTTGAAATCATCCTGCCCTGATCGATGAGCGCCAGCAAAGTCCTGAGCTGCTCCGGTGATTTAGGAGCCTGTGCTGAGGAGGGGTGTTTGCACCCATCGCACACCTGCAAGCGTTGTCTGCGTCGCTGGTGGCCGTTTCCCCTTTGCCACACCACGGCATGGCGTTGCATGGTGCAAAAGGCTGCCGAAGCCTTCTGGCTCTATTCCCCACGCGGGCAGCAAGGTCCCAGATTTATGCCTATTGCTTTTATTTACAAACCGTGAGATAATGCAGGCGCCGCCTCACCCGCTCGTAAATCCTTGCTGTGCGCTGCCGGGGGAACGTGGCCGGCACCCAGCCCTCCTTCGCACGGCCTCCCCGCTCAGAGCCGTGCTCGGGGAGGTTCTCGGCATTAAATTACTGCCTCCTGCATGGTGCAGGTCACGCAAATACAGATTTTAAATCAGCACGGATTACAAAGCCGGGCCATGATTTGTGTGTTAGGTAAATCAATCCATGATTTTCCAAACAAATATATCAGCTGGATGTCCTAGCAACTGGCCGGTCAGCTCAGGGTGTATGATACAACTACATACTTGCGATTCGGTGGTGTGACCAGATCCATCCGTTCTATGATTTATGCCTCAACTTTGTGACTTATTTCAGAGTTGGTCCTAGTTCAGAGTCAGCCTATAACTCAAACCCATCACGTAGTCATCAGTGACACAGAGCTTGGATAACTCAGGGATAACTTCAGAATTAATTGTGTTACTTATGAAGTTACTGACATGACTTATAAATTGCCATATGGTCAATAAATCAGTGAGACACCTGAGAAATTCATCATACTTTTTTTTTCAATCAGAAACTTGATATGCCTTATAAATCAGATATTTGGACAGCTCTGTGTACATCTGACCCGCACTTGGAAAACAGCTTTTTAGGGAGAAAATATATTTACAGAATATCTGTTCCAAACTGCTTAATGGGTTAAAGAAAACCTAAGGGCAAATGAAAGGAAAACATATCAAGAAGAAGATGTACATGTGCCTTCCCGGCTAAGCTCCGAAGCGAGTCACGATAGGGACCAGTAAAGTCCTGACCCTGGAACTCGGGTCTGGAGCGAGGAGCCCTGGACCAGGAGCCAGTCCCAAAGCCTGGCAGGGCCGTGGCATGGTTTTGACATTCGGCAGCTCCCTGCTGAGCTGGATTCCCCTCTGAAATCAAAGGGCGCAGCTCTTCTGATAGAAACGCGTGAAATGGTGCTGAGGAATGGCTTCGCGCCCGCCGCCGTGCCGCAATGCAGCGTTTGTGCTGGTGGAGCCGCCGTTCCCTGCAGGGCCTGTGCTCCAAGCTGGGATCTGCCCCGCAGGAGAACGCGCTCCGGGGCACTGGTGTCGGGCGCTCGCCTTGCAGCGGACGTTCACCTCCTGTGCCGTCGCTGACACTATAACTTCAGCGCCGCTGGAGGGGCGGTGGCCGGCAGAGCCTTACCGGTGGCATGCGATGCCGATGCTGTATCGTTTTGTAGGACGACAGCAGCGTTACGTTCCAGCTAGGGCTGGTGTACGACACACGCAATTAAACCTCCTCATCCTGAACTATTCTGTTCCACGCTGGTAACAGCCGAGCGCGCTCCCCAGCAAGAGCTGATTAAAGAACACTTAACAAGATCCACCGTGGAAATTCAAGTGCAGTATTCAAGCTGCTGAACTTCTATTATAGTTATCCCTGTGCAATCGATGAACAAATGAACAAAATATTCATATCTTAGCAATTCTGGTAAGTGCAGGATAAGGCGCTGTGTCCAGGGCAGAGGCATGGACGACTTTGGTTCGGTAACTCTGAAATTCTTTGCTGCGGTGGCATTTTCTTAGACCTGAGGAAGCAGCAGGATATATGAAAGCTGTTGTATTTTCTGTGCTTCAGAAGAGGCTTTGGAGAGTGGATTAACTGTTTAACCTAGCTAGCTAGTGGGCCGGCCCGTGCTCAGGGAGGCCGAGCAGGGCCGTGCTCTGCGCTGGCCTCCCTCCGCTCTGCCCCTTCGAGAAATCCACCCGGCAAGCCTGGTCAGTGCTGGCCGCTTGTATCCCGGCCTCCAGCCCTCCCCTTTCGGCCACTTTTCCATGCCGCTGGGCCCGGGATCCCGGGCAGCTCCAGCAGCCGCCAGCCCACGGGCTGCTTCTCTCCTCCTCAGCTGCAAGCTGCTGGGTTCATCTTGGTGATTGCATTTCCCTTCTGTGTCACTCGGCTCTCTAAATCAAATCACCCTTTGATTTTCCTTTCTGAGGCCCGTTTTCAGACCCAACCAGTTTACTGCAGTCAGCTCATCCGTTTGCATCTTCCCGTTCGGCTGCTGTCTCTCTCCTGTCACATCCCATCTCCCCTCCAAGTCATTTTCTCTCCCCCCTTGCATCTTCCCCTAACCCAGCTTCTCCCAGTCCCTCGAGTCTGCCTTTCCCGCTCTGCATTCCTGGCGCTGCCCCGGGAGGTCCAGAGGATCGTTCCCGCACATGGGAACAAGCTCTGAGCCGGGCCTGGGCCCCCCCGGGCAGCGCATGCAGAGATCCCCTTATGTTTCTCAGGGTTGCATGCAAAATATAACCTTTGGTTCACGCTCATTGAAGGCATGTAAAGAGAGCTTAACAGTGCAGGCTACTGCGAGTATTTCTATCAGCCTCCTGCTCAGAAAGTGTAACAAATATGCCCATAATGATAATCGATACCTTCGATGAAGAATTGGATTTTATTTAATGTGCAGTTCACTTAGAACCTGACACATCTATCTGGATTTATTAAAGCAATTCTTGTACATTGATTCAGTACTGATTGATTCCTTGAAATATGTTTTAGTGGGGTTTTAAAAACACAAGCAAGATAGACATCTTCTATATCCCGTGTTTAGACTACTGTAAATACAACATGTTCTTATCAATCGGTTTCCCTTTAGAATTTAGAATCACCGTGGTTTTGTTCTATAGAAAATGCAGGGAAGAGAGTATTCAGGACATATTTAAAAGGTTTTTTTAATGAATCTGTGGGCAATTTACCATAAATTACACATGGAAATGTAAAATCTAATCAACCAGTTGCATAAGCATAGCCATATGTGCAGGAGTTTCACTCCTGCAAAAAAAACAAATTAAATGAATACATTGGAGAGGATTTGAATACATCAAGCAGATTTTTAAAGTATTTCCCTAAGAAACACAGCCTGCACAAAGCCTTGTCACTAATAGAATGGGAAGAGTTGCCAGTAAATATTTACATTAGCAGTGTTGATGGAAGAACAAAACTCAAGGCAAAACATCATAGGTTTCTCATGAGTTGCATCTCTGAGGCCCCTTTTTTTTCTTGCCGCTCTTCCCAGTGAAGCGAGATCTTTGCAGTAACGCTCTGCCTGATGCAGAAATGCTCTCTGGAAAGGTCTCCCCAGCGTCCTCCTTGCAGGCAGGTTTCCTGTCCAGAGGGAATTTTGCAGCCTCTGTTCAGGGCCTGCTCCAGGTTTTCAGTCACAGCTTTGGACGAGAACCTGCATTTTTGGGGCTCTCTGGTGGCTGGGTGCTGGGGGACGCGGTGGAGGATGCTCTGGTGCTCGCTTGCTGTGCGGCCCCAGGCGGTGCTCTTCAGCCCAGCACGCGCTGGGGCTGGGGGGATGCTCCCACGCGGGGGATTGTGGTGACCCAGGCACCAGAAAAGCCTTTAAAAACGTTTGCTAATAAAAGCTCATCCCCTGTGATGTGCACCCAAACTGGAGGCCTTAAACTCGATTTCCCCCCTGTATAAAGGGCTTTGCAAGGGTTAATTGTCTGCTTTCTCTGACACCCTTTGAAGTCTGTGGAGAAAAAGCACTGCAGAGCTGCTAAGTTGTGCGCTGCCAGGGTCTGAGCGTGCTTCCCAAGGATGCTCCTGGCAGCGATGCGTTTGCTGGAGAGGGTCTGTTATGCCCAGCCGGGCAACAGCAAAGCTTATTGCACTGGATGGTGCACCTGGTTAGTGTTCCTGCCCTTCCTACGAGGGCAACAGCCACGAGGAGCGATGGTCATTCAGAAATCAGAGGTGTTAGAGGTTTTTCATTGTCTGTCTGC
Source organism: Apteryx mantelli (assembly GCF_036417845.1). Lineage (NCBI taxonomy): Eukaryota > Metazoa > Chordata > Aves > Apterygiformes > Apterygidae > Apteryx > Apteryx mantelli. The sequence continues at coordinate 11,163,293 of NC_090002.1, forward strand.
AACGTGTTTGGTCTGGCAAATTGCATGATGCTGTTTCTGCTGCTTCTCTGGAAGAAAGCGAGGGCTCACTACTGTAATGAGGTTCAGTGCCAGTAAAACTTCTGATTTAGAAGTACACATCAACCGGGGAAGAAATGAATTGCCTGTGGGCAGCAGATCCAAGAAGACCACAGATGCAGCTGCAACAGATTTGTGAAATCCAAATATTAACAGCAAACTTTCCACAGTTTGCTGAGTTTTGAGTGCTGTACATGGGAGGACACATGGCTGAATCTCATTTTCTGGCAGTAGACAAGACAGTGTGGCCATCCCCAATTCCAGCCATCAGTCTGGCGTTCTTAGGGGCAGAAAAAAGGTCTGATGATAACTCTTTAAAAAAACAGAAGTTGTGACTTGTGATGTGCTGCTTAGTTTCTATGGGAACAGGTTGAGCTGGTTGATTAGAAAACCACGTGCAGAAGAGGCAGGGAAGGATCTGAGTGGTGCTGCTGATGCCGAGATTAATTGGTGTGACTCAGGCTGGGCTTTTATATAATTTGCAGCCGTCCCAAAGGCTGCCTCAGTGCCTGCGCTGGGAGGTAATGAGATGTTCGCAGGAGAACAGTCTAATCGCTTGTTGCCAACAACTGTGGCTCCTGCTTAAAAAAAATCCGAGCGGGTGATTCACTTTTGTCTGCTGGTGTCTAAGTCCCCTGTAACTTCACTCGGGAAGATCACTGCTAAGGCCTGGGGAAGCCCTACGGGGAAACAACAGGAGGTTCCTCCCTTTGTCTCTGCTTGGCTTTGTCTTACCAGTGTTGGTCCCGTCGTAAAAGTGCAATTATTTTCTGCGTGGGAGAGCCTTTGCCGCGCAAAGGACCTGGCCATCCCATGGGGCGGCTGCGTCCCAGTTCTGGCAGCACGTCACATGCAGCAAGCCCGTCCACCTCTTCGCTTTCCTTTCAAACGGAGCTACGTAAGCTCCTGTTCTCGTTGCTGTGTTCTTGCTCAGTCACCCGCGCGAGACAGATGGGGAAGGCTACCGTGGTCCCGAGTGGGAGGAGATCACCGAGCGGAGACACTTTGCAGACAAACTTTCCGCAGGTAGAAACGGTGCCGCAGTGCGGGAGAGGCGAGGAAGCAGCCCCGGAGCTCTGATGCCTGGCGTGGGCTGGGGGCTTTGTTTGGCAGGGCGAAAGCACAGATTTAACTGATTAGCGTTGGCGCCTCTCTGTCTAAACACGTTGTGTGGTTAAAGCCAAAGCTACCGTCACGCTTTGGAAGCACGAGTTGCCTCTGGCCTTTTCCCTGAAACTCTGTGAGATTGAGAGACCTCCTTCACGTAGGTAAATGTCGCTTTTTGGTAGGCAGTGGGTTTGAGAGCCATCTGTTGGGATGGTGAGCGCGGAGCAGCGGGTACTAGGTAACTTACCTCCTTTAAACCATTCTGAGCATTGCGTTTTGCCCAGAGCGCCTGGTGGGGTTTTGCAGCCCTCGGCAGCGCTGCCTCCAGGAGCCCCGCGGGGGTGGCCGGGCTCTGGCACCCGCTGCGCCGGGCCAGGTCCCGCAGAGGCCGCCGGCGTGATCCGTGCCGCTCCGTCGTCCCGACTCCGGTCTGGAGAGCGGGGCTGCGCCGCTGTCTGCCCAGCCGCACCGCCTCCCTCGCGCCCTTCTCATTAGCCGCTGCCTCGCCACCTAAGCTCCCGGGACTGCCGCACCTGGGAGCAAGTCCCATCATCCCAGGGCTTCCGCGCACGGATCTGCTCGCTCAGCCATTAAATCCCTCGCTCGGTTAACTCCCCGCTCCTTCCCTGGGTTGCCGCGTGGGATCGTACTCCTGCTAGTGTCATAGGGATCGCTTTTTCCAGCGCAGGGACGGCTGTATGGGGCCAGCACCAGGTTTTGAAAGGGCATTCAGGGATCAGTGGCGTTCGCGGGACAGGATCCCTCAGCACGCGCAGCTGGCGGATGCAGCACAGATGCGGCAGCGCGGAGGCGAGGAGCGGCAGGGATCGCAATGAGAGGAACGGTGCGCGTTTGCTGTCTCCTACCCCCCAAACCCAGCAAACGCGCAAGCCCTTGCAAAGGGCGCTGCCAGCTTTCGCCAAGCTCTCCCTCCTCCTTGCTGCTTGCACGCCTGGGGTTTTGCCGGTTACCTGTTTGGTGCCGTTCTGCACCACGCGACCCGGTTTTCCCTCGTTACGGCAGCGTTATCCCTGCGCAGCAGCACGAGGATCAGCACAGCCAAATCGGGTTCACTTTACTGCCAAGGGGGAAGAACTGGGCCAGGGCTTCTCAGTTTCACTGTAGCTCCTGGGCACGCCGGGCTGCTGAACTGTGCTGTAATTGGCCTGCAAATAACCCTGCAGGAGCATGAACACAGCCAGCATCACACTGTCCTGCGCCGGCGGGCACATGGAGAACTGATGAAACCCCTGGGGTGTGGATGCTCCGCGGCAGCAGCACGGCAAGCAGGCTGCAGGGACCATGGCGGTCCGTTACTGGAGCAATAAATCAATCAAATTGTGCATCTTCTTGTTGCACCAAGCGTTTGGGCTTGGGAAGGGAAAGTCAGGACCTTTGGCAACTGAAAGATGAATTTGAAGCTGAGCAACGGGGCGAATGTGCTGAGGGAGTAAGTCAGAGACTCTGCAAATTCTTCCCAGTTCCCCAAAACTTTTCCTCGGGTCTTTACTTCCTTTCGGTTGTGTGGACTAGCAGCATGCCACAGGCGTTTTGGGGTTTGTCCACTTCATGAGGACACAGCAATGACTGCTTTGTCTTCAGCTGTGGAGCCTTAAAGTGGTTGCGTGATGATTTATCTTTTAGAAACATGCATTGCCTTCATAAACATTTTCCTGAAGCTTTTCCGCCTTTCCCTAAATCCTGTCTTGACCATGGATGCCAGGTTACTGTTTTGCAGCAAGTAGCTGTCTGTCCTCCTCTCATTTCTCTGGATGAGATGCAGGAAAAAGTTGCAAGATCTTTAACGGGAGCCTTAAGAGCTCTGGGGAAAGTAATGTGTTAGCTGGAAAGAGCCACAATTGCACGGTGTCAGGAAGAGGAAATGCAGGCCACAACTTGAGGGGGGTGAAAATCACCACCCGACAGGGGCAGACTGCTCTCCAGACACTTCCCTCTGCAATTATCTTGTTAAGAACATTTCTGAAAGAGTCATGCAAAAATCAGACTGCAGTGAAAGATAAAACGCCCGGCGCACTCTTAAAAATCATACAACTGGTCCAGACGCTATTTCCATTTCAATGTAATATGAAAAATTGCAGTGACTGAGCATGTGCTTTGCCCTCAGGGTTTTGTCTGTTAATTTACTGACAAGCAATCAATTCTAAAATATTCATTTATTCTCACACTGCTTTGGTAGTGATGAATTCCCGCATGTGTCTGCGCTGAGTGGAAGGGCCAGGCTGGGCCGGTTTGGCTTTCCCGCAGCACGGTGGCTGCAGCCGGCGGCACCACGTACCTGCTCCGGGGCACTGGCTGCCCGGCAGCCAAGTCCCACCAAGGCTTTGCACGATGAGGTACCGACACAAAGCTGCGGTTTTCCAGGGAAACAGAGCGCAAACGCGATCCCTGTTTTCACCGGCATTTTCGGCTGAACGCCCTCCCCAGCCCCGCGGCTGCTTGTCGGTCAGGTCTGCAATAAGCCTGATCCTTGCTGGGGGATCCCCATCCTTTGCTGGCCTGCTGGAATTTCTCTGGCACCTGCAGAAAGAAATGTGGCAAAAATGGGCCAAACTACTTCATCGTCGCCTCCGGGGCCTGGGAGAGTGGAGGAATATTTGTTCTGTGGGTGGAATATGCACTGCTTGAGTGGTTTAGAAATAACAAGTACAGCTACAGCCTCATTTGAAAAGAAAATGCATTTGGAAGCCAAAATTAGACCCAAAGCTAAAAGATAAACTCTGTTGTAAGCACTTGTAAGAAAGAATTTAAGAAAAGGATTAAAAGGGATTTGCTGGGTCTCTGAGACAGAGACGCTCTGTCGGTAAATCTGATTATCAGCGCTGCGTAGCGCTCAGCGATTTGAAAAGCCAAAAGGCTGATGCTGATAACAAGCCCGACGCGTGCGCGGCCCTGGCCTCCTGCGCAGCCAGAGCCCTGCGGACGGACGCACTGTCGGCAGCAGGTCGGCCCCGCGCGGGAGCGATGCGTGCCCCTGGTCTCGCTCTGCCCCTGCAAGAAGCCAAACCTGTACAGTATCAGTTTCCCTGGGATTAGCTGATGGATAGGGGAGGTTTTCATCCTCTTCCTAATGAATGATGCTTACATGCAAATAAGGTGATATTACTTATGCGTCAGTGGCTGCTGAATTATTCATTGGTGAAAAAATCACCAGGGAGCAGCCAAGGGAACGCGCGATAGCAGTTAACTGCTTTCATTGGAGCTGCTTGCCCCTCATTAGCCTGTTTTCAGGTAATCAATACTCTTTCCCAGGAATACTTCGGGGCAGGAAGGGAGCAGGGTGCACGAGCCCTGCAGAACCCAGGGCGACTCTGGTGCTTCCTGGGGAGCAGGGCGAGAGCGGGAGATGACTTCTGTTCTGGCTTGCTTTGGTTGGTTTTTGGTCTGTCTGTTCTTAAGAATTTCTGGCTTCTGCCAATGTTGAATGGGGAAATCGCTTTCTGCAAGAGAAACTGCATTGCTTTTATCAGCACTTCCTTGGGCCCTCTCGTTTCTGCCATGAGCATCCGACCAAAGCCAATCCCTGAGCCTGGGGTTTTCCAGACAATAAACCGCTTTGCAGGCTGCAAGCCCCAGAGCGCTCTAATCCCAACGAAGCAAAGCAGGAAGAAGTCCTGGCTCGCTGATTTAACATGGCAAATTTGCCCGAGGCACAGAAGTTGCTTTGTATTGGCTTCTGAGGGCTCTCCCCGGGAACTCGGGACCGGAGGGGACTCACAAACCCGGTCACCGGACACCGCAGGCACCGTGTCCTGCAATTCTTTGTGGAAACTCATCAAACCACTTCTTAGAAGCAGGGTGGATTTTTTCCACTGCTACCGGGAGGATTTTACAAACCAGACCCTCGCTGCTCTGAGCTCAGGCACCTTTTTGTAATTTGCAGCCTAAATTTATTCCGCAGCTCATACCCATTTATCCCTCTCTAACACCGTTCTTTCATTTAAATAGCTCTTCTTCTTCCCTGGGGCCCAACCTGTACATATGTGTCAGGCTGGGTAATGCAGCCTCTTCGCAGTTTCACTCCTCTGCAAAAGCAGGGAAGCTCCTAAGCAACCAGCGATCTCCCGCTCCTCAAAGATGAAATGCGGAGCCTTTGGCTCCAGCTAATCAATAGACAGCTTATCACTGCCGTCTTTCCAATGGCTGGATTTTCTTTGCTTTTCCCCAAAGATTAATGCTTCTAATGAGCTCGTTAAACATTGACAATCAACCAAAAACTGTTTTTAATTGAATTTGTATACAAACAATTGGTTGCAGTTACAACAATTAGCTTGCTACGGAAATTGTGTGTGCAGAGAGCACAAACATATTCTTACAAAGACTGAAAATTCCTAATCACACTTACATAAATCTCCTGGAGTTCGTCAGTTTGACTTCAATCCTGTTCTTTTAGCGTATGTTTAACTTCACAAAGGTTTAGCTTACTTGCTGAATGATAACCGTATACTTGCATGCTTGCAGGATAAATAAGAATCAGAGCTACGAGAACTGTTTTTGAAGTCCCATATTTTGTCACTTGTGTTTTCTTACCCTTTAACCACTCTGCTTTATCTTGCGGTGAAAGGTACTAAAGTTTCTTGGAAAATAGAGACCTCTTGGGGGAGCAGAAGTAGTCATGGACACTTAATCACAAGAAAGTGGGGTTGTTCTTTTTATTTAAGATTAGGCAAGAAAAAAGACAAATGAAACAGTACTCATGTTTTTAATCTAAAATACTTCAGCATTCTTCTGGAGCACAGCTCATGTTCCGCAACAGGTAGTTTTTGACAGCTATGTTTCACAAAAAAAACAAGTATTTCTGGGATTTTCCAGGATCAGCACTGTCAGGTGACAGGAAGAAAAAATGATTCAAAACTCTGTTTGATCTCTTTACAGTTTTATGCATTTTTTTTTGGTTCGAATGAGGTACAAAAGGACACTGTTCTCTGGGCAGAGAACAAACTCCTCTGCGTGACCAGTTGGGTATGTCAGCGCAAAGCAAGTCACGAGGTGCTGCCCTCGAACGGCGGAAACCCATCTCGTGAGCCCACCGGAGGCGCCCACAATCATTCCTGTTTTGCTTACATCTTAAGCTTCAGAGTGGCTTTGCTTTTCTGTAGCAGGTGCAATCCAGAGCGTGTCGCACACCTTTTTATCTAACCACGCTGAGCATGAATCTTGCAGTCAACAGTAAATGAAGTGGATAGCAATTACATTTATGCCTATAATTTAATTCATTTATTTGGAGTTATAAAAGCGCCCATCTGGTGCTCCCGGGCCTTTGCCACCGTTGCAGAAAAGACACCGGTTATCGTTTAAAAAGCCTTTTGCCAAAGAAGCCGAGGTGCCGCCAGCCCTCCAAGGGGAGGGATTTGAGCAGCGTCGACTGCTGCTTGCGGCAGCTCCAGGCTCGCCAGCCAGGTCCTCCCGCGGTGGCCGTGCCGGGAAGGGAGCGGTGGGAACAAGCACCCCGGGCTCATCCGGTTGGCCGGAGACGGGCGGCCCCCACGCTGCCACCGGGCTCAGGAGAGGGTGCGAGGGCTGGTAAGGTTTTGATTCAAATACTGCTAGAGAAGGGGATGAGGACAGCATAAATTCTCCAGTAACAAGGAGATGTGCCTTAAATTCGACATGCATTAATTCATCTGCCCGCTGTTGCTGGCAGAACACTCCTTGTCTGGAAAGCGGTGCAAATCTCCCAGTTTAGTGGATAAACTAGAAGCTCTTTAAATAAAATTCAATAAAAATAGTATTTTGCAAAGCCGGGCCGTCCAGCCGTTTGAGTGACGACCTACCTGCGTGGGAATCCGGGGGGGATCGGACGCTCGTTAGTTCAGCCGTGCTCGGCGGGGCGGGCGCGCGCGCTTGATTTCCTGCGGCTAGATGGGTTCAGATGGGGCTCCTAGCGCGCGCTCTGTTGTGCTAATCACCGTTTCGGAGCAGCCCAGCTGCGTCTCCAAGCCTCCTGCATTCACAATGTGGCCTCAGTGCAGAGAAACAGTGCTTAGAAGTTACATTTCATTCAGAACAACTGTAGCCTGAACAAAATTACACTGAAAAAAATGCAAATGAACTGCAGTCTCTTTTCATTTTTCCCCTCAAACTGCAGTTATTCTGTCGCTGGTGGATTTATGTACTTTGGCTGTAGGTTTTAATTGCTGTTTGCATACACAGCAGTGTTATATCCAAGCAGTAAAAATGTATTTCCATTTTACATCCAAATCTGAACCGCAGCAGAAAAATTATCGGTATGTGTGTTTTGATACCAGCTAGGTCTTAATCTGCCCTTAGAGCTGCCAAGGGGAAAAGACTAAGTATATTTGTTTTATTTTAAACAGTTTGTGAAATACCCAGTGATGCAAACGGGAAACCAATACAAAGTCTGAGGCCGTGCAGGACACAGTCAGGTTTTAATTAAATATTTAAATAGCTGTCACTGCAATTTACCCACATGTCGCAGCAAAGGCTCCCTCGAGGGCCGCATAACTCCTGCGCCGACCCCGTTTCTCCCGTGGCTCTGCAGAGCCGGCCGGGACAGGAGGGGCAATTCGTGTATTAGCGAGTGCATTAAATGATAGGCAGCAGAGGGATGTTTTTAAGGCGCAAGGTTCTGGGGAGCAGTCGGACGGCTGCAGGGACGGTGCCCGACGCGCAGGCAGGGAGCCCCGCTGCAGGCGCGAGGGCCGCCAGCCCCGCGCTTTTGCTCCGGCTGGAGACGCTGCACGGGTTCTTTCTTCCTTTCCTTTTCTTTCTTTTTTTTTGCCCCTCCTTCTTAGTCCCTGGTTGGTCAATTATTTAATGCATTTCATCCCAGTTCAGAGCTCCCTGAAGTGAGTTGTTTTAAATTAAATACGTTTCTCTTTGAATCAACTTGAGTCCCTGGGAAATTTTTAGCTCTGCAAATGAGCTCATTTGAATTTTTGAGGCGTACCTGGAACTTGTGTGTGTGTGTTTTTTCTTTATTTTTATTATTTCAGATCTCCTTCCACTTTGTTCCAGGTTCAGTCTTTTCCCTGCAGCAGTGCCCTGTGCACTGACTTATCTGAATAATTTCAAAAAGAACATATTAAAGGGCCCAACAGGAAATTTCCTAGGCGGATTGATGTGGGTTAACTGTCTGTATCTTATTGTGCTGCCTTGTTTGGAAGGCTTCTAACAACCATCTATTATAGTTATAAGGCTGAATGATGACTACAGTTATACCCAGGAAAGAAGAGAAAAGCATTTTCTGCAAATAACTGCGCTGGGGTATTTATACACTGTTGGCTGCATGCTCTTCAGGCAGCCCATGCTGAAAAATACATTTCCCCCTTAATAACACTTGTATCCCTTGTATGACGTGGGCTTCCTCTAAATATGTTTGGAGGAGACAACAAAAATACGTAAGTCACACTACAGATTACGGTCCCTCGTATGCAAACTACCTATTCATCTCCCTATACGCATAGATAGGAAAAATGATTTTTGCAAATGTGATACTAGCAGAGAGCATCCTTTATCCGTGTTTTCCCATTATGGTAGAAACAGCCGCATGTTGCCAAGCGGGCACGGAAAGGCAGGAGTATTTTTAGCCTTTCTCCCCGTGGTGTTGCACGACCTGGGCGAGCGGAGGCTTGGCGGCGGCGCCCCAGGCTGCCCCGGTCCGGAGCCGTGCACAGACAGCGCTTGCCCTTGTGAGCTGCCTCAGCACCCAAATACTGAGAAACGCGCCTTGCCCAGGCCCTGGGGCTCTTCCTAAAACCCCAGTGATGGTTTGCAGGGTGCGCAGTCCCCTGTCCCTCTCTCCTCGCATCCTTTGGGTATAGTTTCAGGAGCAGTAATTCAAGTTATGCAGGGCAAATCCCCGTTCCTCCGTGCGCCTTTGCAGCCGTGCAGTAACTGCATTACCTTCCGTGGAGGCAGGTTGGAGCAGTGCAGCAGGGAGCAATGTGGCAGCAGGAGTCCTGAGTGTTTTATTACACCCTGAGCTTTGCAGAGGAGAAATCGTCACCTCCCGCGTCTGTGCCAGACGCTGTGCGGGCAGCAGCGTTGCGGCTGGCACGGGGCGACAGCGAGGGTCCTGGGAGCACCGCCGCGGACAGGGGGAGTCCCGCCAGCGTGAGGAGGATCTTTATCACAGGATCGGTTCTTCAAGGGCGATTTTCGCCAGCTTTTACAGCTGGTATTGAAACAAGATATAGAATTTATACCTGGATCTGATCCTTTGTAAGGCAAATGCACAGTGCTTCAAAAAACAACTGGCTCTCGCACCAGCCTGAATTCCTTAACCCAGTTCTGGAAATGAATTTTTTACCCAGTGTTCCCGTTGCGTACATCCTATCAGTTATCCTCATCCCTTTCAGTTCCTATTTCCCTCTCTGTGGGTAGGGATGTGCTTGCATTTGGGAAGGGAGTGCTGGTTATGTCTGTTTTCTTAGGAATGTCATTGTCTTAACCTTGCAACGTTTTAATCCTTTCAATCTCTTCTGCTCTTTTGCTTTTGTTAGGGGAGGTAGCTGCACATACAAAATTTGTACACCATGAAGAATGTAAATTAACTGAGGTGACAACCTTCCAAGCACCTAAATCAGCAGTAAAATAAATTGGTACAAAAGTCTTTGGCTGGGTTTTCCCAAGGAGGCCACTAGCAAGCCTTGGGCAGCCCACGCCAGAAGAGGTGAAAGCCAGGGAAAGGGGCGAGTCCAGGTGATGTGCAAAACCATCTCCTGATTCCCCACGCTGCCTCCCCAGCCAGAGCATTTATCAATGGGAAAACAGGCGAGATATGAAATTGTATGCAGGAAAGAAGCAAAGGGGGAAAACAGCAGGAAAGCAGTCCCCACTGTGGAGAGAAGAGCAGCTGTGAGGGGCCGCGGTCCCGGAGGGAGCTGAGCACGCCGGTGCGCGCAGGGTCCGAGCGGAGAATCCTGCCCGGAGGGGATAACCGCATGCGGACCTGGGGACAGCCGCACACTGTGTTTCTGACCTCTCTGATTCAGGCCGATTAGCCCCATCAAGAGAGTAGCAGTTTGTTTGTTTTGACATGTGTGTTTGTGTCTCGCTTTAATGGGAAAATTTTCCAAGAAAAACGCTGTTTTCTAGTTTTCGCAGAGCAAACAAATCCATACTGTCTGAAGCTCTACTGTTTTTCCTTTTCACTTATAAAAAGAGAAAGAAGGGTTAATAGCAGCAAAGCCGTGGGTTTACACTGAAATCCCCCCCTGCAGATCCACAAACAAAAGCTGCAAAAATGCCATGAATAAATTTCTTCCTGTTTGGCTTAGTTTCCAGTGTTAAATGGACTATTTATGTGCTTTTGTTACCCAGCGGGGAGAGCAGAGTCTGGTTTGTTTGCAGAGTGAAGGGAGTTCAGTCTGTTTTCTGCTGTGGTGTTATTTCATTTCAATCATTACTGGTTTAAAGACCCAATAATCAAGGGTAAGCCTCGGTGAACTCTTGTTAAAGCTACCAGTCAAATAACTAGCACAGCACTAGCTGTGGCCGTGCCGATCCCTAATGCAGACGGATGGGCTCAGCTGCAGCTGGAGATCTGACAAAGAGGTTTAGAAATTGCTTCCTTCTGCTGTTCTGCAGCCTTCAGACGTTTAAGGAAACGCATCTTTTGATCCTCTAACAGTCAAAATTGAACTGTCCAATTGAAAATTTAGAACAGGCTCATTTCTTTCAAACAGAATAATTTGCAGTTTGTTCTGAGTTTTTAAGCCAAGCTGTTTCCCTGCTTATTGTCTGAATTTGCCACTTAGATAAAAGAACTGCCCACTTTTTTCAATAGTATTTGTGGGCTTACTGCTCCAGCTCTGCGTTTGCGGCAGGAGGAAAGACCAAGCAGTAGAAAAGTGTCCAAAATAGGGTTCTTCCCCCAAAGTGCATCGTACTCTCACACCTACATCCATGCTCGTCTCCGGTGCGTGACCTCCCCGTGCGTATGGAGGAGAGAAAGAGCATGAAGCTATTGGGATTAAACTGAGTCGCCCGGTGACGTCTGGCCACACTATCCCGCAGCTGCTGCCAGGCAGGAGGTGGTGGTCCTCGTCTCGGTTACGCTGGTCGTTTCACTGATTTTGCCCTGATCTGAGAAAACCGCGAGTGTGCGGCCGAGCTCTGCTCTCGCGCCCCCACGAAAGGTGCCTGGCGTTGCGGAGGCCATCGGCCGCCTCTGACCGCCGCGGGAGCCGGTCCTCAGCTCCACGGAGCGGGATCAGCCCGCCGGGCTGCGGCTGCTGGGCAGCAAGGCGCCGAATAAAGCGTTTCTCAGCGCTCTCCGCCGTGCTAGCAACAAAAAAAAAAACATTTCCCAGAGAATGAAATCTGTGGTGCTTTGCCAAAATACGTATAAAATGGAGTGTAACCCATGGGGTGGAAAAAAATTGCCTGGCATGTCATTTATGAACATGCTTTGGGAGAAGGAAGGAGGTTACTTCCAAATAATGAGTTTCATATTTTGATAACAGGGCCTGTTAATTAGCTCTGGGTGCCTCTTCTGACAGATGTCAGCTGTAAGGAGAGTGTGAAAACTTGCACTTCCGAAAGCCTTTTAATAGCTCCTTTAGCATGACACTTTGGAGGAAGGTTAGCACAAGGAGTCACAGCAGTTTCAAAGAGAATCAGCTTAAAAATGCAGATGAATAACTGGGCCAGCAGGGCCCGGCCCCAGCGAGCGGCAGTGCTGGGTGCGGGAAAGGGCCGGCTCGAGCCGCTTCCCATCTGCCCCTCTCCGGCGCGGAGATTCCCAGGCTTCCCTTCCTCTTTCTGGACCATGCACGGGAAATAAAAGTTAAATATAATGAAGGCCAACTCTCTGGGTGTGTTTCCCGGCTGGTGTCTACCCCTAGTCCCATTCCTAAATTATTGCTGCATCGCTGGAGCAGGGCTGGGCGAAGGCGGCTCCCCATCCTCACGGACGCAGGAGGACACCAGGGCAAGGCCTGACCTTGCGCGTAGCCACCCGCGTGCGGATACTTCCTGCAAATGGTGAGAACGGGCCCCGCTGCGTTACTGCAGGGTGCAACACCCGCTCCGGGCTGGGGTGGGCTGTGCCGTTGGGAGGCAGCTCCGGGTCCGTGCGTGCTCCCGGGTCCCGCCGGCACGGGGCAGCGGCAGCCCCTTCTCCTTCACGGCGTCTCATCCCCACGCTGCTGCGCTCACGCGGAAACAGCTGCCTTATTAATTTATTTATCAGCCAGTCACCAGGGTAGAAGATGCCTTTGAAGCGCTCTCAGTTATCTCCCCGGCTGGCAAAGAAATATTGCACGTCTTGTTATTTTATTCCTTTTGATCTCACTTTGCTGCTTCTCACGACCGCTGCCAAGCTGCTTACTAAGGCTTCCATCTTTGATGTGGGTTAACAATACTTTCCGCAGCTCTTTGATGCTTCGTGTAATACTTCTTTTACATTTTACAGCAGCAGCGCGAGCCGGTGCCGGGCTGGTCTGCGGGTAGCCGCGCTCTCGCGGTGAGGTCGTGCCGGGCTCCCCTTTCCATGGTGCTCGCTTGCTGGCCCCGATGCAGCCTCCATTAGTGCAAACTGAACCGGTTGATGTTATCGCTGTTATTGCATAAATGCATGAGAGAGAGCTGGGAAACCTGCGCTCGCGTGTGCAAGGCTCCAGGGAAGGTGCCGTAATGCAGCAGGTAATAGCCGTCCCCCAGCGCTAGCTGCGCAGGACCGTGGGGACCTGGGAGACGGGACCTGCATCGTCCTTTAACAGCAGGCGTTCGGCTTTCCGTCGGGGTGCGTAAGCGGAACAGGATTGGGAGTCTTTATTCAAAGTTCAAACCGTGCGGGCTGTCTTTGTGCTAATTGCTGGCACGGCTGAACCAAAAGTCGCTGTGCTCCCTGTACAAACAGCCATTAAATACCCACCTGAGGAGTCCATAACGCCGCGGCCGGGGCCACCGTGCCTTATTTAATTCAAAGCATGTCCTGACGTGCCAACTGGTGATTGATTCCACCTCCTTGCGTCAATATTTTAATTAGAACTGTGTTTTCGGGGTTAGGTAAACTGAGAAGTGAGCAGTCGTGGCAAAGAGCTACATCTCTTTACTTGGAAACCGCAGAGCAAACGGGTGTGAGTGATGCCACCCGACAGTCCTACGGGATGGACGGCTTCTCCAGCCACCCGCAGCTGGGGCGAGATCTTACAGGCCGTGCGCAGAGGGTGCCGAGCTCTGCCCAGAGCCCGGCTGGCCCGGCGGCATCCCTGCATCCCGTGGTGAATCAGCACCGGCCTCCCAGAGGAGCCAGTGTGTGAAGAAGAGGGAATTCTGCCATACCCTGGGAATGCCGGGGGCTGCTGAAGCCCTGGTCGAGGGGGGACCCCGGGGACCCGGACCCTGGTCTGGCCTGCAGGTTGCTGCCCTGCCTGACGGACCATTCCTGGCACACCGTGCTTCTCTTACATTTCTGCAGAGCTGCTTGGTCCCTGTTACCATGCAGCTACCGCCTATTTTCAGTACTAATCAGGCATGGTGCATTCGTACAGGATGAAGTGTTTCACTTATGAACGGGTAATTTATAGACCAACAAACTAAAGCCATAGACTATTAACATAATGTTGCAAATAAAACATGGCATAGGGTTTTTATGAGGCTCCTCCTTGGGGTCCTATCACCTAAATTACAAGAAAACTCTGAACATGCAGACAGAAAACACGCAATAAAAGTTATTAAGTGTCTAGAGCAGCATTCGAGGGCGGTGATGGTTTTGGATTTGTTTCAGCACTGCAGGCTGTAACGGGCTGCAGCACAGCGTGATTTTGCACGGCTGCATTGAAGAGGTTTCAGATCTGTCAGGTTTGTTCTGTGCTCCCAGGCCTAGTGTCTGATGCCTTCGCTTAAATTTAAGACTTTGTTGTGCCTGGCTGCGGTAGTGTCAGGGCCTGAGCTCGTGCAAAGCTGCGTAGGGCCGGGGCTGTGATGGCAAACGCCGGGTCAGCGCTGCCGCGGAGTCCGTTTGGGCTCGAGGGGACGGCGAAGACCCCCTTTGCGGGAGTCCGGCGGGCTTCAGGGAAGGCGCGCGAGCCCCCGCTCCCAGGGCGGCCGCGTGCCCAGCTCTGCTAATGAGCAGGGCTCGTTACCGCTCTGCCGAGGGGGCTGTGCCGCCAGGAGAAGCCGCTTTGCGAGGCGCCGGGGTGGGACAACTCCCTGCGGAGCCTCTCGGGGCCCGACGGGCTGCGTGGGAGGAAGCTCCTGACAGCAGCCCCGTTGTGCCTCCCGGATAATCTCTCATGCAAATGCCCTCCTGAATGCTCTGCAGCGCCGGCTGCTCTAATTGCAGGGATAAATCACCAACAGGGAGAGGAAACGGAGAAGCAGAGGCAAACGCAAAGAGCTGAGTGTGAGCAGATGGAAAACACTGTAAGTAGGCACCTTTCTCGTCTCCCTTGTGACAGCGCTGATCCTTTCCAGGATCTTACCATGCTTTTAGCAGCCTGAGGCAGTGACTTTCTTCATGTAATCTAATTCTGGGGCAAAAAGCCCTCCTTCATAATGTGTGCTTCCATGGGGCCGTGAACGTGGACACCTGGGTGCCCTGGCAGGAGAGTCTGGCGGGAGCTGTAATACCCGCGTTTGGCTTGTTTCTTCGCTTTGGGCCCTGCTTGTTTTCAGGGCTCTTCTGCAGCTAATGCACTGTGAAAGACCAAAGGAGAGGAGACTGGTGCGTGGTACTGTACATGATAACTTCACCAAATCACTGCCTCCCAGGGGGAAATAACACTGGAGGAGGAGAACAGCTGAGGGGGGAGGAAGGGGAGAAGGTTATAAGTTATCAGAGAAAACTTCTTTGAAGATAAGTGCAAGTTTTCCCTGCAGAGGACTTGGAAGCATATTACGTTATAACCTGATTAACACAGGCCTCCTTACAAATGCAGCTGGAAATGGCTTTGAACTTCTGCAGGGAGTGCGATCGGCATACGCTGCGCGGCGGAGAGGGGGGCAGGAGGCCGCTGAGCTCGCTAGCTGGGGAGCCCTTACACGGCAGTGCGATCCCTCCAACGGGAAGGTTTCTCCGAGACCAGGGCGGGTTATGTGGCCCCTTCCCGCGCTCTCTCCGCGGCTGGACGGTACTGCCCAGGCGCGGTGCCAGCGCGCCCGGTCCTGCCCCGCGGCCCCGTGCAGCCCCGTGCCCCACGTCCTCCCTCCCCGCGCAGCGTCCAGCTCTGCGCACGGCTCATTTGATTTAGGTACCCACCAGATACCCTTTCTTTATTCCCAATAATCTTTGTTTTGACCCGAACGCACCTTCCAGAGAGATGTGCTACTTAAAAGCTTTGCCCTGGTTCTCTCCCTCCTGCGTTTCAGCAGCTTGCTTTGTTTCTGTTTTGAACATTTACCCCAAAAAAGTTAGAGCGAGTTTCCCACATCATCACTTGCCTGCAGAGCCTGAAACCTTGGGAAAAGAAAACAAACCCCAGAATAGCATTTTAGAAGCTGTCAGTCGTGTGGTGAAGCTCAGAAAGGAGAGGTTTTGCCAGCCCTCTCCTCGCCCTTCCCTGCCGCCGGGGACGCGGCGTGCAGCCGCCGTGCAGGGGAGGTCGAGGGCCGTGCGAGAATGACAAACTGGGTACCGTAAAGTGCGCCAGGCGCCTCCAAGGGGAAGCTGCCCGGTCAAAGCGATAAGCGATATCAGCAGTGCGTCCAATGCTCGTATCGCGTGGAGCGGGCAGCCCCAGGGAAATATTCCCTCCCAGCAGACGTGCCAGAGCCGGTGGGGTGGATCAGGCGTTCCTCGTGCTAATGCAGCAGCGCGTGCGTGGCAAGGACGCTGCTGACCCCACACGCGCAGGGAGCACGCTTGAATTACTGTTACCTTTATCATTACTGTGATTATTGTTTCCCTACGGCTGCTCTGGTTTGAAACCCTGAGTCAACACGAGGCTACGGGAGCTGATGCTGGTGTGACCCGGCGCCTGCAACGGGCTGGGAGGCAGCTCGCTGCGACCCTGTAATGGAAATCCGTCGGCGTGTAGATCATGTAAGATTAGCGGCGGGAGCCACCGCCAGCCTGAGCAGACGCAGGTTGTCTTGCACAAGTGACGGGCTGTTGCCGTACAGGCCGGATGGTAGCTGCAAATCTCCACGGGAGAGCGGCTTTCGGCACGCAGCAGCCGGGCGCTCGGGGCCGGGCGAAGGCTGTGCTGGCCGCTGCGACCCAGCTGGCTCTCGAGCCCGCCAAGAGCGACAACCAGGCCCTGCAGGCAGGATTTGCTTTGAAACCTTTTTGGTTTCCGCAGGCTATATAAGGTCGCGCAAGGAAATCAGTCAATAGAGGCATCCCTGGAAAGGCTCAGGATTTCCATTTGTCATCCCAAGCATTAAAAGTAGTGTTTTTCTTCAAATACAGTCTTAGAAGTTATTCATTTTAATTTGCTACCTCCTTGAAGGTGAATTTAATACCATTCATACATTTTCATTTATAAATTTGTCAGTAATAAGAGTGTTGGCACATGGGAGAAAGTAACTGCATAATTGCAACTTACACGCTTGTCTTGCTGAAAAACTGCTAGCTCAGGAATCGTCCGCGCCTGTGCGTCATGCATGAAATTGCAAATAGAATTTAATTTGCCCTTGTATCCTGTAGGATCAGCTTAAAATGATTAATGCAGGAAAGACTGTTGTCAAGATTTTATTCAGTACAATCTCGGAGGACTGCAGTGCAAAACCATCATGTATAATGTGATAATGTATAATATGCACCTCTTTCTGAACTGCTGTCTCATAACAAACATTCACATTTCCAACCCCTAGTTCCGGTCCTGAAAGAAGTGGGATTAATTCCTTGCATGTTGCCATGATCTCCTGGACAGTTAGAAAAGTAATTTGTTTGAATTTAGAGCATTTAAGGCAGGTGTCTAGTGCAGTGCCAGGGAATGTAATATTGCAGAAACTCGTGGAGATCCGAGCGGTGACTGTGGAGAATTGCAGGAGCGAGTGGCGTTAACTGCTTCGGCGCCAGCTGAAAGAGCAAAAATTCGCGCGGGGAGAGGGGGCGAGAACTTGTAATGAAAACGCGGTAGGTGACGTGGGAATGGTGATGTGGGGCAGTGTGGCGTGTGAGCACCTGTTAGACATGAAGCGCAGTGGTCTCACGAGCTCGTGCCACAGCCTCAGCGCGGAGCAGGCGGCAGCTCCCGTGCTGTCCTCGACCGCGGTTTGCCCACGGAGGCTCCTCGTCGGCCCCGAGCGGCTGCTGCAGACCCGCTCCCCCGCCGCACTGGGGGCCGGGCCCTGCTCACGTTAGCCGTCTCCGAACGCTGCAAGAGGAAATCCGGGGGCAGAGACGTGGGAGCACCGGGTCGGGGAGCTGTGATTTACCCTGTGACCGGTCCGCGGCCGGGGGAAAGGGCCAGGCCCGTAATTCCCTGGAACTGGCGAGGAAATCCCTTCGGATAACAAAGCAATGCGAGGAAATGGCACCGCTTGCAGGCAGCCTGAGATCGGAGGAGAAGAGGCTCAGTCAGTCATGCACAGGGAATTGCTTCCCCGGCTCTCGCTGCCTGTGCGGCGTTTCGGCTCCCGGGCAGCGAGGTCCGCGCGCCGAGAGGCGAGCGCGGCACGGGGGCTGCGCGGCACGGCCGGTCCCTCCGCCGCCGTGTCTTGTAACGCGCGGCTGGCAAACGCCTCGTTTCTGCCGGTCAGGACTGATCTGTCCTGCCGTGCTCCTTGTTTGAAAGACCGAAAGTTTCGAACAAGGCCTCTGAGGAGGGACACGTTCTTCCCCTGAAACGTCTGGTTTTTATGACTGATGAGCAGCCAGGAAGAAAAATACCTTTCTGCTCTGTTGCCACTGGGCTAATTGGCTTAACATGGTGAAAGTAATTATTGGATTGTTCTCTTCTAAAAATCATTTTAGCCATGGGTTTGTGAGGGGGTTATGGCTTAGAAACCGCTCTAATCAGAGCAGTAATTGAGGAATGAAATATGGGTCGTGATTATGTTATTGAAATGGATTGCCTAGTAATTATATTAATACAACAGAATTGCTGTAGATCCCGTGTAAACTGCAGTCAGGAGCATTCCTGTCTCCGAGGAGTATTCCCTCCTGCTTCAAAGTTAATCACTGCGTTATTAAAATGAGAAATGGCTTTCCCAGTCCGCCAAGTGAGAGACAAATGTCCTTTTTCCTTAGCCAGAAATCCGTTTTTACCCTTGGATTCTTTATTGGCTAATCCGCCACCAGCCACTCTAGCAAATGCTCCGGTACAGCACCGAGAAACCGGCCCTTTTTGCCTCTCTCTGTGCAGCTAAGTGTGAATCCCAGGCCGAGGCCGGCGGACAACTCCGTCCTGATGCAGTGGGATGGATGGTTTAGGCCCTGGAGCAGGCGGTTAGGGAATATTGTGCAGGATGTTTTACTGATGCAATTGCAGAAGCCATTTAGTCAGTTCTGCGTTCGTAACGTGGCGCTGACGCCCCGCCGGGCGCTGCCGAGCTCCAGCCCCAGCTGTTCTGCTTGCAACTGTCGTGGGACGACCCTCGCCGGCGCGGCCAGGGTGAGGATTAGCGGGTCGGCAGCATCGCTGCCCCCTCGAAACGTCCCTCCCCGCGCTGAAGGCTCCCTCTTTCCGAGACAGCGAGTTCCCTGGCGGAAGACCGGGCAGTTGCGGGGTGCGTGTCGGGGAGCTCTGCCTGTGGCAGCGGGATGGCTGCGGCAGCAAACAGCGTGTTGCCCCTCGTGCTCGCTGGGCATCCCGGCTTTGCGTCCTTCCAGAGACCCCGGCGTGAGGGATCTGCTCGGTTAACCGTGGCGTTTTCCAGGCACGCTTTGGAGCCGAGGTGAAATTCTGGTGCATGTGCCCGGGAATTACCCAGCTTGCTTGCTGCTTGCTTTCGCTGGCAGTTGTCCGTTCGCGGCAGTGTTTGTCGCAGAGGGTATTTTGGGGTGATGGGAAGCCTTTGCTGTGGGTTTCTCGCTGTCGGTGTGAAGGTGGCGTCGAGCAGAGCCGCTGCCCGGGTGCCCTGCGTCGCTCGCCCCGGGGGAGCCGCGCTGCTCGGGGCCGGAGAGCAGAGCCCTGGGCTCCTCCGCGCCGCGCTTCGGGGTCTGAGGGGGGCCGGGGGGCTGCTTGTGTCCAGGGGGTTATAGCACCGAGCAGCCCTGGGATCCACACGGATTGCAGCCCTGGGACAGCCCGGGCCTGCCAGCGGGAGCACACTTAAAATGCATCTCCATTCGATAGGTTCCACTTTTGCATTAATTCTGAAAACTGCTGCAAGCAGTTATTCTGCCTAATCCCTTTTGCAAACCTTATGCCAGATTTTGTAATTAATTATTAGCAAAGAGAAATACATCAGGCTTGAAGAAGCAGACTGGACCTCCTGGAGCGAGCACACAAACTAATACTGTATTGGCTTAGCTGCCAGTTACCCTGAGATAAATCAATGTTAATTTCATTGTATTACAACAATATTGATTTCCTATTAAACAGCAGACAAAGCGGGTTATGGCTTTAAGAAAGCTATTAGGAATTAGAGAAGAAAGGTGTTTTATGGAGAAGAAAAAGGGGAAATTAGTGCTTAATATTGCTGGATCTGAGAAGTCAAGAGGAGGCAGGTGCTGGCCAGTAACGGGGGAGCGGCAAAGGGGGTTTGGGCTGGAGCAGGGGGTGACGCTGCTCCGGCTCCGCCAGGACAAGCCCTGGTGCCTTGGGAAAACCTCCCGTGCCCCGGCACCTGGGAGCGAGCTGACTAAATAAACATAGCCGTCTTCCAAAGGGTTAAACAGGAAGTTCCCAGGGCCTAGGGTGAAGATAAATAGTTATAAAGTGAATCAATACCGATAAAGCAACAAAGTGAAGCCGTCGGCTTATTGACTCCTCGAGGGTCACTTTTCCTGGTTCTTTATCGGGCGAGCGCCGTGTCGCCTTGCACACGAGGGAGGCTACGGCACAGCCCGGCAAGTGCGTTTGTGCCGCAGACGTTGTTCGGCGCTGGAGGGCAATAAAATGAGCAGTTATGTGCAGTAAGGTTTGCTGTTAATCACCACTGACAAACTAGAAATCAACTGTGAATGCTATAAAGTGGAATGAAAGGAAAATATGTTTTATTCCCCAAATCAAATGTTTATGTCCTGTTTTCTGTGTACATGCAGCAACAAAGCGACGTTTCGGATCTGGCTCGCTGCCCCTCTCCTCTGTGAAGCAGGTTCGCTGTGGTCAGCCGCAGAACAGGGCTGTGCTCCCGCCTTTGTTCGAGCAATGCCCGTTTTGTGGTGAAAATGGAAATACTCCCAAGGCAAAAAAACTTGCTAACTTTAGTGCGGAGGGCAGTACGGGCAAGTTTGCCTTGTCTTTTCCGCAGCGTATTAAAACTGCTCTTAATGCATGCAAGGGATATTCTAGTACCTGTTAACACCATGAATTGAAGGCAATGGGGAAAGACTGGACCCCTGCAAAGAGGCACTTTGCCTCGGCTCGGCGGAGCAGAAGCTGCCGTGCGGCAAAGGAAGACCCGTGTGGCGCGTGGTGGGTTGTAGGGCAGCTGTCGGCTCCGGTCTCGTCGAGATCAGCGCGGGGACGGGGTTCGAGCGAGGGGAGGAGCGAGAGCTGCTGCACCAAACTGCGCATGGACCCCAGCCTGGAGCAGGGAGGTAGGAAGTGAAAATCCTGCTTGACCCGGTGACGTTTTCTTGTAAATAAGCATAGAATTTGGCTGAAGATCACGAACTGGACATGCCCCTGCTCTGCAGCTCCAAGGCTGATTCAAAGTTACATGACTGATAAGGGGAAATAAGGGGATTCCTGCTAGATGAACAGTGCAGAGCATCCTGTATAGCTTTAGCTCAATCCACTGCCAGCGCAGAGGTGGGTGAAGATTAACCATAACAGGGATCAGAGAGCTGAAATTTCTGCGTGTTACCCTGTGCTACAGCACTCGGCACGGTGACAGCTGTGATAGCATAGTTTCCAGGCAGCCCAAAAGGCCTAGGATTGCAATAATCCAATTTAGGGAAACTAAAAGTATGAATCATACAACACCAGCTGCAGCAAAACCACCCAGGTATGAATGAATGTGAGCAGCATTAGCTGGATGATCAAAACAGCCTGGCAGGACTTGAAACGGGAGGCTGGAAACTAAGCTGTCATCTTTCTCAGGTTAAAAAATGTGTTTATAAAAGCTAGGGTTCCAGGCAAACGTATCCAGCATGGTTGGGGTATAATCTGATCAGTGCTTTCCTTGCGTACAGCCAATATATGAAAGGAATTTGAGTCCATGAAGAATAGTTATGCTCATCCCTTTTTCTTGGTTTCCTGGTCAAATTTCAGTTCAGGTGGCCACATTTCTGTGCACCTGAAACGTGTTGCATTTGGGGATTTTACTCTTTGCCGTTGCAAAGGAAAACAAAAATCACCTACAGTCATGGACAACCAAGAACAAGAATAGCTTGGGAGAAAACACAGCAGGCAGCTGCATGGGCTGCAGAGCTGCAAAGCTACAAACCAAAAGCCGCTTGTTGCACACGCAAGACGTGAAGATCCCGCGTGAGCAAAGCGGTGGGTCCGGCGGCAGGCGCAGAGCCGCCCCGCGGGATGCCGGTGCCGCGGGAGCCGGGGTGCCGCGAGCGATGCTCGGCCCAGCCCGCGCTTTCCCCCGACAGAGCGAAGGTGGCCAAGCGCCACAGGGCTGCCGTGTGCAGCTGCGCGAGGCGGATCCTCTCCGGCTCCCTGGCCGGGAATAACGGTGCCGGCGCCTCGCGCGGGGTCGCAGCGTTGGGCGGTGGAGCCTGGGCCGGGGCTGCTGGCCCTGCTGCCCGGCTCCGTGCTGGTCCGAGGATGCGCTAGCGCGGAGGTGCTGTTCAGCACTTAGCCAGGGATTTAAACAAATCCAAAAAGGGGGGGAGGAAGCGGCACAAAGGCTGGAAAGAGAAAGACCATAAAAGAGCCGAGAATGCAATGGAAAGACAAAAGATCTAATTACCAATGACATTATTTGCATTCTCATCAACTTAATTCAATTTTATTTTCTTATTGCTTTAATCTTTGAGCCTAATTCAGTGGAACATAGTGCGTAAAGGAGGCAATGAAATCTGCGCAGTGCTTATTAGGGGCACGCCAGGCGCCAGAGGCCCTGCGGGGACGAGCCCCAAATGTTGCTTTTCTGAGGGCGAGACGTGTCTGTTCTCAGTCCTGGAGGTTTCAATTTGGAAGAAAGGTGATAAAAATTCGGAATTGCTCCTCGTGCTCATGTGAAACAGAATCTGAAGCTGCTCCAGCTTTGACTGGAAACCTGGTGTGACCTGACATTTAGTCGAGGATGCGAAAGCACAAGTGTCATAATGAACAGGAGGAAAATAATTCTGATATTGTGCTCTTGATGAGAAAATACCATTTTTCACATTACACAGCGCTAGCCACTGAGGGCTACGCGAATGATGCACAGAGAGAAACACGTTTGGGCTTCCAGAGGGGGCTTGTGATGCTCTGGGGGTTTGCATGAATTTTAAATTAAACTATTAAGCAAAAATCTGGCCCAAAGCTCAACCACTGTAATGTATATAAAATTTTAAAAATCTTTGAAAATGTGCTCACAGTAGGCATACCACCATAATGAAGTAGTAATTAGTAGTCTGAAGCAAATTAAGTGATCTAAATAGCTAAAGCCACAAAACATGGGTAAAGTTTCTAGTGGGAAATAATACACTTGACAACCAAAACAGTTTTCGCATCTCCACCTCTTTCCTGCATCAGGAATAACTGACCTGGGAGATGATCTGGGGGCCCTGACGTCGTTTCCTGCAGCTTGTATTTCGCGCCGCGGGGACCTATCTCTCTCGGGGGCATTTCCACATCTACGCACGTGTTTGCTGCCCTGTGCAAGCTCCCACGCGCCGCATCCGCCCTCGCGCCGGTCCCTGCGCACGGGGCTTTGCCCGACACCGCTCTGGCTCCCAGCAACCAGTGCATGACCTTCCGTTTCGGCTCCCACGGGAGTGGGAACATTCGCATTTTAAATTACAGATATTTCAGCCAAATAGCCTGTTTGTGTTCAGCCTTTATTATCATCTCACACTGTTTTGCGATTGACTAAAAGGAGACACAGGTTTATCTGGGGGTATATATAATGCTAGCTACATGCAGCCAGCATATTTCCATGCATTGATTTTTGGGCCAGCTCTGAGAAAGGCAATTCAATAGACAATTAAATTAGCAGCTGCATTTGTCATTTTGGGCCCAAATGAGGTCCCAAGAAGAAATTGCCCCGTTATCGGCTCCGGGTTCATCACTCTAGCAGGAATATTGCGTGCTAAAGCATGAGCTGAACTGAATCTTCATCAGGCAGGGAGTCTGCCCGTGAACTTTAGTCTTGCTAGAGATGATCCTAGCAATATACTTTGGAGCAGATTTATTGATTATGACCAAAATTTTCAACAGCTTGGGAGCATGGTCCAATGTCTTTGAAGACAGAATTAGGCATGACTTTTAATATTAATTTCAATATTTCTCTTGGTTTGTGTTAAGACTGTTTATTTTCTTTCTGCTTTTCCTGTAGTTTCCTAACAACAAATATAAGTAATCGGTGTCTTCTTGCTCCGCCAGTGTTTGCAATTGACTGTGAAACAAGACCAAAGCAGCAAAAGGTCCCTGGGGGATAAAAGCACAGCTCGGGCGGGAGGGACCAGCTCCGGCCGCCCTCCGTGTTACCGGGAAGCTGCGACCCTGAACCGCGCCGCTCTGCAGGGAGATGGTGGCGAGAACCGAGCACGTCTCGGGGGAAACCAGGAACTGAGCTTGGCTGCTCCGGCCACGGTGAAAAATTTTTGCTAGTGAAAAATTGCATCCTGCAGCAAGGCGAGACTGAAAGCGCACGCTTGTGTGTTCAGCATGGGCTGGTGCCTGGGGCTGGGAACGCTGCTTTATGGTTAGGTGATGCTGTTTTCAGTTGTCCTCTTGCACCTCCTGATACAGATCCTGAAGATGCTACACGGATCTTGTAAATTCTGCCCTAAGTAGTTTCGCAGGAGGAAATGGAGTCCCAGCCATAGTATTTCTTCTCACATGCTACCGAATAGGTATCACCTGAAAATAAAACTCACGCAAGACATTTTTTTCTGATAATAACATAGTCATAAATTAAACCTCAAAATGAAAGGCTCCCATTCCCATTATGGACCACTGAAAAAAGCCACTCGAACAGGACTAGGGCCATGGGAGAGCGAGCAGGACGTTGATATTTCTGCCTTAGCTGAGCGTTTTTCTCCACCCCCCCTTGATTCCCCAGGTAGGCAGATAACCCAGCCTCTCTGGCTAATTGTACAATAATACCCGCCATCTGTTAGCCCGTTCCAGATTTGTGGGGCACAGCTGCATGCAAGTACTTAGTGCAACAACTGCAAGCTTTTATAGATCCTTATAACTTCTGCAACAATGAATCTGTCCTAATTAGCTCTAGAAATAAACATTGATGATGTAGGTAATGATAAAATATATCTATCACCAAGCTAATAATTCACCGCAGAGGAATCTTAAGGCCAAGCCACACAACATGAATTGAAATAATTCCTTCTGTCTTTCAATACAATTTACAGAGTTTCACAGTATTCACAAGCCGTGTACTAATTAAACCACAATGACCAGTAGTAAGGCCTCTCTCATTAGGAACCAATATTGGCCATCAGCTTTTTCAGAAAGAGAAACTATTGACAAAATCCTAATTGCCACGTGATTCAGCAATGCTCCGTGTCCACAGCACGCTTCCGTTGGAAATGGAGCTTTGGATAAGTCCCTCTGACCGCACACAAACACGGAGCGTGTGCAGCACTGAGTGGGGTTTCTTTGTATTTCACTAAAACAAAAATCAAGCGGCATGGGAAAGCGGAGCACTCCTTATTGCCTATGCATCGTTTCCTGTCTCGGCGGCCTGGCCCGCGGCTTCTCGTGCCGGGAGGGAGCAGCGGCTCGGCCTCTCGCCAGTGGCGCGGCGGGATGCGGAGGTGGACAGACAGGTCGCCCCGCTGCCAACGGATTCGTTTTCCTCTGATTGAAAGGGATCGCAATCTCCCCAACATTTATCAGCGGTTTTGGGAACACAGCAGTAATTTAATGCTAAACTGCATCCACCAAACCGTATAAATCAGCGCATGTTATAAAGAGCTAGTGACATCCCCTTGCGTGATAATGGAGAACATTTTAATTATTCCTCCAAGGGAAAAATATGATTAAAGATGTAATTCAAGCTTAGGCATAAGCCGTTTAGTTGATGTTATCTTGTGCAGGTCTTTCTTCTCTCTGAAATTATGACTCACAAGTGAACTAAACAAGGGCAGAAAATCTTTACAAGTGAAGGAAACTTCCAGAGTTTCTCTCCATGGCCGGCAGGACCCGGGAAGGGGCAGGCCAAGGAGCAAGAAGATGAGGAAGGTCGGGAAGGGCTGAGTCCATCACGCCTCGGGAGGAGACGGGGAGGGACCAGCACTGTCACTTCTCCTTGCGTTTATTTATGATGGTTTCAGATTTAAAAGTATCCCATCCCGGGCTGGGCTGGGCGGCTCGGAGGAGGGAGGAACTACAAGGTCTGCAGCCTATGTGGGATATTAATTAGGGGGCAATCCAATCCTCCTTGTTCAGCAAAAGCTTTTGTTTGAAGTCGCATCACAGAGGAGACATTTCAGCTGCTTTGTCGCAGGCGTGAAGTTCACAGCGCTCTGTCTGCGGCCGCCTTCCCCTCGCAGCTGCCAGGAATTGCTGCTTTGTTACCCTTAAGTTTTTAACCCCCCGAAGAAAATATTTTGTGGTATTAGGAAAATCCAGCCTCGTTGTTCCCTGAAGCAGGTACCCAGCAAGCCTTCTGGGAAGAGCCCGCTGGGGAGCGCAGAGGGGATAATGGTGAGTTGAGGGACATTTGGGGGTAAGTGCAGTGCACACCGGTCAGGCGGGGGGTGGCCGATCGGGAGCCCCTGCAATTCTCGCTCGGCAGCGGAGAGCGCTTCCGGGACGGCACAGTGAGGCACGACCGAGCAGGGGTCCTGAAACCCCTGGGGCCTTGGTGTTCCTGGGGGGAAACACTCTGTTGTTCTAAATATATATGTATCTCTCTCTCTATATATATATATATTTTAGTTTAAGTTTTAAGAACTTTAAAAATAGAACCTTTAGGCAGACGGATGTATTTTGATCTGCTTCCCAGGTGCCATGAGCCCAAAGCTGAGTGCTTGGACAAGGACGGTTTCCCAGGCCTCCGTTGCCTCCCGGCTGCGAGATCCTGCTGCTGGAGCGAACGTTTTGGGGCACGGCCGATTTGCTGGGAACGGGGCTGTGGGGCACAGCCAGCCTGAGGGCGGCCGGTCGGGCAGCGATGCTCCGGTGCGCGCCGCGGGCCGGTGCCAAGTGTGCCGAAGTGAGCGGCCGGCGACCAACCCTTCCCTTCCGATAAGGGCCCCTCGGTCACTGTCTCAAGGTTTCCATGCTTTTTTCTGCTTCCTTCTGTTTGAACTGGGGATTAATTTTGTTTGTGTTCTGCGTCCTTTGCTGCCCTTACTAATGCCGGAAGCTGTAGCGAAACCATAAAGCCATTTAACGCTTCATATCTCCTGCTAGATAAATAATACAGAATATGCCTGCCAGCTTCCTTTCAAATATCCTTTTGAGGGAATCACCTGGGCATGTGACAACCCGGCACCAAGTTATTTTCCACAGTTTCCCACCTTTCTGCACCGCTCTGACTTCTGTTTTCTGCATCTTCAGATTGAATTTAGGAAATACTACAGCAGCTAGGTGCCCCGCGAGTGGGACGCTGCGCAGGACTTCGGCACAGACCCCACGCTGCAGTCGGTGTATGCGCAACATCTCGGAGCCCTGTTGATGTACGGGGCAAATGGGGCTGGAGTCATGCTGGCAAGAAGCCCGCTGCCGAGCTGTGCACCTTTTTGTGTAAGGTGAGGGGTTTCTCATCAGCAGTGGTGTCACTTGATCTAATTTGGGAGGAATTTACTGAGAGGCAGCTGTAGGCATCGGTTTGCTGGGACCAAAGTGCAATGCTATTCCGCCTTCTCCATCTCAAGTAATAAACCCTTAATTTTATAAAAAAGTGAATCAAATAATCAGGGCTTTTTTCATCTCTAGAGCTCATATTGCCAGTCACAAACTTAGAAAAATCATCTTTATTTCAATAAATCTGATGCAGTTACTTTCCTCTACTAGGAAAATTTCTACTATTTCCCCTTGAAAAAGAGCCTTTAACATGCCTGTGTTCAATATCACAACAAAATGGAACACTAACACGATTTAGGGGAGCTGAACTATTCCTGTTAAGTAACGTTTTCCAGATCTTGGTTTCTCTTCCAATATTTCCTCTGTCAATTAGCCAAAGCAATTTCCGCTGACTAATAAAGCAGTTGGTTAAGCTTATTTTCCAATCAAAACTCACTTAATTTGAGCAAATAACAGTTGGAAAAAAACGAATTGACCAAAAGCATTTGAAACGGCCAGCTTTCCCACCCTCGGAAAATCAAAGCGACCGACGGGAGGTGAAGCGGCCGCTCCGACGGGAGGCTGCCTGCCGCGTTCCCAGGGCGCGGGAGCCCGTGCGGGACACGGCGCCTGCAGGCGGGCATCGGCCGGGGCAAGGCGAGCGCGCACGCGGCACGCGCCCGGAAATGCCGAGACGAGCTGGGACCCCGCTGCACGAGGTCCTTGTCCCTCAGAGAGCCCGAGCCTTGTAGCAGCCACGCGGTTAAGGTTATGTATTGCCTCCTGTTAAGCGTAGCTGAAACAACATATCAGACAAACCCTGATACAACAAAATTTGCAGAAATACTTTGTTTCAGTAGGAGCAACAGCGTGTCCTAGCTCTCCAGGAATAAATGGACGCAGTCTTAAGAGAATCCTTCACATATTAAATGTCAGCCATTGATATTAAATTGTGCTTTGCTTGACTGTTTTGCTGAATCAGGTTTTTCACCTGATAGTTTTAGTCCTGAGGTATCCCTAAACTGCAGAATGAAATGCAAAGTGTGGAGAGATTCGCTTCCGCTCCTGGCCAAGCTGCAGCCGCTGCTGGGGTAAAGCACAGCAGCCGTTCGTCATTGTATGGGACAACACGCAGGTTTTTAGGAAAGAATATAAAATATGTTGTTTGCAACTTGAAAACCCTAAGGAATTTAAGGGGGAAAAATGCTGAGACTTGCACCTTTTCTATATATTTGATTACCAACTGTGATTAGCACAAGCACCGCCGCTTTAACTCTCTGCCAGGAAAATGGATATGAATTCTTCCTGCCCCAACTCTTTCCCCCTGCACGCTGTTGGGTGATATAACCGCGTTCTAGGAGGTCTTGCAGGATCTTTGGTTGCACTGGGGCAGATCACACTGTAAGGTCAATTTAACCAGCTGACGCGTGTTCTTATCATCGGTTATTGAAGCACGCTGCAATTGATTGTTGATAACACCTTAACTGAATTGCCTGCTTGATAGAAAATGGCAGAAGGATTTTTTTTAATGGTAATTACTCAGCTTTCTTTCCCAGAGATGAATTTTAATTATTCTTTGGGTTTCACAATGTATGTCATGCACTCTCCTAGAGGAGCAGAAGGACACTAAAATAATGGCTTTAATTTACTGTGCATTACATATTAAGTTACCTTTCATGAATATTCAGGGGATGAACAGCTATAGTTTTGAAAACAAAAGTCTTAATGATTAATTTTCCTATTGTTCACTATTTTATGATTTTATTTTTCCTCTCCATTAGAATGAAAGTGCTGTAGCATTAGCCAAATCCCTTAGCAGAAATCACGGCAAGACTTCTGGGCATCGGTGCATGAGCTCAGCCCCAGTGTCAGTATTCTGCACAGCACTTCCCTGCCTGGTTCCTTCCCCAACGGCTTGTAAAAAGACTTCAAAGGAAAACTTCAGACCAGGAATCTTACTTGCCATCAGAACTTTTTAACCTTGAAGACAACCCTACAGACCATGTATCTGAATGCTAATGAGGACCGGGAGGAAAAGACACCACAGAGTCAAAGTGGGGAAAAGCAAAGGGGGCTATGGAAAGAACATTTTTTTGCTAGCCTTAAAAAACAGCCCTGCAGGCCAAATAACCTAAATGAAGGTGGAAATATAAGAGCTAAATCACAGGAGAAGTTAACAGAGACACAGTGGCCCAAGCTTGAAATTTCAGATCAGTAGAGGCCTGGGATTAGAACTGCAAACAGAAAATAAAAATAGAATAAGGCGATTCAGTGAGAAGCAAAACCCAGTGATTGACAAAGAAGCAAATAAGGTGACTCAGGACCTGCTTTTTCAAAAATTCATGCGGTATCACTCATACCTTTAGAGTTTATCCCTTTTGGTGGCATTGGTGATTATATTTAGCTCTGCAATCATGCCACAGTGGAGTTATTTCCTCCCATAGGTTATCACCGCCGAGGAATCAAGCCCTTTGAGGGGAAGAAGGGGTGAGGGATATGTTTGCAAATAAAGTCAAGCTTGACAGGTCAAAATCTGCTGTGGAAGGCAAATAATGTTGGGAGTGGTGTTAAACCAAAAGCATATATTTATGGTTCTCCAAACTTTCACCAGCATATTATTATCTCCTAAAGCATATCTCCATCTAACTACAGCCCCAAAACACTTCCAGGTACAGAAACCCTCAGAGGTTAAGGGGGACAGAAAGTTGGGATAAGCTGGTATTTTCCCTTGAAAAGGAGTTATCTCTTTCTGAGCCACATGACTATCGTGTTGGAAGCCATTAGCATTTACGCCCATTCTGGTTCACTTACAGCATTGTATTATTTCTCATTTCCAACATAAGTTCCCAAGCAAAATCAAAAAGATGACTATCTCGTGGGAAGAGGAGATAGAAAACAATTTAATATCTTTTTTGGAGGGAGCCAAAGCACATGATTGCAGAACTGATTACCCTTACAGCTCAGAGTGCACAGACCTGGATAAACTTCCAAACAAGCCTTTGGCTGCTGCTGCTGCTCTTGTTGACAACAAAGTATTTTCGTACTAGCCAAATGCAAATAAAAAAATTTAATGAAAAGCAAATATAGAGGTTTTATACTGTTAACACTGAGTCTTAAGACAGGTCATCCTAAAGATAAAGTCTATGCACAGTCATTACAAAACCTATCAAAGCTTAAAAAAAGAAAAACCATCCTAAACTCCCAGGCATTTTTTAGCATCCATCTCCAAAAACCACCCTCCTAAAGATTTTATCTGTTCACTGCTTGGCCACAGCCTCCAGTTTAAAATACTTTATTTGAATTGTACATTCAGGGTTGTGTGGGCTGAGGCAAGCAGAGAGAGACATTGGTCCTGTAGGGTTCATCTATTCAAGATTTAAAATTAAATCTTGTCTGTGCTGGGCCAAGCCTTAGTTAAAGACAACCATCGCACGTGGCTGTTCCTCAGCCCGGGGTGGCAGACCATTAGCGTGCTGATGGCAGTGCAATTTGAGTGAGTTTATGTCATTGCCAAGCAGGGTTATGTTCTCCTACCTCACAAAAGAATTCAAAGCAGCTCTTTTCTCGGGAATCACAGAGGTGAATCTGAAATAGTGGGGAAGCCCCAGCAGGCGGCATTATGCATTGGCGGATCCTGGAAGGGACCTCGCAGTGCCCAGGACCTGCACGCCCGGGGCGCAGTGCGCGGCCGTGGGCACGGCGCCGGTCGGAGATTCGCGCGGGAGCGAGGTTCAGGGCTTTGGAGAAGCCAGCGTGACCAGATGGGTCAAAGGCACGGAAATGTCTCAGCCTTGCGAGCGATTCCTTTGCTCTTACAGTGTCACCACCCTGCGGTGGTGGCGCCCTGCTCTGAGACCAGCCACCTCCTGCCAGCAGCGCCAGTCAACGCTGGGCAGCGAACGAAGAGACATCTTGGACTTTTTAGGGTTAAAAGTTTGGGCCCATATCTATGACTTTGAGTGCTTACTCGGAGCCTGAACTCTGCGCGTCTGAAGGTGAATTCGCCTCAATCTTGGAGCACTTCTCAGGTCTCACGCTCCCTCATCCAGCCAAAAGCTGCAGAGGAACATGCAGCATCACTGCAGGTGGCCGAGGGCTCAGGAGAGACCTGAAGGAAAAGACAACTGCTTCAGCCGCCTCAGTGCGAAGGCAGGAGAGCTTTTCTCTTGCAACATGCTTTGCTCGCACAGCAATATTCCTATTATTAACTGTTGGAAAGGGTAGAGCAGAAGCCCAGGCACTTGCACTCTCCTTGATGTTATGCCAGTGACAGTTGGAAAGGTTTTTTCTTTTTTTTTAACTCCTCCTCTCCCTCATTTTTGTTGGCATTTATAGCAATGTCATTTTCTAAAAATATGTGGCAAAAATTACTCTGTCTCCCAAGGGACATCAGCAGTGCATAGAGAAGGGAATCAAATTAGAGTCTATGCCTGTCGTCTCAGACTAATAAATGATTTTGTGACATTTATTGGAATAAGAGAGGAATAGGGGAGCAAGAGACTTTAAAGAATTAATACTGATTATTAGCTACAAAAGAACAGGCTTGATGGCACCGTGGGGATTAGCATGTGCTGAGCCCCAGCACGATAATCCATCTTATATCCCCGCAAACTCAAGGCATTTCCCTTGCTGGGTAAACAAGGAATAATCATTTCCACGGCTGTTTGCTGGGATGGGTGGCACGGAAATGTTGGCATTTGTCATCTCCTGCAATTCGTGCCGTCCGCCGTGCTGTCCACATGCCGCCGCTCGCCCGTGGGAGCAGGACCGCGGCGAGAGCTTCCCGGATCACGTAAGCAGCAGCAGCAGCAAAGACTAAGGTGAAGCGACGGAAGATTTCAGCCAAGATCAAGTTTTCACATTCTGTCAGCACAGAGCCACCAGTCTGGCCCTTTCTGGCTCCTTTTCGAGAGCGTCTGGGAGAGATCAGAATGGGAGCTGCGACTTTTGTCTGAAAAACACTCAACTCGGGAGGTTGGAACTATTCTCTCGCCCGAAAACATCTGTCTAATTTTACATGACGGTCTAATCACCCACCATTAACATGCTGAGCACCATGCAGTGGTAACGCTAGCAAATGCTAGTATTATTTCAGAGGCACGGTGCGCGAGATGTGTTTGTGTGGCTGGCCTATGAAGTTTTGTCTTCAGAAAAACTCTGTTTTCTCCTCAAAAGGAGATTGAGAAATTGTAATAATTAATCATCAGCCAGACAGCATCAGTTGCCAGGAGCAACCACATTAAATTATAATTTTGGCAGATCTTGTTCCATTTAGTGACTACAGTAAGCCTTGGAAACTGCTAAAGGTTGGACCCCGGGCGCTGCGCAGAGGTGGGCAGCAGTGTGTTAATGCTGTGTGCGCCCCAGGCCCTAGTCAACGGCGCTGGAAATGCTCTTTGCATCCCTCCATTTGGGCAAAATGAGTTCTGCTTGGCTGCGTGTTGATCTCCCCAGAATATTTTGCAAGACCCGTCTCCACCAGGAGATGCCTTGTTCATTAAAGCACTTGTTTCCTAATGGGCTCTGAGGAAATGTTCAACAGTTAAGATGCATACGGTCTCCAAAACCACGACACGGAAATGAAGCGCTGTGCACTGCTATTTGCACTGTTCGGCTGAACCAGCTTCCAGGGCTTGTCTAACGAGCAGACATTTCTCCCTCCTGTTGGCCCATGGCCCACAGAAATTTTTATCACATTTCATAAGATATCTGTAGAACTGTGCTACATTTTCCCTTTACAAACTTGCTTATCTGTGCTGCATCTTCAGGCTTTTACTGGGTTCCATCAAATTAAGCCGAACGTTGCCATTAACCCAGAAAGCAGTGCAGCGGCCAGGCGAGCTTGTGGCTTCGCCCCTTGCTAGGTAATTGCTCCTGCAGCTTCAGCAAAGCCCCTCGGAAAAGCAGCTCCCACCGGCGGCTCCAGTCTCGGGAGAGCGTTGCTCGCAGACGAGGGGCGTTCAGCCCCGTTCGGCTGACTTCAGCACGGGCCGAAGCAGCGCCAAGGCAGGGAGAGGGCTAGCCCTGACCGCAGCGTGCTGGTGCAGCTGTACGCTGGAGGGGAGCAGCAGCTGCAATTAGGGGCAGGTGGAAGCGGGAGCATCGTTAGGCAGAGTATAACTGCTCGGGGGAGGAGTGCTTCCCCTTTCCTTGGCGGCATGGTCTGGTAGAGCAGTGTTCCCCAAGATAGCTGCGCTCTTCAGGGCTGCTGGGATCTGATGGGAAACAGTCATAATCTGCAGCACTCAAGTAAGTGATTTATTTGTAAATGCTCGTACAAGTTGTGAAGATGCCTGTATCTCTTCTTGAGGATTTGAGGCCACAGTCTTGTTTCATGAAATGTTTTCTCTGATTAAGTTGTTTTCTACTACAGTGTGCAAAAGGAGTGATTCTTTCTGATTGCACCTGCTGCCCAAATTAATTGCTCAATTGCCCAGTTAAATACCAACTCAGTCACCTAAATTTGGCATGAGTGACTTCTAAAGATGATGCAGATTTGATGATGCCAAGTATCACTTTTTAAGAAAAGCCTTAAAAAAAATCATAGTTGTGCTAAAAGCTTGCTCTGTGCTGGATGCTCTTCTTATGAATCCTGAACAAGAGAGAAGATTTCAGAGCAGTCCTTTTATTGCTCTGTTATTGCTCAATCACTGAAAGAGAAACGCATGGGAGATAAATGAGATCTCATCATCTTCTCATGTTTCTCAATTTATTTCGTGGGGCATATTTCCTCACCCTTCTCTCCAGACAGCGTTTTTATCTCTGCTTTTCTTCCATTACATCTCTCCCATTTTTCATTTATTTTTTTCTCCAGTTCTCTTCGGTTTTATCCAACAGTTTCTCAAGACCATCTGATTAGAAACATAATAGACAAACTTCTTTTTCTGGAATGCTTTCTGGTGGTGGTTGGGGTTTCACGCAACTGCTGCAGTGGCTAAAGACTGAACTGTAAATCATTAAACGATTACAATCACCCCTGAAAGAATATCAGAACTGGAGATGAACTGGAGGTGGTCTGCTCCTGGTCGGGCTCCTCTGCTGAGCGGGGTGGTCACATCCTGCGACCAGGCAGCACCGCTGGGGTGAGGGCAGCCCTGGCCGTGCAACCTGTGGGTGGAGGGTCCTGCTGCCTTCAGGTTGGGCTGCTTCAAAGCTCTCTTCTCAGAGAAGTGGTGTGCGACGTGATGTGTTGTTATTGCACTTGAAACTCTTGGGTAGATGGTTGTAAGCGAAGCAAAGTGAGACTAGTGGTGGTGTTGCATGGGCAGGCGCGACTGCCCCGGAGCAAGAGGCTTGGTCGTGGGCAGCTTGTGCTAAGGACGGACTGGGAGAGCGTAACCAGCTGGGCTTAGGAGCTGTGAACCTGTTGGTGGCTTTTGCTCCCTTCTGGCTTATAGCGTGGAAGGGGGGATTTGTTGTTGCTGGCTTGGTGGCCTCCACAAGGAAGGAAGCTCAGCCTGGTCCCGTGGAGGCTGTGGCCCTGCCAGAGGCTCAATCACGGCCCCTTTGGTTCCCTTGCTGATGGTCTGCAGCGTAAGGAGATGCTCGTGTTGTTAATGAGTTCTCACGTACACGCTGTAGCGAATCCCAATCCGATCTGGGTGGGTTATGGGCCATGGATATCACCGAGTTTAGAAGACAAGTTGGCATTTGTTGTCAAAAATTCACATTCGTCTGAAAAGAAAACTTCTATTTTAATTTCTGTT
The DNA here is from genome assembly GCF_036417845.1 of Apteryx mantelli. Classification (NCBI taxonomy): domain Eukaryota; kingdom Metazoa; phylum Chordata; class Aves; order Apterygiformes; family Apterygidae; genus Apteryx; species Apteryx mantelli. Next base: position 11,198,061 of record NC_090002.1, read on the forward strand.
CCATCTGTTGGTGTTGTTTTATAGAGGTACTTGCTTCCAAAAGCAGACAGCTGCTAATTTTTTGTGAAACCCTTGATTTTTATCTTGTATGATTGGAAATCTAATGAAAGATCCCTAACCCTTCTGCATCCATTGCTGCACCATCCTGTGAAACAAGGGGGTCCCCAACCTGATTACTTTGCACCTAAATAATGAAGAACGAGCTATATGTTGAAACAGATAAAACAGCAAAGAATTCTATGATAGTCCTTCAGAACAAACCTTCATTATGCCACAAATCTACTATTCTTGATCTTGCTGCATCTTAATAGTGCATTTCCTTGCAGCATCCTGTTGGAAGTGTTCTGGTCTGGCCATCAGGCTCTGCACCAAAAATGCCCCCTCCCCAGGTGGAGATCGTGAGAACTCAAATCCTGGTGATCATGGGTCTCACAAGCATGTATAATCCCTCCTGCCACTGCATTTAGGCATAGAGGGCTTTATAAAACGCAACCCCCAAACAAGTGTCTGACCTCCTTGAGGGGCAACACCCCATTATTTTTTATGTGGTGTATTCAGCACTCTTTAAAAAGGCGGACTGAGCCCCTGACAAAGGAAATTGGAGGTCTTTCATTGCTAAAGAAGATAACAGAACCTCCGTGAAAATTATCTCTTGTTTTTCATCTTATTACAATGCAGTTGCATAAATAACTTCAGATTAAATAAACACATCTGCATACAAATTGCTACAAATCTCTGTTTCAGGTCATAAGAATCTTTAGAAGAGGTTTGGTTTGAAGCAAATGAATAGATTCCACTTAAGAAGTTTATTTTGCTCAGGAGCTTGTGCTCAGATGGGTACTGCCCTGGGAACGGCAGCTCTGAAACGGAGGCATGAGCCTCGAATTTTAAGTAGCTTCCCGTAAACACCAGCTGAGGTAGCAGAAGCACGTAATCTGTAATAAATATTCCCCACCACCTCACTCCAAATATAATTTAAATGCAAGCATTTGAAATACCGTGCTAGGAACTAGGATATTTTCAGACTTCTAGTTCATTTTGGCTCTTTCTCCTTTCCTTTCCCGGTGTCACAGGTGTTTCATAGTGCAGGCTGCGAATATCTTGTCCAATGAGACTCAGGATTATTGGCTAATAACGGGATTCTCAGGATAGTACCCACTGAAATAACTCTTACTTCTTCCACATACTTGCTCTATGACTAAAGCTGTTTATTCCATGTGGGATTTTTGTCACTAAATACTGAGTGAGTTTCATGAGGAGAGATTCTAGCAAATTCTCGTGGATTTCTGCCTTTTAAGGGACGCTTTTCCCACTTTAAGACAAGTGGGAAAAGTCTCAAAAAAAAAATCACTGCAGAAGCAGTGAATGTGACTGCGGGACGCGCGCTGTCACACATCCGTGTGATGTATGCCGCCGATAAGGACTCGGACACGCACACCCGGGAACATGCGGCTCTGGCTCCTGGAAGCCTTTTGCCATGGTTCATGCGCTTCGAGCCAGCAATGTGGACAATAATTCCAGATTTGGACATTGGATGCCATAAGCTAATGAAGGTATACCAAAGCCCACTGCTAATGAATACCTGCATCTTCTCGTGTATAGCTGCTTCTGTCTTTGCTTAATTTAAACCGTTAAGACACCAGCATAAGCTTGGGAGAGGCAGGGAGGGAAGGAAGCGTTGTTGGACAGATGGCTATTACCTGCTGGAAACTATTTGACAGCTGCAAGAAGGACCTGTATTTGTTTCCCGCTATAAGTATGGTCTTCCTAAATAGATCTGCTTTCCCTGGAGACGCGTGTTGTAACGATGCGCGTTGCTGGGAGTCGTGGCTTGTGGCACAGCGGGGTCGGCCCCGGCCGTGAATTGCAACGGCTCCGCTGACCTCGACGTCCACGGAACGCCGTGGCCTCTCTGTGTTTCCTGTTTATCTTGTAATCTGTCACCAAGAGCCTCTCTCCCCGAAATCCTCGTGGATTTTCTTTATTAGATCCTCAGCCGGGGAGGGAAATCTCTGTTGCTTTAGGACCACAGAGTGAAAATCCCCCCAAGGGGACTAGGCAGAATCGGCTGTTGTGGGAGGCATCTCCCCGGCAGAGAGAGGGGAATTGCCCTGGGGCGGAAGGGCGGATGGGGACGCGTCCTGCCCGGGAGCGAGGGGACGCGCCGGGGTCCGGGCGGCCTGGCTTCGAGGGGAAAGCGCTGCTTCTGCACCAGGCTCCTCCGCCGCTTAACGCGTTGTATTTGCGTCCTGTTTGTTTAATGTCTGTCTCTTATTTACTAAGAAAGGATGTGTGATTGTGACGGTTTTATAGCGCTGATTATCCTGTTTGTCACATCTGCCTTGCTGCAGGCAGTAATTGCAGCTTTCTGCTGTTGCTGCCGCCCAGGCCGGCTCCCGGCACGTCGCTGCTGGCCTGGCTCGGCCGCCCAGCGCTCTTGCCAACGCCTGTATCGATCACAGCGCGTCTTCCTCGCTCCTTCTGCGTCGCCTTCAGCGCCTGGGGCCGGGTCATAACTCGTGATCGGGTCTGGTGGAGCCCTGGCACCCTCCGGACGGACCGTCCTCGCTGGGGCTGCGGGCCACCGCAGGCGTCCTGCCTCGGGCTCCCTGCCCGTGCCGATGGCCGGTGCGCGGGGCTCCCGCCTGGCGCTTGCTGTGCCGGAGCTGCCTGGTTTTGAGGCTGCGCTGGTCTGTTTCAACACCAGGAAAGTTGCTACGAGCGTTGCGTCCGCGCCGAGGATGGGATTCTCGCGGCGGAGGTAACCGCGCTCTCGGGGTCCGGGAGTCTCCAATTGCCCGGTCGCCTGCTGCTGGGCGAAGTCGCAGACGAGTCGGCAGGCGCCGCCGGGGTCCGCCGAGGTGCAGAGGACAACTGCCGCGGTGCGCGATCGCGCCCGTTGGCACGCCAGCGTTACGGCTGCCACCGCGCTCGGTGCGAGAAGTCCTGTCGGAGCAGACAACGATCTGCCACTAATCACGGGGAGGGCTGGTCTGTGGGGTCTTGAGATAATTGTCTCCTTAATTAATGGCAGATCAGATACGGGTATTACTCTGCTTGTCTGATCGATTAGGGGAAGGATCTTGCTTTCATTTAGGTAGTGACAGGGACCCTGTATCCAAATTCCATAAAGAACAGAGAAATAGCAGGAAAATCTGTAAAGTTGTTCCCTAGCGAGAGGGGATTTATCTCCTCTGGTGGTTACCGCAAAGCGGTCGGTGGTCGGCTCCTGTGGGCAGCAGGGACAAGGTCTGGGGTCCCAGTGCCATGTAGGCGGATGCCCTAGAGCTGCCCAAACCACCCCTGTCCGTCCGTCCTCCCTTCCCTTGGCGCTGCCGGAAGGTCCATGCACCAAACTGCTCCAGCGGGATCCGCTGTGGTGCGGAGAGCAGGAGTAGCAGCACAAGGAGGCTTCAGTTATTCTTTTTCTTCTAAAAACTATAATATTGCTGACAGAAGTCTTCTAGGATAGAGAAATTAAAAGAAAATGTTAATTGCACTTGGGTTTCAGAAGAATTTGCAACCTCCTTTCACTGGCAGAGGGCCCCTGTCTGTGCTATTAGAATAGGAGCTTCATGTAGCTGTTGATTATAAAATATTAAAAGCGAAGCTGACAGAAATAAAAATTGTTTTGCAGCACTAATTATAATGGAAATAGTGCTCAGAATATTTCTGCAAAAATGTTCAAGGTAACATATTAAAGTCTTAACAGTTGCAAATAAACCTGAAATTATAAATGTCCTGGGTATAAATTAGGAAACATTGAACCGGTATAAGCAAACTGAGCTGGAATTCCACTAAATCAAGAGAAATTAATGCAGATTGCTTTCGTTTAAGCTTTTTTCCTTTCCAGATGAGAAATAAGGAATTAATTTATAATAATGAAAAATTGGGTTTATTCATGCCTAGCACAGGCTAGTGTGTATACACCCCTTCGGCTCCACGGCTGGGCCGGTGGCAGAGTCGGGCTCCCACCCGTTCTGTGAGCTGGCAGCCTTTGGTGGAAGGTTTCATGTCTGTGACCCTTGGAAATGCAGCAAAGCATTTTGGTAAATGCCTGTGTTTGGACTTGCGTTGTGCATGTGTCCAAAGCAGCTCTTGCTTTCTTGGGACAGAGCGTTGTTTTTAAAAAAAAATAATAATCCAAGTATCACTCTGGAAGCAACTTCCTGTTGTTCTAGACCCTATACAGTAACTTTCCATAACACTATCATCATCTTCTGTGCTAACTTTTTTCTGGTTTATGTATTTCAAGTGCACGTGTCAGGCAGGGCTATAGTCTGTGATAGTAAAACTTGTGTCAAACCGTGGTGAACCAACAACATGTTTTAATCCTTTCTCTGCCTCGGATCATGCTTCCGTTGCAGGATCCGAGACTAAGCAGCAGGAGCCTCTGGCTGGGGAGGGCTGCCGCGCGGTTCGCAGAGCAACCTGCGGGTGCTCGGTGGACTCTGCCAGGCGCGCTGCTTGGCGGGGACGGGGGGCAGCTGGCTGCAGAGCTCGGCTCCGTCCGTCAGAGAGCGAGGTCTCGCCGTCTGTACTGTGTAACTGAGCGATGTGACAGGGTACTTGCTCGTGCAGATGTGTCAATTCATCCCGGCGATGCAATGCCCTCCTAGAAACTGCACCGACGGGAGCAAAGTTTATGAACGCGAAGGACTTTGGCAAGGCAAGGGCCGAGGCTGGGAGCGAGGCTGTGCTCTTCCTCCCCGAGACCATGCGGCTTCGAGCCCGCCGCGCGCCAGCCACGCGTGCAGCACCGGGAAACTCGACCTGCCGGTTCTGCACGCGGGATGACGCGGGGAAGGTGAGCTGGGAGCAGCCGGCGGGAGCCTGCGGCCATTGCCCCCGCGCTCGCTGCCGCCGGCCCGCGGCTGCTGGGGGCTTTCGCCCGGCTCCCTGCGGGCCCCTTTGCCCTGCGCGTGCGTTAGATCTGCCCTTTAATCCAATCCTGGGATGAAGCAATTTTGTATTCTGTTTACATCTCCTGATGTCATTTGTTACCAAATTTTTACACTTCCCCTCAGCCTGCAGACAGTCATTTTACATATGGTATGTGGCAATATACATGAATACTGTAAATGAACACAGTGATGTTTTGGTGTAGATTAAAGTGAAAAATTGGCGTTACATTCCTAGCTTCATTTTGCTGCAGCACAATTCATTGGTGCCATCTGTCTTAGTCCTCTTTAAATGGCAGCTCTTCTGGACTGATTGACAAGCGAATAGATTTCCTGCCACCGAGTTCTGAGGTCAATCAATCACCTGTGTATTAACTATGAAGATCTTAAAGTTGCAGTGTGGGATTTTTACTTCAATGAGCAATGTGTACAGAGTCACTTAGACTTAAAAAAACAAACAAACAAAAAAACCCACTTTTTTTACTCTTGGTCAGAACTTGGGGTTAGACTGGAAAGGAGATTGGCATTTCCTGTGAACAGCAAGATGGGTATTTTTAGGTTTTCTGGGTTTGGGTGTGTTTTTTCTTTTAAGTTGATAGTATTAGTGTAGGACCAATGGCTCAACAAGGCTCTAAGGGCATGATAATACAGATGCATTTGTCCAGCTGAAGATAGGACCCTGGGTTTTGTGGCAACTAAAGTTTTTTATGACCCTTTTTGCAAGGGTGAGGGTGTCTGCTCCGGAAACAATGAGGTTGTAGTCGGTCCCTGCCTGCCTTCCACCATTTTCAGTGCAGGGTGCCAGCTGCATTGCAATCCAGCTAACCAAATGCTGCCTGAATTCCCCTGGAAACTGCAATGCAATAAAGTTGCCTCATGTTGTAGATGGATTTGTAGTGTTGCTATGCACGGTTAAACAGATAATGTTTTTCACCCAAAGAAACCTGCATTTTTACAGTCAGGGCAATGATTCTTTATTTGCGCAATATTTTTCTATATAAAATTGCTGACATGAAATATAATAAACACTCGGAATATAAGATTGTGTGTGTATATGCGCCCACACATATATAAAGTTTTAGTTCACGTATCAGTTTAACTTTGTTAGTGGCTTGAGCTTCTGTACACTCAAAGGGGACAATTTAGGCAGGAATATGTTTGCAAGTATTTCTGTGGATGTTGAATGTTTCCTGGAGATTAAGTGACTTGGACGTACCGATATTATATAAGCGTGTCAGTTCTGAACGCAGGTATATGTTATATATATTATATTATAATGCAGCCTGTGCTGGCTCCCTGTAGTAGCAGCTGTTGAACGCCCTCCTGCCCGGGAGCTCGAGCCTTTCCCCCGCACTGTTTCTGGTCTTGGAGCTGGAGTGGCGGTGGCACTACCTTGCTGTCGTACACTTCCGATAGCCATCGGTCGGTGGCTCGGTCTCCAGGGAGGAACGGCTTCGGAAGTGTGGTATTGCACAGCAGCTTTGCAGGCGTTTCTGCAGAGCAGATCCTGAGCCCGGGGGCGGCCGGGCTGCTTTCCCTCTGCCTCCCGAAGGTGTGCTGGGTCGAGCGTGCAAATAGACGTGGGCAGCTTGCGGGGCCAGTGCCCAGCTTGTCCCCGGCAGCTTTGGGCTGTGGTTTTCTGGCATGAGCTGGTTGCACAGGGAGAAAAGGAAGCGATGGCTGTGCAAGCAGGGGAGGCGTGTGGGATCAGAAAAGGGGGAAGCAAGTGTGTGTCCCATCCGTGCAAGGAGGTGGTGCGACGCAGCGTCTTGCAGGCAGTGATGTGCAGGTTTGCGTCTGTGTACTCTGAAGAGGATCTGGACTGCCCTGTCATGAAAACACAGCAAAGGCGGCTGCTGAGCATCTGTTCTCCAGCCCTTACGGAGGCCTGAAGTGGTGGGGAAGGCTGTGCTGCGGGGGGGCAGCAGCAGCATACTTGCTGCTGGTCGCTTCTCTGATCCAGCAATGGCAAAATTGTTAGGAAATCTTCGTGCTAAAACCTGTACTGCTTTTGTGGCTTGTAGCTTACAAATAATACCCAGAGTTGCTATTCCAAGCACTATACCTGGATCAAGTTACTTATCTTTGATTACATGAACCAGGTCCTTTGATATAATTTCAAAAATGTGGCGTATGCTTAAATGGACATATCCTCTGCTGGTACAGTGCTAATCTCATTTAAAAAAAACGCCTTCCTGATGGTGCCTTCCTCACCCAGGTGTTGTGTGCTCCCCAAGCAGCGTGCTGATCAGGTATCATCGTAATTCGGTGCAGGCAAGCCCATTTGGATCAGACGACTGCTAACAGCCTTATCCCAAGCTTGAAATGCATCTGAGCTCTTTCCAAGACCTGAAGAAGTTCAGCCAACTTGACTGGGCCAAGACTGGAGTCAGCAGAGTGCTGTGACAAAATAGGCTTTTATGGTATTTCTAGCTAGTTCAGATCTAGGTGGCTGGAAGAAAGCAAGAGGAAAGGAAGATGTTTGTAAGTTGGGTTAAAGAAAAACTGTGTTTAATTTTAAATTCTATACTCTACAAATTGAATCTAAACAAATCTGATGGTGAGAAAATGTCTAACCACATCTACAGTGTTATAACAAGCATCAGAAAAGAAAGGAACTGGTTATTTTAGGAGAGACAGCACTAGCTGAGCTAATTGCAAATTCTGCGAATGCTGAATTGTATGAAATTTTTGTACGTTGCCTCAGCTCCGGCTGCAGCAGGGAAGACATTGTAATATTCACCTTGGAAATGGGTGGTGTAATTGGCACTTGTGCTTAGCCCAGACACGACAAGGCTTTGGAGATGAAGTGCGCATGGAAGAAGGCTAAATGCCTTGATGGGGCAATCAGTGCTTTATTGGAGGGCTGTGCCCCCCAGGCCCTGGGCGCTCTGCTCCTGCAGTGAAGCAGGGTTGGGGACGCCTCTGGGGAGGCACGACCCCTGGAAGCTGCATCTCGGCCCGTAGTGCTGCGAACTGACGCAATCACACATGCAACCCTCTGCTCTGCGGCTTAGTGAAGTTTTCGGTGTAGCCTCGCGTGCCGGCGAGGAGGCCGCCCCTGAGAGGTCCCGTAGCAAAGAGCAGACTTCCCCGTAAAGCCAGAACTTGCCAATTCTGTGCCCAGCTTCTGGCAAGTATTCAACATGTTTCATCTTTCCTCTTAAGTTCTCAACCAAATCTCTCAGCAATGAAATTAGTCACTGATTACTTAAACTCATGAGCAGCTCCCTAGTAGTGTTCACATTTGAAATGCCAGAGGTTGACTATTCCTGACTGGAAGTGCCGTGTGCCCTTCTGTTACCCAGCTCATCAAATCCCCTCACCTACAAGTGGGAAACTTGCACCAAATATTCTCCGAGACGATCCTGAGCAGTGCTGAGCCAGGCTTGGTTTGGAGCAGTGCCATTGGGCTGGCTGGGAAGCTGCTGGCTTTCCATCCGCTGAGCACCTGAGCCATGGTTTCCTCTGTGCAAATGTTTGCAGAACTTCTTCAGCTCCTACTGAGTCTTGCAGGCATAAGGAAAAGGGGAAAACTCATTCTGCAGCAGCTGTGAAGTAGTGGATGTTGCTTCCTAGTGTTAAGGATCTGTCTTGATCCATGTGCAAAGGAAAGTTTGTTTTGCTTTGTTTTTTGCTCGAGTCCTGTACTGCTGGAAAGCTTACACACAAGAGATTTTTGTAAATGATACAATTGTGGTATTTTTATATGTGAAATAGCTCTTCATTCAACTATAAACTTAGTCCAGCCAATTGAAATTCCCAGCCTCTTCTTAGGGGAATATCTAGAAAGAAAACTCAGGGCTGCAGTCATCTGTGCTTGTAGGTTTCTATTTCTATTTATCGTGGAATAATTTCCCAGTGCTGTTTTCTAAACTGCCTTGACGGAAACAAAGCGGCAGGTCGGAGTGCTGGCTTCGTCAGGCAGCAGCCTCGTGGAATTGCAGGTTTGACCTCATTTTATCCTCCGAGTATTTAGAGATTGCTTTCATGCCCAGGAACCATTTGAGAAGAATATAGATTCTTTCCAGAGTACATTGAACTTGGGAACAATAAGTGACCTCTAAAGTTGAATTCTATAGCCGCTAGAATAAGGAATTTTTTTCTTTAGGAATGAAAAAAAGAGGTATTATATCAAGAACAGCTGCTCAACTAAAAATAACCAGTAAAGTGGAAATAGAAAAGTTGTTTCCAAATTATATCTTCTTGAAGAAATCATTATGCCATATCTGCGATTCCCTTATGCTTTCCATATCTATATTGCTATCGAACAGCAGAGGCTACAGAAGTTAAGGGATTTGATAGTCTATCATGTTTTTCCTTTGCAAACATGTACAGGCAGAGTGAAAGTTGTGCCAGATCTGTTAGTAGGTTCAATATCAGGAAAAATGGGCAAGTTTCCACTTAGACAATGTGAAGCCCAAAGGGCGCTTTGACTGAATAGAAAGGAAGAAAAAATAACCCAATAGCTTCAGGGTATTTATCTGTTGGAACAGCTTTCAGCGAGGAAAGGAAACGCTCATGTCGATGAAGTGGACTGATAAACGTGTGCGCCACTCGGTGCCGTTCCGGTCTCTGAACGTGAGGACCAAAGCTGCTGCGCATCCCTTGTGCCCGAGGCTGGGGCCGGGCAGAAGGGGGCTCTTCCCCAGCGGGCCGAGACCGGGCTCCTCGCAAACCCGTGCCGTTATCCAGCTGATGCCCAAGAAACGTCTCGGGATCCCCCAGCAGCGAGAGCCGTGTGTGTTCTGGTGACTTGTTTACAGGAACAGGGATGCTAATCCATCCGAAGCAGCAGCGTGTGGTTTGCTCTGCCTTTTCTAATTACGGCGTGCTAAGTTGCTAATGAAGGTGTCCTCCAGGAGACCTTTGCCAGGGTGCCAGTCAAGGCTGGCTCTCCCAGCCAGGGTGGTGGGGGCTCAAACACGCACGTGTTCCTGGTGGGAAGAGCGGGGCAGAGAGGGGTAAACCCACTTCCACGTGTGCTCATGTGTCTCGAGCAATGCGACTGAAGCCGGAGAGGAAGAGAGCACGTGATGATGGAGGCATGTGGAAAAGTCACCTCCGAATGCAGAATAATAGAGGTATTCTGGGCTCCATGCTGCTGACATCAGCTCTGAGCAGCAGCGGTGACGCTAGGGACCACTGAATGGGAGCAAGTAGGGAATAAAAGCGTTCTCTGCTGAGAGTAACATGGTAATTGCAGATTTTATATATATTTAATTTAGAAAAGGCTCTGGTGCTGCATCTCAGCTGATTGTGTCCCGGCTAGAGGAGCACCTGTGCCCTGCACCGAGGCACCGCACCGCACCGCTTCCAGCGGCAGGCGTGTTGCAGGCAGGAAGGCTCGCGATGCGGCACGCTGCTCCGTGCCATCTGTGCCCTGCGTGGTGGATTTTAATGGGCTTTTCAAGCACTTAACATCAGGCTGTAAATGTGCATCCACTGGTTACCCACCCACAGCAACCGGAGGAATGGAAGCAATTTCTGGAGCTAACAGGGGAAAAAAACCTTGCTGAATGGAAGGTGATAGCACGGAAGTAACAAGTATGCCCATCTAGGTGAACGGGCAAATGCTGCAGGGGCCAAATTGTATTTTTGAAAGCTGGTATGGAGATAGGGCCATAAAAAGCATTCTCTCCCCTGCAAGTACATACTCAGCCCCTAGATTTAAATCAGGAATGATGCCAGAAGTCATTACAGGGTTTAAACGTAGCATTTTGCTGTCATGCGCTGTGATGTTTCTGGTGAGATCAGGAGACAGCGAATGGAAACTGTTTATTACGCTGTCGTTTACCTGGATAAGTGCGAGGCAATTACGCACGTTCGTGTCAGTGTTAAAACCCCACGAGCACGTCAAGAAACGTTGTTTTCCATCACTTCCTCCGGCCGTTGCAAGGAGCGTGAGACGGGGCGCGAGGCAGGACGGCTGCCGTGCCCCGTACTGGTGCCCGGGTGGAGCGACGTCCCGCCGAGCGCACCGGGAACGCAGGCACCCTTGCGGCACCCACTTCCCCAGCTCCAGATTGTGCTTTCTAGTGCTTTTCTGTTTCTTCTTGGGCGTTTCTCCTCCCCTTTCCCCATGGCAGTAATACAGAAGAAGTGGGAGGAAGGATAGAAAGCACAATAGTAAAAAGAAACAGAAAAGCATCAGCTTTAAGAGTTTGAGAGTTTTCTTTCAGATTTCTCGATAGACAAGAAACTACAGGGTAACTTAGCTGAAAAACTTGTAGCCTGAAAAAAAAAATCTCTGGACGTTTTGGAGCCTTGAGAGGAAGCACTCGTGGTATTTTCCAGCAGGGAGTTAGGACGTCCCGCGCTAGCGCTCCCTCTTCCAGCGGCTCCTTCCGGGCCTCGGCAAGCGTTAAAGCCCTGGCTGCGCGGCCAGGGAAAGGCAGCGGGACTCTAGCTCCTGTCCCCTGCGAGAAACCTTAATCGGGTGTCCCCAGGCGTTCCAATTAATTTGTTCTGAGTGGAAATAAATGTCTTTAGACTTCCTTTGTCATTTTCAATCTCTTTTCAACTCCCATCTGCTTCCTTCATGGTCTGTGGACTAAAAAAGGAAGGGAAAAAAATGGAAAGGAGCTGATTTGAATTTTCCTTATCGAATGCAGTTACCATAGTTAGGCTCTTGGGATCCCAGAGAAAGGTTGCACATGCCTCTGCTGAAATAAACAGCTGTGGGAAATGCCCTTTAACTGCAAATGTTGCATGGAAGTCGCTGTTAATCTGACGTGTCATTAGATATCGCCAGATGTTAAATCCAGCGCGTGGGGAGAAAACCTGGCAGTGGCAATCCAGTTATGCCCTCAGCAGTGGCAGGACTTGCTTCCCCCCGGTTGCGGGGCTGTGGAATAACCCTTTCTGAAGGGCTGCAGGACAGCAATCGTTACTCTGAAGCCCTCGTTACACAGAGATTAATCTCTGTTCCTGGTCTCCATTTCAAGCTGAGCACTTAAATGTACCAGCAGGAGCTGGGCGGTGATTAATTGTCCCAGAGCTTTGATTCAAAGTGAGCAAAACCTCGCCAAAGCTGACTTCAAAAAGCGGAAGTCCTTTCGTCGTGCGCGGTGGGCGATTACCCGATCTAAACCGGACGGACACCTTGGTGCCAGGAGAGGCCTCTCCTGGGGTGGAGGGACAGGAGCGGCTCGCACTGGCCGTGGGGAGGCAGGATGATGGTGCCGGAGCCGGTGGCAGGTCGACTGCGCGCTGCCCCGATAGACGGGGGGACCCGCGGGAAGCGCTGATTCTTGCAGCTGGGTGCTGGGGAAAAAGCAACCAGGCTACCTGCGAGGTGCTGGAAAAGCCAATTACATGCTTCTCCCCAGGAGATTCTGTTAATACCCAGGGAAAATTGGATCAGTTCAGGTCCTAGTAGCTCAAGTTCACCCCGATATCATTGCCGCCAGTGTTTTTGGAAATGGAAAGCACTGGCCCTGCTGAGGACAGCAGAGCAGAGCCACCCCTTCGTGGCCCTTCTGCTCCCCTGTTTCTCCCTGTAAAGTTCCCTTTCCACACAGATTAAAAGAAATACACAGCCGAGTCCATGCAGCTCACCGCTCCTGTACCGAGCCTTAATCCAAATTACTGCATTGACTTAGTGTGCGAATACCACAAAGCCTCGGGCTGTGCCGGTACCCAGCTCCAGCAGGAGGGCGCCTGTGCCGTTCCCGCGCTGTACCGTTCCCACATCGCGTCTGGCATGCGGGGCTGCAGCAGAGCCCTCTCCTCAGCCTGCCGTAAAGGCTTTATCCTGGCTGAGGACAAGCTGGGCAGGATCAAAAGCTTCTCCCGGGCTGGGGCACTTGGGATCCCCTGGGGCGAGAGGGGACCTCAGCCCTGGCCGCCCAGGAGGACGGTCCTTCTCTGCTGAGAACGAAGTCAGTAATGAAACGGCCGAGACGCTCGGTTGGGGAATGAGCAAGTCGTTATACCTAGCAGGTGATTTTCATAGCTTTTTTTATATGGTGCATTAGCAGAGTAACAAACCCTATTACAGCTTAATAAACCTTATTTCAGCCTGAACAACCTTGTTTCAGTGTTGGCTCGTGTTTGAGCAAACGGCACAGGCAGCTCAGCCGCTCGCTCGGGAGGCTAGGAAGTGACCTGAAAGCGAAAGATCACCATGAATAAGGAAAAGAGCTTTTGTTAGGCAGGACTTCTTGTGGTTTGGTCTTTCTGACAGCTCAGAAAGCGTCTCTTCCCGCTCTGGGGTGGTGGGGAGGCGTGGGACGGTTCCCTAAAGTCCCAGGCTGGGAGTGCTGTGCGAGGCCATGCTAAACGTTAAAGCAATGCTTAGACATTAAATGCTTTTGTGCAAGCCGGTGAGGCAGCAGAGGGGCAGCGGCGTTGGTTTCTGCTCTTGATTAAACTGCGGAGCTGGCCGGTCCGGCCATCTGATTCCTCTCTACTTGCGACGACCTTCTGTGTCGCCTTTATTCCTGGCAAAATGAATTTACTCTCCATGTAATTATAGAAAGAAAATAGTTCTGACCTCGGCTTCATACTTTTCAACTTAACGTGTATAATTGCTTTGCCAGCCGTTTATTACTGTCAACGTTTCCTGTCCAGGCAGTGAGGAGCAGCAGTGGGAGGGCACGGGGGAAGGCGAGGTTGGAGGTGTGCAATAATAAAAAGCTGTTTACAATTGCATATTAATAATAGATGTGGGGCAGGACTGGAGCAACATCCAGCTGTCAACCTGCACCGAAGGCTCGGTGCGGGAGCGGGCGAAGCGCCTTGGGGGCTCGCAGGCTGCTGGCCGCGTTCCCAGCCTCGCCACGCTGCTTGAAAGTGAGGCAAATACCATCAAGTTCCTCCCTTTCTTGAATTAGTGGCTCTGGGCTCTTCTCCCACGGGAAGGTCTCCGTCCCAGGAGTCGCTGCCAGCTCTTCCTCGCCATGGGAAAACAGTCTCCTATCAGATGCAGTAAAACTGAATAGTCCCTTTGGGGAGAAACGTAACTGAATCTCCCCTGGCTTTTCACTGATGTTTATGCAGCAAGACAAATCCAGTTTAATGTGCCCTCAGCCCTTCGAATCGGAGTGAAAAGTTCATTTCTAGACCAAGATTTCACAGCATTCGGATATGTCCCTTGCTGGTTCAGTATATTCATTTATTCCCTGCAGGGGCAGATAGGCAAGATGTCCTATGGATCTCTCCACCTCTGCTCGGCAAAAATACCTGGAATAGCAGGAGCATTTATTAAATGGAAAAGCCTGTGGGGAAGGCCCTGAGTTTTGAACTTGCAAGGTGCTTTCCTAAAGGAAAAGCCCCGTTTGGACGTTTCCTTCCCGGGTGGGGCAAGCTTCGCTGCCCGTGGGGCCGTTCCAGGGCATCCTCGCGGGGTTTCTGCTCGCCCACCTCTCAGGTCAGGCCCCGTCCTTCCCTCGCGCGCCTTCCCAGGCGCCGGCTCACTCTTTGCTATCCGGCCTATTTTTTATTTGCATTTTCACTTCCTCCGCCAAAGGCAAACCTTGGTAGTTTCCTCGGGAAATTCACTTAGGTTAATCTAGTTTAAAGATGCTTTCTAATTCAGTTTATAGGGCAGGCGATAGTTCTGTATAAAGTTTTGCGATAGTCGGCCAAGATGCGGTTGATGATGACGAGCGTGAGCCCGGGGGACGGCGACGGCTGCAGCCTCCCGCCGGGGCGGCCGCTGCCCTCTCCCATCTGCTGCAACCCGTCCCGACGGAAAGGTGCCGCCGGCTGGATGCGACCAGGGCTAATGAGTTATTGATCAGCAGATGATGGGAGTAGCTTTATTCTAATGACTGGATTGCTTATCGATCGCGTTCACGTGCGGGGGGCGGCAGGCCCACGCTGTGCACGCTAATTACCGCCAGCGCGCCACTGTCTAATTAACCGCGCTGCGGGCATTGCCGGCACCGGGGCCCCTGCAGGATGCGTGCCGGGAGGAGCGCTGCTCTCGCCCGCCCGGCCCGGGGTGCTCGGCTGCTGCCGTGAATCCGATGGCTGGGGCGGGAATCAGCCGCTCCGCTCGTTCCCTGAGCTGTTGCTGGGTTCGCGCAGCGCCGGTGCGCCGGGGGGTTACGGAAATCGGGCAGGTAGCAGAAACGAGGGCTTAAACATTGTCTGATAGTGCAAAGAGTCATAGGAAATAGATTTTTTCAAGTTGTTAGCTGCCCTCTGTCCTTTAACCCCAAGAGATTACACAGATATCTAAACTGTCGTTACAATTTGCATTTCAAAGTAATGTATGCAAAAATAATCGTACATTTCAGCCTCTGCAATATTAGCAGATTAAAACAAATTGACTCCTGGTCCTTGGCATTTATACCAAATTCATTCCACCTTTTCCGATCCGCAGCGCAGGAGGGAGGGGGAAAATATCCTGTCATTTTGGGCTGAAACAAGGCAGCTTTGGTCAGACTTAACCCCGGGGAGGGCCAGGAGGGAGCTGGCCCGAAGCGAGCCGTACCTGCGTGACGGAGGCCGTGCAGAGCCGAGCCCCTCCGCTCCGGGGCGGTCCCGGCCCTCCTCCTCCACAGCTGCTCCCCAAACACCGCTTTGGGGGGAAGCGGCAACGGAAGAGTCCCGGAACTGGCCTTAGGCCTGGAAAGCGTTTCTTGCATTATGGAAGTGCAGCGGTGGGAGGCGGGAGTTTCCGCAGGGACAGCGGGTTCTCGTTCTGCGGGGATGCAAGCTGCGTGTGAGCGTTACCGTGTTTTAACGCTCGGGCCAGAGGATGGGGCTTCTGTTAGCGGCTTTTCCGTGGCTCTGCTGTGCGGCGTGATAAGCAGATCTGCACCTTCCAGCACGCAGGAATTTATGGGTGTCCGTGCGAGCTCCTGGCCATGCATCTCCGTCCTCTGGCCGCCTCTGGCCGTGCAGCCTTTGCTCGCCGGCCCTGGCGGATGAGCTGCACGGCACGGCCCCGTGGGGCAGCACTCACCTCGGCGGCGTGGGTCTGCCTGGCCAGAACTTGCTCAACTTCACCAAAATCCTTGTCTCTGTCCTAACAGTGACATGCAGTGGCAGCACGAGGCAATGGAGGTTTAAGAGAACAGTATCAGAGCAGACAAGAACAGTGCCAGTTATTCGTTATTAAGAAGTTGCTAATGAGACAAGAATATTTTGTTGTTGCACGTTAGAAAACAGGAAAAAAAAAGTCCATAGCTGCTAAAGGATGCTCAGTTTCTCCGGCACTCCCCTTTCTATCAACCTTCATCGTTTTAGCTCTTTCCGCCAGCCAGGCCAGATGGACCGGGCTTGCCCGCGAAGCAGGCATTCCCAGGCTGGTGCTTCCAGGAAACTCGGAGATGGAGAAGCGCTGGCTGCCGCGCGGCTCAGAGGAGCGACCCTCGCTCGGGGTGCGCTTCCCGCAGCAGCACGGGTCGGTCTCCGCAGGCTTCCCGCGACGCTCCGGGGAGCACGGAGGCATGGGGACGGGGAGCGGCTGATCCTCCTCTGTGCTGCGCTCTGCGCTAGGACAAACGGGGACAAATTCCTGCTGTGTCAAAATTCCCTACGCATTGACATCAAGCGTTTTGTGGCCTCGTTTCATGGAAGAGTGTGGTCACATCAGTGCAACCCTGAAATGTCAGCGATTTCTGAAATCTTTGCTGTCCCCTGATGAAGGAAGAGGCTGAGCTACGGACAGAAAAGCACGCTGAGGAGGGCCCGAGATGCATTCGGACAGAGGAAATTAATTGACTTTTAAGACAGGAAAACGTTTGCTAAAAGGGCGTGATGTGAAGTGAGACTGGGGCGCAAAACCTGCGCTCAAGTAACAACAAATCGCTGTTCAGTGGAAAGAAGTTGCTTCCCCTCACATCAGCTCTGATTGTGCAATCCAATTAAAAGCATATTTTCTCTTTCCTGATCAGCACTAGCCAGCCAGCATGCAAATGCCACCAGCCCCACACTTCATCATTTCCCAATCTAATTACTGGCGAAGAAGGCTGGGGACGAGCAGCAAAATTGAGTGCGTTATTGACTGCCGCGCTGTTCGCCCACCCTGCGTGCAGGGCGAAGATTAGACATTAATCCTCGGGGCACCGAAGGTCTCCTCCAGCTTGTCGCCAAGTCAGACGCTGTGCGTATAACTCATTTACCTTGGTCTTTGGTTGCAGCAGCAGCGGGGAAGCGTCCGGCGCGTGAAGGGCTCTTGCCCCGCTGGGCGGCTCGGCTGCTCTCCGATGCCCTCCATGTCCCTCCTGCACACGGATTAGCATGGATCTTCCCTCTGGCTAGGGAGGATTAGCCATGTTATCACCCTGCAGCCATTGTGCACTCGGCTTATGCCTTTCATTGTAAAAAGCAGCTTTCATTCCTGAAACCCTCTTTTGGCCCTTCCGAGAGGACCTGGCGCACGCCCTGCGCGAAGCCAAAACCTCAGGGCTCTGTCGTCCCTCTGCCCTCGTTTCCCTCGGCTCGGGCCTGGACCCCGTGCGCTTCCGGAGGCGCCAGCACTGAGCCTCTGTGCTGCTGGGCCCCTGTGCTGCCGGGGCCGCGCTGGGTGCGGAGGAGCAGCCGCAAGTGGGATGTGGCGCGGGGCAAGGAGGTTTGCTGCGTCGGGCGATTCCCTGCTGCGTCGGGCGATTCCCTGCTGCTGTGCCCCGAGCGCCAGCGGGACTCCCCGGGTGATGCTCGGCACCTGCGGGGCCGTCCAACGCCATCCTACTCACCCGAAAATGGTCTCTGGAGTTTGCAACTTTGCCGCTTCCCGGCGCGAGCGATGGCCTCGTGCACTGTCAGAGACCCGGGATGGCCCTCGTGCCCTCCGGCGCGGAGCGGGGGCCGCGATGCTGCGCTGCGGGGACCAGCGCGCCCCGTGGGCACGGGAGGATCAGTGATGGTCCAGCGCCCGCTAAACCCGCCGGAGGGCCGGTGGGGAGGCAGGCTTCAGCGCTTTCATTGGATTAACTTGCTCTGGCGTTTTACACTAGGAAACACAAATGTGGAAATAGCAGGGACGCGTGCGGGCTACCTCTCGCTCCCCTCGGCAGGCCCAAGGGAAGCCTGGGCTGAGGAGGAACCGCTGTCGGAAGAGTTTCTGCAGCCCTGGGTTAATTTCCGCCGGTGCCGAAGCAGGGGCCGAGGTGCCTTTCGGGCTGCCCCGGCACCGGTCCTCCTTGTCCCCGAAGCCTTTGAACCGCCCGGGGACCCTGCGCCCCCGCCGCGGTGTCACCGAGGCTCGGACCCGTCTCTCGTTCAGGATTTCTGCTGCGCTTGCTGCTGCCGGCTCTGATGGCACCGCTTCAGCTTAGCGAAGTAAATGCTCTAGGTGACCCCGCTTGGGCAGGGCGGTTGGGCTAGATGATCTCCAGAGGTCACTTCCAACCGCAACCGCTCTGTGATTCGGTGAAATAAAGTGACTAATTTAGCTGCTTTGGACGCTTACGGATGAGGGTTGGTAGCAGTCCTGGCTGCAGGCTGGGAGAGGGCTGCAAACGTGCCGTTACGGGGTGGTCTGCGTGGCCGGGGCTCCTCCACGGGGAACAGGACCCGGCGCGAGGAGCTCTGCAAGTTGCTGGCTGTTGCCTAAGACAAGCTGGAAGGAGAAAAACGTGGGGCTGGAACTGATTCTGGGAAAGATGCGCTTGCCGTAACGCAGGGAATCGCGGGTCTGTAAGCCGGGCAGCCCAGCCCTCCGTCAGGCCGGATCGGGTCGGATGGGGTCGGGTCGGCGGGGACTGCAGCCGCCGCGCTGAGAGCTCTGCACCAGCAAAGCAGCCGCTCGTCCCTGCGCCCTGGGGCTGCTCGCCAGAGAGGAGGCGCCAGAACAGCGCTTGCTGCGTCTTACCTGCCCTCCTGGTAAAGGATTTAAATGTCAGGAATCGGAGCGCCTGGTGCCGAAGCTGTCCTTAAACGCCCCTTGCACGGGGCACTGCTGCGTTGTCGCTGCAGCTCCCGGCGCGGGTTTAACGGCTGCTGCCGCGAGGGCTCGCGCTGCAAGGCTTTCGTTTGCCCGACAGCCTGCCGCGATCTCCGCGAGCATACCCTGAGGCGCTGGTACGAAGAGCTCAGCTTGAATTCAGGTTACCCGAACGCTCCGAGGACGTTTTGGATAAGGAAACCTCGCGTCTGCTGTCAGAGCTGTCTCAGTTCCCCGCAAGGGCGCGGTGCTCCCCCGCTGCCGGCTGCGCCACTCCGGGTGCCAGCGAGCGCTCCAAGGACCCTGGAAAAGTTTGATTTCTGGTGCAATCAGGCGCCCAGCTCCCCTGTCCTCCCCCGGGAACTGCGGGCTGTGAGCAACGGCAGCTGCTTTGCTTCTCGCAGTATTTTCAGCAGAAGCGTGTGCAGCAACCCTGGCTCTCGAGAAGCTCCTTGCCCACGCGCGGTTCTATTCTCGGGGCCGTCTTTGCCAGGGAAGCTGGGTCCCAGCCCACGGCGCGGGGCTCCGCTTGCCGCCGGAGCAGCTAGGTGGCTGTCCGCCCGCTGCTCTTTCCCTGCGCCAGGCTGAACGCAGGAGGCCGCAGGAGGAGCGTGCCTGCGGCTATCGGGCAGACCTCCCGAACGGCTTACGAGAAAACTAGCTGCCTTGCAAAGCTGGGACTCCTGGGCACCCAAAAAAAACCTCTCTCCATTTAGTTTTGATGCAAAGCATTTCTTTAATACTGTTCAGAGGACAATGTGAAATAACTGTTAGTACCTAATTATCTTTGCTGTTGACCCAGCACTTCCAAACAGTTTGGCACAGCGTGTACTTTTTCCTTTAATGTGTTATTTCCAAGTAGCCATGAAATTGCACAGGACTGCAAACTTTCCCACTTTGATGGAAACTTCCTGTTCAGACCGCTTCTGCAGGGGACGGGGACAAAGTGTTTTAGTGGCCCTTGGTCTGGGGGGTGAATTTGCTTATTCCCTGCCTCTTCTGCAGAAGAAGAGACCGGTCTGTGCTGCATCGCCTGACTGTACAAAGAGCACAAACAGATCCACGAACGGGGCGAGAGATCAGTCTCCGAGGTGCAGGGGAAGAGATAAAGCAGGTGTTTGGAGATAAAGCTAATTAAATTGAGGTTTGTGGATGCAAAGAAAGACCAAAGAAGGTGCCTTATCTCATGATTAGCACAGGGGCCAGGGCCTGAGGACACCTGGCTTCTAATCTCAAGTTTCTCCTTAATGCATTAGGTAACCTCAGGCAAGCCACTTAATTCCCTTTTTTGCCATTCAATCCAGCGCTGACATAATCCCTTCCAGCTGTTTACGCACCTGGCACGATTTCTGAAGTCTGGAAACGCTTTGCGAGACCGTGTCACTGTAAAGGCACTAGACGGCAGCTACTAAGTTCAGCCGTTGGCCACCTGTATCGGTGCATCTTGGCACCGTCGCCCTCGTCGCTGGCAGGAACAAACCATGCTTTTCCCCCACCTCAAATTCCTCCAGTTCGCTGCAGTAAGGCACAGATGCTTGTATGTGATCGCTGAGATGTGTCGCCTTTCTGCACACCCGCTTGCCCTTTTGGCAGCAGAACCGTTACCATCCGCTGCTCCTCCATCCCCGGGAAAGGATGGAGAAGGGAATGTGCTTTACGGCTGGGAACAAGCTGTGCGGAGTAAGCTGAAACAAGGATCGGCAGAGGCTCAGACTCATCAGGGAGAAAAGCAATAATATTTAGGGTATTAAACAAACCCAAGGATCGCAGCTAGTGGTGAAGGTAGCAAAAAGAAGATCAATATGATGGCTAATGGATACAGAAGGGCAATTTAATTGGGTGTTGTGTTTGATAAATTATTTGTAAAGTTAAACACAGTGAAAGTATTGCAGGCCTCCCTGCTCAAGAGTTAAATGAGTCAGCCAGCACAAATTGAGCCCAGATGATTAATGGATATAAGCTCCGTTGTTTGCTAAGCTGACAAGTCACCAGGAGTAAAAACAAAGCTGGAATACTTTTAATTGGGTTTTATTTATGCCTACCCTGGTCTGTGCCGTGCGTCTCTGTCCACGTCCCCACACTCCCGCGCGCTTTGCCCCGTGGGGACAGGACGGAGCAGGCTCCCGTGTCTCACGTGGCCAAGGCACATGCAGCATCTGCCTCCCGAAGGCATCCCGGCATCCCTGATCCCCCTGGTCCTTGGGAGCCAGTGTGACTCTCTGACCTGCTATAGGAACAGGACAAGTCACTGCCCCTGTAAAATTTAAAATAAAGATATTACAATAAATTAAATGGACCTATGTTGTAGTGAGCCTTATGCCAATACAGTTGTATTGGTGCATAACTCACAAATACATGCGTTTACATTTCAATTTAAGTTTGGGGAAAACACAGCAGTCTGACTACGTAAATAAGTAGCAGTTCTTCAGTCTCGCATTTAAGTCTATAAAAATGCTGCCGTTGCACAAATATGGCTACTCTGGGAATGTGAGCCAAGTATAGCCAATTAAATTTAAATAGCGACACCATTTCCTTACAGTTTTTCCTATTATTTAGAAATGACATCTCCCATTTAGTTCTCTGGGCGGGTGTTCGGAGCAGGGGGCCTGCAGCCGTAACCCCCACCTACGGCCGGGTCATTTTCGAGCGCTGCCGGCTCTGCCGATTTCGCTGGCTGGGGTTCCTCCAGGGTTACGTTACCTGCTCCGAAACCCGGTCGGCCTCACGTCTCCGGTGCGAGGAGCGGAAAGTCCCCGCAGTGTCCGGAGCGCTCCAGAGCCCACCAGGAACAGGCACATGCGGCAGCGTGCAGCTGAGCGCTCTGGGCCGTCACGGAGCCTCCCGGCTCCCAAAAGGTCCCCGCAGGAGCCCGGGCGGTGGAGGCAGCTCTCTGCATCCTCGGGGAAGGACCGGGATCGTGCTGCGCCGCTCTGCCAGCTCCGCTCCGCTCCCCGCGGAGCCCCGCCGCCCGCGGGCAGAGCAGCTGTTCGCCAGCCGATAGCGGCGCCTTTTGTCTCCGGCGCTGGCTCCTGCTGCCGGGAAACGCTTGGAGACTTCCCAGGGAGGCGAGCAGCAGCCGCTGCGTCCCTGCCTGACGCCCGCAGCCGTCGACGCTCCGCGGAGCCCGGCCGGCGCCGGGAAGGGGGCAGGCTCGAAGGGCGTGCGAGGAGCCCGAGCAGGATGGCGGGAGCGACGGAGGGCTGGGAAGGGCTCGGCCCGAGGCGGGAGGTCGGCGCACGCTGCCTCCTGCGGCCGTCGGCCCCTCCGCGCGGCCCTGTCCCGACCGCTCGGGCTCTCGCGCCGTCGTCTTCAGCCGTCGCTTTCAGAGTCTGCTCCTTCCCCGTCCTCCTTCCTTCTCCTGATCCCCGCGCAAGCCAGCGGGCCGGGTGATCGCTCCGCCAGGCGCGGGATCCAGGCCGCTGTGATCCCGAGCAGGTCAAGGGGGGGAAGAAAGGCGGTTTTATGTGAGCTCCTTCTCCAGATACGGGAAATGAGGTCAGCCACCGTCCTTTCTGGAACCGGGTGATTAACGCCAAAGAGTTTGGGCCTAATGAAAGAAGTGACGAGGTCTTGCAATGACAGAGCCTGAATGGAGCGATATCTGGCACGCTTTCAAATTGATTTTAAATATGAACTCCCTTTAATCCTCCTCCCTATCTCATTCCCTACATCACTGATTCCTCATCAAACAGTTTAAATTAATTTGAGCTTGCCATTCTCTGCCCTGTTATCTTTTTCCTCCTCATTTATGAATTTTAAATCGACTTGTTAACAACCTACTTAGTTGCATAATTTCGCTATAATAATCCATGCCCCCAGCCGATTGCATATTAATTTTGCAGATAACGCGCTCTGCAACCTCCGACGCGGCGCCCTCGCCGCTGTGCTCCCACTGCTGGAAAAATGCCGTGGCGGAAACCCGTAGCCTGGTAGCTGCCGGGACTTGGGCTGCAGGTGTCTGCAGAGGCGTTTTGCCCGCCTGCTCCTTGGGCCGAGCTGCCAGCCCGGGGCTGCTGGGGGCCGAGGTCTGGTAAGCCGGGACCCTGCTGCAGCCCCGGCACGGAGCCTCCGCTCCGGCGTCCCTGTGCCGGGAACGGCTCCGCCGCCCTGGCAGACCACTGTGCCGGACATGCGCCGTCTCCGCTCGTCTTCGTGGCCCAGAGGCTTTATAGCGAGCCCTGATGCAGAAAAGTGCTGCTTCCGAGATGGAAGCCAAAGATGCAATCTATAAGTCATTTCCAGAGAGTTATGATAATGGGTTATTGATTAATAGGAGAGGGTAGAGAAAACATGGGAGGCACTGCAGTCATAAATCCTGCAAATTAGGTAACCCTGTGCATGCCAGGCAGTGCGAGCTGTGCGCGCGGGTCCTTACGTGGCAGCGGGTGGATTTCCTGGCTTTGCGATGTTTTAATTTCCGGTGGCAAGACGAGCATCGGCGATGGGCGCGCTGGCCGTGTGCGTCCTGCAGCTCACCCCGCGAAAGGCCGCAGGAACAGAAAGGCCAGGTCCCTCAGGCTCCCGCTCCGCTCCCCAGGCCAAGGTCGCTCCAACGAGATGTCCGGGCTGGCCCTTGCTCTTAGCTCCTCTGCTGCCCGCCCCGGTGGGTTTCGATGCCCCTCGCCTCCCACGCTTCGCTTCCGTTTCTCCCTTTTTGTCCCTCTTCGCTCTCTGAAAAGAGCGGCACTTTATTCGACCACGCTGTGCATTAATCCTACTTGTTCTACTTCCATGAAGACATGCTGAGATTGCTGGTACTTATTTTTCCTGCTTTCTTTTTCTTTTCTTTTTTATGGCTGAAGAAAAGCTGTCCATTACCTTTAACAACAAAAAATTAGCCAGAGGACTGGAATAAGTACTGTTTCAACATGCAAGTGTTTTACCTTAATTATAAAACATAGTCCACCCTTATCCGAGAGCCAGTGATTTGTCGCCGTCTCTGAAAATACACGATTAATCATGCTGCGGAGACATGGCAAAGCTTGGCACTCCTGCTCCACGCCCGAGACGTTGCTCCGATGGAGAGGGGCTCGTGGCGTCCCTCCTCCTGCCACTCGTCCCACCTCATAAGGAAACCTCTTACTTCTCAGTGCCCTTCGCTTGTTGCTCCCGGGCAGCCACATCAGCCCAGACTTGAGGTATTTGAGGCCAACGTTATTGTCCCTTAAAGCAGCGTTTACTTGCTAACAGCATCTCTCAGTCTGCTGGTGACAGCATCTCTGGGAGTCTGCTCCGATTTCACACTGCCCTCTTGCGACTCCTGGCTTTGGATGTTGCTAGGGGAGCTGATGAGGAAGAGGAGCTGACGTCTGCTAGGGGAGCCGATGAGGAAGAGGAGCTGACGTCTGCTAGGGGAGCCGGTGAGGAAGAGGAGCTGACGTCTCCTCAACCTCTCGCCCTGCTGCAAGGGAGAGCCCCGGCGAGACCCAGGCCTGGTGCCGGGCTCTGAGCCCACCTCATCACAAAATGAGGCAGTTGGCTCCCAGGGAAAAGGTGTCCGGCCAGAGGAAAGCAACACTGGATGCAGCAGCGGCAGCTTTCAGCACCCTGTCTAGGAGACTGCAGTGTGCATTCACAAATCACTATAAATAATTAGTGAGGCTGGTATTCTAGGGTGCTATCCCGTAATTAAACATGATGATTTCATAGTGTTTAGCTGAGCAAGAACCAGACATCTCAAGGTAATGACTTTCTTTGCCTTTTATTTGGAGCGTGTTAGATCCCCATATCATCTCAAAAGCAGGTATTAACACCAGTGTACTTTATAATTAGGTTTGCTCTGACTTGTATGCTATTCATTGCATCCTTAAAGTCAAACCCGATAAGATCTCATTTCTAGGACAGGACAAAACTATAGACTCAACAAATGGGAGATCTTACTGTTTTTGACACAGCACTATGCCGCGGCGCAATGACCGCTGCTCTAATACCTAATACCTGCCCGCGTTTATTACTCCGTTAGGGGCAGGCGCTGCATCCCGGCGTCCCATGCAGGATGCAGTACAGGTGCGCGCAGGCTCGCTGCAGCTTGCAGCAGCCCCATCCTGCCTAGCAGCACCCGGCCGGGCAAGGTGCCGCCGGGACCACGGCCACCGCTGCGGAGGGAAGCTGGCCGCCGTCTAGAGCGTTGTTCGTTATTTAGGCATTAATCAAACGTTAATGAAAACTCGCATCAGCCACATCCATAAATTTTGCCTGCAAGTCTTTCGTATTATCCTGAAAATCCATTTTTCTCGGTTGACCTTATCGAGGCTGGCTGCACTCGGCTAAGCGCTCTGGTGAATGGGCGCGGGGCTCTCTGAGGGGCCGGCTCGGCTCCCTGGCGGACCCTAGCCTGGGCGCCCCCTCCCAAGGGGGAAGGTTATCGCCAGCCTCAGCGGAGAGGCCCCGGGGAAAGAGTCGTCGTTCTTCCTTTTCCTTCTTCCTGGGAAGTGGCACGCCGTCCCTGCGGGACGTCTCCGGCCAGGAATGCTCAGCAGCCCGCTTGCTGCAGCCTCGGCTGAAGCCAGGTAGCTCTGCTCCCGCCACGCGGAGAAAAGCGATGAAGATGTCAGAGCTGTGACGCGCCGCGGCGTGGGACCCGACTCCTCGTTACCGAGTCATCAGGCCGCAGGATTGATTCCATTTATTCCATTTTCGCAGTGTTTATCGTAGTTCGAGGCTTGCTTAGCGCTGCCACATCAGTGTCTGCGCACCACGCGCGCTCCTGCGATGGGCATCAAAGGGAGAGGAGCGCTCGAGGGTCGGCCGAGGCCTCGGAACGGCACCGGGAAAGAGCGGGAGACGCGCTCGCTCGTGCCGGGACTCGCCCTCGCTCGGGGGCAATTCGGGGCGCTGCTGACCTGCACCGGCACCGCCAGAGCCGCCGCCGCCGCGGGAAAGTGGCTTTGACAACGATGTGCCTGCGGGTCCCGGGGAGACGTGGCTCTGCTCTTAGTCATGCAGCTAAAACAAATTTAGGAGAAAATTGAATCGAGTCCCAAATGAGGCCTCTTTTCTGGAGAGTAAATTGAAATATTTCACGGACCTCTTTTCCAATTTCTGCTCTGTCAGACTAGATGCATCCTGCAGGCCCACCATCCTGCTCCCGGTCCCGTGCTGGGCACAAGCATCCTCACCAGGCGCCACCGTGCAGCACCTCCCGTGGCCGCCGCTCCCGGATGCAGCCGGCAGCTCCGGCCCGGCGCAGCCCACCACGGCGCGGGGCCACGAACCCCCTGCACCTCGCAGGCTCTACCGCCGCACTTCCAGCACGGGAGCCGAGAGATCCCGCATGACTCATCCTGTCACCCCGAGCAAGTTCAGCATCTGCAGGCTGCAAAAATGTGATTAAAATGCAATTTCCCCCTAAATCAATTCAATTAGGCTGCAGGGAGTGCCGACTTCTGCAGATACCAGCGAGCAGAGAAGTGTGCACCTCCCCGGGAGCTGCAAAACGCCATCGCACCCCCTTCACTGGAGAGCTGCGTGCTCCTCGTGCCACCTACCCGCTGCAGCTCCGGGGCCGGAGGAGGGGGCTGAGGGAGGTGCAAAGCCGGATCTGCTGCAGAGGAGATGCAGCTGATCACCTGGCGAGGAAGAGATGAAAACGAGACACTGATCGTTAATTGCAAACAATTTAATTCACAAAAAGTAGGCTCATTCTTATGCACAACATGCGGCCTCTAATTAAATTTTAAGCATGTTTCCTTTTCTGTCTTTTCCTCCCTAACTTTCCATAGAAAGTAATCAGCTTTCTCTTTTTCTGTGGGTACGTAATTAATTAATACTGTGTTAATCACGGCCAGGATCATACTGTTTTGATTTACTCAGTGTTAATGTCTTTGTGGTGCAATGGCTCCCGCCGTCAGCCCGGGCGTTGCGAGTGCGGGTGGGCTCCGAGCACGGCTGGAGCGAGCGCTGCCCGGTGCCCCCCGCGCCCTCGCATGCCGTGCCGTGCCGCCTGCCGCGGGCAGACACCCGCCTCCCCCCTCCTGCTTCCTGCTGCGGGAACGGGCCGGTTGCCGTCAAATGCAAACGATTCGCAGTCGGGTAGGGTGGCCAGGAGCTGGTGGCCCAGCACGGGACCCGGCGTGGGAATGCGGGCGCAGGCAGCTCTGCTGGTGTGCGAGCACATCCTCAGCCCCCGCGCGGAGACGCTGCCGAGCTGGCACCCTGCTCCCTGTGCACGCGCTCTCCCGCCTCCCGGGAGGGGATTTGCCCACATTGCTCCCTTCCTTCCTCTTTCTCCTCCAAAAAGCCAGGCAGGGAGTGGCCAGGACGGCCGGGCCGTGCACGTGGCTGCGCCCTGGAGGGGTCGGGGCACGGCAGGACGCCAGCCCGCGGCCTGACGGCATCAGGGTGCACGGGTGGGGGGGGGGGGTGCTTGCCGCGCGAGGGTGCTCCTGCCGCTGGAGCCGGCCATGCGGTGCGGGAACGCGGTGCAGCGCTGCATGGCCTCGCGGGCACTTGCTGCACACCTCAGCTGGGCCGACCACCGCGCATGGGGGATGCGGGGCACGGTCCAGCTCGCTCCGTCCCTGGAGCAGGCGGCGGCCCCGCGGCGCCCGTCCTCGGCAGGGGCTGCCCTGCCCTGCCCCGTGCTGCATTCGCACTGCAACCGGCTGTAAATCCTGGTGCCTGGTTCTGCAGTCACTGGCACAGCACCTTCTCGTGATTAATAGTAATAATTAAATTCATATCAAGCCACCATGAAATGTCATGGGGCAGCACACCCATATAAGCCGCTTTTCCGACGCTGACAGCGCAAGAGGGATGGGAAGGAGATGCACTCTGGCCGCAGGAGGGGAAACGCTGTGCTGATTTACAGCAGGGTGAATCACTGCTGTGCAGCAGAGCATCCCCCCGCGCCTGGGGCGCTGGGCTCGTGGTCCCCCCGCGGGGCCCGGGACACCTCGGCGGCAGCGAGCCCCTGTGCCCAAGAGGGTGGTGGAGCTGCCCGGGCAGCTGGGGGGGCGCGGGAGCCGCTCGGCCCCCGGGGCGGCGGAGCTGGGTCCTGTTCTCTGGCTGCGGATGCGAGACGCACCGAGGCGGCGCGAGGCCGAGCAAAGGTCACAGGTCCGCCCGGGGAGAAAACCCGGGCAAAGTGCGGCAGAGATTGTCCTTGGCCGTGTTTGCTGTCAACACAGCCCTTCCGGCCGCTGCCTGGAGAGCTGCCCGCCAGAGCCGACTCCGCTTGGGAACCGCCGGCCGCAGCCGTGCAATGCTGAGCGTACCTTCGTTTCCTGCTGCAACGGCTCCGCCGCGCTGGCAGAGCTCTCATTAACTGAATATAACGCGCAGTGAAAATAACTGACGATCGTCTTGCAGCAATTGATTATGTGTCTCCCGCGGTGCTGCTCTGCTAATACATTAAGGGGATATTGCTTTTCCCTGCTCGCCGGGGGCCAGGCGGCAGGAGGCCGAGCGTGCAGCTGCGCCCGGTCCGTTCTCGCCTCTCCCCGCCGTGCCGGGGCGATCTTGGGTGACTTGAACTAGTTTACAGCACGGGTGTGCAAGGGCAGAGCGCTGCGCCGGGGCAGCAAGCGCGGGCCAGCCCACTGCCGGGATGCAATGCAGAGCGGCACGAGGATGACGGGTTCCTCCTGCGTCAGCGCGGAGAGCTGGGGGGGTTCGGCCGGGCAAGAGGAAGTGTTTTTAAAGCCACGTTTCATTTCAAAACCTCTGCGGGGGCTGGAAGTGGGGCCTGCGGGGCTGTGGCCATGCCCGCAGCGCCAGCCCCAGGGCTCTCCCGTGCCCGGAGGTGGCTTTTCTGAGTTGCCGCGCTCTGGCTCGAGCCCGCGGCCCCCCGGCACAGCGCGGCAGGGAGGCAGCTCGCCCCAGCACCCTCGCAGCGGTGGTTCGGAGCAGAAGGGCCTGTTTGCAGCGCGGCAGCCCGGGCCGCTCAGCCCCAGCTGCAGGCACAGCAGAGCCCGCGTCTCCTGCAAAACCCAACCAAGCTGCCGCGGGCCGGGGCCCACGTCCCCTCCCCGTGCTCCTCACACGGATGCGCTGCGCTGCCGGGCTCTGCCTCGTCTCTCCGAATGGGATCGTGCTGCATTACGGGGGGCATTAGGCCGTTCCGCGGGGTCGGAAGCACCTGGGCGCGCAAGGCTCCAGGCTGCTGCAGCCTGTGCCGGCTAACACGGCGCTGCTTCGCGGGAGGGGGGTCCTCGCCTCGGCGCCTGCTCCGTGTCGGCCACCTGTGCTGCCTGCCGGAGCAGCGGGCGCGTGCTGGCCCCCGCGCACCCCCCGGGGAAGCAGCGTGCGTGGGGCGAGCGGGGGCATGTCGGGAGAGGTTTTCCTGGCTTTCCCCGCCTTCCTTCACCAAACCGCTTGAACTTGTGCAGCCCACCAAACGCCAGCAGTTTGGCCCTGCAAAGCCTCGGTCCGCGCTGAGGCCGCTCATGCACAGCCACAGCATTGCCCGTGCCCTGCCTGCGGGGCAGCGCGGTGCAGTGTGGTGCAGCGCGGCTCCCCTCCGCGGGCCTTGCCGTTGGCTGCCCGGCAGGTCGGCAGCTGAAGCACACTGGTGCAAGTCATTGCACAGATTTCCTCCCAGCGCTCTGTCACACCGCCTTCCTTCCTCCTGCGGGTTGCAAAATAAAGTTCCCTTCGTAGCAGGCAGAATTGAGGAAATAGTTGGGAACTAATTCCCGTGTAGTTTGTTTTCCCAAACTTCTGCAGTTGCTGGCCAGGATGGCGCAACAATGCCTGGAGCGGGCAGGCCGGAGCATTCCCGGGGGAGCGTGCCGCCGCTCCGGCCACCCGCCCCAGCCGAGGAGCGCTCTTCGGGGGCGCCTGCCAAACGCGGGCCAGCCGCGACCCTCTGCGCAAGCGTCTTCTTGGCACTTCTCTGCTTAACGCAGGATGCACGGAGCTTCCTGGGGCGCTGCCCAAACAGGCAGACTGAGCGCACAGATTTCTGGCCTGAGTCATGCTATTGCCTAATACAGGGCAATAGCATTCCTCCTTGAACTGCACACACACCTTCCTCTTTCGTCTATATTTTAGGCATGATGGTTTCTAGGTCTTGTAACAAAGCATGCAAGAGCAGTCTTTACCGGGATCCCGGATGTGGCGTTAAGCTAAGGCAGAGCTTTGCTGAACGAGGCCGTGGGCCCTTCGCAGCAGAAGGGGCCCAGAGGGAAGGGGGAGCACGGAAAGCGCAGAGGGCAGAAGCTGCCCCTGGAAAAAGGTGGGGGATTTACTAACGACGTGCTATCAACTCAGCAAGCCAAAACAGCAGGAAATTATTTAAACATTTTTCCTTGGAAGACCGAGTTGGCGCCCTGCCCTGGCCACACATGCTTCTTAGAAGTCACTGGCAGGGAAGCAGCATTGGTTACAGGAAAGTGCATGTTCACTATTGTGCTACCAAATCCTGGGGAAAACAGGTCCCTTGCTTGGAGGGGGCAGCTGGAAGAGGTCAAGCACGGGGAGAAAACAGGGGTCCCATTTCTCCACCTGGGGAGGAAAACGGAGGGCAGGTCTCTGCCCCGCCCCAGGGCCGGCACAGTTCACACACGTTCGCTGTTGGCCCCTGCGCACACCGCGGTCTCGCGGGACCATCGGGGTGTCACATCGGGACCAGCCCCTTTTCCTGCTGCCCCCCGCACCGAGTCCCTGCAGCCCAGAGCAGCAGCAGCTGCCTCCTCCGTGTCCCATCCCACCTGGGAAAGAAGGATGGATCCACATGCAAAGCTCCTGCAGAAACAGGGACCACACCTGCGGCTCTCCAGGGTTAGTTTATTGCAACGTGAACCAGTTACTGTAACTGCGACAGAGGCAGCATTTACCAAAATACAGTTACTTGGTTTTACAGTATCACAGCTCAGTACAGTACAATAAAAGCTGCTTGTACAAAATACTCTATTGGCTTTATAAAGTTAACTCTACAGTATGAAAATACCCTGACCTGTTCATTCTGCAAGATTGGGAGCAGCCCGAAGCGCAGGATGAAGAACCCCCATGAGCCCCCGACCAGAGGGAGCCGTGCGGAGCAGCTGCAGCGGTGCCGTGGGGCTCCCGGGGTGGCTGAGGCCACGGGAGCACTGGCTGCGGGGAGGATCCTTGCACCGAATCGCTTGGTTTTAGTCCTACGCACGCTAGATCTATAGATCTGTCTCGGCAGAACGTCTGCCAGCTGCAGCATAACCGGAGGGAGACCTGACACACGGGGAATGTCGGTCCATCACAGCCCTGCCCGTAAAATACACATTTAAGTCAGTCAGTCGCCCCCTGCCACAACAGGACTCTTAAGGCAGCCTTTTAAACAGGGCAGGGGGAAGGGAACAAAAACGTCTCTAAAAACAGAGTGCGTAGAAAGACTCACTCACGGCCATCCTGCAGACTCCAAACAAAAGCCGCCTCTTGCAGCAGAGGGGATTAGAGAGGCACCAAGCATGCGTTTCTGCCTCGCTGGAATAGCACTGAATAGCGAGGGCTTAATTAGTGTGAGCTTTGTGCATCTGGAGAAGCACTTAAAAACCCCACGTTCTTCCCAAAGCACATTGCTTTTTCCTGACATGCAAAGAGGGCTGCAAGGGGTGTGCGTGTGTGCGTGCACGCGCTCCCACGTCCCACCGCTGCAGCCTGGCACTGTGCCCGCGAGGAAGGGCACCGTGCCACACGGCAGAAGGTTCAAATGGAGAAGCTGCTCGCTGTAAGAGGAAATTTGAGCAAGGAAGCTTAGTCTGCCCCAAAGGGAAGGACTGAGGTCTCTTGGCTGCCTTTTCTCTTGCAACGCCAAGACCAGGGCTGAAGAACTGCTTTGCACCATATCTGACTGGGCAGCCTATTACTATAACCCCACTTATCTCCTCCTAAAACCTACCCAAAACACGTCAGCTGGCATGTTTCTGGAATATGGCTATACATGAGATCCTAGGAAAGAAAAATGCAACATTTGATGGGTGAATTATAAAAAAAACAAGTTTATTTGGAAAAAAAAATACTCAGCCTCTTACAAGATTTCTGATCAACATTTACTAGAACTTGAGAGCCATTAACCTGCTAGTCACAGGCAGTCTGCTCCACGTACATTGAGATATTTTCCAGCGCTAAAAAATAAAAAATAAATACGTACAAACAAATTCTTTCCTCCCCTTTATGTGTCCTAGATGTGAGTGGTTAGGCATCACTAAGATCTTAGTTGAACAGAAGCAAGAGGGTTTTTTCCTAACAGATAAAACAGCAAAAGCAAAACACCTATCTCAGGGATGCGTTAACAACGTTCGAGTCCATCTGGCCCCTTCACTCTGCAGCGGGTTGAGCGCTCGGAGCGGGATGCTTGGTGCCCATGGCAGATCCCAGGTGCCCGGTGGCAGCGGACACCCCGGCCCACCCGGTGCCAAGTCGCCTGCCCTTGCACCCGTTTCGCTGCACGCAGTGTTATCTCGAGAAGAGGCGTCACGGAGGCAGCATTTGGCAGCAGGGGGACGCGAACTGTGTCCTCCCCACGCTGATCGGGGAGAAGACCGAATGCCTGCGAGGGGTCTGCTCTGCCCTCGGCGCAGATGCGCCCATGCAGAGGACTCTGCCTGCCATTAGTGTCAGCCATCCTTTTTCAACCCGAATATCCCATGAGAACGTAACTACGAAAGAGGAATTTTTAAAGAACTACAGTAGCTAAAGTGTTTTCAGAACATACCTAGAGACCACCTACAGAGCTAGGAGGCATCTGGCACGTGAGTTTGAGACCACCCTACCCCATGCCCAGATCTCCCCCTCCACGGAGAGCCTGCAGTAAGAAGCATGTGAAGCAGTATTCATTCGGGCTTGGCCCTGAAGCCCATCGTGCCTCAACAAGTCCAGTATCCTGCTTTTTATGGCTTTTTAACAACAAAATACCCCCAAATACACACATACACACCATACCCCAAGCAGAATGCAAAACTAAAGCATGGTTTACAGAGTAAAGTTAAGGCTCTTTCAGAATCAGCTAGATATGAAGACCCTAAGGCACATGTTAGTACATTCATGTTACTGTTAAAAAGCCAGCATATAAAAAGTCCCCCCCTCCCCAGCACACAAGGATACTGCACATGTAGCTCTGTTACCTTTGTTGAACACAGATGGAAAGACAATTCAGAGCCTGGTTAAAAATGAACACCTGGTTTAGACACCTCTCACGGCCGCTCAATACCAGCGGAGCACTTCCCCCAACACCATTTCAGGGCAACGGTGCTTCCTCCGACACTCTGGGATTAAAACCAGTCCCTCACATGTGGCTTTCCTCTTCTTTTACACCGTCTTCCGTGCTCTTCTGAGGCAGGGTGGCCACATCGTTGTTCGCCTCTTTCTGTTTCTCAGCCTCGTCGAGGTTGGTCTCCTCCTCCTCCTTCCCTTCGTTCCTCAGCTTCTCCTCCGCCTTCTGCTCCTTTGCCACCAGGCGGTAGTTGATGCCCATGCCGATGAACAGGTAGATCCCGGACACGATGAGGATGACCCCGCAGGCCCAGTAGGTGTACTTGTAGTCCCCGTACATGTCGTTGAGTTTACCTGGCGGACAGAGAGGAGACAGCTTAGTGAGACCCTCTCCTGGTACACCGTGGAAATTGCTCCGGGTTCAGGAGATGTTCCCAAGAGCAACCCAGGCCTGGCACCCTGATGAACCTTTATTCCTTCCAGCTCATTGCCACTGTTACTAGGGACATTCAAAGGCAGCCCCATAGAGCAGCCACACTCCAGCAGGAAACCCCAGCTTGGCCCTACCTGAGCAACTGTTCCGACATGAGCAGCTCCGAGAATAGCCCCTCATCCTGCACGTAGGTGTGCTGTGCATGTCCTGGCAGCCCAGCAGGCCCTGCTCCCCTGGGAAGGAGGCTCAGCCCCACTCCCAGGGGCCAGGAGAGGTGCCAGGGTTGGAGCTCAGCTTCCCTCCTGTCTGCTCAGCGCCAAGGCATGTCGGGAACACGGAGAAGGGCATGGTTCAGACCCATTCCCCAATGAGAAGAGACCCTCACCCCTGCAGCACGGTGCTGTCTTTGCCCACTCCCATCGGGAAGGTTTTCCTTGCATGGTCCCACTGCTCCAGCTCCTCAACCAGCCGGACTCAAGGGACAGAGACAAACCCATGCAGAGCCAGCCCAAGGGTGTGATGGCACCCTACCTAGGAGAGGGGGTCCCAGAAGCACTGGGCAGCACTCCACGATGGTCACGAGGCCAACAGCGCTGGAGAACCTCTGTGCTCCTACAAGGTCCATCAAGGTTTCAAACAAGACGGAGCTAAGCCAACCAAAGGCAAAGCCAAAGAACCCAGCATAAATGCAGAATCCAGCGTAGGTGGTGGACATAGGGGCCAGGAGGTGGCACACCCCGTTGTAGATCACAGAGATGGCGAAGAAATACTGGACTCTGGGTCTGATCCACTTGGTGTTTGCCACCAGGCCCATGGAAGGTCTGGCTATCATGTCTACAAAGGCCAGGATGGAGAGCAAGAAGGCCGCAGACTCACTAGCGATCTTCTTACTCTTTGCGTAATTGCTGAGGAAGACCAAGGGAGTGAACAGTCCAAAGAACATGATCACATTGCCCGACAGATAGAGCAAGAAGCCTCTGTGTGTGAACAGGGACAAATCCAAGAACTTGTTGACTGTCTGGAAAACTGTGCGCTTCTGTTTCTTGGTCTTTCCACCAATGAGGTCCGTGTTAGTATCACCAGCTCCATCATCTTTTTTCATTGCTTTCCCAGCTTCCTGCAACACTTCTTTAGCAGCCTCTTTTTTCAGCTGATCTGGCTTAGGACCTATTGGCCGCATCAGGGATCCAGCTACGCAGCAGTTCAGCAAGAGACCACCAAGGATCAAGAAGCTCCCTCGCCAGCCAAAGATGCCAAAGAAGAGCTGATTCACAGGCGCCAAGGTTGACAGGAACACAGGGCTGCCTGCCATAGCTAGTCCATTAGCCAGGGGACGTTTCTTGAAGAAGTACTTGCCAATCA
This sequence comes from Apteryx mantelli, assembly GCF_036417845.1. Lineage (NCBI taxonomy): Eukaryota > Metazoa > Chordata > Aves > Apterygiformes > Apterygidae > Apteryx > Apteryx mantelli. Next base: position 11,232,727 of record NC_090002.1, read on the forward strand.
TAGTTAAGGCTGGGTTCAAGTTAAATGCAAGTCCAAGGCCTGAAAAAGTAAGAGGAGAGATAAGGGGTTCAGAGCTCTACAGCTTCTACAAGCCAACAGCACTCACAGAAGGGCTGAATAAACAGAGGCAGAGGGTACAATTCTTGGCATTTAATAATACAATTTTTACTATATTAACTTTCAGATTATACAAGCAATATTCAGCCTCCTCACTACTGATTCCTTCCTTGAAGGAGGAGCTAGGGTAGTAATAAAGTCATGCGCAAGAATTAAGGGAGTCCAAAGCAGAAGTGCTGTGAGTCATAACAAACTTTACTTTACTGGTGTGGCATAATCCTGAGACAGGAATAATTGAAGGCTTTGCATTTTAAGCAGCCAAATATTAATGCCTGAGTACTTGCATTCTTTCAGCATTATGTAGCCATGGGCATCTTTTATTAGGATATAAAAAGGGAATTAGGATTTATGCAAATTCATCATAGACATTTTGTAAGTAATTGCTAGATGTAAGTTACTCCCCCTACTGCCTCAGAAGACAACTTCTCGGCTCCATTCATGCTATGGCACAGCTGTCACTTACCCCCTACTACCCCGACACAGAAGTAGAGCTCCTCCACGGTGTTGCAGAAAGAGGCTGCAATCAAACCGCACCCGGAGAGGCAGCCGCCAGCGATCATGATAGGCCGACTGCCGTATTTGTTCACCAGGATGCTGCTGATGGGACCTGGGAAATCAAAGGAGATATGCCCAGAGATGAGACTTTGCTGCACAACAGGCAAATGCATGCAAGCACACAAAAGATTTATTGCCATAGGCTTCTAATTTTTGCACAGTGACACTTCACCCAGCCAGGGAATGGATTAAGGGGAGAGAGACAGGAGGGCTGGAGACAGCTGGAGATAAGAGAGTGACATTTGTTTAAAAGCACACACTGAAATCCCAGCTGGAAGAGCAGGACTCCAGCAAGTACCAGCATGCTGCAGCTTTTGCAGAGCACCAGAAATAAGCTCAGGGTTGCAGAAAGCTGCAACCTTTCAGAGTGAGCTGCTTTTCCATCGGCTAGACCTGGGAGGTTCTTGGGGCACCGATCTGCCCCCGAAGAGCGACCCTGCTTTGGTATGGGGGAGATGCTCTCCATCCTGCAAGGCTCTCTGCTCCAGGATAGGCAGCTCTGCCCTGCCTGTGCCACCCAAGTGGGTCAGTCATTCCCACCCTCACATCCCAGGGACCGGGGCAGCAGAGGAAGCATGCGCTGATTGCCCATCTCCCAACCAGAAGGTTTCTGATAGAGACCACATGCAACAAGAAGAATGCAGGGGAGGAAACTGCACGCTGCAGCTCCCCAGCAGCCTCGCAGAGGGGCCAGGGAGAAGGGCTGGGTCTGTTTTCTTTACTACCCTTAAGGCAGGAGAAGCCCAATTGCTCTGCACACTGCCTTTTAAGTGCTTCATTATCAGGAGCCTTAATCCAAAGCAAACAGTGATTAGATACATTTTAGTATCTGTAGAGCATGCTTTGCAGTATTTAAATAAACTGAATGAACATCCATTGAATATTAACAGATGTAGTTTTACCATTAACAGGTAGCAAGGTTGTCAACATGTTATTCATGGGTCCTCAGACACTACTTGACCTTTTTGCCTAGTTTAAACAGAGCCTGGAAAATGTTTGAAGAGCTCTGCTAGGACAGCAGGAACGAGGCCCACCGAAACCCCGCAGCGTCCTGCTCCCAGCGAGGTGCCACGTGCCAGCTTGCGCAGCCTGCACCATGGCTCCAACCTCGTCCCATCGGGGATCAGGAAGGGGGATCCACTTCCCTCTCCCGAGATGCCACAGCAGCCCCCGGGGGCTGTCGCATCGCCACCGAGCCCCGATGTGCTGCAGTGTGGAGAGCTCAGCTGTTTGCAAAATCCGCACCTTGAACCCTGGACAAACCGCAGTGTCCCTGGACAGAGGCCAGCAGCGGCAGCAGTGGAGTCTCCTCCCAAAAACACACCTCCGGAGCCTGCCGGCTCCAAGGACAGCTAAAAGGAAGCAGCTTGGCTTCACCCCATCGAGTGTCATGGCACAGGCACGCCTGCTCTGGTTTAGACCCAACCTTTAAACTACTTAGAAACCAAGGTCTATAGGCACAGGGCTCAGAGGTGCGTCTCATTCAGCCCAGGGCACCAAGCAGCAACCATCTGCACATCCCAGCACAGATGTTTCTCTCTCCCCCCCACTTTTTTTTTGGGGGGGGGAGGGGGGCTATTCCCCTTTAAGGGGAGGAAAAAAAAAAAAAAAAGGAAAAATTCACAGCACTCCTATCTTCTAGATTTGCAAGAAGCATTTCTGATTAGATGCTAGCTGATCTATTTTGATTATCCACACAGACAAAAAAGTAATGGAACGGGAGTCTTCCCTAATCCTAATTAGGGACTGAGAAAGGGACATTTAAGGTTATTAAATCTGAGTATTCCTTCAGATTTCCTGAACCAAAAACCTCAAGCCTGCAACGGAGAGCAGCATCCGTGTTCGAACACGTTGCTGGGCACAGCATGCCGGGAAGCACCGGTGCGACTGCGGATGGGGCTGCTGGGCAGCCACCACGAGCATCTCCTGTCCTCCGAAGGCAGGGTCTTCAACGTAAACCTCACGTGCTGAGCGCTTCCCTAGTTCCTTGGACAAGAATTAATTGCTGAACCGTCATAACCATAGAATAATTTAGGTTGAAAGGCACCTCTGGACATCTCCCCGCTCAGGGTCACATCCAGCCAGTTTCCCAACTTCTTCAAGGATTGGTATTAATAATGTTCTGGGAAAACAGTTGTTTGGGGTAACAGAGTCACTGCCGTGGGACTGCTTTGCCAGCTGCGACTCCAGGCCATGCAAACGCGCTCAACCACCCCTTTAGCCGGTCTTGGCTCGTGCTGCAGGAGCGCCGGCCGCGTTTCCCTGCCGGCAGTTAGGGGGGATGCGGGGACACTCAGGACCTCCGCGGGCAGCGTTGCCCTCACGCAGCGGCGGGTTCCCAGGCCTGGCCCAGATCACGTCTCACTAAGAGAGCTGCAGGGTTTACAAGCTCGTTGCCGCATCGGAGCGGGGAGGCGCGCTGGTGGCTCCGCCGCTGCGCGAGGACAAAGCGGGGCCTGTTCCCGGGCAGAAGCCTCATGCTTAGCTGCTCCGCTGGTGTCAGAGCTTCCGATGCACAACGCAGACAAGGCGCGGGCAGCTTGCCACCCCGAGACGGCAGCAGCGCGAGCTCCCGTTTGCCTCTGAAGTGGACACGACAGCGGGGTCCGAGCAGGAGTTTCTTTCAGCCAGGCCACCCAGTGCAGACCCGCGTGTGCAGGCTGGCATGAGACACTGGGGTTTAGAGACTGGAGAAGCAAGCAGTGGGAATGCATCACCCCAGCACAGACTGCCTCCTGCAAGCTGCTTTAAAGAAAACTGTAAAATGCACAGCTTGGGCATAAAAAGGCCAGACTGCAAGCCGTTTCCGAGACAGCGGGGAGGGGAGCTGCTTCGGTTTAAGTAGTTTGCTTTATTCTGCTCATGTTTCTGTACTTCCAGTGCACACTGCCACCTTCAAACAGCACAAGCTGTCTACAGGCATGGCTCAGCAACAACGGGGAAGGACAGACAACACCGAGCTTCACCCTGCTCCAGAGCAGTCAGCGCTGGACAGAATTTGGGGCCAGATCCTGAGAGACAGCCACTTTTGCTGGACTCAGAAACCAGCTCTGCAAGCTGATCGGTTGTCTTGTCTAAAGCAGAAAAAGAGACATTGAACAGGGTTGCTGCATGCAGCCGAGCTGCTCGCAGCGGCCTTCTGGTGGGTGTCAGAAGCAGATGCAGCCTGTCAGCGGCACGTTGTAACAAGGACGAGGGTAGAATTACACAAGTCATAATTCCCCGGAAAGCTTTTACTTATGGCTTTGCAGAGGAGGACAGATTAACCCGGTTTTCACATTCTGGGCATTAAATAGAACTTTTTGACAAACCTCCTTCAAGCAAACTTGTCAAGGGAAGTTTTGCCCACTTAAGGAAAGAATTTGTCCCTCTGGCAGCGTTTTGAGTGCTGTCACTGCAGTAAGGCGCAGTTAAGTCCCACCCGGCAGAAGAGCCGCATCCTGTACTCCAGCGCAACAGCACGCGCTGCTATCTCCCCCTTGCTTACCTCCTGCATACATAACAGCCAGCATGATGGAGGAGATCCACGAGACTTTGCTGCTGGATGCGTTGAAGATGACCTCAATCTCCTTGAAGAACACAGTGATGGATTTGGGGAAGGCGTAGGAAAATCCGATGGAGATGAAGGCTCCGATGACCACGGCCCATCCCCACCCTCCTTCAGGAGGGGTGTATCCCACGGGGCCTCCGACGGCTGGTGGCATCTTGAGCGAAGCTGGCGATGACTTAGCAGGGGCTCAAAGATCTGCAAAGGACAAAGCGTTGTCTCAGCCAAGTGCCGAGCACTGAAGCTCTGCGAGGCCGCGGCATGCCTGGAGCCCTGCCTGCGCCCGCCTGCACAGCGCCACCGGGAGACTTCGACAGCGCTGAGAAGTTCGGCAGCAACCCGAGCACACCCAAATACCTCGAGGGGGACTGGTCTGGAAGGTGGACAGTCAGGACGCTCAAACACGCTGGCCTCATAAGGCTCTATCAAAACACATGCTCAGATTGCTGGTGGCCTTTGAATGCAATGGCCAGCAGGTATTTATAAGCAGCAAATTTAAGACACGATATCCTGTTGTAAGCTGAAAAGGGCAGGCAACGTCCTTGCCAACCGCAGCTCGGGCACAGCGATGAAGGAGAAGGCTGCACAGCAGGGCAGGGCTATTGGCAGCGCTCGGTTGGACTTCTGGAGGGGTGTGCGGAGCACCGGCCTCTTTGGTTGGGGCTTGCCTGCGTTTGGCAGCTCTTCCCAAGCAGCTACTTCAGCATAACCCCAGCGGATAACTGAAATACACCCTCGCACACACCGGGAACACAGACGTGCCCCTGCAGTGAGCCTGGGGCTTTGCTGGGCACTGCAAGCAGTGTCCTGTTTGCACAGTTTCTCTTAAATGCTGTTTCAGGTGGAATTCCACTAACCCATGCTGGGAACCCTAAAAACACCCTTCTGATCATTACGAGCAGTTAAGCAATATCACAGCCAGGCAGCAAGTCCTCACATATTCCCGATGAGTCTCCCATTCCACTGCACGGAAAGCCAGGAGCACACTGGTGCTGCGGGCAGAACAGCGAGGGACCTCCTGGACGGGGCGGAGGGCCGGGGACACGGCTCACGGAGGAGCCAGGCCAGCCCCGGGCCGGGGGGCTTCTGACCCCACACGAGCAGTGGTGACCAGGCCAGATTTCAGTGCTCAAACTGTCATGGAAAGCTGAGGAAAACCACAGAAATCAGAATTGCTGCAGTTGGAGAGACCTCAGGAGATGGTCTCGTCCAACCGTCCTGCTCAGAGCAGGGTCAGCTAGAGCAGGTTGCTCAGGAGAAGAAACACCCAAATTAAGTACACGCTCATCAGGGAAAATAAAACCACACGCACAAGCCCTGACGTCTCTGTGTCCGCAAGGAAAAGACAGACACGTGTCATGTCAGCACGACCATTATTCCTGCAAGCGCAGGCCCTGAAGGTCACGAGCTGCAGCTAAACTTAGCAGCGACCGACAACAGTGCAAAGTTTCACGAGATGCTGCCAGGCCTCCCGGAGAGCCCAGAGGGCTTGAGCCCTCGGCACAGGAGCTGCGTCCCCACCGCGCCGCAGCGAGCAAGCGGCCGTGGGTCTCCCGCGAGCCCCCGGCGACGCCACGCACCCAGCCGGCCGCCCCCTCCCCGCGTCCCCCCGGTGCTGCCCCGCTCCGGCTCCCTCCCTCCATCAGCAGCGCTGGGCGGCTGTTGCCGCAGCCGTCCCGATGGGACGTTCCTGCACGCGCCTGGCAGCGGAGCTGCGGTGCAGCCCTCCTCCCTGCCACCCCAGAGCTACAACGAGAGCGCCCCAGTGTGAAACGCTCACCTTCAGGGCTGAAAACCAGAGGGGATTAGAAAACAAAACAAACTGGGAAATTCCACCTCAGTCTGCTAAAACGGGCGGCGAAAGGCTGGATCAGCAGAAGCGTAGTCCCGTCAAGGGTAAGTCTGCTCCAACGTTTTCCAGTGCTTTTGGTTCTGTGCCCGCTATATGGCGGGATCACTCGCTGGGCTGTGGTTAGACACAGAAATAAGGCTGCCTCAGACAGCAGAGAGCGGCGCAAGCAAGCTGGACCGGCTGCTCTCGCATGCGTTTCACGCTATGCACAGCAGCAGGAATTCCTACATTCCCACAGAATTCCTATTTTGAAAGACAGTTTCTGCGAGCGCTGCAAACAGCCCACCCCAAGGAAGGTGAGCGCTTATGGGGAAGGGACATCAGAGCCAGCGAATTCGCCAGGGGAGCAGCGGGGCTGAAGGCTGCAGCACGGTCCGGAGGCGCCGAGCTCCGTTCGGAAGGGATGCGTCCGGCAGCCCCAAGCCCTCCCAGGCCGGTGTCGCCAGAGCCGGACCCTGCTCAGACAAACTGGATGTCAGTAACGAAGGACAAGGACATCAGGCTCCCTCAGCACATGATCTTACCCCTTCTTTCTCTAGTTTTCCGCTCTGCTATTTAGGTTTCCAATGAAAAAAAAAAGAAAAAAGTCATCTTTGAGCATAAGACCTTTCTTCTAAGAGCTCACATGAATCACACCACAGTGTAGTGACAGCTTCGAATGCAAAAAGGCATGCTAAGTCAGAGAGGTGCAAGCGTCCTATTTATAGCACATCTCCATTCAAGCTGACCGCAATTCTGACCGCGATTACCATCTTCCCCACAGCTGCCTGCGTACGAGTATCTACCTGGCACGTTCACCACGTGCTCTCGGCTGCCCTGCGTGTTACTGCAGGTGCCCCATTGCTTTCATTTGCTCTCCCTGCTTCACCGCGCATCAGAAAGGCCTGGGACCCAGATGCCTCGCTGGGACGCAGCCTGCCAACAGCCGCCGGCACCTCCCGTGCCGCAGGGAGCCTCCTGCCAACGGCGAGGAGCGGCCGCCCGGCAGCACCGTGCGCGTCGGCGCTGCGGGCAGAGCTAGCAGGAGCTACCCGATACCAGATTAGGTTTGCAAAAGCCACCCGACACCAGCTTCACTCGCATGCTCATGCCTTCAGCTGACACGGGAGCAAGGAACAAAGCACTGGAGGCTGGTTTCTTTAAGCCTTTAAGACTGGTTTAGTCTGACCCAGAGGCCAATCTTCTCTGCTGGAAGGGTATTTTGGCTGCGCCTTGGCCAATGCAACACATGACCATCATGAGCAGAACCCAGTCACATTGTTGCCTTAAACAAAAGAATCATTTACAAGACATTCCCCCGAAATAAGCCCCATTAGTTGAACTATGCTCAGAAGCCAGAGGAATCATTTATTCTGCGCAGACATCAAGTGACTGCGGCTACCGTTCCCCAGCCTGTTTAATATAAGGCGAGCGCACGTTGGCCGGGGCCGCGGTGCAGCCGAAGCCCACGGGCGCAGAGCGCGGACGGTGCCCGCCCGCCGCTGCGGAGGCTCAGCCGCACACGGGGCGCCAAACGCCCTCCGCCTCTGGGTAGCGAGAGTAACTAATCCGCAAATCATACTCTTTCTGCAAAACCGGTACGAATATTGGGTTTTGTTTAACATCACTCTCCAGCACAGGCTGCACACACAGTTTCCACCTGGTTCTTGATTTCTGAGTCATACTGAGTTTTCACAGTATTCAGTGACCTCCTTTCTGGCACCCTCGAGCCACACTGATTTGCCTGAAACATTTTTAAAAGATGAGACTACCAGGCTTTGGTAATAATAATAATAAATAAAAAAAAACAGTTACTAGCAGGTAATCCCAGCTACTCATTAGCACTAATAAAACTGCTGGTAATAAAAACTACTAAAAGCAAAAAGCTAGGGTTTGGAGCGGGGGTTTGATGAAGTGTTGTTGGGGATTTTCCCTGTTGCTTTCGAAAGAGAGCGCACGGGCTGAATTCTTCATCGTTCCCGAGAAGCTCGACTGCACCGAAATTGCTGTGGCTGGGTTCATTTGTTTGCTCTTTCCCTGCAAGCAGCATTCCTCTTCCCGGAGGTGCTCAGGTGGCAGCTGTCTATAAAATAACAGACTTTGGAGGGCGAGCCGCGACCTCTGCTGCACTGCCAATGCCTGGTGAAAAACCTTGCACTGAAAGGAGTCCCGCAGGGTTTGAGATCATTGAGCAAGATGCACAAAGTCTGCTGCCAGAGGGTTTGCATTCAGAGTCCTGCATGCCACAACACTTTTCCCTGACTCATTTAAAATCCTTACTAAGACAGACCAGCTTTTAGAAAGCTTTTACTTCAACCGCATTAAAGTTCCTTTCTGATTTCCTTCTTACTCCCGCACAGAGGTAGTTTCAAATGGAAGGGCTTTTTTTCCTTTTTTTTAAGCCTATGTAAGGCAGTCAGTTCAAATGGAAAGCTTCCCTCCCCTTCACAAAAAAAGTCAGAACATAGTTATGACATTTACGGCTCTGTTTTGGAAGAGCTGCGACGTGTCAGACGTGTTTGGAAATGAAATTCACAGCTGCTAGGCAGCCAGCTACAGTTTGCCCTATTAGGAAATAAAATAACGATATTTGCAGTAATTAAGACTGATGAGACCAAGTAATGTCTGCAAGTATCAGATCTGCTGCACTACAAACTTCAACAAATCCACAGGAATGGGCAGCCTGCGGCAACCCCTCTTCCTGCATAGCAATGCGGAGAGCAGAAATCAACTCTTCTTGGGCAAAAAGGACTGTATCGTCTCAAAACAGATCGGGAAAGGACAAAACTCCTTTCTGACTTCTAGGTCCTACGCGCAAGTACTGTTATCCCCTCTTTGAAAAGGCCTGAAACAGGAAGATTTAAGAAATTCACTTACATAATGCTGCAAATTGCTGTGCTTTTAAAAACTCAGCTTGGCCAGATTCCACAGCAGAAAAACAGAGACTCACATTTATAAGGCACTGCAAGTGCTGTGAGATATTTCAGCGGCAACCCCCCTGCAGAAGTATCGTTACAACGCTCAATGCCACAGGAAGAGGGACTTCTCCCGCCTCAGCGAGGCGGCAGGGCGCAGATACTGCCTGTCTCTCTCTCACGCTCGTGCACGGCTTCGGCGCAAGGGTTCAGCACTCCGAGCATGCATTCCTACTGCATCCTCTACGTTGCGAGCTGTTAAAATGTGTGCTGTGGAGCGAGATCCTGCACTGCTGGCAGGTTCGATCCGTAGGGCTGGGGAAGGACGGACGCGCCCTGCTTGCTCCCGCCGCACCACGGGGCTCGGAGCGCAGCCCGCGCTTTGCCCTGCGGCCCTCCCTCCCGGAAAGGGCGCGAGCCGGCCCAGCCGCCCGGGATCCGCGTGCACAGGCGCTCGCCCACCACCCCGCGCCACTTCTGAGCAGCGATGCGTCCATCCCGGGGAGCCTCCACCCTGCCCTCGTGCAAAGGTTGGTCGCTGCTCCCGCACGCTGGGCATCTCCCTGTCCGCCTGTCTGTCCTGGCAACTGCATCCTGGTGTCCGGTGTCAGCCTGCCTGTCCCCAGCACCTCTCGTCCCGCTCGCTGCCGCGGGGCCGGGCACAGCACTGCTGGCCCTGCTGTGAAACCGGCTCCCCGTGCCCCGCACCCCGGTGCCCCCGACCCTCGCTCCATGCGCGCCACCGGCCACAGCACCTTCCCACTCACCCAGGCCGGCGGCTCTGGAGATAAGGACCATGGCTGTATTACTTCCTTGCAGGAACAGGTGTTTAAACCTCGAACACGGACCAGAGGAGCCGGTCTGCGCCCCGCCGGCTCACGCAAGCTGTGACGCCGCAGGGAAGGGCTGCGTCTGCCCATGAGGTCTCCGTGCCACCAGCGGCTGCGTCAGGGCTCCCATCCCGCACGCCTCTTCTCGCTTCTCCAGAGCAAACCGCCGCCGGAGCAAGATAACGATCGTGCAAAGGGATAAGGACAGCAGCCACCTTTGTCCTTAAGGGAGACGCAGCCTGCAGAGGATCCTGAGCGCCGCCCTGGCCGCTGGGCGCCGTGGGCACCGAGGTCTCTGCCGGCGGAGGGCGCGCGGCCACCCCCGTGCCGGGCGCAGCCCCTGGGGAGCCCGTCCGGCGCAAACAACCCCCGGCAGCGGCCAGGAGCACAGCCAGCGAGACGCCCTTCTCCGGGAGCTTGGCAAGCGCCAAGCCTAATCGTCAGTCCTCCCGCTACGTGTTATCCTAATGACAGCTTGAAACACGCTCATCCCCCTCCATCTCAGCCTCACGAAATCAGTTCGCACAAGGCCGGCTGCGTTTCAGCGCTTATTCCCAGTTAAGCACAGTTTGCCCACAGCGCGAGGTCGTGAAAGCCCAGGTGGGACGTGGTGGAGGAGCCAGCAGTAAGCGAGCATCCCTCAAGGGTCCCCAAGTTAAACGGGAGCTTGCACTCACCACCGGGAAAGACAGAGGATCTAGCCACTGCAAGCTGTTGAGTGAACAGTGCTTTATAGCTTCAAATTTGGCCTTTTTCTGGCTGGAGGCAAGATGAAATAGATTGTTACAAGCTAATGAGACACCACTTTTGCTGGTTTTAAGCGGGTTTATAGAATTAAGTGTGGGGATGTAATTCTGCCAAGTGCCCACAGCTGGGGGTTTAACCTGGCTGAACAAGGCATACGTGACTACCCGGCATTTGCAAGGGCTCTGCACCAAAACAATAGTCAATTGAGGCCCTGCTCAGCTAAAGCGCTCATTCACAGGGTGAAGCAAGGTCAGCAACATGTAAAGGGTTTGCGCAAGGACAACAGCCCGCACAAATGAGCTCGCCAGAAGCGGTATAGGTTGCTCACCACCTCTCCTTTACCAGGGGATGGCCAGCATCTCCCAAGACATGCTCCAGTCTGCCAGCCAGGGTGATCTAACCTAGGATAGCAGACAGCTAGACGCCAAAAGGCAACATTTTAGTACTCATAAAAGAAGGAGCAAGTGGCGGCTGCCTTCATCTTTAATTCAAAATTGGATCCTGCAGCGGGTGCAAGCCCCAGCCTGTAGCTACTAGATCAGAGGTACCGAGCAGCCCACTCACCACCACCGAGCGGGTGCTTACCCGGGCAGGGCCGCTGAGGGCCTCACAGAGACTTTCCTTAAACATCAGCCACTACAAACACCGACTGCTTTGGAGCACAGAGCATTGCCAATCACTTGGGGATTATTCCCCGCAGAGCAGCCACAGCCACTCTGCATGGTTTGCATGCTAACGATTAGGATGCATCCATTGCGTCACCAACCTGAACCATCCAGCTGGCCCGTTCCTCACTCAGAAAGGTTGGTCCCCATGTTCTTGAATTGTGCATCTTCTTGGAAAGACAGTTTTAAGCAAGTTGACTTACGAACCAAGGCATAATATTGTCAAGAGAATGAAAAGGAAGAAAAACAAGCCACTATTTCTCCATCCAAAACAGATACAATAAAAGCTTCCTTTCTGGGCTGCCATGCTCAGTTATTGCCACCAGCAACGCTCAGCCTCTATGAGCAAGAGCCAAGAGTCTTACTAGTAAGAGACAGTCTGGAACTAAAGCTTAAGCACATTATCAGCAAGATCAAGGGGAAAAGCCTGGCTTATTTTTATATTATAGCCTAGCAATGGTCATGACTCAAACAAAGCTCTTCCAGAACCCTCTGACCCAAAACTCTGTGGGCAAACCTGTGTATATTAAATGGACTGGATGAGTTTACAGGCAGGTTACAAGAATATTATTTGAAATAGCTTTCACAGATATCCCCAGGGCACACATCAGCTTTAATCCCAAGCATGGCTCCTGAAAACAGCATGAGGTCAGCCCAAGAAGAGAGTTTCAGCTGCTTTCTGCACCACATCAAATAGAGCTCCAGCACCCCGAGACAGGGCTGCTCGCTCTCCTCCCCACCCGGTGAAGCTGCCTCCTTAACCAGCAGCAACGGGATGGCTTGTCCTTGGACCTTGCTGGAGCTAGCTGCTGTCTCCACCCTCTACACAACCTTATGGCCAAGGCACCGCTGCCTGTCCAGCACTGTGCCAGCGCTGCCGCTGCGGGGGAGCCGCGGTGCAGGGAAAGAGCTCAGCCTTACTGCGGGATTTTAGACACGCGTTTCAGGGGATTCGCCCAAAAGCACTAGCCCAAGCCTATCCAGCTTTGTAGGCAAAGTGGTTAAGAAATCCTCACACTATCAAAATATCTTCCCTCCAACTCAGGCAGATGCAACAGTGATAAAGTAAAGCAGCAGGAGTGCTGGTGACAACTGGAGAATCCTGCCCAGAGCTCAGATGGGACAGCACGCCGTCCCCGTCACGAAGAGCAGGGCTTCACGCACAACACAACCCACACCTTGGCCACCATCCCTTCACCCTCAGAGCAAGACAGGGTGGTTTCGGCTCCCTTTCTGCAGCAGGGCTCCATGGTCTCATGTTGCTGCTCTATCCACCCTGGAGTGGAAACTGCCTTTCAGCAAGGAACAAAGCAATTTCTCTCTGCAGCAGCTACTTAGGTACCGTAATGCTCTGGAATGCTTCAAAGACGATTTATGCCTCTCCAAGAAATTCTCAGAATGAGAAAAATTTGGTACCAAATAGCACCTGCATTCTTTCATTAAGATATCAACACAGCCAACCAGAACACTTGTCCTCTCCAGGTTTCACTGCAGAACGGGTTAGTGTGAGGCTGCAAGGACCCAGAAAGTCACACAGTTGTCACAGTCAAAACATAACTTTCTCTTTTTTTAAGAGAATCAGCTTGAGTTGTCTTATTCTCAAACACCTCCATAATCCTGATCCTTTAAAGTGCTCAAACTAGGGCTAAAGCACCTACAGTTCTGTAGATGGTACATTCACGAGGATTGCCTAGCACCGCTTTGGTAACTGCAGTTTCACAAATTACATACAGCCCCACATGAATTATCTTCGGCCATAGTACAATTATTCTACAGCAGCTTTTAAAGGAACACTTGAAAAGTGAGTCATACAGACAATAGGAGAAGAGGCTCCCACTTTCTTTTTAAAGTTACTGTTATAGGTTGATTGCAGAGAAAGAAAGAAGTCATAAAACTGCAACGAAGAGATTAGCACTATAGTGCTTAATTAGATGCAATTTGCCTCCCTTAGCCCACATGCAGCCTTTCAACTCCTCATAAAGGTTATATGGAATAAAACTACACAAGTTTCCATGTACATGGCGCTGGGCATCCTCCACCTTAGCTGCCAGATCAATGCAAATCTGAGATCTGAGTGCAGCAGAAAACACGTGCAAACATTTGCACCTTTTTTCAGGAGCCACCTCCCGGTTTACCCGAAGCAGGCACGATGCTCTCCAGCCTTCCCGAAAGGGCCAGCACGGGCACAGCCACACAGGTGACAGGACAGGGAGGTTTGCCTTACTCTGACAAAACACACCCGGTTTGTAAGCAAGAGACCCGCTATCCCAGTGATTAACGTGAGATCGAGATCGAGACAGCTCCCTCCCCACAAAGAGGCCAAACGGGAATTAAGAGGAATTCTGGGAGGTTTTTTGTGCCCAAAGCCCAAGTCAGACACCCCACATGCACCCCAAGCGTATACCATATATTTTGTGCTCTGGCACATTTTTCAGCCTTGCTCCTTTCCTTTTAGGCAGAGCCAAAAAAACCCTCCAAGCAAAGACACCCAGGAGAATCAGCCTGCACTAAATTACCTCACTTAGCATGAAAAAAGGATGCTTGTGCAGCACAAAAAAAAAGAAAGAAAGAAAGAGGCTTGAGGCACAGGGAAAAGCAAGAAAACAATATCATTAGATTTCAGGGGGCTTGTGATGCAGCTACTAAAAAAAGAAAGTCTCATTTCTCAGAAGAAACTTAAAGCCTAAGAGCATCAAGCCTCGTGCAAATATCCCCATCCCACTGGGAAGGGGCAAGAGCAGCAGAAGTTACTATATAGCAGCCACACTTCAGGCTTCAGTAATTTGTTGCTATAAGGAAGTACAAGGATACAAACCCCCATTCCAGCCATGCCACAGGAGATACAGTTGCCCATAATTTTCTTGTGACCTACCTGTTTGCAGTCATCCCCGTTCCTCACATAAATTACCCAGTCCGGGGGCGTTGCTCGCCCGCGTGCGCTGCGTTTGCAGAGCCCTCGCCCAGGGGACCCGCGGGAGCCGGGGCCTCCAGCCATGCGGCTCCACCAGGTTCAGCCCCAACGCGGCTCCCAGCGTCAGGAAACACCTGCCAAAGGCGGCGGCAGAAAGGCCCCACTGCCCCCCGGCTGCACGCAGGCTCCCAGGCAGAGCTTTGCAGGCGCTGGAGGAGCCCCGGGATCCCGGAGCATTTCCACAGCAATTTACTGACACGTGCTATAAAGCACTGGCTATCAGCAAGTTTTAATGGCCCCAGTTTCCAGCTGCTGATTCCTGCAGCGACCTTGCCTGCGGTCCTGAAGAGCCTGCTTGCGCACCTTGAAGCGGGCATACGCCTTAAGGCAGGCACATCCCTTCCAGGGCCCTCCGCCTATTCGGCTTCCTCGCTGAACAGCGCCAAAACAGATTAAAAATTACCTCTGCTGGGGCTTGAGCTGTGTGAGCATGGTCCTACCTGTCCCTTCTCTGGGCTGTCAACTTCCTTTTCTGCAAACACAGATCCAGAAGCAGCTGTAAAGATTTAAGTCGTTCCCTCAAGGCACCGTCAGGGCCTGAGGTCCGGCTCCCGAGCGCCGACCAGCAGGAAACGCCTGACGGCCGGCGCAGCAGCAAAGCGGAGAGCAGCGTCGCCGCTGCAGCGCGCTGATCTGGGTCCCCAAGAGCCCCAGGGAGCCCCGGCGGCTCCGGGGGGAGGCGAGAGCCCTCTCCTGGCCCCCGACCCGCGCTGCCCCTTGCCCACGGGGCTCGCAGGGATCGCCGCCGCGCAGGCGCTCGCGGGGCTCCCGGCTCTTATCTGGGCCCCAGGAGTCTCCTGGTCCCGTGCATCCCACCGCTATCTGGCGCTCGCAAGGCGGCTGGGGCTCGCTCTCCCTGCGCGGCCGCACGGGCCTCCGAGTAAGGGAATAGTTACGAGTCCCTGCGGCAAACAGCCACGGGCTCAGCCGGCCTCCCCTCTTCCAGCCAAGGGATTTCCATCTCTCAGCAGTGGCAGTGTGAAGACCAAGATGGCAGCAAAAATCAGAAAGCGGTAAAGAAAAGAAAAGAAAAGCCATCAGTGTAATCAGGCCTGAATTGTGAAGCTCCGTATGTTTGCAGGACAGTTCAGTTAAATGCTTGACTTGATGTTGCCAGTCCTCGCTTAGCCGGCACTTTAGCTTTGTCATTCACAAAAAACAAACACACTCTGAAGCACCAGTACATTAATTATCCCTTTAAAGCCTACAAAACTTGTATTACCTTTCCCTTGGCTCTGGAAGTACTTCATGAAGGTCTGTAAAAGTCACCAGCCTTTCTCTACCCATTTACTGAGTTAGAAAGTTAAATGCAGGCCTGACTGCCACCAAGAAAATCAAGGCCTAGATTATTTTAACAAGAAATCTCATTAAATACAAAGGCGCACATCTCAGACACAGCATTAAGTGCTCAAATCAGACAAGACCTACTTATTTGAAGTAGATCAGAGCTCAGTAAATTGCGTGCTCCAGTTTACAGAGTCCTGAGCACATGGGAAATCCAGAAGCTCAGCAAATCTTAAAATAAACAGACAAGCTTTGACTTTCGGGACACTGCGTGTGTATGCATAGGGAGGAAAGGAATGAAGCAACGTCAGAGGAATAACAAAAGAAAGTCCCCCTGTCCACGCCACGGGAATGGGGGTCACCTGAGTGTTCAGAACGACATCCCTCAGCCTTGGTTCTTAAGCAGGATTTCAGCCAGCGGACCCCCTTCTCCATAACCTTGCCTAGGCACGAACCAGACTGTCTCCCGTCTGGCCCAGCTTCCAACTCCAAGCGCTGCTGCGGCCACAGCGCAGCCGGGACCAGGCGATGAACGCTACCTGCTCCCACGGGGCAAAGCCCTGCGTGACCCAGGGCGAAGCCAAGTGGCGGTGGCCACATCCCAGAGCACTGAAACACCAGGACAAGAGCGCGGTAAAACGCCGGAGCCTGAGGGGAGAGGACGCTCCCGGCGAGGATGCTCGCAGGCGCTTCCGAGCACACCAGCTTCCTCCAGATGCGTTCCTAGAGGCATCTCACGTACAAACAGCTTTTCAGCTCTTCCTCCGGGGGCCAAGCGCACAAGTCCCGGGCTCGCAGCGAGCAGCCGAGCCGGAGCGCCGAGCACCGAGGCTGCCCGCCGCCACACGTCCCGCAGGCTGCAGGGGCCGCGGCAGCGCGGCGGGGCCAACGGCGGCGGAGAAAGGAGAAGCGAGAGCCGCCGGGGCTCGCACGTGGCCCGGCCCGGACCGGCGGCAGGAGCCCGCGCCCGGCCCGCGCCCCGCGCAAACCCCTCGCGCAGCGCAGCGCAGCGCAGCGCAGCCGCCGCCGCGCAGCGCCGAGCGCGGCCGGGCTGCAGAGCCCTGCGGCGGCGCCGGGACCCGCGCGGACCGCGCCGGCACCGGCACCGGCCCGGGGGCTCCGGCACCGCCGCGGGGGGGGGGCGGGCGCGCCGGGCCCGGCGGATCGGGATCGGCACCGCCGCCGGTGCCGGGACCGGCCGCCCCCCGGTTCCCCCCCGCGGTCCCCCCGCTCCGGCAGCCCCGCGGCGGCCGAGGCCCGGGGCCGCCCCGCCAGCTCGCCCCCCCCCGGGTCGGGCCTGGCCGGGCCGGGCCCCGCCACGCGTGCCGCGGCACCGGGCGGGCCGGGCCGGGCCGGGCCGGGCCGGGCCGTACCTGCGGTGCCGCCGCCGGCCGAGTGCGGCCGCCCCCGCCCCCGCCGCTATAAGGGCCGCGGGGGAGGAGGCAGCGGGCCGCGGCCCCGCCGCAGCGCCGCCCCCGCCGCGCCCCGGCCCCACGCGCGGCCCCACGCGCGTCCGCGGCCCCCCGTGCGCCCCGGCACGTACCGCTCGGCGCCGGCCGGCCACGCGGCTGCTCCCGCCGAGAGGAACAGCGTCGCTCTCGGGACGGAAGCGGCGTGGAGGAGGAGGACAGCTCATTTTCAACCGCGGTGCTTTTTTTTCCCCTCCTTTAAATATTTTAATTGCACGGGTCTCAAGCTGACGTTATGAGGCCCCCGAATATCACCTTACGTAATGAGGAGCTTTGCTCATGCAGTTCTGGCGCGCTGCTGATGGGAAACGTGATTTCTAACTTTTTCAGGCGGCAGCAGCGCGTGGGAAGTCGGCGCCAGCTGCTGCCGCGCCGCCACCATTAGGGCCCGTTCTGCAGTGGGGGTGCTGCGGGGGGTCATCCGTGGTGGAACCGCTGCTCTTCATGGGTGTTTTGCAGGTAGCTCTGGGTGAGGAGTGCCCTGTGCGGGGGCTGGCCCTGCGTGCCTGGGCCCCAGCCTGGCCGGGGACCAGCTCCTGCAGCTGCCCGCGCTGCTGCTGGGCCCTTCGCTGAGCCGGCCCGATTCCTGCTCTGAGGGCTTCTCCCTCTGCTGCTACAAGGCTCCATCGGGGTGCAGAATCCTGCAAAATGTCTTTATTTCAAATCTCTCGTGTTCTGTTGCTTGACTACAGGGTTTTGCGTATTCACCAGAAAATTTCTCGCTGTTGCCAGCCTGAGCTGGCACTCTGTTTTGCCATGAAGCTGGTGACGTGTACTGCCTGTGGGAGATGTTCCTGATGTATCCATGATTATTTCGGAGTGAGAGCTTGGCTGGAGCTGAAACCCAAAGAGCGCAAGCTTTGCACAGGCTGCGCACGGCTCCATGCGTGAAGGAAGCCGTTCTGCCGCGGCGCCTCAAGCAGCCCGTGTGTGCCAAGCGCTTGGGATCACTTTAATGACGTTTGCGTTCCCCTAGCGCTCTCGAATCATCAGGTGCGATTGCCGGTCAGCAGGAGCGATAAGGAAGTAAACTGCTGAGGCATGTGTGCGCTTAGGGCTCAGCTTGGCTGGGGCCGAAACACGGGAGCCCGGGTTTGTACTGGGGCGCGCTGCAGCGCTCGCCCTCGCCCAGTTTGGGACCGTGCCGGCTGTGCTGTGCGACCGTGTAGGAGAGGGCGGGCCTGGCTCGGTGCGCTCAACACCTCGCTTTGCCAAAGGGGAGCCGCTGCTGGAAGCACTTCGGTGCCCGAGCGAAGCCCCAGATGTAAAACTGTTGCGTTGATGCGTTGGCGAGTCTCTGTTCCCCATGCATAATGGATGCTGCGAGAAACAGCTACTACCTGTAAATGTTTTCTTTGTGCATCTGCCTCCTGCGGCCTAATGAAGCTAATTGTCTCCGGGGTTGCATGTTTAATCCTCTAATCTGTTCTAGAGCAGAACGAAGGATGGTGTAGCTCAACTCAGGGCAACGAGAGGAAAGGAAGGAAAAAAGCAGTGACACAGCAGATGGAAACTGAGCAGCTGCAGGGGAGGTGTGATCCCTTTCATGTCAGAGGAAACCACTGCTCCTCATCATCGCGGCAGCGATGCGGGAGCGCTCTGGGTATGCCGAGGCACTTAACGGGCCAGGTGCACCCGATAAGAGCAGGGACTGCAACAAACTCATTCACCCGCTTCTCAAGCAGCACAGCTTAAACCAAGGAGTGAGTAGGTGGAAGGTTTTCTCGGTGCATCTCCAGCTGTATGAGCTCATAAACGGGGATGGATCTCAGCCTAGCTCCCTGCGCTCTATTTTGCCCAGACAACGGGATGAATAATAATTAAAAAGGGCAGTTCTGGATCAAACGCAAATTACAGCTTCGCTTTGTTGTTCTGTAACATCTTTAGCTAGGAAAAAGGGCTGTTTGGAAGAAGTGGGCTGATTCATAGATGTGAAGTGCTGGGTGGGGGATCCCACCTGGGGAAGCAGGATTCGGCTTCTTTTGGGAAGACTTCGTGCCGCTGGGATGAATGAAGCCATCCAGCAGCATGGGACCGCGCCTCGGCGAGCGCGGCAGCACAGCGCTGCAGCTGTTCCTGCATCTCGTCAAGAGTGGAAGGAGTCCTCAAGGCTCTGCGCCTTCACGGTTTTGTCTCCTTTAAGACTGATTTAATTTTAATCCCTTTAGGAATTCTTTTTCTCGTGAGGAAAACAGGATATTGGGCAACAAAGCTGTCCTTGAAAAGCAACTATAAGCAGCCTTGCAGTCCTTACTACTGGCTGCATTTGTTGTGGATGCTGCTCAAGTTTAAAATGGAGTACACCAAACCATTTCTCTTCCAGGATGAGAGAGAGGCCACAGCAGAGCGGCTCAACTTCAGGCTTTGTGTCCTCTTGTAAATACTGCCGACCTGTAGTAATCCTGAAATGTAGTCGCTAGCTTTGGTTTTTATTGGAATTAATGTCTATAACAGGTGTAAAAGTCTAGACCTCTTGCTTATTGTGAGTACGCGTGTCTTGCTTGATAAGAGAGGTAACATGAGTCCAATTCCAGGAATTATGGAAATCTCTCGGGAAAGTCTGTTCTTTTGAGATATCCATCCCAGTTTCCTGACCGGGCTTTGCAAAAAGGTTTTCTGAACTTTTGGATTCACTTCTCGCTTTAACTGCGCTTCCAGGCTTTGAGTTTACCCATCACAGCAACCTGGCGACAATGGAGGAGGCGAAGAAGGCGTCCGAGCGCCGTCCGCGGGGACCGCGCGGGTTCTGCCGGCCCGATGACAAAGCCGCGACATTGTTCAGGGGTATGTTGGTGTTGCAGCCTCGGTCGTTGTTCAGGAAATAATCCACTTTAGCAAGAAAGCGTGTGCTGATAAAAGGCTTAAAATGGTCACTAATATTCAATAGAAATCCCTTACAATTGTGGTCTTTTTTACACTCATCTAATCCAGTTAGATAAGAGCCCGGGCTCTTTCTGTGATCTCTCCTTCGCCTGCTGTCGGGCTCACAAACGCCTCCCCGGGGAGCAGACCATGGCTTAGCGCCACTGCGTCTCTGCAAAGTGGTCCGAAGCCCTCCGGGTCCCGTGCTAATGACTGGTTCAGAGAGACCGCTCCGGCTGTGCCGCCGCCACGAGGAGGTAAGACTTCTCCTGCACCCGCTCGGCATACTAACCGCACCAATGTGTTGTACAGCGGGAGCGGAGCCGATTCCCTGTTAAAGTCGGCTCTGGGGCCATGGTGAGACCAGCGACTGGCGAGACTAACGTTGATTTGCGGCGTAAGAGGATGTCTGGCTGGTGGAAAGAGGATGGTCTCACATGGACTGAGCCGTGACTCTGCCACATCCCGGTGAGCCGGGGAAATCCGGAGCAGAGGCGGGTGGGATGGGCGGCACCGCGGCAGTCAGCGGTACGTGGCAGCGCGGGACCTGGGATCATCCCCTCAAAGCCTTTCCTGCCCACCTGGGGGCCTTCAGGAAGGAGCAGGGGTCCCGAGCTGTGCCGCGGTGGTGGGTGTGCTTCCCGCGGCACGCGGCTCTCCCACGGGATCGCTGCTGTCCCAGAACATGCTGTTTTAATGACCGTATTCCTGTTCTTGGGGCCGAGAGGAAAAGGTGGGGGCTCTGCAAATAATTTAACCGTATCCTGCACCAAATAACTCCCTGTTTCAATAACACTGTCTCACCTGTGTTTTACTCTCCTTTGGGTCCCTGTGCAGGGAGCCTGTTTCAGCTTTGTTTCACAGCCCCGGCTTGCCTGGCCCTCAGCTGTCGGATGCCAGCAGTGTCCTTTGTCGTGTCCCCTGATCTCCGAACAGGCTGCCGGTCTCCTCCCTCTCCATGCACGGCACCTCAAGGATCGGTTCCCGCTGCCTGTGCGTCTGGTTCCTGTGCTGCTCCTGGGAGGAAGGCAAGGTCGGTTATCCGCATGCCGCCCTCAGGGCAGTGCCACCACGGGGATAAACCGGAGCGGCGGGCTGCTGTCCAGCCCTGGTCCGGCTTTGCATCCTCTGTAGCAGCTCTTCCTCTGGGATGTTGCACAAAGGCCCGCTTCTCTCTGTAGGACAAATTTTTAGCCCTGCATCATCTTGGGGTATCTCAGGGCACTGTCAGAGGCCTGAAATGGCAGGAGGAGGATTGCAGGCAATCCCGCAAGGACGCAGGCAGGCGTTTAGGAGGGGGGTGAGAAGGGGTGCCTGGATGGGACCCCGGCACAGATGCCTGTCAGGCGCTGCCCGGGGACACGCAGGAGCTGCAGGGCGACGCTGGCGCTGGTGGTGGCATCTCCCCTGCCTGCAGCAGAGTTGTAATGCTGGGAAGTGCCACTGCGAAGAGCTGCCCGCAGCGCGCTGATCCCCTCCCCACCGGCACCGGTGTCAAGCTGTGCCGCGGCTGGGTTGGGGGCCGGCCACCCCGTGAGCCTCCGCCGAACGCCGCTCGCGGAGGGGGACGCCGCAGCAGAGGCAGGGGAACCCCGGCCGGGGCTTGCGCTGCGCAGGAAACACCGGGCTCCCAAATCCTGCCGGCGGGTGAGCGGGGCCGAGCGCTCCGGCGTGCAGCGGGTGCCCTGCCCGGTGCCTCCCATCCCAAACGGCTCTTGTGTGCAAGTCCCAGGGAGGCAGCGAGCCCAAGCCGGGGTGCGGGAGCCGGCCCAGCGCACAGACACAATGCAACCACCGACGTTTGTTCTGAAACCTGCCCAGAATTTTTTGGCCTTGGCAAGACTGGAGAATTATTTTCCTTAAGTATTTTTAAGCCTGGAGGCTGGCAAGCGCCACAGGGCTGGGATTTCCTGGCGTGGGCACGCGGGCTGTGGATGGAGGCGTCCGCTCCCCCCCTCGACGCGGGAGCTGCGGCCGGCGGCTCGAGGAGGGAAGGAAGCCGTGTGCCCGCGGGGCTCCCCGCGGCTGGTGCTGAGCACCGCTCCGAGCAGGCACCAGCCAGGCTCGCCGCAAGGGCCGGGAGCCGCGGGAAGCCCTGTGCTGCAGGAACGGCCCGGCCTGGGTGGCAAGGGGGAAGGAAAGGCAGGAGCCGCAGGAAGCGGCCAGGGCTGCGCTCGCGCCCTGCTGCCCCGGCAAGAGGCACAGAGCCCCGCGCAGAGGCTGCTCGGGGGTGACGCCAGGCGTCCCGGCAGGAGCATCCCTTGGGACACCAGGAGCACCGAGCTCTGCCTCTGCCCCTTTCCCGCGGCTGGAGGCGCAGCGGAGCTCGGAGGGGCCGAGAGGCTGCCCGAACCGACGTGCCCTTGATGCCCGGCCACCTGCCCGCGAGCACCCGCGGGGCGGAGGGAAGCGGAGGCGGTGGCCGTGCCCGCTGGCGGCCTCTTCGCGGCTGCGTGCCGGCGCAGGACGCGGCAGCAGCACGGCCGCGCTCGGCTCCCCCCTTGCTGCGGGTGAGCGCACGACCTGTTGTACGCGTGTGCAAACGCGCCTTCGCGCTGCCTGTGCCTCGCTTCCCCTCCGGCTCCCGCCGCGCCGGGCCGACAGTGCCAGGAAAGGCTCCGTCCCGCGGCTTCGTCCTGCCAGCTGGTCTGCAGCAAAGGTCCCTGGGGAGGCACTTGGGCCGCTGCGCGCCAGCCCGTGCTTGCGAGAGCAAACCTGGCATTGCCGGGCGGGGGGAGCGGGAGGCCCGGGCTCTCGCGGCCGCGCTCGGCGCAGCCTCCGCTCCCCCTCTCCTGCGCCAACCCAGGCCCCGCTCCAGCTCCCAGCGCCAGTCTCCCCTCGATCGCGCCCTCCTCAGCCCTGTGCAACAGGAAAAACGGTTGTGGGGCGAGCACAGGTACTGATCCCCAGCTCTGCCCCCCAAATTCACTCTACGAGACTTGGGTAAATGCTGCAAAGCGTCTGTGACAACCAGCTTTCGCTGGTAAATTCAGTCCTGTCTTCTTAGCTTGCTTTTTGTGTTCACTTTACACCAACTCTCGTGGCTGAGCCATCAAGGCGAGAGACGTGACATAAAGCGATTTAATGTCTCGTAGAAGCCAGGACTGCTCCCCCCGGGGGGCCTGTGACCTGCCCCTGCTGCGGCAGGGCGAGCGCTGCTCTGCCTGCAGAGACCCAGCGGAAAATCCTTGGAAAAACCGCATTTGTCATCTCAACAAATCCTAGATCCTCCACAGACAGAAAATGAAACTGAGTGTGCTTAATAAGCTGTTCATTCTCAATTATCATCTCTGCTCTAATAATAACTGATAAACGAGTCCTTTGTGGGACAAACAAACGTTCCTATCGTTCCCCAAACCCAACTTTAGGATAAATAAAGCCAGCCCTGGTTTTTAAGCAGGAGGTCACGCTCCGTCTTAGGATAAAGGCCCTGCCACCCTTTCCCTGGTTTACAGGCTTAAAAGAACAATATGTATTGAGATTCCCCGGCTCTGAGAAAAGCCAGAGAAAATTAGAGCAGCAGAAGCTAAAGACAAGTCAAACACACTGGCATTAACTTGCCTTCAAATGTGTGTTTAGCAGATAATGCGTTATCGTCCTAGTCCAAAGTTAACCTGCTGGAAAGCGGCTGCGGGAGAGCTGGCTGCATCGCCGGTGTGTTAGCTGGGCATAAACAAACCGAAAAGTGCTA
This sequence comes from Apteryx mantelli, assembly GCF_036417845.1. Lineage (NCBI taxonomy): Eukaryota > Metazoa > Chordata > Aves > Apterygiformes > Apterygidae > Apteryx > Apteryx mantelli. The sequence goes on from NC_090002.1 coordinate 11,256,211, forward strand.
CAAAAGCTTGTTTTTGATTAAATCTGTTGCTGCCAGGCACAAATAGTTATTTTGTGGGTGGAAGTTCATTGGGACGCAAGCACCAAAGATTAATCCCCCGGGAAAAGGCAGACTTTGTGCCTGGAGCGAGGGGTGAGCACTGGCTCAGGCCGGGCGCTCGGGGGCCTCCCGGGGGGGATGGGAACAGGGATGGGGACGGGGACAGGGACAGGGATGATGATGGGGATGGGGCTGCCCTGCAGCGCTGCCGCAGCCAGCCGGGCGCCAGGCTCTGTACGCACAGGGAGGATCCCTGTGTCCCCGGGCTGCAGGACCACAACGGAGCCGCGGTGGCGGCTGTTTCTCTGCCCTGGCTGATTCGCTGTTCCCACACACCCGGCCTTGCCTGCGTTCGGAGGGCCGAGCACTGCCGCAGGGACGGGTTTGCCTCGGCTATGCATCTGGAGCGCTGCCACCTCCAAGTTGCAGGGAGCGGAGGGAAGGCGGAGGCGGCGCAGTGTCCAACGCCTCAGGAAATGCAGCCGAGCCAGCAGCTGTCGCCAATCCTGCTGCCGGATCCCGGCCCAGCATCCCCCCTCCACCGGAGCCACGTGCTCCTTGCACACCTCCTGCGGAACTTGAGGCCCAGTTGTCCCAGTCCGGGTGCTTTCTGCATTGGTCCCCAGCACCCCCAAACTGGAGGGGCTCATCCTCAGGGCCCCCCCAGGGTACCCGCCTCCCGCTGCATCCCGCTGCATCCTGCCACCTGCGCCCTCGGCTGTCTGGACCAGCATCCCAACCAGCACCGTAAATCGTGCCTTTGCCCCTTTCGGGCAAAGCCCCGGCAAGCAGACGTCCCGGGCAGGTCCTCGTGTGCGCCAGCCACGGCAGCCCGGAGCTCTGCGCGCATGGGGCCGCGTAATGCCGTAACAAGATTACCCTGTGACACGGCGGCTGGGCAATAATCCACGGTATCATTCAGTAAATCCCGGGATCCAATTACTGCTCCACATGACACCCCTTCCTGGGAATGGGAGGCCGGGAGCCGCAGCCCGGCCTCGGTGCCACGAGGGATTAGCATCGCTTGCAGTGCCCGCGGGAAGCGCTGCCCTCCGACGGCCCCCGGCTTCTCCCGCCGCCCCGGCTCGTGCAGCCGCTGCAGCCCCCGCTCGCGGGCCGCCCCGCGCTCCCGGCCCCGGGGAGCCTGCCCGACTCGGCTCCCGTGGCCCTTTGCAGCGTGCGCTTGTTTGCAAGCAGCTCTCCAGGGCCTTTTCCTCGGCCCAGCGGCTGCTGCCTGCAGCCAGGTCTCCCTCTGGGTGGGGAGGAAGCCGCGGGCACTGGTCGCCCCCGCACGGCTGCCTTGCCCGCGGGGCAAGGGACACGCACCGCATCCCGGGGGCCTGGTCCGCTGGCGGCTCTGCGGTTGCTCCTGGCTCTGGCAGGTGCTCAGACACCAACGCGGGTGCCAAACCAGGCAGGGAGCGTGGCCAGCTGCAAATTTAGGCTTCATTTTTGGAGCCTTTGAATTGGTGGCCAGCTGCCAGGTTTGTTGTTTATTAGTTTCTTCAAGTATTTTTTTCCCAAGTGAATTTCAGGCCGGCGCGAGGAGCCCAGTGGAGGGAGCCTGGCTCGGGGCCGCCCACATCGGCAAAGTGGGGGCAGCACAGGGCGCTGCCAGGGCCCGAGGGCTCCCGCCAGGAAGGGTGCTGCGGCGTCGGCCGAGCCCTCGCACCGGGAAACCTCACATTTCCAAAAATCCCGGCACGCTCCGAAGGCTTGCGGGGCCAGATCCCGGGCGGCTGCCCCGCCAGCGAGCACCAGCCAGCAGCAGCTGCGGAGGCGCCTGCGAGCTGCACCGCAGGCAGTTGCCCAGGGCTGCCAGCCCGGCGAGCCTCCGGTCCGGCCGGCATGATTGGAAACAAAACCAAAGAGGGACAATTTGCAAGGGAAGAAATTGCTTTTCCTCCTTGGGAACCTGAGCCGGGCTCCCACTTCTCTCCAGAGACGGGAAACAAAAGTGTTCGGAGGCGAGAGCCGGGCAATAGCCTTGGAGGCAGAGTGGAGAGCGGAGGGGCCGGCAGAGAGCAGGGAGCTGGGGGGCACAGGATGCGACCAGGGGGCACGGGATGCAGCCAGGGACCATGGGATGCAGCCGTGGCCAGCGGGAGGCTCGGGCAGGCTCTGGCAGTGGCAGATTGCCCAAATCCCTGGGGATTATTACCCCCGCGGAGGCGTCTGTCGGCTCGCCCCAGCACTTCCAAAGCAGAGCCGGGCTGGTGCCCGGGGCTGGTCCCTGTGGTCGAGCGCAGCCCGTGTGCCAGGCTGCCGCTCGGCGGCCCGGCCCTGCCCTGGAGCAGGGCCCGACGGGGCTCCGGTGCCGCGGCGTGCATGAGTCACGTGTGGTCGCCAGCAGGAGCCAGGGCAGCAATAGAGCTTTTTTCCATGTTTACTTTGGGCAGAGCGGTCACTGCAGTGCAGAGGGCTGGTGCCCCCGGCGGCGCTCGGAGAAAGAGCCCCCGGAGCGGGGCAGCTCCGAGGGCTTCAGTGGGGCTCCACAATGGGCTGCAAAGAAAAAGATAAGGATCAGGATTTGTCCTTTTTTTCCATTTTCCTTCCTACTGGAGCAAAAATATCCCTGTTTATTACTGCAAGCCCTCAGGGGCTGTATGGTAAACTCCCAGCAGGAGTTGCAGTCTCCGGAGATCAGAGATCCCGAGAACATCCCCTTGCCAAATCGGCGGTCGCTCTTAGCTCTAATCAGCCATGCTCATCTCTCTCGCTGTGACGGTGTTTGGGAAACTCGGCGCAGGTCAAACACAGGCCAGTTCCCTCGTTGTTACCAGCTATCCGAAACCTGCCCCTGGGCGCATGCGGACACCGCTCACCCCGGGGCACCAGGCTCGGGGCGCTCGGCTGCCACGTGCCACCGGCAAAGCTGCCGCCTCTGCTTGCAGACAGCGGGCGAGCGGCGGCTGGGGAGCGCCCGGCTCCTCCGCTGAGCAGAAGCCTCATCCCCACGGACATGGGGCTTCTCCCAGGCAAACAGGGCATCGCTGTCCCATTAATTATGCGAGGGCCGGAGCAATATTTTTCCCAGAGTCACCTCCAGGTTTGCACGCTCGTTTTCCAGACGGCTCAGCCAGTAGCCTGGCAACACGGTGACCTTATGCTCTGCTCCGCTTTGCGCATTTTATTAGCCACACTGGACTCCCTCCACCGCTCCATATTGCTGAGCCCCTCATTAGTGCAATTAATAAGCCGCTTCTGTCAATTCAATCAAATGCCAGGCCCGACGGTGGCAGAAAGCTTTGGCAGATTGAGCAGGGGCGACTCTGGGTAGCACCGGGAAATTGCAGGAAACCTTTCATATCCCCCAAGGAGCCGAACAAGAAAGGAATTGTGGGACTGGGATTCTCTCAGGTCATGTTTATTTATCGCCGGCTCGTTAGTATAATAAATCAGGTCCCCTGTCACTTTGAATGAAGCTGTAGGCTGGCTGGAAGGAACTTGGCAGAACACCTTGGTATTATTAGTGCTGGTGCAGACAGATCCTCACGCAGGGGCGCGCGGAGGCACCGGCCACGCACATGCACATGCACGCTGCTGCTGGCAGGGCAGCTGGCCCACGGCACCAGTTCATCCCAGGGCAGCTTCCCAGCGCCCAGCGCGGCTGCGGCAGGCAGTGCAGGTGCAGCACGGCCACAGCGCAGGTGCAGCACGGGTGCAATGTGGCTGCAGCGGGCAGCACAGGCGCAGCGCGGGTGCAGCACGGGTGCAGTGTGGCTGCAGCGGGCAGCACGGGTGCAGCGCGGGTGCAGCACGGGTGCAGTGTGGCTGCAGCGGGCAGCACGGGCGCAGCGCGGGTGCAGTGTGGCCACAGTGCGGGTGCAGCGCAGGTGGGACGTGCCATGGCCAGCCAGGCTGGGGCCTTGCACGGGGCCCCAGCTGAACAAAGCGCGTTTCAGATCATTCGCAAGCGCCTGCGCTCGGGGAAGCACGCACACGCGCACGCTCACACGGGCACAGCTGCTTTGTGGCTGCGGCACGTCGGCAGCTACCAGGTTTTGTTCCTGCAACGGCCAAACCAACCTTGCCGTCCCGAATCTGGGGCCTGGGGGGAGTCGACAGAGGTGCAGTGTCTCCATGCATGCTCCGAACAAGATTCCAGCGTGGAGGCTGCTGGGGGACACGATGCCCCCTCTGCCCTGCACCGCAGGCTCCATCCGCACTTCCAGCCCTGGAAAGGCAGTGAGCCCCCCCCAAAGCGCTGGGGGTCTTGGCAGCCCCTCACCATTTCCCCTCCCCAGGGCGGTGGGGAAACAGTGGGGTCGAGCAGCAGTGGAGTGACATCCTGCACCTTCCCTGGCCACCGGTTCCCCTTCCCGGCAGCACTGGGTGCACCGAGCCCAGGACATGGCACCGGTGACACCGGGAGCAGGACAGCCGTCGGGGCTCTGCACGGCTCCCGTGGCGTTGCGTCCTGCAGCGCCTGCCGGCGCAGCCATGGCCAGAGCCATCCTGCAAGCAGCGGGACGGGCAGCTGGGGGAGGAAGATGCATGTGCAGGAGCAAGAAGAGCCTGGGGGAGGCCCTTTTCACAGTTTACAGGGCAGGCGGCGCCCTCCACCCTCTACCAGGGCTGCTGGCGAGAAAGACAAGATTAAATAGCTGCTGAGATCATTGTACCGTGTGCTCGCCAGGACCGGCTGGTTTAAGGCATCGCTGATTTTCCTGCCGGCGAGGAGCAGGGAGCAGACCCCGTCTTATCTCGTGGGAGCACTGATCTGCAGAGCTTCGCTGCTGGGCGCTGGGCCCGCGGCCAGCCGGCGAGCGCGGGGCGAGGTCGGAGTCCGCGCCCCGGCCAGGCACGAGTGCTCCGGGCGCCAGGGAGCTGCGGGGGGCGCGGGGCTGGGACCCCGGCACCCCCCAGCACCCCCAGCATTCCCCAGCAACCCCTGTACCCCCTGCACCCCCCGACACCCCCCAGCACCCCCTGTACCCCCCTGCACCCCCCAGCATTCCCCTGCACCCCCCTGCAGCCCCCAGCACCTCCCCGTACCGCTCAGCACCCCCAGCACCCCTTCCCCGCCCGCTGCAGCCCGGGAGCCACGCGAGCTCCTCCGCCGGGGCTCGTGTGCCATCCAGTGGCGACGGCCCGGCCCGGCGCAGGCGGCGCCGTCCCGCCGCTCCAGCCCCGGGAAGGGAGGCGGCGAGGCGGCGGCGCTGGGCTGGGGCCGGAGCCGGAGCGGGGACCTCCGCCGCGCTGCAGCCCCGGCCCGAGGCCTAGGGCACGCGAGGCCTCCCGGGCCGCAGGGACGCGCGGCCGGTGACTAACGCATCGCCCGGTGAAGAGCTGCGGAGAAACGCGCGTGTCGCGGGGAAAACGCCTGGTGCAGGGGGCAAGAATGAGCCTGTTTAGGCAGAAACGCCGAAACGGGGCTCCGCGGAGACGCTGCCCCCCCCCCCGCCACTGCCTCCTCCCTCGCCGCCACTGCCGCCGCCGCGAGGGGACACGGGGCGGGGCGGCCACGGGGGGGGGGGCGGTGGCAGCCCCGCCCCTGCGCTCCGCCCCGGGGTGTGGGCGTCGCTAGAGGCGACCCCGCCCCTGCTGCGCGCTGAGGTAGTGCGGCAGGGGGCGGTGCGATGTGGCGGGAGCCCCGCCCCTATGCTCCGCCCCGGGTGGGGGCGTGTCCAGTTTAGGCCACGCCCCTATTGCGTGCTGACTTCACGCGGCGGGGGCGGGGCGGCGGGAGCTTCCTCCTCCATGCTCCGCCCCCCCCGGCGGAGGGGCGTGGCCAGTGGCGGACCCGCCCTGCTGCGCGCTGAGGTGGCGCGGAGAGGCGCGGAGCGGGTCGCGCCGCGGGCCGGGCCGGGCCGCGCGGCCGGGCCGGGCCGGGCCGGGGGATGCGGGGAGCGGGGCCGGGGCCGGGCGCGCGGTCCGCCCGCGGGGCGCCGCCGCGGGCCCTGCTGGTGCTGCTGGCGGCGGCGGCGGCGCTGTGGGCGCGGGCGGGCGCCGCCGGGCCCTGCGCCGCGCCCTGCTCCTGCCGCCGCGGCCTGCTGGACTGCAGCCGCCACCGCCTGCCCGGCGGGCCGGGCCCGCGGAGGATCCCGCCGCTGCCCGCCGGCACCACGGGGCTGTGAGTGAGCGCGGGCCGCGGCGCGGCGGGGGGCGGTGGCGCGGGCCGCGGCCTAACGGGCGGCGGCGCGGGCCCGGCGCAGGCCGCGGCCTAACGGGCGGCGGTGACGGGCCGGGCCCGGGGACTAACGGGTGCGGCGGCGGCGTGGAGCAGAGGCCCGGACACCCCTGAGCCCGGAAAGGAGGCGGCGGCGGTGGCGGTTTCGTGGCTTTGTTCCCCCGGCGTGGCGGTGGGAGCTGGGGGGAAGCGGCGCCGGTGCAGCTGGAAGGGGCCTGCGCGGCCCGGGCAGCCGGCGGCGGGTCCGGCTGTCGGAGGGTCCCCGTTCCTTGCTCCGGCCCTGGGGCTGTGCCGTGGCAGGTCTTGCCTCTGCTCCTCCCCTGCCTCCCTTTGCTTCTTTGCAACTCGGTGGCTCCTGCCTTCCCTCTCAGGAAAACAGCTGTGCCCCCCCCTTGATATGTCCTGGTTTTTTTGTTTTTTGTTTTCTTTTAAGGCAGCCAGAGCCCCCAAGAGCTTAAACAGACAATGTGCTAAATAATGTTCATGCAGAGTCAAGTGTAGTGCTTTTATTCCTCTTTGGCCGTTACCCTAATGCTCATTGTTCTGTTTGTCATCTTTGGCTACGACTTACCAGTATGGAAGAGGTGTTGAAGGATGAAGGATATCAAGAAACTCACGCTCCTGTGCACACATTAATGCTCAGGCCCTGCTGGAATGAACGATTGTGTTCCCCAGTAGATAGTTGTCTTAGACTCAAATAACAATTTTCTAGGCTAAGGAAAAAAAGTCTGTTTGGAAGGCAGTGGAAGTACACAAACCAGTATTTGGTTAAATCCAGGAATTCCTTTATATGGGTAGTCAAAGATGAGAAATGACATTCCTGAAAGCAGGAACTGGGAGTCTGATCCATTTAAAAAAACTGGGCATGTTTAAGGAAGATTGTCACTTTCTTGCCCCTTTTGTAGTTATATAGCTCTTCTTCTTCCTTTATGGTAAGCAACTGGAAATGATTAAGAGAAAATATATATGTCAGCAGAGAAATGTAACTAATTTGTCCCGTAAAGTATTTCATGGTTAGAAAAGTATGACACTATCATAACTTCAGCACTTATCAAGGAAGGTGTTGGTCCCTGGAAAAGTGAGTTGGAAGTTCATCAGGTGGCTAATAAGCAAAATGGTGTCTGTGATATTTAGGGAGAGCGGATTTTCAAGCTTCAAAAAAATACTTGTATCTTTTTCCAAGCAGATAGAGGGTGTGTTTAAAATTGCTTGGCACAAAATGCAATGGGAAGAAGTGGTGTTGGCTGCTATGCTAGGTTATGCAATCTGACATATGCTGCAAACAATAATTAAGTGCATGTTCTCTGTTGTGGCTTTCAGGATTTTGGCACCCAAAGCATGTGGGGGGACAACATTTTTCCTTCACTAAGACAGCTCTAAAAGTTCTGAATCTAAACAAGCTATAATGCTTAAAAGCTGTTTAAAATTACTCAAAACTTAATCTTTCTCACATGAGAAAATCCCTGATATGCTTTTCCTCCTCAGTTCTGTGATATCATTTCACCTAACTTTGAGGACTAAAAATTCTTGGTTTTCATAATTCTTCCAAGCTACTTGCAGGGGATGCTTCCAGCCTATTTTTTTAATGACCAAGAAAGAACCTTCAGAACTCTTTTTCATGATGGAAGTATTCAGGCAACTCTAACTTCACTTTTCCTGCTAACTTACATATGGCTTGTGGATAACCTGGAGGGTGGTGAAAGAAGGTAGGGAAGTCTAGGTGCTAGCAAGTTTTTTTTTTGTTATGCCTGCATTTTAGTGGTTGTGCTTAGCTGGGCTGAATTGAGAACGTTCTTTACGACTAACTATTAAGTAATCAATTTGATGTGTGCATTCTGTTTTAGTTACTTAACAGATGAATACTAGTTCAGCTGAAAATGAATATTTAGATGATTTTTGGATGAATCTCTAAAATACACAGTTTGCACATTTGCTCTGCATCTTGCATAGCATGGGCCTTGCAGTAAAACTCCGAGTGCTTTTAAAATGGCAGGGGTTCATGGTTTTTGGCTTTTTAAGGACAAGGCAATTATATTTTGTTCTGCCTGAAAATAGAAGTCCTAGCTGTATAACTGAATGATCTCTAAACAGAGAAAATCAGGCTGTGTATTTCACTCTGTATCTAGTGATCGGTCAGTCTACCTGTGATTTTCAAGCAGTGGTGTGTAGAGGGGATGAAACCAATGTGCAGCCAAGCAAGGAGGATGCAGCACTACCCATTTAATGTGTAGGCTGTAGTTGCATGATCACATGAAGACAGTGTCCAAAACTTTAAAAAAAGGAGACTCTAGTTTCTAGTCCAGCCTGATGCTGTAAGTCCTTGCGGCCACTTCTCTAAACCTGTCTTCTGAATGCCTGCTGCTTTTATCACTTAAAAGCTAGAATAGCGTGTGGCTCTTCATTGACATTTGGACTGTTCTACAGAGCCTTTACTTGAACAGAATTTGCTTTTAAAGTTCAGCGTAGGGTAGTTTCAGGCACCCTTTGCTCCTGCAGCGCAATAGTGATAGGAAAGGGTGTTTCTCTTTAAAAATGGTCACTGGGGAAAAGAAACAGTTCTTCTCCCTGATCCTGTTCATGATGGGGTTTTGTTCATTGAGCAAGATGCTGTATATTGGCATGTTTCTCAGAGGCTGACATTATGCAGTGCCCTGACGGAAAATAACTGGCCTGCTGAAAAACTACCTTAAAAGAATAAGTATGCTGAATTAGCATAATGACCCAATTAAATCAAGAGAATTAAAATGTGGCTTCTTCTTGTCATTTGTAACTGAACTGTGGCTCTTATGTCACTGGTTCTAAGTGTAAACTGCCAATCTTCAGCAAGTATAGGAAACAAACAGAACTTTAAATTTCTCATTTTCTTGAAGCCAGGAATTGACTTGAACTTCTTGCTATTGCTGCACTAAAGCTTCTTGAGCCATTGAGTGAGGTAAATAATGAAGGGATTTGGTGAGATATATTGCTTTCTCTGTAAACTTTGGTGATCTTAGATGTACAGAGGTAATGATCTAGTAGTCTCAATTAAAAGTGCCTAACTTAACACTTAATAGAAATTAGCATATATTTCTGTGATAACAGGCCATTAGAAACTTCACACCCTGGAAATTCACTGAGTCCAGAGTTTGCTATAAACAGTTCTCCACTGATGCCAAGAAAGTACTGCAAGGAAAGGAAATGTTAAGATTGACGTCAAAATTTAGCAGTCTGTCAGAGCATGAATAATAAAGTACAGTTGTTCTTCAACTCTTTTGGTGAAAAGCTTTTCTAAAGTGAAGTGTCCCTTGGTCACATCCTCTGTTCTAACACTATACACAATGAGAAATAGCTCCTTCGTAGCTGCTGACTGGAAAACTGTCTTTTTCCTTCCTCCCACTGCAGACTAGTATTTGGAGATAAGCAACTGCTACAAGGAAGCAGCTTTCAGCAGTTTTGTTAGCCAGTAGATTGTAAAACATATCTCAAGCTGTTAGAAAATAATAGAAATCTGGAAAGTTCAGCATATGATCATCTCATGTTGAATGATAAGAATAACTTTTTTTTTTAATTATGCTTTTTTCTAAGTCAGTTCTGATATCACTTGTAGCTGTTACTTTCGCAGCTTATTGTAATAGGAACCAGTGTATTCCTCCTGAAAGCCTCAGAAAATCAAGTTTCCAGTAATGTTAATATTAATCTGACTCTGGAGATCAGAGGAGCAGCCCCCCTCCAAGCTGTGCATGGCTCCAGGGGGCCAGGCTGGCGCTGGGCCATGGCTCCTGCAGGATGCCCAGGACCCTCTGTGCTGTTGGTGTTTAGGACTGGCTTAATTACTACGAAGCAGGCCTATAGAATAACGTTCGGTGACTGCTTGTGCATTGTTCTTCTCTTCAGATTCTCTTATTGTAGAAAAGAATAGTTGCCTGAAAACCTGTGTTTGCTGTTGTATCTTTATAATTTACATCTTGATGTAATTAAGAGAATACATTTAACAGCCATCTGACTCGCCATGACACCCAAGAATTTAGTAATTCATTGCTACAGCTGTATCTCTATTGATGAGCCTGAGTAGGAGTTCACTACAAATAGTGTCAAGTGCTCTTCCTCTCTCCCAGCAGACTCTGGACTTGCAGACCAAAGCATACAGGTTGTTCCACAAGCACTGGAATGAACAGGATCGGGTTCTGCTGAAGCTGTCTTCTGGTCAACTGCAAATACCTTGCTCTGCATTGAGGGTTCTTGTGATCTTATTAATACCCAGCTACGGACACCTACTGGTACTCAGGGAGGATTAAACTTGCACTGTAACCCTTTCTTCAGCAGGGGCACTAATAGAATTCCTTTTCTGCACCTAGTTATCAATTTTGGAGGAGCTTCATATCTGTATGGATTTGACAGTCAAATTTGCTTGAAACTGACTGTATGCCCAATAGTTGGTCCTAAAACAGACATACACGTAGATGGTGTGGTGATCAGAGCCTGGCTTTCAATGGAAATATTTTTGACTATGCCCAATTGTATTTTAATATTTTCTGAATAGTTACATGATAGTTTTGTTAAGGATAATTTTGAGTCTCCTGAGTCAGCATAACTACAGCCCCTCCTGGTGTTCTCAAAATTAGCTGTAATAAATATATAACGTGTTCCTTCTGTAGTCATGTAAGAGAATCAGTGATGCACAAATGATGTGGGAGAGGAACTCATCACAAGATGAACAGCTGTAGCTGAAAATAGCTTATTATGGCTTTATCCATGATGTTAGAAGTGAAAATGGAGTGTGAAGTGTGATGTCTTACTGATAGGCAGGCACAATTAGATAGCAGACAGATCTTCTGATTTAATAGGCAATGTTTGAATATACCTGCACCTATCAACAGCTTGCTCATGATGGTGAGGTTATCAGTACTGTTCCATAAACTCGTTATTGGTGCCAGCTCTGTTCCAACATGCCATGCTTGGGCTGTCAGCATGAGCTTTCTGGGGTTCATCTCTGTTCTGGACTAGTGCTAGAAATGCATTGATGAGATTGGTTTATTAACCTTGTGGAGTGACATCTGTCGCTCTACACAGGAAAGACTAGAACCAGGTTTCCATCATACACCTGAATTTTTTTGGTCATGTTTTGACTCATGTCACAAATAGAGATAGTCCATGCTCAAAGAGTTAGCCTACAGAAATATACTCACTTTTTTCCTGTAATAACTGACACACAAAGTTTGAGGCAAAAGCAAAATGCTTCTTCAAAGTTTAAGAGATTGAAATAACATCAGCATCCATTATAGGCATTAAAAACAGACTTAACTGCTTTTTTTTTGCCTATTGAAACAATCCAATTCCTACGTTTGTTTCCTGTAAGTAAAAACAACTGGAGCTAAGGCATCCCTTCTTTAAGCTTCTCAGCCTCATGTTTCTCTCCCCTCCAGCTTGTTTGGTCATTGTGTGTATGCTGTTCCTTTAAAATAAGCCTGCCTTAACTAGTCAGCTTCTTTCAGAAGCACTGAGAAGATGAGGATTGTTGTTACAGAAAACTCTTCAATAACAGGCATTTTATAGGAGATTATTTTCACATCCCTGGAAAGTTTTTCTTTTTTGAGATACTGTAAAAGACCTGTGATTTAAAGGGAAAATGCTCCTGTCAGGTATGATCTTTCTTTCAAAAAGCCTTTTTAATCAAGTTAGTTGATTAAAACAGAAATAGACTTTTTTTCTATAACTGGCCAGTAGAACAAGATAGAAGCAACTTTTCCCTTTTAGTGACAGAGCAATTGTGCATATCAAAAATACAGATTAAAACTTCTATTTTTTTTTTAGGTTGCATAAATGCATAAAGTGTGCAGTTCTTTTATTACAGAAAATAGAATAACTTCTTATTTCTCTGTTCTCTAGGGATTTAAGTCATAATCATTTATTGTCATCTAACTGGAGCATTGATTTGTCTGTTCACACACTACAAGAAGTGTAAGTTATTGTTTATGGTAAACTCAGTAGTAAAGATTTCCTCCAAAATTCTTCTTAGTACATTTCAAAGTTTTGACCTTTAATGCGTGTCCAGATATCTGGTCTGATTTGCAGAAATATCCAGTGTTGGTAAATTAAAAATGTACATGCTATGTTGGCAATGTATTTTATGTAAAGCTCTGATATTCTGTGTACAGAAAGCTTTCTGATCGAAGACAACTACTTTAAAAAAGAAATGAGATTTCTGCTTGTTTTAACTATAGCTAATTCTATGTTAAACAAAAGTAATGGTATCCATTTTTTAATGGTAAAAGTAGTGTGCTTCATTATAAAATTTTTCAAATTATTAGTATTTAAACAAGCTTTTAAGGAATCTGTTTTGTCAGCTATTACATGTTATTAACATAATAAAATTGTTAAAAGTTATGATATGAGTTAATTCTGCTTTGTAGGATAGAGTTTTTCTCCTCTTCGAAGTGCCAATAAAGAATTTTTTTTTTTTAGGAAAATGAATTACAATGAGCTAAGTGAAATTCCGTACTTTGGAGAAACAACTTCTAATATAACTCTTCTCTCATTGTAAGCAATAGTTTGTCTACCTTTTTCTGCCTTTTTTCTTTAGTAAGTGGGAGAATATTATTAGAATTTTGCTATCAAGTTGCAGGGAAGCAAAACTTACTTTGTCTTAGAATACTGTTTGTCTGAAGTGCTTCAGGGAACGTGTAAGCGCTCTTTAAAGAAATACAAATCAGTTGGACAATGAAGTCACCCTACATTACCAATAAAATGCAGTCAACCAAGGCAGGCAGTTTTGAAGGGGAGGGAGGTGGTCTAGGCATGACAGTTCCCACAAGAAACAGTCCAATTACAGGCCCCAAAACTTGAATCTGTTCATGTGTCAAGATGGCAAATGGGTCTTGGGTTTTCAGTATTGCTTTATGAATTAACACTGAAGTATATGCTACATCTCCCATTCAAGAGACTCACTAATAATGTTAATGCTCAGAACCCTATAGTGCAACTTGAAGGATGGGATGTTTTGATAATCATCTTTGCTGGTATTTTTCAGGGTACATAATACAATTCCAGAAATAAATGCTGAGCAGCTGCAAGTTTACCTTTCATTGGAGAATCTAGATCTTAGTTCTAATCTAATCTCAGAAATTAAAACTTCTTCTTTCCCACGGATGCAATTGAAGTACCTGTAAGTATGAGTGATCTCATGAGTGATTATGTCTGGGGCTCCTGGCTCCACAGCAGTAATGTTGAAGACCTCATCTACTCCAAGTTACTCACTATAGGTATTGCTGCAAGGATTTGAACTGGCAGCAGTGCTCACTGTAGCTGCAAATGTGCTTAGAATAAAATACTTTTAATACCAAGTCTGTATTGTGTTTTCCCAGATAGTATTGAACACAATGAGTGCTGATGTCAAAGCGCTGGTATTTCAGCCAGCAGGAACATAGAATGATTTTTTTGCTTACCTTGAGTAGATCACTGTTGACATTGTTTTAACCATGCCTAACAGAAGCATGGGCATGCAGTAAAAATTGTCTCCTACCAGTGATTCCTGTAGGGAAAAATGACTTAAATTGGGGTACCAGAATTCTGATTTCTGATGCTACTTCCTAAGGAACTTGAGTTAATAATTAATTGCTTGTAGTAGCTCTTGTGCAATTTTGTTAATAATATTCTTTGTGTTCTGAAAAGCTTCTTTTCCTCTTATTTTCCTAGGAATCTGAGCAACAACAGAATAACTACCCTAGAAGCTGGCTGTCTTGATAACTTATCTAACTCTCTAATGGTGGTAAAGCTAAACAGAAATAGAATTAGTGTGATTCCACCAAAGATCTTCAAATTACCTCATGTACAGTTTCTGTAAGTAGCACTTTTGGAAGCTTAAAAAGACAGTGTTTATAGCTGTATTGCTCACCTCAGTATGTGTTCTTGATAGTCACAAAGTGTTGCTTATCAAAAGATGTCTTAATATTTGATTGTCATCTTTATATAAGGGAACTGAAAAGGAACCGTATTAAAATAGTGGAAAGTCTTACATTCCAAGGCCTGGAATCCTTAAAATCATTAAAAATGCAGCGCAATGGGATTAGCAGACTGATGGATGGAGCATTCTTTGGCCTGAATAATATAGAAGAATTGTAAGTATGCCTAGTCATGGAATTTCTTTTAGGAACTTTAGCTGTGGAGGTCATTTCCTGTATGGCTTCCCTAACATCTAGACTGTACTGAAATACTGATGAAGAAATTAGTTTACAGATCTGTATTTTCCCATTAGTTTGATTTCATGTGTCTGGAAACTTCAGAGGTAGAAAGATGCTGGCTCTCTCCCCCGGCTTCTTTCTCCTTGGTGATCAAGGATGCTTTGGTTGAGTCATTTTGCAGTTTTGTGAAGATACTTTGTCAGCTTTCTGATTTTTAGTGTGCTTTGTTGAACTGCTTTTGCACCTTGGTACCAGTAGGAGACCTAATAAAGGAGTATTCTAAACTCAGTGCTTTTAGCTTTGTAAGAAAGCATTTGCACTCACCATAACATGGGACGATTCTTTATTGTGTGACTCTTTGACACAGCACAGGCTTGTGCCATGTGCTCTTAGCAAAAGATTTTTTTTGAAAAATAAGTAATCTTTGAGAACTGGAACATTTACATTTGAGAGTAAATGGCCACGGTTTCAATTTCCACTACTGGATCAGTGTAGCTGTGGCTGTGTTGCTCTCTTTTTGTACACTTTTGTTCATTTGTTTGGTTCCTGTGGAATGAATATAGTCATGCATTTCAGATTCTGTAGGATTTAATGTTAGTAAATCATTTTGAGATCCACAAGGTGAAATTTTGTAAATGTGTGTTTCATTGATTGTCTATTTGGCAAATGTTTTTCCCTCTAATTCCTTAGAGAACTGGAACATAATAACTTAACAGAAGTAAACAAGGGCTGGCTGTATGGTCTGCGAACATTGCAACAGCTCTACATTAGCCAGAATGCCATTAACAGGATCAGCCCAGATGCATGGGAGTTCTGCCAAAGACTTTCAGAACTGTAAGTCTGGGGCTGAATTTCAGTGGGGATTTTGTAACATTACAAGTAACAGATTAGAGAGCACATATCTAAGAAGAATGAATTACCAGAGAAAGTGCTCAGTTTACTTGTTAGGCCTATGGTAATGCTGTCTATTTTACTTATTTTTTTTTTATAAGTGTTCTGTTAGAAATTAATCAAGACTTCCTGTTTGATAGTGTCTTCATAGTTAATCCCCCTTGCTTGCCTTTAAAACATATGTTCAATGTTTCTAGAGACTTGTCATACAACCAGCTAACTCGCCTCAAGGAGTCTGCCTTTGTGGGACTTGGTTTATTGGAGAAACTAAACCTGGGTGACAACCGAGTTAGTCACATTGCTGATGGTGTGTTCAGAGGACTGACAAATCTTCGAACCTTGTAAGTATAGAAGACTTCTAGTTAAAATCTCATTTGATTCAATGCAGTGAAGCTTTTGGAAGTAAAGACAATGAATATTGCAGTGTGCAAGCCTAAATAAGATTGGTGTTTTGGCACTTGCTGTACTGCTGTCCTGCCTTCAGATGTGGCAGAGCTGATTATTTTAGGTCTACAGAGATGATAGAATCCTGACATAGCTGAAACAAACCAAGCACTTAATTTTAGTGGTGGTATAAAACAGTGGCTTGATGACCTTGAGTGCCCAGTTGCATGGCATACCAGTTCTGAGAAGGTATGGATTGTCAGCTCGCGTAAATGTGAGTAATGGGATCAACTGTCAGTACAGACCTCGCTTTCTTACTGATGGTTGCGTTAGGGTTGGAACCTAAGAAACCAAACTGAATCCTGCGAGTCACAGAAGGTACTGTTTTGCCCACCCTGCTTGCATGCTGAAGTCATAGGCACAGCATAGAGGAAAGGTGTAGGAGTACCTCTTGCCATCAGAGGACAGCTCTGCATTTGCCAAGACCTTTGCTAGTAGCTGTAGCCTGTTTGATATTTCTGACAAGAAAAGACTCAATCCTGGTTCTTAAAAATAAATAAATAAAATCAGTGCCAAGTAGATCTGAACACTTGTAATCATCCTAAACCATGGTAGTTGAGAAAGGAGTGAAAGTTTATAACCCATCTGTCAGTTCATTAAATAAATGCTTAAATAAGCAAACTCACCAGAGAGACTTATGTAAGCAGTCATATTCTGTTAACATTAATGCAATCTTTTTAATGAAATAATTAAAACTAATTTCTTAGATTTAGAGTAGCATGAAAAAGAACAAGTGCAGATTAATTAGTAGGTTTTGCTGGGCTCTTCAGGGGCATCAAACAGCTGAGAGGCTGGCCATTTGCTTCAGAGTTGGAATGTACAGGACTGAGAACAGTGGTGATTAACAGGGCTCCAGGCATTCGTGCCCAGCCAAGCGTGAGGAGCAAACTCTGTCTCACAGAATGAGGGACTTTTCTTTTGGGTTGCTCACGCTTTTTAAGTGGTCTGAATAGTGTGAGTGTATAAATATTTCAGACACCAAGATATGTTGTGTAGCTGTCAGATTATTTCCATTGTTGTCTGTACTACAATTCTGGTTGTTTTGGTGTTAAGGCAGCTGACATAATTTGCCTCTATGTTCAGTTCTTGCCACTATTCTGCAAGGTAGCTTTAAAGGAGAACTAGAGCAACCTGCTGTAGAAACTGTGTATATAAGCTACAAGCTAATGAGAGCAAAGTAGGATTAAAGGTGTATCTAAGAATAGCATTGAAACTTTGAAGTTTAAAATCTTATCACCATGTTTACTTCATGTGTGGCTTTTCTGTGTACTTGTGAGTAGCTCAGCACTGACACCACTCCAGTATTCATAATCTAAAATTCTGAAGCGAACCTGGAGAGAATTCTGGAAGCTAGTTTCCAGTCCTGAGATTTAGCAATCTGGAAGTAAATTTGGCATATTACTCGTCTGGTCACTCTTCTCGTTAGATCGTATCCATGTTGAGTATCTTCTCCTTGAAATATTATTCAAGTTGAAAATACTTAGTGTGAGCAAGTGTCAAGGCTGTGTTGGCTAATTTCTCGTAAGTGACATACGAATAATGGAATTATGAGCACTCTTTTCCTTATTTGCCCTAAATTTTAAAGTACATATCTTAAATGTGGAAGTGACTGCTGCAGGGTGTTAAGAAGAGAGTTCTGTATTTCAAAGTAAGAAAAACAAGAAAATGATGCATTACCATTGACAGCATCCTGGAGGTTGATTTCTGATCTTTTCCAGAATGGTAATCCACACAATTTATAATCTCGCACAGGGGAAAGTAGATACTGCGTTTTTCCATTGTTAGCACAAGGAAAGAAGTGTCAGAGAGACGTACAACTGTCTGTGTATGTAGATAGCTTTCTGTGGCAGTTGACTTGTTTGGAAGCACTATCAAGCTGATACATGTAATATCTACTGAAATGCAGTATATCTTATTTTTCATCAGCGTATCTTCCTTTAAACACACTGATGTTTGCAAATACCGCTATGCATGATGGTATTAAGACAGATGAAAACTGTGGCTCTAAAGAAAGCTTCCCTCAATCCATGCCTTTCAGGCTAAAAATGTTGCTGCATTTATCTCACCATCTCTCAAAAAAACATTTAATTCTTTCCAAACCATATTGCTATATTGCTTTTGCTGTTTAGTCTACTGTTCTATGTGAGGGGCAGAAGTGCTGTGCAGAGGTCAGACAGAAATCCCATTAGCTGGTAACGAGATCTGTGAGCAGAATAACAACTTCATTCTGAAAATCTGCTACTTTGTGCCTGGCAGCCTTACACTATAACCTGTGTGTAATCTCTTAGTATGCTAATGCTATTATAAGCCTGTTACTCAGGAAGGTTAATGCTGCTAGTGTATTGGTTAATTCACTTGCATGAACCAACTTGCTTCAGGAGTCTCTCCCAGCTTCTGGTAAATAGTCCATCACATGACAGTTGCTAGTCAGACTGGGTCTTTCCTTAAATACCACATCAAGAAATTGTACTTCAGGATTTGCTTGTGGTTCTGTCTGAGGCACTGATTTTGAACAATTCTGTTTTCCCTTGCATTCCTAAAATGGAATATTCATCTTCTGGCAAGCTTAGTTATATAAAAATTTGAGACCTTTCAGGTGATGCTGTCCCAGAACACCATACTAGGCATATGTAACAATAAATTCTCTTCCCTAGTTAACTGTTGGCAATGGTCATGATGATGTTCCAAGGCTTTTAAGAAGGCTCTTCTCTTCCTACAGGGATTTGCGGAACAATGAGATCTCATGGGCCATAGAAGATGCAAATGAAGCCTTTGCAGGACTCAGCAGACTTGACAAACTGTATGTATTACAAATCATTGAAATGACAGTATTTCCCAGGCAAGCAGAATTAGAGGGAAAGTGAGCTGTCGTATTCGGTGTGTTACCCCTTCTGTGCTAGGCCTCTCCATATAGGCTAGGGTTCCGTGTCCAGTAGCTTTGGGCCTGTGTAGGGCTGGATCGCCTGGCAGGACCACTTTGAAAGAATTAAGCACGAGTATTTGGCTGCTTTTTTTTTCTTTTTTATCAAATAGCCCAGTCCTGCTATGCAATGATTGTCATTTTTAGTGCTTGTTTAGTTTGGTTAAAATTTATCCCTATTCCAAAAGAAATCTTTTTGACCAAATCCAAAACAGCAGTGAGTTAACAGCTTTTGAGTACTTCAGCTATGCACTCTTCATGCAGGGCTATGTGCTTTGTAGGAAGGTATGCCATCCCGTGGAACTACAGATACCACTTACAACAAGTAGCTTGGTATGAGGGTGCAGTCTCAGGAACTAATGTGATTGTGGCGGATTGGTATTAGGAGGTTCTTGCTCTGTTCCAAGTTCTACTTATCAATAGCTTGTTCTGCTAGCATAAATTGATCCTCTGACCCATCACTAACCTAAATCCATAAAGAATGAAAAAGGAAACCTGTTCTTATGAATATTCTTTGAGCCTTTAAGCTCAAAAAATAGTATTTGGTCTTTTTAGCCCAGCTAGGATTAGAAAGCACTTAGTTATTGAACTTATTCTTGAACTCATATTGACGTTTAGTCTGTTTTCTGGGTTTGGGGGGGTTGTCTTTCAGAATCTTGCAAGGAAACCAGATTAAGTCAATTACAAAGAAAGCCTTCTCTGGTCTTGAAGGACTTGAACATTTGTAAGTACTTTGCTTTGTAGAGCTTTTAGTTATTTATTTGCTTCAGTTTTGTATTTCCTCTCAGACTTTCAAGGATCTGACTGTCTGGTGGTAGTATATGAAATCAAGTTACTCCATTATGATTCTCTTTGCTTAACTTACAGGGATTTAAGCAACAATGCAGTAATGTCCATCCAAGAAAACGCATTTGCCCAGGCACATCTGAAGGAGCTGTAAGTTCACATTGGTTCTTTAGTTAGTTCTACTTTGTCCCTTGTAAGATTGGCTGAAGTTGACTAAAGTGCATCCCATTTTCATCGTGAAGTATTTAAAGCTATGCTAATAAACTATTGAATAAAAGTCAGTGACAGTATACTTATTTTGATCTAAGGATTACTAAAATCTGCACCTCAATCTTCTGAATTGCGGTTAATAGAAAATAAATTTTCTTGCCATTATTATATTATAATATTATAATATTATATATATAATATTATAATATATTATAATGTGTAGTGACCTTCATACTCTTGACTAATCTGAGAGTAACACAGCCCTTTCTGTGAGATAAGGTCTCTGAACATCATGTAATCTGTTTTAAAACTGTTATCCAATTAGTTAATCTCTGCCAGTGTGAGGAAGAAGGTGATGAGATGCATTTTAGGTGCTAAAGACAAAAGACTTTCATTGCCTTCTCTTATGTATATTAGAAATGAGGCATCAGCAGTATGTATGGGCAAATGGCAGGATAGAATCTTGGCTTGTCTGTGTGCCCCTCTTTTCTTTCTCTCTCCAGATCTACCAGATTCATTTAGGTGTCAGATCACTCCTTGCTAAAATGGTGGACTTCCTCTCCAGTCAATAGTAGTTATGTGTAAGATTTCAGATACTTTGAAAGCATGTGCTGAGGAAAAAGCAACCCATCAGTGTTTCCTATCCTCCTTCCTCATTGTTTTCATGGAGCAGAGAATAAAATAAAATCCGCAATAGTACCTATGCGGAACAACTCATTTTCATTCTTAAATATTTATTAGCTGGCATGGAAATGAGTTTTGAGGCTTACATCCACAAAGTAATGGCAAATGTCTAGTATGAGAGATGGACTGCCCTGCAGTGTTGCATGGGGGGGGGGATTAACTGCTTTAAAGAGGAATGAGGTAACTGTAAAGACATGGTTAATACTTTGTTTCAAAGTTAAAAATACAAGATTATTTTCCTCAGAAGTTTAAAAAAAAAAAGTTTTAATGCTGATACAAAAATGGTTTTCTGGACTGTTTATAGCATATATAACTAACATTGTATAATAAAGACGTATGGGTGTAGAAGAATACTGTAAGTTGTAATTTCTGAAAGTGTATACTTTTCTGGTGGATGAAATCACATGTAGGAGTGTGAAATAAACTTTAATCTCTCTTTCATCTTGCCTTGTTTCTGCAGGATTTTGAACACTAGCAGCTTGCTTTGTGATTGCCAGTTGAAATGGCTGCCACAGTGGCTCACTGATAACCACTTACAGCAGACTGTAAATGTTAGCTGTGCTCACCCTGAATGGTTAGCAGGACAAAGCCTTCTCAGTGTGAACCCTGATGACTTTGTCTGTGGTTTGTATTTTTAATCATTTTTGATATAAAAAATAGTAGCACAGATCTCTACAGGTACATTTCTGAAACCAAGCTGTAGCACTGCTAGACGTACTTGGTCTTGGCCATAATGCATGTGTGGGACTGTGTACATTTGGGTCTGCCTTTGGGTTTTAGATTTAATTCTGTTTTTCTTCTGTGTTTCTGTTGTATTTGAGCACTAAAACTAAACTGCAGGAGCAGTCCTGTGAGACTGCATTGTTTTTCATTTAGATTACTGTTAAAGCTGATTGTTTCCATTCTTACTGTTTCTGAAGGCTTTTTGCTTTATTAAAGCTATTTGGCACTTCCTTATTGGTACTGTCTGTACCCAGCAAGGCTAGGACAGTTGATACTCTGGCACATTGTGTGATGGTCTGTATCTGCAATGTTTATCTAGTCTCCACCACCACAGTTTCTCGAACATAAGCCTGTTTATTCTTGTAACTGAACTGTCAGATTTCAAACTGAGAGTCTCTTTTCCCAGAGTCATGTTGGCAGACCTGGAAGTAGAGCCTGGTGTATATGTGATTCTTTTCATTTTTTCAGTGGTAAAAGCGATGATAATTTCAATAGTGATGCAAGCACCCACTTCCCCATTCTAATATTACCACCCTGGTGCCTGACACTGAACCGTATACATATGCTTACAAGAATGTCTCTGCTGAAATGATAGGTGTTTAAATAACTCTTTGAGTGGGATAAGATAGTGTGAACTGCTCGCTTGCTATGCTTTGTACTTGTAAAACTTAAAGGCTTATCTTCAAGATATTTAAACTATCTGAAAAATATCATTTCCTTAAAGTCTGCCCTTCATAAAATTACACTGGCTCTTTGGCCAAACGTGGCCTATGTGTATAATCTAAATGTAGAAAGTTCCAGACAGTTGTAGAAAATGAGGTGCTGCTCGAGACCATGCTTTTATGTTGACTGTTCTCAGTGCTTATTCTGTACTCCTGCCTGTGGTTCTAATCATCTTTCACAGCTTGATTTCCAACAGAAAATAGCTGAATATATGCACCCCAAGCAGGATATTTGTTCCCACAGCTTGTGTTCTACTTACACTGTCTTTCAGGGTCTCTTCTTGAAATACTAACTGCATGTTGAAAAGCAAAGTAGCTAATCTTGTTGCTTTTATTTTCAGATAACTTCCCTAAACCGCAGATAAGAGTACATCCTGAGACCACAATTGCTCTACGAGGCATGAATGTGACCCTGACTTGCACTGCTGTGAGCAGCAGTGATTCACCCATGTCCATTGCCTGGCGTAAAGACAGTGAAGTATTGTATGATGCAGAGGTTGAGAATTTTGCCAGATATCAGCAGCAAAGTGATGAGGTGGTTGAGTATACCACTGTCCTGCATCTTTTCAATGTGAATTTCACTGATGAAGGAAAATATCAGTGCATCGTCACCAATCACTTTGGCTCCAATTATTCTGACAAAGCCAAACTGACAGTCAATGGTAAGCAGTAATGGTAACAAAGAAGAAACACTCTTAACCTAAATCTTTATTTAAATAGCTACGAATCTGTTCTTCACTTTCTTTTATAAAATCTGTTCAGATTCCTTAGTTCCCAACTAGAGCTGGCCCAAACCACAGTCTTGCAAGAATGTATATCACTGGTATTTAGAAGCATCAGACAACTTTATAAAAAAATGATTTGTTTTTGTGGGTGAAAAGCCTTCTCTTCTTCACTTTGAAAAGGGGCAAATGTCTCCCATACTTTCATTATAATTCAAGTAGTTTTTTATCTATTTGAATGGGGGCAGAAGTCTCTTAAACTAAAAGCTCCCTCTGCTGTCTTATCAGGAGGAGGCACTTTCCCCACATGCTTGCAAAGCTAGGGAAGACTTGACTAGAAATAATTGTGGGATGGGAAACAAACTCTAAAAAATCAAGTATGAAGTCCTTGGTCTTTAGCCCATAATGAAGAATTTCTTTTATTCTAACTTTAGAGAAGAGAGATGAGAAGACAGTGTTTACATCAGTCAGTAGATTACTGAACCACTGATGACCCCCCCCCCCCCCCATGTGTAGTTGAGAGCAGAAGTGCCTGTGTTGCTTTTGTTTGTCAAGAACAGGTAATACAGATTTTTGGCTCCAAAGATGGAAGTTCACCTTCCCTTTCATAGGGGAAGAAAAAGTGTGACAAAGGACTTAAGAAGGTGAAAGCTTATCCCTCTCTTCTCACCATGAGACTGTTTGTCCATTAGATCATTTTAGAAGAACACTGTAGGTATGTTTAAATTTGGAGGCTAGGCTATTAGAAATGACCACTGAGAACTTGTGCAGCTCTTCAGAAGTGTCTGCCTTGACCAGGAAGAACTACAGGTGTGTCTCAGATTTGTTTGCAGACATTCTCTGTATTAGGGAGCTTTTGTTGCTTTCTCCCCAGTACTAAAAATACTGATATGGTAATGTCGCCTTTAATCCAGAACTGCCTTCCTTCCTGAAAACCCCCATGGATCTTACTATCCGCACTGGGGCTATGGCCCGGCTGGAGTGTGCTGCAGAGGGCCACCCTACTCCCCAGATCTCCTGGCAGAAAGATGGTGGCACAGACTTCCCTGCTGCAAGAGAGAGGAGGATGCATGTCATGCCTGAGGATGATGTGTTCTTCATTGCAAATGTAAAAATAGAAGACATGGGAATCTATAGTTGTATGGCACAAAACATTGCAGGCGGTTTGTCAGCAAATGCCACGCTGACTGTGTTAGGTAAGCAGTATGCTTATCTATGCTTGAATGGATCATTTCACTTCTGCAGTGGTAGTGTAGCTTATCTGTAAGTAGCAGGCTTAAGTCCCAAAGAATGAAATTAAAATACAAAGAGCATAGTGTCCTCTTTCTCTGGCTGTAGATGATATTCTGCAGTAAGGAACAAGAGAAGACTTTTTTTTTTCCCCTCCAGGGCTTCCCCCCCCTCCAGCTTTAAAGGAATGAAGGATGGCAGGTGTTCTCTGGGGCAGCAAAGTAGCAACTGCTTTGCCTGGTTTGGGGGGATTTGAATGCTGCACTTGACAAAATTGTTGAACAGTGAAGCTTTAGAAACTAAGCTAGAAATGGAGAACAGATATAAAATACACTAGAATTTGGCTGGGCAGAAGCAATGAGAAACCAAAGTGGTAACCAGTGAAGTTAGCATGGTCTTTGCAGGTGAGAATTGAGGGGCATATATCAATCCAACAGTGCAGACTAGATAATTTTTGTGTTGTCTTGGGACAAATTCAGTCACAGATAACATGAAATGTGCGGAGTAAAAGTGGAAGGACAGTTCCTTTTGGAGTGCAATAGTTTTTGAAAACACTGACTTTTAATGTTAGTCATATGCAAATTTCAAATTGGAATACATAAAGCAGATGGGATTATGTGGCTAGAATCATTTTCAGGACATTTGCTGTACCTTCATTTGTTGTAGTGATCCATAGAAGAGATGACCTCATAGGATTTCCTGACTCCTGTGTTTCATTGCTCAAGTTTTATTTTCAGATTGTAAGATCAGGTTTTTATATCCCTTGGAGTATGCACAGTGTCGCTGCACTGTGATGTTATCTTACAACTGTTTTTTGTTTGTTTGTTTTCCTTCCCACTGTCAGAAACTCCTTCCTTCGTTAGGCCCCTGGAAGACAGGACAGTAACCAGAGGTGAAACTGCTGTCTTGCAATGTATAGCTGGTGGCAGTCCTGCCCCTCGCCTCAACTGGACTAAAGATGATGGGCCTTTAACAGTGACAGAACGGCACTTTTTTGCTGCAGCCAATCAACTCCTTATCATTGTGGATGCTGGACTAGAGGATGCCGGGAAGTATACATGCATAATGTCCAACACACTGGGCACTGAGCGTGGCCATATTTACCTAAATGTCCTGGCTTCCCCAAACTGTGATTCTTCCCAGAGTGGCATCATCCACGAGGAAGATGGCTGGACAACAGTTGGCATTGTGATTATTGTTGTGGTTTGCTGTGTTGTGGGAACTTCCCTGGTATGGGTTATTGTCATCTATCACATGAGAAGGAAGAGTGAAGATTACAGCATCACTAACACAGGTAAATTTCAAAAATAACATCCTTTAGTGCTGTTTTTAAAACCCAAAACACTTGTTAGAATGGTGAAGTTTCTGGATTCCTTGGAACTGACAAACATTTAGGAAGGAGTGATATTTTTCCTTCTCAAATGTCTTCAGGGATTTGCTCTAATTTCTTTATCTCTTAGGGGAAAGAGGCAAGTTTAGAGGCTTTAAATATTAATCATGTATTTATTCCTTAAACACTAAATTTGTTTTACATTGAGGAAAAACAGTCAAGTTTGGGAATAAATAAGTATTTGAATTAACTTTAAAATGTCTTCAGGACCCGGAATAAAGCACATAAATGTCTGTTCTGGCACTGTTTTGAACTAGCTATATAGATTTTTAGTCTCTGAGGTAGCAAAAAGACAATCCTGTGTGAGTAGAATTTCTGTATCGCATTTGTGTTAATGCGGGCAATAGTGTTGGTGGTACTTTAGGATCTTCGCGCTTACTTGTTAATGTCATCAGTGTTAATTCTGCCTTGCAGAGGAGATGAACCTACCTGCAGACATTCCCAGTTATTTATCCTCCCAAGGAACTCTGTCAGAGCCTCAGGAAGGCTACAGTAACTCAGAAGCAGGAAGCCATCAGCAGCTTATGCCTCCAGCTAGTGGCTACATGCATAAAGGCACAGATGGTAAGCATAGCTCTCGTGTTATCACTCGCATGGCAGGATGCCAGTGCACCCTCTAGTCCTCATAGCTGGCAGCAGTATTGCACAATGCAGGATAGTACTGCATATTAACATCAAAGGCGACTTTTTCTAGAAAAAAACTCAAGTTGATCCTGAGATTTCCATTCATTGCTGTGAGCTTAAAAGGCATCTCTTGTTTTTCTTTCAGTGTTTGTTTATATTCTGCTGTCAAGGCTTTTGCATCCCATGCACACAATTTAATCTTTGGTCCAGCAACGTCTGGGCCCGCATCTGCTTTGAATGCCTTTGAATATAGATGTTGTGACTGCAGTCCCTTGGGTCCTAAAGTAGTACAGATCCCTCTAGAGACTCTTTGCTTCAGGGTGTGTGATATGGTCAGCAAGGCAGTGTGGTGGTGGTGGAGAATTCCTAGGTTAAATGTCAAGGTGGATTTTTATGCTACTTCTTTCCTTTAGCATTTTGAAAGCTCCTGGGATGGAAGTGGAAGGAATGTTCACTTGGAAGATGACTTGCTCTATCTTTTGCTCTTACGATAAAATTACTTGCTCAACCAGACATCTAGTCTGCCTGCTACAATCATAACCAAAGGACCTATACTATTTCTCTACCTTGTTTAGAGACTTATTTTCATGGTATTCTTACCATTGAGTCTATAGAGATTTTATTTCTTTACCACCCAAATGCTGAGGAGCCATCTGATCCTTAGACAGGCTGGCTTTGAAAAGTGATCTTTCAGTATAAGTTTTTCACATATGTCCCATGATCCACTCCCTCCAGTCTGTGTCCTATCATCAAAAGTCTATTAGCAAAAGAACTGAGGAACAGCTTGTCTCAGTTACCACTTCAATCATCTGGTCTGAGGTGTGTGGACATGCAGAGTACGAGTACAGCTGCTCCTGTCTTGTCTGGTACAAGGTGAAATTCTCAAAGCATATAAGCATATGTGAATAGGCATCCTGGTTTGATTGCATGATTGTTTCAGCCTGGTACCTAAGCTAGTTGGACCTGCTGGAACTGTGAAGCTGTGGAAATCAAGTATCCTTCCTCTCTGTAAGAGAATATCTGTTTTTTCCGTCATGTTTGTCAGGTGGCACAGCACCATTGGTGATCTGCTCAGACTGTTATGACAATGCAAACATCTACTCCAGGACCCGGGAATACTGTCCTTATGCCTACATCACAGAAGAGGACCCCCTTGATCAAACTCTCTCTAATCTCATGGTTCAGATGCCTAAGGAAATGTACACAGCGCACACCCAGCATGACACCAGTGCTCTTGATAATCTTATAGCAGACAGAGACATGTCTGTCTTCCTTACCAACCACGACAGAATAAGCGAGAAGAAAATCTCTTCCCAGCAGATAAATGGTGAGCGCTTCCCATTCCTTTTTTTTTTCTTTTGTTTCTATTACCTGATAGCTCTGGCCTTCCTCATTGTGCCATTCTGTGTTGGTACACAGTTAATTCATCAAGTTGCCATAGTGTGTGGAATAACTCATCTACTTATTAACCACCTGTTTGCAGAACTGGCCCTCATGCAGTCTGCATCCAATACTTTCAAGAGTTGAGGAGAGTGATATTGAAATGATAGCACTTCTTAATCTGCAGCTTGTCACTTAAAGCTTGTGAAATATGATCCCTTGCATATACTTCAAGGACATCTTTGCCAAGATTTAAAGCTGCGCGTAGGAAATCCAGATAGCACTTGTTTTTGAGCTGGGCTGAGTTTCAAAGAACTCCAAAAGAATTTTTTTATAAACTGAATGTTTTTATGTTGACTTTCTTCCAGGTAGCCTTTTTAAAAAAACACACTGAAACTAAGTATGTTGTTTCTGGTTACTGTAACAGATTGCTGAAATGGGAGGGCATCCAGTAAAACATGTTCTCAAAAACAGAAAACCTCAGGAAGATGGTTATTGCTAAGCCATGTGACTCAAATCTGTCTAAAATTTGGGTGTATTTATCATGAACTCAGATTTCTGCTCATCCTTTAATTTTTCTTCCTCAGAACCCTTTCAGCTTCCTTTATGGGGAGTAAACAAGGACCTAGGGCTGTCTCACTCGCACTTTCTGCATCAGCAGTCAGCCCGTGAGACCCCACGACCTCTTCGAAGTGAGGGCATTATTGACAGTGGCCGGGAACAAGCTGCTTCACCCAGACCTTGCCACAGGTTACGTGAACATAACTTTGATTTTAATAGGACACGGAACATTCAGGACCATAATGAAACCACATAAGGCACTAAAATGAAGTCTTGGAAGCAAATCCATGTCAACTGACTTTTTGTATTTACTACCTCAGGACTAACCCCAAGGCCAAAGATGCTTTTGTACGCATGTCTACAATTACAGGCTGACTAGACCAAGACAGACTCCCTAGAAGGAAGTGGTACATGCCCTTTTTCCTTGGATTCATGTGCATTGGAAAATGGGAATGTGCAACAGTACACATGAATGATTAGTGATATCCACAACAATAGCATTGAAACATGATTTTTCTGATGTTGGAAACAGCCTTTGTGTTAGTGCATGCTTTGAAAATCTCTCAAGAATGCATAGCTATTTCATGCTGCATTGTCTGCTTGAAAACAAATGTTCAGGGCCTCCTCATGGAATTCCCCAGTAATTGTAAGCATAAAACTCTTGGCCAGCTTTTTGTTCTTTAGACTGTTGGCAGGAGTCTGTTATCAGTCTAACTTTGGGGGTTGTTTTCTCCTATGAATAATGGACTCTAGTTGTAAATAAATTTGCATTTATAAATATTTTGTATACACTAAGCATATAAATGTGTTGGCTGTAATGTAAATATATTTTTTATTATGACGAAGTATGTATCATACTGTTAGTCTTGACAGCTGCATATCAAGCCATAATTTTCGGTGGAGGTTGAGGGACTGAGAGCTTGTTTCTGAGGGGATAGAGCTGGGGTTTTTTCCACTTTGGAAAGAAGTGGATGTGCTATAGGTATGTGATTAAACTGTGATATTAATGAATTTCATTTTTACATACAACTCTGTATGCATTAAGCATGGCTGACCTGAATGCAAGCTGATCCATTTCATTACATTAGCAGAATTCCAAGTCTGGTCCATTATGTGTTGAGACAGTCCTTAAATCTCTCTATTAGGCACCTATCTTTTCTAATAGAGTATAATGTTCAACAGATGCTGCATTAACAAACTAGGCTGTAGTATCCGGCTTCCCAGGAGTTCTTGTAAATAGCGAACACAAGACTAGTACACAAAATGATGTCTCTTTCCGTTCAGCTGTTAAATATCTACAAGATGGCAGTGTAAGTTCTGAGTTGCTCATGTCTCAAAGTTATCTAAGCTTTTATCTTTAAAAAGCTTTTGTATTGTGTATATAGAGTGTGTACTCTGTATTGCAGAGAGGTCTCTATTTTTCATGGCTGACAGTTGAGTCAGTGAACTTCTTAAAAGAATGTCATGATGAAAAGCATTGGATAACTTGGAAGAGCATTTGATCAATACTCAGTGCACTACACTATATGGATTTTCTGTTTCCTCTGCACAGCCAAGAGGAATATGTAGTTTAAGAAGCTTATGTCTTTTTCTGTCATAGAGTATCAGGAAAGATCTTACCCTGTTGACCTCTGTAATAGTTCCCTGGACCTCAGAGTGGCCAAAATGTTAGAATATTTGACAGGTGAGAAATGAAACAATGTAGGGCAGGGATGCTCTGTACTGAAAATCCAGTACTTACTGAGACAAACAGTAACATGCACAGAAACTTCACTACTGATAGTGGGGTGTGCCTGACAAAATAAGGAGGAAGAACATTATGGAGACTTCCTGAAAAGTTCTTGCCTCTGGAAAAATGTACCTGTGCAGTCCATGTTAATGGCTCTAAACATGCTGGATTTTCAGCAAGTATGTAAGAGCTAGAGTGCTTTCAAGGTTATACTGTATCTTCCCATATACTCATTCCTGAAGAGCAAGGGCTTTCTTCCTAGTCATTGTTGCATTTCTTTTTCTTTTCTTTTTTTTCCCCCAAACGATAGGATATGTGCTAAAGTAAAAATGACTGCATTATATATTTTTATAAAGACAGAAAAAGGATTTTGGATCAGCCCAAAAGAGCTGTATAAGACTTCATGTTGATCCATTCCTAGATGGGAGGGTGTGTGACTGAAGTCTCAGATGCAACCATGCAAAATTACAGCTGAAGCTTTTGAGTCTGTGGATTAGTTGAGTAAATGAGTGAGGAAGAAGGTGGGAATAATTATTTTCACACTCTTTTGCATGGATAATAGTCAGATCTAGGCAAACGAGCAAATATTATCAAGAGCTCTTACCATGCTTTCAAAGCAACCATAAGATAGTCAGCAGCTTTAGAAGGAAGAGGATTCAGAGTTGTCCTTGACCTTTGGATAAAGTAGAGAGAAATGTAGGGGTGTTAAACTCTTGGGCTTTGACATCTGAAATATTTTAAGGTGTTATACATAACATACATGCTAAAAGAAGAATCTTAAGTTCTTTTCTGTATTTGTTTCCTCCAGGCTTTTTCTTCCGAGACAGCATCTAAGACATGGTACTTATTTTCAATACAAACTTACCTCTGTTGCAGGAACTTGCCACTGTCAGAGTTTAAATTCAGATGAGAAATGTCAGGTTATGAAACTACAGCAGCAGAAAAACTCTCATCCTTCTGGGCTGCTTGCTGCTTTGTTCAAATATTCATATAGGCTAACATGGCAGAGTTGCTCTTTGGCATGGGCAGAGCCGTGATTTCCTGCTAGCAGAAGAGTAGCACTTACCCTACTACTGCTTTGTCTCCTTTCACCATTTGACAAACACTTGTTACTTTTTCTTCCTTCTCTCTCTTTTGTGGAGTAGAGCTAATGCAGATTTCCCAAGTGTCAGAAGATAACTATTGATGTGGAAGTGCATGGGGACATCCAGACCTTATGTGTACTTCAGGCACAACTTCTAGTATGATCAAATTCACATTAGGTAGGTAAGATGTGCTTGGCCAGGACCACATCTTTGAAATTAATGCTGTCTGCACCAGGACAAACGGAAGCCCTAGCCACTGAAAGTATTCAGGAACTAAAGCTACACTGATTTCAGTGACATATCAGCCTCTAAAAGCTGCCCTTATGAATTTGGACATTTGCATCCTTACATAAGCAATGGTGTTTCTTTAAAGTCCATAAGCTGGTTGTAAATAGTTTGAAGCTTGCAAGTGGGTGAACAGCTTGCTGTACTTAGCATTGCGGAAAAACTTCCTAGGCAAACTTGCGAAAAAAAAATCAGGTCTCTCTTCTTTCCCCAAGAGGTGCAAATAGCACAGAGTGGCCGTTCTGTTTTCAGTGAACACGAACAGTTTCTTCAATCAATGCCAAAGTAATAACAGTACAAGAACTGGGAGTTTGTAAGACAGTGTGAGCAAAGCTGACCTTGCTCCCTGTTGCTATTTCCTAGTGTCTATTTATATTTTTTTTCACATAAGAATGTATATTTTGTATAGCATGTGTAACATATGTTTGTCTATTGTAATATACCTTCATTCAATAAAATGCTATATACATTGAGCATCCAGTGTAACTTTGTTAGTTTGCAGGTTAAATAATTCATTTTCCTTCTGTGATTTTTATTTTTCACAGGAAAAAAAGTGCAGTAAACTTGGTAAAGAGTTTCAGGTGGGATTCAGTCTTCTCAACATGATTATTATACATATTCTTCACTTAAATTGTTGGAAGAACACTTAGTACTTAGCCTGGCTCATGAATTAACTTCTATACATGGTAACAAAGCAGTAGCTGGCTGTGTGACTGGGTCTGCGCCCCTTTTTCAGAGGCAGAGCAGGAGAATGAGGCAGTCAGCTAATCCTGCCAGTGGCTGACATTGCTGCAGTCCAGGCGTGCTTCTGAAAAGAAGGAGCAAGGAAGGAAGAAATGACTGAGAATGAAAGGCAGTCTGCATAAAACCCACTTAGCCTAGGTGCTGCAGAAACGGCTGCTGATCTTCAGATGGTGGCATGCATGCTGACAGTCTCCACAGATCCAGGTAGGGCTCTTCTCACTGTCTAGACCCTAAGTGCTGTTGCCATGTGTTTACAAATTTGGAATTTTGTATAGCTCATGCACACAATGCAAAATTCATTATAGTATTTCTGGTCGCACAATTCAAGACCATTTTGTCTCTTGTAAGAAGGTATGTCATGTTCTGGACTAGCGTGGTGCAGCCATTTTTAAGATACTCCCTTTTTTTTGCTTAATCATGAGAAACAGTTCATGTGAGAAATCAAAATTGTTTGCAGAGTAGCATGTGCATGAGTAACCACTCCAAAATAACCCATGGAGAAGGCCAACACTTGAATGAAATTCTGCAACCGTTATCTGTTACTGGAAAACCAAAATCAAGTCACTTTAGCCCTAGCTAATATCAGATAAGATTTACACATCCAAACAAACAACTGGGCAAAGTGGTTGGCTTCACTGAATACAATTTTTCTTAGAAGGAGCTGAGCGCTTAATGTACCTGAGCTTTTTGCTTGCAATTCATAACATTAGTCTCCTGGAAATCTGGAAAGAAAGTGTTCTATTTAAATAGGTTCACCTGCAATTTTGCAGCAAGTTTACAAAGGCAAGATCTGGATTTGTCACTAGGCTGTCAGTTTTCTTGAAAGCCTATTGTTTGCTGTCTTGTCTCAAGTGCCTTATGTATGCCACCTGGAGCATCTACTACCTGTGACAAATAATGTCACCAGGTTTTCTCTCAGTTGCTCCCATCTAGATCCAAATTACTTTCAAAATTAAAGCTTTTCTTAAAATAGCTTTTGCTATCACACATTCTTCTAATTTTAATTTTCTAGGTGTAAACTTCCTTCTGAAAATGTGGAGGTGCTTCTACAAAGGTGCTATTGACTCTGGGCTAACAGTTTCGTATATTATTGTGCTCCCAGTGCTGTCCTCTTGCCATTCAGATCCTTCAAAGTAATGAAAAGCGGTTTTCTTTCTGGCAACAGACTATCAGCATAAATGAGCTAGTGACAGCATGCCCCTGCATACCTGCTGCAGGTGAGGGAGAGGTGAGTACCTCCCAGCTGCCAGTTGTCTTAAGAGCCATAGTAAGTCTTCTCTTCCTTTGTATAACTTCTCCTATTCCTGTCACTATATTCTTGCGCTAGTTCATGTTCTGGTGATTAATCATGCCTTCATTCTTCTGTACTGCATTTTGTATGCTTTGCTGTTTTATCTGTTCACAGCTCTCAGCACTCCTTGGCCTTTCCTTGCTTTAAACTAGCTGCTATGGCTGTTCTGTCCTCTGCTCGTAGTGGCGAGTGGAGTTTGCACCCAGGGAAAGTTTGGTTCACTAGAGCTTAGCGTACATGCAGTTTGACATACAAGTGTTAAGTCACCCAGCTTGGCATGCTTCTGTTTATGGAAGCACAGCACATGACAAGCTTCAGTGTCCAGGGTTTTCCTCTCCCAGCTCCAGCTGCCGGGGGTTGCCCAGGGGACCAGTTTGGCAGAGGGAAGCTCCAGATGCAGATCTCGGCACTGTGCTTCTCTAGGAGCGCCAGCCAGCCTGCTCAGAGGTTGCCGCCTTGCTGACAGCTGTAGGAACAGGCTTTGTGGCAGAGGTGGGGTCAGTCAGCTGGCAGCTGTGCCTTGGATCTGTGCCCAGTTTGCTGGGGCAGCATGTGATGTGTTTGGCAGTGCTGCCTGGTTCCTCGTGGCCTGCGCCTACTCCCACAAGTGCAGAGGCGTATCGTGTCTGTAGGACCTACGCAGCAATGTCCAAAAAGCAAAGTCAGGCCTCAAGCAACTGTTGTTACTTCTGTTGTCTCTTGTCATGGCCCTAATGCTGTATTCCTTTGTTTTTCATTTCTAACAAGAGTTCAAGGGCTGCCCTTTTCTCCAAAGCACTAATGGCTGCAGGTGAAGGTTTTTGACATCTGTGGCTGTCAGCACATAACTTCTGTGTATTAGGTTGTATGCCTGATGATAAAGGATTCTCTCAGCGCTAATATGCAGCCTCAGGGGGTATACCTGGCTGTGAAGTGGACAGTACATGTGCCTGTCTCCTTTCAGCCAGCTCAGGAGGCTTGTTTGCTATTTATGTAGTGCTTTGAGGTTTCCTAGGGGAATGGAGCAGCAGCACTCAGAGTGCTTTACTTCTGGAATGTGCCCACAGCATTCCCCAGATACCAATTTTTTGTATGCTCTAAGTATTTTCAGGCTACTATAATTGTAGGAGGATGAGCTCAATGATATGAGTCTGCCCCACAAGTCTTACTTTTTCCAGGAGTGTGAGTGTTATGACATTCCCCCCCCCCCCCCCCAAATCCCATCCTGTGATCATTTCAACAAGACACTCAGGAAAAACCAGCTATCACCTTCCCTGGAAAGTTTAGAGCTCCCTGGTTCATTACATACATCTCAACCCTGGCATAGTGTCAGAGAACCAACAGCTATTGAAGATAAGATCATGAATAGTTAATGTTCTCAGTTACCCAAGCATATTTAAAAATTAACACTGCAGCTTGGTGCTGATGAGATTAAAAAAACTGGGTCATCAAAGAGAGGAAAAAACAGAAAACAATTGCATCTACCCTCAGGCTTTGCTAATGACTGAGTTTTTGTGGAGGATCCTATCCATTCCTTGCTTTAATCCTTCGGTGGTTTGAACGTACTAGAATACTTCATTAAACCACCTTCTCCCCTGCCTGCCTGATTCCCTGCTGCTGGAGGCTCCTCTCCTCCCAGAGAACAGTCTGTGCCCCTTCAGAGACTGCTCCGACCTCCAGAGTGACAGAGCTAGTTAGTGCTGCAAGCGGGCGGTGTGGGGCTGGCGTCCATCTGCCCTGTGCATGTCCCTGTGTCCCCGTGGCAGGGGTGGAGGGGTACTTAGGTGACAAAAACCTAGGTGTTTGTATAACAGGCTCAGTGACAGCATCCCTGCCGCATGGTGCACTGTAACAGCATGGGCTGAAGAGTCAGTCTAATGCACGGGTCATTCCCGAGGGATTTAGCTCCTGGGGAAGTGGGCAGAGGGCTCGGGCTGGGCCTGTGAAGAGCTGCGGTAACGCACAAACTGTCACAGCTCTCAGCATGTGCTAACACTGAGATTGTCCCACCAGATCCAGACCTGCCTTGAACTGCCAGCTGGTGGAAGTTGACCAGTCCGCAGTAAAACTGCTGCCTGAGCTGTCGCAGCACCAGGATGCACTCAGCTTTCCTGGAGCTGCCACACATCATCTCGTCCCTCCTCCAGGAGCAGCGCTGTCAGTGCTGGCTGGGAGCAGGTAAGGGCTGCGCCATTGCTGGGATCCCTGCAAGCTACACTCCTGGTTAGAAAGGCGTTCGCCTGTCCTTATGGGGCAATGGCTTTGCTTTCCATCAAATCCAGCCCTGCTTTCCAAGTCCTTCAGGGTATGAGCGTACTAAAGGAAATAATTGGGATGGAAGGAGAAGCAGATTGGTTTGTGTGAGAGTCCCAGACCCATCCAGGCTTTGGCAAGGCAGACTGCGGTGCCAGCGCAGCCACGGCTGTTGCCTTCTTCAGGAGCCCATCCAGGGATTTGGGCTGCTGTTTCCACATGTAGAAGGCTGGAAGAGACACAGGATCTTTTTTCTAAATGAAACTAATCATTTGTAGGCAGACAAAAATATAGGGAACAAATTAAATCTAAATCCTAATTTTTGTGGCTCTTGCCCTGAAGTAACTAACTGGGAGAGAACAGCAATGTGGAACTAGATTACCTCACTCTGGAAAGCACGCAGCTGTTTGGAACCAGATGTCAGTCCCATGGGAGTGCTCTGGTCCTGACTGCCTAGATCGTGTGCATGTGTGTCTGGTGGGGCATGTGCTAGATAGCAGGAAGTGTGCATACACATCAAGCTAGCCAGTGGAAGCAGTTCTTAGTGTTAATTCAGTTTATTGTCCCTCATGACTTCTCGCCTGCGGATCCCAAGGTGAGCAGAATGAACTTATTAGCTGCTGTTATGTGTGTGCATGCATGTGTACTTGATCTGTGATTTCCAAAGCACTTTAGGAGGATGAGTGAGCTCATAACCTCCAGGTTACAGATGCAGAGGGAGAAAAGAAATAGCTTGCCCAGAAGCCCAGCAAATGCATGACAAAATCAGGCCTAGAGCCTGGGAGTGAACACAGTGTTCTGCCTGCTAGACTGTAACTGCTGCTTGTTTTTTCTTCACATGTCCGAAACTCAGCTATTCTGGGTCTGCTCGTTCTCAGTTTCATTGAGCAGGTCAGGACAGGAAATGGGATTAAACGCAGTACTGCAGAGAATGGAGCAACCTCAGAGCATGTCTTTTAATTAAGGGCCTTTTCTTCCTGCATCTGGGATGCAGGCCCAGATTGGGATTCCTATCTGCAGGGAAATGAGACACTATTAAGGCTCCAGTTTATCTTGTTTTCTCCCAGTGAGATGCTATTGATTTGCTCTGTGAAGGGACATAACGCTGATTAAACTGTTTATTGACAGGCCCAGGAGGCTGATGTGCTCAGCCATGTGCTCTCCAGAGCCATGCTCTCTCTGCACCCTCAGAACTGTCACAGCCTCAGGGTCTGAGACTCTTCCTCCTGCTCTGCTTCTCCTTTCTGCTGACAAAGCTTTATTGGGGTTTATCCTGCAAGCAATGGCTGCTTCATCCTGCAGGCAGAGGAAGCAGACTGCAGCTTTCCCCCTCAGACACCGCAGAGCCCCTATGGCCCAGCCATGTACCCCCAGCAGAGCAGGGTGCAAGAGCCTGTCCACCCGCACAGGACCGACCCTCGTCCCAGAGCACGATCCTGCACTGCGCAGGGGCAGTGCGTGCCTGGGGCAGAGCCAGCAGACCTGTTCCCCAGCATGCTCCCCACTCAGTGCATGTGAGCCACGCTGCAGCCACTGGGCTGAAACTCTTTCCAGAGCTTCCTCCCACCCACACACATCTGCCCAGCACCTGGCCTTGCTGCTCAGCCTGGGTGCTCGGAAAGTTGCCCTCCTGCAGCAAATGCAAATCCAGATGGCTGAATTACAGGAGATGCGGTACAGCAGCCAACAGGTTTTGCTGTGGAAATTCAGGCCAGCAGCAGAGGGAATTGCTTAGCTGGGTGGGATGGTTTCGTGGGGCACAGCATTAGTCTGATCTGTGTAGCTGTGGGTGCTCCTGGTAGGGGGACAGTAACCTGAGCTTGTTGCATTTGACCTGCTCCGGCCCGCATAGCTATGCAAGGCTGTGACACGGCTCTACTGAGCGAGGTTCAGCAGAACCCACCTGGCTCTTCCCAGCACAGCGAGGTCCTAAAGCAGCAGCCGCTGCTGTCCTGTGCAGGGCAGCGAGTGAGGCAGGCAGCACAGTCCCCGTGTGTACTGCAGCCCCAGCGCATCCATCCAAGGGGCTTTTCTGGGTGCCAAGTGCTTTTATGGAGCCGGGTGGAGGGACCGCTGCCTGTTCCTGGGCGCTGTAGCTGTCCCTGGGCAAGGCTGCAGGCGCCTGTGATCTGTGCAGGCTCCATGGGAATGTCTTTGCCAGGGATGGCTGGATACCAGGGGTCAGAGCACAGAGAGCAGATGCTTTCCAACAGGAGGTGAATTCCCAAATCACTCCAAAGCATCCAAGCAGCACCTGGGAGATGCTCAGACTTACAGGGGCAGGTAGCTGTTGCCATGGGAGCAACCTCTAGCAGGGCTGTCCTTCCTAGGCGGCAACACTGACGCGTCCTCCCTCCACGCGAACAGGCAGAAGCAGGTGGGGGGGTGTCCTTAGGGTGATGAGCAGCACCTGTGCCTTGGGGAGCCTGTCTGAGCCTGCAGGCGGCCTGGGGCAGGTGCGTGCTGTGCTCAGCTACCAGGCTGGGCAGCCCCAGCCACCGAGGAGAGCTGGGCTGGTTCGGCTGTTATTTGCATTTGGGTTTGGGCAGAAAGCGATGCCGTTGTCTGTCACGTGCTGTGTGTGTTGGGAACTGACCTCAGTGCCTTGCTCCTCCAGACTTGTGCTACGCTTGCTGTGCAGCTGTGGCTAACCAAGACGAGCCTGCCGACGAGGTGTTGGGAACAGCCAGCACAAGGACGGTGAGTTCACTCTTGCCTCTGTAATTCCCCAGCCTCAGGGACTGCCGCATTGTGTCCCTGTGCTAACATGTCTGTTATTGCTTGGTATTTAGCACAAGAAAGATTGCTGAAAATGAGGTAGCTTCTAAAGGCTTAAAGTGCTGGTGGACCTTGGGGGCTTTTGTGCCTTTAAGTTTTTTCTCTGTTGCGTGGTGTCTTTCTGAGCCTGGTGCTCAGAGATCCTAGACGGTTCCTGGGTTGTGAGTTATACCATGTGCCGTACTTGCAACCACATGGCATGTCTCTGGGTAGGTTTGTGAGTCTGTTCACTGCTGCAAGTTTTCCGCCCTGCTCCTGTAATTTTCTATAGGAAAAAATACAGTCAGGACCCTGCAGTCTTTGCTTGCTAGTCCTTCATGCCCTGCTTCTGTTGCGTGTGTCGCTTGTTTGCAAGGGCAGCATCGTGGAGGGGGTGTTGTGTCAGTGGGTTACCTGCTGCGTTGCCAGCTGTGGCGCAACCCTCTCTGAGTTTGTCTGGGCGCTTGAAACAAAACTGACCAGCCA
The DNA here is from genome assembly GCF_036417845.1 of Apteryx mantelli. NCBI lineage: Eukaryota > Metazoa > Chordata > Aves > Apterygiformes > Apterygidae > Apteryx > Apteryx mantelli. Next base: position 11,294,435 of record NC_090002.1, read on the forward strand.
GTTAAATTGTTAGACAGGTTCTAGCCCACAACATGGAGCTGCCTAAAATCTCCTTCTGCTAAATTCCCAAATAAGCTCCCTTCTGGAACAAGCTTGCCATTTGGCACGTGCCTGTTCCTAAGCAAGTGCCACCTCATTTTGACCTTCCCTGGGCCTTCTCCGCTGCCACAGCTGTCACCGAGACTGCATCTGTGAGCAAGACCCAGCTGGGGCTGCATCCAGGCAGCGCGGGCTCCGTCTGCACACGGCCGCAGAGCCGGCAGGGCAGCCGGCCCCGCTCAGCCCATGGAGCATGCGCCCAGGAGCATGCCCTGCCACAGCACCGTGGCACGGGCCTCATGCCCCACTGGGGACCCGCCCCGTGGCTGCACTAACACAAGCTCTGGCAGGAATTTGGCCTCGATCACAACCCTTTTTGCTCCATGGGTCTGCCCTGGCCGCCCTTGCCCGTGACTCAGATCATTCCCGTAAATGCACGTTACCTCAGCTCCCTTGCTGCCTCCAGCAGCCGCTTGTGGGTGCGTGTCTGGCAGCCGGGCGATGCTGGGCATTCGCACAGATGCTGGCCGGTGCTGCAGAGCCCTGCTTGCTCCCCGCACTGCAGGAAGGTCAGGCACATGGTGGGCACCAGCAGCTGCAAAGCAAAGCTGGATTAAGACAAGAGTTCAAACCTTGTCCCTGGAGATGCAATGCGTCGTCAGTGCTAGCTCATTTCTGAAGGGCACATCCAATTCCAGCTCATCTCTCTTGGCAAAGGCAGATTTTTCTCTAAAAGAGATCCTCTTACACATAAGTTGTGTGTAATACAGGGGATAACTGCTCTGCTCATCACTTTGAAGGTTCAATTTCACATTAGGTTTAATGTCTGTTCTGGAGACTTATATATGTAATTCAGCCCAGCATTTAGAAAAATCCCCCACATCCTTGCTCAGATTTATTGTTGATACCATTTTGCCTGACACTGAATGGTGCAGGCGCATCTATTGAGCGGTGGACTGTGATTTGTGACTCGTCAAAGGGGACTGCAGGATGCAGAAATACATGTGCCCTATTCAATTAATAGCTAATAGCCCACTGAGAGTGTCCCTGGCAGCATGCTTGGCTTAGGGAAGGACTTGCTGAACAGAGTCAGGAGCTGTTCTGCAGAGCAGGACAGATCCTTTCTGAAAAATTTTTAATTAACTTAAAACAAATGCACAGGAAAGGACCAGCCATTAGCTGCCTTTGCTTCCTGAAACTCATCCCTGCTAATTAAGCAGTGTGTCAGCAAAAGTGACCTACAGATAACACAGCACCCAATTTGCATTTAAATTAAAAAACATATTTTTAAAATAAAGGTTTCATTAAGCCCCTTTTGTTTGTCTTCCCAGACATACACATTATCAAACCTTTCCTTGCTTTTTATTGACTGACTTTTGGACTGCCATCAGCTTTATTGGTTCAGGTAGTGGGGTTAGTCACCAGCCATCTCTGCCCTTGCCTGCCCTCAGACTGCTCAGGCATGAGCCAGACCCAGCGCAGAAACCACCAGCCATGAGCCCCGCAAGAGACAAGGCTCGCGGGCCAGACGTCTCTCGGGGATTGCACCCACCGCGGTGCACAGCCAGGGGCCGAAAATGCCCTTACGAGGAGCCTGGTCGCCAGGCAAAGCTGCCAGGCTGCAGCCGGGGCCCCAGGGCAGAGAAGCCCATCACCGCTCTCCGCTCGCGAGCCGAGACTGGCGTGCTTTCAAGGGCACAACAGCATTGCGGTAGGCGGCACAGCTGACGGCTGGAGCCCAGACTCTTCGGAGCAAGGGGTGGAGTAAGTTTTCCTCAGAGCTTCTGCTGCTCAGCAATTTAATGAACTCTCTGGTAGTTAAAACCGTAGCTTCCTAATCAATGCTGTTTATCCTCAGGACAGTGTTTGATGCATGAAGTGCTCTTGAGGCTTATGATGTCCTTGTAAATGGAACTTTTTCTACCTGTTTTTTCTTCCCTCTGTTATCATTAAATACAGGAAGGAATAGTCGGCTCTAGCAGTTCAGGATTGCCTCTTGGTGCTCAGGCTGTGTGTCCTGTGGCTATGCCAGTGCTTTTGCAGAGAGATTTTCCTGAGCGACTCTATTTAGCTGAGCTCATTCACGCAGCATCCACCTTGCACAGAGCAAGGCAACCTTGCATGTCTGAGCAACTAAAAGCAATCGCCGGTGTCTGTGGCATCCCTGGCTGGCAGCTCTTAGCACCATAAAGTGAGTGGGGGAAGGAGTGTTCTCCGGTAAAATGACCAGCAATGAATCGCTGCTGTCACCGCGAAGGGAACAGGCTTAGCGGAGGAGAGAGGGCATTGCAGAAGAGATGGTGGAGAGAGGAAGGGAGCGAGGGGCAGCGCTGCTCCAGTCCAGGGTGCGTAGGCACTGAAGGAGCCGGTCTCCCCTGCGCGCCCAGCCTGTGTCGGGGTCAGCCGATTCCCCGGGAGAGCCGGTCGGGAACACAGTGCAAATGAGCACCACTGTGGCACACTGCTGCTCCCGAAACACAACACTGGCCCGGCAAGTCCGGCTGCCCGAAGGTCCCCTGGCGTACCGCTGAAATATTCACGAGCAGGTTATGTAGCCAGTGTCACGGCCCCGCGGCAGCTTACGTTAAACGTGGCGCCGCGCAGTCAGAGGAAGCGGCGGCAGCCAGCGCGTGACAGCAGCGGATGCGTCCGTCCTACGGACCGGCATCTTCTCCACAGGGACACTGGCTCCTGAGGTGATACTATTTTTTCATGATTGTTTTTTCCATGTACCATCCTGCAGGCATCAGCACAGCAGGGCTGGGGAAAGGGGCGCCTCAGACAAGAAAGCGTGACATGGTGTTATTCCTGCTTAGCTTCCTGACACCTTTCCTGGTGAGGAGGTGTTTAGATATATAATATGTATCAGGGGTTTCATGCAGAACCTCCCAGTGTCTTGCTACCCAGCAGTCTCCATCTGCAATGCTGGTTTCTCCTGAAGTCCTTAGCAAGGCTCAAGCACTTGCTGCCTGATGGAGAGGGGGCCTTGCAAGGGGATCTGCTGAGCTACAATGATGGAAGCATTTGTAACACAGAAGCCTCTTACCAGGATTTCTGCATTTAAAGGAGGCTAATAGTATGCAAAAATGCTCCAGCAGTGCTGCTTTTCATAGGCAGGGCACTTCTCCAAGGGCTCAGAATCCTATTCCTCTGTGTTTTTTGTATTAATGTGGCTCATAAAATGCAGCCAATATTTAGAAAAGGGGATCTAGTCTTTACGGGGACCTCTCAGTTTCTCACCCTCATTTTTTAATTATAAGTGTAGAGGCACAATAGAATCTTAATGAGATCTTGTCCGGCCAGAGCCTCCTAGGGCTTTGTGTGGTTGACGCCTGCTAATCTGCATTCCCATGAAAAGCAGTAATGCCCTTTTTTTTTTTTTTTCCCTTTCCTTCCTCTCTCTGATGAGCTGGGTGCCTTGACTGCACCCGATACATTTCTCCAGAGCAGTCGCATCAATGTAATTTGAACTTCTGTGAGCAAAATTGAATTAGTGAGCACGAGCTCAAATTAAGTATGGGGGAAATGCAAACATCCGTAAATCCAGTGACCTCGTTAAAAGGAAAGATTGCCCTGCCAGCCTAAGTTGGGCAGGTCTAATTGGTTTGAGCCAAGCAGCGCTGAGCTTTGGCATTATTAGCAGCGATGGCATCTGCTCCGGCCAAGGGCCGGGTGGAGAGGTCGCTCTCAAAGCTCTGCCGCCCAGTTGTGAGTAATTATCCGCGGCATTAGTGGAGGCTGGCTGCCCTTGCTGCGCCCGGGCAGGCTGCCGCGGGCTGGGCGCCGCGGGCTGGGCACCGCGGGCAGGGTTTCAGCCAGTCCCGGGAAATGGGACCCCCAGGGTCCCTCCTGCTCTGGCAGGTGGCGATACCTGGCCGCCGCGCTATAATCCTGCCCTCACTTTTGTCCGCCCTTCGCTCCTCCGCTGAAGCCTGACAGCTTTGATTTCTTTCCCTCGGTTAGAGAACATGAGGTTTTTGACAGCTGCCTTTGCCATTATTCTTCTGTTAATGCTGTTGTTGTTTTGTGTTACTGTCAAATCACATCTTATTAAAGCTCCTTCCCATCCCGTCAGCAGCAGATGAAGAGCAAATAGCTACGTAATCTCCCAGCTCTGTCTGGGGAAATTGCCTTTTATTATTGATAAGGAAGCACCGCTGTGGGAGGATGCGACTCCACCACGTGTCCAGGCCGGAGCAGGAGGGCAGCAGCCCTCGGGCTCCCCTCTGGGGCCATGGGAGCTGACAGGGTGATCCCTGTGGAGTCCCGCTCTCCGGAGGCGCCTCTCCTGTGGGAGTTGCCTGCTGCGGGAATGGGCTGTTTCAGAGGCGATGCGTGACCTGGGGCATGCTGGGTCCTGGCTGCTCCGCTGGCTCCGATCCCATGTTTCCACGCGTCCGAGGGCAGCGGTGTATTTGCTGCCAGCATCCATGCTTGCTTGCTGCTACAGGATCTGTCGCTCCCATAGCAAATATGTAAAGCAGCACCTATAAGCGTGTGTCAATTTTGGCTCAAACAGGAGCCATGGGCAAACCGGACAGGAGGGTGGGAAGATCTGCTGTTCCGACTCATTTCACCAGAGGGGTTTTACTCATGGAAGTGGCCATGTGTCTGCTCCATGTAACCCCCTTTGGTCCCAACATGAAGTCTGGGGAGAGGAAATCTAGGTCATCTGAAAAATGCTCTTCTCCAAACATTAAATATTTAGCTGTGTTTACAGCATGTTCCAGCTCCAGGCTGCATAGGCAGGCTAGAAGTGCCGGGAAAAAGTGTGCACACATATGCACGCACTTGTATGTGTGCATGTCCGTGCATTAACGCCGAGGTAGTACAGGGAGAGCGAAGGGCCCCTCAGTAATTTTTGAGGCAGGCAGGGGGATGCAGCCCGGGGGAAGGGACGGCATCGTGGGCAGGGCCAGCGACTGGGCAGTGTCTCCTCTCGTTGCACGCCAAGTGAGGACAGAGAGAGCGGAGGGAGGAAATTTCGTAAAGTCTTCCCATGCATCTCCTCTAACTGGCTTGGTTGCTTTATATTGCCCCAATGCAGACCACAAATCTCTGACGTTATTTCAGCCCCAGCAGCGGGAGAACTGGAGGCGGCAGAGGGGCCGGCATGCAGGGACGGTGGTGCTGGCGCGGGAAGGAGGGGAGCGCGCAAGGACAGTGGGACGGCGCCAGGAAGGGCCAGGCAGGGAGAGGACACTGGTCCTCCAAGTGGCGACGTCCCATTCACAGGGTGGATTTTGATCTGTCGATGAGCTCCGGTTACGTTTCGCTCTGTGAACAGTTGCACCTTTGCAAAGCGGCTGACGCTTCCCACGACTTGCTAAAAATTCCTTGGCACCCGAGTGGTTCCTCCAGCTTCGTTCTGCTGGAGGGAGCTGTTTCTACCAGCTGGTACAAAGAAAAGATGCTTCTCAGTTGCTGAAGTGCCAGCAGGCCAGAGGAGCTGGGCAAATCCAGCTCCGATCAGCAGATGTGGGTAACTTGGAGAGCCAGGGCATGGGGCAGGCTGTGTGCCATGGGCAGGAGATAATGCAGGGAGGCAGGCTTTGCAGGGAGCACCTGCATCTTCCCATGCGGGTTTCATACCCTCCCTTGTTGGACAATTGTGTGGCTAACGCTCATCCGTTCCCTTGCAGCGCAAGCAGTACAGTGGCGTTGCAAGCTGCTCTCCTGCTCTGCTGATGCTGCAGTGCAGGAAAGGCCTCCGCTTCTCTTGGGCTCACCATGCAAGTACCCGAAAGGGCTGGGATCTGACTGTAAGATCTGGGATCTTGGCTGGCATTGAACAGACTGTGGTGCTACGGAGGTCATTCCCTTGGTCTAGGCCTCCTTGCGCTCGACTTGTCTGCTTAAATTGCAGGTTTGGTGGGGCTGTGGCTGGGACTTCATCAGCTTGGTATGTTGCCCGGGGCCGTGGTATCGGCTCTGCCAGGCAGTGCTAGCGACACGGGGAGCCCGAACCTCGTGTCCAAATTTTGCACCCGCCTTTGCTCCCACGGCAGTGCCTGCAGGCCCTTTGCATCATGCTGCTTTCACAGTACCTGAGGGCTGTGCCATGGGTGGATGTGCAACTTGTTCCTGAGTTAGGAAAATCACTCTGAAACTGTAAACCTCATATCTGAGCCTTCCCATGTCTTTTACTAGGTGTCTTCATACAAACAAGTATTTAAATGTGCCCTAAAAATCCAACCTGTAAGACTGAGTGAGAGATGCTGTGAAGTCTGCAGATGTGTTCAATTTTATCCCCATTTTCACAGGACTCTTTTGTTAACGGTGAAATGGACGGTGCATTGCAAAGCCGTGCCCCTGCACCGATGACTTGCAGGCGTTTCCGCAGCACTTGCCATGAGCAGGGGAGCGTCCAACTGGGACGGTGCCGTGGGCTGACAGCAAGCCCCCTCCCCGGGTCTCTGGTTCCTCCCAGCGGTCCCGCTCCCAGGCCCTGCCAGGTGGGTTCAACTGCATCGAGGGTAGGTGACCAATGTGGGCAGGACAGTGTGCCCCGGCCCTGGCTGGGGCTCAGCCCCCAGCAGCGTTTGGTGTCGGATGGGGCAGGAATCTGCATATTCAGCACAGGCCCAGTGCAACACTCTGTGCTTCTTGCAAGGCATTGTAACAAGCAGAGCCTTTTTGGTGATAAATCTTGTTTTTAAATTAGGTGCATGACAGGCTGGTAAATAATGCATCTTGTAAATGAAAACGGCGTTCAAATCAGGGCTGGAGTGAGCAGCCTGCACTGCAGGTACAGCTAGTTCTGTGCAGCAGGGAGAGCAAGTGGCAGCGGCATCTGGAAGCAGATTGCCTCCTGAGCTGCTTTTCAAATTGCTTTTTAAAATTTTTAGTTCCCACAACATATTCCATGAGCTTCTCCCGTAAGCATAAATCAGGGAGTGGCTTTGATGGGAACATAACGATTTTATATGTATGAACTCAGAAAGCAGTAGAGAAAGCATGAGGCTCCGGAGGTTTTGGGGCTTGAAGGGAGCCAGGTCTCTCCCTCCTTTCCAGAAGCATTCCCAGCCGTGTCGGAGCCATCCTGGTATGCGCCTTGCTTCAGACCCCAGCTGGCTGCCTCTCCTAGCCCCTTACACTGAGATTCAAATACAGCAGATTGTTAATTACCATTAAAAGTCCCAGGAGCTGCACAGCACAACATGCTGCCTGCCTGCAGTGGAACAGATGGTGCTGCAGCTCCTGAAGCACTAGGATGCAGGTGGTTTTGCACTGAATAAAGCCCCTAGCCCTAAGTTTTCTCTTGGGGAAACTCAGCCCTAAACAGGACGTGCTAGGGAGATCTGTCTTGCATGCGGGAGATTTCGCATCTCTGCAGCCTTGGCAGAGCTGGGTGCAGCTGTGAATCTCGCCCTGCTTCATCTGAAGGGCAAGAGCATCGCCTCACCTTGGCTGCTCAGCCTAAAAATTCACATAAAGTGCATGTGCAAAGGGCCATCACAGGGGCTGTTTGCAGCACGTCTCTGTCACGTGTTGTGTCGGTCATACCAAGCTCTGAAGCTGTGCTATTTGGTTTCCAGAGCCCCAGCAGATGACCCTGCTCACTTTGTACGTACACACAGCCACAGAGCAAAGGATTTAAGTCAGAAAAATGGCTTAGACTCCAGTGCAGCTGGATTGCTGCCATCAGGACCAATTTTCTAATGTCTGCAAGAGAATAAGCTCAGGGCAAATCCTAGTTTGCTTTGTGAATCCTGCCACCACCACATGTACCTGGGGCCCTCTGCTCCTCGGTGGGATGACCCCACGGCAGTCGTGACCTTCAAGGGGCTGTACCTTAGCACACACCCCATTCACAGGGCTGGGGCATTGGGCTGGGACACGGTTGTTTGGCGGCAAATTTGTGCAAAGCTTTGGAGGAACTTCATCTTTCCAGGAAAATGGGTAATGTAGGGTTTCTGCCCATCTGCAGAGCTGCTGTCCACCTTGGAGCAGGCTGCAATGAGGAGAGTTTGTGATGAATTATGTGCTGCTATCAGAAGCAATTACTGGTCAGCAAAGTGCTGTGAGCTAGTGCTGAGAAGCCAGCTGGATAGACACGAAAATAGTATGTTAGACTCCTTGGATACTGCTAAATGGGTAGAGAAGAGTGAAGAGCTAATTAAAAATCTGGCAGGTTTCCAGGAATAAACAAAATGGGATAGTCAGGGTACTTGTGTATTATTGTTAGAAGACGAGTTTTTCACTTTGGGGTTTGAGATGAAGCACTTGCAGCAGCTCAACATTCTCCAGGCCTGGCTCCCTGACTCGGTGAGCAATACCTCTTCGTGCCAGGTGCCCTTCTCCCACGGGCCGGCCGGCGGATGCACACATTTTTTTCCATTCAGCCTCCTGCCTCTGTGCTCCTCCTGGAGATCAGAGCTGCGACCTTCGCACTGTGGCTGACAGAGGCCGCTGCATCTCATTCGCTCCATTTTGGGAGATTGGGATCAGCCACTACAGATATGTCTGTCTTAAACTTAAAAATAGAAGCCAATTCCACAAATATCCTGCAGTCCTGTGTGTGCTCCCTGGCTGGGAAGGCGACATGTAAGCTGTTTGCTGGTGTTTGCCTTTGTGCTAAATTGCAAAACGGCCCCTGCTAGCTCCTGCCGTGCTGCGCCTGGGTCTGTGCGAGGGCAGTGCTCAGGGGCAGGGGAGGGCTGGAGGGGCAGCGTTCAGTAACCCTGAGCACCGCAGTGAGCACTGCAAACTTACGCTCCGGGACGCGCATCGCATAGAAAGGGTTGGTCACTACTGCTCCTCTCTTGGTTTTCCTGCTGCAGCCTGAGCGGGGCTTTCATGGCAGGTTGTTTCATCAGTGCTGCGGATGCAGGACAGTTTGTGCGATGAGGGGAAGGACATGGAAGTTGCTACAGGGAGAGCTGGCTTTGAATCGCTGAAGCGGTGACAAGGTTCATGCTCATGCCTGGAACAGCATGCTTCTTCCCCAGCCATATCTGCGCATGCCAGAGTAGGATCCTGCGGACACAAGTCGGTTTGAGCTGACCTTGCAGTGTGAGGCTTTCCGGGTTGCAGCGATGGTGTGAGTAACGTCGCTGCGCTGCATGCATGCGTGCCGGTGCTCTGCTGGACAGGGCTGTTGATTACACCGGGCGCTGCTGTAACTGCAGCAGCACAGCCTGTCCCGCGTGCGTTCGCTGGCTCAGCTGCAACTCCCTGCAGCTGCCGTGGACAAAGCTGAGGGACTGTGGCCTCTCTGTGCCGCTATTTCAAGTATTTTTCATCCAGATGCTTTACAGAGCAGCCATATATGAAGAAGGGGCAGCATGTAGCCAAGCCACTTGTGCCTAGCAGCAATATGTGCTCCCAGTGCCTTGGCCAGAGAGCAGTGTGCCCGGGCAGCCTATGCCCAAAGGTTGGTATCAAAAAACCTTCCCCCTTGCAGATTCCCAGGCAGCTGCTGGTGTCCTGCAGTTTTGCCCAAGTTTGACAATCAGCCCCTTGCCCAAGGATACAGAGGCAGATTTTTTAGCAATGCCAGCGACTGCCTTGTGCTGGTGGATCTGGCCCATCCGTGGGAGAGGCCGGGCAGCCGACATGCGGGACAGGGCTACTTGGCCATGGACGGAGGAGGAGGACAAGCAGTGCCGAATCTCGGCAGCGCCCATCCCGCTGCCACTGCTGGTTCAGTTTAAAGTCCGAAGCCAATTTCCCACAAAGGTAATTTTCTGCTTCTCTGACTCAATTCCATTCATCTTTTAGAGGGTAATTAGTATCACTTCAGTGTTCTTTTATGCCTAACTAATTGCACCTTGCTTCAGGAGTGAAAGTTAATGCCTCTCCATTTAGGTTAGCGCAGCAATATCTAATTAGGGACTAGGTCAGGCAGAAATGTGTACCAGGAGTACCGCTGTCTTCCTTGCTGGCTTAGGACTTTCTGTTTGCACCAGTGGAAACCTTTTCCATTTTATGTTTGAGCTGCTTCTGGATGCTTCAGCTGCGTAGTAATGAGTCTGCAGCACTAATGCTGGCTGTACAGTGCCGCATGCAGCAGGCTCTGCGTCTCCGAGAGGGGCTAGAAGAGAGAGGATTACACTTCAACTTTCGTGGAGGCTGAAAGGTCTTGGCAGGCTGAGTCTGCCTGCGCTCAAGTGCCTCTAGGCAGCAGCAAGAGATGGGTTTCAAGGACACATGGTAGCTGCACAGTTTTTAGAGCAAAACAAAAATAGTGTACTAAATGTACCACCTGCATTTCCATCCATGCAGGACACTCACCAGGGTTGTTGGCCTGCCGTGCCTCAGGAAGGGCTGAATCCCGACTTCAGGACTGTTTTATTCCCGTGGGAGAAGCACAAGTGGCCGAACGCCGGCTGCCGGGCGGTGCTGGTCCTCTTGTAGGACATGCCACCACTGCACAAGGATGCGTGCTTGTCGGCTGTGCCACAGCAAGAGATTTACGTAATGTATGTTCTTTCCTTTTAAAAAGTCAATAGTGTCTCTGTCCGTGCTGACATAATTCCCAGCACGTCAGGACGCCCTGCGCGAGCCGGGAGGCTGCAGTCAGAGAGACCTGGGCGAGCAGCCGCACGCTCCCCTCGGCGCTGGGTGTGCACGCCGCGCGGACGGCAGCGTGGGCGAAGGCCCCCCGAGCCCTGCTGCCCGGAGGGGTTCCCCTCCAACGCGAGGAGCGGCCCGGGCTGTGCACGGGGCACCCGGGCGGTAGCTGGTCGTGTCCGTCGCACCTCAGTGCTCCTCTCCCTGCAGCGGCCGGGAAGGCTTGTGCTCACAAGCACTGTGCACACCCACCCCGTTAAGAGAAACGCGCCGCGCGCCTCTCGAGCAAACATCCCGAGCGTGGATTCTCTTTCTGTAATAATTACTCGTCTGACTAAATGGCTCTTGGAGGCAGCAGTCTGTCAGCAGACCTCACGTGAGTGAGGTAGATTCATCTCCCGGCTGCTGTCGCCTCTCCTCCGTCCTCTCCCAGGAGGTCATGGGCCCCTGGGTACTCCCTGGAAATGGTGCTGACTCCTCTGGGGTGAAACACGTGATTTTAGTTGGGGCAGGAGCACTTGGCAAGGCGGCAGTGCTTGCTGAAAACCTGTCGGTGCTGTGGTGTTTTCTGTCCGTTCGGCGAGGGCTGCAGGACAGCGGCGGCTGCAGAGCCGGCCCTGGATGCGGGGCAGCTTGTATGCAGAGCACGTCCAGTAATCAGGTTTATCGACGCTTCTGGACCTCTGCTTTTAATAGCTGATTGGCACTGACTGTGGTATCCAATAACCTTTCAAATTGCGCAGGAAGGTGCATTAACTGCAGAGTGAGCAAAGGGAGCAGTGGTTATGAGCTGTTTCAGTAGCTCCGGGGAGTAACGAAGGAAGCTCGGAGGAAAAACTCCCTGTCTGAAATGCACCTTGTCTCCAGCAAGCAAAGCCCCTGCGAATGGATGATTTTCCCTAGTGGCTGTGACCTAAAATAGCCAGGGCCTCTGAATCGCTTGAAGCAGTCCCCCAGCAGGATCGCTTGGTCTGCGGGCGCTGAGCCCTCGCGGCCCTGGGCAAGCTGCATCGGCCAGGCCGCAGGAGCTCTGCGAGCTGGGTGCCGACCCGAGCCGAGCCACTGCGGCGCAGCACCTGGGGCACGCGGACGCACCACGCGGGCAGTGCCGGCCCTGCGGGGATGCTCCTTGCAGAGCGCTGCAGCACTGAGAGCGCAGCACAGGCAGAAGCAGTGCCGTAGCCCTCGGGGGACCAGTGCGTCCCCGGGGTGCCTTTCCTGAGCACTGCCCAGCGCCGTGCATGTGTGCTCAGCCATCAGTCGGCGGCGTTGTTTTTCAGCCTGCAGATGGTGCCTTACAAATGCCAAACATGATGCATGTTTGGAGGCCTCATTTAAACAGCTGTTGATCAGGCATCAGTGACTTTGATAGTGTCAAGGACTATAGAAAGTAAATACTTCTAGTATAAATCTTGTCTCCTTTAAAGTAGGTTATATTTTCAAAGCGCTTTAGTTCTTAGGAATTTAATATTGCGATGTCAATTGTAAGACAAGTAATTGGATGGGGAGAAGGTTGTTACTGGAACCTGAGATTAAAGGCAGGATTTGAAATGGTGTGTTGTGTGCGGGTGGGTTTTTTTGTTGTTCAGTGCAGATAGGACTCTGGAGGTTTCACGGGCAGCAATTCTGTTTGAAGTCGCTTCGGCTGCTCCACAAGGTCGTGTGCATGTGTGGGGTGTCCTGCAGCAGCTTGAACGCGAGATTACACAGAACCAAAGGTAGCAAGAGAATGCCTCCCCCCCCCCAAAAGCAGCCACACATCATGCAAAACGCTTGCATGATGCTTTTCAAACGCTGCCTCCCCAGCAGCCCCCCAAGGGCTGCTGCCCTCTTTGGGCTGCAGCGGGTCAGTTTTGGTGGTGAGGGCTTGGTGGAGTCTGGGGGCACCAGAGAAGCCCCCGGTCCATGCTTGATCCTTGCCATGAGTGGGTTGCTTTAATCCCATAGAGCAGTTTACACTGTTGTTTATTAAAAGCGCTTTGCGCCCACGCCGGGAGACCTGACCTGCTCCGAGGGAAACCTCTTCCCCCCTCGCCTCCCGCCCCCGTTCCTGCCCAGCGATGGGGTTTCCAGCATCCCACCAACGATGTTTTCTGCGTCTGCCCCTTTTCAGCTCATAAGCTGCGCTCGTGTAAGCTGGCATTAGATTTTTGAGCTGAGTAGGAACAGGCTGAAATCCAGCTTTCCCTGCCAGCTGCCTGCCAGGCTGATCCGTCGCGAGCCAGAGGACCTTTCTCCTCCCAGGCGGCAAGATCGCTGCGGGGCTGGAGCGCCAGGCGCTCCGAGGGGCACAGCTGGGCTGGAAGCACCTCGTCTGCCCAGCTGGGGGACTTGCGTGATGAAGAGCTTCACCATTTTGCTCTCTCCCCAAGCGCATGTTTGTGTATGGACATCTGCTCCGTAGGCTTACGCACGTGAGCGCTCGCAGTGAGCTCTCTGGGACTATTTATTCAGGCATATTTAAGCAGTGTCTAAAAGCTAACAACTCTTGCAGGTAATTACCAGGTGCTGGGTTTAAAGGCACCACGTGCGTCTCAGCGACGTTGCTTTGGCAAGAGCAGCGTTTTCCTCTGGCCATCTGGATGTGCCTCTTGCTCGCCGGGCTGGGACCACATCCCAGAGACACGCCAGCTGTGCTGACGAGGGAAAGCACTTCTTTCTCCTCAAACCGTGGAGTAAGCAAACTACGACAAGCACCCCGTGGTCTTCTAATGCCCCTTTGCCTATTCTAGCTGCCAGCTAAGGACAAAATTTGCTTGGTTTAATGACAAAAGTTTTATATTTCTAGTCCTAACCTTTCTATAACAGCAGCAACTGCCAGAGAGGTGAGCTGGTCGGCCATGCCTAATGCAGAATGATAGCAGATCGTCTTTTCCATCTTAATTTGCCCACGACCTAGAGCATTAGCGAAGAGGATCTGTTATCCTGCCAGCGCACTAATGACGCCGGCAAGAGCGCAGCTCCCAAGGGAAGCAGTGGTATTTACTAACCTTTCCTTGGTTCGCTTTACATAATAGCACATTCCTCCAAACGTCCTCAGCATGACTGGCTACTCTTCTTTTTTGTTCATTCTGTGTATTTTACTCTTTAAATTTCAAGAGTATCACACAGTAAGAAAAGGTGGTGGATTCCTGTTGTCGCTTATCTTGCATCTCCCTTTGGAGTCTATTTTTAGATGCACTGTCAGTTTAGGAATTCAAAGCGAGACAGTTTTCTCTTTCAAGGTCTCTAAGGATTTACTGTATCCATATGTCTAGATAGAAAAGAAAAACAATCTGAACTCTGAGGGAAAATTGTAATACTCTCTGCCCTTCTGCTTTCACAATAAACTGATTTTCTTCAAAACACTTTGCAGAGCTGTGAGCAAAGGATAGAGCCCATTTTTGGGGAGCAAGCATGTGTCTGGGCTACGCAGGTTAATGCACAGCTGGAGAGCAAAGACTGTCATGCATGCAGAAACCTGAAAGGAAATAAGACTGAGTCCTGATCTATTTTTGTTTTATGCAGTGCAGAATCTGTTCCCACAGCACTACAGGTTGTAGCAGGAGACCAGTCGTTTCCCCTGCCCAGAGCGCGCTGCGATGCCCGGTTCGCAGCCAAGGGATTTTTCCCGGAGAACCAAAGGCTGCATTAGCTCCGCGGTCCTGCCCGGGCGTCTCCCACGCACGGTGCTGTGTTGATGCAAGCTAGAAGCTCCTTCTGCCGATACACGTCAAATATTCTTGTCTGTGCTGTGATTTTGCCGTTCTTGCAGCTGTTCCTGGGGCCGCTGGGGCTGCCTGGCTTTTTCCAAAGGCTGTTTCTCAGCCTGCGGCACAGGAAGCCAGTGCTTGCTGCCAGCAGTCACATGCAAAGCTCGGGTGTTTTCCTGCACTGCTGTTGAGGCATCTCGGTGTCCCGGGACACGGAGGACAGAGCGGACGCACAGCCGAGGGAGCTCGGACGCAGGAGGTGCTTGGACTGTCGCTGCTGGGACTTTCCTCATCGGCCGGGTACTATTCCCTAAGTGAGCTCAGTCCCATTGCTCCAAGGGCCATGCGGCATCCAGCAATAGCCCAAAGTGGGTGATTACTCTCTGTGCTCTCAGAGATAAGAAGAAGCCGGTGAGAGGCACACAGCTGCGACTTAGGCTGAAGCCATTTACGGGCCGAAGTTAAAAGAGTGTGAAGAAAGATAAGGAGCGAAAATGAGAATAAAATGAAGGTAGCAGAAGCGGCACAGACGAATAATCAAGGGAAATTCATTGCTTTGCCAGGCACAGGCAATGGGAGCCCCAAAAGCTGCGCCGCAATTGCTGGTCCTGAACCAGAGCAAATGGAAATTAATTCTCCGTCCCCACGTGTCTTTGCAGAAGGGAGCTGCTACATGTCCCCTGCGAAGGAGACGGAGGGACCCTGCGTGCGTCCGTCCTCCAGTCGGAAACGGCAGGGCCCAGGGACCAAAGTCAGGCAGGTAAGAGCTGGCGGCCGGGGGCATGTGGCTCCTGCAGCCACCCCAGAGCAGCTCCCTCCCGGGGACACGGCGTGGTGGCCCAGGAACCGGCGCCTTCCCTGCTCTCCCCCCTCCACAAGCAGCCATTCCTCTCTCTGCACGGCGATATCCCTCGGCTTTGCCCCTGTGGGGCAGATGCTGTGTGCAAGGGGGTGTTTGCACCTGTGGGGCAGATGCTGCAGCTGCGTGCAAGGGGGTGTTGAGGGTGTTTGGTCGAGTTTTTCCAAGCTGCGGCAGTGACTTCCTGCGACTGGCGTGTGCACGCGCATTCCTCAGCCAGGCACTGCTCTTCCCTCCATCAGCAGCAATCGATGCATTAATTACCCCAACAGCCCAGTCGAAGTGCTAGCAGGTGCAGCTATTGTCATTATAAGTTGCCATTTACGTATGTTTTTATTTCTACAGCTTCTTGCCATTAAAAGCCTGTAATTAAGATAATTAGAACAAAGACATTTGCCTTGTAATCAGCATACATTTCAATAAGATATTTTAATTTACATGCAAAAGTTGTTAACTTATTATTTAAATAATGTTATATATATTGACAGTATGCTAGCAGTGCCAGGGAAGCATTTATAGATCCCATTCATTTAGGATATTTATGGTATTCATTTCTGGTTTTTTAATCCCTTTCCACTTGATGATGACACATGAAACCTCCAGGAAATGGCAGAGTAGATCTCGAATACCCGATCCTGGGATAAGGCGGGACGTCCTGCTCCAAGGGACAGGCGCAGTGGTGGGGAGCAAGCCGTGCCGCGGCCAAGCGCGGCGTTTGGAGCGGCTGGAGGTGCTCTTGCAGGGGCTGTGGGAAGATTCGTTACGGAGCTGCAGCGCAGCCAGGGCACATGGAGACACCCTATAGCATCCCGGGGGGCCTCAAATCTCTCCAAAATGCTGGCGATAGAGATGCTGGCTTTGGAAATTGATTTCTCGCTTTCCCCGTGTCAGAGGCTATTCAAAACAGCTGCTGTCAGCACCTGAAAGCTAATTTGTGCCGGCGCTTTTGCGATGTGGAGACGGAGGTGGAAGGGGGCTGTCTGGCCATCCTGCCTTGCGCTGCTGCCGGAACCGGAGCTGGAGCCAGAGCGTTTCTGCCGCCCACAGCCCCTCCTGGGGCGCCAGCCGCCAGCACCCCTCTGCGGTCCCTGTCCGGCTCCAGGGACCTCCCTGGGATCGGCCCGACTCCGGCTCCACAGCTGTTCATCCTGGAGAGCATCTTTGGGAAGGGTTTTTGCGGGGACATTGTCCCTGCAAAGCTGTCACACGTGTTGTCACCTTAGCAGAGGGCACGCGGAGCTGTTTGCCCGGGAGGCGATTGCAGCCGGTTCCCGGCCGTGCGATGGGATGCAGCGCGATGGCTGGTCGCGGACGTCCTTGTGCCGCTGCCGGGGTCCGAGTGTCCGTTCCTATTCACCTGACAGTGAGTACGCCGACCCTTGAGGGCTCTTTGCAGCTAGCAGCCCTTTATTTCCCAAGTTTAAAAATAGTTGCAGGCATTATAAACATCCTTGCAGAGAACATGACTTAAAACTTGTTTTCATCCTGTCTGTGCAACTCGTGAGAATGAACGCTCTTATCTCTTTTTCTATGTGTGGTTTACTGTGCGGTGAAGGAGAGGAATAGGAACGGCATGGCACACCAGCTTCTTGCAAGGAAATGATCTATTTATTTACTTCTGCTTCTGCGATGGTCCAAGTTCTTTGGGGGCTTCGCGATGAAGAATTAGCTCAGCAGTCACCAGAGAGTAGCTTGGAGCTGGTTGCCTACCAGGCAAGTGTGCAAAAAATCTGCTTACAGAGGAAAGATCTTGGCTTTTTCTCAAAAGCCCTTTCCAAATCCAAGGTCTTTCTGACAGTCTCCACATTAATAAGCACTTGCACATTAGCAGTTGTGAAGTTTTTATCTGCTGCTCAAACGGCATGAATTATGCAGCAGGGAAGTACGTGAGTTAGCGGTGTGTAAATCGTTCAGAGCCGGCGGGGCTGGCTCGCGGCCGGTCCGCGGTGCAGTACGGTGGTGTGCCCGGAGCGCTCCTGCCGCAGTAAGTGCCAGCGGGTGGCTGCGAGGCGGTGCGTGGCCCCTCAGGTGCCCACTCCGCTCCTGCTCCCCTTCCCGGGGCCGGCGTCTGCGGCCCTGCCCTCCCCGGGAAGGGCACGGCAGCCCTACCTACCACCGGTGCTGCCGGCCCTGCCACCGTGCCTGGTGCGGCTGCTCCCAGGCGTCACCGCCGCCAAAGGTGAACGAAATCCAGTGTCGCGCGACCTTGCTGTAATAAGGCATTTTCTGCATTGCTTCGGCTGCTCCTATTTCATCAGTGCACATGAAAGCTCTCGGTGGTTGCTCTAAGCCCGAGAGGAAGTTGCGTGCTGGAGAACTTGCCGGGGCACTGCACGGCGGTGTGTCCCTGCAGGCGCTCACCCGCGTGCCTGAGCTACCAGCAGCACTGCACTGCGAACCTTATTTTTCTCAAGGCAGTTACTATTTAAGCTTTGTTTAAAGCTCTCCGCAGTAACCCGAATATTGCAGTGTAAAGGCTCATTATTTATTATTTGGAAGACAGTCCATTAAAAGTCCATTTGCAAATAAGATGTAGGAAGATCAGTTGCAGTGCAAAAGCCTTCTTGCTTAACAGATGGGACAGAGGCGTGGGGAGAGAGGACTTCTGCGCCCAGGCAGCGCGGGGACGGGGGCCTGGAGTGCTCTCACTGAGGTTCAGTGGCGTACAGCACTCTGCACCGCATCTGCCAAGCCCTGTTCACTGCTCACACCCACACCCTCCTCCTGCTTTATGCACCCAGTCAGTCCTGAAATATGTGGTTTTCTCTTCTTTTTTCACATACAGTCCCTAACCAACAGCCTGGCTACCACTGTGTAAGAGATTTTTTACGTGCATGCTGGATTTTTTTTCAGGGTCTGCGAAGGCCTGGGAATGGCTGAAATATTAATTGACTCATCGAATCTTCTGCTGCTATTATTAAAATGAATCTTCCTGAGAAATAATTCAGCAGTGGAAGAAAGGGTGAGAAAACAGTGCTTCTGTATAGCAGCCCTTGCTGCTGTCTCTTGGTTTGTGAGCTGAAGGAGAGAGTTATAAATGAGCAACAGGCAAACAGCTTTACATAGTTTTATTTTCCTCTAGTGTTACTATGATCTATGAGCCATTACGGACAGATTGTTCCAAAGCAGCTATAATAAATCGTAAACGATGGCACTTGGTCACAAGGCAGCAGCAGAGCAGAAGCTGCGACACCGGACGCCGGTGCGGTGCCCCCAAGCAGCCGGCACAGAGCGGTGCTTGTTCGGGGTGCAGGGGGACCCTCCCAGCTCCCGCGCCTGGGCATCCTTGTCCGTCCCGCAGCCGGACGCGTGTGCAGGCAGGGCCTGCAGTCGCAGCCCCTGCGCGGCAGCAAGCACGTGCCCCGGCTGGCCGAGGGGGGACCATCCCCGGTCACTGCCCAAATCCGCCGGGAGATGCTGCTTCCTGCTTGCTTCCCGCCCGGTCCTTCAGCAGCCCTGCTGAAGGACCGAGCAGCAGCGCCCGGCCGTCGGCACTTCCTCGGTAAGGGCGAGATCGGCGGCGGCAGGGCATTCGGGGCAGGACGGCTCCTTTGCACGGCCTCCACGGGACCCGCGTTTGCGCCCGCGTGCTCGCAGGGCCCTGCAGCGCCTGTGCAGCCCAGGCTGGGCGTCAGCTTCACAGAGCAGCAGGGGTCGACACCGGCCGCTCACCTCTCCTCACTCAGCGGCATTTCGCCCACAAACCGCCCCGCTGCTCCCTGGGCTGCTGCTACTCTGCGTCGGCGTGCCATCTCCTAGCCAGGAGAAAAACAGCACCAGGTTTCTCCTCTGTGAGCCGGTCCTCTGAACCTGATTCATGGCACCAGGCAGCATTTGACATGAACTTGCAGTTAATTACATGTTCTTGCTAAAAATAATTGGGTAGCCTAAGTTCTGATCACTGTAATTGCATCCTAATGAATTTGTGTGTCAACTCGTTATGTGCAACTTTGGCTTCTACTGTAAATATCAAATTAAGCTCATCGCTCAGTCTGCAGGCACACGAAGCGCAGGGACTTTGCAGCACTCCGCAATGAGCAGACAAATCGCCGGCTGCTCCGGCTCACTGGCCACACTCTCCGGTCAGGCGGCCCCGGGCTGGAGGGAGAGAGGCAGCAGGTCGGGCTCGGCGGGGCCCAGGGGCCCGGGCGCGTCCTTCCCCAACGCTGAAAGCCACCGGCCGCTAGCAAAATGCTGCTGTGACCCTGCCGGCATGTGGGAGGTTTCCTGGACTGCCAGAGACCAAACACAGTGTTTACAAACCAGAAATTAAGCTAGAGAACAGAATTGGGTAATCCTATTGACTTACCTGAGCGTCGCATGCAAATAGCACTGTTCGTTATTAATTGTTTTTGTTTAAGGAGACCAGAGCCCTTGTCTGCAAAAAGAGAAGCTTCTGCAAAAGTTTCTGAAATGGTGCTGCATTCCCATAACAGCTCTTTACAGAACATTACTTATTGTCATTGTTTTTCATGTTCACCACCAAAATACCACCTACAGCTCTCCTACAAAGCCGTGCATGTTAGTTAACCTCATTAAATCCTAAAGGATTAGTCAGCTGTTCCTCAACCACAGAATTGTTAGGAAACATCTAAAGCTCAAAGTTACGTGGCTTGGAAAGTGATTTTCTAATACCCAAACTTCAAAGGAGTTCTGAAATCCTGCAGCATAAGGGAGATAGACTAACGTTAATCCACTGGAGTGCTGCTTAATGGCCTGTTTAATTTTTGTCTTGATAGGTCTTTAATAAGCAGCTAAGCACGAAGGCTGCCTCTGATGAGCCCCGGTCCGGTGTTGCCTCCACGCGCACGTCCCCCTGGCCCCATGCATCCTCCGGGCAGCGCCGTCACTCGGGCCGGCCCTGGGGGCCAAAACGCCCCACGGCAGGTGCCGGGGTCCCGCCGGCGCGGCTTCTCCCGCCTGTGTCCCTGCACGTGCCTGTGGGTCGTGCACTCGTGTGCACATGGGGCTTTCCATGATCCCCTATAGCCTCCACGGTAGCCCAGCCCTGCATCAAGCCTGGTGCACCGTCGTGCCCTTGGACACGTCCCTGCGGCCCGGCCCTCCGTGTGCCGCCTGCACGGGATCCCAGCACCAGCCAGGCTTTGCAGGGACAGCCCCAACTCGAATAAATAACGCTGTTAACTCTGCACTAATGAAGGGACTGAACACGCGGCGTTTTGAGAGCACAAAGCACTGAAAGCTGCAAATTAATTAAGCTTCACGGCCCCCCTGTGAGATGCAAAGGTAATTGCCGTGTTCTGGTGCACGTGGGGAAACGGAGAAAGGGATCGGTTGTGGCCGTTGCGCCTCTGTAGCGTGGCGACTGCGGCGCGATGGGCACGCCAGGCCCTGGGAAGGGGCTCCTGCCCGGCTCTTGGGGAGACTGGGACAAATTCCCAGCTCAGGAGAAGGGCCGGGATGGGGAGCTGCACCGCACCGGCCCCTGCAGCCAGCTCTGCCCCCGCCAGTGCCAGCCGCTCCGACGCTGCAGAGCAAATCCCAGGTTTTCCGGCCCTAAGCGTCAGAGGACGGCGGCGTAACAGAGACGGCAACCGCGGCGCTTGGCAATCTAGACTGAATAATGCATTCGACGGCGTGTTATCAGCTGAGAAATCTGTTAGTGGTGAAAACACAAGAGCAGCAGCAAGAGGACGTGAGTGTGCAATCGGCTGAGGGCGTCCGGGAGGATACCCGCCTCGCTGCCGCTCGCGCGGCCTTGCTGGAAGCGGCGACAGCAGCATGCGGGCGAGCGCGGCGCCTGGGAGCCCATCGGCTCGGGCAGGTGCTTCCCGCAGCAGCCCTGCAGCAGCCCGCCGGGGCACGCTTTCCGTCCTGCTGCTTTTGGTGAGTCCTCGAGGCGCTTCTGCCTGTCCTTCCTATAGCCGGTTTTATGCACCTACAGATGAAGGGCAGCATGTTCTGCAGAGCGTCAAAGACCACGGCAGCTCTCTAGCCTTATTTTTGGTAACAAATAGTGCCTAAAAGTCTTCTGCAGGCCATCTACCAACAGGTCACTCTCTTTTCCTCTTTTTTCTTAGTGAAGCTGATTTTAAAAGCCTGACGCTGAAAAATGGAGAACTGTGTAGTGCACCACGCTGTCCTTCACAGTGGGGTCAAGCCGAGCTGTGGAAGCTGAGAACTGATATGTGTAAAATAGAATTTGGAGTCCATCAACAAAGAAAGGAAAGTCCCTGCTTTCTGAAAGGGAAATCAGTTTTGACATCTTAATTATAAGTCAGAGGAAAGGTTGGTGCTGGAACAGTGATCTTCAAAGATTATTATTATATTGTCATTATTCATTAATGACTACAAAAGAAATGAGCTCTAAATGGTAATGGTAAATTATAATCACAGACCTATGAAGCTGCTATTATATCCCATATAACTATGCTATTATAACTTGATAACAAAAAACAGGAGTACTAATAAGGCTTTGGCCCACCATGCCATGTATTGCTAAATAAACACTGCCGGGGAAAAAAGAATCTAGAAAAATCTTGTTTCATTATGTTTCGAGCAGCGATTACTTTTAAAACTGAATTAAAATAGAACTTCATAATTACAGATGAACTGCTTCTGGACCGTGAGCTAAACGCATCTGGCCAACTAAGCAGCTCCAGGGCCAGCAGACGTCTGGTCTCTTCTGCCTCCGCTATCTCTAGTCCCGCATGCTGCCTCCTTTTTAACTGAGGCGACTGCTTTCGCACGGCAGTTTGCCATGACCTAGCGGCAGTGATTCTGTCCGGCCAGCAGGACTCACCAGAGAGAGGAAAGGGTGAAAAGCAAAGCAAAACACACACCTTAGAGGCAGGGCTCTTCGAGGAAGGTGACATTGGCAAGTGACCTGTGAATCTGAGGCAACCTCTTAAATACACCAAAACCCATCACTTCTGTTCTGTGAATGGTGTTGCATGAATTGCGGTGTTATATGGCCCGTACACGAGAGTATCTGGGCATCTCACAACTCGAAGAGCATCTGTGACAGCATTGGAGCAAACCCAGGCCTGATTAGTCCTGCTTTATTCCTCCACACAAGCTCATCCATCACCTTAGTCTCAAGTCATTGCATTGTATCATTGAAATAATTGAAGAGGAGATGGAGAAACTTGATCTGAGAATTGAACAAGGTGCAATGGAAAGGTCACAACTTATTTCTTGGTTAATGGATCATCAGCCATTACATCTCACAGCAAGATTGCCACGGTGGCCGTGGAAAATAAGGAAAAATTTAATTTCTCAAGCTATCCTGGGGGTCCCTTTTCCACCATCTTATGTTCCTGCAATTTGCTGAGAAGCAAAACAGTCCAAAAATCTTTTTGTGGATCTCTTCTGTATCCTAAGTATATTTTTTGCCAAGTTCTTCAGCTGCAATAGGACCTGGATGGCCCCTCCCTTAAGGTGAAGTCTGTTCTGTCAGGCTGCTTATTTGATTTCTTGTACTGAAATGTAAATTAGCTTGAACTCACTGTAAGAAGCTTATTTCAATATGAGCTGTAATTACTGCTAGGGCTGTAAAAAATCTTTCTTTAAAAGTTTTATCAAAGTTATTTTGTGTTATTATTGCTTTCTGTGATGTGTCTGGATTTACCAAACAGCAAATAATTCTGCACTTATCTTGGTTCCTTTGATAATATTTTTTATGACAGATCTACTGAGACTCTACATTATTAACATTAAAAAAAGGAAGAATGGGGACAGTCTTTTCTAAATAAGTCTGTAAAAAACCTTGCATGCCATTGCTGCTGCTTAAATACTAATCATGGAAAGACAAGAAATGTATTAACCATATGGCTTTGTACTGATTAATATAGGGAGATATGAATTATGACAATGCCGGGAATAACCAGCACAGCCAGTGCTCTTCAGCGAGGCAAGGCTTGTTTCACCCTATTTTTTAGAAGTAAAGAAATGACAGTGTGTCGCAGCAGCTTAAGCAGCCTCTCCTCTTCCAACGGGAAGAGTGCGATGGGAGGGGGCCGGGCAGGGGGCACCTCACCGCCCACCGCTGGCTCAAGTCCAGCTGTGTTACTCTGGTGGAAGGAGTTTGTTCCTGGAAGACCGCAGCAGACTGTAATGCCGCCCTTAAACCCCTGTAGGGCTACCAGGGCCTGAAGCACGGAAGGCAAAGACGTATCCGGGTGGGCAACTGCTCTCAAGAAACGGTGTTTTGCTCCCGCAGCGGGTGAGGAAGGTAGACAGAGCGTTGGAGCCGCTGGTCTGCTCCCCTGCGCACCGATTCCCTGCTCCCGACCCCAGTGAGGAGAGAGGAAGCGACGGGGGAAAAGCGTCAGGAACCATCCTCGGAAAGGAGCCGGGGATTACATTTATCAGGCAGGGGCTGGGATTGGCTTTTGGGCCATGTGAGCCGGCCCAAATCCCTGTGAACGGGACCATAAACCTTGACAAGGCTGCTAGAGTTATTTCAGATCCCATTAAAGATGTAAAACCGCTGGCAGAGCTGAACCGCTCACGGTGCTAACCCAGCTTCTGGTGAGGAAGGCTGATGCCAAGGAGAAGGTTCAAGCAAGGGATTTGCGTCAGTGATGATCAGAAACACATTCAAATAGAGAGAAAGGGCTGAATTCACAAACATGGCAGAACACGGTGAAAACAACAGGCTTTTGCTGTTAAGATAAATGGTCTAAGTACTTGCTAGTCAAAGTTTGGTTTGTTTTAGAGGCGATGTTTGCAGCAGGTGATTTTGTTCCTACGGGTGATTCCCAGACTGGAATACTTCTTGGAGCACGTGAGCAAACAAACCAGGCAAGCCTAGCTCGGCAGAGGAAAAGACAAACCAGTTTTCTGGCTTCTCAGACTGGCTTGTTTGAATCAAAATGTACTTCCTGAGCTTGCAGTAGCCGGAACAGTGCAGCAGACGGAAATGCCGTGAAGAGCAGCGATTTGTCTCAGCAAACCGAGCCTGCTCCAGGCCTCAGAAGCATTCAGACCTGAGGGCGCACGCTGCAAACCGCACGGATCGGCGCTGTGCCGGCGCCCCGTATGCGGGGGAGAGCTGTTCTCCCAGCCTGTGGCATCCACGAACAAGGTTTTGCCTGCTATTGACAGCACAGCCCATTTCCAGTTCACGGATTCAGGAGAGGCGATACATCCGCAGAAGGCGCCGTCGCACGGGAAGGTGCAGACAACGGCTGATGTGGCAGCAAGGGCGTACGAGCAGGCGATGCGAGAAAGCCTCGTGGCTCCTGCTGGAATAGCTCCCGTGCCTCAGCCCGGCAAAGGGGAGCGTCCCCTCCGTGGTGCAGGAGGGGGGGCACCAAGTACCGGATTAAATGGATAGTCCTGCACCCGCACTGCGAATGCCAGGTGACTTTTAGGAGCGGCCAGTCATGACGACTCCCTGCAAACACCTCCGTGGCCCTGCGGCACTTGTTGCCTTACCGTCACAGTACGTCAGTCCTGCGTTTCTCCCAGTGTCCTATCACAGCAACCTGCTGGTTTTTTCCAGCGCAAAGCACTAAGCTCTAGATCCAGACTTAAATGCTCCACTACTACTTTTGGCTCTAAATCCAGTATGCAGACTTCAAACCCATGCTTAGCCCTGAGTCTGCACAACTTTCTCCGCTCGCTGTTTGCCTGGGCCTTTATCCTCGCTTTGCATTCGTTGGCATCCACAGTGCTTGATCGCACTGCACCGAAGACCTTTAATGTGGGTCCCAGAGTGAGCAGCTGAGGGGTATTTGTGCAGGCTGCTTCTCTATTCACTTTGACAAGTCTTCCTAGTTCATCTTTTAACTCTGTTATAGAGAAAGCTACAGCAGCAGCAAACCGCTCTTCTAGCAGGCATACGCGAAGCAATCTCTGCAGTTGCCTCTTTTTTCTGTTTTTGAAGTTTTGACTCTTCAGGGAGAGCTGCATAGGAAAGAGCAAAGTGCTTGTGAGCGTGCTACTGAGAGCTCTGTCCATATCTGCTCTAGGGTTGTTGACAGAAAGGATTTCGCCTCTCCCAGCGATTCCTGCCTCCCTTGTCGTTCTCCCCCGCCAGGTCCGTGCCGGACTGCAGACGGCTGAACACCGCTCTCGTTGCACAAAGCATGGACAGAGCTGCTCAGGAGCAGACTCCTCGGCTGTCCAAGCGTTTTACCTGTAGGAGATGCCTGTGTCAAGCAAACCAACCAACCCTGCCCTGACAGTTACTGTGGGGGGGGGGTTGTGTTCCCCATAACAGTCATTTGCCTATACACAGTCCCTTTTATGGAGGCTTCTTACATTTTATAAGCATTAGTTTAAAGAAATTTGTGGCATTTCAAAAAAGAAATATTGTTGACTGTGCACTTGGGAAGTTGAGGAATACAGAGGATCTGACTTGAATTAATTTACTGTAAAGCCTCAGCCAAAACATAGTAAATTCCCAGACTAATGCTGCTGTTGTTTGCAACTTTACAAGATTATTTATGAGAGGCATCTGAATACCTATTGTATGTAATGATCACTAATTAATATTTGCAATGCTTAAGGGTGTTTTCTTTTTATTTGCAGAGGGGAGGCAGAGAGAGGAGGGAGGGACACACTGCTGCAGGAACCCTATTCTTGCTGGTGCTGCCTGGTGTTTGCAGGCTGTGTTGAGGTATGTACTAAATATACACAGATTTATGGAGTAGTTTTGTATCTGTGAAACAGTTTTTGATGCTGATCTACAGCCTGTTGGGGCTGATGCATTTTCCATTCCCAGGTGAGGATTCCAGACACCGAGGCTTAGTCAACCCAAGTTGACATAGATCTCTATTAAGTCTTGGGTTTATTCTCTAAGCTTTTCTGGAGCTTGATGAAATCCCCTGGTAAGATCTGCTTGCTGGCAGCTCCTGCTCCAGTACAAGCTAATTTATGATGTGTTTAAAAGTTTGCTTTCAGATAACTGTATCCTAGGGTCACACAATTTTCAAGTAGGCAATCCTGGATATGTCTCTCCACAGAATAGCAAGTGTCTGGCTTTGAACCACTCCTATCCAAGAGTGATTTGTTTAGGCTTCCTTAGAGACGCCTCGCTTGCTGAATAAGTTGCTACCCTGTCTCTGAGATGAGCATTGCTGTTAGGGAGGACCGTTTTGCCTGCTGCCCCTCTCTGACAGTGCTTCCTTTGAGCAGTTTTGGTTTCAGTTGGTGCAGTGGAGTCAACCATCACTGCTGGCTCTCACAAAAGTTTTAACAGCATTATGGTCAGGTAGTATTGTTATGGGACAGTCCAAGCTCCTGGGAACCCAGGCCCTGGGAGGTTAGAGATTAACAGATTTCTACACATTGCTCTTACTGGGGAAACTTGCTTTCGTTTTGTCCTTGCTGAGCATGCAGTTGTTCTTATCTTGTGTACGTGTGTTGCACGAGTGTTCGCCTCTGTCTGGACCCCTCAAGCACAGGGCTGATGAATTGCATGTAGCACATACGTTGCATTGCAAGTGCTGGGCACTAGGAGGACGGCTTCGTGGCACCCCAGGTGTAACACCACAATTCCCCTTCTTGTCCGCCCTGTGAAAGTGTCTCCACGCTGTAACTGAACAGCAGTCTGACGTGTTTTTGCTGTTCTGATTGCCTTTGAACTTTGGCAGTGTGATAAACAAACTTTGCTTCCCCGCCTACTGCGCAGTTGCACTGTCCTGAACTGGTTTCTCCCTTTGGTTCTGGTCTGCAGCAGCTTGGCAGCTTGTTTTCAGGGGATCTGTACGTGTTGAATGCCAGTGGCAGAGAGGGTGGCAGCTGCCGGCGTGGTGCGTGATGAGGATGCGATGGGGATGCTGCAACATGACATTTCTTTGATGGCCCTTTCCAGCTCGCTGAGGTTTCAAACACGAGTGCTCAGTAGACACATAATTCTTCACACGTCCGCAGTCCGGGGCTGGTGGCGGTGCAGGACGCCACATTCCTCTGATCGCTGGGAGGTGGCACAGATACTTCACGTGTTTGTGAGCGGCGGTGAGTAATCAGAAGGAAGAAGGAACGCAGAATGAACATACTTGCTGTCAGCGTGGCATAATTCAGAATTAAAATTGTCAGTTCCCAAGCAGTTTGTTCACGTTTCAAAGTTTAGCTCTACTTCTGCAATAAACAAATTCAGGAAGCAAATATCACATGCAAAAAGCATAAAGTAGAGGGCTATCGTGGAAATGGGTTTGTTGAGGCCATTGATCTTTATTAAGATTCTTGAAGCTGGCTTTACTGATACCTATGAGGAGAATAAAGCTTTTGGTTAATAATAATTTAGACTTACTGAATTATTTTGGATTTCACAGAGGTGGTAGTTTCTGCTAGGAACTCGTTCCCTGAACACCTTCCATGGCAGATTTCTTCAAAGATGACAAAAACTGACACGAACCTGGGAAATACCAAACCAACCAATCTGCTCTGCACCTCTCTATTGTGTTTTTAGTTTTGAAAATGCCTGGGTTGGTTTAATTTCCTGCAAGGGAGAGAAGTGGATGAGGCCAGAGACTTTTGTGTATATGTGGCTAATGAGTTTTTTTAGCATATTGCAACATGTGGCAGTTAGCAAATAAGCTGGAAGTCATAAGTGACAGTATAGAAATCTTTAAGTATTTAGTTAGTATGGGAAACTCTTTAAGCATCTTACTAGAGTCAGTATTGCCAGCTCTTTTAATATGCATTGTTTTTCTAAAATCCTCAGGTCATGCGAGTGGAGTACCCTGGACTATCAGAAGGGTTTTTGGGTTCACCACAAATATCAAGCCATCGTGGCAGTAGAGATAAGCTTGCAATTGTGAATCCTAACGTTAAAAAAAGAAGAGAGGGGACAGAGTAGATGTTAAATTGACTGTTTTCTTATATATATGACATGTGTGTGTATATATATATATACATATATGTTTATATATATACAACTACATCAGCCTAGGACTTAAGGTGTAAACATCCGAATACTTGGCACTGCTCCAGCCTCAACAGCTCATGTGCCTGTGAACAGAGCGGGAGCAGGACACCAAGGACGAAACCCTCCGGCACAGCTGAATGGCAGGATCCCTGCGAAACTGAACACTCACAGCCTTGAGGTAATGTACAGCAGGATGAATAGTTTAAGTATAACCCAACAGAAAAATGATCTGAGAGTCATTGTAGGTATCCCAGCCAAAGCCTTTCCTACCAAGCCATGGTGAGCGAAAGGCTAAACAAAATCTTAGGAAGGACTGGAGCTGGGTGGGGGAAAAAACATCCAGAAATTGCCTATGTAGCAAAGTTTTCCGCAGAGGCAGCAGGGCAAGCGCCCAGGGAGAGGTGTCAGCCACTCAAATACCCTCTCCTTCCACCAGCTTGGGAGGAAAAGCGGGAGCCTGCCTCTGTGGCAAGAACTAATGTCTGAGGCACGGGCACATTTCTTAAGTGAAGAGACCTGGAGCATGGAGGGAAGAGCTGCAGTCCTGCAAACAGGACAGGAGACATGGGACAGGAGGCGTAAGCGGAGCCAAAGCACCTCTGTGTTTTATTTTGCATTTTAGCAGCATAAAGCAGGTCCTGTGGAGCACGACGTGCGGGCGGGTGGGCTGCCCCAACGCAGTGCCGTGCCCTGGGCTGGGTTACCCGGCCCCCAGCACCATCTGCCCCTGCAGGTGCACCATCCCCAGCAGAAGTGGCACCGGGGCTCAGGGCCCCGGGAGGGGCCTGCGGGCTGGGGTCACCGTCCGAGCGAGGTTTCGCGTGGGTGTTTAATCTGCACGTCGTGCCGGTGCGTCTGCACCCCCAGTGCTGCAGAGGAGACAAGCAGTTAGTGAACGGTGCTGAGAAAATACATTTGACGACGTGTTTGCTCTCTCCCGGAACAGAGAGGAACGGGGTAAACTTGCAGCTCCAGAAGAGGATCCTTGTTCCGTACGAAGCACAATTAACCTGGGCAATTTACTGGCGTGATGCACGGCAGAGGTGAGGAGCTTCATAAAAGCATCTCTGAAGCATCGGGCACAGGCTGCTCTCAGAGGCGAATACATTACAGATCATTTCCGTGTCACAATTCCTGTGGAAAATACCAGGGGTCTGCTTTAAATAACGTGACAGCGTCCCTTTTAATGTCCAGACCCCCAGCTCCACGCAGCTCCTGGCCTCCTTGCTTTTATTCTGCAAGCGTGAAAGAAAATCTCTCTCTGGCAGTTTTTTTCACGTCTGTTGGCAGACAGCCCAATGTACCTCAAATAGCACCGAATACAATGAGCCAAATCTGTGCGTGGTGTAACTCCATTAACGCTGGAGGCGTTACGCCTCAGATGTACTGGGAGCAGCGCGAACAGGTAGTGCCGGGGTAGTGTCTCCAGACAAGTTTAGATTACATTATTTACCCCAGCAAGCACGACTTTACGGTAGGATTGGAGTTGTTCTTTCTTCTTTGGAACATTTTTGTTTTTTTGTTAAGAGCTACTATATAAGTCATACAGGAGCAGGCCTGTAAAAGGCGGAGGAATCTGTAAGGACTGGAAAACATCTAGTAGCAGAAGATACTGATATTTCTTATAGGCAGGTTTCTTAATGGTGTCCGTACAACAAAGAAATTAACTGCTTGCTGTTGTTTACCACTGCAAAACTTTCAGTGTTCAAATCTGGTATTTCTAATGCGTTCTGTTGTGCAAACGGAGGGGAACATAGCAATAGGGACATGGTAACCGAAACAAACATCCATTGTTTTATAACACAGCAAACAAATTCTTTGGACTCTGCGGAGACCTGCTTCTCCATTTCCTCCTGTGCCACAGAAAGAAGTATTCGAGCTATGCAAAGTCACACCTCTTTATCTGCAAACAGGGGCATTGCGGCACCTTCTCAGGACTCGCATTTTCATACAGCCCCATAACCCAGCGAGGACTTCAGCCCACAGGGTACGGCTGTTACCTTCGAGACACCCCTAAAAGAAGGATTTGCAGTGAAATCCAGCCTCCGAGTAAAAGAAAAACAATTTAAGGGGAGTGGGCACAGGAATTTGCAATGTGAACCACTATGCTTTCAAAGGATTCATTTTCAGCTCCTAGAATGGTGGCATTGATTTTGAACTAACCTTCCCGTGGGTAACAGTTATTATCGGTTAGCTTGTTAAACAGTTGTGCTATGCTCCCCAAAACTGTTATTTTAGAAATGAGTACCTTGCGTGTGATCTATACCTGGCAGCATGCTGAAATGTTACATACCCTGCCAAATAAATAGCACAAACGGCCCCGGCGGTGCAGCGGGCCCGGCCGCAGCACCCGAACCCGGGCCGGGCCCAAGCCCCGCCCCTGGGGCCCAAGCCCCTCCCCTGAGGCCAAGCCCCGCCCCGCGGAGCCGGCGCCGCGGGGGGCGTGGCCAGCGCGGCCGGAGGACCGAAGGGCAGGGCGCGCGCGGAGGGGGCGCGGGGGGCGTGGCGAAGATGGGGGCGTGGCGAGGCGGGCGTGGGCGGGGCTGCGGCTGCGCGTGGGCGGGGCGCGGCTGCGCGTGGGCGGGGCGAGGCGGGCGCCGCCGCGCCGGGGGCGGCAGTCGGGCAGCAGCCGCGGCCGGTGCGGGGGGCGGCGCGGCCGGCGGCGCCCCATGGTGCGGCATGTCCAAGACGCTGCGGAAGAAGCGGCACTGGCTGAGCAAGGTGCAGGAGTGCGTGGTGTCCTGGGGCGGCCCGGCCGGCCCCGACCCCGAGCTGCTGCGCGGCGGCGCCGAGCGCGGCGAGTTCCCCTACCTGGCGGGGCGCCTGGCGCTCGGCGGCGAGGGCGCGCCGGGCCCCGCGCTGCTCTCGGGCAAGGCGCCGGCGCCGGGCGACGTGCTGCTGGAGGTGAACGGCACCCCGGTGAGCGGCCTCACGCACCGCGACACGCTGGCCGTCGTCCGCCACTTCAGGGAGCCCGTGCGCCTCAAGACCGTGCGCCCAGGTGAGCCGCCGCCGCAGGCCGCGCCGCCCGCCGGCCCCGCGGCCCGGCCCGGCCCGGCCGCCCGCCGCGCGCCGTAGGCCCGGCCGCGAAGGCCCTGCGGGAGGGCTGCGGCGGGAAGTTACCTCAGGGCGGGCGGCGCGCGGCGGCCGTTACGGCGCGGCCGGACCCCTCCCCCCCCACTCCGTAACGGGCCCGGCGGCGCTGCCGGCGCAGCCCGCCCCGTCGTGGCGCTGCTCTCGCGGTGCCGCGGCGCGCAGGGAGGCTCCTGCCGTCGCGCCCGCGGCTCCTCCGCGAGCGTGGGGCGACTGAGCGGTACCGCGGGGGCTCGGAGGGGCCGAGGCGGGGTCTCCGGGGCCTGCGGAGCCTCTGGTGCCGCCGCCCTGTGTCTGCGTGTGTCTGTGTGTGTCCGGCCCTGCAGCTGCTGTGACAAGCTCCGGTGTTCGCAGCTCGAAGTAATGGGTTTATCAGGGTATTTATATGAGCGAGTTCGGAATAGGTAAATCATCAGCGTTAAAGGGTCAGAACTAAGGAGAATGGGAGTGTGTTTTGTGGGAATATTCTTGAAAAAATAGGAAATTGTCAGGAAATAGAGCAAACGCCAAAAACAGACTCAGCTTTTTCCATAGTTTTGTATTAATTTTGAGTACACCGTAATTAACTAACAGTATCAAATCATTGTAGTAAAATCAACATGCTTCTCAAAAGTGAAGTTAATGTTGAATTGTGGTACCTGCCTTTCACATGGGCTAGTGATTCATACATAGTATAGCTGGCTTCAGATTTAATGCTTTCCAAGTCAACACACTGCAGGTGTGAGCTTGATACACTTTTAAAGAAACTAACTTTCTTAAAACCTTTTTTTCTCTGAAGCCCAAACTGGTATCAGTATTTTCATGACGGACATCTGTAATATTTCTTATACATCTTCCTTGTTTAACATCTATCTTTCTTGTACTTTCATAACTGCTGGGCTGTACTGTTTGACATTAGGTAGTACATATCTTATTTATGTCAGGTTTTCTGCTGTTGACTGCTAATGAAAAATCATCTCTATATAGAGACTGAGCACTCAGTTCTGATATATATCACCTGTAAAAATCACCCTCTATATAGAGGCTGAGCACTCAAAGTCCTGATTTATGTCACCTGTGAAAACTACTTAACAGCATCTACAGAAGCCTGGTAAGCTTTGAGAGATGTTTTTACTTCTAAAATTGGAAGTCTTGTCCAAATGAGGAAAACAGAAAAGAACACAAACTGCTGCAAGCTAAATGTAAAATGAGAGGTTAAAAAAATTTGAGAAACAAACTGCTAAAGATATAAAACAATAATAGAAACTTTCTGAGAAAGGGAAAGCTCATGGAAGATGAAACCATGCTAAGAAGACCAAATCACTTTTCTATATATTTAGTTGAGAGAGAAGTAGGGATATTCCTACACTGGGACTTTCCATAACAGAGGGAAGTCTCAAAATTTCAAATTAAAGCTGGCGGAAAAGATTTTGGAACTAATCAATATAATGAATAGTAGCAGATTGCTAGATTCAGGTGGCTGGTATTCGTTAGGTGTTCTAGAGACTCAGATGTGAGGTGCTAAAGTATTTTAACTGCAATACATAGTCTGTTCCTTAAATCATCTTTGGTATGGAAGGAATAGGAGGTGGGAAGTATGGTGCTAGGTTAAAAAGGGTTTGAGGGTTTGCAGGGAATCAACAGGACTGATTTCTGATTCCAGCAAATTGGTTAAAGGACAAAACTACTGTGTGTTCAACTAAGTATCATCTAATGAGAATTGTTGCTCTTGTGGAGGAAAGCATGTTAGAATTCTTTGAAGGTTCACCAGTTGCTTTCATCAAATCCAAGTAATTTGTTGTATCTGGATCTTCTATTGATACCTTGTTGAAAGTCTATTTGAATAAGAGGTCTCACCAAATGTTCTGGTGACAGTGTAGTTGCTTAAAGATAAGAGGTGAATTTTCCTGTGGGTTAGTAACTGGTTAAAATTTACAAATAGTTTTTTCAACAGAAGGAAGCTACTATTGGAATCTTATAAAGACCTGTGTTATTTAACACAGTCATACGGATTTATAAACTGAACACTGGCATGTTACTTATAATACAAAATATTTAGGGCATTGAAAACTAACAGCAAATAATTACGGAATGATCTCTGAACTGGAAGAGGTGAAGAGGAGCAAGGAGGACAATCAGAAACAGAACATGGCTGGTAGGAGAAGAGATTAATAGTTTGCAGCTCTTGGGTTTGGGAAACAAACAAATGAGGATATGGGCTGGGGGAATAAGATGGAGGTCTAAATGACTTGGGAAGAGAATGAATGGAGAGTAATTGCTGATTCTTCCAGTACCAGACAGGTGCTGCTTTGTGAAATTATCAGGCTGCAGATTTAAAATAAACAAAATATACTTTGTAGAGTTTGCCATGAGAAGCATAATCATTTGAAAAGTGATTAGACATATTAACGGGGGCAGGTTTGCTGGTTATTGTACAATGTTGCAGGATGCAACCCTGAACCCAAAAGCATGCGGCAGCAGATTGCTGGGAGCCTGTATTATGGGAATGATTGCTCTATCCATTGCCTCTTGCTCATGCTCTTTCCTTTTCCTTGGTATTCATTACTGCCGGGCTTGAAGATGGGAGACTTACTAGAGAGGCCCTTGTTCTGACCTGTTCTGGCTCACTTTCTATTGAATTTGTTTGCAAAATGTACCCTTTAACATCCTCTGAAAGCTGGGGAGCAGAAACGAACCTTGGAAGGTCTGTAGTTTGCATCTTGTTTGTGTTAACAGCACTGTTGAAGCCTTCATTTTTGGAAAGTCAAAATCTTTTGATCACGATGAGTCTTCACCAAATTCTTTATTCTTTTCCAGTATTTCCTATGTTTTTTTTCTACCAGTGGCATGAGAAAGTGTTGGGCTGTTTTGCTGCTGGGTGCAGAGATTGTTTTTCTTTTACAGCTAAGATGCCTCTAAGTTCATGCTTAATGTCTTATTTTGCTAAAGGTGTGACTTGGCGATGGCAAAACTTGCATATGGCAGTGAACGTTAGCTAGTTCAATTGTAATTTGAGTTCTAAAAAGAGTTAGCATTTTATGTTGATTTTATATAACTTTTGGAACATATCAAATTCAAGCTTCAGTTTGATTAGTTTTCCCATACTAAAATATATTGCAAGTTTGTTTATCACATCAGATGATTTTTACAGTAATTTACTGTGTTAGGCTTATAGTTTGCTTAAATACAGTGTTTTAAAGCTTTTTTTTTTTTGCATTAATGCCACAGTTGCATTCAGTGGAAGTGTTTCAATTAGGGTATCTATAATTAGGAAAGCTGTTGACAAGGCATTCTATGCAAAGA
Source organism: Apteryx mantelli (assembly GCF_036417845.1). Classification (NCBI taxonomy): domain Eukaryota; kingdom Metazoa; phylum Chordata; class Aves; order Apterygiformes; family Apterygidae; genus Apteryx; species Apteryx mantelli. The sequence continues at coordinate 11,328,756 of NC_090002.1, forward strand.
TGTGTAACTTTGAATTTGGCTTCCCTTCTATCCCTTGTGATCCAGAATAATCCAGATTTGCTGATTTTTGGAATACAGCCCTGAAGATGCGTGTATTTGTGTAGGTGTTTATGGTGAAATGAGTAAGGTCTGTGGAGGTGGGGATCTGTGGTACCCTTATAGTATGTCTAAAGTCTGAAAGACTCTTCAGTTGGTTACTGATTTTTAATGTGCTGTTTCATGTTGTTTTCTTCTCCAGTCATGCAAACACAAAAACAAAACTGCTGTCTTACAAGTCAGCCTACGTTTTAAAAGAAAGAGAGAGTGTCTTTGTCAGTAGGCCTTAACGTGTCTGATGGCTCATCAATTTTGAGTGCTATTAGGACAGAAGCCTGAGGGAAATTCAACTCCAGGGGTATGTACCATGTCCTGCTGTTTTCCACCTGACAATGAGGAACTTGTCACCTTGTCTTTGGATTTTAGGATGTTTGTAAGGCCTTGATGCTCATTGTCTGCCTCTATAATTCAGACAATGCAACTTCTGTGTCTAAGAGCTTGCTTCATCTTCGAGGTAAAGTCTACTGCAGGTGTTCCAGTGGCTTTTAACAATATATCGGTAGACTGGACATGCTTTATTTCAAGCAGTGATGTCCTTCATTAAAGATAACAGCTTTAGTTGACAGCGGTGAAATCTGTCTGTGATACTTCTAACAAGCTCATAGTGAATTTAAAATGGAAATTTCAAGATGCTGTTTAGTCTTGTTTGATAAGACACTTGAAAGATATGAATGCTAATTTGAATGCCATCTGTTAACTGCACATCACAAATCATGGACCATTTTGTTGATGTAGAAATTTGTCCTTCCCTTTCCTCTTTCTATTCTTATTTGCTGAGGAGAATAAGATTTATATGCCACAGGCTCAGGTTTAGTGTCTATAAGTGCAGGTTCTCTTGGTGTCATGGCCATTCTTCTGACTGAGGTCTAATTCAGGTACGTACAGGCTAGTTTTATGCTTCTTAGTTCTGGTACTGGGAGCAGCCTAACTCTGACAATAGAGGCCAAGGCAGCAAAATCTGCAGGAAGCCAAGTTTCAGCACAGGTTGTTAATACTGTACAATACTGACATGTGAAGATGAGCCTACCTGCTTCCAGGTGAATGTGGAACTGTGAATTTCTGGGCACCAAACTAGACTTTTTTTAGTCAATATCTTTTACCAAATCATTTAATCTTCTTGAGACTTAAAGATTTTGAAAATAGTAAGGCTGTATCTTACCAGTGTTCTCCGAAGATCAAAATCTAGTACAAATTTACCAAAAGACCATAAGACAATTTAAAGTTATTGCTGGATACATTTTCTCACATCACTGTGAAATTGCATAGTGGTAATTAATCCATAAAGGGCTCATTACCAAAAAGAGTTAATAGGTACGTTTAAAAGCCAGCTTGTGCATGGGGGTCCTTTCTCTGAAGAAGAATGAATGAAAACGATGATGACAAATACAGTGACTCAGACCAGGATCAGCACTTGAGACATAATACTTGAAGCTGAGTATATAAGATTCATTTACATTTTCTTTTGTGCTTGAACTAGGTTCAAAGCCTCCATGTGGGGGTAAACATTTGCATGTTTGGCAATTAAGCCAGAGAGGAGGGCACGCAGTACTGAGAGGCTGTTTTTGCAAAATCAGACTAATTCTAAATGTGCCGTGTTAAAACAGAGATCAGAATACACACCAGGATAATTTTGCCTCTCTGAGGAAAGGCATTACCCTAATTCGGTGTTTCTCAGAAAGCTGGCAGTAGGCCAGCTCAGTGATTAAACAGACTGTGTTACTCTGTTAGTTGGAGGAAGTCTGGGGAGCTGAGGAAGTCAGTTCAAGTCCTTAAGCTGTTGATACACATTAGGTGGTGGGCTTCTGGGTGCTGGCTTCAAAAACTGTCCTTCCTCTTTGAAAACGCACTAGCTATTGATCCATTTTTAATCAAAATATGGAAATGTTGATTCACTTTACCACACTAAAAAAAAAAGCATTGAAGGTTGCTTCCATTCATAAATCTGTAGGTTATCCCAGATTAATGAAACTGGGCAGAGGACAGATAATTATTAAAAAGGAATAATGAGCAGGAAACACTTTTTGCTGTACACTCTCATTTCTTCAGAGCATCCGAGATAGCAATGTTATGTCATATAGCAATTCATTATAACCACCTTGCATAAAAAGCTATGAGACTGCTTCTCAGATGTGTGGGTACAGAGGACTATCAAGCACTTGTCAATGGATGGAGTCTTAGTATGTGTACATAATTTGTCATCTTGTTTCTCATATTAATAAACATATTATTCATGGCATAGGACATATTGTCATTCCCTTTCACATACTCCTATGTTTAAATTTTACTCAGTGAGTATTGTGTACATGATTCCACCATAAATGCTCTTTAATTATTCCATTCTTTCATAGCAACAACTGGTTTCAAAATGATAACAAGGGATCATGTGTCTTCTGCTACTGTGCTGCTTAACTCCATGGCTTCAATTTGCGCTTCTTTGTTCACTTTGGGAGAGACATTCTCTTCCCTGTACCATTCACTGATGACATTTCTCAGGAGAGACCCAGTAGAATAGCCCAGCATAAGACCTGGCAGCAGACCATGCAGTATAGTCAGTGTTCCTCTGGTTGGCCAGGTTCCAAAAATACCTCTTCTGTGTCCATATCTCCTGTTTTAGGTGGATGAAATTTCAGTAGTCCTGAACAATCAAACACTTGAGTACAACTAAGTATTCCAGTTATTCCTGGATGGAAATTTTCTCATTCAGGTAGACATTTTTGATGGAAAGTCTTAAATATATGCTTATGTTGCTTGCAATAAGGCAAGTTTAAAGAAAAAGAAACAGTTAAGGCTTACATGCCTGCAAAAAGCTAAATTTAAAATCTTAAAACTGTGTCATTTTGCCATTACTCTACAAAGGCAGGAGGTTTTACTTTCCACATGAATGAAGCCAAGAATGAAATAAAACATGAATCCTTGCTAGAAGCCATGACTTTGGCCACAGATTTCTTCATAACCTTTGTTTAAGTATTGCTCTGGTGCTTTGTTAAAGCCAGCCAAGAATGTCACTTGTAGAAAATGACTGTTTCTTTATTCTTTTCAGAGTATTTAATTTCCGATTTTTTTTTAAGAAGTTGTATTTTGCTTTTAGGAAAACACTTTTAAATTAAACTTTCTAGAAGAGTCATGAAATAAACTATGCTTGTATAACTTGCTATATACTGTGCTTCTTTATTACTTGTAACACCTGCTTCAAGATATTTTTAGCTGATAACCCATACCAAAATTTTAAAATATAACAAGAATTTCCCATTCAAATTGACAGCTGACAGCTACTCTAGTTTTAATTATTGCTCTTTAAGATCTTTACATTCATTCTTCTGACTCTTGTTTTTAATTAATGTCTCCTTTTAAGAAATCTCATATTCATGGGCTGTTACTTAAATCACGTATTCTGTTCCCTGGGTGGAAACAGTTTTCTTTAAAGCAATAGCATTCTTAAGAGTACCAGATTTGGATTAAGAAATGTATGAGCTCTTTGTCCGTATTCGAGAGTAAATTCCTTATTCAGTGCTGAACAGAAAGTGAGGGTAAAATGCAGTAGGAAGATTGCAGGCTTGTATTGATCTCTTCTGCCAGTCATAGAAACCAGAATCCTAAGTAATTCATCTTCTCACTTGCTAATTGGTATTTGAATCCATGTTGAATTTATCTTTTTCAGACTCAGTGGGTCACAGTTGGAATGGGAACTGCTCCCTGGTGACATACTAGCAGTAGTTGAATAGGTTGGGGTGGCTTCTAAACCCCGATCAGTTTTAAGAGCAAGAGCATATTCTTTTGGTGAAAGGAGGAGTATCCCAGAGAAGGTGTTTGGCTATATAGTATCAAGGAGACTGTCTAGGCATTATTGGAGAAAAGGAAATTGCCACTATGGATGCAGCAAGTGCAAGGGCATTGTGAGGCTTATGTTAATTTTTTCCATATTGGCTAGTAGAATCTATGTGCAAGCTGTTGCTCAGTGCTGCTGTTTGAGATGCGAATACTGGTGATTGCATGTAACCATGTTCTGTGATTAGTCCAGTTTCAATATGAAATAAAATCGGTAATTTTCTGTTCACGCTTATGTCATTACACTTTGTCATATACAAATGCAATGTGTGGAAGTAATAATCTTGTGTAGAAATGCAATTTCATTTGCAAAGCACACCAAGGTTGCCAGATGTAACATTGGACTTCCTCTGACACCACTTAAGGCATGTTTTCATAGCTACCTGCAAAAATGCTTGCTTAAAACTACTTTTCAAGATGTATGTTGTTTTACAAAAGTAATTGTTCATGAACTGTTGGCTGCTTTCTAATGAATGTAACTTTTTCAAATTGAAAATTATTAATATTTACTATTAGTCCTGTGTTACTTGCCGAACAGCAGTCTCACTTGTATGGATTGCTCCATTGTAAATTATTTTAATGTGATATATATGTAGAACAGTTAATTCCTTTAAGCTCCAGATCACCATATCTTTTGGTTTTCTGTAGCAAATTGACATATTAATTGTAAAACTTAAATTCTAGCTCTGTCAGATCACGATACACTAGAGTACTGATTCTCATTGTGTTCTACTTCAGTACAGTTTCATTACTGACTTGGTAATGAATACAATCAGATTGTAACAGCTGGTGTCTTATGAATATGGATTGTATATGCTATATAAATATTGAAGTACTGTATTCTATTTCTTGCTGTACAGCTGTCTTGAAATGCATTCTTTCTATCTGTATGATATTCTTTCATAAAGGTGGTAAAAACAACAAGGTTAATGTGATCTTTATGTGAGTTATCTACTACTGAAGTTGTCTCTTCTTAAATCTGCTGTGTTTGGAAATGGAGAAAATGCTGTCTTACAAATGTGAGTTAGTATTCTAACATGAGAACCAAAACCTTAATACAATAATTGCTTTGCATTTGTACAAAAATAGGCTTAATCAGTAAGGCTGGGACCCATTTAGTACCCTTTCTCTAACACTGGCTACCCCTAGATGCTTTAGAAGAAGCCAGTAGGAATAACCTTTTCTGTACTGGAGAACTCATGTATAAAAACCTCAGTAGTTAATTATAATAAGAGTTATCCATGTTGCAGGTTAATTATGCTGCAAGTGCTGAAGATGACGTTTGCAGGCCAGGCTGGGTCCAGCAGGGAACATGGAAGATGCAACTAACAAGCTAGTATCAGTCTTCTGCAAATAATATTACATAATATTTTCAGGATAACCACTTACCTCATCTCAGATAATACAGAAGCAAAGGAGCTGCAAAGAAAATGATCTATGGCCTGGAAAAGCTCTTATGAAATGAGACAGAGAAGGCTGGAATTGCTTAGATTGCAAAGGAAACAAGTAAGAGGGATGGTAAAGAGTATGCAATAATTGTATAGAAGACTACGATTAGGAATTTATTTCTTGTCTTGCAACACAAAAGTATAAGGAGTTAAAAGACGGTAAATAATAACAGGAAATGTTTTTTCGGGCATGGGTAATATGGCAAGAAAAGACACAAGTCAAGAGTTCAGCAAAATTCACTCAGTAATTGGACTTTGCCTAAGCCTTCACAACATTCACTGTATTGTTGGCATGTATGTGCTAATTAAGAATTGTGTACTGAAAGACATAGATGTTTAATTTTTTTTGATGTCTGTATATCTTGTGACTTGTTTACTCTCCAAAGTGGAAACATTGGAACACTTTCCTCATGTGCTGTATGTTATTTAAAACTCTTGTTTTTGCAGGCCAGGTAGGTGTTACATATACAGACAGATCTGCTAGGGTAGAGTTCTAATCTTGAAGTGCATTCAGTTGAGGTCAGAGTAGGGGAGTGAGTGTGAGCAGTCTGCTTTTGACTGTGTAAATGTTTTAAAACCTGATCCCCAAATCTGAGTACTCTAGACATTTCCATCAAACTTGCCCAGGAAACACTACAGCCCTGAACACCCCTACACACCACTAGATTTCACTTACATTTCTCACTGGGGACCTGGGAATCCTTCCATCTTTCCTTCATAGGACTATATATCTCTGTCCAGGACTGAAGAGCATGGAAATCTTAAGGGGTGTGAGGAGAAGCTTGTCAGGGAAGTCTTTAAAGTAACTCACTAGAGTATCTGCAGCCTCCTTGCAGATGCCTGCCTCTGTGGCTGGCACTGTGCATGTGGCCAGGAGGAAGCCACATGCGGGATTTACTGGAACATGCTGCAATTTTTGGCGTGGAGTGGTGCGGTACACCTGCACGCTTGCAGAAGGCTGCAACCTCATGGGGATATCAGTGTGCTCTGCAAGCTCTTAACTCCTGTGAAGCCTAAAATGTTTGCTTCACACAGCGAGTTTTTATTTCTCTGTTCTGACATGCCTAGCAGCTGTTCAAGTGTGACATTTGACACAGGTGCAACAAATGTATTTCTGAGTATGTGCATCTAATTCAGTATTGGAAAAAGCACCGCACCTTCCCACACAAGCTGATAATATGTAGGAGTAGTGTGCTAGGGTACTTGAATGGCATGTGATGACCTTGTTCAAAGACCAGTGCAACTGCTGCTATAAAGAAGATAACTGCACAATATGAGACAACCTGGGTATTTCCAGGGTTGATTTATGAAGTTTATTAAGGAAATAATATTTTTAAAGAAGGGGAAAAAAATTGTCTTGAAAATGATCACTAAACAATATGCATTCCATTTTTAAATGGACTTGGAAAACATGAATCTTTGATATGAGTGGTATACTCCATCTTGGATTCTTGGCTTGCAGATTTATAATGTTCAGTAGTTGTCTGTGTACCATTATGGGTTGATGTAAAAACACTTTCAGAAGTCTTTGTTTTAAGATGCATTATAGACTAGACCTTGTAGACATTTAAAAGAATAACTAATCCCCCTGCCTCCCCCCATCCCCCCAGGAAAAAAAAAACAACATGCTTTTTTTAAGCCTGGGCATTAGACCTTTTACTTATTTCTAGTAAAATTATGAATAAAGATTTGATGTCTTGGAAATAAAAATGAATGGTTGGTGTGTTCTGGTCTTGTTTACATTTTGGTAACCAAATACAGTTTGAGGTATACAAAATCTGCCAGTTTCTGTGAGCTATGAAGGGCACTTAAGGCCATTTTGGATTTTAAAATACAAGTCAGGAAGTCTGTGCAGTCATCTGCTGGAAATTGTACTGAAAAATGGCCATGGCTACTTAGTGGTATAGCCTGTATGTGCTAGCTTTGAGTGTAGAGATATAAAAGCATTTGAGTGCTTGGTTTCTACTGAAATGCCCCTAATACCTCTGCCAGAGGATTTTGCTAAAATGTTTTGGGAGAAGCTCATTTCCTTTGGACTGGGATTGTTTAATAGTCATATTTTGAGAGCATTTCAGTGATTGTTGGCTGTTAGATTTTGGGATTCAAGCTGTGTCCCTTCTATTGAGGACTGTGTTAGTATGCAGGAGAGAACTTAGCATATGATTCAAGATCCATTTTGCCAGGCAGGGCTCATCTGTTGGCCCTTTGAAAGAGTTCGTCGGCATTCATGTGTTCTGCGGCAGTCAGGCACGCCAGCATTTGGGAAAGAGATTGATGTAATGGCTAGCCCTGGGCCTTGCCTATGGGGGTCTATGGCTGCTAATTTCTTCCTATAATGTTGTTCTGAAGTCCCCTTCAGCCATGGCGTAAGGCTGTGGTCTTGGCTCATCCTTCCCTCGGTTTGGAAAAGGTGTTAGCATGTGGTATGGGGATCTTTAAAAGGGCTGGGAGGGCAGGAGCATGAATGGCAGGTTTCTGGGTGCAGAGCTAAGTGTTTTGGGAAATACCGCCTTGGGATGGGAGGTAAGAAATAGCTCCTTGTGCCCCCTCAAGGGTCCTTGCTTAATACCAAAACTAAATGCTGGCAGATCTAAAATGCTGGCAGAGTGCTATTTCAGCAGATGCCATTATGGAGGTGGGAGTGGCACATAGTAAAATATGCAGCAGTTTTATGCTTAGCTAGAAGAAACATGTTTAAAAAAATCTTTCATGTTGATTAAAGAACAGATGAGACAAAATTCCATCTGAAGTAGCTGCCTAATTACTGCTTGATATGGTGATGCAGTTTTTCAAATTAAGCTGTTAGTGGAAATGATGTTAGGGCAGAAAGTGCTTTTTGCTTTAAGGCACTTTCAAGTTGTTTGTGTATGTGAGTCCTTAGTTGTTTTCCAGTGTCAGTGTCACTGAGTCTAGTATAGCAAAGTTAAGCCTATTTTTAATGTCTGCTTTTCTTGAATGTGTTTTGTGAACACCATAGAGGTCACTCGAGGGTTTTCAGTTTTCACTGACCACAAATTGAGTACTTGTCCTCCACAGTGTCTATAACTGAGAGAGGCTGCCCAGCCCATAATGTCTGACCAATAAGATTTCAGTAAGGAAATTTAAAATAAGACCTAAGGTATTTGAACCTGCATCAGTACAAATAAGTAGGTCTTATACTAAGTGCAAGTATCTCTTTCTCAGCTCATGAAATCAAGCTACTGGGTGAAACCAAATAGCTAAATCAGTTTTGGTTCCTCATATCCTAAGAAAAAATCTGACTTAGTGTAAAGCATAAAGAAATCATTCTTGTAAGTCTTTGAAAATAAACTTCCCATGGTGGTTAAGACTAGTAAAAATTACAAAGAAGTAGATGAGGCAGCTAATACACAAATCTGGAAAAAAACGTGCTTTTGTTTTGTGTTGTGTTTTTAACAAAATTAAGTTAAAGATAAAATGAAATATAAATGCTCTTTAGATGACTAGGTGGTTTGCTGTCTAATTTAGTATAGAAAGCCTCTTTAAAGGTACTGTGTCTATTGACTATTTGCTCTAGTTATAGCCACTCTTTAGACAAAGGATTTTACATAGTATCTTGCACAAGCATTTTGGATTCAGAAAAAAGGAAGCACATAGCAGCAGAGTAGTGTCCAGAGTAAAACTTTAATGAGTCTGAATAAGAAAATCACTCTCTTAAAAACAAATCAAAACAAAGAGCAAAAGTTCATGCCTCAATATCAATTTTCCTTTTTCCTGCAAGTCTCTAAAAGATCACGGCAAAAATATAATTGAAGTAGAAATGGGGGCCATTTTATTGTTTAGCACATTTCTTATTTTTGCACAGCTGGTGACCTCCTAGCTTTATCCTGCAACTGAATAAGGAGATGTATGTATGTTATTTCTTCTGCTCCTGACATTATTAAGGGAAAAAAAAGTTCACAAATAATTTGAAGTCAGTGTAGCTTGTTTAACATGCTGATTAAGTATTTCCCTCCTGTGTTAAGTGACTTGTATTAAAAAAAAAAAAAAAAAAAGGCCAAGGGCATAGGTGAATTGTTAAATCATTTTGACAGTTTTTGCTTAAGTAAAAAAAAAAAAAAAAAAAAAAAATCCAAACCGCAAACTACTTAAGCCTTCCCCTTTGTTTAAGACTTCATTGCCAGTATATGGAACTTTGTTTTGGTTATGTGCCAAGTTTACAGTGACCTTCTTCCAAGTTGAAGGTTTGCTAATAAATAGAAACAGAGTTTGCTGGTACTACTCATTAAATCCAAGAGGATTAGCATCTAGTTTATTTCCTCTGAAACCACAGAACTATCAGGAAATAACTAAACCCTAAAGTTTTAGGTCTGTAGAATTGATTTCCTCCTAATGCATGTATTTCGGAGGAATTTCAAAATCCTGTTATGTAAGAGAGAAACAGACTTCTATATTAATCCTGTGGAATGATGCTTAATGGCATGTTTCATCCTTTATTGATCTAAAGAATTCCTCAGAAATCAGCTGACCAAAAGTGCCGGTGAAGTATTTTTACCTCTGTTGCTGAAACTATTATTGCTGAGTAATTTCACTAATCTTCTTTGCAGTGAGATTAGATTGTAAATGCTTTGGTGCAGGGAGAACTGTGTTTGTGAAAACTGCTCTCAGCACTGTGGGTACTATCAAGTAGAGATGAAGTATCAATGACTCAAAAGATGCGGTATTCAATTGCTGAATAATATTTAGAAATATTTATTGCCTTGGCTATGCTTCAAATTTTGCAGTGTTTCTTTGGAAGATAACTTTTTTAATGCAGACTTTAGTACATTGCATTTGGTGTATGACAGAAGTTCCCAATGACATAAGTTTGAAGACAAAATTGCTGTGACTTTTTTTTCATACTGGAAGTTGATCCCTTTTGTATAGAAAGTTACCTGTGAATAAATAAATAAATATTCTTGTCCATTATTCTAGCCTTTTGAGATCTTTAGATGTCATTCATACACATGCTTTTTGTTTGAAAAGGCTTGTTGTAGAAGCATTAATGTGCCATATTTATAAATAAAAAACATTTCTTTTTAAAATATATTAATTGGCAGATAAGGTATGAAAGGTTGACAGGCGTATATAACTGGTGGTTAAACTATACAAAATAGTGAGGTGAGTGACTAACAGCTTGCTTATGCTGTGTGGTCCTCTGAATTTTAAAAAGAGAAATACTTACATCCTCGACAGACCTAGCCACAGGTATGTTAATAAAATCTAGTCTGTAGCTTATTTAAGAGCAGCAGGAAAACTTTTTTTCTCAATGTAATGCTTATAGTATTGCTCATATAGTGGAATTAAGAACTATAGTAACTTGCCTCTGAATTGCAGGCTTTCCTATCTGTCCTACTTACTCAATATAAAAATACCTAATCCCATGGATTTTGTTTCCCTCTCTGTAGGACAGTGGTGAGTAATTACTTTTCTCTAGCAAAGGTGGAGATGCTGGAAGATTTTAATTAATGCCATTAGCAGATACTGCTAGTAGTTAAAATAATTCATTAGAGCAGGGCACTTAAAATTAATGTTGATCAAAATAGCAAATGATTACAGTGAACTATATGTTGTTTGAAACTTACTGCGTATTATGCTTTTTTGTTCTGCTCTATTCTGCAAAATAGTTTAAGGTATGTGTGTCTTCCTGAGCCGATGAAATCTCTTCTAACTTGTACATAAAGTATATATATTGAAAATGAGTTTTGGGTTTAGATCATAATTCTCTGGCTACTTTGTTGCCGTGGTGTATTGAGTAGTGTAAGTGGAAGAAGATGCGTTTTTCTATTCACCCTTAATGTACTGCACCTCAAAATATTTCACTGTCGCTTAGCTTTGGTAGCTGAAGAGCTTTATTATTCCGAATCTTTCATATTAATCTTTCTACCTTAGTAAATATCATGCAAACGGCAGTGGAAGACTACTTGTCTTCTGCTTCATGACCACTATATTTATTGTATGAATGCAAGTTTAGGTAAATCTACAGCCCGTTAATATAGATGCATAAAGAATAATGTCACCTACATGTAAGCTAATGTGTAAATGAATGCTGCATTTTGAGAGCATCATTTAGAGTAACTTGTCTCAAGTGATAGGTAAAGTGTAACTATATTTCAGAGGCAGTTCGGAAAGCTGATTAGATGCACTGCGATCACAGTTCAGATTGTATTTGATGTCTTCCTGTAGGTGGATGTTTTTAAGTCCTGGACTGTATCAGGATCTGTTTTGGGTTTAGTGGAATATTGTGTAGCTATACATTCACATATGCAAGTCTGTGATTTGAACCTTGAGTTATAAATACTTGTCACTGTAAATCACAGCTATTTCTGCTATTGAAACAATCTCCTTAGCATATTTATTAGACTTAAGCATAGATAAATGGACTGCACAGTTCTTAATTTAATAGTATTGGCCATGTAGTGGTTAATTGCTTGATATTTTCTGGGACTATATCTAGCTTTGTATTAGATAACTTTTGTGTTGTCCTTTGGTCTGCACGCATAGGATGATGAGTGCATTTTCACACTTTCATTTTTTTGCACTTGTGTTTCCTAGCATACAGAACTCCTTACTATCCCATTGCTTAATTTTCATTAAAAATGGTTTGTATAAGTTTTCAGTTTTGCCTGGTATCTTCATTTTGAAAAGAATAAGTTTCTAACTACTAAGCAGAAATTACGGTACCTGTAGATTCATGTCTGATATACGACAGAAATGAAACTGAGGAAACTGATGAGAAAAAAAACCTTGTCTTTATAGTGTAAATTGAAATAACTCGAAGCGAGATCCAAATGGAAACTGGAACCTTTTCATGATCTCAGAAACACAAAAGAGTCTTGAGAGAACTTTGGTACTGGAAAATAGCTGTTTAAAAGATGGTCTTCAGCCTCTCTCATTCCTTTTAGAAAGATATGGAATGCTACTGCAGGACAAGTACCAGAAAAATCAATGGAGAGTTAAGTAAGGCTGTTTTCCGGTATTAGTTGTCTGCCATCGGAATTGTCAATTGATTTTAAAAAAGAACATCAGCAGCGTTTGTGGTATTCAAATGGTTCCTTAATCCCAGACTTTTGAGAACTGGAACTCTCTTGTGACTGGAAAGCTCTGTTACTGTGCTGTAGTTTGCATGAATTTAATAAGCTGATTAGCCATGCAGTGGTTCTGTTTTTAGCACAAATTCCAGAACCAAAAAAATGGCAACACAGATGTGTTAGGAAGTTTTTTCCTGATCTTTCCAGAGAGATGGAACTATTATGCTCAAGAATGAATATGAAAATTTATGTAATTGCTCATGAATGGACTACTGTTTAAAATAATGGTGCTGAACATTAGTTAAAATTGAATTATTTTAATCTCCAGTCCAACAAAAACTTGAAGAAGTAAAAATGGTTGCAGTTAAGAGCTGTCATAGTGCTAATTCAGTTTTTGAAAGTTGTGAAGGAAGACATCGCAGTCCTGTAAGAGGATACTTTAGCATAAAAAAAGCTTGCTCTCAGAGAATATGAGTCAAATAATAAAGTAGAGATGGAGTGAGGGTGAAGGGATGTTTAATTTCAGAATGAGATGAGCAAAGTGAAAATCTGGATGTCTAGATTTTGTAAGCGATCCATGTTTAGCTGGTGAGAAGTAAGATTGATGCAAATGGCACTCCTCTCGTCAGTGTATATAAAGAGACTTCTGGGAGTCTCTCTGGGGACAGTAGTAGCCCTGAGCTACTGGGTCATGGGTTTTTCATTAACTTTCTTATCTGTCTGTATTTTTACACAAATGCACATAGTATTTCCACAGGGAAGCTTTAAAGCATTCAGAAATTACCAACTGTTCTCTACTTTTTTCTCTCAAATTAGAAGTCTACTAAAAATAGAATATTCATCCATTCAGTCATCAAACTCTGGTATGTAATGTAAAGTGTCATACTGTAGGAACAGTACAAGAGTTTTTACTTGAGGAAGTTCTTTCTGTTGACCATTTTTTCTTATATTGAGTGAAATGCAGCAGGGAGAAAAAGGTTTTAAATCAATTTCTGCTTTGTTGAATCACTTTGAGGGGCACAAAATTTGTTGTTCTGAAATCCTCAGTTGTTTCGAAGTGGCCTCTTGGCAAATGCATCTGGGTTTTTGCTTTGGTGTTTTTTGTTTTTGTTTTGTTTTGAACTGTGTTGTTAAGAGATCCATTGCTTTTCCCGGTTTGTGGTGTTACAGAGACTGGATGTTAGGGAGATTGCAAGGGAAAACTATACCTGTTCATGCACTTGTGGGTTTAATGGTGTTTCATAGTTACTGTTATTATTTAGACTTTAAAAACTGTTTAAAGTTTGTTTAAAGAAGAGGGAGAGAGACAAGTTCTTTCCATCTTATGGATTTAATCATTACCATAAAAAATGCAAGAATAGATTTAAGGGCTGGCTATGATTTTTAGTTTTTTAGTAGCCTAAAATTTTTGAAGCTGAATATTAGTAAAATATGTCCACAGTATGGGATCTGAGGTTTTAAGAGAGATTAAGAAACAAGCAAACAAACAACTGAATCAAGAAACCACATTTGCAGAAATTGTTCTTTCTGTCTGGAAGTATTTAGTATTCATTACTACCTGGATGTACATGTTCTAGATGCTAGGTGTGAAGCCTTTCTTACATTTATCAGATATGTGGAGATAAGAATAACATCTGCTGTTTGAAGTAACAATAAGTATCTGATTCAAAACCAGGAAATTTAAGTGTTGCTTGCAGACTCAGACCTCAGTGCTACTGTAAATACTACAAAATAAATTTAGTAGAGGGTACTTAAAATTTTGCTCTTCAAAATTTATTCTTAGTCTCCATGTTAGACATGGATTTTTTTTACAGTAACAAATTATGCAGCTGTCTCTTTTCAATAGTATTCCTTCTGACACAGCAAACCTTCCTGCTGTACATAAAGAGGTGCTGATCATTATTAGCATATATTGGTGTCCTTCATACCAAACATGTACAGCACTGGTTTTGCCTGATTGTTCTGACAGTGCCTTCAGGAAAACCCAGTAAGTCTCTTATTATGAATATAAACTGGCAGATAAAGACAAACTAATCTTTCTTTCAGCACAACATTTATTTGAACAGCAAGATGCCTAATTTTTTTTCTTTGCTGTTCTGTATAGTACAGCTTCTAAAAGGGACTAAACCATGAATTCAGGTTTAAGTGTTTTCTGTCCTTAAAACAAGTCATTCTAAACCTTGCTTGAAGAGTGTAACTCTATCCATGCTAATGTCTTCTAAACTTAAAGGCTATCATTAGGTTTTTGTTTTCATGCACCAAATTCATTCTCTAACCAAGTAAAATAGAAACTTAAAGGATTTATGTAATTCTCATCTTGACTCACATGCCCTTTTTAAATTACTGGTACAATTATATTAACCCTCTTGTAACTTCTTTGGATTTTCTGCTCATTTTTAAAGATCTGAACAAATGAAAATTTCTTAGAGTCCTTGAGGGAACAAAACTGTCAAATAGACTCATCGGACTGGAGAAGCGAATGACAGAAGCGTAGGGATTGTAAAACTGGTGAGAATTCTCTACTAATTCTCTGTATCTTCATTACAGACTAACTTATTTTTGACTGCTTAGAAAGGAGGAAAATTAGGTCTTCTGGAAATAGCTAGAAGATAGGTGAGACCTCACAGGTTGATAAGCAAATAACTTTGACACCAGCAGTGGAGTCAGGGTTCTACCAAATACACTTTGTCGCTTTGCTTTCCTGTAAGACAAATGTATTGGACTGACACCGTTCCCCCTCCAACCCCCCAACTAAAAGGCAAATGAAATTTTGGCCTCTGTTCATTTCGAGACCAAATTTATAATCCCAGTTCTACTATGCTGTTCTACTAGTTACTTCAAAGTGATACATACATACTAAAGTCATATTTTGGAGGGATCACACAGCTGGAGAGGCTGCATTTAATACTCTTGGTTTTTTGACACTAGGGAGAGAACAGTGAGGCACAGGAGCTTCAGCCATGGAATTTTGCCAAAGGTGATAAAAACTTCAGAGCATTCAAAATCTGGGTCTGATTTTTTTTTTTTAATCTTGAGTTCATTTGTTATTTAAAAAAAAAAAGTGTATAGAGAAAATAGATGTGAAGTACCTAGTACAGACCCTTGAATAAGGAAGCATTTTAATAAAAAGTATCTATTGTGGGCAACAAAATATCTGCTCTGTGAAATGCTGTACCCTAGCAATAAATACTAAACCATTTCCAAGAGATTACTCCAGAATCTATTAGGTCAGAAAATGATGACAGAAAAGGGAATGATGTAATAAATAGAGCAAAAAAAATACTGTGCTGTCGTATTTGGTTTTTCTATTGGGGTGTGTATACATAGCTGCCTTCTGATTGATTGTGAATTGAGAACAGAAATTAGATTTGGCTTTGCCTTCCACACTATCTTTTTATTTGAAGTGCTTTCCTATGAGAATTCCATTTCTGTGTCAGTCTTGAATTTACTGAGCTCTTTAAGCAGATATAAATGAGTCCAGCCTTTGGAGACAGCTGCATAAAGACTATGATTGGCAAGCTTCCCATACTGAATGCACCACAATCCAAGAGTTAAGTACTCCAAATGTGAAATTTTTTTATTGTAACTGAACAACCCTTTCTGTCTCATAGGCTATACAAATGTTATTGTTTTGTTTAACACATCTGCCTACCTAGGGCAGAACTTTTGGAAGCAAAAATTACATTGAAAACAATTGGTGACAATTAAGTGAAAATTAATCACTGAATCTAACAGATTATCATCCACACAGTTCTGGTAGAATCTGCTGGAGGGCATTTATTTTTTGTTCTCTTCTTTAGGTATTAATTCTTGGTGACCACTGATATGTCAATTTTGTGGTCGTTTATTGTGCACAAAGAAGAGAGAGTAGGTGGCTTGGAAGCTGACTATAAGTGATGCGATATGCTGCCTTTTGTATCTGATTACAGTCATGGATGATGAGGACCTTTTAAAATCAGGTTGGTTAGATTTCTAAGTATGGTTGTACATGACTGGCGTAGACTCGTTTTTTATGATTGACTGCACAAGGTAAAAATGAAGAGGACAAACAATTACTTTGCTGTGAAGTTGCTGTCTTTGTTTCTCCTGTTTCAACTAGTTCTAGTTTCTGAAGTGTTTTAAAGTAGCAAAAGAAATTTATTCTGAAGATGAAAATAATTGAAAATTTACCCATCATGTTCCCCATGAAGAATGGCACCTATAAAAATGAACAAATGCTATCTAGAACTTAGTCTTCTGCAAAACTGAGCAGTGTTAGAAACTTGTGCAATACCATACATTATGCTGTCCAGTAAGTGTGTATGAGCTGCACCTCCTCCAGTAATAGCAGCCTCACTATAGTACCTGTGTACTGCAGGAGTCTGGACGTGCTTTTCTGTTGTATCTGCACCTGAGGATGTAGCCCAAGGCTCGTTTTGTGCAGGAAAAGATGCTTAGCTGAACTTCAGATGAGACTTCTCTAAAACATGAAACTATTTTTGGAAGATTAGGTTTTGGAGAATGTTACTCCAAAGAATGTGTGTTATCTCCGTTGAGTATGTTCTCCTTCTAAGTTGAAATAATCTTTAATAAATGCCTTGATATCAGTTAATCAGAATGTCTCTATATTTATTTCATGCCTGTTTTAACTGGTCCTTTCATTCTGTAATTTACATAGGTTCATTAGTAGTCTGCAAGTTTAAATATTGATAGTCATTAGTTAATAACTCATTTATCAACTTCTATTTCCAAGTACTGAGTACTATATTCTGTTGAGACTGTTTTCTTACAAACTACTGATAGATAAGAAAAAGAAGAAATGTTGAGAAGCAGATGTTGTATGACCAAGTACCCAGCTGTGTACTAACAAAATGAATCTCATGGTGATTAGTTAACAATTCCTTGGCAGTCAGAGGCATATGTAAAACAGTAAACACAGCATGGGGAAATAATAATAATAAAAAAATTAAAAGCATTTTCTAAGCTTAAAATATTGGCAAAATCAAGTCCACCATCTGTGTTACTGAAGAGCTGACTGTGTTGTGGCTAAGTCATACCAAGGTCAGTTGAACTAACATAGAAGTCCTTAACCCTTTCGTAGTAAAATATACCATTTCTTTTTTCTAAGCATGAGGTCTATGATAATTTAAGTGATGAGCGACAAACCATGAATATTTGAATATAAGCTGTCAATAAAGGAAAATAATTGTTAGTACTGTATGTTTTTTACCTGCTATTAAGATAAATGTTTAGTCTAAACTAGTAAAATACAAGAACTGAAAATACAGGCAGTCATTTAAAGTTTAAATAAATTATTGTAATGGAGTTGCCATTTTGTATCTTCAGGTAAAAGTGTGTAAAGGAGAAAGATTAAGATCATTATCACCTTCTGGCTATATAATTTAGTAAAGCTGTGGCTATTGTTACAAAATTCTGTTCTCTGGAATAGTTTTTTTCTGCAATGCCTTTATTTTCTCATTAGAGAAATGCATGAGCATGTTCCGTTTTATCCCCTTCACATCCCATTCTTGCCCCAGCCATCCAACAAAATAACAGTTTTTTCTAATCAGTTACTCATCATAGATAGTAACAGTTTGACGAGCAAATTTGTTGGAAGCATATAAGTTGTGAACACTGCTTTTTAGCATTTGGGTATAAGGGGATTTGAGTGAAGAAGTATTTACAAAAATCTCTAAATGTTAATTCTGTATTATGTTTTTCTCTACAAAAAAAGAATAGAACAGAGCCTTTTGTTTGTATTGTTCAGAGGGTCTGGTTTTTAGTGTCAGCATTTCCCAAGACATATCAGGCTAAGCTAATGCTAAGTTTGAGCATTTTATTGAAATAACTGTGGAAGAGAACTTCAAATTCATGGTTTAAGAATAAGTATACATTTTTCATTTTTAAATATATTTTGAAATTTCATTATTAGTGTGCTATGTGGTTTGTGGTATTAATGTATTACATCATTACTTAGACCTTGTTTTTCCTCCCTACAGAGGCACAGAAATTAGCTGGTGACTGCACAATACTGTTTGCCCTTCTTAGCTTGTATACAGCTTCTGCTATTGTGGATATTAGTTATTCTTCAGTTTCACTTAAGAGAAAGCAAGATGCCGTAATAGCTACTCTCGCAATTTGCTTGATTTTTAGATGTATTTTTATGCAAGTAGATGTTGGAAAAGTGCACTAGATTTTAAAGTTAAATGCTGAAATTAATCCATGTTTTGACAGCGCAGCTTTGTGAATTGCACATATTGAGTATGTTGTGCTGAAGTACTATGCACAGTCCATCTGGAAGTTTCCATAGGTGCAGATTTAAATTGAATCAGACTTTGTGCTTAAGGGTGTGAGATATTTCTAAAAAGGAAAAGCTGTTGAGTGGGGGTGTTGTTTGTTTGTTTTGTTTTGCTTTGTTTACTGGCTCTTTTCTGAAAATAACTTCTTCATCAGTTAAAATGTTTTAGTCCTTATTTATGCTGTTTTATTTATGCTCTTTCACCAATAAAGCAAATGCAGGAAATGACATAAGGAATTAAGGCATTAAACTTTCTGCAAGACATTGGAAACACTCATCTGATAATCTAACAAGAATTGTAAGGTTTTCAATTTTCAGATTTTTTTTCTTGTTTATTTTTGAAAATATTGTATAAAAAAATATTTTAAAAAATTGAATGTATCGTGTATATATGTCCACATTGCACAGTGGCTAAGATAATTTACATTTTAAAAGTCAAAGATACTGTAAGTAGTCTTTAAACTTTTAGATAACTTCATGTATGTTAGAGCATATGCAAATAATAAAAAAAAAATTGTGTATCTGTCCAATTAATTTTACTACTGCTTACACTTGCTTACTGCATTGTATCTCTGCATTATTGCTTATACTTCAAGAATATACGAGATTACCAAATACTGAGCTTATATTATGTTTCAACCTAAAAGTAAATGTTTCTGTAAGCCTGGCAATAAATTCCTCGAAGAACCTGCATCCAGAACATTGGCATTTATGTAGACAGTAAGTCTCTGCCCAAAGAAATGAACTGATTTAAATTAATTGTATTGTGAAAGACCTAATCATTCCCTGTGAAATCCTGTTTCTTGTCAGATGTCAGAAACATTTACATGGTATATAACGTCCGGAAAACAGCAAAATATGATTGTACTATTTATCAAAGGTACTTCAAAGTAGCTACTGTCTGAAAAGCTGAGATGTATCTCCTGATAAGCCCATAATCACTTGTTTCCAGGAAGTACTAAGGCAAGAAACACATCTGTAGGAATCTAGCTGTTCCTGTAATAATAGTATTTTAATTTAGCAACTTTGTAATGACTGCCATTGTTACAGGGCAGGCTTTACTCTGACCCTTTGAAGGTCTCTCTCCACATATAGCCTTTAAATTGCAAAGTCTATAATTCCCTTACCCCAGTTCACAATATTGCATTTCCTTTTGTGTTTTCTGTATATCTATTTGCTTATCCAGCAGAAGATTGGTGTTTGTGGAGATGTGTAGCTGGTGGATAGAAAAAATCTTTTTATCAGTATGTGGTTCTTTTCTGGGTTCCAGCATTGCCTCTTGTGGTGAATCAGATTGCTGTGCTGGCTAGAGCCCTGCAGCTAAGGTGATTTGGTTGATAGTTAAGGCTTAGGATGGCTCTTAACCATCCTGTGTGTTTGCTTCCTTCCTCCTGTTTTTGTTTGGTGTTTTTTTTACTGTTAGTACAGTAAATACCCAAATAACAAGGTCTTGTATAATGATAATAAGTTATCTTCAGCGGTTTTATTTCTATTATGATGAATTCAGAGACATAAACTACTAGATACTACTTAATAACTGCTAGATGGTTTGACAGGGAAAGGAGCTGAGATTTGGAAGTGGCAACAGTAGTCTGGGGCATGCGAAGGTGGGAAAGATAACTATTTTTGTTGTTTTAACTGCCTACCTAAATAAGAGCACATTTAAACCCAAAGTAAATTCAATGATTTGTGGGAAAGCAGGTCATAAAACATTTCATGATTTTGGTGGTGTAAACCATAGTCTTGATACAAAAGTGCTTTCTCTGGTTGAGTTTTTGTACTTTAATTCTCAGTTCAGATTGGAAATCTTCAATATCTATGTTCTCCTGTCATTTAAAACTACTGAATTGTTTTGCATCAACATAGTGGTTCCTACTTCATGTTGCAGATTCTCTGCTTGCATGACTATAAACGTAAATTTTGAACAATTGCTTACAACAGGAAATGTAATCAGTTAAAGTCTAATGAAGCAAATACATCAGAGCAGACTCATCTGCTAAAATATTAGGTTACCTGAATCTCTGCTGCAAATGGGTAGTTTCATAATTGCATTTAAAGTTAGGTTGATGATATGCTCTTTTATCTAGATGATATCTTGTTAAAACCAATCTGCTCTCAGTCACTGAACGTTTTGCTGCATAGACCTGTTCTAAGGAAACACAGAAGTTGAGAAGCTCTTTTTGTGAGCATTAAAAATCTGTTGGGAAAAGGTGTACATGAATCCCCTCTGTGAAAACATTCTATGTCCATACCTGTCATGCTAATTTATGAAGCCTTGCAATGTTAGTCTATTCTTGTCAAGTGCTTTTAAATCAAGATGCATCATCTGTTATAAATTATTGAACCAATTGAAATAAACTCATCCCATTTTTCCCATTCTTGCTGCTTTAAGTCACTGTGTGGTGTTCACAGGCAGTCTGACGGATGCCTAACTAGGCATGCCATCCACGGTGCATTGCTTTACCTTGCCGGGTGTACTGATACCTGGGTTTGTCTTTGTGTGTTTTTTGCTGACTTTGAAACTGGTAAAATAACATTTTAGACTCGGTTGGTGTACCTCTAAGGATTTATGTTCCTTTTTTAAAAGGACATTTTGTGTAGTATTGCAAATACCACATTTTAAAGTAAAAATAAGAGTTTTGTTTAAGGAAAGAATGCTTTAGAGAATGCCAAATACCTCCCTTTGCTACTTTTGTGAATGCAACAGCTAGCTAAAGGTTTGAGAACTTACACAAAGCCAGTGCTAGACACAGGGCAGAAGCTGCCTGGATTCTCTGATCCTAATGATTCAGAGCTCCAGCAGATGGGTTCTTGCAGTACTAGTTGCAGCAGTTTCTGACACCAAGTGTCTGTCTTATCTTGCTTCTCCTGGAGTGTAAGTAACAATAAGGAATGCATGTCTGCCTCAGCTGCCTTAGTAATATGAATTCATAGGCCAAACCATGGAGGTGAGCATGCAGTTGCTCCTGACAGCTCTTGTGGATGAGCTATAACTTCCAACAGGAAAAGGCAGGCAGCGGTAATGATTTATGCCACTCCCACTACTTGCTTTGGTGTTCCTGCATCAGCGCCTTTGATATAATTGTGCCGGGTTAACTGCTCTGATCTGTGCCTTGCTTTGTAGTTGGATTTCTTTAGCCAAGTGATGTGATATAGTATGTTAGTGGTCTGTCTTACTTCAGTTCTAGTTTGTACTTCGGTAGAAAGTAATAGAAACCAAAAAGCTGTGCAGTTTCTTTTTTCTGGTCTGTCTTACTCTTCTGGGAGAAAACAGTGTTTCATATTTAATTGAAAATCCTTGGTGCCATAACTGAAAGTAAATCTTATTAAATGCATAGTGATGGGAACAGCAGGATATGCTGTGCAAGAGAAAAGAGAAATTCCCTTCATTTTTAATATTACATGATGATAAAAGTAGCACATAGGGAAATTTTCTTTCTTTATGTGATTACTTCAACAACAACATACCTTTAAGATCATAAATACAGGTTTCTGTGGAAAAGGTGCTTCAAAATTAAGTTGTAACAAAATTCAGATTCACTGAATGAAACCAGTGAGGTTCATGTGTGTGTGATAGGTTAATGTGTAGTCATTCTCTGTGGTCAAGGTAAGAGTTTACTTATGTCTCCTAATGAATTTTGCTGATAGCTGGTCCATGTTTTGTTGGAAATAGAGATGAGTCTTCTGTTGTTACAGGTGTGTCAGTGTCTCCTTTTTTTTTTTTTTTTCCTACTTTTCATTTGTATATGTAGTTCCATGTAAATGGTGGAAAAGGCTCTTGACTAAAATCTTCATGCAGGTGAAAGAGAATAACTTTATTTTCTGAATTGGAAGATTTTTAAAGCATTTTGAAAAATAGTGGCAGATCTTGAATTCTTTCTTCTTACATACAGCTGACTTTATAGTAACATTGTGTGATTTGCGTACACTTAGTATAAAACACTACAGTGGATGCTTGATACATTCTCCAAGGCATTCTGGGGGAAATTTTAAATCATGTAAGATTCCTTAAAGGTTTAATTTAACCACAGTTGATACTAAATGCTATTTTGTGGGTTGTGTTTTGAGAAGAAGTCTTTCACATATGATTTTTGTGAAATTGATGCAACTTAGGCAATCCTAAAAGCTGCAGTGCCATTTATACCAGAACTTAAAAATGTCAGCATTTACACTTTTCTATAACAAACTTGTCTTTGTTTAGGAATGTGTTGAAAAAATGTATGAGAAACATAAACTCAGTTCCTTCCAACCATGGTTACATAAAAGAGGAGAGGGGGAGCACTGATCATACTGTCTATGAGAAATACTTTGCAGCACTCTCTTTTGTTACTTGTGCGTAGCGTGTGTTTTCATATACTCTGTCCTCTGGCAGAGACTGAGGACTTTTCTTCGGTAGATACTCTTCATTTCTTATCTGAAGAATTGCAATGCATGCCTATATATTTTTTAGTTATGTGTACCCCTGATTCTTAGCTATTGTAACAGACTAAATAATGCTTCTCTCAATTCAGAAATGCCGTGTGAAATCTGTAAGAGTCATGCATTAATATTAGTCATGGCCAATGCACATCTGGAGTTACAAGGATTTTGCTGACTGTACATATTGCACAAGGAGCATGAGAGCTTTAGAGCTTTTTGTGGGTTTTGCTGTTGGTGTTTGTTTTGAATTAAACTTTCAGGCTTTCAGTCTCTAATCAATACAGCTGTGACCATGGCACATTTGTTAGTTTGGTGCAGAGGAGTGCTAACCTAGAACTCTGATTTTGGTATTTTAAATTCCTGAGAATCCTTGAGAACATAGTGAAACACAGCTATGTTTTCTGAAACTTGAATTTATTATTGAACTGCCTTGTGGCACAGCTTGTGGTTTTGAAATGTTGGGATTTCCTGAATTCCTTGAGGAGCCTGTTTGAGAAGCTTCAATTATTTAATAAAAATTACAGAATGACTCTTCCTTGGAGCAGGAATTGCTTCTTTATAAATGTGTCTAATGCTTAGTGTTAGAGTCCCTGTCATAACTGGGAGCTCTGGGGTATACTGCAGTAAAACCAGGTGTCCAGTACCTCTTCATTTAAAGTAGCCTAACACAATAATTGAAATATTGTTGTTGCCCACTGGCATGGTATTTGAATAGAAGACTCTATGCCAAGAAAATGGGTCAGAGTTTAAAACAAAGGAAAAAAAACAGAATCTAGTGAATAGAAAATAAAGTGACTGCTATCCCTGGCTTTTTGAAGGAACTGTATAAATGGTTCTGCTCCACTATGGTTAGTGAGTGGTGAGAAGCAAGTGGAAATGGTAGGCAGAGAAATTTGAGAATGATAAATGTTTACTTTTGGCTGCAGTTCATGATGGCTCTTTCATTTTTCTTGGTCAGTGTAATTCCAGCATGCAAAGCTGAACTGTGCATGTAGTTTTTTTGTGGTAAAAGAGCAAACCTCTAGCCCAACTGTTTGCCCAAAAAAGCTTACTGATTGCATTTCAGCATGAGCTAACATTTGGAAATGAACTTCTACTGTTAAGAAAATAGCTATATTTTAAAACATTCAGTGTGATGCTGAGATGTTTGAAATGGATCTGACATTTGAAAGTTTGCTGTTGTGTCTTTGAAAAACTATATTTAGGGATTCAGTAATGAAAGACCTTGGACTTTCACTCATGAACTTAGCTAGATGACTTATTTTACAGTAAGCTTTTTCTCTTGCCTATGTTGGTTAGTAACTTAAGAGGGTTGATCTGTGTTTCGTGAGAATAGGAGTATAGTATATTTGTCAAACTCCTACCCTGTCAAACTCAAGGCTGAAATAGGTTAATGGGCCTAGAAATTATACACAGTGTGATTGCATGTTTGCTTCCTATGGAAAGTTGGCTAAAAATAAACCTGTATATTATTTGAATAAGTTCTATTCTAATCAGAACGTTATAAAGAAAAAGTCTTGGCATGTGAACATGTACCCTTCTGCCTGAGAATAATGGCACGGTCCAAGCAGATTAAATCATTTATCTTACTCAGAGAACAGCTGCAAGGGCATTTTTCTTTGGGGATATGACTGAAATGTGTCATTCTATAGAACTTCATGCTGCTTAAGCAATAAAGAATGCTATGTTATATGTGTATCAGTTTGTGAAATGTGATGCTATGTTAGGGAAAACACAAGAATGGACAATTTTTGACATACAGTAAAATAGGTTAACTTGTAAATGTGCCCTCTTGTAATCCCTTACTAGGATGGTCCATTTAAACAGTACTCATTAAGTATATGGTAATATTGAATTCACACATTAGTTGCAGATTATCAAAGGCAATCATTAAAGGCATTAATATTAGAACAGACTTTGGGGAATCAAATACATTTTGTTCAATTCTGCCATGTTAATTTTGCCTTCTAGAGCAAATCAGTTAGCTTGCAGTCTCAATAAACCATTTTTTTGTGAAGTGAATATACTAATGCCGCACATAAACTTTAGGGAATGAATGGAAGATTGCTCAAAAACAAGCCACGGTTGCACTGAGGAAAATCAGCTCTGACTATTGTGTCTTAGTAACTCTTCTGGGATAAAATGGGCAAATATAAGATGGAAAACCTGTGTTCTAGCCACTAGAAAAAATAGATAGAGACCCCCCCCCCTTTGTTAAGTGAATTTTAATATTAGGCTATGTAAATCTATATAACCTGTGTTGTGTGTTTTTCTGGTGTGATAAGCTAAATATCTACTATAGCTGAACTGTGGATTACTAGATTTTTTTTATGCCTGCAACAGTTTTATTGCTCATAGTTCAGTTTTTCAACTAGCTTACAATTCCTGCAGACATCATCTTTTTCACTAAAAATTTCATTTTTTAAAAATAATTTGTCTTCTACAGAGACTTTTGAAGTTTTGCATTTAGCAAAAGGGTTGCTTATCTTTGTCTTGGAGTGTTCTGGTTCTGTATCTGCTCAGTTAAGAGCAGACTAAATGTATTATGTATTATTATAACCTATAGCAGCTACAGAGGATTCTGATTTCATAGTTCCATGTCTGTATTTGACTTTACAGTACGAGTGTAATAATGACAAGTATTACTCATGTCAGAGAGCCTCTGTAGGTATAGTCAATTACACACTGATTAAAACTCAGCAAGAGATTGAGTGCATAATTAGGAAGCCTTAATAAAATATTGTCAGCAATATTGTTGAAACAGTCTTGTATTATTAAATTTTAGAGCATGTTTGCATATTGCAAACTCTAATTGTTGTTTTGGCCCTGTAGATTTTTGTAAGCACACACTTTTAACATCAGCTTGTTTAGAGCCTATTTGTAATGTCACCATATAGGCTTCATAATCTAGGATGATAGTTCTGATTAAATTATATTCTATGCTGCTAATTATTATGCTTTAAACATAGGCTCTACTGATCATCAATGTGTTTGGTGCTTTTTTTTTCTTCTTCTCAAGAAAATACCAAATCAAAGAGAGGAAAGAAAAGTCTCCATATATAATATAAAAGGTCAAGCTATTTTCCTGTGGAAAGTTCTGTTGCACTTTTATTCCCCACTGTTAAGTTGAAGGAAATGGTTATGTTTGTGTTTTATTTGAAACTCATTCATTATTTTAATAGTTTGAGTTCTACTCATATGTCCTTCGGTGTCTGATCTTATATCAGAAACAGCTGTATAGTTCTTTGTGCTTTGCCATTATTCTATTTAATAATGGCTACATTAAAATACTTGGTGTTATTAGAAAAAATCCTATCCATTCATAACTTTCCTGACTGTATTTCCATGTTTAATGGATTTTTGTGTATGTGCAATATATTATTATATCTGATGCTAGTATACTTGAAGCTGGCAACTAGAAGCTTGAACTGCTTCACTCAAATGATTTTCATTTTAAAAATCCTTGAGACTGTAGGCAGGAAAGATGTTAGGCCATGCAAGCTTTCTTGCTACCGATGCATTACATACACTAAACTTAAAATGATGTCTGCTGTCATTTCACAGAAATCATGTATAGACTGAGAATCTCTATGGCTTTAGTGAGATACACAAGAGAACAAGTAGCATACATTAGGAAAATAATGAGTTAATTCTACTGTCCACCACTAGCTACTCTTATTTCTCATCAACTCTCAGTGTACTAATAGATATTATTTTGAGGCTTTTTACATGCTTATTTGTTTCATGTTAACCCCACTAAATCGATGTACTTTATTTGCATAAAAATATAAATGTCTCTTCACAAAATTGTCCTGGACTCTAATGGAAGATAGTCTTGCAGTTGTAACAGTATTTGTTGCAGAGTGTTTGCTTGTTTTTGAGTTCAGTAGAGCCCTTATCTGTGGTTTTCCTACATATGGGTTTCCAAATGCAGTTGGTTTTAATTTACAACTTTTTCTGTGATGTAGAATCGGTGCATTTCACCCTTATCTTGTTTTTTAGTTTTCGAATTTTATGCTCTTTGTGGAAATGTTTTATTTTAAAAGTAGTATTTTATAAAATCCTTGGTGGGTTTGTGTTCTAATTTTAGATTAAGGTTTTCTTACTTTAATTCACACACATTTACAGATCAGAGGGAAAAATGATGCACCTTTCTCACCCTAAAAGCACAACAATTTTTCTTGGAAAGAACTCTCTTGATAATGTAGAATTAGTGGAACAAATGTAAAGGTCCAAGTTTAGAAAAAAAAAAAAAAGTTGCATTTAGGGCTATTAAACGGGTTTTTTATTAGCTACCATTTGAAATTAGGCTGAGATGATGTATTTATTCTCCTTATTCTCAGCAAAGAAGATGACAAGTCTTCTAAAAGTAGAATGTTTTTTATATAAGTTGTTTTACAAACATGGGTTCCATTAGTCATTCACTTGATATTTTGTAGGAGAAAAAGACTAATTATATAGTTAGATTTTTTTTTAAATCAGTCTTTGCTGGGTGTAAAATTTAATAGAGACTTAAAGCTAGCAGCAACCCTTGTAGTCTAGTCTAAACCCCTGTATACCACAATTTAGATTTGCCAAGCACTTCTTGCATGCAGATGTCTTATTTTAGTTTGAGACACTTTTCAGAAGGAGGTCTGTTCTCTTCAAGGTGAGAATGATGGGGAATCTGTTAGAGTTCATTTTTCATTTTTAGTAAAGGTATTTTTTAACTTTCACAAATTCTGTTATTATTGTGTGTTGTTGGGATTTTGCTACTTATACCTGCAAAAGCATTAGAACTTGGTTTTCTTGCCTTTGCTGGAGTAAACTTAAGAAATCAGTTTACCTTCAGACTAAAAATATAAAAGGTTAGGCACCTGGTTGTAACCTGTGATTGCATAAGTTGATATAACTAGAGTTGGATCCTGAAAATGCATCTCTGTGGAGGTCTGTGACAGTGAGATATTAATAGAAATGCCCCTTTCAAATCAAACTATTTTGCACCTAAAGTATAAAGCATTTCAGGGAGAGTTTATAAAAATGGGAGCCTCATATGTGAATTCTTCACCTTAGTATTTCTAGTACAGAGAAGTCCAGAGGCCAGTTCCCCTATCTTTTCAGCAAGCTTCATCTGTATCTGTGCAACTTTCATAGGCTCTGACTCCTGTTCCCTCTCATGCCAGGCAACTTTTCCATATGTGGCATGTGCCGCCATCCTATGAGTAAATAGCTCTTTTGCCTGACCTGGAGCTGAATGGTTTTTCAGCAGGGCTCTGAAGCAGGCTTTATTTGCTTCTGATTTGAAGTATCAGACAGTTGCTGGTTTTTTTCTTTACTCCTCAGCCATTTCCTTGCTGCCTGACTCTTTGGCTTCGGTTTATTCTACTTATGTTTTCATATGTTCTGTCCCAGCATTTGACAGCCACTTTAAAAGTTAATGTGTAGTGGTCATTGGTCTTTACTATACTTTCAGGATCACAGTCATCATCTAGATATGCCTTGGCTCATTTGGTTAGTCAGCAGCAAATTTCTTTGTGCAGACCACCGGCGACAAGAGCTACAGCTGGTGAGTGCATTGAGCTCCAAAGCAGCACATCTGTCTGCTTTCTGGGAGAAGGAAAGGGTAAGGCATTAAATCACAACGTGGAGTCTCAGTGATGAACGCTAGTGGTTGGTAGATATGAGTTTCCATGTGTGCATGCCATAAAAGGGCATTTTCTGTGAAGGTGTCAGAAGGAAAAGGTTCTGTTCTAAAAACAAAAGAATTGTGAAATAGTAGTGATAACCGTGTGTTCCTGTGAAGAATACCAAGCGTACTTCAGGCTGATAAGTAGCTCGTTACTTTCAGAGCCCAAGCGGTTGTATTTCTTTAATAGTTATTTATTTAATGTTTTAACTTCTTGTTTAGTACATTGATCATTTGAACAAGCATTGTTCTCTTAAGCTTAGAGATTGAGTCCCTTGCTCCAGTTTGTTTTAAGACTCTGGAATGTTTTTGTATAATTTGTCCGGTTCCTGGTGAGAAAAGAGAAAGAAAAGGCGAGAGGCATTCATACAGCAGCCTTTGAGTAGTTTGTCCCAGAAGTCCTGTTCTAAAAATCTGACAAAAAAAGCCTCATTCACGTTCCCTTTTTTTTTTTTTAAATCCTAGATTGCCTTGTTTTAATAATGCCTCCATTTAAATAAGGTTGTGAGACTGACACCTTGAGTTCACGTTTTGTGACTGGTATTGTTTGGCTGCAGGCAGCCTCCTGGAAAATAGGCAGCACAGTATGATAACTTGATATACTATGTGGGGGAAGGTAATTCTAATAATGGAAAAAGGCAATAGATATTTTATTGAAAATTCAGATCATGTATTGATAATCTGTAATTTGTCATATGAAAGAATTAAGGCTCCCTTAAGAGTTCCAAGGAGTGTAATGGGATTTTGCAAGTATTATGGTATAAGTATTTTTCTAGGGGAAAACTTGTGGTTTTATACACTGCTGCCTTGAATATGTTCCTCCTTAAAACACTGGTATGCAAGAGGGTAATGATTTTCATATGGCTAGTGTTTCCGAAATATCTTCATGTAATACAATTAAAAAGTATGGTAAAACAAAGCAAACAAATGCCAGTTACCTCAAAGTATTCAGAAGGCTGAGTTGTGCTAGGAAAGATTGTGTACAAAAGCTAAGCCTTCATTAAAAGGCCAACGTTAGGCAGAGGTTCTAAGTCCTCATTTGAAAAGGAAGAAAAGTTTAAAGGAATATTCTCTAATTGTCGTTTGTCTGAAAGTTTTGTTAATCTCTCAAATCCTTTTTGTTTGTTTTGTTATAACATGATTTTTTCGGGGTGCTGCAATAAGTTTCAGAACTGATTGGATTTTTGGCACATAGGGCCTAGGACTTGCTTGTGGATGTCATGTGAAACCACTTCTCTATCCCTCTCTGTTCTCTCATTCTTTCCCTGTATTCCCCTGCCTCTTTACTCATCCAACTACGTTCTTTATCGCCTAAATGTGGGTTGTGTCTGCTCTTTCTGTGATACTGATGCAGCTAATTCTAAACTTTTGCCAGGCTCCAGTTCACTGAGTTTCATGTTGTCTCAGGTTCCTTTTTTGGAGATAGTCAGACAGCTTGTTAAGTATCATATGGTTAAATAAAAGTATCTTTGCTCTCTAGTCTTCAGTCAAATAATGTATTCTCTGCAAATGTTTAATACAGAGAAATTCACATAGCCTTGCAGGCTTTAGGGATACTGCTAATCTTAATGAACATTTGAAAGCTTTTTTAAGATCTCCTATTTTAAAAATATCTTACAGCATTTTTCTGAATCTTGATACCTGCTTGGATACCTGTCCCTATTCCCAAAAAGTCTGTTTCACTTTTTTCTGTGATCCTCAGCTTCTTGTTCTCAGGACTTTTCTTTTCTTCAGTAAGTAGCTTTCTCAAGTCATTCTTTGATTCTCCCTCTGCTGATAACAGTGGCGGTAATTTCAGAGGAGTTTGGTTCTTGACATCTGTTTATCTACTCTAAACCCAAAGGTCTACAAATAACCTTGTGTTGAGGGAGGAGGTTAAAGGACTGTCAGTGTGGCCAGAACAGATTAAAATGTCTTTTTGGTCTTTTTTTTTTCATGGCCTTGTTTAATAATCTAAGTTTTTTTGATTTTGTATTTGTAAAATAAATCATTTGCATTTCAAATACAAAAATAAGCTTTTAATGTATTTGGTTAGCCTTTCTCCCATGTCTCTAGTTTGTTCTATAAAACCAAGTTTCTTTTTTCTTTTTTTTCTTTCTTTTTACCTTGTTCTGTTCATTGCGTAGGGGAAAATTTGTCTTGTGATAGATTTGTTTTAGGACAAATGTAGCTACCTAACAGTGATACAGCAAAGGTACCCTTATGTTATCTCAACAAAATAGCCTGCATGTCAGAGATGTAAAATGCCGCTATGGCTGTTTGGAGAAATTCAGCTGAATTAATAAATGATTAGCTGTTACTGATGTAAGATCTGGTAATCAAAAGACTTGATTAATTTAGACTTTCTGAGCAGAAGTGTGGACCTCCTCCTGTTTGAATCTCATTAAAAGGCAAACATAAGCAGAAGTGTACCTGTCGCATTCATGAGACGATTACCTGCTTTTAGTCTTCTGAACTTCTTTGTAGCTATGTAACTCCAAAGCTGCCTGTAATTGCCAGATAGCATGGAGGTTTATTAAGTTTTGTGAACTGAGCATGATTTTCTTAGTATTGTCTCTTAAAAAACAATGCTGTACCTGACAGTGAATTTGAACGCACCTTTAAGAAGCAGTTGTAACCTGCTGAATAAAACAGATTGAATAAAACCTAGACTGGAGATCAGCTCCTAACTGGACCAGGACGTACTTTCCATGTCTGTTTCCAAACTGATCTCTGTCCCAAACTTTGGTCATCAACTTGTACAAAGGCCTAAATTTTACAAATAGACTTCTCTTTTCATAATGGGCAGAGTCCAAACTTTAGATTCACGTATTTGTTTTGAATTACCTTAAACAGGCATGGGGGAGGGTGTCAAATGGAGTTATGTCCATAGAACCATTAACATGGTCTGTAGCACTGGGCTGCAAACTGCTTGTGAGCTAAGTAAGGCTGTAAATATGCAGCATTAATGCATATGCAGCATAAAATGCTGCAGTCCCATCTCTGCTTGCCCCTCTTTTTCCACAACAGAAAAGATCACTTTTCCACACTAATCCGTCTATCTTTCTACCCCACAATCTGAGCAAAATTTCACCTGCTGACTAGGTCAGAACATTCTCAAAATTCTGCCTTCCATTTCTTGTATAATTGAAATAATTTGAACCTCCCACATGTTTCTTGTTATACTGGAAATGTAGCTGTGTGTTTGCTAGATGTGCAACATTGTTGTATAAATACTAAAAGGCTACTGTTACTGTTTTGTTTTCCATACAAAACAAAAAATGAGCCTTTTCTATTTTTTGTTTTGCTTATTCTGGGAGTAGTGTGATTCTCTTGCATGTTTTTTTAGGAAGGATTTATTTTACTAAGTGAATGCATACATTCAATTCTGTAACTCATGTTAAATTGTAATCTATGAGTAATTGCTGATGAATATTGTGAAGTTAATGCCTTGCACACTAATTATAACTTTGGTTTCCTAATGCAATACATCTGTTTTGTGTAGCTGAATGTTTCTTTAAATGGCCTTGCTTAGTTAAGTCAGAGTTAATCTTACTTCATGTGTAATAACCTAGTTATAATTAAGTAGTAAATGTTTTCCACTTGATAAGCCTAGATAAATTCCTATTTTAGTTAGCTGCTTTTAAGCAAAGCCATTTAGCTGTTCTGCTAGCCCTTAATGTGTCTTACATGGAATTTTCATATGTAAGCTTTTTTTTTTGTTGTTGTTGTGTGGAATCATTGCTCATGTAACATATTACAAAGCCTACTGTAACCTTGAACCATATGGAATTCTGATTTTGTGTTTAAATTTGTCTCATCAACTTTGTTCCTATTGAGAAAACAAAATTAAAATTAGGTAAAGGTATCTAAACTGCATTTTTTTCATTCTTTTTCTTCGCTTTCATCTTAAAAAAAAAAAACAAAAAAACTTAGACCCTACTGCTTGAGATTAATCTAGGGACAAAGAGGGCTGGGGCAATTTAAGATGAGGATTAGTGGATGATGTGAAATTGGGGATTTGAAATCAAATTCAAAATCAGTATGTAGATCTGCATAGTTTGTTGTTAGCTTTCATGTTTGATTCTTTTCTAAAGTTTGGTCTTAAAAAAAATGCTTGTTTGTTTTCTTTTATCTTTTAAACCATTACTAGCTTTTAAAATACACTTAGCACAATCTGGTAGCTTTACAAAAGTCTAACCTACAGAAAATTATAAATAAATAAGCTCTGTTGGGCTGATGCTGTACTTCACTAGCATGGCTAAATTGGAATTATGGCTCATTATGTGTTTATAAACCACTTTTTTTTACTTAGATTCATTCTGTGTCTGCAGCCGTTGTAACAAATTCTTTGGTGTTCAGTGTCTGAAATTAGGTTTCATTATCATTAGCTGTTGTAAATACAGTGATGAATGTTTCTCTGGATGTGATATTATGTTATCTTTCTCTTATTGTAGATTTTCACTACATACAGCAGCAAATCAAAGCAGAAAGATGGTGTCACCTATAAAATTTATTGGGTTTGGGGGTTTTTTTGGCCACCTTTGAAACCAATGAAAACCAAATCCCTCACTTCAGAACCACCAGCTACTCCAGGAGGTGGCAGCAAAACGCAGTTGCAAACTGCTTTTACTTTAAACTGACTGTTGAAATTGTAGCTTAACACATGTGATGATGTATATACACTGATTCAGTCCCATCCATTGCTGATAGACATGAGTCTACTGGTGAGCTAACAGACCGAGGTCTGTCTGTCTGCAAACCATTGGATTTTCAAGTCATGAAATAGGACTAACTGGTAGACAGTTCCCGGTGTGATGCAGCTGTGTGAAGTGCTCTTGTACCCACCAGAAAATAAAATAAACTTGTATTTGTCAGAAATGGAATGAAGGGAATTAAGTTTCTGCTGCAGCTTTACCTTGCGGGAATAAGATGCGGAAACGAAACAGCTGGCCTTTTGCCATCATGTGTGGGCGTAGGCAGGGGAATAGATGGAGCTGCCAACTAGGACTGCAGAGGTCATGTTTCCTCTGCACAGGCTTCACCCTGCCCTTCCTCCTCTGCATCTTCCTCCTCCTCCCATCTGCCTCCACCTTCCCACTGAACACATGCTCTTTCCTCATCTGAATCCAGTTCTCTGGACCGAGCAGAGGACTGAGATAGGGAGGCCACCAGCCAAGGCACTGCCTGCATGGAGAACGGTGAGGACGTCTGGGGAAGGTGCTGGTGTTTGGGGAGAGCATTGGTCTCTACCTGTTTCAGTTTGGCTGGGACCAGGTCGAGGCAAACTGGCTTATCGTGTGTTTAGATAGCACCCGTACAGCATGGTGCTTTCCCAGACCAAGGCCTGCAGGCGCTACTGCCGTGTACGTGGTAATGATCTTTTTGGCTTTTCACATACCATTTTCCACACGTTGTTAAGCTGACATTCCTAATTCAGTTATGTCAGTAAAAATGCCTGCTTCAGCCTGACATTTACAAATCTAGGTTTCGTGCCCTTCTGAGTACTTTTAGTATGGTAACACTGGCTCTTAAGGAGTGAACTGTTTATGAATGCAGCTTCCTGTCACGTCCTAAGTAATGCTTAAGTTATGACTTGCAAAATTATACATTAGCTTTGAATCAGCACTGAAGAAGATACTATGGCCCAGTTGATAAATTGGAATGAGTGTGCAGTGATGAGATGACAAGCCTTATAAAAGCTTGGAATAATTTCAGTATCCTTCCCCTATTGGAGTATTTCTGCTGTTACTGGAAGAAGATCCCCTTCTATATTTAGAATAATGGAGGTGGCAATGAGACAATGTGGCACTGTGTGTTTCCAAAGATACCTTATTTTCCAAGGACTGAAAATATATGTAATATATGATACTGAACCATAAACCTCAACTAGGATTTTAATGATGTGTCAATGTCTCTAAATCTGAAACATGCACAGTAAGAGAGGCTCTTAACTCTTTAATAGACATGCCTTCTGTACAGATGGCCCAATTCTCCTTGTTTGTGCTACCACATATATTCAGGGGAAGGAAGACTAGTATTTTTTCTTTAGCAGGAATAGACTTACTGGAGAAGACAACTTTTGTGTGGCGCTCTCTGGAAGTATCAGCCTGCTGGCTAGCTACTCTTTGAGCATACATTTTTGAACTCCAGCAGTGATTTGCCTAGGATTTGTTTTGTACTATAGAA
Organism: Apteryx mantelli; assembly: GCF_036417845.1. NCBI lineage: Eukaryota > Metazoa > Chordata > Aves > Apterygiformes > Apterygidae > Apteryx > Apteryx mantelli. Next base: position 11,363,682 of record NC_090002.1, read on the forward strand.
TACTTGTGAAATGAGGATGTTTTATGTGTTTTGTTTGTAATGTATTTGCTTTGGAAGTTGAACAAATATTTTAACCTCAGTAGTGCTTGCATTGATCTCTTTTTTTTTCTTTATTACCCTTTAATTCATTAGTAAAGCATACCAAGAATTGTGGATAGGATTTTTTTTTTTTAATTTATGCAAAGAATGAGGGAATGCAATTTCTTTTTGCATCTGTTCCCTTAAAATGATTTTGTGTGTTAAATGCTATGGTGAAAGTACAAGAAGACCTAATAATGAAAATAAAAGTGATCACATTTGATAGGAAATGAACACTCTTTTACTAAACTGCAACTTTGAAAAAGTGCTTTTCTAGTCAACCGTAAGGCATTTTTGGAAAAGTTTGAAAGAAAAATATGCAGTCATTCAGTCTCCCATCATTGTCGCAGCTGCCATTAGCCTATAGATGTCACTGTCTCTAAGGGTTGTTGACATGGAAACTTTAGAATATAGCTACCAACATATTGTGGCAAATAAGATGTATCATACCTTTAGGGGGTTGTCACCTGTGTCTGTCTGAAAGGAAATGTGTGCCAAAATCAGATGGAGAGTTTTGATATGGTCTTCAAAGGGATTTGGGGGGAAATATCTGCCAAATGTTCCATGTCTTAGCAGCATTATCATCAAGTACTTGTGAAATTGTTTTGCTGTGACACTGTTGGGCAGTAACATAAAATCCTTTACAGGTTGAATGAGTCTCTTAAAAAGTATTTGAATACTTGGATGACACACCACAAATTGCTGAACTTTCAGCGTTGGTGTTTTACCAACATTGCTCTTTAGAAATGGACTTTTTTGTATTGAATTCTAGTAACAGACTTGGGCAACTGCAATACCTGAAAGTTAAAAGGAAATAAGTACACTGGTGCCTGTTTCTTCACATTTCTGTCACTCAAACTTGTAACTGTGCTTCACAGTAATTTATTTTGCTGTAGACTCAAGTCTCAAAAGACTTGTCTCAAAGACTCAAGTCTTAGTTTTCCTTACTGAACAGCAGTGTGTGTATCCTCATTTAAATAGTGCCTTTTGTGCTTAATTTAAATTAAATCAGAAAACAAGAAACTTGTGCCTATTCATCTTGGAGAATCTGAATGATATAAAGTACATTATTCATCTTGACTGGTTCCGGTGTTTCATGTGTCATCCTTAAGGGACAGTTCAGCAGGAGAACAAACAGAAACCCTGAATAAGGTCATTTCCGAGAGTCTGATACATGAGGTCTTCCTAAAAGCCTGTGTAAAGAAGCATGTTCAGTTCTGCAAGGGAGAAATAACTGGTTTTTACGTAAGAACAAGATCTAGAGGTTGCCTAAAGCATCTTTACTATTACTTTATTTTTCTGCTTTCTAATTCATCTCATTCTCTAGGTGACTTTCTGTCATTTTTTCTCTGCCTAGTATTTTGTTTGACTTTCTTCAGTTTTCCCCAGGCAGTCCTTTCAATCTTCAGTTTAGTCTTTTTGGTCTCAGAATGCAGTCCAATCTTTAAGGTTTTTAGTGTTAAGATTAATCCTTTACTGTCAACATATTCTTAGTAACAGCTTTGGTTTTACTTTTTTTTGACTGAGTTGATATTTATTGAAAATGTTTTTTTAAATAGCATTGTATTTATTGCAACAAGGTTGTCTTTGTGAGCTTTTAAGTTTTAAAACGTGAGGAAGATCAGTGAATAAGTAAGATCTCTTTAATTCTATGTCTATTACAGATTTTTACTTCTTGCCAAGTTTTTCCTACGTGCAGCAGTGTGAACTTAGTTAACAACCATATTCATCTGCCTAAGTGAAATATGCTTGTATTGTTAAAGTGAGATGGTATAGATCTGGTTTTGACAGAGATGGATGGACCATTTGAGTGCTAAAACATTTTTTTAATATTGAGAAACTATCTTGTCTACAAGCAATAAAGCGATTTGTAGTAACAAATGGAAAATATTTTTTCTTGCTAGAGATTACACCATTTGTTTTCATTTTCTATGACATATTTTGCTCATTATGCTGCAGGAAGCAAATCCAAAGCTTTATAAAGAACAGCTCGTGATGGCAAAACAGGGAATTCAGTTCAGGGCTTGCTGTCGTAATGGCAAAGAATGTTCAACCCAGGAGAGTACTAGAAAGTTGTTTTGAGTTTCATGTTTGGGGAGAAGTATGGGAGGATAGAGGATATGCTACTCACCCCACCCACATTAGTGGGAATTACTTTATCATTTCTATTATTGCTGAGGTTTATACTTTGGTACCCTCTTAATACTGTAGAATCCTTTTTATGTTTCTGAAAGTAATTTTTTTTAATAGTTGGAAGCATTGAATGAAGGTAAAAAAAATGGACTTCATTTGGAGCTCAGGACCAGTGTTTAAGCACTGTATGTGTGACATACTTCAGAGAAAATACTTTGGAGAATCATGTTAGATATGTTAGATAACGAAGAAAGAGCTCTTCCAGTTCTCTGATTTCAAAAATAAGGCAAGTTATCATTGTGCTGGATGCTTCGTAACCTGTTGCTGACTTAACTTAAAATGATCTGTTGTCTGTTACAATTTTGAGTCAGTTTGTTGTGATACACCAGCATAAGCGTGCTGTTGGCCATCTCCTATATTGTTTTTTAAAGACAAAGACTAAAAGTCTTTCTCCCTAAAGCCCTGAGTGTTCTGCTAAAGTATGTAACTTAAATTTATCAAGGTCACTGAACCCTATTTAATGTGCTTTCTGGGAAGATGACAGGGTACAAAAGATTGTTTTGTACCCTTCTGTCAGAAGGACGAAGAAGTAGTAAAAGAGCTCAGTTATTTGTATGCTGAAGGAGCAATGGTTATCTAGTGATATGACAGATTTGCTAATGATACCTGACAGAAGTATTGCACAGGAATAATTGTAAAGAACTCTTCTATAATGCAGTGTTTTTAAAATAGAAAATACTTTCTTCTTATAAGATCAAGAATGTAGACTCCAATGTTACAGAAGATTGAGTTCAGGTGCCTAATTGATAGGTGTAAATGGAATAGGAAGTATTACTGTATGTCATGTATATTTTGAAGCAATGTTCTATCTGTGGAGACATTTAATTTGGTAATAGATTTTGTGTTTTAGCTATTTATTCATTTCAGAACACTTCAGGAATATTGTCACTGTCTGTCTTGGAGTATACTGAGATTGGTTGTTAATTATGCATAAAATCACTTTTTATTGCTCTGTTCACCTTATTAAACTATAGTTGTCTCTACAAAACAGCTTGTGTGAATGGCTTTTGATTTTTGCCAGGCTTAGCACTATGTATGTTGATATTTTTTTTTTTCATTAGCTACTGTAGACATCTTTGTAAGAAAAACCCTACAGAGAAAGGAATAGCTTGATTAAATTCTAAACATAGCTAATGATTTGGCTTGTTTTATTGCAAAAAGATGACTATGTGGGTGCAAAAGAGAATACACTCGTGAACATTTTGATATTTGAAGCTACAAATTGATTGTCACAGTAATTCAGTGTAGCACTAGTGTATTTGGTTGCGTAATCCCTTTCCTTACTGGAAGATAGGACCTCCCTGCTGATTTTTCTTTTAATAGAATAAGTGTATTAGTAGTACATTTTCATATATTTCCTTTTAAAACGGTTCAATAAAAGTCTTGTAAAGTGTTCACTTAAGTTTATCAAGATTGGATCACTTGCATTTTAATGCTTTGTGCAATAGTGTTCTACAATAATGAAGCAGTGGATATGTACTTTGGGAGCTATATAAATATGGTATAACTCGTACAGAACCCTGTTTACAGGCAATAATTTATCTCCTACTGTAGAAAAAAATCTATAAGCCTGTTGAACAAGAAAAATTTACAGATCTGTATTTAGACTTGTAGTTAAATGTTATATATCCAATTTATCCCTGCACAAGCAAACTGAGTATTTTAGAAATTAGGATCACAAATCTGATGTTGGGTAAAAGCTTGCATAACAAAACACTCAAGGGGGAAAAAGCATCTGAACAGAATTTGAAACAAAATGTCTGGATTTAAGATCATAGTTAAGCAAAAAGTACCTTTTTTGTGGTGAATACATAAATCAATGACCATCTTTGTAGTCAGATATCTAAATTTTAGAGATTTTCTTTGCAATCTACGTATGAAGCAGTTACAAAACCAGTAAGATAAGGTTATACTCTGTAACACAATTTAGCTTTGCTGCCTGTTTGCTTACTAGACCATGCACTGTATTATTATTCAGTCTTGTACTATTATACTGATTTTGTCCTATATCATCAATTTTCACAAAGAGTTGAGAACTGTTAATGCTCTGTAACTAGAAGCTCTTTGTAATTTACTAACTCATCTGTTTTTTCATAATTATGGTAGGAAACTTGATCGATGTCAAAATGTTTTCCCTTACCTTAACTAGATTTTAACATATATATGTAAGGTGGTTAAAAACACTTTTGCCTCCATATTGCTATTTTTAAAGTATTAAAATTTTACCATTAGAATGAAAGAATGAATTCTTTACCACAGGAATTCCACCTGCACAACTTTTGTTTTATTTCCTTGTTTGTTTGTTTGTTTTAGGAAAAGTCATCAACAAAGATTTGCGTCACTACTTGAGCCTTCAGTTCCAGAAAGGCTCAGTAGACCATAAACTACAGCAAGTGATCAGAGACAATCTCTATTTGAGAACCATTCCATGTAAGTATGTAAAGGTCAGCCTCATTTGGTCTGTTTGTGCTAAACATCACATAATTCAAGAGCTTTAAATTCTTTCTTTCTTAATCTGGTTTATATTTTTACCTTTTCAGTAGAAATTTCTGCAAACAGCTTTGTCAGAATAGTCTCATATTGCAATCAAAAGTTACTACCGATATGGTCTGACAAAACAGCAAAAACTTAAGAATTTGAAGCTCAGAGTATTTCAGTACATTCACAATATCCGTGTTTAACTCATTGGAAGTTTGTAATTTACTACTGATGTTAGAATATCCATAGCCACCATGGGAAATAAATCTTCCTCAGCATGATTAAGCGGAGTGAACACATCATGATTTTGGTCAATGTATTGTTTTTTGCACAAAGAGGAGATTAAGATCCCCCAGGCTGTCACATAGAGCTAGACAGAGTAGCACAGCTGGAAGGGGGAGGTGCAGAAGGGATTATATACAAAAAAGGAGACCCAACTGCTGCAATGACAGAAGATAGAAGGGAACTGTTGCTGATTAATCCTGACAAAAAAGTAGGAGCTGGCAGCGGCAAGAGGGAGACTGAATCTGTGGCCCAGGAAGAGGAGGAGCAGGGTATGGACAAACGTAAGTGTCACAACAGGATTTAATTAGTCAGAGATTCTGGATGGACCTGTCTCATCTGTTATGCCAGCCCTTCTACTCTGAGCATCTATTAGCATCTCTCAGTCCAGCCAAGGCAGCTGTTAACTCTCCTTTAACTAGGTACCTAAAGGTTACTGCTTCTGAGAATGAAAAATCGTTTTGTCAGTCTTTTTTTTTCGGTCACTCATCACTGATCAGCTTCAAAGGCTCTTACAAAGATGTTTGAAACCTTTCGCACTGAGAGCCTATCAGTATCAGACTGTTAGGGATTTTAGACTTTGCTCACTCTAAATTGTTCATTGGAGCAGGTGTGCTTAAGATCATTCTTCTATTTAATCACCAGACATCCTTAAAGCATTTTGTGCACCTCCCATGTGAGAAAATTTACTATCTACTTTACAGACAGGCTAAGGGGAAACTTCCAGTGAAATGAACAACCTTCTGGGGATGGTGAATTACGTGTGTGGTTTGTAGATGGTGCTTACTAAATGATTGAGCTAGGACAACTCTGAACATGCTATCTAAAGTACACCCACTTTTTTTTTTAATTAAATATGAAATTAGATGGAATTTTCCATTGTTATGGGTGTATAGTATAAGGGGTTTTGCTTACTCTACTGGGTGGTTGGGCTGTTCTGATGGGGTAATTGTAGTTCTAAAAACATCTCAAACTGTTTGCTTAGATAAAAACATTTCTTTCAGTTTATAGAAAGCCCCTTTCAAGGTAAAGGGCACTGACAGCTACCAAACATCCTGTCTTTGCTTTTTGCCCTTCTGTGCCATTCCTTTTCTTAATTATCATAAAATCATCCTTTACTTTGTTTCAGAGGTTTACTGATTAAAAAGGCTCATTATGTATTGTGTTTAAATATTCATTGAACAACAAATTTGGAACAGCTTGTCAGCTGACATTTTTGTAACTACAGGAATTTCATCCTCAATTTAGCATCATTATAATATTGAGCATGCCCAGGAGTTTGTGGCTTTCTTAAAAGATGATATTGAAATGCAGTTTACTTACTAACAGTTCTTCTTGTTCAGGCTGCTCCCTGAAAAAATTAACACGTGTCTATTAGGTTATAAGCAATACTGAATTAATGAAGTCCTTTCTAGGAGAGCTTTAATTAAGCTATTATAACTATGGGAGACCCTTATTCATAGACTTAACCACTTTGAGAACTTCTGCATTGACACAGCAATTTACCGGTTGCTTTGAAGTTTTGCTTTATGACAGCTGGTGGGTTTTTTCCTTCAGAAAAAAGCTTATCCATAGCCAGGATTTGGAGTATAGATGAATTACACTCTGGACTGTGAGGTTAAGAAATAGTTTCTGTACCTAGTTATGGATTTGGTGACCCAAAAATCAAATGTGTGTAGTCACGCTGACTTCATTGCAAATTACTGAATTGGTATGGGTGCTCAAAAAACAGCAGAAAGATAAAGCACCCATGCAAGTGTGCTAAAATACTATAGCTGTTAAACAGTTCCCCAGAATCGTGAACTAGCGTTGTCTTGTCCAGGTCATCACCGGCTTCCACTGAATAAGTTTTTGGTTCGCAAAATATATGAAAAAGATCTCTCTCATTGCCACCTCATCCTGCTTTTTTTTCTCCTCCCCCCCTTGATACTGTAACTGTTATTCTTACGTAGTTTATTGCCCTAGTTTTTATACATTACTGTTTGCTTGCTTGCCAGTGTTCTCTTATCTTCCTGGAACGACACCATCATTGCATAAAGCTTCAAACGTATTGTTTTTACTGAATTTTACAGGCAGCATTTGATAAACAGGCAGCATTTAAGTATCTTGTGTTTTCTCTGTCTTTTCAGGCACTACGAGGGCTCCCAGAGATGGGGAGGTTCCTGGGGTAGACTATAATTTCATTCCTGTTGAGCAGTTCAAAGCACTGGAAGAAAGTGGAGCCTTGCTGGAAAGTGGAACATATGATGGTATGTTGATCACATTTATTAGAATGGGAATACATCTAGGACTCATGTCCAATATCTTTGTCTAAGGGTAGCTCCATGTACCCAGGAGGTGCCAGTTTTCCTATCCATTGATGATTATTACAGTAGCAGAGAAGCAATATTACATCTGTGTTGTAGTTGGAGCATCTGTGAAGAGAAGTAGCGGTCTTGTGTTGAAGCTTTATTTGGGCTCTTTGTCACTTCTGCCACTAAATCATGAGCAGTCCTGCCAACCAGTCTTACACTATCTGATTATTTTGCATATTGTGTTTTTGAAGAAGCATTCTGAAAATATTTGTTTATGGTCTCTGGAAATAGTCTACTGTTTTACTCTGTCTCTGGAAATCTCCTAACCTCCTAAGGAAATTTAGACTAAACTAGCACTTCTTTTTTCTTAGCTCCCATTTATCTGGATTTTATCGCTTTGAGCTTAGCCTTTAGTGATATTTTCAGAAGGGTTTTTTGTTTGTTGTTTTTTATGGTCAGAACAAAATCTAGCCATCAAATGTTGACCAAGCAGGAATTTTGGGAAGCTCTCTTGCTCCACAGTGAACTCCCTATTAAAAATCATATGAGCAGTCAGAAGAGAGTAGTCAGTTGCCCAAATTCTTTTCCAGAAAACAATGGATGGTTTCTAATCTTTGTGATTTAGATTAAAACATTGAAGTAAAAATCTGCTAATTTTTCTCAGATATAAATCATTTTGAGATCAAATGATATCAACAGCTTTGTTTGGCAAGTGTATTGTCAGCTGATAATGTAGGACTATAGTTTTTAAATCAATTATTTGTAGTTGTGTTTATGTAAATAGATATTTTGTATTTCTGCACAAAATCAATTTGCTTTTTGGCTTTAGTGTGTTTCTATTGCTGCATGTTATTCCAGATAATCAGTGCATGTTGTACAATAAAATAGAAGCAATTGATTTTCACTGTTTTGCTTCTCTCAGACTGTTCTCTAAGTCTCTTTCTGGAGCATTAGTAAATACAAGTCAAAATAACAAATCAGTCTTTTTCTTTGGAAACCTGTGGCAGGATAGAAATTTTGAATCAAGCCCATTATTTTCTGATGTACAATGTCAACATTAGAAAAAATATATTGTAGGAATAGATAATTCTTGAGCACTGATTGTATTTGATGACGCTGATATCTTCTTTAAAAAGTTAAATTACAGTTCAGGTATTTCACTAACACATTACATAGACAATAAAATGTTCACTACAACTGCGAGCACTTTCAGCAGCTATGCATGCTTTTAATTATTTGATTTTTATCTCCTGGTCAGGTAATTTCTATGGTACTCCAAAGCCTCCAGCTGAGCCCAGTCCCTTTCAGCCTGATCCAGTGGATCAAGTTCTTTTTGACAATGATTTTGATACTGAATCACAGAGGAAAAGAACCACATCAGTCAGCAAAATGCAAAGGATGGACAGTTCTCTCCCTGAAGAAGAGGAAGAGGAGGAAAAGGAAGCAGTTAATGGCAGTGGAGGGATAGGTTGGTTGACAAGGGGAGAAATTCCCTGAAGCATTTTATGAATGAATAAAAAGTATACAAATAGCATTCGTGCTTGCTTGAACTGCTCCCTTAATTTTGGTGAAGTTTGAAGATGATTTTCTGTTCAGACAGGATTTTGAATGTGTTTTTACTCTATTTTGAAATCATGTTTAAAAAGAAACAGCTGTTCTCCCAGCCAGATGTGCAATTGCATCATAAAATGCACTGTTCAATAGAGAACATGTAGTGCTGGGTATCAGCCAATTACATGAAGAGGAAGGAAAAATTTATCCACTCTGCAAGTAATGGAATCCCTTTGCAGAGTATAATTCATACCTTGTAAATTTTATCATTTAATTTTGATAAGATAACTGAATTTGTGTGCAGGAGATTTTAATGAAGCAATTAATTTAAGGGACAACACTAACTCTTACTAAAGAATTTTCAGATTATTTTGGTTAAGTGAACTATCAGAAACCTGAAACTAACCGCAGTGGTGTATGCAGGGGTGTAACTGCAGGGAAATAAAGCACAGTGAATTGAGACTGGACCAGTGTCCAGTAGGATGTTTCAAAGATTGGCCTGATGTCCATTTCTTTTTGCTGTCATTGTTATCCATCTCAAGGGAGGGGGAAGAACTGATGGTGAAGAGAAACCGTCATGTTACATTTGCAGATGATCCTATGTATGAGTATTTAATAAAGGCTTATATTGGTCTGACTGGACCTAATCTTGGGCTTCAGGGCTGACAGCACCATGGTGCAAAGTGACCTGGTGGCCTGGCTGGTGGTTATGTTAATGTCACAAATATCATCATGTGATTGAGGACACTGAGCGTACCCTCTAAACGGCTACGGTTTGCGTTTAAAGTTTTCTGCAGTGTTTTTTTTGGAGCTTTTTGTTATTGTTGCTTGCAGAGGGGTGGAGATGGTGTTTGTTTTACTGGCAGTTTGAGTCTTTTCCACATTTTGATTCTGGTGCTTTGAGGACTGCTAGTGGGATTTTTCCAATGGTATTACAAACACTGTTCTCTATGTAGGAAGTGCAGTGAAGTAGTCAACTTGGATTTCTGGCAGTGTTGATTTTGCAGCCCAGGCTCAGACAAATAACACAGTTTATTCTGTTTGGCAAGGGAAAAACAGAATTCAGTGTTCCTGTTAGCTTTTAAAAGTTCGTAGTTTAAAAACAAAAAAAGTAGAAAAATGCACATCAAATAAAGGGGTATGTTTGACTTTCACTCATAGCCAGAATAAGAGGGTGGTTCTTAATGAGAAACAGCACAAACATCTGACAAATAGTAACACTTTCCCTGAACAACTGCAGAAAACAAAGAAAAACATTCAGATTCTTCTGACTGGATGAAACCTGTTCCCAGTTACAACCAAACAAGCAGCTCCATGGATTTCAGAAATTATTTGTCAAGGGACGAAACTCTGGAACCTCTACCCAAGAACTGGGAGATGGCCTACACAGACACTGGCATGATCTACTTCATAGAGTGAGTAGACTGACGTATCTTGAAGAGTTAATATATGTTTCTGAAGTAACAAGTGCAGAGGATCTGCAGTCTAGGAAGATGTCTGCTGTTGTTATACCCTCTTTTATTTGTTCTTATTCTGATATTTGTATGAAATTTCATATATTCCTGATGTTTTGTTTCTCATTTATCCTATGTGCCTGATTTAATTTCCGTAGAGCAGCTATTTTACTAGTATGTCTCCAAGAAGATGAGTAATTTCAGGGATAACACAGGTTTCAGACCTCTTCACTGTGTTTTCATCTAAGCAGCTCTTACTATTCTTTATTGATGGTTCTTAGATACTGTACAGGAGGACTTCAATATTATGTTTTCTTGCGTGCTGTTATCTGTATAATCCATGTAAATACGGCTAGTAAGGTATTTTTGATAGTTTTTTTTGAATCCATGGTGCAGGAAAGCATTATGATTCTATGTGCAAAGTCAGTTTGTTTAGAGTGTGTTATCTCACAAAATACAAAGTTGGGTGGATATTGCTTGGTAAGGTATAACATCATATAAACTTTTACTGTGTGAAATTTCTTTGAAATATGAGAACTTGCTCATTCTCTCTTCTTTTCATGTGCTCTTTGGCTTGGAATGCTTGCTTAAAAATATAAATACCACAGTTTAAAACCCAAGATAGGAAAGCAGTTCATATGTGCAAATGTGGAATAGCCTCTTTTATGAATTCTAAGGTGAAAAAAAAATCCTACTGAGGGTTAAGCATAAGTAGAAGCTAAAAATTTTTTTCCTTTCAGGTAGAAACAGCTGATATTCCCACAAATGCTTTTTGGGGCAGGGGAGAGTGTTTATACCTCTAACGTTTCTCTTCACATGTGTGCTAGAGAGTCTCCAGTGTGCTGATATTTTTGAGCATCATGGTTGCCTTTTTAGCATTTTGTGATGTGGCTGAGGTGCAAATAGAGGTTAAATTGTCTAAAGGCTACAGTTTGCCCGTGGTAGGAAATATTTAGAAGCTAAAGTACAATAAAGTTTCCTCAGTCGGAGGGAATTCTCTTCTTTTAATGGCCTGTGTTTTGCTCCACAGTCATAACACCAAGACAACCACGTGGCTTGATCCTCGGCTCTGTAAGAAAGCCAAAGCTCCTGAAGATTGTGAAGATGGAGGTGAGATGTTCAGAATTCAGTTGTCACCTGTGACTGATAAGTGTCTGAGTTCATCACAGCTGGATAAGATGCATTAATGCTGAGATGAGAACTTCTTCCTAAAGCACATGACTAGAGTGAACAGAGTATAGTGCTGAGTGTCCATAATTTGGTGGTAATAATAGGTTATCAAAGACTGGAAAAGACCATAATGTATTTTTCCAGGAGTGGAGGAATTTGATTGAATTGTGGCTATATCTACATTCCTGAGAAGAGAATGACATATTTTGTTCTAATCAATATAATTGCTAAGGAGAAAGCTGGATATATTAGTGAAGATCTCACTGGTAATTGTTATGTGGGTGGGATACAGCAGTAGGGAAAAGTCCATAAGTACTGGAATATACAAATAATGAAAGAAGATATGGCATAATACATAATGCATGCGACATAATACATGATTATGTAAGTAAAGGGAGCAATCTGACTCCCTTCAAATCTTCATCCCCTTACTTACAGGTCAGGTTCCTAGTCAGAATGTTCCCGATTGACCTACAGGCAATTCCTGAAACCATTTCCTACATAGTCATGCAATTTAGTCAGCTAAAAAAGAGTAACAAATAGCTCCGTCTCCTGCAAACATCTGACGTTACAAAAGCTGAGGCAGACTCAGAATGGCCTATCATCTTTCTAAATTGCACAGCCTAACAATCATGTATTCATAATGAAGCCAGCTGGAGCAACTGCCTCGTACTGCTGCTTATTAAACATATGTACAGCTCATCAAAGGATAAAAAGAGCACTTTAAATAGAGAAATGCAGGATATCCAAATGAACAACATTTAAATGAATAGTCCCACTGGGTCTCTTGTCAAATTATGTGGAGTGATGCTGATATTAATAATTGGTAACATGCTGTTATATGCTAGGAAAATTGCTCTTACCTTCAAACTTAGAGCAGCCTCAAACAAGATTATGTAGAAACTTTATCCTTCAAAATGTCTAGCTACCTAACTGTATTGTATCTATTATTCTAATATTTAAATTTCCATGGTCAAAGTAACCAGAACAGTAAAACTAGAATAACTGGACCTCTGTGTTAACTGCTTATCACCTTCAGTCAATAATGATCTGCTTCTGGGCACCATCGTACTAGAATGTGAATTTGTCACAAAAAGCTTTCTGAAATCTGCAATCAGTTTAAATGTTTGGGTTTTTTTATAGCATTTAGTTTTATTTCACATGTAGCTTTTTTACCTTAGACCCCTAATTTAGGGATTTCTAAAAGATAGTCTGAGTACTAGTCACTATAAACTAGCTTGCTCTGGGCTGTGAGAGCAGTCAAACAGCGGCTGCATGGAACTGCATTTAGTCTTCTCAGCAGGACATGCTAGTGCTGAATTTGATGCTGCCAGAGCTAAACAAGTACTAGCTAGTTTTGGGATGTCTGCACTATATTATAAACATCAGAACAATCACACATTAAAATAGCCTGCCATGATGGGGGCTGTCTTCTTATTAATCACTTATGCCTGTTATATTTCTGACTGAAGGCTTTTTGAGTTGACTGAAAGCTGAAATGTTGTCAGAATGCAGTGAAATATGCTGATGTTATTGAGAGAATGAATAAAGTGGCATTAGTCCTACCAGATGGTCTTAAATTCAAGTAAAAGAGGAATGGAGACACGTGGTTTTTCAAGTTTGGGATGTGATATAGTGAGGTATTTATAGCTCTTTTTTTGTGCTGTATTTGGGGACACAGGCAGTGTGATTGTATTCATATCGTATAGTTAAAAGAATCAACAACTATCAAATCAAACTGATGATTGATAATTAGATTAGTTTTAAATAATATATTTTTCTCCCCCCTTTATATGTTTTTCCTCTGTACACAGATTAGTTTGTACCTTGTTTATTATATGTTTAAAGTGGTGTCATTTCATTAAATATAAGTTTCCTCATCTAGTAGAACAAAGAGCTAGAGGCTGAGGGCTCCAGATTCCCTGCAACAGGCTAACAGTCTTTTGTTTAGAAAGACCAGCCTCAAACAAATGAAAGAAAGAAAGAAAGAAGACCTGTGTTTTCTCCATTTTTTTCATGAGTCTGTAATCTCTCATTATTTCATAAGAACTCTGATATTTGCAGATAGTTTCCCACTGTAATGGAGAATTTTGTTTTTTCTGATTGCAGAGCTCCCTTATGGATGGGAAAAGATAGAAGACCCTCAATATGGAACATACTATGTTGAGTAAGTGGTAACTGTTAACTTTAGCAGAAAATAATGAAGCAGTTGATATGTATAGATTGTAATGCAATATAAGTACTAAACATACTCAGTATAAATACTTCTAGAGACAGTGAATACATGGTGCCCAGTTCTGAAGCACTGGTATGTGGGAAGATACCCATGGTGTGACCCTACTGAGTTGTTTGAGTCCCCATCTTATGGGGATGAAAAGCAAGTAGTAATCACAGTAATTAGTTAATGTGAATAAGATGATTTCATTTTTCTCAGCTCTATTAAAAATGGGGTTGCCTGATTTAAGAGTGGCTCCTGTTAAATGTAAAAGAGCAAGAGTAACTTGCACCTCATTGCTGTCTCCAAAGAGCCATCACAACTAAATAACTGCTAAACTGCTGCAGCAGCTTTTCTCAACCTTCTTCAAGTCATGGTAGATGAAATCTGTCTTAAACCATGGAGAAGAAAATTAGCAGAGCTGAAAATTATAGCTTCAGAGAACAAGCTAGTAAACTTTGGCTTTGCAGAGCCAATACAGGCATTTAAATTCTGTCAAACTTACTGATTTTTAGCTTTGTTAAACTCTAGCACTTAGTAGTGAAAAGATAAAGGCTGATTTTATGAACATCATGGGAGGATGAAGGCAACACATAGTTGGCATCAAGAGAAAAAGCAGGTTTCCCTGCCTTTTTTTTCCTCCCTGTTACAGCCTTTTAAAAATTTGCAGAGTGGAATTAAGGTATACCCTACCTAACAATGCAGTTTATTCTGTCACTTCAAAGGCAATTATAGAAATCAAGAATGAACAACATAAGAGAGAGTATCTTGGAAACGTCCTATAAAATACAAACCAGAGCAAAACTGCATAGTTTCCTTCTAGATCAGTACTTCAAGCAGAAATAAGTAATGTAAGCATGTGTAAATGTGCTTCCAAGAATCTAGGTTCTGAAGCTTCTCATCTTAAGAATTTAATTTACAGCTTAAACAAGGGGACGGCTGATCCAGTGCTGAGATTGCATGTATTTATATAGAGACTTTTACAGAACTGTTAATGTTCATGTAGTCCTCTTCTGTTTGATTTTTATATGGGGAGTTGAGCTTGTGTTTAACCCACCTAAGGATAAAAAGTCCTGTATATATCAAGAAGCTCTTGAACTTGGATGGTTTTTATAATTTGAGGATAAATGGAATCCTTCAGTCATTGTACTGCACTCTGTTAAAATAAAGTTAAATCATAAATGTTGCTTAAAAAAAATTCCAAGCAGTTTCTCCTCTTTGCATTATGAAACATTAAAATTTCAGGCCAACATTCGTTGCTACATTTAGACAGCTTCCAGAAAGTAAAATTGCATTGTCTTTTAAAGTAAATCAAATTGATGATAGGAAAAAAAAATGCTTTCAATGTTTATTATGATACTTCAGTCTTCATTTCTCTGGAGTATTAATCTGAGATAATGAAAAACAGTATTGTAGGTGTATCTTTGCGGTTGTCTTTCCTCTGAAAAAGGCAGAATGCTTTATTATGAAAGACTGCTCTCTCTTGTGTTTTTACAGTCATATTAACCAGAAAACTCAGTTTGAAAACCCAGTGTTGGAAGCCAAAAGAAAAAAACAGCTAGGACAGACTGATGTTGGCCCTTCAAAATCAGGTATCACTTAATATGTTCTTTGTTACTGATATCTATAGGTAAACAATGAAAAATAGCTTGGAAATTGAAGGTTTTGGTGAGTATCAGTTCAAATAAGTCTGGCTTTTTTGCTAGTAGTTCTAAATATTCTAGTTAGTGTTTGTTCTGATGATTAAAATGATGAATTTTTTTTTTGCCTAAAGCAATATGTATAATGACTGCAAAAGTTAAGTTGGAAAAATCCACTTAATTGTTTTCATATTTCAAGAATTTTTAATACATAATTGTGCAGCCTGAAGTCACATTATGTATTTTTTCAGACTAGGTGGCTCGCTATGTGGTAATCATTTTGTCAGCTTTTATTTGTTGATGTGATCTGCGTCCAGTATTGTTCAACCTATCCATCAATGACCTGGATGAAGGGACAGAGCGCACCCTCAGCAAGTTTGCTGATGATACAAAACTGGGAGGAGTGGCTGACACACCAGAGGGCTGCGCTGCCATTCAGAGACACCTTGACAGGCTGGAGAGATGGGCAGAGAGGAACCTCATGAAGTTCAACAAAGGGAAGTGCAGGGTCCTGCACCTAGGGAGGAATAACCCCATGCACCAGGACAGGTTGGGGGCTGACCTGCTGGAAAGCAGCTCAGCAGAGAAGGACCTGGAAGTCCTGGTGCGCAACAAGTTGACCATGAGCCAGCAATGCGCCCTTGTGGCCAAGAAGGCCAATGGTATCCTGGGTTGCATTAGGAACATTATCAGCAGGTTGAGGGACGTAATGCTCCCCCTCTACTCAGCCCTGGTGAGGCCACATCTGGAGTACTGTGTCCAGTTCTGGGCTCCCCAAAACAAGAGAGATGTGGAGCTACTGGAGTGAGTCCAGCGGGCTACTAAGATGATGAAGGCACTGGAGCATCTGTCATATGAGGAAAGGCTGAGAGAGCTGGGCCTGTTCAGCCTGGAGAAGGGAAGACTGAGGGGGGATCTTATCAATGTGTATAAGTATCTGAAGAGAGGGTGTAAAGAGGATGGGGCCAAACTCTTTTCAGTGGTGCCCAGCAATAGGATGAGAGGCAATGGGCACAAACTGAAGCACAAAAAGTTTCATCTGAACATCAGGAAAACCTTCTTTACTGTGAGGGTAACAGAACACTGGAACAGGTTACCCAGAGGGGTTGTGGCGTCTCCTTCCTTAGAGATATTCAGAAGCCATCTGGACACAGTCCTTGGAAACGTGCTCTAGGTGACCCTGCTTGAGCAGGGGGGTTGGACTAGATGATCTCCAGAGGTCCTTTCCAACCTCAACCATTCTGTGGTTCTGTGATGTTATCAATAAAACACTTGCATATCAGCAGAGTTTTCTGATCAAAAATAGTGTCTTGATCTCAAATAATGTCTGCTAATACTACAGGTTAAATATGCAGTATTCTCTATGTGAAAATATGCATTGTAAGTATCCAATTTTAGAATTCATCAAGACAGTAGCCTTACCTTTCTGCTGGCCATTGTGTGTTTCCCTCCAAATTCTGTAGGGTTTTTGGAATTATTTTTTATGTTAAAATTGAACTGAGATCCTAAGACTGATTTAAAAGCATTTTGAAATTTCTAAAGCTGGTTGTCATAAGCAGCTTTTGAATATGTGGAGGAGGGTTGCAAGAGCTAGTTGGAAGATGCAGGTAAAGCTACACCTTGAAATCTTTTTTTGCTTTTGAGCTACTTTGAATTTGGTATAGGTGGGAGCATTAATTTCATCTCTGTTGTAATCTGTACTGTTGTCTTGAAAAATCATATAACTTTCCCACTCAACTCAGCTGTGAAATAAGGGCAGCAGTATCTGGTCTGCTTTATTCCATAACAGTGCTGCATAGGTTAACCAATGTTTGTTTTCTGAGCATGTAAAATATCATGAAATTACTTTTGCTGCATGTTTAGTAGACATCCGTGTATATACAAATTGCTGAGTTCAGACCTGCATTCTTAATAAGAATGCTGCATTCTTAACACCATCTTTAATTATGCCTTAGACATAAAAGGCGACTTCTTATTCAAAAGAAATCATTAAACCTTATGATATCTTAAAAAAAAAAAAAAAAAAATCAAAACCAACCTTGGTTTTCTACCTTCAGGCCTTTTTATTCCATAATTTAGAAATCTCCTGAAAAGGTTTGGTCCTCAGCCTTTAAAACACCTTCTTCCTTCTTTCTCTGATTATCCATATTACATGTCTGTAGTCACCATCAGTTGGGGATTTAATTGCCACCTCCTAGCAGCATTGTTGATGGTGGACTGTGTTGAATCTTACCATGCACAGGACCAGAGAAATCTCTCTTCACCAGAGATCCAGCCCAGCTTACTGGAGCCCTCATACGGACATCACTGAAGAAAAGTACAATGGGATTTGGCTTTACAATCATTGGCGGGGACAGGCCTGATGAGTTTCTGCAGGTGAAGAATGTGTTAAAAGATGGACCTGCTGCACAGGATGGGAAAATTGCACCAGGTAAAGTGGTATTTCTCTCAACTTCCATTTCCTGTGGTGCTGTCAGGCCCTAAGAGAGCAGTGCAGTTTTTGAGACATAGGAAGTTAGGTGTCTCCATCCACTGGCTTTTGTATCTAGAACATTGTTTTCCATTTCAGACACTGACTTTCAGACACTGCTTTCACAGATCTTTCATGAATCTGAAAACAGCTTTAGTCAGTCAGGTATTTCATATTCAAATCTACTTTGAGGACACTTCTGAAGATTTCAGTAGTTCTGCCTCAGTGGAGACTTTTGGCTTCATGGTAAAGGTTTGCAAGCTAAAACTATAGCCAATTGAAAAATGCTTTGATTTATCATCTAGTTGTGTGTTTTTGTATTTATCAATATGCTACAGCCCTTGTAGGTCTGTGTTGTTTTGTACTCTATGAACATGGAAAAAAGGGGTTTTTTTAATAGAAAGAATTTGTCATCAGCTACCTAGCTCTCTGGGTTACCTTCTAATTACAAATTATTGCATGCACATGCATCTTGAAGTTTGAGAACAGCCATGCAATGAGAAATCTTGCCTTTCCTGGAAGAGTATTTCACAAGGAGATACAATTTTGCTCCAAGCTTCTCAGAGAGGAGGTTAATAAATAACAATTAGAGTGATGAGAGAGCAGGGGATAGGGCCCTTCTGGGGGCCCCTCTGGGACCTTTGCATTGGAAAAAAGAAACATTTCCGGTATGTAGAGAGGATGAGAGTGTCTCTTGAGACTAATACATTTTATTGTTTCACTTTGATGGGAGGTTGGTTTGGAGTTTTTTCAGGGGGGATTGCTCAATTTTCAGCTCCTGACTGGGATAAGTCACAGCTCTTCCTCATTCTTACAGGATATTATAATTTTAGATTCAGATTTATCTTAACCATACATGGGATACTAGTAGGCTTATGTGATAAGGCATATTTTTTTGCATACTTAAGATCCTCATATGAGGACTGTGTAGAGCACTTGAAATCTTGCTATAGCAACTTTTTCAAGATTCGTTGTTTCCTTTGCTGTTATAAGGGGAGAGGGGTGGTTGTTCTAGTTTCATACTATTTCAGTATCAAAGCTTGCAACAAGCCTCGCAACAGACAGACCTTGCAAGAGGCATTCAGGTTAAAAGTGCTTTGAAGGCTTTTACTATAGCTTTTGTTTATTCATTAACACGTCTTCATAATTGACCTTTTTTTTAGGTCTTTCAAACATTTTTATGTAATACATAAATATTTACTTGATCAGTTCTAATAGAGGGAATGTCAAAAGCTTAGAATTTGGTGTCATTTACTTAATAGTCTCTGTTCACTGTTTATATGTAAAGTAAAAATAGTGTATTTGAATCCTTGTCTGTGTTTTGCCTGGTTCCTGCCAAAAAGCGTAACACCAAATGTCAAAACTGCGATGGGAAAGAACAAGCAAAGCTCTACGAATTGGGCAAGTGGGGAAGCAAGAGAGATGAGAGAAACTGTAATCTATGAAGAATTAAAACACATTTTCACTGTTATTATGGATTTAATTTAATTATTTATATGCTTGCTGTAACATATGGTTTACATACTAGAGAAGGCAAAATACTTTTTTGCATATCTGACATGCTCTCTTACTCTTCTGGTAAGAAAATAGTTTATGCTTTTGATGTTTTAATAATATTTACTTAAAAAATGAAACAATAATTGTGTTGCTGATCTATTGTTTGATCTTTTTTGTATGCAGCTCATTTTCCATCTGTGTAGAAATGAACACAATACTGCAGCACTGTTTTATAGTGCATGGACACGTTCAAGTAAAAAGATACATATCTATTTATATTATAGTTAATGTTATAGGAGAGTTATTGTTTTACTGATGTCCAGGGATTAAAGTGAAAAGGCACTTTGCTCCCTGGGAATATTGTATTGCATACGTGTAAATTTCTGGTCGTCAAAATGATACACATTATCATTATGAAATAAGGTTTCAGGATCTGACACCTATTTCCACTTTATACTGGAAATGCATCTTTAACCATGAATAGTGTCAGTATAAGAACATGGAATATGTGTGGGCACAATCCTAACTTAAGTTCAGCCAGTCCTAAAATAATTATAGGAACAAAAAAAAAAAATCTAATTTATTCTGGATTGAGTTTAGAATGCTGTACAATATGAATTAAAGCATAAGACACCTGCTTGCAGTAATGCGTATGTACTGTTTTATCTTTTGTGGCTGTATAGTATCATTTATTAAATCTGCTGCAGTTTAAACTTGATATATTTAGCACACTGTGTTCTGAGATGAAGTAGAATAAATGCAAAGAGGAAATCCTTTAGGCTTTTTTGGTAACAGATAGCCAAGAGGTAATAGTACAACCAGCATTTATTTTTAAAGATTGTACAATGATTTTCTCCAGTTAGGCTTTTGTTCTGAGCTCAGAACATTGCAAAGGTGTGGGTGGTTTAATTTCTGGGTTTGATGCTTTTGAATTTCCTTTTGTAACAGGTGATGTCATTGTAGACATAAATGGAAATTGTGTCCTTGGCCATACCCATGCAGATGTTGTCCAGATGTTTCAACTAGTTCCCGTCAACCAATATGTGAACATGACTTTGTGTCGTGGTTATCCTCTTCCTGAGGACAATGAAGACCCTGTTGTAGATATAGTGACAGCTACACCTCTTATCAATGGACCGCCTGTGACCAAAGGAGATGTTTGTGTGACCAGCCAAGATTTAATACCAGGCGCAGTTGTGTTGGACCAGAATGGAAAGTTGGGTCCTATGTTAGTCAATGGTCGTCTGAATGGCCCTTCCATGGATACAAATGAGCAGAGGATATCTGTTGCATCTTCAGGAGGCTCTCAACCAGAGCTGGTCACCATTCCTCTAGTCAAAGGTCCTAAAGGCTTTGGGTTTGCCATTGCAGACAGTCCTACAGGACAGAAGGTGAAAATGATTTTAGACAGCCAGTGGTGCCAAGGCCTTCAGAAGGGAGATGTAATCAAAGAAATTTGCCATCAGAATGTACAGAACTTGACACATCTGCAGGTGGTAGAGGTGCTGAAGCAGTTTCCAGTAGGAACAGAGGTGCCACTGCTTATCTTAAGAGGAGGTACGTATGTAAATTTGCATTTATCACATACAGTTATATGCTCTTTAAAAGTCCCTTTGCAGTGTGACATGTTAATTCTGTCCAGTTTTTTAAGTTAAATAGCAGCTTATTATGTCTCTAAGCCATCATGCTCTAAGTTTTGTTTGTACCTCTGTGTATTTGGGGTGGGAGCATGCAGCTAGTTTTGTTTTTACAAAAATTTTATTATGAGATGTTTATGCACTGTCTCTCCCAAACATCTGGGGAGAGTTAAAGCAAAAATGCAGTCTCTAGTGTAATACAAATGGCATGATTGGTGGGTTTTTTGAGGCTTTACAAATGTATTCCAGTAACCTTAGCTGTAATGGACAGGGGATCACAAGTGACAGGAGGAAGCATCAGCAGCAAGTTGGAACTGATCACTGGAAATTGCTAGTAAAATTCTTATTTTCACATTTACATATTTGTACTTCTTCATTGGCTGTCATTTGCAGACCAGAACGTGTCCTCTCCCAATAGACTGACTAATAATTTAGTGTGCATTTGCCAAGAAGGAACTGGATTATAAAGCAACACATGACTGCTTAGTGTCCCTTTAAGCTTTTATTACAGCCCTGAGAGTGTCATTTCAGTCATACATATTTGCAAAAATCTTCAGGTCTTTTTCTGTATAAATGCTACTATTCCTTAATCAGCTAAGGAGATAAATTAAATTTATTTGGTAGTAAGAGAAGTTCCACCAGCCAAATTCACTGTTCCATGAACTGATGTGTGATTCAATTGATCAGTGTCTAGTAAAAAGAGAAACAGATGTTTTTTCATGGTGGTACAACTAGCAGTTCTAACTTGAGATATCCTCTGAATGATGGTTTTGGTCAACTGAATGTTCACTTTGCATTTTAAAAGAATAGTGAATGAACAGTAATCAGTTTCAACCCAAGAGGAGCTGATTATACTGGCTTAACGCTGTTGTGGTTGTGATGATCTAGTATTTCAAATTTCATTCTATGTAGACATTTCCTTCTTTTTCCTTTAGGCCCACCCTCACCTACCAAAAGCGCGAAAGTGGTGAGTATTAATGATGTATTTATCTTTGTTTCTGATAGAGGAATTTCAAGGTTTTTTGACTGCAAAACAGACTCAAAAGTATGGTCTACTTAATGTAGAATTCTTTCACAGAGTCATATGAGTTTTTTGAGTTGTTTAATGGGGATGATGCATTTCTCTTTTCTTACTACTGAAATATGAAGAATGCAACAAAGGTCTTGATTATGAGAATGCATGTAGTATTGTTTATTTGCCATGATTATAAATATGACCTTGCTATGCCAGTTCTTTCATGATTCCCTTTTTGCACTATGCTTGAAATTGCTACTAGTAGAATATGTAACTTGACATTTATCTGTGTGCATACTTTGACTTGCTTTTGTAATCTCATCTTTTGATTTCAGTTCCTGTGGTAATCTGCAAGGATGATTTAGCAAAACCATCTCTATTTAGCTGGCACAAATTAGTTGTCTAAGTAACTGCTGTCAGAATACCCATTGAAGGGGAAACAAAATACAGCATCTCATTTTTTGCTTTGCTAATTACCTGTATCCTGTATAAAAGTAAAATGGGATTTCTAAAGGATGCTTAAGATACTTTGGTGTTTCTCAATCCTGACATAAAATTAACTGGTTAGTTCTCCCTTCTTAAAATGCTTCCATATCTTTGAATCCATATGTTGAAAAATCTCTACGTAGCTATACATTTCTTGTTTGATGTTCATTATTCTTGAAGTTTGATCCATTGGGATATCTTTGATATATATTAGCTCTGTAAAGAATCCTTGGGATTAATAAAATACACTGAGATTTAATAATGTTCATAGTAACATATATTTTTGTCATAAACACTTCTCTTATGAAGTAGACTAGTCAGTGCCCATCTCCCCAAGAACAGACATGTTTCTTTAAGAATATTTCTTGTACACCACAAACTATTTAATTTTAGGAAAGCCCCCATCTTTAGGAAAGATGGTCCTGCTGTGCGAGTACTGAAGTCCCAGCAGTCTGAGCACGCAAGTTCACAATGCTTAAAACAGACTGCACTCTATAAAATGTGCAGATTCAGTTCCTTGTGAGAATACAGCTGCCTAAACCAAATAAATCACTGCATAAATCTGTGTAGTTTGAGAACACAAGTCTTGTCAGCATAGCTCCTTTGTCACTGTACTCTATGCAGGCATGCTAAAAATACTTATGACTTAGGGTCTCACATTCTAGCACACATGCAATAGCAACTTCCCCACAGAGCGCTCAATGTTCAGTGGCATTAAGCAGCATGGCAAACTAATTCAGTTAAAAAGCACAAGGTCTTATGTTTATATACATATAAGAAGTGTCAAACTACTAAATCCCTTGGGGGAATTTTCTTCCACTCTTCTTAAAATGGCATCTAAGTCTATTCTAATTGTGTTTTTGTTTAACATGCACAGACGCATGCAGACTGCCGTGCTCCAATTTTCCAGTTTGGGTTTCAGCCCAGAATCAGTATTTAGAATTACTTTAGTGCATAAACCATTGGAAATTAGGATGGGAGGCCTCAAGGGTACTTGGTGTCCTTCTTCTTGAAATAGTATTAGGAGTGCTGCAGCAACTATCACATCATAAAAGAAAAATGCAAATACTGAATTTTTATTCCTAATTGTATTTGTGCCTTGTAATACTCCAGTGTATTCCTCCAGATCAGTACTTTATAATGTCATTGTGGTATCTGCAGCAAGCAACCTGATATTGGACATACCTCATGTTTTCTCTGTTGTTTCGATATAATTCAGCAGCTTGCAGTTGGGAGGAGGCAGCTGCATTCTGAGCTGCTAGCACCCTGTAGCCAACATGAGTGAATCGCAAGAGCAAGATTAAACTTGCAATTATGAGGAATCACATAGGTTTACTTGTCTGTGAGCATCAGTCACTTTAACAAGTTTCTAAGCCCAGACTTCAGTAGAGTTTCAGGACATGTTTGGAAGCATTTAGCAGTCTGGTCAGACACGTACTGTGAACAAAGCTTATATATTGGAAAAGCTAAGTGAAGTTGTAATATTTTTCCCTTATTCCTTGGTTTGCTGTGCATTTCAACTCTATATGATGTTTATTGCCTTTGCACACACTTGCAAACAAGTGCAGTTACTGCTTTCAGTTTAATATGGATCTTGTGGGGATGGGGGGTCTGTTTCAGAAAGATAAGCAGGACAATCCAGGGAGTTTAGAAGCTATCAGTGATCCCATTCCACAGCCTATGCCTTTTCCACCCACTGCTGTGAGATCAGGCTCTCCTAAACTAGACCCTTCGGAAGTCTACCTGAAGTCTAAGACTATATATGAGGATAAGCGTGAGTATATCAACTTCAACTCAGAAATACTAAGTTATGAAACAATGTTTCCTGTATGCCATATACGTGGTAAAACTACTGTGCCTTTCATCTTAGTCATTTATCTTGTGTATATATATCTAATATTTTAAGAAATGCATAATTCATACAGAAATTTTTAAAAACTGGAACCCTTTAAAAAAAATGTTTTGCTTTCTCCATTAGCCTTGATAAAATACATGTTTGTTCTTGTCCAGTTACTACTGCAGGTCTTTAACCTTGTGAGTATTCAAGGTACACTTGGGAAGAACACTGTACAATGTGGTTTATACAGCTGCACTGGAAATTATAGCTCAGCATTGTATTTATAACATTATCTGGTTTTACTAACAAAGATACACGATCAGTTAATGAAAACAAGTACATATTATGTAAAACTACTGACTCGTTATATCAAATGTAATACAATACATGGGATAAACAAAAACCTTTTGTTGTGCCAAGAGTGCCAGCCAAACCTGTTCCATAAATATCCTGGAAGAGTTGATGGGAAAACTACTCCCTGATATGAATAATCAATAATATGGGCTACCTTGCTAAGATAGAGAGCTGATGTTACAGCAAGGGAGGTATAAAAGGTAAGCAAACTTACAAAGGAGTCGTTACAATGTACGTGAGACCCCATCAGCAAATGATACATTGCTTGCATATCATATTTGCAATAAAATGATTAATTATAGAAATGGTGTAATGTTCTAAAAATTATGTTTGCTGTCCAGAAAGTTCTTAACAAATTGGTCACTTCGTGGGCCTGATAAAAGCAAACGTGACTTCCTCTTCCAAAACAGATCATTTGAAAGACATGGCCTATTTTAGCATCATCCTTACTTAGGTGAATTTCATCAAGATGCTTTTAATTGATCTCAGGATATCTGACTAGAGTCAGATATTAGTATTCTTCTGGACAACATTTATTAGCCAGCAATAAATGTTATCAGAAGTAGAAAATAAACAGTCTGTTTTGCTGACATTGACATAGCTATGTTAAAGAAGTTCAACACTTTTATCAGCACTTCTTCATAGCTTTGCAAGTACAGGTTTTAGTGACAGGCCAGAAGAGGCTGATAAAGTGTTCCTTGAGGTGTTTTCTGAAAGAACCCTTTGTTAATATTTTAGTTGAGCTTTGCTACAGATAGGCTTATATAAATGGCTCCATGGCAAAACTGTACAGACAGTTTAAAAAAAATGCTGTTTATAACAAACTAAGTCATTAAAGACTGTAACATCAGAGATCAGAGAAAAATAAAACTAAGCAAACTTGACATGTCAAATAAATTAGCATGCCAAAAGTCAGTTACAATAGCTACACTGGAACACAGTAGGAAATTTGTGTTTGCTATATCTTAGTATGAGATCATGAAAGAAGGAACTTGCACCATTTTTACAGCAATGTGACAACTCTTCAAGCTCTAAGGTGCTCTAATTTTCAAATATCTGAAGTAAACCTGATAATTTCAGTGTTTATAGAATATAGTTCTGAGCTGTATTACAGTCTGAATTTTATCCCAGTGCTGCATATGAAAGCAGCTTTGATTTGTCCTTTCGCATTCATCAACCTATCCTTTCCTTTTTCAGCTTTTTCTTGAAAAAAACTTTTCTCATATTGGGAAGAGAACCACTGAGGATTTAACCATTCAAATTTTTTACTCTATTTCTGGTTACTGTGTTCTGTCAATAAAAGGAATCAGAATGCACAACAAAAGAAATCTTTCAATAATCAAAGGTAGTTCTTTAAGTGTTTTTGAAATGTTATTTTGTCTTAGCTCCAAACACAAGAGATCTGGATGTTTTCCTGCGGAAACAAGAGTCAGGCTTTGGTTTCCGGGTGCTTGGAGGGGATGGACCAGATCAACCAGTAAGTGAAATTGTTTACAGTTGCTTACATATTATCTTACAATGCTACTCTTAGAATGACTCATGCTCTGTCATTCTCATTTCTCTCCCATTCTAAATGATTCAGTGATGTTACTGTCAGCAACATAAAAGGTCTGTCTTAATACTTTCTTTACCATTATCTAACCCAGTATGTGTTTACACTGCTTCACTCCTGTTTAAAGTGGTTTCCCAGAGTCTTTTCAGAGCGAATTGCATACTGACAGGTTAAACCAAGCAATATACTAGAAGGTAATTATATAATTAGTTGTTTCTTTAAGCATGAGAGGAACAGTGTTCAACATACAATTTCATAGCAGCTGAAAAAAATGATGGAGAAAATTGGCTTGTTGCTGTGGAAAGCAACATGTATGGCTCAGCTGAACCTTCATGATAACATGGGAAAACATTTTGTTTGCAGAAACTTAGAGTAAAAAACTTTTTATTTTTGTAGTGTGAGAACTGTGAAATTACTCTTCATGCTCTGTATTCAGAAACAAGCACAGCCAAGCTTATAAAACTATGAGATGGAAAAATATATCAATTCAGCAACCGCCTTTTAAAGATCAAGAATTGGAGGCTCAAATTACCAGGTTCATACTGAATTTAAGAATTGATGTGATAGTCCAGTTCTTAAGAGGGGAATTGCCTCATCTTTTGTCAATGAAAGATTCCTGAGTAATCCAGTTAAAGCTGGAAAGTGTAATCAGATTTGTTTAAAGCTAGGTAGCGTAAACAGTGCTCTAAGCAAGCAAGCTAACTATTCTTAAGGTATATTCAGTGATCAGTTGTAGGATTTTTTTGGTCAAAGTAAGCACTTTGGTGTTTTTTGCATGTTATCTTGCTGTAGGCAGCAAAGACCTTTAGCTTCATGTCTAGCATTGTATCTTTTTGGAGACCTCAGATGCACTGACCATAACCCAAGGACTCCAAAAGGTGACCTTAGTCTCTGTAATCATTTTGAGTGTCTGTGAGAAACCAAGAGTTGAAGAGCCAAAGGATGGGTTTAGGTTTTGATATGAGTTGTAGGAGAGCAGACAAGGGAAACGACTCTAACTAAACACAGTCTTTAAGCTCTTGTCCCATTCAAATTCAAATGAAGGGAAGAAAATGGTTAGTTACCTTTCTTTCCTTTCCTCTTCATGGTTGACTTCAGTCCACAAGATTCCCATTCGCTGTTTGTCTAGATTCTTTCTTTGGCAACAGTATTTCTCCATCAAGCCTATAATACTGATCTATATTTCTGTAATTGTTGCTGTATCTTGCGAATGATTTAAAGGATAGCGTTGGCACTAAGCCTTTGCACATTACACCACCTAATCTTGTTAGAGTCTTGGTACAGAATGAACACTGGTAATGCTCAATACAGCATGAGTGCCAGTTCTTACTGGGAAGCAAATGCGTGGAGGGAATCTTCTGCTTACCCTGGAAAAATTCTGTCAAGCTTTTCTTTCAAATGCAGTGAAATGAAATGAGGCAAGTTTGGGGCTTTTGTGTCCTTCCCTTCACCCTGAAAATGTTCAAAAACATGCTCTGTTTTTTCCATCAGGGAGTTTTTTAGTGGGTTCCACTCGGGGATGTGAGAACGGCCTTCCAGTGCATTCTTTCAGCCTGTTACTTGCCTTGTGTTTCTCTCTCTCACATCTCGGGAAAACAGAAAATGTGGTGCTTCAGGATTTTCATAAGAGCCCTGAAACACAAGCTATTTAGAATGGATCCCTTCTGTAGATGGATGTTCAGAGCGTTTTGCATCCATAACTGTCATCAGACTGTGCCTCTAACATTTGTACAAGAGGAAGAGCACTGGTTAGAAGCTGGTTTGTTTTAACCTGGTCAGTGACTAGAATTCAGTTATGGTTTTATGTCATCAGTGTAACAACGTTTCCTGGTTTAAGCCTACAGAGCTACTGTGTAGTTTGACTCAGATGATGTCTCTGCTTGAGTGGTCCTTGTGAAGGAATGACAAAGATGGAGGCAGATTGGTAAATGCTTTTGTGGAGACTCCTGGATAGTCCGTTCCTGTTATGGCAGGCTTTAAGAGGAATCCACTCTATTTCATAAAAGGCCAAAAATTTTCCCTGGAAAGAAGTTAAACATATACTATATTGTCAAGGACTGTTTCCTTAACTGTCAAGTTAAGAGAAAAAACTTTTGGAATAGATATGCTGGTAGATTGCCTTCTGATTACAATTGAAGGAAGATGGGTTTTTTTCCATTCACAGCTGTGATTCAATGCCAGCCTTTTTCTAACATGCAATTAAATAAAAGAAAGAGCAATGTTTCTCTTCTTGAGGAATAAAAAGCAGTTTTAGTTCTGTTGCACTTTATAGCATTTATCATCTTTTTTTTCTATAACAATAGCTGTTGGTAGGTGTCAAGCTAATGTCATGAATGCCGTGTACAGATGATCTGCTCTCTAATGCTTAACCTCAAACAGCTACTGGCCATAATTGTTCTTAATCTTTCATTTAACCTGAATGTGATTGTAGCATATAAAATAGAGTATGTTGTTTTTATCTGTGTCACATTTACCTGGCCCTTTATGGGATGTGGGTAGACCAAATTGATATAGGGAGTGCAACTCTTTGAATCTTTGTCTAATCACCATCAGCTGTGCACTGAAAACTTAAAGCATGGAACTGTCTGGGCAGCTTTTCACAGGTGAACTTGAGTTCTTTCCAAAGCTTTTACTTCTGCCCCAGGCACTCTAGCCTTTTCTTGTCTCACAAGATAGTGATGCTTCCAGAATTCACTGAAAAGCTTTGAGTATTTTTTGAATGTTTTAAGCCCCGAATTGTATCCATTCATTCAGCTGGCACAAACTACACTCACTGACTATGTTTCTGCTAGAATATGGTAAACAGATAATCTTTAAAAATATCTTCCCAAAAGCTATTATCTATCTGGATTCGTATGGATTCCAAACATTAAGTATTTTGATGTGTTCATATTCTACAGTTCAAACCCACTGACTGTGCTTTATTGATAGATCTATATTGGAGCCATAATCCCATTGGGAGCAGCAGAAAAAGATGGCAGGCTTCGAGCTGCTGATGAACTGATGTGCATTGATGGAGTCCCTGTTAAAGGGAAATCACACAAACAAGTTTTGGACTTAATGACCAGTGCTGCACGGAATGGTCAAGTGCTGCTCACAGTCCGGAGGAAGATCATCTTTGGTGGTATGTGTCTGTCAGGAGAGACTACTGTGGGAAGTTGAGCCTGGCTAAAGGAATACTTCCATTTTTATAATCTTATCAACTAAAGCTGTACTGAAACATATCAATTCTCGCAGTAGAACTGAGTGACTTCTGAGATTAAAGACTGTCATCTGTAATTTTGAGTAAATGGAGAAAAGCAGAATTTAATAAGCTGATGCTTTTGGTCCTTGCTAGCTTGCACTGCTTGCACAAGTAAGACTCTGAAAGTTAAGATGAGGCTGACGTTTTCCTCAAACCTTTTCACAGATACTAGTTAGAACAGTCACTCGTGCTATGTAAATGGAGTAATAACACAACCTGATTTCTGTACATGTTATATTCTGAAATCTGTTGGGATCTAGCAAGAATAAGTGTGCTCAAAACAGAGATAATTCAGGGCAGCATTTTGTGATTCTGCAGTTTTAGATTGGTGTCCAGATCTGCGGTGTACAGAAGAGTATCCTTGATTTGATGGCACTGATCACATGAATGACAGATCTGGGACAGAACTTAAGAGTCCTGGTACAGTCTCCCCTGAATTAGGATTGCTTTTCCATTGCATCATTTAACCATAAATTCCAAGTTTGTATAAGTAGAAAAACATATTCCTTTATAAACTATGAAAACACTAACTGTGAAATTCTCATAACCTTCTCTTCATTTTCAGGTAGATGAAAGAATGTGTGGGCTACAGGCTCAGTCTCAATACAGACTCACACTTTGGCCTGGAGTTACCAAAAGATACCTTGTTACTGAGTACATGATAAAATTGCAGATGAAATTGTGTTGATAAACACAAAGTAATGCATTTCAGGGAAAATATAACATGACCTGTTCATTTACAATTGCTAAGCTCTAAAGTAGCTATTAATGCACAAGAAGAACCAAGAAGCCAGTCTGGATAGCTCTCTGGAAACATCATTTCAATGCTGAGGGGAAATCTTAAAGGCAAATAGATGCTAGAAGATAAATTTTAACACATTGTTATGGAACTCCATAGGGCATCCATGTTTTTAATGCTTGGTGCAATTCTGATTACCGCATCTCAGAAGAGTATTATAGAGCTAGAAAAGTTCAGATGGAGGTTAGAGGAGTGATAAGAGCTATAGGAAAGCTTTCATGTTAGGAAAAACGGACTAAACTAGGACTTACCAGTTTAGCAAAAAGGTGACCGAAGGGGAGAAATGAAAAAGATTTACATGATTCATAAGACTGTAGAGAAGATGTATATACGTGAAATGAAATGAAAAGAAGTACATCTTGATAAATTGAACCTTTAAGTCATCAGGCTTTTGAATGCTTTATTTTGCATCTGATTTCTGTTTGATCTTGATTATATTGCTACTAAATTTGCCCACTGCTGTCCCAGGCAGGCACTATTTCTTTGTGCTGGTACTGATACTGATATGTACAGTTTTGTTGTAGTTACCTAATAGAACAGCGGTATTGTTTTTTTCTTATTTGTTGTTTGTCTGCTACCTGTAAGGAGAAAAGCAACCAGAGGAGGAGGAGTCACAGCCTATCTCAGCCCAAAATGGGTCTCCCCGACTGAATCGGGTAGAGTTTGCAAGCCAGCAGTCCTCAGAGGTCTATGATGTCCGTCTACAGCGGAAGGAAAATGAAGGATTTGGCTTCGTCATTCTCACCTCAAAAAATAAACCTCCACCTGGTGGTAAGTGCTATATTCTGGCCAGTGTTGTCAGTACCTGGCTTCACTGGTGCCCGAGTGTTTTAGCGTGATACGTGTACCAAAACTGCTGTTGTCATTAGCAAGCATACTCAGGGTTGTGGGTTCTTCAGTGATCTTTCCTTCCTTAGGATGTGGTTATGTTACATATACAGCAGTCTGTGTAGGTATAGTCTTGTTTCACTCACAGTACTTTCACAATCCAAACTGAAGTTTAGTCTGTCTTGCTTCATGTTTATGCTCTTTTTCACCCAACTGTGGCATAAGTGAGGAGCAGGGAGAAAATAAATCATATTCAACCAGTCCATACATGGAGTGTGAAGCATTTGTGACAGGGTAGTCTTCAGGACATTGATAGTTTTCAGGCTGTGGTAGTGTTGTGTGTTCTGTACACTCCATTAATTCATAGGCATTTTAATGGAAGTATAGCTTCAATCTTGGTTTTGTACGCCCTATTCAGGAAGAACTTCTTATTTTGGGGATCTGAGAAAGTAGAAACTGCAGCACTTGGAAGAAAGCAAGGAAGTTGTTATTGTCAGGAAGATAGGGTGTTTGCCTAGAAAGATCCTCAAAATGAAAAGGTAGCACAGTCTTGTATTACAGTTCTGATACATGGATTTGGCTTCAGGCATAGTTGTAAAGATAAACAGCAAAATAACCAAGGTTAAAAGCAAAAATAAAAAGATACGTTGTGAGCAGAAATGAATAAGAGAAGCTGCGTGCAGGAAGCTCTGGAATCCAGCTCAATTAATGGAAAGATTTGTGACCCCCTACACAAGAGCAGTTTTGTTCTGTGTAATCAAATGCATTTTGTATTCTATGTGCTGATAGCTGCTAGTTATCTAGCAGTGCCAAGTATAAACTATTGAACATTTTCTGCATGAGTTGATGAGTAGGATCATCCTGTTGAGATTTATTCCCTTTGTCCATTGAGTTAGTTATCTGTGTCAGCTCTTAAAATACAAACCAACTCAGTGAATTCACCCACAAACTGACTCAATTTGTTGCCATTAAAAAATGGGTAATTCCTGAACTCTTTACCCAATTCCCATAGCTCCTTGATGTAAATCACCTTTCTGAAACCTCCTCAAGTAGTTCCAGACTGACACAATTATGGCTTGAGTGTCCTCTTTTTGAACTTGGACACTTTCTTCTGCTTTTCCATTTCATTTTGCTGTACAATGAAAAACAGCAGGAGCATGCTAAAAACAGTTCTTCTAAATAACATTATGCTGAATTCATATGACATGTATTTTGAGTGTGATGCAATCTTGGCTCAGATGATATCTTTTTTAAGAATTCTGAAACCAACCATTTTGGAAAGTACCTAGTGTCAGCCTAGGCTGTGAAAGACAGAGCTGCAGCAGAGTGGTGAGTTATTGCTGCCATACGAGGTCAATACGCAGAGCTGCTGACTTTTTTTATAAAAGCAGTTCCCATGGTAACACTCGGGCCTGGAACTGTCACCCTCTGATACTGTGAAAGTGATTGTGTCCTGTGTTAGAATCACTGTGGGTTGATGTTGTGTTGTCTAGTCAGTTGGGTATTAATAAAAAATATTACAAACAGAATTCTGCTATAACATTGGTATTATATTGCTATAAAACTGTTATAGACAACATTTTGGTCAGAGAATCTGCTGCAAATCCATATTTGTTTGATACTACAAATGGAAATAGTGGAAGTTAATTGAAACCTATTTCAGCACTGGAAATGTAAGCACTGTGGTCCTGGGCTGTTTCTAACATGCAGAAATAAGAGACATAGGTACATGAATGTGTTGTGTGATGAACTTTTCTTTGCCACAGTTTAAAATGAAGCCACTGTGTTCCTCTAAAGCTGGGATATTTTAAAGCAAATAATCGGCAGCTGTGAGTCTGCAACCCTGCACTGTTTTTCTCTTCACAGTTGTCTCTTAGGTTTAGATAATACTAAAAAAGCAGTCTTTTAAGGGAAGTGTAATTAAAATTTAAACTCATGGTAAATGCTAGAAGGCTTTAATGTCTGTTCTTGTGCAGTAACCACTGTGTGTGTTTGCTCATTAAAACAAAGCTTAATGGTTTTTTTAATCTTGGGTGATGATCTCAGCTGATGTCTCTTTCTGAAAGTGTTTTGGATTTCCTGTCATGGTTTTGAAATGTCAGTTGATAATCTTGAAAAGTGTGTAACATTCCTCACCTTTTTGATCCCTCAAAAGGAAGCATGTTTGGGAGAGCAGGGACTAATAAACTTAAACCCACTGTCAATGTCAAATGTCAAACCTGCTTCAGGCATTGGATATACAAACAGGTTTTTACAGGAAGTTAACAGGAAGAGCATTCATGAAAATGTATAGAGGTCAGTCAAGAGAAGTGACAGTTCTGCTTAGAAATGGAGTTACTAAGAAGTCTGCACAGTGGGCAGAAGAGCCCTGATGAGATTCTGTAAGGACAGAAACAAATTTTGCTGTGCTTTAGGGACTCAGATGAATGAAAGGTTGCTCTAGATGCATAGGAAAGCATGCTGATGTGCTTTGATTTAGTGCAATGTCCTTCAGTATCAGATGCAAACAGCACAATGAACCGCTCGCTCTTTTGCCTGAGGTTTTGGTATGCTCCTCCTGTTGCAATGGCTTCTCTCTGACTGGTGACAACTCTCCACAAGCACTAATACAGCCCTTAGCTGGTAGTGTGGAGCTGCTGGAGCAGTGGAGATGCTCTTCCAGCTGGAGAGAAGCCTGAAGGAAAGAATTGTATTTAAGTGGAGCATCCCTCTCTTTTTTTGTTCTCAGTGAACTTTCCTTGGGTTCAGGGTTCAGCACCTTTGAATGCTCCATGGAGCAATGTATACAAGAGGGACACTGAGAGGCAGTGCTATCTTATTATTATCTTCAGGTAGCTAATCTTCCGGTAGCTTACTGTTATCTTCAGGTAGCTAATCCTAGGATATGGCTGACAACACCAACATGTATAAAGATCTTCATAACACCTAAAACCACAAGATATATCATGTTTCAGGAAGAGGGGCACTCTTGAAGGAGCTAACAGTGTTGTTCCTTCCCTGCAGAGGCCAGGTAAGGTGTAGCTGTGTCTGTTGGTGAACACCCCACCCCATATTTAATTCATTTTGAAATACTACCCTTTAGAGTAGGAATAGTCTGTGGGGTGATTATGGTGATTCTGGGTCTGTATGATGCCTAACTTAAATGAATATTAATTGTGTTCTGAAAAAGCTGATATGCCTGTTTTTGATTTCCTAGTGATTCCTCATAAGATTGGACGTGTTATAGACGGGAGTCCAGCTGAACAGTGTGGGAAGCTGAAAGTGGGAGACCGCATCTCGGCAGTGAATGGTCAATCAATTATTGAGCTCTCACATGACAATATAGTGCAGCTGATTAAAGATGCAGGCAATGTGGTAACTCTGACTGTCGTTGCCGAGGAAGGTAAGGAAGATGCATAACAGTCGGGTGAATGTGTCCTACGAAAAGTGAAATGTTTAGAAAGTGATGTTTAATAGCTTCTAAAGTTAATGCACAAAATGGATTATCGTGAGATGTTTGGAATTTAAAGAAAATAATCTCCCATTGAATGAAAGAAAGTGAAGCTCATTCATTTGCTCTGTAGGAACTGAGCACAAGTGGGACAGCTGCCGAAATGGTTATATTGAAAAATAAGATGTATGGAGAACTGATGTAGGGTAAGAGAAATTCTCATGGTTTCTCACATGAGAGAGGGAGACTGCTGCTCATGGGGAAATATGTCTTATCCAGACCTCATATTCTTCAACTAAAGAGAAGTTATCTCTTCTGGGGGAGCTACAGCAGACAAGACTAGATTGAGAGAATTTTCTCACCTTCCTGGGCAATACATATCTCTTGCTGCTATAGTCATTGTAGGAAAGCTCTGTTCCAAGGGTATGAAGTAGTCTATCAGGACACTGTGAAGCACCCTGACGCAGCTCCGCCAAACTGCTGTCCTGCAGGGGCCCTGCTGCCGCACAGAAGTTAGGTGCTATAAAGCCTGTGAGCACCTGCTTTTTAGATCCTTTCCAGTTAGGCACTCTGTGTCTTTTCTTCCTGCTATGTGAAAATACACAAATTGCCTAGTACCACATCCCTAGGATACAACAGAAACATTCTGTAGTTCTTGTGTCTTCTAAAAATACATTTTGAAAAATGGTCACATCGCGCCATAAAAATCCTATTCAGATGATTTCCTGCTGCTAGCAAGTTCTTTGCACACAACAGTCATATCCTCTAAACAGCAAAATGGATATTTGTGACTGCAAAGTCACATCTTCAGAGATCGTATTTTCTAATGAAAGCTCCCATGCAACATTGCTTTCAATATGGTATTGTTCCTACACAAACATTTCACTATAAATATGTAAAATCCAATCATTTCATGAGAAAAAATTATTTTCCAACCCTGCTTACTACTGCGTTTTTCTGGGTTGCTGTTTGTGAGTTTAATTAAACTGGCTATTGTTATTGTGCCAGAAATTTGGCTTTTCTCACCTTTTAAATAATAAATACCTAAAGCCAGAATGTGAATAAAACCAACAGATCATTCTCTAATTTCATATTCATTGCAAATATTTAACATGCTATCTCATCATGCAATATAGAATAGCAAAGACTTGCTTTCTCTTTGTGTTAATGCTCGAAGCAAACAGACTTGTATAAATTCAGTTATTTTTCTATGAAAATTTTCATTTTTTCAAATCGAATTCATTCCAGAGTAAATGGACACACCTCAAAGCAGTTGCCCAGGGCAATGTTCATAATGCAATTGAAGTCTGAGTTGGTTGCATTAGATCTGTTTCTCTAGGGCTCTTAATCGGCTTTGTCTTTAGAATAAACTTTCCTTTATTTGTTCTTGACCCTACCTGGACTCTGTATAAGAACTTGGCTTTTTCCATTTCCTCAGTTACAGATTTGTAGCCATAATGTAGAGATAAAATACCAATCTGAGTGAGAATCAACGAGAGAAAAAAAGCGTCAGTAGCAGCTGATAAAAGTAAACTGAAAAGACCAGTCAGAAAAACTGTGCGACTTAAAGGAGCTGAAGTTGGCACGTCTGGGTGTAGAGAATTTTGGGACAATGGAGGAAATATAAGCAGAGCCTCTTCCACAGAAACGAGAGTATATTACTGCTTCAAAATTCTCATTGGTGTAGTTGGAGAAATACAGTTCAGCTCACAACACAACCTACCATACAGCAAAATCCCTTAGGGAAGGAGGCCAGAGAGGATGTAAATTAGTCAGGGCTTCAATCATTTTCCCCTACTGGGGTGCTGGGGAGAGAGTTGAGCTTTATTGAGATTGATCACAAGATAGCAGATAACACTTAGGAAGAATATAATATGTAACTCCAATGAGAAAAATGCCCATTTTGCCAGAAGCCATTCAGCATCATAAAATGTAAGTCCTAATGGAGTTTACTGTTCCCCGGTGCATCCTCTTTACTGCTGTCCTCAGACTGGCAATGAAAATACTACCATGTATCCTCCTGTCTATCCCTTCCTCCCTCCCAGCTTTCACAGATATATGATCTTTGCTTTTCATATGAATAAACGAATTTCACTTCATGCTCCAGAAGACATTCTTTAACATTTTTCACAAAAGCAGGAGCCTGTCAGCTTCTGTCATGTATTAGCTAGATAGAAATGCAAGAGAGCAGGCTGAATAGAGGACTGGAGAATTCATACAAACAGATGGCCTTTTCCTTGCCGTGCTTATAAATTAAAATTCTGAGTATAAAGCAGAAATAAAAGTTGACATTTTGTCTCTAAAGAAAAACCTCTTTAAGGCATATCATAGTAATAGCGCCAAGCAGTCCTCTGAAGGACTTCTGAGGTCTGGCACGTCTGAGAAATTCAGTCTAATAATGTGCAGCAGACAAAGCTGCATTATGTTTTCCTTACCTTAAGGTGCATGTGCACTTTGTATGTGTTCCTGAGGTTTGCTTGTTTGTCTGTTTGTTTTGACTCAAAAATGGATTACTGTGACACACTTAACAGAAGACTGGAACATATCTAGTTTGTCTCTTTGGGATGTTTTTTAAAAACATTAACAGGAAAAGGAGTTCATTAATTTATAATTCAGTACATAAGTCCATCTTGGGCTACAACTTGCCGTTTAAGGTTCTAGCTAAGAGGCAGCTTTCTGCATAGAGTATGGTTCATTGCTCTTCTAAGTGACAGAGACATTTTGTATTTGGAAACAAGTTTTTCCATAAATGCAATGGATTTATTGTAAGTGTCCAATCACTGTATTTTGTGTGGAAGGGAAGAATCATCTTAAAAAATGCTTTACAAGAATTTTCTTAAAATACCATTACATTTTAATTTTTAGCCTATGGGAGAGAAGGCAAAATGTCCTAAAATTCCTGTTGATAACATACCAGTAAACTAGTCGCATCAATTTAATTGTCAGAATAGTTCATAATCTTTCCTGCAGCTTTCCTGTAGAAAACTCTCTGTTGTGGCTTGGAAGAGTTGACAGTTTCCTCCCCATTGTTAGCATCTTCACCTGTGAATCCTGACGGCCCCTGCAGATCCTTAGACTTCTCTTACTTTCAAAAAGGGATTTGTTCTCAAATGGACGTTCTTCTTCATCTCTTATAAATTTTTATTATATTAAATATCCGAACCAACTTTGTGGATATGACTAACTCTAATACCTTCTAGTCTTTATCTATGTGCAGGCAGTCTAAAACACTTCTGTTCATGTCTGGTTCAGTTAAAATTTTATTGTTTGAGAAAAAAGAAATTTAGGTATGAATAAAATTCATAGGAATTATATTCAGTGGAACCAATGAACTCTGCTATGGTTCCTGGCTTATGGCACTAGACC
The DNA here is from genome assembly GCF_036417845.1 of Apteryx mantelli. Classification (NCBI taxonomy): domain Eukaryota; kingdom Metazoa; phylum Chordata; class Aves; order Apterygiformes; family Apterygidae; genus Apteryx; species Apteryx mantelli. The sequence goes on from NC_090002.1 coordinate 11,401,552, forward strand.
TAGGAAAATCCTCTTTCCCTTTTTAACTGGTGTGAGTTAGACTTGATCTGAGATGCTGTGGCAGTAGCATTCATTATGAACAGCATATCAGCTGTTACACAGACTTGCCTTTCAGCTCATTCTCAGAAAACTGATTGTTTTTCCTGAAATTTAAGATACAAACCTGCCTTCTTGTTCTAGGCAGCTGAGAATAGGAGACAGAGCACTGATAGTCGCTGTTGTCTTATCATAAGTGTCGCTACCTTTGTATTTGGGAAAGTCTCTCTGACTGTTGATTTTGTTTGAATTCATTAGAACATCATGGTCCTCCATCAGGAACAAATTCTGCCAAACAGAGTCCAGCTCCACAGCACAGACCTCTGGGATCAGCACAGAACAACCCTTCCAGTGCAGACAGGTACAGAGCTTTTGGTTTTGGCAAAAGGAACTGAGAACAACCAGAAAAGCTCAACCAGTGTGGTTGTTGCAGCTTGTAAGAGTAATCTCATAACATTTGTTTAAATATTAAAACAGAAAGCTGCCTTTGAGCAGTGTCAGAATGGAGTGGTCACTGCAGTATGGCAGTTCTGTTAGTAGAGTCCTTGTTTCTGGAAAATCAGTAGTGAGGTTCGTTCAGCATTGTGGTGATGACAGTGCATGGGATTAAATTATAAATGTGAGTTGACTTCCTAGAAATGGAATGTTTGAGGCATTGTTCAGATACTTCATCATGTTCTGTGAATGAGCTGGGGATGCACTAAACTCAAAATGAAGCAGGTCTGTGTGAAAGAGGGATTGGGAAGAAGCTTTCCCAAGAAATGATTGAGGCTGAGCTACAAGTCTGCTACAAGTCTGAGCTATAAGTCTGCATTCTCGTTTTTTCACTCTCCTTTGGTTTCTTAGATAATATGATTGAAGTCTCCATACTCTGAATGAAGCAAGTATTACAACTCTGCCACTGTGCCAGGAGTCTGACATTAGGTGACATTAGCGTGCTTCTAGTGATTTTGTTTATAAGCCGTAGATGATCAAGAAGCAGCCTTACGTGAAGTCATGTATATGCTCAATATGTAAGAAGCCTGTACTGTCAGCTGAATTACTGTGTGTTGGATTCCACACTAAATTTATTATAGAGATTATGATGATAATTCTTTAAATGCAAAGGTAACATCCACTTCCTTTTACCTCTTTAGGGGAGTCACGGAAGGTGAAGCTGGAAAAGAAGTATCAAATAGTTTCAGGCTTTCATGGCCCGAGCATAAGCACTTGACGCAATCTGAGGCCAGTGTTGCTTCAGTAATTGGTAGCCGTCATTCCCAGGTACAGGTAACCATCCCAAGGATGCAGGGGCATGCAAAATACTGGTTCATCAAGACAGAGGAATTACCACTGAATATTCAAGAGCAGGACAATGAAACATTTTCCTGTCAGACATGGGTAGAAAAGTTGCTTATAAAAATGGACTAAAGCATTTGAGAGAATGTTTTTGCTAATGTTTTAAATTTGATTATCTCCTTAGTATAGTTTAATACTCATTATGAAAGGAACAGCAAATCTTTGGAACAGGACCACTCCAGACTCTTTGGCAAGATTTCTTAAAGAAATTTCATGCATATCTAAAACTTAGATGGAAAAATGTTCTGTACATTTTGAGTTAGCATGAAACTACTATACCTAATCATACATGAGTTGTGATGAATTCAGGTTAAATTATGTATTGCGCATTCTTCATAAAGTGTGAAGCATTTTTCCAGAAAAACAAAAGTTTAAATCTGCCTACAGCTCCTCATCTTTTTTTCATGTCACTTTCTACACAGAATCTTGGCTGCTATCCAGTAGAATTGGAAAGAGGCCCTCGAGGGTTTGGATTCAGTCTTCGTGGAGGAAAGGAATACAACATGGGCTTATTCATCCTTCGACTTGCTGAAGATGGGCCAGCAATCAAGGATGGGAGAATACATGTGAGTTTGTCTTCTCTGATCAGTTTGTTAGTACAGAAGTTGGCCTTTTGATGTATTTAATTACCTATAATGGTAACAATCTTGTGCGTTTATGAGTGCAGGGTCCCAGCAGGCAGAGCAGTATCTGGATAGCTGCCAGTCTTTCAGCTGTTATTGTACAGTGATAGCAAATTCTGTGGCAGTAGGCTGGGCTTTTAAAGAAGAAAATATATGAGCAGCTCTGCCCCTCCAGAACAAACTGTCCATCCATCCACATGCTGGAGTTATGATAATGTACATGTCCCAGGGTGTGAGCAACAGTTATGCGGGATGGATGATATTTTAGAAGCCCAGAAAAGAAATTGCACAGTGAAGCAGAAAACTGAAAGAAGAATCACTGTCCAAGTCAGTGAATTTGTGAAGAAGTTTTGTGTGTGCTGTTATTGCTGTTCTGTGCAGCACTTGGAAGATCTAAGCCTAATTTTTTTTTTCCTAAGATTGCTATGTTAATTCTTATGTTTGTGTAAGGAATTCACTTTCAAATACTGTGTTAAAAGCAAAACACATGGGTACAATGGCAAAGAATGATGGTGAGTGAGAATCTGTAGCCAGTGTCCAAAGCTAAATTTTCACAGGCGAGAGCGTGGAACTGAGTCAGGTACCTGCGAGATGCCATCCCGCTTGCAGTCCTGCACTAGTACTGTATGGGCCATTCTGCTACACTAGCCAGTGACACAACTCTTTGCCTCCATTTGTACTGCAGTATGCAGATACTTGTTGATGCTACTGCGAGGCTTATCTGGATGTGAAATTCTAAGTGTTGTTAACTTCTATTATCCTAATTCTTTACAATAATTAACTATTTCCCTAATGCTTGAGAGACTTATGTGTTTTAGTACTAATATTTTCTCCTTTAAGTGGTGTTATACTAAGCTCCAGAGCTTTGCTTTCCAGGCAGCAGCAACCAAAAGGTTCCCAGCTGCGAAAATGGATCTTTGCCTGGAGAAACTTAACAGCAATAAACATCACCAAACATATACAATTCCCTGACCTCTGGCACCATTCGACTTTACGGACTCCTGTCTCTTTGGTGGGAGACATGTAACAGCAGCATTAGGCTCTGTTTTCAGATGTGCTTTGACTGCACTCTACTTAACATAGATCATCTGTGCCAAGACATAGATTAGTCGTGGGGAATGTGATGGCAAGATATTCTTGAAAACACTCTCTCTCCCAAGTGTTTGCTTTCACACTGTCATAGATATTAACTGTCTTCCATGTGCATGTCATCTTCCTCCAGGGGACAGAACAGGCCTGACAGGGGCTAATGGTCTCTCCTAGCACAGCTGTGTTCAAGTAAGAGTCCAAAAATAGTTCCCTATGGTCAGGGGGAGGGACCATGGGTAGCTGATCACCTTCTGGCCAGTACACGAGGGGTGCCTTATAATCGTAGGTGGCAAAGATGTTGAGCAAGATTCAACTCCATATGAGCAACAGGATCAGTTCTTGGCTTACCATTTCCCAGAGGCCCTACTTTAGACTGGTAGATACCTACACTGTACGATAGAGCAGGGTTCAACTGCAAACCCATGCTGTTTGGATGCTGAAATTGTGTTACACTAGTGCAATCACATCTGAAAAGTGGATTCGGAGTGGAGACAGCTGCTTGTCCCACCAGCCTTTGAAAGGCCTAGCTTTTCATCCTCATTTCATTTCTGGAGGTGCATCTGTGTGAATAAAATACTGCTTGATGCAGATCTGTGAGTGGCAATAGCAGGAAAAGTGTTAGTATAATGTGAGAAGGCAGGTAAAACGTGCTGCTGTCTGCACTACTTTGCCCATGGTGGTTGTTGAAGCACTCTGGGCACCGGCCCCAGCTATCTCAGTGCTTTTATTATTTCATTAATGAATGTGCTTGCTGCAATGATGATGGTGGATGTGCTATTGGAGTAAGCGTTGGAACAGCTGCAGATGAGGCACTGGTGGGAGTGGTGGAGCAGGACCAAAGGTTTAGTGCCATGTTCCCCAAGAGGTCCCAGTGAGGACAGAGGGTCTGTACCTACCCAGTATGAGATTATCCACTATCTTTATGACATTCATTTTCTCCTTCTTCAGCTGTAAAATGCTGTCATTTCATGGCTGTACTCTTAAATAACTAAGAAGAATTTCTCACCCAATTAATGGCAGCTGAGCACAACATGGTGCCCATAGTGTGGTGTGGAGCTTCCTGTCCTATCAGATGAGTAACCAACTAGTGACTTTCTTTGGCAGAGACATTTAACAGAGCCCAGATAGTCTCTTTAAGTGGCTAATTTTATGCACTAGTGACATCCATCGGCTGATCCATGTATTGCAAAATAGATTTCATGACACTTTTTGTAAGAGTTATATTTCAGCCACTTTCTGGTAGCCTGCAAAGTTAGCATGAATTGTAATTAGATGTCCATTATCTCTTTAAGTTGCTAATTGGCCTCAGAAACCTCAGTACTATTAACTGCATAATGTTGGTGAACTCTCTTACCTAGAATAAAAAATCCTTTCCTTTATATGAAGCCTGTTCTGCCATAATAGTATTCAGCTTTTATTAAACGTAGAGAAGTTACTGCGTTACTTACCTAATTTCATATGACTTTAAACAGATGCATGTTGCAATGTTTTACATGGTTCATCAATAAGCTCCCTGCATAAGATGATCCAGGATGAAAATGTATTCAAGAACATGACTGTATCTGTCTGCTCACTAGTAAATAAATGGAGGATGTGTTTTAAGCAATCAGAGATCTTTTACTGAGCTGGCTGAGTAGAAGACCTGTGTGAAGAACTCTGAACAGCCACAATGTTGTACTGTATTAATCAGCAATGATGGAATGGTATTGTTATTGCCGAGTAGATTTAGTATGAGAGAAAAAAAATAGATGCATCTGCCTCTATAATTTTTCTATCTAAATTAAAAATAATTTCTGGTGGCAGTGATTCATAAAGATTAAGCTGGTTGCTGTTTTCTTGTCAGGTTGGTGACCAAATTGTTGAAATAAATGGAGAACCCACCCAAGGAATCACTCACACACGAGCCATTGAGCTGATTCAGGCTGGCGGGAATAAAGTTTTGCTGCTGCTGAGACCAGGGACTGGCTTGATACCAGATCACAGTACGTCATCTAAAATACTCATTCATTGTAAGGGTCCGAGACAATGGAATAGAGTCTAATAAAGACACTTTTATGCTGTTTCACTGAAATAGTTAGCAGTTCCCTTTTTGATAGTTGTACAGGCTGCTCATATATATTTTCAAAAATAAGGAATGTTTGGTAAAAATTAATACATGACAGGTACCTAAGAAAATTACATGAAGTGTGAAATTGTTGCATATTTGCAGTTGGAATCAGTTTCTCTGCTCTGTCAAAATTAATCTCCCCTATTCTCCTATGCAAATATGACAATTATCAGTTTGCCATTTAATTTAAGATTCTGTATGATACAGTACTTGGTTCAAAATGCTTCTTGCAAGTATGTTGTTTCTATACAGGTTTAATTCACTGTTTTTAGCCTTCTAAATTCTAGTGTGTTTGGTTTGTGGTTTTTCAAAGCCAAAACTTTTGAAACAAGGGAGAAGGCTTTGCTCACGAAGCAAATGCTTACAAGAGCTCTGAGTTCACCTACAAAGCAGAGTACAGAACTAATTATTTTGAGTCTTACTTGGGACATGCTCCAGAATTACAAATCAAAAAGATTTCCAGCCATGGAAGTATTTTAAAGCAAAGAACATTCTTTTTTTAAAGTAAGCGTTTTGATCTTTTAACCCTTGATGCTGACAACAAGATTTTTGATGGCACAGTTCTTAAATTGTAAGGTTGCTTTTTCTGATGAAGAGCTCTTCAGTAATAGTAATGACCTGTGAATTTACCCTTTGAAAATCAAATTTAAAACCCACAGTTTGAACTTTCAAATAGTTTGATACATTCAGTTGTTTACAGGCAGCAACTGACATCCACTCAGGAGATAAAATCTGCTTAGATTTTTTCACCCAGAGAACTAGAAGATTTAACATCATTGGTTCAAATTGCACAGCACAGTAAAACCAGAGTGAATTAGTATGTGGCATGGAAACAGTCTATCTGCAAACTACAAGATCTGTTCTATGTCACGTTGCTAGATCCCTAGCTGACATTGTGTCTCGCACTGAATTACCTTGTCATTAAGGCTGTCAAAAGGTTCCTTTTGTGTTCTGATGAATTTCTGTTGAAGTTTTCAGAGCGGTTGTTGTCCCTTTAAAATTAGTATTTACAAGCTGGGAGAGAAGGAGCTGGTGTGTCGACAGCTCCAGTTTTCTCCTTATTGACAACTATTTAAGATTGGCATAATTTCAGCAGTGATAAATAGTGTTTAACATGCACCAAGAAGACTGTGCAATAGTTATCTGGAATAATTCCTGCCCCTTCTTGTTCACTGAAATCTCCTGAACTCAAGATAGAAAAGCAGAATCATAGAAAGGTCAGATGGGACCTCTGGAGATCATCTGGTTCAGCTTTCTGTCAAAAGCAAGGTCTTAGATCAGGTTTAGCAGCTTAGATTAGATCAGCAACTGGGGAGAAGGGGAAGGGCTGTGTTGCTTCTTGTCTTGCTGTTAATTGTACACTTCTGATTGAAATCTTGCTTGCTGTACTCTTGTGATTTTGGTATGTAGTTCTGGGCTTTTTCTCTTCCTCCTTCAGGTTTGGCTCCTTCCAGTCTGTGTCCCTACGTGAAACCTGAGCAACATTAAGGGCTTTCAGTGCTTTTCTTGGTTTTTCCTTAAAGACTTGGTAAATCTGCATGTCTTGTGATTCTTCTCTTTCTATTATTAAAGTGCAAAACTATGAATAACCTCAGCTTTTTGTTTTCAGTTTTCTTTAGTATAAATCATAACACTGTAGGTCAACGAGTTTTTTATTTTGCAATGCTGCTATGTAGGCTCTAAAGTTATGCTGATACAAGACCCCGTCATTCCCACAGAGATCATGCCAGCATTCTAAGCACAAGTTTTTTTCCAAAATCACATCCTTATGATTGTAGCTTGTAGAGCAATGCAGTACAGAAAACTGGTTAAGTAGACTTTGAGAATACGTCACTACATAATCTTTTCTAAGTTGAAGATTTCACATAACATCCTGGAACCTCAGTAGTAAACACATTTCTAAAATATTTAGTAGATTTTTTTCTGTAATGACTTAATCAAATCTCTCGCTGTTCACTTCCAGGTGATTGGGATAGTTATAATCCATCTTCGTCAAATGTAATATATGAAGAACAGTCACCATTATCTTCATCTTCACATTCTGCTTCCCCATCTGAAGTGTGTTATTTACCAATATCAGGAGAAGCTTTAATGAAAGTTCAGCTGTCTGAGAAACTGGAACAAGCAAAGAACACTGTGCCTGAAAAGATAAGCACTTTAACTGAAAACCTGTCTGAGATTAAGCCTATGTCTTCTCCCCAGAGAATGAAGAACAGATGGGGTCATCCCTCCAGTCCTGGGTTTGAAATGACAAAAGGAGACACATCTGCAAGTCCAGAAAGGTTATGGACACCTGAGGGACAACATCAAACAGGATTCCGCAGCCCTAGAAAAGGGGATCCTAAAAAGATCCATGGCAATCTCTCACATAAATCTGACAGTTCCAGAAAAGGTGAGAGTAAACCCACAGACATAGGGCTGTACAACAGTAACAAGACAGAGTATTCCAGAGAAAATCAAAGCAGGTCTGCCAGTCCCCAGAAGTATCTCAGTAAGCAAGGAAACACAGAAATGTTAGACAAGTTACAAGAATATCAAGATAGAACAACTGGTGGTGACATTAAGACTGTTGAGCAGTTGAAAAGTGGAAACAGTAAAATAGGAGTCACAAGGAAAGATACAAAACAGAAAAGTTCTGGAAAGAAGGAATGGTGGCTGCTGGAGAGAAAATACCCAGCATTTGATGGAAATACTCTTCCATTCAGTAAGGCCGGTGACTCTAGGACAAACACATCTGAAGATGAAAAAATCAAAAAGTCAAACTCTGGAGAGCCAAGTTTCAGCAAATTCAAAACTTCAAGTCTTTCCAATATTCCACTGCTTTCCATGGAGAAACAAAGAAGGCTAGAAACCCAGGAGACTGTTATTCTGAACAGGCAACACAGAGAGACACACATGCAGCCACTTGATGAAACCAAAGATGATGGAATTTCAAAATCTGAGAACAGTTCACCAGTCAAGAAAGCACCAATAACTCCTGGACCTTGGAAGGTACCAAGTGCATGTAAAGTCACCAAAACGGGAAGTGTGGCTGAAAAACGGGTTTGACTGACACTTTTTTAAAACATGTTTTAATCAAGTTTCTAATGATGGTCATTTAAAAGCACCATTTCTTTTCATAAAGTTGTCGTTTTTCAGAAACTGGTTAGAGGGTGGAAAGTATTTGATTTGTTCTTAAATTATCTAAGCTGCATGAAGGACCTTTGGATTGCTTAAATGAAACTCCTCCATAAGCTGCTGTCCCCTTGTCCTTTTGAAGGCGGTGTTCTGCTGCTCTCAACGTTGCACTGCTACGGCTTTCTCAGATAGTATTGTGAGTTTCTGAACACAATTATTTAATGCCTATATTGCCAATGTGATCATGACTCACTTGTCCTTGTGCCAAGTTATCTACTGTATCCAGTCAATCTAATCCTTCTCATATGTAATCCAGTCCCAGAAAAGACAAGGTTTTGTTTGAAATGGGTATTTTCTCAAGAGCATGTTGCATGTTTACCTAAGGAAAGACTCATGTTCTTACTGTTTCTGTAAGAAGATGGGTGAGTCAGTTTTATCATCTATTCTAGGGCAGCAAATGAGCCACTAATGCTGTTCCAACAGATGTGGTTTTTTTTTTAATTTTTATACCTAATATAAAATCATGTAGATAAAAATTATATTTGACATGATGTAATTTTGCTTTTTATGAACACAGCAAAATTGCTTTATTTTCTTGATTCACAAGGATGCTCATAGTAACTGTTGGCAAACATCTGTCTGAAAAGAGAAAATTCTGGGTTCTGTTAAATAGCATAATTCCTTCGGCTTCACTTGTGGCAGGATGTCATCCTTAGCATTCTTTGCAAACATATGCAGCGAGTGCGTATTTATTTTCAGCCTCATTCTGGTGCTATATACTGAAATTTCCTTCGTTCATTATTTAACGCTAGTTAAGAATTGGAATTTTTTCCTCTGTAAAGATAACAGTTGATCTTTAGGACAGAACCAAACACTGTAGTCAGCTTCTTGAATGAAGTTCATTGTGCCTGTGCATATTAGAAGTCTCCCCTATTTTATTTGAAATGTGTGATCTGTTCTAAGAATGCTAAATAGAATGATAATACAGGGTACATGAGATGTAATATCGATTGTTTGGGCTATAATACATATTTTAATATGAGGAATGTTACCAACAGACTCTACTTACACATCAGTCATAATTAGCTGAAAGAACAGCAAACTGAAAAATTGAAGGGATTTATTTTCTTTGAAGTTTTAGTGATGATTTTCTGATGTGTTAGGTTTTTAATGACTGCAAAAAAAAAAAAGCAGTAAAAGCAGCTCTTTGGTCCAGTTTGCAGAAGCCGAAAGAAGTACAGAAGGTCAAGCTTTACTTACTCATGTTAAAATTCAAACTAATACAACTTGCTAATTGAAAGTGATTGAGCATCTTTTTTGGCTTTGAAAAGTTTAATGTTTTTTAAGTTTAATGAAGCACAGTGGATCAGTTCTGAGTTGAACAATTCTTTAGAAGTACAAATTGACTACTCAAGCAGGTTTTTAAACAAACATATTTGAAAATTAAATAGGCTTTAAGGCAGATCTGAACTGCACTCTGCTGCTTCACATTGGATGATCCATTGATTGCTGTAGCATATGTACAAATACTCCATGTTGTGGAGTATGACTGTGAAAATATTTAATACTTTGAAGTAGCCTATGTAGATATTAACCGTGTATTCTTGACAGGAGACTCTGTTTATGTTGAGTTGTACACACCTGCCCTACCATTGAGTACAGTAACAAACTCAGAAGTTTAATACGACGATGAATTAGCACCACTGAAATGATTTCCCTGTCATAAACTATCCATATATTTTTTCTGTTAATGTGACCTAATTTAGTGTCTTACCTGTCTGTGATTTCTCCTTCCAGAGAACTTGTATCTGTACTTACTGTATCAGATGACTTAGCAATGTGGCCTTGGAATGCTAAGCAATGTATGGATGTACTGGGTGTAAATGTTTATATATTGTACAGCACCTTTATATATACTTCTGAGGTTCTGACTAGAGAAAGATCTGTAAATTGCTCATTATTTTTTATATAGATATTAAAAAGAAACTCCAGTTCATGGTCTGTTTGTTCTGCACTGTATAAAATACGTTCATTGTTGACTTTCAGTGGTGTGATACCTGCATTGAAACAGCTAACTATATGACCCAGGTTTTACCCATAAACATAATACTCTTCTGGAAAACAAATGCAATTTATTATTGGATGTTTCCTTGCCTCCTTGTTCAGGTAACAATTGTTCAACAAAGGTACTATAAAAACATCAGATCATGTAGTATAAATTGTTTATGATGAAATACTTGTACTGTAGGCTTATTTGTACATTTTGATATAGAAAATTGTCACTTCCTTTTACATCTTACCTTTCCCTGTACAGAAAATAACTGTAAACAATCTACTACCAAAAACTCCTTTTCCTTCTTACCTCCTATGTGAAAGAATGAAACTATGAAAAGGTCGGTCCTCTGTTTTTTCTTTTTTTCATTACTAATATAGCAGAGTTACCAAAACTGAAGGAAAACATAAGTAAGGTTAACATATGTCATTAATACATTTTGTTTTTCTCCTGTGCCATTTCTAAATAATAATTACTTTTTAAGGGAGAAAGTCTTTGTTGTGTTTCTTCCACTGACCTGATCCTCACAACAGATCTCATTCTTCAGTATTCCAGTGTAAGGCACTAACTATTGCAGTGCAAAGCTTCAACAGCTTTCCAGAACACTGAGTTAAGCTCGTTGTCAGAAGAGGTTATGACAGGATGCCCTTTGTACCTAGCACAAGCTATTAACTGCCCACTGAGTGAAAAACCTAATAAGCATCATCAGTATAAACACAGCTGAGGAGTTACAGGGAATGAACACAGCAGTATTCTCTAGTTGATAGATGCTTTACTTGTAGTCTGTGTTGTAAGGTTGTTTTCATATAACTAATGTTTTCCAAAAATGATCATCATTTGTTTGCAGAAGACCTAACGTAAGCCATTCAGCATGAATCTGTTACACTGCTGCTATGCAGCTGCAAGTTTAACTGTCAACATGGAGGAAACATCTCGTGCAGACTGAATTTCACTGCATCCTTCAGTAGCTCAGGATAAAGAGGCAAAGTCTAAAGCACATTGAGCTTTTAAGTAAAGAAATATTCTTCAGCACATTCAGATAAATGCATCTATGTATGACTTGATCTGAGAAGAGCTTTGAAGAAGCCTGCAGAAATTTGAAAAATGTGAGTACAGCTCCAGAGCTCTCTGAAAAAGGATGCTACTAACTGAAACAGCAGGACTGACTCTTCACTAATCATGTGCACAGGATTCAGATCTGAAAGAAACAAGGCACCTGTAGCAATTGTCTGTTTCCTTCCAGTAAGACCTGTAGCAAGGCTTTTAGTGTTTAATGCCCCAAAGTACATGTACATAGTTCCTGCTGTTTTCAATGCAAGCTACTGCTATTTGGCCCCATTTATTTTGTTTTACTACATGTGCACATCATGGGGTGATTTTACTAGTTAGACCAGTTTATTTTGTATGTTGTAGAACACTAAAGCAGAGGGAAAAACCTTTGATACATACATTGACAATCTGTTAAAGAAATAGTAGTTACAGATTTCCATAATTGGAGCACCTCTGCTTTTTTGCCCAAGCCATTAGTTATCTTCTCTGGTCTTGTCTTTCTGATGGAGAGGGCTGAACGCTGATGTTGGGCAGTTCATGGTTTAATTTTCCACAGCTGAAAAGACAGATTGAGGGTGAGTACTGGGCTGAAAGAGGCTCTTTCATTAAAGTCAGCAGATCAGGAAATCAAATTTATATACAGATGCTGATCTTTGGTTAATTTTACAGTTATAGATAAAATGTATAAACACCCATTTTTAAACTTGTTAATATTAGTAAACTATACAGTTCTGATATGACCAGGCAATTATTTTTTAAAGGACACATCTGGTTTGTTTTTGAAGTACTTTCGTGCTTGTTGATAGTGCTCTGTTGCAGTAATGTGCTGTACCAAATCCACAAAACAATAGTTTAATTCACACTGATGGGGAGGTAGCCAAGCATTTTTTTCTACTTCTGTACTTCAAAAGGCAACCTACAGACTGCAACTGCTGTTCTCATTCAAACAGGGTTTTTGTCTCCCCCTCTTATCCTGTACCTATATAAGAAATGGGCTAGGAAGTCACACTCAACTTTTGAGCAGACAGAAAAATATTGTGTGCAGAGTGGAATAGGTTCAATATGAGGAAATGGGGTTTTGGCAGTCTGCAGGGAGCCATAGGTCTGAATGCTTTTCATCTACAGGCAAGATTCTTTCTCCTTTGTTTATCCTGCATATGTGCTCTGCTCTAAAGTGAGACACAGCAGGATTGTTTCTTCATTCTAAAGGAAAAGAACTTGGGGTTCTGACCTCTGGCTTTAAGTGGGCACCAAAGACCTGAACAGGACTGCAATTTAAGACAGGTCTGTCCTTCCCCCAAACACCTGGCTACTGGAGATGAAGCTTCATCCAGCATGGTCTGTTCTCTGAATTACCAGGCCATTTGGGGGAGCCTCATTCAAACCCATGGCCGGCCTTTCCCCTTGCAGGGCAAGGGGGTTAGCAATGGTACAAAAGTAACCCCTACAAGATGTTTCTTGTTTGTTAGGTTATATGGCAGCTGTACTTACTCTGATATTGAATCCTAGAAGATCACTTACAACACCTGAGACAGCAGAAAGTATCACAACACGTGTTATGTTGTAGATTAATGGATTCATGGTCAGTCCATACAGCCTAAATGGTGTATCTAACTCCTGCAGTGCATGGGAGGAGAAAAAAAGGGGGGGGGCAATTAAAATTTGTCCATACCAGAAGCAACTAATGTTCTTCTGGCTTTTAGCTTAATACTTGTTTTCTGCCAGACTTTGCTAATCGTCCATTGCAGCTATAGCCTGCCTTAAACCTAAGTACCAAAACTCCCACTATATGTAATTACTTCATGCCTTCATTACTTCATGCCAAGCTCAAAAATGGCTTTTTTAACATCCATCCTGAATCTGAAGTCTACTTTGTGGATACACAAGCTGCAAAACATGGGCTTGACATAACAGGCTCTGTAATTTCTCTAGGCTATTTTATGTGCCTCAGATTATGCTCTTTCTTTTCCAAATACTTCCTTGCTATTGTCAACAACAAGATTCCCCATGGAAGCTGCTGAAAGAAAATGAGATTCAAGCAGTAAGGAGGCATGTTGTGTTCTTACTGGCCAGTTCCCCCAACTTACCTAAATTGCAATAGGCTGCTAGTAATTAAACATTCACAGCCCCAATTAGCTCATGGGTCTTGTATTGCTAGATGTTATGCCATGGCTATAGAAACAGAAAAACTCAAACTCCCTTTGTGAGAACTTACTTATCTAATCACGAGACAATAGAAAGGGGAAGAGCAAAGACACATTAGTAACATTAGTCATTGTTCACATAAAATTGAGCAACTGTATATTTTTAGGGAGATGAACTTACCTTCAGTAGCTTTGTAGATAGTTTCAAAACATTGTTTACTAGTGACAGCTGTTCTTTCTTGTTTGGCTTCTTCTCCATCTTTAGGTATAAGTTGATCTACAACAGACAGACATTACAGAGTCAATGTTATATTCCAGCATTAGCCCCCAACTCATTTCTAACTGAAGGAAATTAATTAGAGCCATTTTTGCAGTCAGCTGCCACTCCTAAGTGATGCATTTACAGACAGAAGGATTTAATAGTGGTAGCTCATGCTTTTTCCAAATTACACAGATATTCTTAACACAAAGCCAAAAATAATCTAGAATTTTAGCGTTTGAGTCTGCTCAAATATTTAATAGCTTATCCCCTGCTGTACAGTGTTTCTCTTTATTACTGCATAGCACAAGTAACAGTTTCTAAATTTTAAAATTTGATTCCAGTATTTTTTAATATGGTTTGAGCAATAATTATATCCAAACAAGCCAAGAAGTCAAAGGGAGAATGAGCTAAATGGAGATACCTGCTCAGTGAGCAGGATTGAAATATTACTGTATTTCTTGTTGGTTTCAGAGCCCAAGGATGCCAGGCGCAGTAAAAAGAGAAGAAGTGCTGCCTCCCAGATTAGGAACTCCCAGTTGTAAGCTGCATTCAGAAATGTTTTGTGACCCTTAAGAACCTGTGTTGAAAAAAATGCCAATGTCAATAAAGAGTAACATGCCTGTTCTTTGGAGTGAGGCAAAAGCCTTGCCTTTATACCTCTTGTGAACAGATATCTGTGCTCTACAGTTATTGACTGAGAAATTTTTCCCCATGAAGTGTAATAATTCATGCATGTAACTAGGTTTATAGTAAAAGGCCTTGTTTCTAACCTAGTTTTAGCTTGGACTTTGCTTTTCTTTCCCCAAGAAATGAATGTGTTAGCCTGAAAGCTTGTTCTTTCTCTTTTGTCCCACTATCCAATTAACTAGTAATAAAATGTCTTTCCTTTCATGTATGCTGCTCCCACTGGCACTTTAAACCACCATGGCCATACTAAGCTGATTGTGCCTTAACTTGGGAGTACAAGCACTCATCAGGACTATTACAGCAGGACTGGGACTGTCAGGACTTCGTTCAGTAACCTGTGACTTACAAAAGCGATCACAGCAGTGGGAGCCAGTATCTGCTAATCATCAGTCTTATTGTTACCACAACTGCATCTTCATGGCATCAAGAACTTTCCTAAGGACTTAAAGGGTCTCTTGCTAAAAAAAAAAAAAAAAAAAAAAAAAAAAAAAAAGCCCAGCTCCAGCATTAAAAACACTTACTGTAACAGAAGAATTAAGAATTAAAAGGTGTAATAGTTGTTGCTCTGCTTTTCCACTCCAGGAAACTTGGCTATTTTCCTGTCAACAACACTGATGTTAAAGAGGGTGTGGTAATCAGCCCTCTTAAATAAAATGTCCTGTGAAGCGTAGAGGCAGTTAAGCGGAGTCCTTTCCTCTGTGCAAAAAAGCCTATGTCTTAAAATACTCCTAATGGTTATAGAAAGCCCAAATTTTCCTCTGCATATATATAGAGAGAATGAGCATCTATTAGCAAAGCTTTAAAAAAAATTTTTTTTTTTTTTTTTTTTTGAGACAAACAGCTACAGTGCATACATTTTGTACGCTTGGCAAAAGAAATGCTTCCACTAGATATTTTTTTTTTCCTACTAACTTCTTTAAAAGAAAAAAAATGTTTCACCTGGGCGCAGCATATAAAAGCAATTGAAAGTGCCAGCAAAAAGATTGACGATACGACAACATCCACAGATCGCTGGGGGCCTCGCCTCTGCAGAAACAATGATGCTGAGTTAGGTCTAAGCTTTGGACTTACAGAGCTGCAAAGACAAGGCTCTCCACAAACAGCCATAATTGTTTAAACATTCAACCACTGATGTCCAAAATGCCAGACAGTAACGAGAAAAGTGTTAGAGACTTAGTTTATACCCACTGTAATAATTAAATACACCCATCCTGGATCAGAACTCACCTTTAGATAAGAACGAAGGGATAACCAGATCTTAATGTTTTCTACCTTCTTGAGTCTGAAGTGAGGTATTTCATATTTCCTGGCTTTCCGAGCTGATGTAATGTGACTAAAAAGTTTGGCAAACAAAAACCTCTGCAAATTAAAAAAAAAAAAAAAAAGAAAGAGCACTATACACGCACACAAATATATGCACACAAAACCATAACTTAGTCTAAAAGAAAAAAGGTTGTTTGGGATAGCTTAATGGTAACCATGGCAGAAAATGTTAGCCTCATGGCACGCTAGAAGAACCTAATTGGGACCTTGCTGCATGACCTCTCAGGTAAATAATAGTATTCAGCTTGTGTATGGCAGAGGTAGAATTGCCGTTGCTATGGAAGCTTAACCACAAAGCTCTCACTAAACCAATAAATGACACCCACCTTCCTAGCATGCAACATCTACAGCCAGTTTGACAAAGCTATTGCCCATAGTCAGAAGGGAGATGTGATGCAACCATCTCTTTCATTCTCCATCTTAGAACAGGAAACTGAGTTGTCTGTAGGTATTTTCTTCTTCATAAATAGTTCCACTCTGAAGTGTTCACTTCCATGCAGAGTACCATTTCAAGACGTTAGGTTATTCTTCTTTTTTTTCTATTTTTTTGTGGGGAGGAGGTGTCCAGAGGGCAGGAAATGTATTCACAGGTTTAAGTTTGTTGTTGATGACTAGGAGTCTTACCAGCCTCACCTACCTAAACTTCTAGCACATCTTACCAGCTACCCATCAACACTTGGGTTTGCTGGGACATCTTTGTCCTACCAATGTCTTTTACGAAAGGCAGAATGGTATCAGCAGACCACCTGCTCCAGGGTTCAGGAAAGGCAAGGGTACCTTTAGACATACCTGTTTGTATGTTCTCTCAGCAACGCACATCATGAAGAAAAACATCCAGGTTAAGCAAAGTCGTTCTAGGAAGTTGATAGCAGACAAAACAATGACAGGAGTGCTAGCAGGCGCTCCACAAAAGATGTGCAAAAGTTCCTTTACAGAAATGGAGCACAACTGCTCCAGGTTATCTGTGCGGAATAGTCTGTAGAGGAATGGCAGGAATGCTAATCCAATGGTGATGATGTTGCCCAGCATTTGATACCCTACTCCCTGTTGGTAGGCATTAACCTGATAAGCAGGAACAAAAAAAACAAAAAAACAAAAAAAACCCAATACCATTACTTGTGCATTTGTATCAAGGGAAAGGCATGCTGCTGTAGCAGCATTAAATCAATCAAGCATTCAGGCCCTCTACTAACCAGCCCCAAAGGACATGGCATAAAATAATTCCACCTATTTCAGACAACAAACCGCCCCACCCCCCAAAAACCTCAGCATATTGCAGAGGTATACATCCAACAATAGCCAGTGCTCATTAGTCTTTGAGAGGACCTGCTAGCTTCCCTACGTTTTGCTTACATAATTACTAGGTAAGAATGTTCAAGCCAACTGCATTTGCTGGGGCAGGGGCAACTTTACACTGCACTTCATATTTGCAGGTATAGCCATTTTCAGTTTGGGGGGAGTGAGGTGGGGTGTTTGTTTTGTTTTGTTTTTAATTGTGAGGGAGAGAGGCTGCAGTGCCTTACAGCCCTCTTACCCTGCTCATGATAATCCCACTGATCTCCAGCACGGACATGTCCACCTTCTTACAGTCATTTCCTTCCCAGATCAGTGCACTCACTTTTGCAGATGCTGGACTTGTATTCTGTAGCCAAAACAAATGGTTCTATAAAAGAGAAAAGAATGCAACAGGCATACAATGTATTTCTGCCTCTCTATTAAATCATACTTTGCCTAGTAGAGTTTAGGTTGAAAAAGGGATTCCAAATTTGTGTTTGAGTAAAATACTTTGTTTCGGGATTAGCAGTTGTCCAAATAACAACTGGACAGAGAGTTCATTACTGCTGCTCAGATCATTCCAGCTTTCTGCATGACTCGCACAGCTGACAGAATGGGATCATCCAGTGGTAGGTAGCTCACATCATGACAACAGCATTCAGACCAGTCTTTCATATTATTTGGGCAGGTACAATATTATGCCCAGGGGAGGAGAGCGGAAAATTAAAAAAAAAAAAAAAAAATCTTTCATAGCTTTCTCAGCTACTGGAAATCAACAAACCTGCTGGAAAACATCTTCCTTCAAGTCCCGCCTTGCCCCTCTCACAGTCACTTCCTCACTGTCACTGGTGCAGGACGAGCGACACTCCGGCCCATGAAGCAGATCATCCCAAAGCATGTCCTCTGTCTCAGAGTCATGACGGGTACTTTCGGAGTCTCTCCGGGTCACACTACAGCTCCGGGATCCTGTACTAACGCAGGACCTTGAGTCCTTGAAAGACAAGAAAACATTTACACAGCAAAGTCCCATACCCCAAACAACAGCTAAGTCAGCTTTCAGCTCAGTCAAACCCACCTGATCCAAACTGATGTGTGATTTGTTAAAAGCAACATTACACAGTGACAGTTTTTGTAACTGGCAGTTCCATGCAGGAAGTCACACAGAAATAGCAGTTCCCCCATCCCCAGTCCCAACTTTAAAAACTAAAAATCGACTTATTAATTCTGATGCTAATTTTTTTATGGCTTCTACATAAGCTCTTTTAAGATTTTATTTATATTTTATTTTTATATTTATTTATATAAGCTTTTATATCTAGGGGAGGGGAGGACAAAGGAAGGGATAAAGTGAAAGCATTTCATGAATATTTAGGTATCACAAAATAAAAAATTTAGATTCATTTCTTCATTTCAAAAACAAAATGTTAGCAAAAAGGTGCTGTACAGTGCTGCTTCACAAACTACAGGTCTTCAACATAAGCAATTACAGGCAACTTGGATCATATTGCTGCTGCCAGTAGAGTGATTTTTTTGGTTAAACAAAATAGTAGATTCACAATTGTGAACACAGTTCACAAAGCTGCAAATGGGCAGGGAGAGAGGCCACACCTCCTGGCTAAAGATGTTGAAGCACTGTCATTTAACGATGGTTTATTTTAGCTGGGGGTTTGGGAGCTTTCCCTGCACTGCGCAGGCTCAGTGAAACTACATCTCTTGTATTCATGACCATACCTGACTATATAATGTGGATTCTAGTTCAGATTCCACGACACTGTCAGAGTCTCTGGCACCTTTAAGAGCTTGCTTGACCTGCCAGAAACAAACAAAAACCAGCTCACTATCCATAGCATAAAATTGTGTGGGAAATTACATTAATTCAACACGATTACCTGTGAGACAGCCTGGTTCAGGGAAACAAGGGGCCTCTTTTTCTTATCTTCATAGCTGTTGTCACTGGAGGCCCCTTCTACACTCTGATGTAACACACTCCTTTGTGCCATTGCTTCAGCATCCTCCTCACTCGAAAGCTCATCAGAAATACCACCTATGTTGGTGCACTCATCCTAGAAAAGCAACAGCCAAAATAAGACTAAAAAAGTCACTGATAAAAGACCAAGCCGAACTGCCCCGAAGCAGAGGTTCCAAGCCAACACTGCTAGTATACCTGTACACACAGCAACCTCTAATTACCTGCAAGAGCCAGTGGAAGAGGACACTTTCCACAGAACGCACAGAAACAGAAGCCAGCTTAGCATCACAGAGATGTCACAAATTACAGCTCTCTGCCCCTGCACTTGCCTTGCTGCAGCAGCAATGAGAGGGGATCTTGGGTTGGGGTGGAGTTGGATTTAGGGGCTAGGGGGAAGGGGGCAGTAAAGGGTAAGATGGGGGGTGAGGGGGGGAGGAAACAGCTCTTGGGGCTATGTCTTACCAGCAACTTTAAGCTCAAAAGGACAGCCATATCTACAAGTTGTTGCCCAGCAGACCCCGAATCATGGGATGTGTCCCCCTACACCTCCCTCTGCTTCTTTCCGAATGCCTAGAAACAGACAAGTTGGAGGGTAGGGCACTACGCCGCTCAGCACAGATCCTCATCTAAGTTCTTCACATGGGAGGTGACACCTTTCTGACTCAAGAGGAGCCTCAAAAATAACTCCACAAAGCTTTATGTTTTAAAGCTTTCACAGAGGTTTCACAGAGGTCACAATGCTTTAACTCAGTCTTTCCCTCTCCCCAAGGAGATGTTTCAATCTTGATCTTCCTGCCTGCCCCCAGGAAGATAATAAGGGGAACTGCTTGCAAGGCAAATATTTTGCATAAATGCTTTTGAGTATTTGCTTATTTATTTTTAATCATTACCAGCAGTTTTCCTTAAATGAACAGCTTGAGACCTGAAGTCTCTACAACTAAACAAGCACTTTGATAAAACAGATATTTCCCAGGATTGTCTGTGTTTAACATACTTGACAGTTGTAACATACACATGAAAAAGTGTTGACAGTAAAGTATTAGCACCATATCAGCTGTTCAACTCAAGAAGTAGAAAGGGTTTTTAGGCTTCCTATATGTAAGCAAAGATATGTAGAGAAAGAAAGTATCTTGCATTAGATCAATCCATACAGTCCAGTATCAACAAACTTTTGGGCACATACAGACTATATTGAAATTTGCCATTTGAAATGGATCTTTCCTGCTAGTACCTGATGACTCTTTTCCCCATCAGAAAGTTTATTTTTCTCTTTGAAGGGCAACAGCCTGTATTCAGATCTGGCATGTCTGTGTTTAATGCCATTATTCACAGCACTTGCATCATTTTCTGTCTCAGTCCCTTTTTCAGCTACCAGCTTTACTCTTCTGGTTCTGTGAGAGGAAAATACAATTAAATGCTTTTATGTCAGAGAAAAGCTCTTTGAAGATAACATCAGGGTCTCTTTCACTTGCCATGCAGGTCCCACACTAAGCAATAACTAAGAGACTACAGAATTGATTTTGCTGTCAGGCACTTTTATGTCCCTTTAATAAAAAGGGCCACAATCTGCTTCTCACAAGCTAGTTCCTGTTATTAACCTGCTAGTGTCCTAAAATTTCTAAATCCAGAGGGAAATATTTTCTTACTGTAATTTTGAAAAACTAACAAAGAGCAACTTAAGAAGACAAGAAGTTTGCATCAAGAGGAAGGACCTGTCAGTTCAGAATTCATCAAGAAACTCACCTGAAAAAACAGTAGAAGACAATGAAATAATATCCCAAACTATGTATCCTCCTTTTCCCTGAATTACTTTTAGAAAAAGGAAGAAGGGAAAGTGAGATGACTATCCAGGCAACTTATACTAGAAGGCCCAATTGCTCTGAAATTAGGCAAAATAATAATATAATTTAAGCATATATATTCAGAAAAGGTCACTTACCCGATAAATAAAAATATGCTTTGCCACTTTCTGCAACCCATCTAGCATTTAATTACAGCTACAGCATGAGATTTGGTCCAATCTCCTAATAAGGACAGACTTAAGATTCACGAGTAAACAGTCTCCTACAGTGCTTTTAGTTTGAAAGAAACTAATTGGCAGACTTTTGGGACGTTAGTGACAGTACACATTTTGTCTGCATTTTCGAGATACTGAATTGTTCGCACAGTGTCATTACAAACACTCACACCAAACCCAGTGAAGATCACAAACCTCCTTCGGAAGAGCGTGCCAAATAAATTGTCAAGAATGGATGCAGATTCTGATTGCTCTTCTTTACTGGCTTTGTCAGGAGAAGACCAACTGTTCCCATCAACACCCACAGATTTGCGTAATTTCCTGATTAAAAAAAAAGGGGGGGGAGAATTAAGTTTGAATGGCAAATTACTTTTAGGTCTTTCTCAAAAAATCTGATTCAGATTTGAATAGCCTGTAGATGCTATTTTAAATGAGTCATGCACACAGAAGGCTCATTTCCATATATAATAAAGTAAATTTTACTAGGATTAACAGAAATTATGCATATACCCACAGGACATCAACATCACTAATAAATGCATTGAAAAGGACGCAACAGACAAAATCTGGACACAGTCTTTAGTGTAGAAATCTAATGGAGGCAAAAATGTATCCACATTCATCATCCTGTGTTCAGATGCATTATCAGCATCTGCACTGAGTCAGACATCTGAAAGTTAAACATCTAATAGATGAACTGTAACATCTCCCCACATGCACAAAAAAGATTGCCAGCAATGAATCTATCACAGTCATTTCTGTCATCATTTGCCTCTTATCAACACACATCAGCAATTCCCTGCAGTTAAGGCCAAAGCAGAACTCCAGTTTGCTTTGCAAAGCCTTGAGGATGCCTTACAATGCAGAATGCCTTCCTCTGGCCACAAAAAGAACCTGGATTAAAAAGCTACTTTAGAAGAAGAAAGGTCCAGGTGCAAACTAAAGCAGACCTATCATAGTCTGTAACCAGTAAATTTGCAGCATCTGTCCAGGTTGTGAGAAGATTACAAGTCAGACAGAAAATACTCATTT
Source organism: Apteryx mantelli (assembly GCF_036417845.1). NCBI lineage: Eukaryota > Metazoa > Chordata > Aves > Apterygiformes > Apterygidae > Apteryx > Apteryx mantelli. The sequence continues at coordinate 11,423,674 of NC_090002.1, forward strand.
TCACATTTATAGTTAAATAATGTATTTACATAAAAATAGAAGAAAATACATTTATCCATTAACTTCTACCATGAGCAATCTACCATATGCTTTGATCCCAGCACATGACCTGGGTAGCGCTCTCACCTCCGCCGCCTGCTGAGTCCATTGGTCCCTGAGGGTTTGTTTATCTGGGTGGACACTATCTGACAGTGAACAGTCCCCATCAGTAACATAAGGCACATTGGTCCCATGACTTCACTCGCACTCACAACAGGCATCATGAAATACAACACAACCGCTATCACTGAAAAGGAGAAAATTGTATCAAATGCAAAAATTATATTGGGAGCTCTCCCACTTTTTTCTTCCATCTTCACTGTTTATTTCTACTCTGTACATCTTGTTAGCCATTATTTCATGGAAATTGCTTATTCTGTGGAGTGGTCTATAAATCTATCAAAATATAGGATGCAAAAGCACAAAGGAGGAAATTATATATAAAAGGAATTTGGCTGCTTTAAATTGTGTTCTGTGAAAAAGCGACTCATAACCTTCAGCAGACAAAATTCCAGATCAGTTCAGAGAAAGATAATGACAGAATCAGGTCGATACAAAAGAGTCCTGAGCTATAAATCTTCACACTGCAGTAGATATGTTCCTGCACACTGTAATAGAAAGTACCTTTGCTAAATAGCTTCCCTTACGCATTGGTGAGGTAGAAAATTTGTCCACAGAATAAACACAGGACTGAGAGACAAAATTGAAAGAACACCTCAAAGGAGAGAAAGGGGTCCAGTCACAGCATAAAGAATCAGCTATATAATGCTACCAGAACTACAGGGAAACATTCTGCAGTGATTTCATTGGTAAAAATGTTAAGGTCCAAAAGGATAGTAAAAGGCTGCCTAAATCCATAGATTTTCAAGGCCAAAAAAAAAAAAATCAGAATTGTCCAGTCAGATCTGTGTAACACCAATCAAAGACTCTTCACTTAACTGTTCCTACATCAAATCCATATCTGGAACATAAGCCAGGCCACTGCAGCTCTGATAGAGCTGTAAGTATAAACAAGCTGTCTGAAGCATGGTGCCTGTGAAAGACTCAGTACAACAAAAGGAAAATTCAAAACTCTTTTTACCCAGATGATTACTCTCTCTCCCAGTGTCTTACATTCATTAATGAAATATCGTCATAACTTCACATAAAGACCGGACCCCGAAGCACACCTGATTACACAACTGGTTCAAGGCCCCACAGGAAAAGCAGCAGTCATGAATTAAATGCAGCTCAAGCTTTGGCCCAAAGCCCCATCAACAAGACACAGCAGAGCAAACACAGCACAAGAAGTAACGTAATCACCTTAAAAAGCGTGAATGCAGACCCTGAGCAAACACAAAAGGCAAAGCTGTCCCCCACACCAGCAGGTAGTGCTCAGACATGTAGATTTCAGATAAGAGCCTTACCGCATTACAGAATACTGCATAAGAATACTGTGTTTCTTACAAAAGAAAGAGTGTAGCACAGACTCCTCCCACTCCTTACCTTGCATAAGGTAGAGCACCAGAAGCCACATAAAAATACGCTGGGAAGTAACCTGTATCCACCACTGGCTGAACAATGGAAAAAATACAACTCTCACAATTCCTTTCCTAGTCAGTGATGTCCATGGGATTTCAGGCTTGGCTTTGGCAAATGTGGAGCCTTGGAATTAAAAGAAAACATACAAGTCATTATTTGTGAATTACAAGAATATTCTCACTTATGACTTCCCCTTTGGCCAAGACCAAACTCTGCCAGACCATGTTATAAATTCAAAAGGGGAACAATAGTCCAACTGCTGCCTGATGTATACAGCTCAGACAGGTGTGTTCAATAAGAACCCTCGTTTTGTCTCAGCAGACTTGCTACTGACCCTTCCCCCTGCCTAAGTCTATTCTCCCCAAGCATTTAACAATGCTTTTGCTGAATCACTTCTCATCCAAAAAGGCACCAAGGACCTCTCCGAAATTCTTCCTCTCTCTGCTTGCAGGTTTCCAGTCCTCATCTTGCATTAATGCTAGAAGCATGGGCACCATACCAGCCTGGGGCTGGAGCAGGTCTGCAGGAGACCTCTAACAGGACCTGACACCACAGCTGCCGGAAAGCTGATCATTTCAGACTCAGCATTTCAGCTGCGCTAACATTTCAAGAGAAAATACCTGCCAGAAGCAAGATGGCTGGGTGAAGCGGCGATGCCCATCAGGGCTGCGGCAGGACGCCGGGCACCGGCACCTCGCTTGCGGGGTACTCACCTCTGATTAAATCAACATCGATCAGATCAGGCTGAATGTGACCTTTCTTTTTAGGCTTGTTTTTGAGGCCCTACAAAGCCGAAAACAAAGGCCTGTTAGCTGCCGGGGGGCGAGGGGCCGCGGGGGCCGCCGACGCCGCCGTTACCTTCATCTCGGTCTGCTCGATGGACTTCTCCCATATCTGCTGGTCGTAGGCCCCGACCTGCGAGGAGAGCGGGCGGTGGGCGCGGGCCGCCGCGGCCTCCGGGGCCGCCGCCGCCGCCACTCACCTTCTTCTGGTACCAGGAAATGGCATCGCTGTCGCGGGAGGCCATGGGGCGCGCCGGGCCCGCGGCGACAGGCGAGCTCGGCGCGGCGCCGGCCCCCGCCCCGGCACCAGGCCCGGCGCGGTGCGGCCGCTCCCGCCGGTGCTCGCCGTTACCCTGGAGACGCCGCGCGCTCAACGGCCGGCGCCAGGGCGCGGTGCTCGACTGCCTGCGCCTGCCCCCACAGGCAGCGCTAGCAGAGCGCCGAGGCCGGCAGTACACAGCGGCGCCGCGGGCGGCGGGCTGCGGCTCTGCCGCGCCACCGGCACCGCGGGCCCGCGCCGGGACCCCCGCACCGCGGCGGCTGTACAACAGCAATAGCCAGCCATCCAGGTAAAGGACAAAAATCAGACTTTGTTTATTAAAAAAATACTTTACAGGAAAAAATTCTATGCATTCCGTTTGACTATTTTACAAAGAAATAGCTTAACAGTTTGACACTCTTGTACAGTCAGCTACTAAAAGAAATGCACTGCGTTAGAGGAGTATTCACAGAGAGGCTTTAGAGCTTTACCTGTTTACACTACTCATTATAAAACCTCTTTAAAACACTTGCTAAATGTCAATAAATATACTAAGGCCGCACAAAGCAAACAGTCTTCCAGGCAATTGTACATGTCCTCTGAGGCAAAGACCTTAGATAAATTAAAACCACAGAAAAATCTTAGCTGCCAATCAAAATCAAATTAAATCACAAAAACAGCAACACAGAAATCTCTTTACATGTTGTACAAAGAAATTAGAAGCATATGTATTTCTTTAAACACAATTCAAGAGTGCCACAGTAAGAGACACCTTCTCAACTACATGTGCTATTGCATTCTAAAAACTACTATGTATATTGATGGAAGGCCAAAATATTGTTGGGATTTCTAATTGGACCAACATAAGAATATACAGTACAAGCTTTCAGGTCAGAGAGGTCACTTTTGGGGGAGTAAAGACAAATATTCCTCTTTTCTTGCACCCTTTAAACAAACATATGGCTACAAACACTTAACATTTCTAGGAAATTATGATTTGGGGAGTTTATTACTCAGTCAATTCAGGCCTGTAAATGGGAGGACATGCCTGATGAAGGACTTGAATTCATGTCCACGATAAAAGCTCTGATGATTAGCATTAGTTCCTCTGGACAAATTGTAACATGTAGGAGAACTGACACGAGTACAGTACAGAGCCCTTTAACTGTATGGCAAGACCTATACCTATGAAAAACATGAATTATATATCCCCTGAGAACACTTCACTCAGTGTCCCACCTTCCTGGAAGAGAATATCGCAATGAGACAGGTGTCCGGTTTCATAAATTACTCTTAAGTTATGTCAAGTTCCTGCAAAAATGACTTGTAGCATGTCTAAAGGAGAGAGGAATGTGAAGCTGATCTTTCATCTTTAGATTGCATTTTGCTAGTTCATTCCTAGCATAATTGATCCACTCATCCTTATCCCAAATGACAGTTGTTTTCAGCAACAACACTTTATTTCAAACAGAAGTCAAAGCCTGAGTTCCAGCTTAAAGCTGATCACTCTTTATAGACAGAGCACTATGTTCTTGGTCAACTAGCAGTTGTCTCGGGCATAAAGCAGGAGTGTTCCCTGGGTATCAATTATAGACTGTAGATTTTTTGTTGTTAAGAAAAGACATATCACAGGGCAGATCCTCAAAAGGAGAAATGACAATTTACAGTAACTGACCAGTGAACTGATATTTATAAACTCTTTTGTGTCTATCCAGAAGGTTAAAACTGAGCACTGTTAAAACAACCTAAGAAGTTTGCCAAAGTTTGATTATCCCTACCTGTAAAATGTTTTATGAAATCTGAGAATTTCATCAAACAGCCATCTATTTAACATGAGATATATTTTCAGAAATATTTACGTGGACTTAGCCAGAGATTTGTTTTTGCTCAGCAAACACTAAATGCCTTGAACTTGTTATTTCATTTTAAAATAGCTATAGCTTATGAAATCAGTATTCCACACATGTTATTCACAAAAACATTTGAATCTTTCACATCAAGGTATTCTAATTCTGCTCTGCTTGATTTCAGTGCAGTTGAAGGAATCTTGAAGCACTGGCTAGACAGTCTGGCTATGAGCTTCACAAGGAATCCCTCCATGCTTTATATTCAGATCTGAGGTGGAGTTTGAAAGCAGTGTGTCACTTTGGATTAAGCATACCAAAGTTGATAATGTATTTAAGGTCATAGCTTTTTATAAAGTCTGTTCCTCTCTGCCTCAATCTTACAGAAATATTCTAGAATAGTATTAGCATCATCCTCCCAAGTCATTTGAAGATACGTTTCTATATTTAAATCTGACATTAGATATTAAGTTAGTAACTGAACTGACTATAAGGAGAGCATGATACAACAGGTCATCTGCCTCCATCCAAAGAGAAGTCAGAGCATTTTCCTAGTACTTCAGACAGACTGTAGTCACAGATTTCACTAAAGGAAGCTACAGTTTTAAAAGCAGCATGAGCCACTCTAGTTGTCTTCCTTTATCCATTCAAAAACATGCTATTATAACGTACAGAGGACTTCCAACTGATTCCGTTTTCATTCTATTTCAAGTTCTAAAATAATACAGACAAGTTGGTGTATGGTGGCTCTTAATCTGTTATTCTGCCTTTAAAGATATGTGGGCAGAATGACTGTAGGATCTGCAGATTTGTCGATTCCTGAGTGATTGTACACAGTGCTGGCTGTCAAAGAATGGCCACCTTACTGATGTCCCTCTACTGACATGACCAAAGAATAGCACATGTGAGAAGGGAAATGGGCACTTGGAAGACTAGCAGACTTTGTAAAAAGGAAAGAACATACTTGTGTAATACGATCTTTGAATATGAAGGATGAACCGAAACCACTATTGCCTGTGAGGAATTTTACTTTGCACAACCCTTAAAGCTATGAAATTCCTCTCAACATAAAAAGTGGAAAAAAAACACCAGAGAACAGACGGCTCATTTCTGAACCAGTCTTGATCATCTAAAATTTCTGCTAAGATTAAATTACACCCCTGCGTGAATCACATTACTTTTCATCATAAAAGCTTTCCATTCTAACACCTTATTTACACAGATTACTAAACAAGTCACTACCACTTCAATCTGTAAATTAGTTTTAAATTGAAATATTTCCTAGTCCTCATTTTTGTACCGAAGACAATACATACATACACATAAGGAGTAATACAGGTTATAACTAATCACTGCAGTATCTTCTGATGATTATTTTTCTATCAGTTTAAAATAGTGACCTCTACACTGAGGTGCTAATATGTATATAAAAGCCTACACAAACAATATTGCACAAAGTAAGATTTATAATAGAGTAACATATTTTAGAGACCCTTATAAAGAGAAGAGTAATAATTGATATTAAAAAGATGCATCCAGAACTAACACAGCATCTTTGCTTTTGTCTAGTCTAACATAGTGTTTCAAATCTTTCCTACCCCAGTGAGGATTAGAACAAATAAAGTTATCTGGAGACAACTTCAGTTGCACCAAAACCCAGCTTGTACTCTAAATGTGCAGAGGGTGTTAGGGAGGAAGGGACAGGACAGGATTTTTCCTTTTGATGACTGGAAAGGACAGTTATAAATGGGGTGAGTGAAAGTCAAATACAGATTACACATTAACATTCAGAAATATTGAAAGATTTTTAAAAAAACTGTTGATAGCTGACACTACATATTTAGCATGTGCCATTGATTTTCCACAGTACCTGGGCACCCAAAAGCTACACATGGAAACAGCAGTCCAATGCCATAATACTTTATTGTGAAATAGTAACACAGAACTTCCTAAAATAAGGACAGTCTTACTGTATAAGTCAGTCATCAACTCAATGCTATTATATTAAGTGCATCAGTACCAGGGAAAGTGTGGTTCCATTGGACATTTATTATGACCTGGTCAAAACAAGCTGCCAAGTTGGTTAGTATTTTAAAGCCTTAAAGTGCTCAAAGATAGCAGTTTCCTCCACAAGACTACCAATAGCTTCTCTAATTTTGCCACTAGAATCAATCATGTTCTGGGAAGATGTATTTTGGAAGCAAAATCCTCACACCAAACAGTATAAGCAGTGCTATGAAAAGTGTTAGGTCAGTAAGTCATTACATTTCAACAGGATCAGACACTTTCTTCAGTTAATTTTACAGATCCCCTTTGTAGGACTGTAAGAAATAGAGATCAACTTCTATAGCTAATAACTTGTATATAAACTAGGATGTCAAGAACAGACATACCAAAAATATTACAAATCATCAAAAGTGCTGTGCTTCCTCTTTTAGCAATTAAAATGAGATGGGAAAGTCACTTTGCAAGTCTACAAAAACATCACTTTATGGTGAAGATTAGAGATAAAGTAAAAGTAGGGAAACAACACTGACCAATGTAGTTCAATCATTTTATGCTCCTGGAGGAATTTCATTCTGACTTTGGGGGGATATTGAATATCTCTTTACTTAAACAGAAAGAAGTGGTAGACCACTGTTACAGGTTGTACTAAGGGGTTAAAATACAACTTGAATTTTGCATAATCTGTGTAAAAAAGATATGCTTGACATTTTGGAATGTCACCTTTCTTTATAGAATTATAGGCAAGATTTCTCCAATAAAACATAAGCCAGTTATAAAACTATAACTTCACATCAAAATTTTAAAAAGTTGTTAAAAAATGTTTGATTATATACATATCACACAGAAGAGCCTGTATGATCCTGTGGATTGTGTTGCTGATCAGACTCTACTTTAAAACCTGGAAGGGGCCGGGCCACCTGATCTGGTTGCACAAGTCCTGATATTGAAGAAACAGAAGAGGAGGAGGAAGAGAGCACCCCTGTTGTAAGCTGCATTTCTATGCCTGGTTCTTCAGACTCTATTTTTATACTCACACATTGGGGTTCGTCTTCTGACTCTGTCTTTCCAGGAACACTACTGTTCAAGCTTGAATTGCTTTCTGCGTTTTGAGAAGTTTCCCCCACAGGGTGATATTGTTTAAGTCTTATGTGCCATGCTAAGCTGCAGACTGCTGACACGGTTTTAAACTGATGAATGACATTTCTAGGGATGAAGTAGATGTCATTGTCACACAACTGAATTCTAGCATAGCGAATGCCTTCCCGTCTCATTTGGTTTAGTTTGGCTTCATCCACCCATTGAACACACTGAGAGGAGGAAAGATGGTAAAGTTAGTGGTATGCTCTGTTCAGGGTAAACAATTCAGTATCCACTTAACTTTGATCACATTCTGTGTCCAAGTAAGAATGTTTGTTTAATGGGTACAATTTCAATCCTTTACATGAGAATGGTGCACTTTCTTAACTGTAACTTGTATAATGTGCACATCTTTGAGAGGACAATTAAAAAATAAGAGCATTCTACAGTTACAGGTAGAAACAGGCTTAGCATGAGGCTGCATTGCTTTGGCAGACAGGCCTGAGTTCAGGCGCCTTTGCATTCTAAGATAACATCAGAAAAAATCTAACATATTGTAAAAGGCAGAAACAAGCATGCATAATTTCTTAACTTATAATTGTTCCTGTAGTAGATATCATACGCTAGACACTGTACAGGAGTACTGTCTATCAGGGAACTACCTACCTAACAGCCTCCAGTACTTAAATACCAGATAGACCTCTTATACCAAAAATGGGTGGGACCTACTTAAATCTAGGCTAAGGAAGAAAGAGGTTCGGTGCATGCAATTCACAATCCTCAAATAATCACATTGCTGCCATTAAAAATAACTCCATCCAAAAACAGTACTAGAAGATATCAAGTCAAAGGTATACTTAAAGCAATTGAATATCCACAAGCTGTTGAAAAAATTGCTTAAAAGTACAAAACGTTCAGCAAGCATAATGCCGAGATGTGAGATGTCACGGACATGTGAGTGTTTAAAGGCACTGATACGGTATAAAAGTTGAAATTCCAGTGCCAAAGGTACTTGTAACAATCATTGCAACCTCTAAGGCAAGTTAAAAAAATGTGGAAAAATCATCCAATGGAACAAAAAACACAGATTAATTTGTTCTGGGCCAAGAAGCCCATCAGATAATTTCAAAGTGTATAGTTATAACCTGGATATCTGGGATGGAAGCAGGAAAGTCATTTGTATTGGACTCAACTAGTAAATACCATACCTACCAGAATCTTATACGCAAAATATGTATTCATGCTAGAAAACACGGTGCTGTATATTTTTTTTACAGAACACTTTCTTTGTAATGCCTTTATCCTGAATAATGTTTTTTGCTCTGTGAGGGCCTGCTGGTCACAGGTAACTCAGTTATCATAACCATGTAACTAAAAAAGCTGCATGTGTTGAATTGAATTTAGATTTTGAGAGGAAAATGACAAAAGAATACAAAGGGACTCACAGCATAAATCCCAGCTTGGTGCAAAGCAATGTGAGAAAGGTAATTGCTTTACAGACCTGAGAACTAAGGGCTGCTGAGGATACAAAAGGGTTGGATATACAGTAAACCTGAAAACTATCAGAAACTACTTTCAAAATATTAAGAATGAGCTGTCACCAGGGAAGATTCAATACCTGTGACACTGGAGGTTCATGCAGATCCAGCTGAAGTCTCTGCACAACATCAGTGAAATCTTCAGCGTGAAAACAAACCACATCTTTGGTTATGCGAGGCTGGTCACTCCTAGAAAGAGATGAGAATTCCAGGAATTTTTAAAGTATTTGAGTTATAGAGAATTATAGCTCTTTCAAAGTGTTTCACTGAACAAAGTAGCTAGTTTGATTTGCAACTGGGCATGAAGTCTCATTGCTTCTCAATAAATACAGTTATTTAGGAAAGGAGGTATAATAGATTTCTGTTTTCATTTTGTTTTTTTCCTTAATGCATGTGCAGCAGAAGTTATGTTTTTGTGGACAAATACTGTACTAAAACGTCAGAGAACTAGGTTCAAATTGCCATTCTAATAAAGTTTACTGTTATGTTCTCAGAGCCACAATTTGCCTTAATTCTTTGATTCTGTAATTGGAACAACATTTCCATATTAAAGGAAAAATGTAAAATAATTATGTGGCACTCTGAAGCTGAAATGATGAGGACAATATTTATCAGCTCTCTTTGTCCAATGACTGTGAACCAGAGTAAAGGAAGTTTTGGCACCTTTTACTCATATTCAAATCTAATGAGATTGCTGATGATGCTATCCAATTTCTACTGTAATTGTTAGAAATAACAATGTTGCAAGTCTGTAATTTAGAATTTTTTCTGTGCAAGGACAAGAGCAATGTCATGGGTACATGAAATGAGAAAGCATTATAGCTTTGAAATTAATCAAGTTAGATTGGTCAATTTATGGAAGTTAGCATTAACATAACTATTCAGGAAAAGATCACAGATGATGGCCTGAATATGGTATTTTGGGGCTTATTTTGTATGTCACTAAAATTCTCTACAAACTGCTGTTACAACTTTTGTAGTGCCTCTAAAAGGGAGGAAAAATAATAGATAAGTAGTTTACATTTTTCAAGCTCTAGACAGCATTTACCTTGTTACAAGGTTTGAATGCTTTCTTTAGTTAGGCTTGTTTTCCAGGGAACTTTCTTTTTTTAAGAGAGAATGTTTAGAATTTCCCCCTCCCACTAGAATAGTTATTTCAGTTGCACTTACCATTCCCCAAACTGTACAGCCTTCAGAACACCTACAGCAGCTGTACTCTGCCAGTCAAATCCTTGACCCACGTGATCAGCGTGAGCTCTTGTTCTGTCTTCAAAAAGAACCTCACGGGGCTCACTGGTCCGAGGTAGGTACTGGAGATTCTTTATTTCGTTCATTGATCTACAACATAATCAAAAGACATACTGAAAGATGTTTCAGACTACTCAGAAAAATAAGTACTTGTTTAAAATAATCTTTTTAAATGTTGTTTCCTGTAGGCTTCAAAATCTAAGATCAAAACCTTTCCCTTTGATTTATTCCAGGTGTCTGACAATAAAAGATTGAGCAAACACAGCTATGTACAATTCAGGTTATGAGAGCAAACTTTACAGAACAGAAATCTAGTCACCAAAAAATAAATTTTGTTCCTTTGAGCTGAAAGAATTCTTCTATAAATTTAATGACATGTAAAATTGAGCTATTTTAACAGTTACTGAAGTTATTTGGGAGTACCTTCAGATATTCTGCACAAATTAACAATTAGATTATGCTTCCAATTCTTTGTCTCCTAAAATTAGCCATAGACAGTACTCATTCTGAGAAAGATATCAAGTGTTTGTGCGCACACATGCATATATGTGTGTATATATATGTGTGTGCATATATACATATATACACACATACACAGGCGCACGTACACACATCCCACAATATTTCCTGGAGAAGCAGACAGTACTGCAACTACTTATGTACTAACATTAAGATGTGACTTTAATGGTCTAAGGAGCTCTACTGTTTTAGAGCATCTCACCCATTCCTACCACCTAATTAGTTCTTCTCACAGAAAATGGATGAATTAAAAAAAAGTTACTGAAGGGTAACAGGAGGTTATTATATCAAGAAAGCATTGATCTAGGATGCATTGCTATGAAAAGCAGTGAAATAATATAACCATCATAAATAACACATTTGACTTAATTCACTAAGCCAATTTTAAACAGGAATGAAAATAAGCTAAGTTGTGAATTAGCCTCCTGAAGAACTAATTGCATGTAAATGCTTAGTTTTTGTTCTCAAATCTAAAACAGATATAACTGCTGTTTTTCCATTAATAAGTAAAGGAAACCAAAATGTTACCGGCGCCGTTTGAATGGTGATTTTGGCATATCAGCTGTTGGAATCATCTGTTCTCCTGGTCTCACCCACATTATGGGACCATCATCACTTTGTGACCTGCACTGAAGTCTGAGACTAGAAAGAGTACCCCAGGGCAAAGTCATCTACAACAAAACAGAACACAAAACACTGAGTAAGATGGATAAATTAAATAATGCCTTTAGTAAAACTGGTTTAAACTCATTGTCAAGAATTGTATAGAAACTGATGCAAGTTCCGAGAGGTAAAATATATTTTAAGCTAAGCTTATCAAACTTAGTTGCTAGGAAAGTAGGTCATTATATAGTATGTATGACATGAACAACCATATTTTAGTTTTTGAATAATTTATATAGCTATTCCATTAGTTCAGTACCTTTCATTTGGACAGAGGAAAGAATGTACCACCATCTTCAGTAGCCCAAATGATGAGTGTATCAATGGAGAAATTGGCTTTAAGGTTTCTAATTACTTGGAAATATCTGAGTTTTAGTAATTGTTAAAATATCAATAGCACTTCAAAGAGAACATTACAAGTTACTGCTTACTCTCAGAAATGGAGATTCTTCTAACATATCTAGAAATTCTGGGAAGTAGTCCCCGACTTCTTCATCTACTGCTCCAACAAGACTGATCTGCCGCATTGGTCCTGCTCTGTAGGTTCCACAGCAGTACGTTCGATTGACCTGAGTGGCCAGAAAGGAAAAGAATACCATCACAGCTTTAGTTCTGTTACAGGAAATTAAAAGTTATTAATACAATGCACCAGGCCACAGCTGAGTCTCCATCCAACTCTAAGACTCATCTACATATTTTAAAGAGATGTCTTTGGGAATATGTGAAAAGACTGCTCAGAATGTCCCATGCAGCAGCTCTGATATTCGCATACACAAAGCTGTACAGGAAACTGAGGAAATGAAAGATCTAACTAGAAATCTAGTGCTCAGGTGTTCATCTTGGTGTTAAACCACAAAAGTTCTGGGATTATCTTCTGATATAACCTGTTGTCACAGGTGTGGCCAGAAACACTTTAATCTGACTGAGACTGTTTTTTGACCACCTCTGGAGCACAGAATGTCCTGTTTTCTTGGGTCATCTGTAAACTTTACTTGCTCATACAGGAGAGCACCTAGCAAGATTACAGTGTTGTCTAGTCTCTTCTTATGGCCTGCAGCTATAATACGCCGTATAGCCACAGAGTACATAGTTGCAGTAGCAACCCAATCTTAAAAGATCAGAAATTCTGCCATGATTAGTCTATTTTGTATTTCCAATTCTGTCTCTGAACCTTTCATTATCCTTTAACAGCCTCTCCATGTTCAAATGGTTCTAGTGTTAAAAAGTGATACCCAATCCCCATGACACCAGGTGGGAGAGGTAAGAAGGACCAAAGGGTATTTGGAAATTTGCAGTTTATAGTGGTATATAGTAAGCATGATGCAATATATCTACAAATGGAGTTACAGAAGGTATGTATATATGTAGCAGCTTTTTTTTTTTTTTTGAGTTGCTTTTTTTTAGTTTTTGGCCAACAAATTATGACATAGTTTAACAGCTATGTGAAGCTGTTAAAGTTTAATGAAGCCAGATTAATAAAGCAAGAATTGCAGTTACTGCTGTGATTTTATCCTCTAGCAGCAAGCATAGATATTTAACTTCTTAATTATAGGAGTTTAGCTCACTCCTATTTCCAGAGTCCCTCTTTCTTATTTTCATAGATATGCAGTTTGTGTTGATTACCTACACCTATTTTTTAATTAAAACCTAAGTAGAACCAAAGATCATTCCACATTTGGCTTTATTTCTCAGCCCTGAGCTACTTGCTGCATCACATCACCTCTACTTGCATATACAGAAGGTTACATTCTAAGTCACTCACAGGAGCTTCACTGTGTAGTTCAAGCACTCTACTTTCAAGTCCATCAAGACTATCAGCAGCAGCTTAATGAGCATACACTCACTTTCTGGTTTTGACAGTACTGATTTTTATGAACTAGACACTATCCTCACAGGCCAACAGCCAAGAGAATTAGCAACCCAAGTGAAAGTCTCCAAATCCTATTAGCACCTTTCAGGCTAAGGTTCCTACCTAATGTCAATAAGGTGGAATAACTTCACCAGCTACCTCAAAAGAATTTCAGAACAGTAGTACTGGAAAACTGTAGTATTAGACTATTGCTTTGCAGTAACAGGAGAACTAAAGTCCTTAAGCCAGTTAAATTTATGCAGCTGCCTAGTGCTATTAAAGTAAATGGAGATGGACCACTTCCAGATGAGGCATGCTCTCTTGAAACCACTTGCTGAGATTCACTGGTATTTTGCAGCTGTTTGTCAGGAAAGTCAGAACAGATGGGTAAATACCGTATGCAGTTTTTCCTTGTAATATAGGTAACACTTTCAAAGGGAATGAAAAAGTAGAAACTTTGACAGTGCTTATTTAATTCATTGGAATGTGATGCAAAAATAGAAAAGAATAAGAGCTAGAAATGAGACAGACACTAAGAGTACTTTAAGGAACACCACAATTTCAAGGTTTACCTAGGTTTTTCTAACACTTCAAGGTGTATATACACTGTATTATATCCACTGGGACTTTTTTCATAAAGTTCCTCATTTTTAGTTTAAGTGTGATTCTTGTTTATGAACCTAGCCTAAGTTATTCCAGTTTACATGGCTGCAAGAACAGTTCATTACCACAGCACCTTCATTGCAATGGTTTGATCAGACCTAAGTTTTAGTATCTTTATCCAATTCTTTCCAAGAACTTTGCTATCTCCCACTAAAAGTTAAGCTATAGGTATAATTAAAATTAGGTCTTCAGTTTTTCTTGAGACATTTTATGGCATTTGAATGATGTGCCTAGCAGTGTTTTAAGTGTTTCCCACACTTGAGTAACAGCAGAAGTAGGCAGCATCAATTTTTCCTCGAGAAGTGACAGTTTTGGTAGTTGTAGATTACTGAGATAATTCAGACCCCTACCTCATGAAGGGTCAAGCAAGCAGTATACCTCTATATGGAAGGAAGAATGCACACAGATGAGGCATAAGCTTGAAACAAATGAAGTTGAGAAATTTCTCTAAACAGAAGCATGAACCAAGGGGTCATTAATAACATCATAGCTGACCTGACATACTAATAGCTAACCACACAAACACTCTGCTGTGAGGAAGAAAGAATACAAGAAGGCTTACTATTTACAACATAAGCGAAGGAAACAAGGACAGTGTGACAGGCCATTGCAGCAAGGTTTGTGTGTTTGTCCAAAACCTGTCAGCTACTTCTATATGACCATACATTGTTTACATTGCTTGTAAGTGATACACCAAATGAAGTTTGCAGCACAGATGCACGATTTCTTCATTTTATACTTTGATAGCTTCCGTAAAAAAATTAAGTTGCCCATCCAGCATAAGAAAGCTTTTGTTCAGGAGTTAAAAAGTTAAGAGGGCAGACAACCAAGCTGTGATATGGTTCATTAACCAAAGCTCTCAAGAATATTGATTGTAACTTTATCTGACAGCATGCTGCAAGAATGGGAGAACTTATCTTACTATCCTCTGTTTGCTGCTTCTCCCACTTCCTTCCCAGCAGCAATATCAGTTTACGCAAACCTACTTCCCCCAACTCTTTCCTGGCCTGTTCCCAGAACCTACTCAGCTGTGACAGTTAACTGTTCTTTGGACCATATAGCAAAACAGAATAGGCAGCTGATCAGATTCTTTGAGAAAAGGTAGAAGGGGTTTTTCAAGTCTTGATATATTCCCATTCACTGTGTAGCCATAGAAGCAATTGTACTGAGACAACTGATGAGGAAATATAAAATATTGTTCAAGCTGCACTGCCAAGAACTTTCAAATTAAAGTATGCCCTTATTGTGAAATAAGCTTACAAATTGCTGTTCTCAGTGATTTGAGTCTTGAAAGCTCTTAGTGCAAGTGAATAGCTCCAAACTGAAGCTTATCTTTAGCACTTAACATTGGAACAAGTGAGCCAGAGCAAGCAAAAAAACCCAGAGAACACTCAAGCTTAGTAAGTATTTTAATGTACAGAAGCCATACAGGGTATAATATCTTTTGAGTGTAAAAATACAAGTTGGAATGCTTTATTATATGTAGTAACAAATACCCAAATACTAGTCCATATTAATGCACAGATAGGAAACACAGTTAATGGAGTTTACATTGTTCTCATTGCCCTGAGAATGAATTCACCCTGCAAGTAAGATAAGTATCACTAGATTTTGTGAAGTCTTCCAGAATAAGGTCCTTACTTTAAACGGGAGACACCTGCTACTGATACTCAGTTTAATTTATGTGTGATCAGGATTCCAGATCTGGCAACTATGCAAGAAACAGCTGAATGTTGTACAAGCCAGAAGTCAAGTTAACTTTTGGACTTGCAGTTTACAGACCAAAGTATTCTGATTTCTCAACACCAAGCCTCCAGGACTCAAGAATACATAGTACTTGAAATCCTCTTGCCAGTTTGGTTCAGTAAAGCAAACATTCAGGTTTGACTTAAAAAACAAAACACTTAACTGAGCACCCCTAATTAAAAATAAAATCAGTGTTACTGCATACGACATTCCTATAGCATGATTAATCTGCAGAGCTATGATGTTCTATAATGTATTTTTGTATTCTACAATTTTTCATAGAGCCAGGTTCAAAAGTTCTTCTGCTAAGCTTAGCCTGTTTGTTCATTCTTCAGCAATGCTGCAAAGGAATGGCAGTACTGCAGATCAGTTCTAAGATGAAGAACCACCTATTTGTTTTGAAGTAAAATACCTAGACTTATCCTGCCTATGCTCTTATGTAGAGCATTTTAGCCTTGTATTTTAAGATGAGCTAGCTTTCAAGACTCAGCTGGAGTTTTAACACAATGCAGCTACCATAGTTGAATCCACCATCAATTTCAATGGATCTTTAAATGAGATATTTTAGCATCATCCATTCTCTAAAGACTCATGCTTCAGCTGTCTTTTTAACAGCAGAGTTGTGACAGCTGTACCTCTACACATTTGTTTATTGCATGAATCACACTAACATACTTCAGCCATAGAGGATTAATCAGGTCATGCTGGAGCTGGATTTAGAGAGGTGTTTTAGCCTAACTGAAACTAATGTCATGATTCAATCTTGATCAAGTTTAGACAGCACTTAAAATTGAAATACCAGAGTAGAATACAACCTAGTGAAGCCTCTTATTCATTACCATACATTCCACACATACAAACTTCTAGTACAAGCTATTCATGTTCACAAGACCAAGACCATTAGCCAGGAAAAAACTTAATTGTTACATCTCTGGTTGGTACTGTTTAGCCATTCAGAGAGCTGTTACATGTACTCCAAGTAAGTTAGAATGTAACCAATATGCTAAAGAACATGATATATATGACTAATACAGAAGACTTAAAAAACCTAACCTCTTGACAAGCAGCATGTCTAGAGCACAGGTTGAGATGTGTATTTTGTAAAAGTGTTCTTGCTGATAAGGAACAATTTGCATACTCACTGTTTTTGGAGTACTGTGCACTCTGATGCAGCTCTGCCAGTTTAGAGAATTTAACTCATGAAATAAAAGTTGTTAAAAAGTGCTGTAGCAGCTACCCATTATGAAATACAAACTCAAAAACTAAGGCTAGTATAATTACCAATTTAAGTGGTATCTATAAGAAATTCTGGGAAGTATTAAAAGCCTCTGCAAGTTATTATACAGTACCTTTCCATGAAGCAATATGTTTTCCAGTGCAGATCTTGCTTGTAAGAGCACTTCATGAACTTTGAAGAGATCCAGACAGCCCATCAGAACTATCACATTTCCAAAATCTGTTGCTAAAGAAGGGCTGTTCCAACAGTACTACAGTAGAGAGTTTTAAGTCTTTCTTTCTCACAGGTGAATCAGTATTCAAGACCTTAACAACTTCTTTTAAAAGACTAAAGAAGTAAGCAATGGTTTGAATCTGTTCTCAGACCAGACTGAGCAGGAAGAGATTTTGTTCTATCTGTAACAAATTTATCTAAACATTTAAGAACTGGAATGTTGCTGCATGTTCACAGATACTTCCAAGCCTAATGACAGAACAGTAAAAAAAAAAATGCAAGGGTTTTTCATATAAGAATCTTGAAATTAACTTGGCTATTAGTGCTGCATCAATTTAAGTCAGAGATAGTTTGAAAATTTGGGAATTTGAGCCTGGAGAGAATAGCTTTCAACTGAGGTTTTTCTTTTTTTAAAACTAAGGATGAAAGTGTTGTTATCCTATGAAGTCTTCAGAATATTTTAAGCCTACTGTGAAAAAGCAAGGCAGTTTATGATGTGAAAGCCTTTCCAAGACCAATTAATAAATCCCAACTATTTCTCTAAAGTTTTAGTACTAAGTAATACCCAGCAGCAGCTACTAATAGAATTCAGAAGATGTTATTAAAAAGCTTATTGTGCCTGATATACTGAAACCCAGAAAGTAAAGTTATTGCAAGAGCTAGATCTATTGAAAATACTAACATTTCCCCACACACACTTCAATTTAGGGAACTGTTAATACAGACTCACCCATTTTGAACAGTGTCAGTGTTCTCTCAAGATGAACAAGTAAAATGAAAGCCTGCAAGATCAGCAGAGGCCTTTCTACTAGTCAGAGTTAGCAGTGTCTGAAGTCTGATTCAGCAGTTACTGATGAGCACAAAATAACTTCAGGTAGAAACAGTAATAAGCAGCACAGTAGAAGTCCCAGCATCATCATTTTTCATCTTAGAGAGAAAACCCTCATGCCTCAGAAGTGCTTCTATACTTTGTCAGACCACCTCTTTTATGCCCCTCTTATGCCATCACCACTCTGGATTAATGAGATTAATCACATCCAGATGCTGTTTAATTTGCACAACTTTAAACAGTTCTTACCTGAGAGTGAAAGTTTGAAATTGTTGTTGTTTCAATGTCCTTCTTGCCCAAAATTTCCATTTTCACTGGAGTGTTAGGAAAGTTAAAAGCAAAGTAATCCAGGAAGTCTGGTAAATAAGCAGCTGCCCCATGTACTATGGCTAGGGCATAGTAAGCTGCATTTTTATCATTTTCACTGAACGACAAAGCAAGAAACTCTTCTGCAAATCTCTCCATCTCCACTGGAGACAAAAATGAGAGTTCATCCATGTAAGCATGAAGGACCAGAGCGCCACCATTAGACTGATGTTCTTCATGAATGAAGTTACTAAATTTAGTGCCAGTTTTCAAGAAGCTGCTGCGAACGGAATGCTCCTGGTGAGTCACAAATGGTGTTTGTACTCCCTGGGGTACTCGATATTCCTGCATACCCAAATTCAGTCTGCAGAGCTGCTCATCCTTCAGATACCTGAAGGATTCCTTGTTCACTTCCAAGTTGTCACACTGTCCTTGAGTCAGAGTCTCTTTGTCAATGCGAGTGAGTCCAGCACAAACTGTCTGCACTTCTTTGTTATACATCTTCAGGCGTTTTCCCCTCATATCTTCACGGTGTTTCTTTTTCTTTTTTTTCTTTATCTTCTTCATAATAAGACTGTCAGCTCGCTGGGTTTTGCCATTTTCATCTGGAATTTCTGGCAGCAACAGTAAAGAGAAGATTAGAGTTCTGCAATTACAGCATATTCACCCAAGAAGACTTGAGACATCCACTTCCTAAAGCTGTCTATTCCCACAAAGACTGACCAATGGCAATATTCTGTCCTTTGGCTTAAGGGATTTTAATCATACAAAAGATGTAGTATATCTAGTTATTATGAAAAAAGCCCCCAATTAAGAAAATTTCCCAAAACTCAAGCTTAATATTCCAATTTAGGAATATTTCAATTTTTAGAGATTTGTTAGAATATCTTTAAAAGGAGTCTACAGTTCAGAACATTACTAACTTCTGACATTTAAGTCAATGCCATCCAGGGAAGGAGGATAAACAAGCAAGTACATGTAACATTTAAACATTGCTTTCATTACAGAACACCTCACTAATTTTGGATGCATAACAGAAGCAAAGCAGAGTGCGACTGAAGAGGTATAACTGTTACTGATATTTAAAGGGGAAATTATATAAAGCAGTTGAATTCCTGGCAAAAAAACAAAAAACTTAGACCACTGATCTTTTTCTATAAGGACTTACAACTGGTATTTCCAAGACACTAAAAATATTGTTAAACAAAACTAAGTTTCATCATGTCAAGCTGAGCAGCCACTTTTGGTAAGTGAAATATATAAAATCATGTTTACAATATGAATAGTCAGTACCAAGTTTACTCATGGAATCTTATTACACATTAGCACAATCATTCTTTGGACACTAAGGGTTAGATAAAAGATCAGGTTCTAGGCAGCACAGTCCTCAAGGCCCTCTTCCTGGCTCCTATGACAGTTCCCAAATAGGAGAAAGCACAGCAGAAAGCAACAAACTGGTGAAAGACCTCACACTGACCACGCACCTTATAGGCATAAGCCTATTAGATAACAACATTTTTAACTCCCATTATAGATCTGCTCCATTAAAATGGTGACAGACCTTGTAGTTCTTTAACACTACCTTAAGGCATCCAGTCTTCAGCTAGTGGCTTGCTCAAAAACCCAATACATTCACAGAGTGACCAAATAAATGCTATTTGGTACAGATGGAACCAAATAGTAACATTTGCTGTCAAACCACATTCTGTTCTTACACAGGTTAGTAAGATCTGAAGCATCACATCCACGTTTTCAGCTATCTTGCTAGTTTAATATTGTTTTCTAGTTAGCTACCTAGCTAATTCAGAGCTAGGAATTAAGGGTTTGTTTTGTTTTTTCTTTTCCCTAAAGGTTAATCAACCTTCAAAAGGTCAGAAGACCGAAGGTTTTTAGAGATAAAATAGAAAGAACCAGTTCTGTCAGGCTAAATGCAGTAGTTTAGTAGCTTATCTTTTAGAATTAAAAATTAGTTCAAATAAAATGTAGCTAATAACAATGGTAGTTAGAAATTTGATTGCCCAGCTGTTTAAAAAACCTCAAGTGCCAAAACAGGATTTTAATCTGCTTGAATTAAAAGACTATTTCATGCCACTGATGCATATAAAACACCAAGTGCCATATCATCAGGACAGCTAAAGGGAATTAATATATGACTAAAAGATGCCACAGCTAAAGTTTGTAGCCCTGTGCTGTGGGCAATGTGCTGAATTTACTTTCTTTGTCTGCAAAGTCATCAGGTGTTTGTATTCCTTTTTTGTTCTCTTGCAGTACTTGGAGAAAAATACATGTTACTACTGTGATCTATAAGAAGAAGAGATAGTAAATTCACACAGCTTCAAGTTATTCAGTCTAACCACAGTATTTAACTCAATCATTAGTAGTTTGTTCCCAGAGCTCTTTAGTAAAGGCAGTTGACCTTCATAACAGCCTGGCATAATGAACAGAATTACTCATGAAGCAAAGAAATAGTTGATTGCTTAATACTAACTTTATACAATTGTCTCAGGACCTGAAATACAAGTTTTCATGATACCGCTGTCATGCTTAACCTTTACAAATAGCAACTGTCCTTATTCTTATATTACAGATAGGGAAATCAGGAAAAAAAGTTTGTATCAATTGTTTTGATAACACAACTGAAACAGCTCTTTGAATAAGCTACTGTTGAATCTTAAAAGTTAAGCTTGCATAAGATTACCAGTCACTAAGCTCTGAGGTATAGCTACTGCCTTACTAACTTCATTGAACATGCAATTTGCACAAAGAAGATCTTTATTCTGGCGGGATCAGAGATTCAAAATCCAAGCTGAAACTACATGAGTTTTATACCACCACAGAGGTATTAGGAATACCTCCTTGTTATAATATTGAAAAATCAACTTGGAAATATGTGTCTTATTTTAACCATTTCTAATTTTAGATACGATTTAAAAGCCTCAGATGTGCACTACTTATAATGCAGAATACCTTCCTGTTTGAAAACATTCCCTAATACTTCTTATCAGACATAAACCTAGTGCTCTTTGTACTGTGGAACTTCCATTGAACACTATGGTCTATTTTCAGGATAGAAACCATCCTGACTACCTTCCACTGCTGTATCCAACAAAACAGAGTCCCCCTACTACATTGAGAGTAGACTTGGTAGCAAGTGAATCTAGACAGCGGCATTTTAGTAAGCCTTGACAGTCTGGAAGGAGACTTAGTTTTAGATTATTCCTTTAAGTGAACAGACAACCTTTAGTACCTCAAATACAAGTAGAAAAAAGTCTATAGCCAGCTTATCGGCTGACATATGGGCTCTCACAATGAAGTAGAATGACAGCAGTGCCAGTAACTCAGCTAGTTTATCAGACATCATGCAATCAAACTTATTAGCATCACTATTAACATCAACAAAAACATTAGAAATGTTCACTGGCACCTGCAGCCTAAGATAGAAATATTGTACACAGAAATAGACAGCTAAGTTAGACTACATATGGAAATAGAAACTGATAGTGAGAGACAGTAAAAGAAAGAAAAACAGCTTTCTTTGGCAAATTTGGAATTCAGCTGGTAAGTTTAACAGTGTTTAAGACTCCATAAAAAAGCACGCACACACACACTCATTTAGTCACTGGCTGAGAAGTGCTGTACAGTGGCATTCCCAATCTACTAAGATCTCTCCACAACTTCTGTTTCCCCCAAAGTACTAGCTACCGTTTACCCTATAAGCCTAACTTTCTTTTATAAGCACATGCACCTTTGATTACTTTGGCACAATATCTTCGCATATACTCCTAGAACATAATTCACAATATAGTATCTCTATTGCAGCAGCTTTAATGATTGCCTACACTGATTTCCAAGAGGATTTTTACTATCACAGATTTGTGAGCACAACCAAAATAGTTATTTTGTACTGTAAGAAAGAACAAAAAAACAAAACAAAAAACCTTCAGTACAGAAATTCTGGCCTTCCCTATTTGAGAAACTTCAGGGCATTTATTAAAGAAACTGGCTGCTTCTCAGTTCTAGTATATATTAACACAAGCACAACAGGAAGAAAGTTTTACTAGCAAAACACTCGCATTTTTTGTAACCCGTGAGAAAAGCAATTCTGAACAGCACAACAGCTTTGAAGAGCAGCGACGAGGGAGCTGCCCTTGCCGGGGCAGAAAGGATGTGCCCCCCGGGCCCCCGCTGCGCACACCTGGGCTCAGCCCCGAAGCGGAGCGCGTCGCGCCACAGCCGCGCGAGGGAACAGCACGGACTACTAGAGCCGCGGCTTCTACACAGACGTGCGGATGTGTATTTATATATGCCTAGACATATTCGGGGCTCCCGGGAGACAGCAAGCAGAGACGCAGTTCTCTCCCCCCCCCCCCGCCCCTGCCAGGCGGCGAGGCCGAGCCGGAGCCGGTGCCCGAGCGAGGGGCTCCGCCGCGGCGCGCCGAGCCGGGCCCGGCCCGGCCGGAGCGCCAGGCCGCCGCCGAGGGCCGCCGGCCCGCGCCCGCCGCCGCGCTCCTCACCTCGCTTGCTGGGCCGCCCGGCTGCCCCGTCGGCGGGGCTGCCCCGCCGCGCCTTCTGCGGCGGCCCGGCGGCGGGGCGGCCGGGCTCGGCGGCGGGGCGGTGCCGGTGGTGGTGGTGGTGGCGCTCCTCGAGCGCGGCGGGAGGCGGCAGGCTGAGCGGCGAGAAGGTGAAGAGCCCGGCGGCGGCGGGCAGGCCGGGAAGGGCGGCCGGGGGCAGTGGCTCCGCCGGGCCGGGCCCCGCCAGCAACTGCTGGCTCAGCCGGGCCCGCTTGCCGCCCGCCGCCTCGCCCGCGGGGCCCCGCCGCCGCCGCCCGCCGCCGCGAGGCCGGCCGGGCCGGTCCCCGGAGGGGAGCGGGGGCGGCTCCTCCGGGGCCCGCGACACGGCGCGCACCGCAGCGACCTGCGCAGCCATTTCACAGTCTCCCTCACACACATTTAAATGGCCCGAGCGCCAGGCGACAGCGCGCAGGCGCCGCGCGGCGCCTCCTGGGAGCTGTAGTTCGCAGAGGGGCGCTGGGAAGCGTAGTCCCGCCGCGGACGCATGCGCGGGTTGCCAGCGGGCGGGAGGCGGGCCGCTGGTGGGAGGCCGCGTGCCCCGAATCACGCAGGCGGGTCACGTGCCACCCGCGGCCCCCCCGCGCTAACGGTCCTAACGGTTCTAACGGTCCGCGCCGCGGGGGCCCCGCGGAGTCGCCCGGCCGCGGCCGCCCCCTTTCCCCGTAGCCGGCGCCTGGCTGCTCGCGAGGGGGAGCGCGGGAGCCGCGGCGGGGCCGGTCCTCCCGGGCGCGCTAGACGAACTGCGAAATCCGACTGCACTGACGGGAAGGGCATTTAGTGCGCAATCTGCCACGGGCGTAACCGAGAAAACACTGCTTATAAGGTCACTGTCACGGAAAAAGCACTTAGTCACCCCAAATACAAGACTGACATCAGAGTATTTTGTTCACGCGGCAGTTTAATGTCATGCATATCAGTAATTATGTTAGGAATTCTATAATCCGTGGTTTTTCAACTGCCAGATCAATAAATCCAAGCATGTGAGCCAAATAAACTTTTTATTTTTTACAGCATTTCCTCACACAGGTCTTAAAATGCTTCATAGATTAAATACGGGCCCACTGAATTTTGGTCCAATGTTTCAAGTCACTACGCTGTAAAAGACATTAAATAAAAATAGCTGTCAGTTTTATTCCTTCTGACTTAGTTGCAGAAGTTTTTCTTGTTGATTAAGGCTGCTCTAAATTGAACAGAGGATGGCTCAGGCCCCACAACACAAAGTGCACAAACGATTTACCGACACCTTTGTCCCAACTCCTCTCACTTCTGCCCCAAGTACAGGAGACCACAAAGAGCACAAAGCCTGCAGCATCAGGTTTGTTTACATCCACACTGCTTTCTGACTGGTGTGAGTTATTTTGGTACAGCAAAGAAATACTTGCACCAGGAATATAGATTAGGTAAGGTCTTTTGTTACTTTCTGTTGTGAAAAACAGGTGACTTTGGTGAAAAACAAGGCTGTATTAGCTCCAAGAAAAGTAGCTTTTTATCAGTTTGAGTTCTTTATTCCAGTAGTCATCAATAGATTCTTCTCTGGACCACACTGCATTCCAAACCCTGGAAATATTTGCAATATTTGTTTCCAAATTCCTTTTTTTTTCCTACAGGAAAGCAAGCATATAAAGCAGCTTTCAACATCTTTGCCTCTCTCCACCTCAGATATAAACAGCAGGAAAACAGCTTCCAGATTGGGGTAGGGGGTGTCAGTCTAGAAATCTGTCTACCAAATTATCTGCCTGAAACTTTGTGTGTCTGTGTTGAAGAATCAGAAATCCTTAAAAACTGCATTGCCTTTAAAATACATTTATATTTTGCTTGCTGTACTTTTTTTCAGATGGTGAGGGCAATTAGGCCAGCCAATTATGCAGTCTGTTTACATACGGGTTTACTTTCTATATGAACAATCAAACATCTTAGTCTTACTGACCAAAAATCTAGAAAAAATATCTGACTCACTCAGATGAAAAAAAAAACAGCAAAATTTAATTAACTTACAGAAAAAGTCTTTCTAAAATCTGAGGTGTTAATTCTCTTTTACTCAGAGTACTGTAAACATATAAGCAAATCTAGATCTTTGATTACAGGAGAACTATACATGTAAGTGAAGTTATACAGATGCTACGTTTGCAGCATCCAGATTTGTGTTTTGCTTTGGTCCAGTCCACTGGACTATCATATCATTCCATTGTCTTCACTGGAACCAACTCCCAGTTAACACTGCTTTGTTTCGAAGACTCAAGTCCATCATTTTGAAGTCAATACATCCCAAAACAAGATAAAAATGTCACTTATTAGGATAAAATATCTACTCTTTTTTTCAGCTTCCATTCTGTTGAAAGTTAACTGAAAGTGCCAAGCTGCTGATATTTGTATATTCTTCTTTATTTTAAGACTTCAGTTGATAAAGAATGTGCAAGTAGTGCCTCAGCTGCAAATATTGTGCAACACACTTTGATGTATTTATTCTGGTGAAAATCTTATTGGGAAGAGCACTCAAGGCATGCCAGAAGGACTTCACAAATCTGCAACAGAATCTATAAAGTTTATCTAAATATTCCATGTTGTTGGTGGATTTCTCGGTCCTTTAGGTTTTGAAAATCGATTTGCAAAACCTAGGAACAAAATTATTTTTAATGCAACAAATTCAGTATGTAATTATAGATGTTGATCATGTCATTCCTTAAGATAATATGATATTTGAAAATACTTGTAATTTCAGTTTTCCTGAACTTTGAGATATGCTTGACTTAAAACAACATCCTGTAGCTGCAAGTCAATGGCTGCAAAAGCTATATATAGTCTGTAAATGTGTCTGTCAACAAATACTGTCATTATAACATGAATATCAAGAACATAACTAGATTTTATGCCCAATCTAATACATGACTAATCATTTTAATAGAAGAATTTTAAGGAAAACATAGTGATTCTCCTCTCCTATATTATACAATATTAGGCAGCAGCCTAATGGAAATGTTACACCTTCATATTTATCTTCTGCTCTCTCTGTTACCACATAAAGGCTAAGTCTTTCAGACACAGAAAAGCCAAATACGCATTTTTCTCACTCTTTACACACTGATAAATATTTGTCAGAGTAGGTTTCAGGGTCTGTGTTTTTTAACCTTCCCTGTTCTTTAAACCGGTCATGAATAATGTTGTAAATGTCCAAAACTAATAAGTATTACTTATAATTTTGCAATAAAAGGGCAATGCAGTTTTACACATATCCAAAGGCCTAATTCTTGTGCACGTACAGGGATCAGAAAATTAGGTAGAACACTAGATAATTGCCACAACACCAGATTAAAAGTGTTCAGAAATACAGACAGTATTCAGGTACATTAAATTATGTAGACACACAATTGTTTGGTCCTATTTTCAGGCATCACTTCACCTGGAAGAATTAGAATTCAGCCCGATGCCTGCATTTAGACTTTTAAATAAAATTTACTTATTATATCAAAAAGCAAAGAGAATAAGAACATACCAAAATTAAGAAAAGAGCTTGAATGGTTTGAAGGGGCAGATTCTGATGGTTTTGCCAGTGAAGAGGGACTACAGATACCTAGAAATACAATATTAAACTCAAGGAGTTAGTGACTGTCTTAATTCCCTGAAAAAAGCCAGATTCATGCACACCTATGGGAAAACACATCCTGCCACATGCACAGCAAGGCTAGGCACAGATGCTGTTTCAGCACAAGACAAAGTTGAGTATTTTCCACGCTATCTGAGCTTGAATGCCACACAGTTTTAAATGCATTATTTGCTCATAGAACGGAGTGAATGCACTACCACAATGCAATCTACTGGGAAGATGTTTGCTCAGAAGTGCTTGAACAGTTTTTAAAAGTCTTATTTTCAAGATACGCATTTTAGTTTTATATCAAAGGTAACTTAATAAGAAATTCCATATTTACGCTCCAAATGGACTAAAAAGAATCCAGGATTGGACTCAAGCTGATCACGTGCCCCATAGCCTCCCCTCCTCCCATTTTTAGAGCATTTGTCCCACCACAAAGGTTTGAACGACCTGAAGAATTCTGTAATTTGGATACATTGGAGCTGTCTGCCAGGTGCCCAAAGGGAATCAGAAGGGCTCCACAGCATCCTCATGGTATTCCTAAAACAACTGCTACTCCCAAGATGAGATGGTACTCAGTTAGCCAGCAGAGCTCTATGCACCCTACTCCAAAGTAAGCAGATGTGGAGGGAGTTTCACACTAGACAAGTTCATTTTTTTGAAGAATTTCAGATATTTCTTTATATACTTGCTTAAAGCCATCAGGAAGATGCACATTAGCTTGAGAGAGACTTACTCTTTCTCACATTTTTCAATATTTTCAAACTCTGTAAAAAATGTAAAGAAAAAGAGGGCTTGTTGAAAAAAATTGTAGCAAGCATTAAATCAGCAACTATGATAAAAGGAATTCACTGATCAATATACATGTATTACAGCTCATAAAAAGTACTGTGTGGTGTGTTTGAGACAGCAATGCAGATTTCTGCTATTTGCTTCATCTCTGGCTTTTTTCTAGCCGACACTGAAGCATCCCAGTGATTACAGTTTGTATTCTTCCTGTTTTCTTCAAAAACCAGACCATAACATCCCAAAGTACCATAGCTTATGAGGGTAATTAACTAGGGCAGCAAAAAGAGGAAGCTGGTGATGAGTAGAGTCTGTCCTACTTGGGAATCAAGACTACACTTGGGCAACTTCTCCAAGGAAAAAGGAATTGGCAATTCAAGTGGAGAACAGAGGGCTGAGGCATAACCATTCACATAGGTACGACTGTGTTACTCTGTTCCTGTTGCAGACTGAGGTTTTGTTTGCAGTTTTACAACAAAATACTTTTAATAAACTTCTTTCCTTGCCCTAAATATAAAAATGGTCTCAAAAGCAGGCCACTGCTCTCCTATCATTTTCACACAGTTCACAATAAGAAAGTAACAATAGCTGTAGCTAGAAAGATCACTCCTTCTCATCCTCTCCTTTTTCAATAGCTTTTGTTTTGTATTGCTTTGTACCTTGCTTCTCCTGAAGCATGTCATAGGCTCTTTTGACGGTATTTCAGAAGCTTTGTTCCCCAACTCCCCAGAGCTACTTGTGGAATTCCTTGCAGCAGGCTGCAGACCTGAGAACATACATCAAAACATTTTTAGTGGTCATTCATGAATCTTCCTGCTTTGTTTCTAAGTGCTTTGCTACTGCTTTTCAGTTCCTCTAATGCCTCAGTTCCAGAAGGGAGAAGTGATTGTAATCTTTCCAGCAAGTCCCCTGGTTTCATTTACTTCCTTTATATCTGCTAAACTCTCCTGCAGTTAAGTCCTGAAGCACTACCATTGGTAATGTTTTGAACAAGTGGGCCACAATCTCCTCAGCTATGTACAGGTTTAGGTTAAGTATAAAATCTCAGTTACATGTAGAGAAAATAAATTGTCACTTACTTGCTGCATCGGCAAGAACAAACGACTCCGGGGTTCTTTCAGGAAGCGGAGGAGGAGAGTTAGAGCGATCCCTGTTTATCTCTAAGACGGCAAAGATAAAAGATTTAGTTACCTGGCTTTTCAAAAAATACACTGGCAGTTCAATGAGAGGGCCACAGCAATATAAACTGCATTTATCTCAACCCTTTTAAAGGAAACACACAACATGCAGTCAGAGATGTGACTGCTCTTAGTCTGAGGAGACTGAAAGGAACATCCCAATTAAGGGATGTAGGGTGATGCAGTGGCTGATTAGGAAATACAAAACTACCAGTTCATTTGGTTGCTGAGCTACTTAGTCAGTGAACACAACATATCTGTTGCACTGAGTACTGATCCTAGAGATGTTTACTAAGTCTGTTACCATTTAAAGTAGGTTCAGTAGCAAGCGGACCAAAGGATAGTTTATCTCAACATTAAACTTATACCTGATTGGCAGCTCCGGAGCTTCACACTCTGGAAATGAAAAACAAGGAAGGTATTTGAAATTTCTCCAGCTAAATGCAATTCTCTTACATTCATGCAAGCCAGAGAAGAAGAAATGATGTTACATGCAAACACCCTCCCACACACACCTCCATGCTCCT
Source organism: Apteryx mantelli (assembly GCF_036417845.1). Classification (NCBI taxonomy): domain Eukaryota; kingdom Metazoa; phylum Chordata; class Aves; order Apterygiformes; family Apterygidae; genus Apteryx; species Apteryx mantelli. The sequence continues at coordinate 11,452,662 of NC_090002.1, forward strand.
GTAATGGAAGATAGGCTTACGCCTTATTGTTTCACTTTACGAAGCCATAATTCATCTACGAGATGATCAAAGGACGCTCTTTTTGGATGTGGCACTAACCTAATTTTTGTTCAGCTCCTGTCCGTTCCACAGGATGATGTGAACCTCAGCAGGCCATCTCCTGTCTTAGTTATCCTTCTCTAAAATAGGGACAATATTTTTCCTATTTTGCATGGGATTTTGGACAATAAATTCATGTTTGGAATGAACTAGATATTGATAAGGAGGAGCCTGACTGAGACTGCTTCTTTATTCCTATCCTGAATCCTGAAATAATTTATGGAAAGTACACACTGCCCAAACTAGGGTCTTTCTCACAGAAGCAGGAAACATGATAAGGAAATTGGCATAGTGATAGTGATGGAGAAGAGATAAAAAGCCACTTATTTACCTTACATGGTCTCAGTCTTACTGAGTCATTAAAAACCTCTGAGCGAGACACACCACTCCACTCCAGTGAGGTTCCGATGTTTTTATTTCTGGCTGGGAGCTGAAAATCAGAAGCTGCCAGAGGGAATTCGCCTAGAAATCATGAAACACGAGACATCATTTCTCATCCCAGCTAGCCAGAATAAGGCACTGCTGGATGCTACAGTATTATACAAGCATAAGGAGGGTCCTCAGAGCACATCTCAGTCACTGCTGTGTTAAATGCACTTACCTGATTCACTGACCACAATAAAGGACTCTGGGGTTCGCTCAGGCAGGGGTGGAGGATCATCATCATCCAGCTGTGGCAAGAGGGCTGATTGAGGAGACAAGGACAGATTACCTGCATGGCACCATGTGGCTGGAGAGCTACAGACCTTTGCAGAGACTCTGAGGACTGACTGCTGTTACCCAAACAGGCATCAGAGATTATGATTAAACGCATCTAAAACTCTACTTAAAAATCCAAATAGTTCTCAGTACCACTTCACTTGCTGTTAGATGAGTGCCCCCAAGGGCCTGCTTCCAGCAGTGTTGACAACAGAACTCCCACTGCATAGGAGAAAATTACAAGCATACATCCCCCCCTGCACACATAATCTTACAGCTGGTAGTGCTACTGCAACTTGGCTTTTATTTTAACTCCCATGACTTCCCCAAAGTGTCTAGCATCTGGATAGCAAGAGAGCACTTGCTACACTGAATCCAGAAGGGTCTGAACAGGACAAAGCTCAGCAATGCCAAAGCTGCAGACAAATGGAAATGTTCTGGTCAGGACTGACTAGAAAAGGAATTCTACTGTCCTTACAGGGCAGGAGATAGTTTTAAGGCTACAGACCTAGGCAAGACACTAAAGTTGAACTCCTGGTTCTCTCTGTCTCAGTGGGATGCCAGATTTCCCATGTAGGACTCTTCAGAAAGCACAAAGGAATTTTTATTGACCTGGAAACTAGTTCCCGAACAAAAAAACATTCCTGGCAGCTTTCTGAGTGTTTCTCGGAGCACCCTGCTTTAAGAACTGATCAGCACCAATCCTTGTCTTCCTATGACAGCTGTACAACTTATTAGCTGAGGTGACATGGTAGTCCAGAGCTGCTATATGAAGTGAAACCCAAAATCATGCTGTTCTAAAGATGTTGTTTATTTTTATGGAAAAAATTAAGGCAGGATGAAGCAATGTGAGACCTTGTTCTTCCCTCAGCTTCCACTGGAACTGAAACCCGTTTGAGTTGTTCTGCAGCTATCAAGAGTGCAATACCCTGAAAGAGCAGCTACAGCCCTTTGTGGATGTTAAAGGGCAACACTCTCCACTCCCTCCAGCATAGTGAAATCCAGAGTGAACAAGCCCAACTTGCAACAGTGCTGCACCACTTACTGAGCGAGGATATCCTCTCATCATTCAACAGGGGAGCATGCTGGGACACAGGCCTGGGTGGTGGAGAACTGGTCAAGGCAGGCTGCACTGGGGCAGTCACAGCACAAGAAGGGAAAATTGCATCACGTCCCTCTGCAAAGTGCTCAGTAAACACTGGGGATGCGGGATCATCTGAAGAGAGTGATGAGAAGTAAGGGTCTTCTGCTGAACAAAGGTAGGGATGAGGACATTGCTTACTGTTCCTGTGTCTTGGGGGGCAGTCCACTGCTCTGCTTGAGTGGTTCGTCTCAACAGAGGAAAACCCAGCCTGCTTCTTTACCTGAGAGCTTGAACAACAGGCATTTGGCAACTGTGAACTCAAAACAGGCTTTACATCCCCTCCATCCCATTCCTGGGCTTCTCTCTGCTGTGCCAGCACAAAAGGGGTAGATTTAGTCCGTGTCAGAGGTGCTTTGTCATGAGGCCATCTCCTGCCTATTCCCTTAGGTTCCAGGTTGAGAAGCAGCTGCTCAGAAGAGATGCTGTTGAACTCCAAACTACGGTGTTTCTGGAGAGCTTCCCCCGTGCCCCACTTTTCAGCAGCAACTGCCTTCCCACTGTTGCTGAAGTTCAAAGACCCAAAGGAAATGGCCTGTCTAATGGGAGGGACTCCGTGCCCAAAGCTGTCATGTACTCCTGTGGCAGACAACGACGTCAGGGACGCTTCACTTTGCACCACAGGAGGATAATGTTGATGTACATCCTGCTCCTCTTGCCCTGAGCTGCAATAAAGCACACTAGCATGAAGTCAAAACCATCTAGTACTTAGAAATCTGTTTTGCCTATTAATAAGGCCCCACAACCTTACTCCTAAGAGCAGATCTCTCCTCCAGGAACTTAGAGCTCAGTTTGGCCTCAAGCAACGAGCATATGGAAGGACTATGCAGCCTGATGCCCTATCTGAACACCGTTAAATAGTGAGCAGAGGAAGCCCCGTTACATGGGTAAACTAGTGCAGAAACTGCACATATCTCAATACAGACTATACCAAAAACTAAAACTAGTTACAGAAAGTGGACACATGCAAACGAAAACATGTCCACGGAAGGATCATACCCCTCCGTGAAGCTGCCCATGTCTGGAAGCTAGGCTCTTCAGGCACTCAGTTTTTACAGTAAGAAGCACCAGAATTGGAAAAGGAAAATGAAAGATGCAAACAATCTGGGGGCACCCTGCAGTGTGCACAGTTTCACACAGAGGGCAGAAATGAATGCACTGGGCTGTCTCCAAGTGCATGAGCCTTTTTTTTTTTTTTTTTATACTGCCCTATGAAGTGTTTTCAGTCCATATATGAAACAATTTGTGCAAGCACAACATAAAACAGACCCAGGGAAGAAGAGGAGGAAAGATAATGGAATGATGGAATGAAGAGGAGAGGCTGAGACTCTGTCTCAGAGCCACATCAATAAGAGATGTAGGAATTATGTTAGGAATAAGTCTGATCAAATCAAAGTGGGACTCAAAGGAGTCTGCAGATCCTGTTGACAACTTAACTGAAGTGCAAGATTCAAACTGAATTGTCTCATGTAAAACGCACACACCTATAGCAGAGTACATAAGTGCATCTTCCTGGAATCATATGTATAACTGGAAATACTAACCCACATGATACTTGTGTAATGGCCTTACCAGTTTGGTAATTTCAGAGAATAAATTTCTTCCACTGGAGTCAGAAGTGGCTTGGCTATGAGATGCTTTGTTTGAATCTAGTGAAACAAAAAGATTAGAATATAAGACAGTGAAGAAGAAGAATGCAGAGAACACAAAGATGCTATTTCAGGAGATGAAATTTGTGCCAACTACTTTTAATTATTAATGCAGTTTGGAAATGACAAACACCAAGTTGGAGCTGAAAATGGAGGACAGATCCTCCTGAACAGCTCTTTCTGTCAGTACCTTTTTGAAATGACAGTACAAAGGGCCATATAACAATCCAGCTGCTCTAAACACCTTTAAAAGAGCCTGAGCAGACAACTCTGCCTTTACACCTCCACACAGGCATTCAGTCTGGCTATGCAGGAGCTGGTTTCATTTATGACACTTCCGCACATGACCATCCCCCATGCTCTACAAAGTGCTTTCAGAGGGCAGTGAGGTTTCCACAGGCGAGAGGTTTGGCCAGGAGCTATAGAACCACATCCGGACTTGAACCGTTTTCTGTATTTTATGTCAAGCTAGTCTCCTATCTCCTTGGCTTACAGACTATCCACAGCACATGAGAAAAAGGCTATTGCCAGCTATTTTCTCTCTCAGCCCTGTCTTGGAATGAATACCATGTGAATACCATGGCAATACTGAGGTGCAGATCCCATTGCAGGATCCTGTTCCCAACTCTTTAGACAAAAGGTTCTGACAAAATAATCTAGCTGTAACTTTTCAGCCTTTGCCTAAGAACGGCAATGCATTTACTTCAACAAGATTGCAAACAAGTACACAGACAAGGTAAGATTCATGCCAACAATCAGAGAAGAAAGGCAAGACCAAAGAAAAGCCTAACCATGGATGTGTTGATGTTCCTGTTTGTGCCAATTCATACCAACAACATTTCACTCTTCCTCAGAGGTATATCAGATTTGATAGTCTTTGGCATGGGTTTTCACATGCTACTTTAGCCTACTCTTTCCCACAGACATGCTGTAATGCTAGTTATCTTGCTAGAATACCACAATCCAAATTCTCTGTGTTGCAGTCTGATGCTCTCAGCCATACTGCCGTGTGCACCCAAGCTTCCTGAACTAGACTGAGACTCATTCTTGCTTGCAAACACTCCATGAAACCAAGTTTCACTGGGATGTCCACATGAAAATCAGCCACTACTGGAGAAAGTTGATGCTTTTCTATTCATTCATTACATCAAACAAATATAAAACTATATAGGAAACAGTTCTGAGACAGAAGAAAATTTAGCTCTCCCTTGGGGCCAACTGCTGTGATAATCAAGGAAACAGCTGGAAATTTTTAAATGAATTTTTTAAATGAAAAAACAGGTGAGAAATGGGGGTCACATAAAGGACCTCCATAGACTGGAGGCCTCTGTCACAATGTAATTATGAATAAATAGGACATACAGGGTAGAAAACAAGGCCCTTCCTTCCAGGTCTGCAGAGGAGAGCTTTGCAGGAGGAATCTAGGTCAAAGCTGGCATGCCTGAGACTGCAAAAGGCAGTGTGTTTATATTGGAGACTTTTACCTGTGAAGCAGCAGAATCTTCTTGGGCATCAAATGCTTTAATCTGCCTTTTCAGGAGTTCAATCACAGCATCATAAACCAGCTCATACTGCTCCTGCATTCCGAACAAATAAAGCAGACATGAGAGCCAGCACAAGCAGTACTTGTAAATGGTCATCTGTTACCCAAATCAAACAACATCAGCTCCTAAGAAAATTTGCCACTTTCCGGTCCGTAGGCAGGACAAATTCTCAGAAGAGATGGAAGCCACAACTTTCAAAGCGTTGAGGCTGAAGCATTTGTTTTGGTGTTGGCAGCACAAACAGCACTGTTTTTCACTGCATTTCCTCTTCAGTCTGTCTCAGCTGAGAACAGTTCCCACTTTATTTCTTGGACAGTCACTTTTTTCACAATGTAAGTATTCAATATATGCAACTGAAAACACTAAGCTATTCCAGCTGTCTACAAGGAAATGGTCAGCTACCAAATTCATTTCTGCTAAATCATTCTTCTGTTTAGAAGAGGAACCTGTAAGAACATTAACAAATCCAAGTTCTCAGCAGTGCAACAATTCTACATTTCAATCTTGTGAACCCTCCTGGACAGAAGTTGAGGTTTCAGTATTGAGAGTATACCAGTTGACAAAGTTTTCTGCATGTACCTTGGTTTGCACAATTGAAGGCCTTTGTGTGCGCATTTCCTGGATCAGACTAAAAATACTGAAGTTCACTGGAACAATCTTGCAAGAAAGAGAAAAGATAAAAAAATTAAAGACAGGTATAATTCCAAGCAGCTTCCAAGTCATGATGCAGTTTAGACCAGGGCCAGAAAATCAGGCCTGTTACTGCAAGAACTTTTAACAAAGGACCTGCTTAAAATGCCACCTTTGATTATGAGCTATTTGACCTCCTCCCTCCTGTCTTGCAGTCCACAGAAAATACCCTTCTTTGATAACAGCATTGATAAAATGGATAACAGCTGTGACAAAAAGCTGTGACAAAAAGGACAAAGGACAAGATACTGATTTCATAGCATCCTGCTCCATCTAGACCAATGGATTCAGGGTTACTATGATATAGAAAATAGACACTCCTCAGAATTCCAGAAACCTGACACAAAGCCAGGGATTACTTCACTGTTAAAAGATACATTTTTACTGAAGAGTCAAAGCAAAGCAAGATGTTAATTTGGAAACCCTGGATTTCTGCTACTACAGTGTTGCGGGTCAAATACATGTAGTAAACTTGTACTGCAGACTGAAGGCCAAAGCAGAGCCAAGCCCTGTGATCTCAAGATCAGGCTACAAAGGAGAGAGAGGTTTCTACTCTATCTGTACACTTCAGACCACTTCATAGCATTGGGAGCTATTCACATCAGGGTATGGAAGGAAGGCAAGTCTAGCAATGACAATGGACAGCACGTGCATGATGGAGAGCCTAAACAGGGAGAAAAAGCACAAAGTGGATATTAAGACTCACCAGTTTGGCCATTGTTCTTCAGTCAGACTACAGGGAGTTCTTATTTACAGTTATTATATGAAATACATCTGAATGCAGTAAAATTGGGAATAAGGAGAGAAAGAAAGAGAGAGAGGGAGAGACAGACAGAGATGCACAGGAGCTACATACAAGTGTCATTTGAATGCGTAAGAAAAGACTGACACTTACTCCGTCCTTCAGCAGCTTTCGGGTGTAGTCAATAGCACAGATGACTCCTGTTCTCCCACAGCCAGCACTGCAATGAAAGTCACATCAAGGTTTCTAGCAATGGTCATTTTGAAAATATCCACAGTCCCCTGTGAACCCTATCCCTCAAGCCACTGTTAGGAATCTCACAAGGACAGCTGCCTCACGTTCACATGCACATCTCCATAAGGGCGCTAGCCCCTGGTCCCACTGCACAGTTTGCAGCAGAGCAGAACCTCCATCCCACACTACGGACAATGCAGACCAACACTTCTACTCCTGGTGGCAGCTTTACTCGGTCTCACATAAGACCATACCCTTCTCCTTCACCTGAGAACAGCTCTGCTGCAGGGAAGAAAGCCCATCTCATACTCCTGTGAGCAATTCTTCAGTCCTGCTGTGGTGACCAACCTACACACAGAAATGCATAGTATTCTTGGTCTCTTAACTATATATACTGTCCCTGGCCTGTCATTACTTATCTCTTTTCCTGATATCCAGCCATACTAGTTGCTCACAGGACACTTTTATCCTTAGAACTTCCTGAGAGGAACTTGGCTCAAGTCTTGTAAAGAAACAGATGTATGACAAAGGAACCCAGGCACCCACCTGTATGGACTCTCATAAAGCAAATGAGAGAGAAACTAGGGTGGAACCAACAGCACTTCCCTTGTCAGTGCATGAAACACCCACCTGCAGTGGATGCAGAGAGGAACGTTGTCATCTGGCTGGTAGCAACGAATCTCACAGATGAGCTCCAAAATGGGATCAATGGAAGAGGGAACATCATGGTCTGGCCAGTTTTTATAGTGGAAATGATAGATGGTGCGGATTTCCTATAAAAGAAGAGCAGCACTGGCAAGGGACTGGTCTATGCCACAAAATAAGATTCTGCCTCAATGCTTATATGGGCACAGACTTCAGAAATCAACAGAGCAAGTGAAAGCTGCAGCCACCTCTAATTCCCTTCTATATCGGTAGACAAAGGCAGCAGGTTAGCAGTGCATTTTGTAACTGTTCTTGGAGACCTTGTCATTTTATGACATTCCGAATATTACCTGCTAACTGCCTCTCTGATCCAGGGTCTGATAAACAGCTTCAGAAATTAAGGTTTGAGATTTAATTACTTTTCTATGTCATTACTGCAACTACTGTGAAATCCAAATAGCATAATGAGGGGCATAAAATTTTCTGCACAAAGTGCCCCATATTTTAATATATTATTTATATAATAAAGCTAGCCAAGTTGCATTTCCTGCTTTGACCTTTCCTACTTACTTCATTCAGGGTCACCTTTAAAGTTCTAATCACATATTCATTTTTCTTGTCTTCAGCTTCCTGCAGAACAATAAGTTAGAGTCACATTTGCTTCAGATGACATTACTTTCCAATGCACATGATGTGATATGGCATTAAGAGGCAGATATACTCACACAGGCAATGGAGAAAGGACCACACTGCAGGGAAGAGTCACCCACCTCTACCCAGTACCGCTCACACTTTTTCTGTTGCAAGAAGCAGGAAGTCTGTGGTTATTCACCACTTGTCTACCTGCACTGTTTCCTGTCTTACCCTGCCTGACAAAACTCATGCTAAGAGGCCTACTTTTTGCTGCTGACCAGCCTCTAGTCTCCCCCTTGCCTGGAGTCATCAGGACAGGAATTAGACCTGTGACAATTTCATTTGTAGATTATCTGTGCTTGTTTCTGACTGCCAGAACCACAGCTCTGTGTGCAGCTACACAAAGGGGCTTTGTGGGAGGAGAGGAGGAAGGATGCAGGGGTGTTTGGGTCTTGCTTGTGTTTTTTTTTCCTTCAGAGAGACTAGTTACACTCCTGAAGGTGGTTTAAGAATCTGCAGCTGGCAACTCCAGCAGTCAAGGAATAATTTGTATCAAACAGAAACTTGACGTCCTTAATGAGATTTTATAGAAATCTGTGTCCCTCCTCCCTGCCCTGACACTGTCTCAGCAGAGGCCGTCTCTGACACATTACTCACCTTTCCCATTTCAAACTCCATACAAGCCATGACCACAATCTGCAGAAAGAAAGTTTGTCAGAAAAGTCTGAACACAAGTTTCTTATCCAGGCAGAAAAATTACACTCATCATCTGGGGGGCACTTATCAGCCATGAGGAAGTTGCTTGGACTCTCTTCCTCACAGGTCCACCCTGTTGGGTAAATCATACTCAGGACATCATCCACTGCATGGGCACTCAGGGCCCCCATGCAAGGGCAGCCACGAGCGGCGCCCATGCCTCAGCATGTGTGTGATGAAGGCTCACAGGAAAGATGCAGGGCATAAGGGACATCTGGGCACTCCCACCATGACACTCCCACTATCCAGTTCATCGCAGAGGAGATGAGGTGGCTTTATATACAACTCAAAAAATATATATATATATTTATATATATATATATATATATATATAAATTTGCACCTTACCAGGACTTCATACTCCCAAATCATCCTCCAGAAGTCAATGACAGTAGTGGAAAGAGGACCCTGGGTTGCAATATATGCTCTTGGCCCATAGACGCCCTAAAATTGCATTCAGATTAGACATGGAGAAATATTTGCATAGTTCACTACAAGAAACTAATATCATCCCTCTTGCTGAATCCTATTTCTATCCAATGACAAAAGCCCATTAAAGACTTAGAAAGGCTTTTATACAATTAAATTTTAGGCATCTAAATTAAATTAATTAAATAACTTGTGAAATGTTCCCAAAGGCAGAATCCAAGCCAGGGAGATGCGCTTGAGGTGAGACCTACTCCCGAAGACCACTGTTTCTTTCAGTGCCTTTGTGGGAGCTTGGAGGAAAACATCCCAACAGCGGATCCAACCCTGCAGCATGCAGTCTGGCACACATGTGACTGCTGGCTGAAGAGAGAACCCTGATCCTTTCGTGAAGGTGTGTGCTTCTACCGACAGGTCACACAAAGCCCTCAGTAGTGATGGCAGAGATGGAAGGAAACCTGTCACAGAAGGGTCCAGAGCCCAGGAGAACCTCAACACACATAGAGCTCTTCCTAGAGAACCGGCCGGTGCTGGCCTGCCCTGTTCCCTGCCCCTGCAGTGGCTCTCAGCACTGCTGTGGTGCAAAGTTTCCTGCCTGAGCCCTGGTTTCAGGCAGGGTGATTCTGGCTGTGGGCTATTTTGCACCACTGTCACCCACCAAAGGCAGTAATGCTGATAAGGACGTCAGGGCTGTGAGCCGCAAACTGTTCCACCGAACATTAGCGCACGTCCCTTGCCTTATAGCCTGGTGCCTCTGTACTGCAAGGAGCATTTCTGATGGGCTCACTGATTATACACACATATTCTCCAGATCAAGGCACAATTCCTTACGTACTCCCTATTCTGCATTATCCTGGTGCACAGCAGGACCTACGTCTGGTCCTCTCAACTTAGCACAGCTGCAGGTCGCAACTCCACTAGGCAACAGACAGCTGCTACAAACACCTTTCTGCTGCAAAACACCATGAAATAAGGCAATACCTTGATGAAGTTGGCATTGATGTAATGAGAATCTGCATCTGATGTGATCAGGGACAGCTCCACTCTGCTGTGGTCAACTGCAGGCACAAAGGGGAAAGAAGAAACAGCAACAACAGTTACTGCTTGTCTACCACAGTAGCACCGTGGGCTAGGGGCTCCTCAGGCTGCAGAATGAGGTGCTTTGGAGGAGCCCATAATCTGAGAGCTCTTCCCCAGAGCAGACAAGGAATGGCTGTGCAAGTACCTAACGCCTCCTCCTGCAGCTGCTGGTGGCCCCATACAGACCTGCCGTTGTCTACGTGTGGGCAGCAGACAGGGATGCTCTCTCCCACCGAGCAGTAGCGCAGGCACAGGCAAGAGCTGCAGCTGCTGCTGCTACCCCAGCACAACACTGTTCTCTGACCATGGAACAACCCAAGCACAGAGTCTCCCTGCACTCAAGTCTTACAGGCTCCAACGAGGTCTGTGGATTTAGGGTTTTTTTTTTTTTCAAGCTAGAACGGATCAAAGGGACAGTCTGCTCTGATCGTAGCTTGGCATACAGGGCAGAATTTCCTTTGGAGATTCCTGCACCAAGCCAGGACAAACCACAGCAGTTTTCGCTTGTGGCTTGCTTTGAGCTAGATGCCATAAGAACACGTGGCTAAAGAGAGCCTCTTCCATGGCATTAGTACGTCATGAAGACATCTTTCTCCAAAGCCCTTCTCTACAAGATCTTGCAAAACAAGTGGTTGCCATGTTATCCAGAAAGCTTCCAAGGATAACCAACAGAGGATGTTTCCTAGTGAATAGAAAAATTTCAATTTCTAGAAAACATGTCCCAAAATCTTTCAGAGCATACTCTGATACAGTCAAAGATGAAGCCTTAAATCTGAGCAACAGAATTCAAGGCCAACTAGCAGGCAGTGATACTCTCACATGCAAGCAATCATGCAGGCAGATACTCGAGGAAGAGCAGAATTGAGCTAGCAAAAAAGAAAGACTGAATAGGAACATTTGCCGTTTCCAACCTACAGGGTAAGATGTCCTTGTATCTGTTCTTCTTGATGTTCTCTGGTTGCTCAGATGCTGCTGTAGGGTAGATTTTATCCGATCTGTACTTTGTTGACTGTTTTTTCAGCTTCTGCGATAAAAGAACGGAACAAATTACAGCAAACGTGCTACATACAACATACTACTAGAGAGCATGTGTGCAGATCTCTGGGGGTCAGGCTCACCACCACAAAGCGAGGTCTGCACATTTAATTCCTTCCTGAATGGCTTTTTTCAAGGTACTCAGAGCAAGAATAGAGACACAGGAGTCACCTGAGAGACCCAGCAAACACTTCTGAAGAATGGAAAGTGTGTGCTGAGGCAGTGGCCACAAGAGGTTCAGTCATGCAGGCTTCTGAAGTGAAATTATGCCTTTATATAGAACATAGAGCATCTCCCTCACAAATAGGTGAGACACGGGGGACTCACTCTCAGTATAAATGGCACCCAGTCAAGAAGCAGTAACGATATTAAAACACCTCTAACAAATGACATCAGAAAAGACGGATAAAGCAATTGATTTTTCTCACTTTGGCAAAGATGCTCCCATTCCTAACTGCAAACAGCAATGGTCAAGCAATTACAGCAGCACAAGAAATCAGAGCAAAGTAGTTCCATACACTGATGAAACAGAGAGAAAAAGAAGCCCTAGGATACACCATTAGAGGTATGAATCTCTAGTCTCTCAGTCTCTCTCAATTCCAGGCTAAAGCTCCTGCAGTCCTGGAGAGTTCATGTGCATTTTTCCTGACAAAGCCTAGAATTTGATTTCACTGACATTAGTCTGTTTAAACACACAGTTTGTTCATTACCATCACCTTTGAAAGTACCATTTTATTCTTGTTGTATTTTTTCTTTTGTAATGTTATTGTCTGCCCAACCATTTTTCTTGCCTCCAAGCAATGGTTTTGATTTCAAACAAAAAGCCATTTCTCTAATAAGTATCTCTGCGGTTTGACACTCTGAAGAGCTAGTCTCACTTTCCTACCACCTGAAGCCATGCCTTCACAGACCTTCTGTTGAGCATTATTGCTGGGGTCCAGAGAACCAGGCTGAAAAGGGAAAACCCTCAGCATTGTGCACATTTATGAAAGAAGTGTGTGCAGGAGTGAAAAGCAAAGAGGAGGAACCACTGGCACACCTGAGTCGCCAGGAGGTGACACAGGCTCTCTTGCCTTGCCTATGCTCCTCATTAGCAGCTGGGGTTGCTAACAGGAAGTGGAAATAATGGCTCAGTCACTCATACGGCAGAGGAAAAACAGAGTCTGCTGGTCTCAGGGTCGCTGGACCAAAATAGCTCAGTGGTCAAAGGGGTTTAGCGTGAAAGAGATGGCATTTCCCTCCTGCTGGTATGGACAAACTCTTTCCAGCACGTTTGAGGGCATGCAGGCTGTGAGCTCCGACATGATGGTGCACAAACCAGTGTTCTGCGAGTGCCTCATCATCTCAGGGCCCTGATTTTTGAGTGCTCAACATGAATCGCTTCAAGGGTCAGTTTGCAGACAACACCAATGACCTTCCCAATGGAGCTCACAAGCATCCGTATTTCAGTTCTCCCCAAAACTTCCTGCCATTTTAGAGAATCCTGGCCTCTGTCCTTACGCGCTGCAGGCCTGACATACTAGCTGCTGCAGGAGAGCGGCAAAACTCCCCTCGACTCCAGCCTGCTCTGGACCAGCACCCTCTGGAACATGACACCCTTCAGGGCTCGTATGCATAAAATTACAGAATGATGATACTGGCAAAAGGCCAGAGCAATCAGGAGATGGAGGGCTTTACAGCTCATATATATTTGATCAAGCCAAGCAACCCCTTAGCAGTACTGCAGATGAAAGGTATATACAGCAGGATACATCTAATCCACAGTATTTCTGTGCATGGAAATTCAGATTCAGATCCAAGTCAGAGTTGCTGTTTTTTAACATTAAACTGCAGCTTTTTAAACCCTAAATCCTGCTGCTCCCCAGATAAAATACTGCAAGAGCAGCATTTCACTGACCTGGACAGAATGAGTCAGGGAGAGGGTGCAGGAGGCACAGGACGGTCCACGTGTCCGGTCTCCATTAATCAAGAACATGGGGACACACACAGTGTGACAGAACTCGAGGAAGCAGGTGAGCAGCAGAATGTTTTCACAGACGATACATCCATGTAACCTCTTGAGTTATTCTGCTGTATGGTTGCATCCTCCCCCTGCCTCCTTCCAATGCAACCCCAACTGCCAGGGTAAGCTTTCAGGGAAGGGGGTTGGAATCACTTAGCACTAAGACCAGCCTTCTCATAGCTAAAGCTCTGAATCACCTTACTTTTCTGTCCCTGCAGAATTTGACATAAAGCAGCTTGGGAAATGGCTACATGTGAGAAAGTAAGTGAGAGCAGCAAGGATCAAACTCTGGCTGTGAGACTGCACAAACAGAAAATGGGGACTTAAACAAAAAATCCCTGTAATTTACAGCAGCAGCATCACAATTTACATGTACAAATGCTTCTTCACACAAAAAGAGGGAAGACGGTAGGATGGAGAAATAAGATTGCACATTTCTGCCAAGTTTGGAAATGTGGGCTGTCACAGCTGTCTGTTAAGGTTTTGGCACTTGCAAAAATGGCAGGAAACTCTGGCCATCTTTGGGAAAATCTCTTCCCAGTACAAGAGGAAATACAGCCCTGACCACTTCTACCCACCATCTTTGCCAGAACATTAGCTGTACACTTGGCTGCTGGAACTAGCACATGCACCCAGACTCAACACCCCTGCAGCCTCCCACCGCACAGTACAACCCCAGAGTGGCAGCGAGATGGGGAAATTCAGCAGCCAATGACAGTGCTTTGTTCCATGGAACAACAGGACTGTTACTGCAGGCTCAGATTAATCACTTCCCTCTGGCCCAGACACCTGGAAATCAAGCACAAAACTTTTCCCAGGCATTTGAAGTGCAAGTCTTCACTGGTAGGACAAAGCAGGGTCTGGATCTCATGGGGACTCCTAAATAACCCCTGAACTTTCCCCAGAGATCTCTACCTGATACAACCTGTTTCTGGAGGGGTTTTACCCTTCCCTACTTCTTCTAAATCTCGGCAATGCCTTTTCTCCTCTGAGCAGCCCAAATAGCCTGCCTCCAGCTGATACATCAAAAACACTCACCAGATCCCAAATACATTTCCTACAAGTTTCTAGAGCTATCGGCTCTAACTGTGAGACTGTGGATTGCAGTCTAAGTCTCATCCCTGCCACCTAAACAAAGACGGGAGAGAGCTTACAGATTGGAACACTGTATAGACCTCAGCCACATAGGCAGTGCAGAGCACAGGTGAAGATGACAGCTATCAGTAATTTTTGCTGCTGTTGCCTTTAGGGAAGAAGAAACTTGTTTCCAAGGGTAGCCAGATACACTAACAAACATTACAGCGCTCATTCCAGATGGATGCACGAGCGTTTCCATGTAAACTAGTGCAGCACCAGAGCTTGGAGAAACTGCCAGTGTGGCTATTCAGATTACTGTTTCCTTCATGCCTTGGCCAAAGTGCCAAATATCAATGGGACACAGAACTGTCCAGAAACACAAGGCATTTATCTGAATATCTGCTCCTTATTCTGTGGGGTATGTGCGTGTGGGGGGCTTTCTAGTGAAATGAAAAGATCTATCTCAAGTGGCGACTAGAGATTCCTGACAGAAACAGATATATCACAGATACAACAGATTGCAACGGGGAGAAGAGGCAGTGGCACTATACTCCTCACTATACTCCCAATTGTATTACCAGGGCAAAGTGAAACCGTATCTTGACAAATGTATTCACAAAGGAGGAAACAGGAAGCACTCGGATAATTATTTAAAAAACAGTTTTACTTTGAATACAAACTATTAAGTTGTTCTTCTGTCTTTACATTCTTTTTGCTCTAGTTAACTCCTGCATCTCATTCGGCTCTAAAATTTATAAAGAAATCTTACTGTCACATGCAAATCTTGTCCCAGTTTGGGGAGAAGTGACTGAGAGGTTCCCTTTAAAATCAACTGAGACACAGAACTGTGCCTTAAGCAAACTTACCAAAAACTCGTCTACAAATGCTTCTTGGTTGAGCTTCTTGCTTTGGGCCCTTTCCAGGTTTTGCAGCAGAATTTCCCTTTGGTCCATGTTGCAAGAGACAGAGCGAGACTGGTCTGCCAAACCTGGGAACGGACATGTCAAATGCGTGTCACAGCGGAAAGCACCAGCCTGGAGAGCACTTGCTGCAGGCTGTGGTTTACTGACTTCATCACAAGTCTTAAAGGAAATTAGTGCGTAACAGATACCGTGGTCAAATAAAAAAAACAAAACACAACCTGGGGCCCTAGCGCCTCCTTTTTAAACCACCTGCAATTCACTTGTGCCCCCACAGAAAGGATAAGCAGCACTAAGCCAGGCTCTTCAGCCTCTTCTGCCACCCAGCTTTCATCCTACTGCTTTCACAAGCAAACCTCACTCAATGTTCAGAGAGCTGTACGCTGCGGAGATGACAGGTCTGCCAGAACATATGACTGCCAGACTCGCTCGCTCTCTCTGCAGTGCCTTGGCCCTTGGCACCCAGTGAAAGGCATGACACCTCCCTCTCTGGAGAGGCATGCTGGCTATATCCCATGCCCAGGCTTCCCTGCTAAACCATGAAACATTCAAACAGCACTACTTTTCAGACAGCCTCAGTGAACTCTGGAAAGCCACCTAAGGAGCAGAGATTTACATCAGCCTGAAGAAGCCACACGGCTGTCAGAGAGATGTTACTACAAGTGTACAAACTACTTCACTCATGTTTCCATGAACCTCTACCCCAGACAGGGATATTTACACCATTATTGAGCCAAGTGATTGTCCAGCCAACAAAGCAGTCTAACTTGAAGCAAACACGCTGCCCCAGGTGTCTCTTGGCTGGGATGTGTCTCCTGTGTGTCCAATTGCTTCCTGTATATTGTACAACAATGATCAGAAATTGGGGATCAGAGGCAGTTTCCTCAAAATCTGACTTCTCGGACTGATGAGAACCCATTTGAGTCTCACAAGCATTCAACAATACGAGATCTCCTTTGCTGAGAGACTTGCCCAAGTCATAGCGTGTTCCAATTCCCATGTTCCCTCACTCATTCTGCATTAACTCAAATACAGACATTACTCCTTAGGCCCAAGCTGTAGCCTACTACAAGGATTGCCTCAACTACAGCATACTAATCCAGGACTGTCTATTCATTTTTACAAAAGCTTTAAATAAAGCCATTTTACAGTTGTGTCAGCAAAACATCAGCTTTTGTAAAGTTGTCTAAAATTGGATTAAAAAACCTAGTATCCAGTGAATTCTTTCCAGTCCTTTTGCATATGCGGTCAGCAGTGAACCACTGCTCACTTGTTACCTGGCACTAGACACCACTGGGACGTGCTAGCTGCATTCCCCTCTTTTCACCTGGACTCAGATGATAAGTGGCAGGTAAGGAACTGGGAAGCCTCATGCATCAATCCAGATTGAAAACTTATTTCAGTGCCCTCATCACTTAATTCTGGCAAGTTTGATAAAAAACATGCCATATGACAGTTCAGAGTCCAGTCCTGTGATTCATGTCTCTTGCTCAGGAAGAATGGACAATCAGATCAGATACCTACTGATTAGATCATATACTTCTCTACCTGTTGAGGAAAAAGATACAGAAACAGGCAACAGGGTAAGAGCAAGGTACCCTTTTAAAAGAGTAAAAGGGGCTAGACCAGAGAAGTGGGAGTACTGAGTTCTGTGCACACAACCACAGCTACAGCAGGGGTCCTTCGGTGCTGGCAATACTAATCTGAAAGGCACTAGCTGGACAGAAATGCAATGTTACTTCAGCAACAGAAAATACAGGCTCATATCAGCAGAAACTTCTAAATTATGAGACTGTGGAAGATTCTCCTGGAAAGCATGACCAAACAAAAAAAGAAAGTGTGCCCTCATTTTTTGAGTACTATTTCCAGCCATCATCAGCAACATGGCACTGCCTTTGCCACAGTGAAGAAGGACGAATACATCTGGCAGCTGCTGTCAGTGGAACATCTGAACACACCCAATTCACTGGGTCACAGGAGGCTGCACTGCACTGTGAAATAGTCAGAAGGGAAGGTTTCAAACTCAGAATATCCTGTGACTAGAAGAGTCCCTAAAACAATATGCAAAATCCACAGTTCCCCTTCACATTTGTAACTTTGTCTGTTTTCCACATTAACTGTAACATATTATTAAAGAACTCTCTAGACAGATGTCGAGCACATGAATCCAGCCTGCACATTTTATTCCTCTGAATGGCACAACAGTTTCCGAACAAAGAAGTAATACCCATTAGCATACTTCAGGTCAACTCTTCCAGCCAGAACTCCCCTCTTCTAGTAGTTTGTGCTAGAAGACAGGGTCAAAATCTTTTGACTCAGAAGACTTTAAAAAACAAATGAATTATGCCAGCCTAATTCACTTCACATGTACTCTCAGTAACACTGACAGGCACTCAAAAACAGCCCACAGGGCAAAGCATAGATGATTTTGAAATGGGAAATAGATGCAGAGAGCAAAGTCCCAAAACATCATGCATTCTTCCTACTTGCAAAGTGGGGTCACAAACTAAAAACAACAACCTGCAAAAAAAAAAAAAAAAAAGTACAGGAATCACTACCTTAATCTTTCCAATATCTCATATTGTGCACAAACAAAGACTTCAGCTGTTCCAAGTTTAGTTAAAATCGAAAAGAGAAACAGAGTCATTGGATGTATTTCCCTGTCTATGGTTTCTCACAAATCCGGTACAGAATAGCTTGCCTTTCGACAAGGTTTTTGTGCCAAGTGCTAAGAGGCAAAGAACTACTAATCATTGAAATAGACATCACTGTTAGTATAAATTAAACGCAAATTTTAATTTTGTAAAAACTAGTCTTTGAACCACCTCAGAGGAACAGAGACATGTTTAGAATATCCAATGAAAATGTGCTTTAAAACAAATATTCACCTGACGAGTCTGAAAATCAGCACTGCAGCACTAAGCCTTTAACCTAGAAACCTTGAAGAAGATTTAAAAACTCACTTCCATGGCCAAGTTTAAGAAAAATGCAAGAAGTAAAACAAATTAAAACAAACTGACTTTTTATTTTTTGTTTGTAGTGATACAGAAAGAATCTCCTTTACACATTGCTTTTTTGTACAGTTGTACTTGTGATCTTCTGAAGAAATATAAAAGCAATTGTCCTAATTAAATCTGGAAAACCCAGCTTCACCTTTTGGAAAGTAGCATAGCCCTTTCCCTTTCAATTGTCGAAGTTCTCCTGAAAAAAAAAACAAAAAAAGCATGTGTATTTATTTTAGAGAAAGATTTCAAGGTAGGTTTAAAGGAACTGGGAAGAAGAAAAAGATGCAGGATGGAAAGAAAAGCTTTCTACATTCCTCTACATCCCCTTCCCAGACTTATATCAGCTTTCCACTCATAAAATGTACTAAGTGATACAGCTGTAAATTTACAGTGGCACAACTGTAAAGCTATGTGAGCAGGAAAGTGTTTTTTGTATGACTGATCCTTAACTATTTTGATTCTCATCTAACGTAGCAAGCTTAACTCCCAAGATACTGAGGTAAGGAATTAAATCCTGACATCATGAAGTAGATGGGAAGTTTGATGTTGACTTAAGACTTATTAAGACATTAAGACCAATGCATTTAGCAAAGCTGTATTTCCGCAACTGTAAGCAGACTTAGCTGATATGCAGGGGGAGAAGGAAGGACGCTCTGGGCGGTTGGGTATCAGTGGCTAGCCAAGCAAGGCACAAGGCAGAATGGCACTTTGGAAGGTTAAGAGAAGCAAAGAAACAGAGCCATAAATCCCAGGGCAAACATCACAGCAAACTGCATGCTCACCCATCCTCCACAGGACTCTATGTAGCTTTTCACTTGGGGATTTCCATTAATCAGTTCTACAAGTTGAATCTGACGGACCATAGCTGGGATTTTCTTCGCAATATACATTGTCAATTTCACAGAAGCAGCGAGAAAAGCTCTCTCATAGCAAAGCTCAGGAAGCTGGTTACTCCAGCTCCTGCTGAGAGAAACCACTGCAGCCCCAAACTTCTCTATCTGCAAACACCAAAAGGATGGTTTGAGCTTTTTCTTTTTAATTGATCACATGGTATGTAAGTCTTGGCTCAAAATCCTACAAATTCCTGGGTTTTCTTGTTTTACCCATGACTAAAGCAGGTGATCCCCTGAAGGTTCCTGATGATATCCCTACAATGTAGAACATTCAAGGCAGGGCTGTCCTGTACTGCTGCCTTTGTTACTGTGGCTTGTACAAACTACGGCAACAAGCAAGCATGGTTGAGGGACCAAGGACAGCTGATAGTCTAACCAGAACTGCAAAGAACCTTAACTTAGAATTACATGCAGCACTTGCACAAAAACTGCACTGGCATGAGAGCTCTGACTGCGGAGCAGGCTCTAGCTAGATTGCCTGGAGCAGACTGGAGCATCTGGTCCCCTCTCCTCAGCACAGTCTTCCTTCATTTCTCTTGCACACACAAGTTCCCCCCAGCTCCAAACTACAGATTATCTCCTGCAATGACAGATCAGCTCAGGAAGTTCCAGGACTTCTCAGATTATAAAAAGCAGCTCCTTTGGAAGGGGACAAGGAGAAAAGTTATGAGGAATCACATACTTGTGTAAGCAGATTCTACAGGGCTTTGTTTAGATTCTGTTCTGGTGACTCATGCACTGCCCCTTACACAGAAAGAAAAGCAGGCTTCTGGCTATCGCATCCCTTTCCCTCAAACATCTCTGACTCCTACAGCATAAGTTGTGCTCTTCCCTAGGCTTTTGCTATTCTCCAACAAAATGAGACCACAAGGTTGGTCTACAAAGAGCAGGTCCAGGGCTAGGCAGAAAAAGATACGCTTTACCTTTCCCTTGAGTACTTCAGCAACAACCTGCGAGGAATTTCCAAAATCTAGGTTGCACTCATCCCCTATGCGTCGCAGACGACTGGCGATAACAACTGGGTCAAAATTACTTGGAGTTTCTTCTGCAGACTGTTCAGATTCTAAAACAATGAAGAGAGATAACAGGATAAGGGATTATGGCATAACGCATTAAAAGGCAGAGGAAGAGAGAGAATACAATCTTGCAACCAAGCTTTTTTAACTGTACTATGTTCAGAAAGCTGTGTTAGAAGAGCGCCAAGGTAGTCGGTCTCTCAAGCACCCAGGAAATTAATGCAGGAGAAACCTGTGGTGAGACACATTAAGATATGTAAAACCAAAGTTCTTAGGAAATATTATACAGTTAGACATTTACAGCGACCAAATTAAGGTACCACAGCAAGTCAGTACCATGGCCAGGCTTTGTCCAGGTCTCTTCCCCTCATTGCAGTTGCTTCATGCCCAAGTTTCTGTTCATAGCCACTCATATTTCTCCCAGGAAATCCCTAGGGACTCTCTTCTTATCCCTCCATGTTTCAGGCAGCTTTTTCCTTCCATGCTTCCAAAAGCAAGCAAGGGAAGTACGAAGACTTAGAAGACATCTCATCTCTCTCTTTCTTTTGGTTCCAGTGACAAAACAGCATCAATCAGCTGGCAAAGTCCTGCTTACATTCCCCCAGCATTTCTAGGTTGCAGATCATTGAGTGCTGACAATCTTCAGAGAATTTAGATGTCAAACTGAAGATCTCCACTGAACAAGTGTAAATTGCAATGTTTCAAAGTCTCATACAGTGATCCAAATTTGGGAAGGTTTTCACAGAGGAACAAAAGGCATCCTTTACAAATTTCAAGTATATAATCATTAGAACTTACCACCTAAACTACTTAAAGGTTTTTTTGTTTGTTTTTTTGCCTCAGTTAAAGAAAGCATCTTCCCTTAAAGTATCCTGAGAAAAAAACAGAGTAATTTTTAATTTCTCTGAGTATTACCAAGACAAGGTTTGGCCAGAAGCAGATACCCAGAACTGAAAATTTCAGCAGTAATATTTCCAAGTTTGACAAAATTATAAGGAACTGAAAACAGGATCTTTTAACAAAAAGCAGTGGACAACTTTATCTTTAGACATCACTTCCTGATCCAACCCCCTCCTTTGCCCCCCTACCCTTTGCATGTCCGGCTGACATGCCAGTACTTCAGCATGCACAGCCCTTTGCAGAACTCTCTGCTAAGCCTCACTCAACACCAGGGATTCTGGAAAGATTCACCTGAGCTGCAGGCACTCCACACAGTGGAACTTTCACATGCAAACAGGCAGTTTTCACAGTGGTCAAGACAGTGAAAGCAGATGTACGCACATCTAATCCATAAGACAGAAACAAGCAATAGGCTGACTGGTGACTTTTCTTTAGGAAAAAACACAAACGTGCTTCCATAAAGCTTTTGAGAAATCAACTTTGCTCAACGTTCGGTATCAGCAAGTTTCCAGTGTCTCTGAGACATTTTAGCTAGTTTGCTCTTCATCTGTGTTGCCAAGAAAATAATGGGAAAAGCAACATGAAAACAGGAGAAATTCTGAATTTCTTGCAGTATTATTCAGCAAAAAAGAGAATAGCCCAAATCATATAGGGAATTTGGTGAAGCAGAGACCATAGTCTGCCTTACATTTTAAAGCAACTGTTTTTATCCAATAAATATGAAGGTATCAGCTTTCTTTTTGGTAATAATCAGAACTAGTTAAAAATTCCACCATCCCTTTTAAAACAATCTACTTCCCTGCTTTTCAAAACCCATAACAGACAGACTTGTGTTTGCGTATCTCTAAACCATTTTTCCACCATGAGAAGGCAGCCTTCCAGCACCCCAGCTCTCAGAAGCACAACGTTAGGACTTTGGTTCATAACACCTTACTCAGTACGCGTAGACATATGCAAGGTACAGCACCAGACAGTACCTTTCCTATTAGCCTTGCCGGGTAACAGATGCACTTACAATCACAAGATGTGGAAAACACAATATGCTATCCTCCATACCCTCCCCATTTCCTCGACCCCCCTCCCACCAAAGCAGACTGCAGCTCTGGTCTTTCCAGGATTCAAACAACTTTTAAGTTGCTCTCTTTTCCCCCAAAACAGAGATAATTCATAAGTCATCACAAGTCTGCATTTTAACAAACACAACAATCCCAAGTTACAACCCCCCTTCCTTTAAATTTTCAGTCAGAACACTTCTCTATAGTCTTCAGCAAACACAGAAACTTTTCTCTCATTTCCTACCAAACTACAGGCCTCACCTCCTGAATCTTTCTCCAGACTTCGGTAAGCACTTTCCTCTTCATTTAGGAGATCAGAGAATAAGGCTTTTACAATGAATTCTGTCTGTTTCTCAAAAGTGCTCATTGCAGTACGTCTCTCAAACTAGCCGATGTACAAAGGGAGTCAGGAATACCCCTGCAGCCGCTTTTCTTTCCAGGTGAGCTACACCTCAGAATTTTAGTTTCCTTTTCCCACCTGACCTGCAGAGGTTCTTCCTTCTGGGAAGAATATATCAGCAAGACTCCTCCCCAGGACGGTACAATGTTCAGATATATGCTCTCTTACCGTCATCATCAAGCAATGGGTGTGGTTAGTTTCATAACAAGCTGTACAGCTCAACTGAAATAAAGGTTTAGAAGAAGTCAAAGACTGCTGGCATGATCATTCACCAAGAAACATATCCTGGATAAAAGGCTAAAAAATCAGAGTCCCATCCTAGACAAGGGTTAGAATCAGTCTAGCTACAACTGAGTAAATGAAGAATTGCTAACAAGCTAACGAGTATTTTTTTGCTGAAAACTGTATAATGCAAATGTTCCAGTATACCTCTCCATAAGCACAGGAATCCAACATGTGCCTAAGGGCACTAGAAACTGTTCATAGGAGCCCTGCTACAGTGAAATACATTTGAATCCACCTGTAGTTAGCATGCTTGTCGTTGTAATTTAACATATGAGACTGAAATAAATTATTGCACAATTGCCCTTCAAAACTATGCTTCAGGGGGAGTTGAGAGAGAAACCCTGTGCAAAACAAAGGAAGGAGCTGGACTGCAATTCTCAGGGTCCACAACAGAGATCAGATAATTCCAACCTAGCAGACATCAGAGTCAAGAGTTAATGAACAAATCCTCCACAAAGCAGCTGAGACTGATTAACATTTTTATAAGGAAAACCAGAAATAAAATCTAAAATTCGATGCAACTGTAGTATTCTGATGAAGTGCCCGGAAAGCATACAATAGCTTAAAGATGCAATACAGAGTCATTAAAACATGCAAAAAATATAAGAAATTTTACAGAATGGGGTTAATGAAGTCAGCTCCTTACACTGTACCATAAAGCCATTATAGTAACCGATGTACTTTAATCTTAAACCAGGAAGCAGTCTTTAGGGTTTTGCCATTGGGTAAACAGTTAATGGACTTCTTATCTGCAGAGCGGATTAGGAGTAACGTTTCCTGTTTCTCTCTAGGCCCTGACCAAAAGCTACTGAAGTGACAAGAGCAATGATTCCACCATCAGAGAGGATTTTCATGGCTGTAGAAAGGAAGTTTTCATGACATTACAAAGTCCAACTCTCTGTTACTTTCAATGGAGCAGATGGAGTGCTGTCCTTGTGATACAAGTCCCAAGGTTCGCAAAAGTATAATTTTTAATTCCTCCCAATATGAGGAACCCAGGCACCTGAATAGATTAAGGAATCCATAGCTGAAAAATGTCCTGTCCCTCCCTCCCAGGTAGTACTTTCCAATTATTCTTTTATTTGAATAAAAGAAACATGTGACCATAAGTAATAACATTCTTGGCACAATTACAGTAGCTAATTAAAATGATCCAGCTACAATGATACTTTATTCACAAAGAACACCTCCAGAAGCTTGCCAAACAGAAAACAAACAAAAGAAAATGAGAAAGGATTCCGGGAAAGAGGAAGTGAGGCCCTGAGATAGCGAGGGATAATTTATTTTGCTTTGCTTAAATTATATGAAATATATATATAAAGAATACAGAAAAAAACTCATCCATCAAGAAACTGTGGAGAAGAGATTTAGGCACCAAGAGCAAACAAGGAAAAATCCAGAAAAGAAAAACAAATAGAAATAAAATTGAGAAATACAGAAATGAAAATACAGTCCAGCAAGTCCATACAAGGCTGTCAAATACAGTCCATACAAGACTGTGATCAGTACTCAAAACTGACAGCTGCCCAACATGAACTAACGGGAACAAGTAACAAATACAGGACAAAATAATAGTGAGATACAAACAATCCTGCAAGTGACAGCAACAAGAGCTGGAAAAATTAAGTCACATAGTACTGGATCAATCTCATGTACTGTATCACAAGGACAGAAGGACAGTACTGCACAGAAATAAGTACTGCACAGACAACAAACCTTTACATATCCATTCTAGTCACAAAGTAACAAATTGTAAAATTTGGTTTAAGCAAAAAGTTAGTATTCCATACAAACTAATTATCCAAACAGCAATTCTTCAATTACTGGTGCAAGTACTGAGGACTCGCATCACACTGATGTGGTCAAAGGGACACAGGTTACAAAACTCAAGCCATATTAACTCACACAAACATAACATTAAATATAACTTGCTCATTCCTGCGTTTTCCTACAGTAGCCTTTGCCACAGAAGGGCTGAGGTGGGACTTTTCATAGAGGGTGATTCATCCTTGCAGTAATAATTGCAACTGGAAAATACAGTTCTTCCTCTTGAAACACACTGGTTCTAGTAAACATGATGTACCCTATCCATCCATATTCTAGCAAAGCAGAGCTCATTTCACTTGAATCTATCTATCAGACAGAAAACTAAATCACATGAAAAGGAAGTCAAGAACTAAATAATTCTTTCTTCACTGCACTGTGCCTCTTAATATGGGATAAGCAGCACAGTCCTGGGAACTGTTTTTGACAGTTTTTCAGAAATCTTATGAGAAAACCTCTCCAAAACACTGCCCTGACTTTTGTTCATTTCTGATTCCATCAGTCAGGCTCACAGTTCACATTAGTGCCTTGTGACAAGCACTGGAGATGCCACCACTTTTATGACTCATGCTAGAAGTAGTAGGCTAACAAATGCATTATCTTGTCCTTTCACCAGCCCAGAGGAATATCATTCAACCTGCCTCACTCACCAGTTACAGTAATGCAGTATCTACCAGCTCTAGCTACCCTCACACATATGGTTTCTAGGTATAACTCTGTTCCCACTGGCTAGGGGGTAAGGGCTACTAAGGCTCTTACAGTTTAAAAGTACAAAACCAGCAACAGTTTATGGCAAATGAAGCCACAGAAACTTTTCCCGTACCCTGAGTAAGCATCCTACTGGGAGCAGAGATCAATCAGGATCTCAGCCCAAAAACTGTCTCCATTACACTCCCTAAAATGGAAATAAAGGTTTTTAGTGCCTCAGGCTTTGCCTCACTCTGCTTCACTGAAACCTGCATCTCTGAATCCTCTGTCTCAAGCAATAGCTCTGTTAGGAAGAGGCAACCAGTGTCATCCTGAGCACTGAGATAAGCTTTCCATGGCTGGACACCAGCTTTGCTCATAGCAATAGTCTGGATGTGGACAACATGAAGAGCAGTCTGTATGGTATCCGAGTGGGCCGTTCCATGCCAGGGCAGAGAGTGCTTGCAGCTAATGTCCAGATTCAGCCAGGTCTTCTCAAACTGTTCTGCAGTCAGATACATGTCAGGAATTAAGGTCAGGCTGCCTGTATCAGGATGAACCTGGAGGACTTCTTTATTCCCTTCAGAAATTAGTGGCTCTGAAATGAAATCAGAAACATGAGATACAGCATATCTGATGCTGCTCCCAATTTCACAAAGAACATTTGATGGGGCCATCAGATGAAGAAGTCTAGAATCAAGGCACCTTCAGCAGCATCTCCCTAATGAGATGATCAGCCAGGCATTGCACAAGACAGAACACTAAAACAACATTCTCAAAGCACTGTGACCTTTTTCCAAAGAGAACGTGAGAATGTCTACTAACAAGGGGAGAATGGATCCCAGATGAAGACAAGGCTGCTTACCTGTCCTTCTGCCCTTGGGGTCAGTACAAGGAGAACAAGCATAACAGGATTCCACTGGCTGGTGAGCAGTGACAAGAGCCCAGCATGCTCTGCCATAAACAGATGCGAGGGTATTAAACTCTGAAGCCCACGTATTCACAGGTCGTTCAGCTGGGTCTTCCAGGAGCCCCAGAGAGGGGTCAGACTTGGGGCTACACAGGATCCGTTTCACTTCCTCCACACCAGATTGTAAGAGGCGGTAGTAGAACAATCCACGGTCACGTACTGCCATATCTGTCTCCTCCTCTGGAAATTAGAGGGACATAATTTTTGCAGAATTCCATCATCCAGATTCCCCCTAAGTAATAACCTTTAATTATTAAAAATAGATAAGATTCCCAGGGATACAATTTAAGCCTGTTACATTCAACAACCAGACAGCTGGGGACCAAGTGGCAGCCTAAGGCATAAAGCCACCTTACCTTGCTGTCTGGGATGGCCTCCTCTCAGATACAGGCAGTGTCCAACACATGGCATCAATGCACAGGGCACATAGCCAAACCAGGTCCTCAAAAGCCTGTACTATCACTGCAGAGAAACAGAACGCTCAGCACAGTGAACCCACCTATGCAATAATAGAGTAGTCGCCCTAGCACGTCCTGACACTCAGCAGGACGAGACAGGAAAAGCCGCACTAATGCTGTCAGAAGCTCCATCTTCACTGCTGGAAACATCCCTGATTTCACATTCTCCACAAAGTCCTCTAAAACATAGGGGGCATTTTGTACTTTTTCACCATGTGCCCCCAAGAGCCAGATCAATGCTTGCTTGCCCTGAAGGAACCAAAGAACAAATAGTAAATTGGCTCTGTTTATCAGAAAGAAAGTGTTAATATGAAATAAACTGACGCAAGAAAACAAGTCTTCTGAGGATTTCTTCCTCATGCCAATCATGAGCCAAAGGAAAGCCAGTCAAATTCCACCCACCCTCAGAGCTATTAACTTAAGGGCATAAAGCCACCTTACCTCGCTGTCCTGGATGGTCTCCTCACAGCTAGGCAGTGCCCGACACACTGCATCTGTGCACTGGGGACATAGCCAAACCAGGTCCCGAAAAGTCTGCACTACCGCTGCAAAGAAACAGAATGCTCAGCATTCCCTAAGAACTCTAAAACCACTAGGCAAAGAAAAAAAAAAAAAGATTTTACAAACTCTTAGCTAGGGAAGTCACTGCATTGCTAATGATTATGATTTGAGACATTCTTCTTCAAAGTCCTGTGACACCAAGTTCGTCAGAGCAAAGCTGCACAAAGTCTAAAATAAACACTGAAACTTCTGATTGTTCTTCTGGCTGCTGGGAAGTAACCTCTCTTCTGGACAGTCCCCTGCCTTTAAAAGGATACTGACTCATGATGTCTCAGACACTCAATGTTAGAATGACAAATTAAAAGTAAAGCAATTCAAAATGAGTCTCATCAACTTTAGGTCAAAATTTTACAGACTCTGCTGCCCATTTACAGAAACACCAGCAGCTATTAAGACTTAATTCAAGGCTTGCAAGTATGTGACTTTGAAAACTCAGAGCAAGAGCATTCACATCAATCAAGATATTCACATGATCAAGTTGGTTAATAGTTCAGACCTGAGGGCAGCAGAAGAAAAAGAGAGACATCTGGGTACAGCTGAATCAAACTCTTATATGAGGAACAGAAATCACAAAGATTTAAAGGATGTAAGCTAAGAATCCCAGTTAGAAAGAACTCAAAATCAGAACTATTAATCATCCTGACCTTTATAAACAGTCACTAGAATGTCTCTGCTTAGTCCCTCACTTCCTGATTCAACAGATGGTAGCCAGAAAGGAGCTTCCACATCAGACCATGAATGCAGCCATGACAATCACCCCCTTAACTACAAAGAAGGCTCCTACGGAAGGAAAAATTATGATGCCAGTCACACTACATATACTGCCAGTCCACTAGGGAAACTTTTGCCTGAAAATGCCAGTTAAATTAAAAGCCAAGTGCCTTTTAGAGCCTCAAGTTCTGGGACCACAAACCCCAACAACGCAATTTCCTGAAAGCACAAACCAGGCAAACAACCTGTAGATGATTACCTGAAGTTATATGCTCCTGCTGAAGCCCCAAAAGCTCTGTCAGAATTCCCACACACTGTTCTGTATATGTCCTAGCAATATTGCCTGCAGAGACATCAAAGGACATAAAAGGCAACCTTTTATCAGAGTGAAATAAAAACCGTGAGCCCAACTGTTCATCACAAACTCATTTTAAAGAAACAGTCATTCTACCCTGAAAAGGCAGTCAAACGACCTAGCTCCCCACACAAGGGACATGTTCCTTTTTCTGCAGCCATATGCCACGAGAAGTCTGAACTTTTCTTAAACATAACACATAGGAGAAAGCCAGGGAAACTAAAATGCTTTCTCCTTAGGAATACTAACCACATCTCTTTTAAAGTTTATAAATAAAAAAACTAGAATGCCCCAAATAGCCTTAACTCTGCCCCCATCACAACTCAAAGAACAAGCAAATATTAAAACAGTTTGTCCACTGAATACACAGTCTCATTAAGGCTCAACACTGTAAGATCCATTAGCAACATAGTAGAAATGATCTAATTCAATCTCCCCATGGGTTTATTTCTCTAGAGTATCTCATCAGAGCACAGATGTTTGAAAGAGATTCAAAGACATTATGTGCAACCTGAGACAGTTCAATACCGGGACTTCTGAAAGAATCAGCACAATCCTGGCTTACAAACACACACAAAACATTCCTGGGTAAGCTTGTCTACACGGGCTGTAGAGCTTCAGCACAGACCAGTTATTAAATTCCAGATTTACTTCAACAGAAGGCACACCTTAAAGATTGGAGGTTGCAGCTGCTTCTGAAGGAAGGCAGAGCTCTTACCTATGGCAAAGATCGCCCCTTGGGCAAGCTCTACTGATACATCAGTGCAATAGCCTTTCAGCTCCTCCAGCACTTGTTGCACATTTTCATCATTCACCAGCTCACACAATACCTCCATCTTCTGGCATTTGATGTAGTGGGGCTCTGAATATGAGCAGAAGAACTTTTTGTAATGGCTGCTAAAATGGCCAGGAAGGCTACCAAGGATCTGACGCACATGACACAGAGCTGTGAAGCAGAGTTCCCTGCTCTCAGAAGTGCAGGCAGACAGCAGTGGTCCTTTCACTCTCACCAAAACATCTGCCTGCACATGTGGGTACTCCTTGGCCAGTACTAGGAAAAGCTTGGTGGCTGCCATCACAACACTGGGGCTGCTGCTTTTGAGATATCCATCTAGTAAATTGAGTATGTCAAAAAGTTCCTCCTCACTACGGGGTCTGTAACGCAGAAGGAAGGCAAGTACTTCACTCTGTCCCCATTGATCTAGATCAGCCATTCTGCCAAGAAAATAAACACAAACAGTTTTCATGAGTCAAGAAGTGCATAAAGATCTGTGCTGTACAGAGCAGTCTTTGAGTTTATCATCTCAGTTCCAACCCAATGCTATGTTTTAGACATAGATACTGGAATTTTATCTCAAGAGAATTGACCAATTTACACACATAGGCATAACTCAGTATCAATCACATGCACCTCCCTCTGTGCTCTAAGTCAGAAACCTTGACATGATCCCTGGGTAGAGCAATAAAAAATAACGTCGCCTCTTTTGCCATATCATGTAGTCTTTTCTACAGAAAAGTTAATTTCTTCAAGCAATGGATAGGTTATAAATCTTACAATTGATTGGAAAAGACATACTAAAACATAGTTATCCCATAAATATATCACATGCACTGTTGGGGAAAAAATAGATAATCACATTAATACAACTCATAAATCCAAACAAACCAGCAGTTGAGTCAGTCTCCCCAGAAAAGCAGAATATCTCAGATTTCTCTTAAGACCTTAGCATAAAAGTAGTTTAGTTTCTCTTAGGATGGGCATCTCCATCTTGGGTGCCTGACTCTTCTCTTCAAGCTCTGATAGCAGCCCCAAAACAGCTGCTCTGCAGGTATATGAAATACAAGAATTAGAATTAAGCTTCCAGCACCAAACTAATCTTGAAGAAAACAAACCTGTTGAGGAGATGATGGGCGATGGGTTTGTTGATGACAACTCCTCCTTCCTTTTTCAAAATCTCTTCTAAAGCCCTCAGACAATTCACTAGTACAATAGGATCCTGGTCACGAAGCAAACTATATAACTCATTCACCAATGCACCATCTGCAAAGAAGCAGAAGCCCCTATATCAAATTCTGTTGACATGCTGCAATTTAATCATTGTCCATAAACATATACTGTAACTGGAAGATAAGGCTTGAATAGGGAGAACTGGTCAACAAACCTTCCAGTTTTATAATAACACCTGCCATTCATACAACTTTTCACTAAAAATCTGTAGATGCTAGAATGGTACCCAGTTAATCAGACACTAGAAGAAAGGGCCAGATATTCCAGGGGCCAGTGTAAAGGCACATATGAAAGGGATACTAATGTGGAAACTCGCAGTGCCTAACATCTCACTAATGATTTGACAAACATCAGCGGCTTACTTCTCTTTCTCTCTTTCCCTCTCTGTTTTGCACCCACAACAACCAAGAGACAGCTCAGCGAACCCAAGACAGACTACAAATCTTAACATGTTTTCATGAGCAATAAATACCTAACTCTCAAGTGTTATCATCTTCTCCCCAGTGTGCACTCTGTGACAAAATACAAGCCTGAGCACTCTAGTGCAAAGCCAGCTTACCCACTTCAGAGTCCCCTTGGAGTTTCTGCATCTTTGCACAGCCAAGAACAGCTACTCTCCTCACATAGGAAGCTTTGTCTCGCAAGCCATTTAGGATAGGCTGCTGGATGTATTCCTGTATACCAGGCATCCTACAAAGAAGCACACGGGCATCATCCCGAATCCCTCAGGCATTCTGAGGTGCCAACCCCTCCACCCAAATATTATCTAAATCCAAGCATTGCTCCTCGATCTTACGGGGGAAGGCCCCTACAGGCGACTACCAACCCTCCCACCTGCACAGAGGCAGTGACACCTTTGCACAGGGAGTGGGAGGCAGCAGCTCTCCCTAGCTCCCCCCGCCCGGCGGGCTCCCCGCAGGACCGGGTGGGCTCCCTGCAGCGCCTGCCGGCTGGGCCCCACCTGAGGCTGCACATGCTGCGCAGGGCGAGCCCCCGGACCATGGGGTTGGGGTCGGAGCAGTCCTTGCAGAGCGTGTTGATGGCGAGCAGGGCAAGGTGGGGCTGCCGCGGCGCGTAGGTGCACATGTACAGGTACACCAGCTTCTTCTGCACCACGTCGGCTGCCGCGCTGGCCTTCACCATCTCCGTGAAGAGCCCCGACACGTCCGCGCCCTGAGTCATGTGTCTGCGGGGAAGACAGCGCTTGGCATGGCACGGCACGACGCTGCCCACCATGTCACGGCACGGCACAGTGGGCCATGTCGCGGTGCGGCGCGGCCCGCCACGTCACGGCACAACACAGCATGGCCCGCCATGTCGCGGCGCGGCCCGCCATGTCGCGGCGCGACACAGCCCGCCACGGCCTGGCCTGGCCTGGCCCGCCGCCGCTCTGCCCGGCCCGGCGCGGCCCCTGGCCCGCCGCCCTGCCGCCCCGCCCCGCCGTACCGGATGACGCGCAGGACCACGCCGCGGTACCGCAGCCGGTCCGCCTGCACGTGCGGGTTGGCCAGGGCCCGCCGGAGGTCCCGCAGCGCCTCCTCGCCGCCCAGGTACGGCATGGCCAGGCCAGGCCGGGCCGGGCCGGGCCGGGCCGGGCCGTGACGGGCCGCGCGGCAGGGCGGAGCCAGCCGCGGCCTCGCGCCGCCCCGGAGCGGCGAGGCGCCGGGCCCCCCCCCCCCCGCTGCCCGGCGCCGGCTGAGTGCGCATGCGCCGCGGCCTCGGCCCTGACGCGGCCCCTGACACGCCGGCTGCGCCTGCGCCGCGCCGCCCGCCAAATTGGGCGGGAAGCGGCTGCGCGGGAGCCGCTCGCTGCCTGCGCGCGCCGGGCCCCCTGCTGGCGGGGTGGTGCGGCGGGTGCGCGCCGGCGCCGGCGCCGCGACCGGCACCGCCACCGCCACCGCCATGAACGGGACGGTGATCCCCGGCACACCGATCGCCGTGGACTTCTGGAGCGTGCGGCGCGCGGGCGGCGCCCGGCTCTTCTTCCTGTCGCACATGCACTCGGACCACACGGTGGGGCTGTCCAGCACCTGGAGCCGCCCCGTGTACTGCTCGCCGCTCACCGCCCGCCTCCTGCGCCGCCGCCTCCAGGTAGGTGCCGCGGGCGCCGGGCGGGCCCCGCCGCTCCCGCTCGCCCGCCCTCACCGCCCGGCCCTCTGCAGGTGCCGGCGCGCTGGATCCGGCCGCTGGAGGTGGGGCAGAGCCACGTGCTGGGCGAGGGGGACCCGGTGACGGTGACGCTGCTCGACTCCAACCACTGCCCCGGCTCCGTCATGTTCCTCTTCGAGGGCGCCTTCGGCACCATCCTCTACACAGGTACGGGGCGGGCGCCGCGGCCCCGCCGCCACCGCCCGCCTGCCCTGACGCCCTCTCCTTGCAGGGGACTTCCGCTACGCCAGCGCCATGCAGCAGGAGCCGGCGCTGCGGGGCCGCCACCTCGACCGCCTCTACCTGGACAACACTCACTGCCACCCGGGGCGCAGCCTGCCCTCGCGCCGCCGCGCCGCCCGCCTGGCCGCCCGCCTCATCCGCGCCCACCCGCGCCACCACGTCGTTGTCGGTGAGGGCCACACCTCCTTGTGTCCCTGCACGCCCCACCTCGGCGTGACCTCGCACTCCCTCGCAGCTCCCCTCAGTGGGGCTGTGGTCCCCTCAGCCTGGCCTCGCACTCCCTTAGCGCCATCCCTGCAGCGTGGCCTTGTCCCCCTCTGCATGGCCCCCTTGCATGGCCTCACACTCCCTTACCTTCCTGGCAGCGTGGCCTTGTCCCCCTCCGCATGGCCCCCTTGCATGGCCTCACGCTCCCTTACCTTCCTGGCAGCTTGGCCTTGTCCCCCTTGGCGTGGCCTTGCGCTCCCCCAGCCTGTCCCTCTGCTCATGGCTTTCTTTGCAGGTGTGTACAGCCTGGGGAAGGAGACACTGCTGGTGGACCTGGCAGTGGAGTTTGGCACCTGGATTGTGGTGAGCCCCTGGCGTCTGGAGCAGATGCGGCTGCTGGAGCTGCCTGATGTGTTCACCACTGAGGAGGGGGCCGGCTGGATCCGTGCTGTGGACGTTGCTGAGATCCGCTGGGACACACTCGTCAGCTGGAACCTGCTGCACCCTACCATTGCCATCCTCCCCACTGGCAGGCCCGTGAAGGTCACTCACCCCAAAATCCACCCCATTCCCTACTCTGATCATTCATCCTTTTCAGAGCTGTGTGAGTTTGTGAAGTGGCTGAAACCCTGCTCAGTCATCCCGATTGTGAGGGGCAGCATGTGTCAACTTTACTTTGAGAAATATTTGAGTTCTGACCGGCAGGCACTTCCTGACCTCAAAATCCCAGAGCCTGTGCAAGAGTTTGTACAGCGGAAAAAGAAAGGACAGGAACCTGTGCGTCCATTGAAAAGAGCTGCCCAGCATTCTGTGCCTCGAGGAGTTGTTTTTGAATCCCCAGAGAAATACACTGACGGGTCTGAAGAGTTTAGGGATGTTAAGGTTCCTCAGCAGAACTGTGAGTCAGCTTTTTGCTCCAAAGAAGGCTGTATTTGTTGCCACACATGCAAGGAGAAAGGGGAGAAAATCAAGATGGATATCAACAGCCACAATCCCCAAAGCCAGTGTGCATCAGCTCAGCTGAATGGAGACCAGCCAGCAGTAGTAATATCAACTAGCCCTGTTAGCCAGTCACCGGCTTCTGATGAGGACATTCCATGTGGATTGGCAGAACAGTATTTACTCACTCCTTTAAATGTCCTAAAACAGAATTCCTTGGAGAAATTTGACAAGCTAGTAGAAGAATTCTTTAGGAGGGAGGAAGCATCCTGAAATTTGTGACACTTGCCAAGGCAGTTGATAGCAGTGATTCCAGCAGTCTTACTATTGCATCCCATTCTTGGAGTTTCCCATAAGGAGAATGCTTAACTATGAGACTTTTTCTTTACCTTTTATTAGCAGAGAAGGCAGCAACTTGAACTCGTTTGTATATGTTAGGATTTTTATTTATTTATTTTTTCATTTGTCTAAATCTGTCAGGGCTTCAGACTACACTCAGGCAGTGCAGTCCCACTGCAAGCATGCCCTATATTTACTTTTTGCAATGACTTATCCATCTTTTGTGGCAAAAGCTATTGCCAGATTGATTCAAATTGAGCAGCAGAGGGCGTGAGCTGTCTGCAGCTGAACTAATGGGTTTGAATGTAATGAGAGAAGCAAAAAAGGAGAATCTGAGAGCCCCAAATGTTCCTCTTTCTGTATTTTTGTAATGCCTCATTGACAATGAGCAGTTCATTCCAAGATGCATTACAAATATGTATTAAACTATGTTTAAAAAAGGTGCTTAAAGAAATCTAGAAAAGGAAGTGCCTTTAAATCTATTAATGAATCACTGTAATACCTCCAAACACAGCACTGCTTTTGCATCCTGCCAACTGCAGCTGACTGCAGCTCTGCTCTTCTGAAAACACCGCCTTAATGTTAACTATAAATGCTCTTTCAGGTCACAGGCTGGGAAAGTAGGAATTGTGGATTTCTGGGTTTTGGATCTTTCAGAATGGCTTACTATATCCTCTGCAGTCTCTTCATTGAAGTCTGCATGTTTGAATCTTTCTGCTGGACTGCAAAGTGCTTTTGGTAACTGTAAGCATTCTGATAGGGGCATTGCTTTCCCATGGGCTGCCTTGAAAAGTACTTTCCAGCCAATGGCAAATGGGATAGGAGCTAATGAAACATCTACGTACTGGTGTAAAGTGTTAAGTCTTTGTGACATTGTTTCAAAGTGCTGGAATACTGGGGCTAAACAGCAAAACTGTCTCTTTTAGCTTGGAGGTCAGGCACTTCCCCACTGCAGGTCAACTGCAGAGAGCTGCAGCCTGGCTGTCACAATCGGGAAGTGTCAGCAATGAGACTAGCCAGTGAAAACACTGTAGTTATTCTTGCCAAACTGCACTGGCAACACATCACAAATTGGTTCCCCACAGGGTCACAACAGCAGCACTAGAGTGGAAACAGTCACTGGGCTCTTTCCTGGAGCACCAAGCCAGCTTGTTACTCAATTTTTCTAACCTGCCTGCCATTACTTTTCACACCAAATGTTTCATGTGCTCCTGGTCAGGATTAGAATCTCTCCTGCATGTAGTGTCCTGCAAGGTCTCTGCAAGGCCAGTCAGCTAGATAGATTGAATTCCCTGAATCAAGCCAGGTAAGGAAATGTTTGCTCTTTGAGTAAAGCTATGGCTCATGAAAAGCAGAGGTGCAGCAGCCACACCTGTTTAAAAACAAGGCTGTCCTGAACTGTAATCATGACAGCCAGTGTGAGTATATTTGGAAAGCTGCCTGGTAAACATGAGTCCTAGGTCCCGACCCTGTGCCTTACTGGGCACTGCAGCATTTTCACCCTAATATAAGCAGTGCCTCTTAATGGGACCACCTATTGACTCTGCTTGCTGGTTGCCAATGGGACATTGGAAGGGATGGAGCAGTGTTCTGCATTTCATCTTAGAAATAAACTTCTTCAAAAGTGGTAGCAAGGGCAGCTCCAGCCTCTTGCCATGGTCTACATGTCCCATTTCATGGAGATTTGTGTGGACTATTTGCCAGTCAAAATTAAACTGCAGAGTCCCATCATCTCAGCATGAGTGGAGGCACCTGCATCTTTGGTGATACCTGAGACTGCCAGCAGAATCATTGCCCTACACTGGCAATGTTTTGTCTCCTGCTGGCTGCCTTGGAAATGCTGGCTGTATTTTAACACTGTTGAAATTTAAGTGACTCATTTGACAGGCAGGTGAGTGAAACAGTGCCTGAACTCCCAGATTCCAAGTCCTGCTCTCGGCTTGCAGCCTCTCCGTGGTTCAGAATGAATGCTTGCATTCTGAGTCACTGCTCCATTTAGGTACGTTGCAAATGACCTCTGAGATTTGATGCATTTTGCTAATGATGTTTTGTGGCATTCAGCCTTTTCTCTTCTATTCTCATCTTCCCTAAATGAAGTAGACAACCTCCAGGTGAACCTCTGAGCAAAATGGAGTAGTAAGAGTGTTAAGGCTTTGCAGAGGCCACTGAGTTCTTCAGATCACACAAACAGAACTGGAAATTGCAAAGACTTCAGAGGCTGAGAATCTGCTCCACATGTCTGAACACCCAGTTAAAACTGCAGAAGAAATGCTGGGTTCTGCTACTGGAGCATAAAAGGTAATTCCTGCTACTTCAGAAGGAAATTATCCAAATCATGTAGAACCAGGGAAAAGTGAAACCTCTCCATAGGTTTAAAAGAAAATAAAAGCAGAAGACTCTTGACCAACAGTCAGCATGGAGATCCTTGCTTCAGCACAGCTGGTCTGTAAGGCATTTTAAAGTGCCAAACATGTTTCCTCCTTCTATTAGACGTAAATACTTCTATTGTGTACTTTCTAAAATCCTGGAAAACAAAACATAGCCTTCTAGGGAAAATTATGGCAGTGACCTATGGCAGAGCTCTAAGATTTCTGAGAATCCTTCAGTTACCTCTGGAGGTTTCTGGCAATAAATAGCTGGCCACTTACAGGCCTTGTTCTCCCTCATGCTTGCCTCCACAACTTTCCTCTGTTCCTACCGCCAGCTTAGCTCACAGGGGAGCGTTACTGCAGTCAAAGAGCTGGAGTATCACGTACACCAGGTCTGAACATGCTGCTTCCAGCTCTGCTGCATGGAGCTCTGTCAACACTGCTACCATGGGTGTGTTTTGCTCACAGCAGTGACAATGGGAAGCTGTAGCTAAGTGTTAGCTTGGTTATGGAGTATCTAGCACTATGTGCATAGAAACTGTTATCATCCCTGCAAGAAAAAAAGTGCTCCGATCAAAGCCCTTCCAAATCTAAATACGCAGCTTGAGCTGCTTATCTGTGTTCCACAGTTGGCCAAGCCCCAGTGGGATGAAGCAACTCACCCAAGGTCTCACAGAGTCTACGGACGAGCTAGGAACAGAGCTGAGTTCCCTTTGGCAAGTGCTTTAATCACAAGACTGCCTATTTAGCTTTTCAGCACTATTTTAACAAGCTGTGATCAAACACTAGCCTGTCATGAGGGTAGGGCAGGCCTATGGTGCCAGAAGCAGGAGCTGTCTGCTGAGTTCCTTCCACATAGTTGCCAAGCCAATCAGTATTCTATGAAACAGTTTATTTAGCTCTAGCTTCTCTATAACTGTGTAGAAAACCATGAAGGAGAGCCCTAGCTGTCCTGTGGAGAGAAAGAAATGGACTCTTACAAATTTAGGTCCTCACCAGGGACAGAGGTAACACATTGCTTGCTATGGAGCATGCAAGCTAGCATAATGTAGCTTTGTAGGTAACACCCTAAAGTACTCTTCTCAGTAGTGTTTAGAGCACTGCTTCCCATAGTACAAGGCTAAAACACTCATGACCTCACTTCTGTCTTCTCTGCTGCAGAGTTGTTGCCCATTTCTGTAGCACAGAGTCTTTATTGTTGCTATTTTCTAGATATGAAGATTGTGTAATAGGGAAATCCTCCTTTTCTTGTTCACCAATAAAATTTATTCAGGGAGTTTACATAATTTCCTGTGCAATGTGTTATTGTTTTACACTTATGCCAAATTAACTTAAAACCTCAGCTGTCTGGCTTTGTGCTCTTTTTGGACTATTCCAAAAAAGCAATAGAATGTGTAGGAAAGGTAGAGTCACCCTGATGTCACTTGAGGTGCATCCTCCACATGAGCTGCTGTCTGGCTGTTGTTGTTTTGTGTGCATTGGCTCTTCCTTCTGCTAGATTTGGGATATCTTTGCTGAGGTTACTACAGCGCCTGCATTTTTACCTACTGTCACATACCAGCCTCAGCACAAGTAGCCATGAGTGTGCGGCAACTTGTTTGGGACAAATCTTACTTGACAGCAAGCCTGTTGGCCCTGACTCGGAGTCTGGGACTTTCTGAGCAGGTGCCTAAGAAGATAAAGAGAATATTTTCATCTTGTGTGCATGCTCCATTTGTGTCAGGCATGCAGCATGGAGTACCATGCAGGGCTGATCCTATGCTTGTTTTCCAGGCATTACTGTCAGTAAATGGTGGGAGCATAGGGCTCGGGCCACCTGCAAAGCTGTATTCTTCATCCCACCAACAGAGAGGAGCTGCAAAATTACATGAGGGAGGAGCAGGGAGAGCCTGGAAAGGTGAGTCCCGTTCCCTTAAGGAATGAGTTCTGTAGTGAGCCCAGCGCAGAAACCATACACGCCTCCCTTAGATTTCAAGGGGCTTTGAGCCAAGCCCTTGCTGAAGTGTGTTTATGTCCTTTCCTGCTTTGGAGCTCATGGTAATCAGGAAGAAAATAAGGCTGATAGAAATGCAGCCCTTGAGTCCACCATGCAGGAGAGAGATCTTTCTTCACTGGATAGTACAGAGGGGTGAATAGTATTTTGTTAGAGGAAGAAAATGGAAAGTGTTGTTATTTCTTGAATCTTAAACACCTGCCCCCCCATCCCTTGTAGGATTTTACACAAAAGAGCACTACTGTCCCATTTGAACTTCTCTGACGGGCAGCTTGTTTTTTCGTCTGATACAGTGTTATTTACTGCCCCAAATCACCGTGGTTAGAGCTGGTTGGCACTGTCTCTTGGAAAACAGTTACACTTAAGATTCTCCAAAGTAAAAAAAAAAAAAAAAAACAGTAATACACCCCAAACTTTGCTCCTCCCTGGTAGATCTGACAATGGCCCTAAGGACAATTTAGAAAGACACTTGTGTAATAAGTTGAAGATTGTGTCTGTGCACTCCCAGATTTGAATTTTTAGCATGTGTCTGCATGAAATCTCCCACCCATGCTAGGTGTAGCACTCTGCTGACTGCGGAGGCCTTAGCTGGAGACAGCTGGAGAAGTTGTGACCATGTTAGGAGGGCAGGTATGCATGCACTTATAGAGTCCAGTCCTCGCTTCACAGGACCGGAGATTATGTCTGCAGAGGTCCTCCAGAGTGTTTTCTCTCCTGGGGACTCTGCCTTTGGCTTACATTGCTTGCAGAGGTCTCGGGAGCCAGTGAAGACCCCGTTTCAGAATGGTCAGTCGGGCAGTACTTATGTTCTTATGTTTTGATGTGTAGCAGATCTTGCTCAGTACTTCTACAGATGAACATAACCCTTTATCCTTAATTAACACAATCTGTGCTTAGTGCTAAAACTCTTTGCTTTATGGTTGAGGGCAAAGACCTGTCACAGCCTCAGGGAAGTGATGTTACTAAGTGTGCTGTGACATTCAGGGATATATAGGCATATTTTTGCCAACTCAGCATCACTGTTTGAGCCTTGGATCTCTGTGATCCATTAAAGAATGCTCCAGAGTGGCAAGACTGGGTTCCCAACAGCCCTGAAAGGCCTCAGATGATGATATACAGCAGCTTTTGCTGAAGACTAGTATGCAGTCTCCTCCTCTTTCACCTGGGTCCCTATCTGCCCTCTAACAGTCTAACTAGAACACACAGAGATTGTGAGACGGAGATCTTTCGATTTTCCACTGCTTGTTCTTTCCCCTCCACTAGTCTTTATCTCTGTCTGGATGCAAACTACTAGGCTTAATTCTTTATGCTCGTTAAAGCTGCAAGTTCACGTTTGTTGCATTGCTGTTCGTGTAAAAGTAGACGTGAAGTCGTTAAGGTTTTGAGACTTTGGTACGAATATTAGTAAAGGCTGTTTTGTAATACTGTAAGTTACTGAGAGAAAACCAGGAAACTTCCCTGTATTATTATTTTGACTCAGGAGCAGGCTGCATTAAGAAGAAATAGGTAGTTTCATAGATGAGCTCAAGTTCCTCAGAGGATCAGGCGCCTCCCTCGGCCTCAGCCCCTTCCGCCTCGGCGCGTGCCACGGCGGCGGCGCGCGCGGTCACGTGGGCGGGCTCGGCGCTTGGCTCGGCGCTCGGCCCGGCTCGCCGCGCTCGGCGCTCGGCTGCCTCAGTCTGGCGCGAGCGGCGCGGCGCGGCGCGGCGGGAGCGCAGCGGGGCCGCGGCGGGGCCGCGGGGCACTCGGGCCCGGGCGGCGGCGGCGGCGCGCAGCGGGGGGAGCCCGGCCGGGCCGTGAGGGCGCGTCGGAGCCTGGCGGCGGCGGCGGCGGAGCGGCCTGGGGGCTCCCCCCGGCGTGCGCGGGCCGAGCGGGCCGGGCCGGCGGCCGCGGCGGGGCTATGATGCGCCCGCTGCGGGGCCCCGCACCCCCGTGTGTCCCCCAGGCAGGTCCGGCCCGCGGCTGAGAACCCCCCACCGGCGGTGAGTGCGCGGGGGGCCCTGGGGCGGGGGGCGATGGGGAGCCGCGCCGCCGCCGCCCGTGCCCGCGTCCTCCGCGGCGAGGCCGGGCCTGGCCCGCGCCGCCTCGCTGCCGGCCCCGGTGCCGGCCCCGGGTGCCGGGCGGGCTGCGGGCCGTCGTCTCTGCCGGGGCGACCGGGCCTTCCCGCGGCGCTTCGGCGCAGGGGCGCTGGCGGCGTGTGGGGCTCTGCCTCCGGGCAGAGCGCGCCCCGGAGCGCTTCCTCCTTAGGAGCTTTGCTTGTCTGTTCTGCGTTTCCCCCTGACTCTGCTTTGACAGTTGAGAGGAAAACAGACCTGGAAAAAATATAGCATTTTCCTACTTTCACACTACCTCTTCCATTCTTCCAGGCCTGTTTTCCCATTTTACCTGAGATTTCCCTAGCCTTTAGGAAGCTGGGTAAAGAGCTGTCTGCTCCTCTCACTATAGGCAGTGACATAAAATACAGTAATTTTACAGGACAGCCTCACTCTGTGGATGCCCTTAGGAACAGCTGTTCAAAAGATTATCTTCCTAGGTGGTACGCACCATGTGGTGAAGTTCATAGGCTAGGGTGCTTAGGAAAATACTTGTTGTTCTGGTTCTTGTGCAGACAGAAGATCTTGTTCCATCACAGCCTGCTGCCACTAAGTGATCCTAATGAGTCCTCTTCTCCCTTTGCAGGTATGGCCTCACAGCTGCAGGTGTTCTCCCCTCCGTCAGTATCCTCGAGTGCCTTTTGCAGTGCCAAGAAACTGAAAGTGGAGCCCTCTGTCTGGGATGTTTCAGGACAGAGCAGTAGTGACAAGTATTATACCCACAGCAAAAACCTCCCAGCAGCTCAAGGGCAAGCAAGCTCCTCTCATCAGGTAGCCAGTTTCAGCATCCCTGCTTACGATCAGAACCTCCTTCTCCCCGCTTCTTCGGTCGAGCACATTGTGGTTACAGCAGCAGATAGCACCGGCAGCAGTGCAACAGCATCCTTCCAGAACAGCCAAACCCTAACACATAGGAACAACGTTTCTTTACTGGAACCATACCAAAAATGTGGATTAAAAAGGAAAAGTGAAGAGGTTGACAGCAACGGTAGTGTGCAGATAATTGAGGAACATCCACCTCTCATGCTGCAAAACAGACCTGCGGTGGGTGCTGCGGCCACGACCGCCACGGTAACCACAAAGAGCAGCAGTTCCAGTGGTGAAGGGGATTATCAACTGGTCCAGCATGAGATCCTGTGCTCTATGACAAACAGCTACGAGGTCTTGGAATTCCTGGGCCGAGGGACGTTTGGGCAGGTGGCAAAATGCTGGAAACGTAGCACGAAGGAGATTGTAGCCATCAAAATCTTGAAGAACCATCCTTCCTATGCTAGACAGGGCCAGATAGAAGTGAGCATCCTCTCTCGCTTGAGCAGTGAGAATGCTGATGAATATAACTTTGTTCGCTCCTATGAATGCTTTCAACACAAGAATCATACATGCCTT
Organism: Apteryx mantelli; assembly: GCF_036417845.1. Lineage (NCBI taxonomy): Eukaryota > Metazoa > Chordata > Aves > Apterygiformes > Apterygidae > Apteryx > Apteryx mantelli. The sequence goes on from NC_090002.1 coordinate 11,494,879, forward strand.
GTATTTGAGATGCTAGAACAGAACTTATATGATTTTTTAAAGCAAAATAAATTCAGCCCATTGCCTCTGAAATACATCCGGCCAATTCTGCAGCAAGTGGCTACTGCCTTGATGAAGCTAAAGAGCTTAGGTCTGATACATGCTGATTTGAAACCAGAAAACATCATGTTGGTGGATCCTGCACGCCAGCCGTACAGAGTGAAGGTGATAGACTTTGGTTCAGCCAGCCACGTATCTAAAGCAGTGTGCTCCACTTACTTGCAGTCACGCTATTACAGGTAAGTACTGACACAATACTTGCTTTTATATGCCATACTGTCAGAGTTAAGCTGATCCTAATGGGATGCTGGGGGATCACATTTACAAATACCACTTAACTCTTTTGCCTTAAAGTCTAATTCCAGGCAGGGGGGTGGCGGGGAGGAAGTGATCAGCCTACCCAGCATCCCGCATGTTTCCTTTCCACATGGAGATTTCTTCTGAAATTTGTATGTAAATAAATAGAACTTCTGCTTTGCAGATGTGACATAATATCCAGTCCAATACCTTCCCCTTACTCCAGGTTAGTGCAATAAGTTGATTTACCTGCCCCTAGTTTATGATGAGTGCGTTCAAAGCAATCCAGGAAAGTAGTATGCTACTAGTAAGTAGTAAACATTGGCTTGTTTGTCACAATCTGAAGCTACTCCATTAGCCATAGTCATTTAGAAGAAATAGAAGTCAAAGGGATGCCAATTTCTTTTTGTCCTTTTTATTCTGCTCACATTTAGTAAAGAGTACCTGGGTCTGAGCCTACTTCACAAACACAAAGCTTCCTGTATCAATACTTGATAAATCATGCTTTCATGAGACCAGTAGTTTTAAGATGGTTATGAGCTAGATCTGTGCTTCCTTTAGCAAAAGGTAGAAATGGCTTCAGCCCTACTCCCATTTAAGAATTAAAAAGAAAAATCCTTTATTATGGGCAAACTGTTGTTAAAACTCAGAGGCTTTATAGCTAAAGAAAGCTGTGCTTTTTCTTTCAATTATTCCTCCAACTTGGTTCTGTTAATAGTTTATATTTCAATATAAGTAGAAGTAGACTTCAATAAATGGACACAGAGAGAACTTCTGGCAACAGAGGGACATGAAAAAGCCTGTGCTGTGTTTTAGGGATTGCTTTCAGTGGAATGTGAGTTTGCTCGACACAAAACTTAACTAGTATCTAGTCCTTCCAGCTGGGACGGGAGAGAGGACTCGAGACACTCCACCCCACCCTGTGTCTCTGCCCTATTTGATGTCTTTCCCATCCTCCTAGTCTTGGTTTAAAGCCCTGGCTTGTTGCAGGCTTGTTCTGTTTGTTCTTCATACTCCCTGTATCCTTGCTCTTTGATTTGTTTCCTACTCCATCTGACAGTACCAGCTTACTGTGTAGCTTCTTTCATGTGATGTACCCTTTTCTTAATCCTAATGATCTTCTCCCAGCTTGTGAGGACTGATCTTCTCCAGTCTAAACTTTTTGGGGTTTTTAACTGCAGTTGTCTTTTATGCACCATGGCTCTGTTCAAGTGTTTGCTGTCTAAATGCATTATTAATTTTGTTGCTGTTTTTACACTGAAAGAGATGGCCAGTGATCAAGAATCTGGTCTATGGGACTTGCAGCAGATGTGGGCAAAGCAGTTTGGGGAGGCATATAGTGCTTCCCAGTTTCTGATATCACAGAAAAAAAGAGATTTGACTGATGCGAAAGTAGCAAGGGTTGATAAGTATCTTAAAGGGGCTGCTGGGAAGGAAGCTGCCTGCTTCAGCTGCATGTGCTGAACTGAACTCAAAGCCACTTCCTCCTCCCTAACAAGGGGTGACCAACACTGCTAGAAAGGCAAATAACCTAAGATTAGAGGGCATTTAAGACTGCCTGCTCAACTGAAGTTGAAGAATGCTGTGATGTGGAAATCTAATATTTAGAATGTTATGTAATTAGTTTTAATGGTGGTGATTACTAAAATCCATATTCCAGGAACTTGCGGAGATGGTGTAGAAAGCAACTTATTGTGGGAGACCTGGATTGCTTTAAGCATATTTACATTAAATTAGTTTTCAGGTGGGATCTAAGGTTGAAATTGTTTCAACACTGTGTTTAACAAAACAGTATAGACCAATTCTTGATTTGGTTCACTGTCAGCTATTAAAAATAAACTTCCCTTGTTCTGTGCTCAGTTCTTTTTGGTTCGAAAACCCTGTTAACCTCTGTCTCCAGCTGTGTCCCATGTAGTGAAATCTAAAACAGCCAAACTCAGATGCTCTAAGATGTATATTCTGATATGTGTACCCTGAAAGAATAAACAGTCCTTTACTAATTATGCTCAGTGCTGTAGATCACCAAAACACTCTTAGTTTGAATGAGATTTTCAGCTCAGAACAGGTTTAGAGGGAAAAAATGCAACCTCTATATATTTAGGAGCCATTGCTTTAAAGTGCGTATTTCTCAACCGACAGTTAAATGTGCTGCTGTTTAGCTTGGGCTTGAACTATGTGATGACAAAATGGGGGGTGCTGTGCTATACAGTCTTCAATTCACTGACTCAGTTGGATTCTATATGCACTCAGAGAGTTTTGACTGAACTACTTGGTGCTTCTGGCCCTGAACTAGTAGAAATCTTTCATGTTGCAGCCTAGTTTTGAAGTGCTTCTGCCTCTTACCACTTAATTCTTAGCAGCTCTACTCACATGTCACAACAAAAATGCAGATGTGAGGCTTTGGGCCATCGTGTACTATCTGTAGTGACAGCATGGGAAGCAGCTACCATCTTTTGTGGCTGCTGCCATCCAGGTGAGGGGAGGCCAGAAGAGCACTCCAGTTCCTAATGGCCCTCCTGGCGGTTGGACAGCTTGCATCTGCTTTGATGACACTGCTGGAGCCATGTTTCCAGGTGGGATGTAGTGTTGGGTTTGTTAGGGCAAGATCTACAGTTGTTACACTAACTTCTCTGCAGAAGTGTTAAGGCCAAGACTGAGTAGTCTCTCCACAGGCGTTACTGCTGCCTGTGCAGAATCCTGGTCAAGGATGGCAGTGTTACTGCTATGACATGGGTGACTTAAACTGTGAGCAAAAGTGCCCATGAAGAATCCTTTAGCTCTGAGGCCTGGTATGGACTAAAGGTAGACTAATTTTGGCAGTAACGCTTCTATGGGGTGACTAGTTTCTATTGCAGTGCTGAGATCTAATAGCAGTAATTTTTGACTTGAAATGTAGACTATATGCCTGCTACATCAGGTGCGGAAGAGTATGGATACTTTTGCTCTCCCAGGGGAGGATAAACAATAGAAGGAAGTGGACATCTTGCAGAAATGAAATTCCCCAGGAAGACTGATCTCCCTGCTGTTCAGAGAGAGAGCTTTATTTGTGTCCTATGTTATATGTAAGTACAGCTATTACATGAGCCTTACTCAGATCCCCATCTCCTGGTGTTTCCTGTGGGTCAGTTTAGAGGTGCCTAGTGACTGAAGGTACTGAGCTCAAGGACTGAACAATTCAGGCCACAAGAAGGTGGCACTAAGTGTTGAGGGAGCATGTAGTGTGCGGTAGGATCTCTTCCTCACTTCTGCTTTGGGCTATGTGCTCTATTTCTGTCCCAGTTAATGTTGGCTTGGGAAGCAGCAGTGCATGCTGCCAAATCTAACTTTCTCTACTTCCTAATCCAGCTTTGAACAGTGATCACAAATTATTCACTGCATTGCTAGCTGCTGTTGTACAAGCCTCATATTACTATCATTCTTCAAAAGGAGGAGGGCTAGAGACCCATACATAAACATAGTATGTTTTGAAAGGTTGAAAGTAAGTTTCAGAATTTTTCCGCTACTGCTGTGAATCCACTCTCCCCTGAGACTGCCTGGGCACACTTGCTAACCTTGGAAGTCAGAATTTGGCAGGCACATATGCAAAGAAAGAATGTTGTTGATTTCTATTTCAAAGAGCTTGAGATAGTGAAGATCACTTTAATCTTTGACAGCCCAGCTATGAAAGTGACCTCGGCTTGTTGTCTCGTTTCAACTCCCACCTCATAAGGCTGCTAATGATAGCAGTGTAAAATAAGAGATGAGAGAGATTCTAGTTTACCAACCCTGTCTTGGACTCAAAATGAAATCAGGTGGCTTGTGAGAAGTTCATTTAGTTAAGTTCCAGGGAGTTCAATGCACAGAATTCAAATTACTATCATTTTGATATTGAGGTTTCAGAATACATGAGTCTGTTCAAGTATATAGTTAAAGACTAATGAGCTATCACATCCAGCCTCTGTTGACACTAATCTCTCTTTCCATTGGAATCAGTGGGACTTTTTTCATGCAGTTGTGAAGGATTAGTATGCTCTGCTTATTCCACAGCCACTTGCATTTTAACTTATGTTTGCCAGTCCAAAAGGAGAAAATTCATGCATGTAGTGTTCATCATATGATGGGTTTGGGCACTATCTGATTTGGAAATTTCTCAATAAGTAGGATAAGCAAGAGGATCAGTGCAGTTCATTTGATAATGCATAATAGATTAATGGCACATGGGGTTCTAATAAGCCTTTGTGAATATCTACATTGTACTCACTCTGCTTGTGAAGACCCAAGTGCTGCAGAAATAGATTCCTCTTGTTCGCACCCATTAGCTTATAGAAAGTTTGACATATTCTGACATAGTTCTTTAAAATATAAATGTTGAACTGGAGAATTGGCATTCAAATAGCAAATATTTATCATATTTGCATAATCATTTTATATTATCACATATCTGAAGTTATTCCCAAGCTTTCCAGTGCTGGGAATAGACAGTCGAGAAAGTAGAAACTGATCAATGGCAAGTAGAGCAGGTGGGTAAATGAGACCATGACAGTTAATGGAGAAAGTGTGAGAATGACATGGCTAAAGTCTTCCTTCAGTAATCGGAATAAAAGACTGCCATGACTCTGTTCTTGTGGGGCTCTGACATAATAAAAAAGCTACTTGCATGAAAGCTTGACAATAGAGAGTAGATGTGATTGCATTGCAGCAATCATGTTGTTGAGATATCTTTTTTTTTTTTTTTTGGTAGATCTTGCACATTTTCAGATGCACTGACCATGGGCAACTGGGACGAGTACATCTGTTTTGGAGACTGGCTAATTGTAATTGTGCACAGTCACCTAAAACAAAAGCTGTGTCTGTATCACCACAGCACAAAGGGTGATTAATTGGAGTCATTTCTTGCTACGTACAAACAATTGGGAGGTATATTCAGGTTGAACGGTAGATGGAAGTGAGTGTGGGCTATTGACACCTGTACATTATGCAAGTCCTGTTTTCAGAATTCTGTAGAAAGATCAGAACTGGTTTCAGAGCCTTTTTTTAACAACAGAGATACATTCAGTGTAACACAAGAAATGGCACACAAGCCCTAGGGCGTGCTACCCATGTCCAGAAAACAAGATAGCCTGGAGTTTAGGACTTTTTTGTCGTCTTTTGCACAGATGCTACTTATGCATGAAGAAAATCAAGGTTTTAATGTTTCCTGTGCTTTCCAGAGTAAACTCCCAAACCAGCTCACATGATTCTTGCTGTGTTTGAGTTTTGTGCCGTATGCAAATATACGGGTAGAATTTAGCCTGACAGAACTGCATCAGTTTGTTTCAGAGCTGTGGTGTGTGAGGTGAAGAGTTGTACTAAAACATCCTTTTGTGTTATGAGTCAATACCAGACAGAAATTTCCCTGCAATTTCAAACTGTTGCAGAAGTAAATCCTGAAGTTTAAGGGTTTTTCTTTTCCCAGCAGGCTCTGCTAAGGGCTAGGCCAGACAGGTAGATTTTGCATTAGGTGTGGTTGAGTGCACAGAAACCTGTAACACAACCTTGCAAAGCAGTCACAATCTCCAGCTGTGTTCTCTTCATCTGTTTTAAACACGAAACTCTCCAAACAAACCCTGTATAAAAACCAGTTGATAGAAACTGAGCAGCTCTCTGAAGAGCTGCTTTTTCCGGCTTTGCAGATGCAGTTCTTTCCACATGAAAGCAGGCAGCCTTCTGTAGCTGGTTACCTGGGCTAATGAGTCCTTCTTCAGAGAGAAGTCTGAGCGTTCCTGTCAGAGCTTTTCTTCCAAATTCTGTTAGGTTGTATGCTGTCTCAGGGGAACCTGGAGCCATAAATACTCTGTCCTGTGTAATTAAACCAGCTAGTAAAGGAGTAATCTTATATCACAGTTGCATAAAGGCCAGCTTGGACTCATTCCCACCTGGGAGTTGGAGGCCACTGTGGCAATAAAGCAAAAACAGCCCATGCTGCTAAGTGGAAAAAAGGGTTGGGATCTGTTAGGACACTTGAGGAAACGTCTTCTGCTTTAAAGGGAGTCACTTAGTTTCACATGAATTTACTTGTGCTTGGAGGAAGGAAGGAAAAGCATTATCTAGAGTAATTTATAACAATGAGCTACATGATATCTGAGCCAAAGTTTTCACTTTTTTTTTTTTTTTTTTTTTACAGGGCTCCTGAAATCATACTGGGTTTACCTTTCTGTGAAGCTATTGACATGTGGTCACTAGGCTGTGTGATAGCTGAGCTGTTTCTAGGCTGGCCTCTGTACCCAGGAGCATCTGAGTATGATCAGGTGAGAGTGCATGGTGGATGTGGGGGTATTCTGGTGAAACCAGAGTGATCTGTGTCCAGACCCTCTGAACCCAAAGTGTCCTACTTCAAATTTCATCTGATATAGATCACTGTTGTCTGTTATCTTAAACTCATTTTCAATCTGTGATATTCCCATCGCCTGTTTCTGTCATTGTGCAGGAGAGCACAGAATTCTATGTGTTTTTGCTTGAGTTTAATGTACTTATACAATATATAGTTAATTTACAGTTAATCCCCCTGCCTCCCAAACCCAAAAAGCTGTTGAAATACTTCCTGTCAAAACAGAAGTGAGGCGTGTGTCCTGGCTTGAAAAGCCCTCTGTAATTTCACCACGAGGGCAGTTTTTCCACATAGAGACAAAGCAGGCCTCTCATTCCTATCCTGTTAATAGCTACCAATGCCCTCATTTTTATGCAAATGTTGGCCCCAAGCTGTCTCTGAAATACAGGAATAAGAGTCTGAAAAGGCATCTTTAACTAATTATTTCTTGCCATGGATACTTAGCCTTATTACCTGGACTAGTCAGTTGCCTATAAAAGGACAAAAAATCTATATAAGGAGTTTTTTTGAGAGTAACGTTTCCATTGTGGTTTTTATGGTGATGCCTTGCGACAATGCTTGGTATACTTTTCCTTATGTGATAAAGCGACCTTTCTCAATTTATTTTTTGAAAACTTCAGTTGTATCTTCCCAGCACTGTGAATTTCCAAATGAAAAACACACTGGTACCTCAATGAGCAGAATGAGTTAGAAAATAACCGAGGTACAGCATGGTGGTTTCCTTGCATAGTGAGTTTTGTGTAATTCTGAGAACCTTATCTGGGCATGTAGGTGGGTGGGGAGGAGGCTTTTTTTCCATTGCTTAATATACAGGATTTTGCAGTCCTTTGCAAGGCCACAGGAGGTATGACTTCATGTGGTTGATTTCGATATCTGAATTGCCCCTGAAAAATAGGGATGGCTTGCTTGCTTATTTTCTGAGATTCTGCAGCAGCAAATGAAAGCCCAGGCAGAACTTTTGAAGGGATCTCCCCAGCAATGCAATTCATGTGCTGGGATGGGATTTACGGTTTTTTTTTTTTTTTTAAACAACCTTTGGCCATAAAGCATGAATTATGTCTCAGAAAAACATCAGAACTCTTAATTGAACTGATGTATAAATATGAAAAATACTAACCTGAAGACACTTCAGCTCCTTGGTGGCATAAATGAAAACAGAATCAACAAATACAAATGGATCACAAGCTATACCAACCAACTTAGTGCCCTGCAATGTTCAGCTGCTTGAGAACAGTGGGAGAGGGAGAGTTTTGCAAACAAGAAATGAGATACATTAAAGGAACTATATATAATAATTTGGACATAGCCTAGTTACCTTCGCCCTATTTCCAATCCTCATTTTTATAAGAGGATTATCACCTTTTTTTCTTAAACTTCTAAATAGACTTTTGCAGGGGGAAGGTCATAACAAAAGCAATGTCACATTTCTCACTGTGCATCTTAAGAGGAAATAGCATTAGCAATCCAGGCAACATTTGGAATATTTGAGAATGCTTATTAGTGATTTTTTTCATAACTTGCAGTTTTCTTTCCCTTTAAGTACCCATTTTTACTTTTGCTGTTTTTTTGCTGTTAGCTCTTTACCAGTGTCTTATTGATACCATTGCTGCTACTCAGGTGCATTTTCTATAATTCTTAATTTTTTTTTTTGTTACTTGTAAAATAAAATATATTAAGGCTTTTGAGGATGTAAGGGTCAGATTGTGCTAGAGATTTGGTCTTGCTTTCTTAGTCAGCGAGAGCTCTGCCATAACATTCTTCTCAAATCACGTGCCTGAAGTGTATGTAGCCAGTCACAGTAGTGTTGCTTGGATACTTTTGCCTTTAAGCATATATACATATGTGGTAACTTCTGCAGTATTTTCTCTCAAAATGTATACTCTTTAAATTTCTGATATGAAACACCACCAGTTTTACCCAGTGCTTTACCCATGTCTCAGAAGCTTATAAACAGTCTGTTCACATATATTTAGGCCAAAAAAAATCCATAAAATAAGACAGATTCATTAAATATCTAAAATTTCTGCAGATAACAAGATAGAAAAGGTTGTGTCCTTAAAAATACTTGGAATAGTCCCTTTAATTTTGCAGTTTTCAGTTTCAGTTATCTGGACATTCTGTATTTACAGGCTGTTTCCTGTTCATTGTGAACAAACCTGGCTGATAACTACTCCATTAACTATTGGTCCAGAATACTGGGAGCCTTTATACTCTTCATTTTCTTTTCTAGATTCGTTATATTTCACAAACTCAAGGCCTTCCAGCAGAGTATCTCCTCAGTGCAGGAACGAAAACAAGCAGGTTTTTTAACAGAGACCCAAATTTGGGATATCCACTGTGGAGGCTAAAGGTTTGTATGTCTTTTTAACTCTTAACTCTGTTTTGTTCATTGAGGACTTGATATAAAGTCACACCTAGTTTTAGTGTACTCTGAAAAGTTTCCGATTAAAGATTGGCTTCTAAATGCTGTTCAAATATAGCTGATTTGTGTATTTCCCTTCAGAAACTGTACAGACCTCCTAGTGCTTATCTAACAATAGCAGCTGTGAGTGATAGCACCAGCAAAGAGTGGGTGTTAAAGTAATTGAGATAATGGTTGCTTATTGTGGCCTGCTCAGTCTTGGTGAAGTATGTCATCTTGTTGTCTTCTCCTGACAATGAGAAGAGTAAAACAGAAAGTATTTCATGACAGTGTTAGTTTAACAGAAATCTATTTGTATACTGGCAGAAGACAGGAAAGAATCAGATATGCATTTGTTTTTTGTCTTTAAAGCAGACCTACAAAATGAAGGTAATTTTGCCTTTCTCCTTTGTAAAAGAAGATTTCAAAACACATTTATAGCCTTTCCTCTTCCAAAATCAAAAATACTTTAAATTTGACTCCTCAGATGCTCCTTAATGCCCCTCCGGTTCTTTTGGCACTACTCAAGGAAGTCTTAAAGTGCTCCACTGATCTAGTTGTTAATTCAACTTTGATAGTGTCTCAGCTTTGCAGTGAATGATCTTCCCAGTTTAGGAAATGAGAACCCATAGCTGTTTTGGTTTGGCCCGCTAGCAAATTATTTGTTTTAAAGCAACCAGAAGAGTACCTGTCTCAACTCTTCTTGTTGCTTTTTCTTTATCCTTATTTCAATACAGGATATCTCCGTTTATATTAACAAATGCTTTATTTTGTAGACTCCAGAGGAACATGAGTTGGAGACGGGAATAAAATCAAAAGAAGCTCGGAAATATATATTCAATTGTTTGGATGATATGGCGCAGGTGTGTGGAGAAAACTCTTAACACACAGATAACTATCATTTCAAGTACACACATGAAAATATTGGGGTCTCTAAAAAGGTGATCCATGTGCCTGAGCAGTCCACTTTCCCATGCTGTTAAGAACACTGGCATAGGTTTGCCATGGTTCAGATTTGCCTCAGAAGTTGTTGTGTTAAAGACTATCAAAACGTTAATTAAGAAGCTATTAAAGATTTCTTTTTCTTTCTTAGGCCTTAATCTGGTAGATGCAACAAATGTACTTAACCTGTACCATTAGAAGTAGTCTACTTCCAGTACAGTAGTAGGAAAGCTATGCACCTGCAGATGTATTTATAGGACTAGGCCTTTTACTAGACTTTGGAAACCTCGGGAACATGTTAATAGGCCCTACAGATAGTTGTTCTTTTTCATTCTATTTTCAGAGGTAAAATGAAGGAATATCTGGATACATTATAATATCATGAGGCATTGAACCTTAAATACATTGGTTTCAATTTTCCATTGCTGTTGTAGCTCTTATCATCACTTTACATCTGTGCAGATGTAGATTCTTGCCATTCTGATTTGCTAGCCTTTTGTACCCCTCTGCACAGAAGTAAAGAGGACATATCTGCCAGGCAGTGAAAAATGAGATTTGGTTGATACCTGTTGAATGCACCAACTTCATACTGAGGTGAGAATTCCATGTATAAGCTTCACTTCCTTGTATTAGACATGGGCAAGGGAAAAGTTGTGTGAGTTATCATTGTAGTACCTAAATTAAACTGGCTAAGAGAGAAAATAAAGATCTCTGTGTGATGTGAAATTATGCAATTCTTCAGCAGCAATGGATTTGATATTTGCATTAACTGCTCTTCATTTTGTTTTCAAGGTGAATATGTCTACAGACTTAGAAGGGACAGACATGTTGGCAGAGAAGGCTGACCGAAGGGAATATATTGATTTGTTGAAGAAAATGTTGACAATTGATGCAGATAAGAGAATTACTCCGCTGAAGACTTTGAACCATCCATTTGTTACAATGACACATCTACTGGATTTCCCACACAGCAATCAGTAAGCTTCCTCAAGTTTCATGTTTTGTTTCAGGAAGATTTATTAGAAACACAAATAGCACATTTCTACTTTCTGCCAGTGCTGTTTTCTGCAGTTTCTGGCTAATATGAAAATTGCGAAGGCATTTACAAGGAAACAACTGTTCATAAGCTGCTTTTTCATGTTTCACCAATTTGTGAGAGTCAGCAGGATGCTTAACCAGGACTTACCTCACAGAAATGTACACTTTTATTGCTAGCTCTAGGACGTTCTTTTGGGGTGGGGGGAACCCTAAAGGCACATATGCATAGTTAGAAACCTGACATGTCTCTGTTGAGGTACATTGTGTGTAATGTTAATACATTTCTGATATTTCCCTTCTGTTGTTCTGTTTCAGTGTGAAATCCTGCTTTCAGAATATGGAGATCTGCAAACGTAGAGTTAATATGTACGATACAGTGAATCAGATTAAGAGCCCATTCACAACGCATGTTGCTCCTAATACAAGCACAAATCTAACAATGAGCTTTAACAACCAGCTCAATACAGTACACAATCAGGTAGGTATATCATCCTTTAGCTGTGTTATAGTAATCTAAGAAATGGAGCAGTCTTATTTTGAGCCTTCAGGCCACATTCTGTTCAGCAAAATAACTCAGGTGAAATTAGTTATTTTACATTGAGGCTTACACAGCTGAACAAAATTTGGCCCTATACTAATTGTATGTATACTATTAGTATATATAATTCTATCTACTGATAGAATCATGTTGATACAACCTGGTTGGCCAAGTATTATTGCTACATGAAAGATTTTGTGTTCAACTCTACAAACATTGTGATGGCTTTTAAACTTTTCATTTAACAGCTGTATTCAATGTAGTTAGTTCTCTTAGGAAATGGGTACAAGTTGCAGCCTATTACAGACTTCTGCAGTTATACATAGCATGTTGTTGCCTCAGCTAGTGAAGCTTTTTATTTAAATTGCTCTCCAGAATTTGTAGTTTCTCTTAAATTTTAACTTTCCGAAACTCAGGCCAGGGCAGTCTCTTTTCTTCACCTAATCATATTGGCCTGTCAGTTCAGTAGCATAAATAAAGTTGATGCAGTTCATGTTTTTTCTCCCAAGTTGTCTTTTGCTTTTTACCTGCAACCTTTTCCTGGTGCTTGGTTCACAGTATAGTCCTGATAGTTTCTGTTGTTTGTTTTGTAACAAGTATGAGTGTCACCTCTGAGTAGAAATCTGTATATTTTTGTTTTCTAGGCCAGTGTGTTGGCTTCCAATTCTACTGCTGCTGCTGCTACTCTTTCCCTGGCAAACTCGGACGTCTCGCTGCTAAACTATCAGTCTGCTCTGTATCCATCATCTGCAGCACCAGTTGCAGGAGTGGCACAACAGAGTGTTTCCTTGCAGCCTGGAACCACCCAGATCTGCACACAGACTGACCCATTTCAGCAAACATTCATTGTCTGTCCCCCTGCTTTTCAAAGTAAGTAGAAAAACTCTTTGGAACTGTAGTTTCAATTTGATAAAAATGAGATGTTGTGACTTGGACTAAATTGAGAACTACAGCAGACCACTCTCTGTTATGCTGTGCTCTTGCATCAGATGTGGGTGCAAAATCAGGTCAGACGTGTGTAGACAATTTGGTTTTCTTCCACGTCATGCTTGAACAGATGACAGTATCTTGCCTGCCTAGGTTGCAGTGTTCATCCAGTTGCTCAACCAGTTTTTCCCCCCAAACTGAACACAACAGCATTCCTCAGAAAGCAACGAACAGAGGAGCCAGACCTATCTGAAAACAAGAAAGTGTGTGCTATATTTTGAATGTCAAGAGTGAATATCTGCTCTTTAAGTCTCAGTTCACAAGCAGGGATGCAATCATGTAGTTTGCTAGCAAGTAATAAACAATCGCAGATTGCAAATAATAAAGGTAGCACAAGCGCAGCTGTATTAATCCAGGAAAGTTCTGTTATTTACATATATACCTGGATTGTGTTAGTATGGAGAGCTATATGCAAAACAGGAACTGATAGTGTAAGGTTAGTACTTAGCCTCAAGCAACATAGTATTAGATGTCTGAGTGTGGATGGCTTGTATCTGAAAACAAGACTGCAGACCTGAACATAGCCAAGCTTTTGAGGACTGGTTGTCCATCATTGCACTTCAGCATTTCAGGACTGCAGATATATTTGCTCCAGCTGGTGTTTTATTAGTGAGCTTTTGTCAAAGGGAACAGCTTTTCTTTTTCTTCATCTGACCTTGTCCTCTGTCCTTCCTGATTACCTGGTAGGAATTTGATGGGGGGGGGGGGGGGGGGAAGAATAATAAAGCAGCTTAACTGTGATTTGTTCTTGTCCCTAACAGCCGGACTTCAGGCAACTACAAAGCATTCTGGGTTCCCAGTAAGGATGGAGAATGCTGTCCCAATTGTACCACAAGCACCTGCAGCACAGCCACTGCAGATCCAGTCTGGAGTTCTTACACAGGTATATTTAAAAAAAAAAAAGGGAGGGGGGGACAATAAACAAACAAGAAACCCCACAGGGTTAACTGCAATCCCTACCACCATCCAGGAGAACCTGACTACCCCTCTGGTGCTGGGGGCGAGTGCAGAGCGGTTCTCAGAACGCTCTCAAAGGTTAAATGCAGATCAGGTCTAAGACAGTGTTTTCTCTTTTTTTTTTTTTTTTTTTTCCTGGGATATTGAGAGTCTAATCTATTTGATATCATGTGCATCCCTTATATAGGAGTTTGATTTTATAAAGGGAATAAATATGTAATTTCCAGCTGTTAAAATCAGGCTGTATTTTTGCACAGGTGTAGGTTGCCTTATAGGTAACAGTATACATTTTTGCCTACCCTTTAAAAATAAGATAGCAAATTTTGTAAGAAATTAAATCAGTTCTGTGAGAAGTGAGATCTCAGTAAACAGAAGTGGCAACACAGATTGTTCATGTTATAATCTCATCTTTAAATCAGTAAAATTATTTTTGCATCCTTCTCGATTAGTTGCATTGTTAGTGTGAATAAATGGGTGGCAACAACATACTTATTTCTCTGCTGTTTGCAGTGTAAACAATATGCAATATCAAAAGTCTTAAGTAATGCTAAAAATTGGTATTCTAAACATTTGTATTGTGCCATAAACTCAAACTACTTTTATTTCCAAAAAAGAATATCGTTTTAATATATAGTGAGTGCCCCATGATTAGCAAGTTTTATACACTGAAAAATTGTAATTGCCTTTAAAATTAAGCACACTTTTGTTTGCATAACCTTAATTCCTGCTGGCATTAACATACTTTGTTAATTTACTATCCAGGAAGTATATTGTACTTACTGACCTACTTGTAGAGGAGTAATTGTAGTTTGTTTAGTCCAAATAATTTTGGTGGCATTTGGTGATCTCTGTTTTGTTTAGGAAAATTGTACAGGTGACATAATCCAAAAAGCAGAATACACTTGAAGGAGGCCCACCGGAACTAAACCCTGCTTTTCCTGAAAGTTCAGACTGTACACTAAGAATCTAGTTTTTAGTTAGATATTTATGGATTAATACGTGTCTTGGTAGTTTCATCACATATAACCTTGCTCTTTAATGATACAAAAGACCTATGGCGCCTTTTGTTAAATCCCTTAGTTTATCTCTTTCCAAGAGTACTGTACCTGAATTCGAGGTACAGTATTAAATGCTGTGTCCTGCTCGGGACTGGTTGTGTTACGACTTTGTACAGCATATATGAGAGACAGTGTAACTTCCTCTCTGGAACCCATTCTGAGTAAAGTACCGTAATACTTGAACACTAGCTTGTTTTTATTTTTTTTAACTGTGCCATTGGAAAGACTGTGTTTCCAAATTCCCTGTTCCCTGTGTTCCCCTCAGGGATATGTGATTGCTTAGAGGAACATGCCCAGAGGGTCAGAGTGTTGGTTTCATTGCATCCATTACAATTCTGGAATCTACTGAAGCACCATAAAATGCCAGTGTGGTGAAACCTTTTCTGGCCCTATTGCTGAACCCACTTACCTGCCTCAGTACGTTTGTTTCACTCACTGCCTGATCTACGTTTCAGGGAAGCTGTACACCACTAATGGTAGCAACTCTTCATCCTCAAGTAGCCACCATCACGCCGCAGTATGCGGTCCCCTTTACTCTGAACTGCGCAGCCGGCCGGCCAGCGCTAGTAGAACAGACGGCTGCAGTACTGGTAATTGCCTCCCTTGATTGTGTTCACTAACTGAGTTTTTGTTTTAACTTAGACTTGCAGAGGGCATGGAAGCATGTGCCATCTTGTGGCTGTGTTCTTGCTACATCTTAATGTCTTGTTGTTTTCCTCCCCAACATTGCTGAAGCACTGTCTGACTCTGATGTTTAGTGTGGCTCTGTAAAGAATCCAGATCCATTGACTATTACTTTTTACTAGCCTAGTATTATAAAACTCTTCTAAGCTAGACTATAGAAGAGTTATAATTGTTCTTGTTCTTTGCTTACTATCCTATCTTTGCCTTTTGATTATTGAATACAAAGGAATCGGCCTCTAGCTTGACTCTGCTACAGGTACCTGGATGGCCAGAATTTGAACTACTTGGCAAGTTAGCTACATATTTTGTTTTAAACACTTGTAAAGCTTCTTTGCATGTAGAAATGTTTCAGGTCGTTAAGCAGAGGCTAAATCTCTAATAATAGCAAATTCTTTAGTTTATTGCTTTAGCAGTTGATTTCTCTTAACCTCTGTTGAACATTGACAATAATTTTCTGGCCTTTTGTTATTTATAGCCAATCACAGGTAGCTTGCTTCATCCAGATAAAGATACTGTTCTTCACAGATACTTTCAGTTCTTACTTTATTTCTTGGTTGAAATTAAAGGTGAGCTCTAGTTTCTAAAATGACAATAGTTAGCTGTCAGGCTAGTTATCATTTGAACAATTAAAAGGATGGGGGATGGGAATAAACACATCTTTTAAAAGTGTATGTTTTCAAAATTGTCTTCTTCTGTATTCATCTGGTGCATGCCTCAGAACAACTTTGCAAGTGCCACAAAGAAGTCATTGTAAAACTCCAGAATCAGATCAGTGAAGCTTATGAAAACATTGCAGTGCTCTTAAGTACTGGTATCCTCACATGTCTTTCAAAGCACATTCCATTTCTTATGTGAACCATTTTGTTTCTTGTGGCTTTAAAGTGGTAGTTTGAGTGTCATTTTCTTCCAAGATGGAAACCTCTCCTGAAGTGGAATTTGCTCGAGCCATACCCGTATGAGGATGAGATTAAAACCCATTCATCTGAGTTCTTCTGAACCAAGTTAACCCCTCCCTATTTCTGAGGATGGGAAGGCAGGAGAATGGGTTCTCCTGGGTCACAACTCCAAGCTAAAAAGACCCAAGGATGTATCTCCTTTCCTCCTCTTGAATTTTGATTGCTGAAAGGCTGCAGTTTAGGCTCTGAAAACGGCAAGGGTGACTGTAGCAGAGCTTGGGACACAAGTGAGTTATTAGTGATGTTTTCAAAAGTGTATTTGGGCTTTTGATTCAACAGGCAAATTAGATCTGTTCTGCTGTGCATGTGCAGTGGATCTGACATTCAGCTCCCCTGTGCAGCAACGGGAGATCAGAGCCAGCTGTCTCTAAACGATGTGCCTGGATTCTGAGTTTATATAACAACATTTTGTTCTATGGAGAACTTACTATTTCTATTTGGATTCTGGGAGCCTTTGGCGTGAATTTGCTCACCTTTAGTGCTTCCGACACTTCTCCCCTGCTGCTTCCCCTGAGTTTGCATTAG
This sequence comes from Apteryx mantelli, assembly GCF_036417845.1. Taxonomy (NCBI): domain Eukaryota; kingdom Metazoa; phylum Chordata; class Aves; order Apterygiformes; family Apterygidae; genus Apteryx; species Apteryx mantelli. The sequence continues at coordinate 11,511,647 of NC_090002.1, forward strand.
CCATTTGCTAAGCTTTGCGTATTTTTGTCCTTCCTCTGTCAAAACAGTTCGTCGCTTGGAAGGCCCGGTTTCTGCCTCTCGTTGGGAATTTAGATCTTGCTGTATTAAACTCTCTGCTTTGTCTTGTGCAGGTGTTGGCTTTTGGAAAGACGCATGGTGTGACTTTTAACATATTTCTCTTATTTATTTATTATTATTATTCTGCTTATGTTGGCAGAGGTTTTAGCAGTTCTCTGCTTTGAAGGCCTCTTGTTTGGAACCAGTATTTGTAATAAGTGGATCTGTTACTTGCAGAAATATTTTAAGACAGTGGGTGTTTATGGTTTTGCAATTTAAACTGCAAGAAAGAGAGCCATATGTGTTCAAAATCATAGAAATATTGTACTGCAGAACTTTATTTTTTTGCAGAAAATGCTACATTTCATTAATTTGAAGAGAAAAGTTAATTAATTAAAAATAGTTTTACATATCTCCTGTGTAACCAAACACGTCTCTCAGTGCACTTTTTCTTAATGTACTGATTACATTTTCTCCTTCAGTGATTTAATTGAGGTAGAGTGAATTTCTGTAATAATAACACTGTCTCAGCTATCTCGATGTGAGCCCTGTAAGCCAGAAAAGCAGAAAGGACTAAATTGACCTCATATTTTGGAATGCTTCAGCAAAGCAATGTGCATAAAGTTACATGAAAAACATTCCCAAACACTCTGGTGCCTCTGACATGTGGGCTGATTTTGTCTCCCCTTTTGCAGGCACTCTTTCTGCAGTACAATATTAACACCACCCTCTTCCCCGGGTGACATCTATGACACAAAAAGTTAGCAAAGTGTTTGGGGAAGCTTGTTTCTCTGGTTTTGATGTTCTCTTGCTGGGCTGCGGCTGTTTGAGGAAGTGCAGTGATGTGCCTTTATCTCTGCAAGTTAACAATCTACACGAGTGAATTTATTGCTTGGAACAAGTCTCTTTCTCCCCATCTGTAGGAACTGAAATCTAGTGAATCTGTTTATCTTTTTGCTGTTTTGCAGCAGGCCTGGCCTGGGGGAACCCAGCAGATATTGCTTCCTTCCACTTGGCAGCAGCTCCCAGGGGTTGCTCTGCACAACTCTGTTCAGCCAACAGCTGTGATTCCAGAGACGATTGGCGGCAGCCAGCAGTTAGCTGACTGGAGGTAGGGATTACTCAGGGGTGGATTCTGTGCCTAATGGAAATGTGAGCCATTGCAGTACCATCTGCAGTGCACAGAATTTCTCTCTCCCCTTCAGAACCATGCAGCAGCTTAATGCAGCTGGGTGCAGCTTGCAGTGCCTGCAGTGTAGTCATGGGGTCTTGGTGTCTCTCTTTTTTTTTTTTTTCCCCCTCCTGCCCCAGGAATGCACATTCCCATGGAAATCAGTACAGTGCTCTCATGCAACAGCCATCGCTACTGACCAACCATGTGACTTTAGCTACAACACAACCCCTGAATGTTGGTGTTGCTCACGTTGTGAGGCAGCAGCAAAGCAGCAATGTTCCAGCAAAGAAGAACAAACAGCCAGCACCAAACTCAACCAAGTAAGTGAGCTGAATCAGGAGTGTGACTGACCAAGTGCTTTACTGGTCACAGGGAGGTTTTACACATTCAGGGCGTGTTGGTGCCATAGCAGTACAAGTTACAGAACTGAAGTCTGACTAACAGGGGGTGGCAGGTTTCTGGCAGTGCCAGATGAATCAGTTCTGCTCAGAGCATCACTGGCTGCATGGGTCCCTTCTGGGATGTGTATGAGTTTAGTTCTATGAAGGAGTCTGCACAAATGTTCTCCTTGTGTGTTTCAAGATGTTTATTTTTGTCTGTGTGCTCTGGAGCCTGGTTGTTCTTAATGTTGCTGATGCTGTGTGTCCCAGACTGCTGACCTGTAGCTGAATACTGCCTTGATTTTCTTCAGGCCCAGCTCAGCTCTAGAGACTGTGCCCTCCCAAGTTTACTCGCTCATTGGGAGCAGTCCTCTGCGCTCCACCTCCTCCTCCTCCAATGTGCTCGTCCCAGTGCAGGAGCAGCACCAGCCCATTGTGATCCCAGACACTCCAAGCCCCCCTGTCAGTGTCATCACCATTCGCAGCGACACTGATGAGGAAGAGGACAGCAAATACAAACCTGCCAGGTAGGAAGTTCATTTAGGAAGCCTGTACTGGTTTGTCCTGAATTCAGCCCAGGCATCAGGGAGATTGGAGAACACTATATTCAGAGCCCTGGCTAGACTAAGAAACACTGCGTAAGACAGGGAATTCTATATCCTGTCCACTGTGGTGTTTGTTTTTCTATTAACTAGCATCTCATCCATCAAGTAGGAGGCTGTGAGATCCCAGAGGGGGAGATCTCCGTATGTCTTGTGGGAAAAACTAGAATGTTTCTGTTTTTTTTCTGCAGTTTGGGCATGAAGCAGAGATCCAATGTCATCAGCTACGTTACTGTTAATGACTCCCCCGATTCCGACTCCTCCCTGAACAGCCCCTATGCCACAGACCCACTTTCCTCTCTCAGGAGTACGGGTGGTGTCCTGGAGCTGCCTAGCAGAGGAGCAGCTGATAGCTCCAGCTCTCGGACTATCATTGTGCCACCATTGAAAACACAGCTTAATGACTGCATTGTAGCTACCCAGGCTTCAGGTAGGTTGTGCTCTCACAGGTTGCTCTGCTCAGTAATCTTTGTCATCGCTCAGATGCTGTCTTATCCCTAACAGTTTGGGCTTATCTGCATTAGGTTTTCAGCAGCTTCAGGTTTCACAGCTGCTGTTCTGAGATCATGAACCTTGGTCTGTTTTCAGATTCACTGGTACATTTACCTTTCATATATGTGTTAGGCTGCATTTACAAAGATCTGTAAAAATTCCCTATTGATTTCTTGTTCAATCAGATTTTAAATTGTAGTTGAAGAAACAGCTCTGTCATGGAAATAGTTTCTGTGTGTTCTTCAGTTACCTAAGCTGGTTATCACAGTGCTGGGGTGTGAGAGGGAAGAACGGACTATTCTGTTGAAATCTTTCAGGCATCCTGAGCAGCACCAGTAAGACCAAGCCAGTGGCCTCCGTGAGTGGGCAGTCATCAGGATGCTGTATAACGCCTACTGGGTACCGATCGCATCGCGTGGTGACGAATGGTGTGCAGCCTCTCAATCTCAGCCAGGTAAGCATTGTGTTCAGGACCTGCCTGTGCATCGTGGAATCCTAGGTGTAGCCCATCGTGGAGGGAGAGTAATCTTTGACTCAGTGGAACTACAGTAACCCTTCTTGAATTTACTTGAGGGTATCACAGAGCTGCAGGTGTCTTGACTTCATGGAAGGGAGGATCTGACAGAAGTGCCAATCAGTCCTGCAACTAGAACACAGGTGTTGATCGGGAGGCTCTGACTGAACCCTTCCTCGCTCACCTCCTCTCCACTGCGCTTTATACTGAGGATACCTACTAACTTTATTTACTTTTTCACCTTGCAGAACCAGCAAACAACAGTGCTGGCCTCACAGGAGAGAAGTGGAAATGCAGTCCCACGTAGGCAGCAAGCTTATGTGGCACCCCTCACATCAACTATTTCTCAGGCTCCCTACACGTTTCAGCACAGCAGCCCAGTGCACCCCCACCTGGCAGCAGCGACAGCAAATGCACATCTGTCCAGCCAGCCACATATGTACACTTATGCTCCGACCACTGCTGCAACACTGGGCTCCACCACGTCCATCGCCCATCTCTTCTCCCCTCAGGGCTCTTCACGGCACACCACGTACACTGCCCACCCTAGCACGCTTGTCCACCAGGTCCCTGTGAGTGTTGGTCCAAGTCTGCTGACCTCTGCAAATGTTCCACCTGCCCAGTACCAACACCAGTTTGCTCCCCAGTCCTATATTGGTGCTTCCAGAGGATCTGCTATTTACACTGGATATCCGCTGAGCCCTACAAAGATCAACCAGTACTCGTACTTGTAGATCATAGTAGAGCACTGTCCTGCAATAGGCCGGAGACTTTGGAGAAGGATTTCAGGTGAACCTTTACCTGGTGATGACTGCCTGGTGTTTGTTTCTCCCTGATCTGGTTGTATGTTGTTCAGAAGTGTCTCTGGTGAGTTCAGTCACTAACTGAGCAGCATGATTTGTTACCAGTATGAGGGTCGTTAATTAAGTTTTTAAGATTTTACTTACTTTTTATAGATGCTTTTAAAAAGTTCATGTTCCCATTTATTTAAAATTATTCTGTTATGCTAATCAAAAGGGGAAAGAAAATCAGTGTCTTGAAAAATCCTGATGATTTTTTTTTAACTAGCTTAATTTAAACGAAAAGACTAGCAGGTTATATTTTAGCAGCTTGCACAACTCCGTATTGCCACTAAAAATATAATGCATATTTATCTCAGAACATTGCTAGGGCAGTTTTAAAATCAAGTTTAGTATTTTAACATTTGTTTTCTATTTCACTTTCTCTCTAACAAATTGCTGGTTCTGCAAAAGCCATTACATCTCTTTATATGTTACTGTCAAGGTTTTTGTTTACTTCTCTGCTTTGTTTAAGGACTGGTAGAGGCAGCTGCCTTGTGCTAGTAACAGATATTCAGGAGTCCGTGTAAACCCTGAAATCTGTTTTGTTTTCTTGAAAATTCTGTGTCTCCACACCACAGCTGAATTTTTATCATTGCAGAATTCTTTTAAGTTTTTCAAACTATTTTCAAGATCTCACTGTGTAACAGAACTCAACAGCTTTGCCAGAATGCTGTAGTCTTCAGTTGAGAATGAATAGCTGGATTCCTTCACAAAAGCACAGGGCTTTTCTTTGTTCTTTTTTCCTTAATATTTTTTCCTCACATGATTAATTTAGGAGGGAGTTGAACAATTGAAATACAATGAAACATCACTGTATTGATGTGTACAGCTTTTTATACTCCTGTGAGCGTATCCTCCTGGATATGTCAACAGCTACTTTAAAGCGCTCTTATTAAGACTTGTATACAGTACGTGCATGTAGGAATTGCAAAAAATGAAAAAAAAGAAAAAAAATCCAGATTTTAAAGTTTATTACTGAATTTAAAACTATTTTAGAAGTTTTGTATTGGTGGTGTTTTAATATTTTACATAAAATGAAATATGTACATATTGATTAGAAAAATATAACAAGCAAAACTTCCTGCTAACCCCAAATGTTCTGTCTTTGTAATCAAAATGTGTAGTGATTATACTTGAACTCTGTACTTAGTGTTTGTCTAATTCTTAAACGTTCCTGGGGATGGAATTGATGTATTCTTTGTATTTAAACCAAAATGAATTGATACATGTTGGAATGTATGTGATATAATGCAATGGTTAGAGCTCATCACTGTAGCACTGAGAGAGGAGTATAGCTTCATGAGAGAAAAGGATACCTTCTGATTTGTTTTGCACAGGTATGTGTGATGAAGAGTTGTTTGGTGTGTCCCCTTATTGTAGTGCCTTAAATGATGATGTAGTGTGAATAGAGTTTACAGTGAGCTTGCCTTATGAGGGACCAGCAAGCCCCCGTCGAATTGAAGCAATTCACTAAGCTTATCACAGCAAGAAGAGCAGTATGTTGCATAGGTGCATTGTTCTCAGTTTTAATGCTATCATAAAAAGCTACCTTTTTGTTTGGAGTGAAGTGATGTTTCCTTAAAGCTTTTCCTTGAAATGGCACATGTACTGTTAGATGTCTGTCAGTGCATTTCGAATAGGGTAGTGCTGGGAATGCATTGGAATGTTTAGTCTAATATTGCAGAAGTGATTAAATATGTGCAATCACTTTTTATTAGATTAGTATGGTGTTACCTTCCCCCACGTTAATAGCAGACATTTCTTGTAAAATATTGCTAGCTCGGTGATAGAATATTTATACCAAAGAGAGCCTGCTGTAAAGCACATAATACCATTAAAAAGTTTAATAATGCTACTGCTAATGTGGAGTTGTTGGGAAGGTTTGTCAGTTGTAGCACCAGTTAGTGTTCAGAGGAAATACTCAGTTTGGATAATCAGTGCAGTTTTTAAACTACACTTTGCTTTCTTGGTTCCCCTGTACTAGGAATTACTTCTCAACCTCAGTATGTAGATAAATATCTTGTCCAAAAGGATAATAAACTGGCTTGAGCAGTAGTATTACTGCAGCAATAAAAGGTTTTGGTAACCTTGAATCCCAGTTTATGTTCCGTCCAAGTGGAAAATAGGCTAGTTCTCTGACTGGTGTCTGACAAGAAGTGCAAAATTCTTTTCTTAAATTCCACATTATTCATAGGAGAAAGTTTGGACTGAACCTGAAATTGAGGAACCGTTAAAGGTTTGGCATCTCTTTCATTAGAGGGAGCAAGGACTTTGGAACTGGACGGTAGCATTAGTGACATGTTGTTCAGTGTATTTTTAGTCAGAACACTTCTGTAAATGTGAGGGTAACCAACCAATCTTGATATTTCACATCATTGGTGTAAATGATGCTATTTGTTGCTGTAAGCACTTTTCTTATTTTTTTCCCGTATTACATTGCTTGTATTCAGTACTTCGCCTTGAGATACCTCTTGGGTACAGAGTTGTGCCTTTCCATCAAAAGGCAAAAAAGCTCCAATTCCTGGGTTTCAGGAAAATGAAGACCTCTAGCAAAATGTGCTAATAAGTTGGAGAAAAACTCCCCGCCCCCCAGCCCCCTGAAGCAGAGTGAGACTAAAATGCCTATCTATCTTTAGAGTCCCTATTACATATAAACCCAGCCAAATATATTCACAAAGCCTGGTATCATGCCTTCTACTGTCCAAGTTTCCAAAACTGTTGGAACAAGGGGACAAGGTGGAAACCAGGTAGATAAGATGAAACATACTCCATTTGAAACAAGTCTGGTTACCCTGAAATTGCTCTGCGATACACAGCATAAAGTAAGCCAGCAAAAAAACCCACCCCAGCAGGGCCAGGTTTTCATCTCGGCACTGGCTTCACCAGTGTGGCAGATCTAAGTCTGGCCCCTGTGTGTGTTGCCCAATTTAAGTATATTCTAGTCTGCTCTAAGGAGATACATCCCTTCTTCCCATGCGTATCCAGGTTCTTTCAAAACAGGTTAAAGAATCGAGTGTCCTCATTGTCAGAGCTGTTACGCAGATTTTGTTAAGCAAAGTGCTATCTCTGGATAGAAATTAAAGTCCTCTTTAACTCCTCTCTTTTTTTTCCTTTTTTTTTTTTTTTTAAAGTTGCCCACCATAGATGAAGTTTGGGGTTCACTTTTTGAATTTTTATAACCATGGTCCCATCTAGACTCATTTGTGTGATTCACAAACTATTAAATTAGAGTTGCTCCTATTACCTGACGTGCATTCACAGCTGTGATAGCCCCTGCAGAGGAGACTTCCTGAAGCTTTCCTGCTTAGCACCTAGTTGATGGGATGCAGTAATTTACCTCTGACTCAGCAATCTCTTTTAGTACATGTAACTAAATTGCTTCTAAATGACAGGATTGGCACAGCCCTGCTTTCTTTTTTATTTAAACTTCTGAATGGTGCCGCATGTCCACATGGTTGTTTGTTGCTAAACTTTATATAATGTGTGATTTCAGATTCGGCTTGAAATATATCTATCTCACTACATGTAGCAGTACATTATATGTAATGTTAGTATTTCTGCTTGAATCCTTGATATTGCAATGGAATTCCTACTTTATTAAATGTATTTGATATGCTAGTTACTGTGTAAAATTTAACTTTCTTTTATGGTTGTGCTCTTCCTTTTTACAAGCCGCTAGATACAGGTAGTTTCTGACAATTACTGATCTATGTTTGTATTGCTGATGTACTTAGGGGGTATGTAAAAATCATTTTAACAAAAGAAATAGATATTTAAAAATTTAATACTAACTATATGGGAAAAGGGTCCATTGTGAAAACATAGTTTATCTTTGGATTCAATGTTTGTCTTTGGTTTTACAAAGTAGCTTGTATTTTAAGTATTTTCTACATAATATGGTAAAAATGTAGAACAATTGCAATGCATCAATAAAAAGGGTTAATTTTCTGTACTCTATTCATTTGGTCACTTGATCTGTTAAAGGGGATGGAAAAAGGGTTTTGGCTTATCCGGGATGAAATATGAGCATTAACTGTTAGTTATTTGCTGCTCGCAGTTTCTGTAACAGTACATTCACTGCAGCTGTGCTGTGCAGGATCCTGAGCAAACTCGTGCCAGAGAGACGTAGCTGGGAACGCGCGTCGGCCCCACCGCAGGCGGGCAGCCGGGCCCTGCATCCCACGGCGCAGAACCCCTGCGCTAGCCCCCCGTGACAGCGCCAGGGCTGTCGGGCGGGTAAATGGGGATTAGGACTACCTTGAGTTTAAAAACAAAAAAGAAAGAATTTTCTTATCGCCTTTGTTTATGTTCATAAACATGTTCAACTTTGCATGTCTCACATAGGTGCTCTGAACTCTGTGCGCACCGGAGTGAGGGAGCATCTGCGGCACCTGGAAGCATGGCAGCCACGGCGATGCCGTCTGCGGCGTGAATCCCGCAGCAACGGGCGAGAGGCGCGAGAGACCCGTGTCGCAGCCCGAGACCGCTCCAGCGCCGGTGCGTACCCCAGGCCGGACCGCTCGGCCCTCCCCTGCAGCGCGCGGGGCTGGCGGGCGGCCCTCGCGGACACCCCGCGCGCACCCGCGAGCGGCGGCCTCGTGCGCGGCGCGGCCGAGGTGCCCCGCAGCTGAGCCCGGCCTGCGTGGCACGGTCCGGCTGGCGGGCCGCGGGATGCGGGAGCGCTAGGTGGCACACGCGCCCCGCGAGCTGCGCCGGCCGCAGGCAGCGCTGCGCCCGCCGGGCGTCCCCATGCCGTGAAAGGGGCCGAGCCCCGGGGAACCGGGGCCTTGCTCTGACCTGGGGCTGGTGCGCGCCAGGCACCGGCAGCGCCGTGCCCTGCGCCCCTCGCCCTGCCCGAGTGCCCCGGACGTGCCAGCGCCCTCGCCATGCGCGCTGTGCTGCCGGGCTCGTTGCCGGCGCGCCGAAGGCGAAGGGGTTAAGGCGCCCGCGCTGGCCGCCTGGGGAAGCAGCAGCCTCTCCTCCTCTCTCTCCCCATCTGGATTCAATAAGGGCTGCGAGAGGCCGGAGCATTCCTGAGCGCTGAGGTGGAGCGCTGCACCCGGCCCGCGCTCGGCTCCCACCCGACGGCCATGGGGCCCTGGCGCTGCCTGCTGCTCCTGGCGCTCCTGCCCGCGGCCCTGCGCGCCCAGCAGCAGCAGTTCATGGAGTACATGGAGCGGCGCCTTGCGCTCCTGGAGGTAGGTGCCGGGCACCGGCCGCTGCTGCGCCCCGCCGCTGCGCCCCACCGCGGCCTCGCCGGCGGCAGCAGGGCCGGGACCGGGCCTGGGGCGGGGAGGGAGCCGAGCGCCCCGGGGCAGGGAGCTGAGCGCGGCAGGGCAGGCATGGGGCGACCAGGGCCCCGCGCAGCCCAGCGGGAGCGGGAGCGTCGTGGGGGCAGCGTTGTGGGTGAGGGTGCAGCGTCGTGGGTGCGGGAACATTGCAAGCGTGGGTGCATTGTGGGTGCAGGAGCATTGCATGCACGGGAACATCACAAGCATGGGATCACTGCGGGTGCAGGAGCATTGCAGGTGTGTGGGCATCACAGGCATGGGTGCATCGCAGGCATGAGAACATTGCAAGCGTGGGTTCATAGCGTGTGCAGAAGCATGGCGGGAGCATCGCAGGCACGGGAACATCATGAGCATGGGAGCATTGCGGGTGCAGGAGCTTTGCGGGTGCATCACAGGCGTGGGAACATGGCAAGCACGGGTGCATCATGGGCACAGGAGCATCACGGGCATGGGAGCGTTGCGGGTGCAGGAGCGCAGCAGGACTGGGCCCAGGTATATGCGCAGACGCCGGTGAGACCCAGGTGCCTGCGGCAGGATGGGGCCCAGGGGCACCACGTGGCCCCAGGCATTCCCACATACGTGGCGGCAGCTGGGTCTGCGCCACACGGGGACCCTCAGTGTCCCCTGGCCACCCCAGGAGCGGATCTCACAGTGGCACGACCAGAGCAGCCGCTACTCCACGGAGCTGCGGGACTTCAAGAACCAGGTGCTGGGGATGCTGGAGACAGCGGAGAAGGAGCGGGAGGCGCTGCGGGCGGAGGTGGAGAGCGCGGCGGTGCGCGTGGACCGCCTGGAGCGCGAGGTGGACTACCTGGAGACGCAGAACCCCGCGCCACCCTGCGTGGAGGTGGACGAGACCCTGATGGAGAAGCAGGTGGCCACGGCCAAGCAGCGGAAGAACGAGAAGTACACCAAGCTGACAGGTGAGGGGCCGCTGCGCACCGGGCATGGGGGGCCGGGGCTGAGGGCTCCCTGGCCACACGCTTGGCGTTAACTCCCAGGCAGGGGCATTTTTTGGGTGTCTCCGGTCCAAATCCCACGTTCTCGCAACTGCCAGTGCCGGGACACTGCATTCGAGCCCCCGGGTGGCTTCCCCTGCCCCTCGCCCACATGCACAGCGTGGCTTCTCCAGGCCGCTGGGGACGGCACCGCCACCTCCATCGCGAGTTTGCAAGGCCTGCGGGTGGGGGGAGCGCTGGGGTCCAGCGTGTGTCGCAGGGCGGTGGCCCCGTGCTCACGGCTGCCCGGCTCACGCAGACTGCAGCGACACCATCGCCAGCGTCCGGGCCATGAAGATCCTGAAGCGCTTCGGCAGCACCTCGGGGCTCTGGAGCAAGGACGCGGCGGGCACCTCGGAGAAGATCTACGTCTTCGATGGCACCGCCAATGACACCGTGTACGTCTTCCCCCGCATGCGGGAGTTCACCCTCTTCTCAGCCACCCGCAAGGCTGCCCGCATCAAGCTGCCCTACCCCTGGGTGGGCACCGGGCACCTCATCTATGACGGGCACCTCTACTACATCCGCCAGCAGGGCCCCTTCCAGGTGATCAAGTTCAACCTGGCCAACAAGACGGTGGTGGACAGCTCGGTGTTCCCAGCCGAGGAGCAGATCCCCGTCTTTGGGCTCTCCTCCTTCACCTACATCGAGGTGGCCGCGGACGAGGAGGGGCTCTGGGCCATCTACGCCACCAAGGAGAACGAGAAGAACATCTGCCTAGCCAAGCTGGACCCCGCCTCGCTGGACATCGAGCAGATGTGGGACACGCCGTGCCCGCGGGAGAATGCCGAGGGCGCCTTCGTGGTGTGCGGGACGCTGCACGTGGTCTACAACACCCGGCTGCCCAGCCGCTCCCGCGTCCAGTGCGTCTTTGACGTCAGCGGCACCCTGGCCACCGAGGACGCCTCCCTGGTCTACTTCCCCAAGCGCTATGGCTCCCACTCCAGCATGAAGTACAACCCCCGCGAGAGGCAGATCTACGCCTGGGACGACGGCTACCAGATCATCTACCGCATGGAGATGAAGAAGAAGCTGGAGGTCTGAGCGGGGCCGCAGCGGGCATCCCCGGCACCACGGGACGTCCTGGCATGGGGTGGCATCTCGCCCCTGGCCCCGCCACCAGCCCGGCTCCACCGGCGGAAACGCGGACTGATTACGGAGCCTCGCGCCGGAGCGCAGAGTGGGAACCGCCCGGGGCCAGATGTAATAAAGGATTTCTCCCTGCCGTAGCCTGGTCCCGGTCTCCTGCCCGTGCTCCGGCTGCAGCAGCCCAGCCACCCCGAGACGGGGCCGTGGGGGCCTGGGCTGCCGCAGGATGGGGGGAGGCCGGAGGGGCCCCGCTCGCAGCCCGGCCGGGCTGAGCTGGGGCAGATGTGGGGCTCTGCGAGGGGGACGGGGACCGGATGGGTCTGGGCTGGATTTGGGCCAGGTCTGGGCCAGGTTTGGGCTGGGTCTGGGTGGCATCGGGGCCGGGGCTGCGGGCAGCTCCAGCTGCAGCGAGGGCCCCTCTGCCTCCAGCCAGGGCTGGCATATTTTGCATGTGCAAAACTGCAAGCAAACAGCAAAATCCCTTAACTGGGTGCACCGTGTGCCCCCTGTCACCGCCGCCCAGGGCCACCAGCACTTGCCTAGGGCTGATTTTGCCCAAATGCATGGGAATGAGAAGGAAAATGGGAAAATAACCGCAATGCCTGATCGGTGTCCAAAACGCTGTGCTCATCTGGCACTCGCGTCTTCAGCATCCGCCTGCTTTGCCATCGCACAGCTTTACCCGTGGTCGCTGCAGCCAGGTAGACCCTTTCTTCCCATATATATATGTATATTTTTAAACACTGTGTCCCACAGGGCTCGGTCGGGCTGGGGGGCTGCTGCCGGCAGCGCGGGCTTGGGAGGCGCATGGAGCGACTGTGCTGCTGGCGTCCCTGCAGCTCCGCGCCGGGGCCGGGCGCTTTATCGCTGCAAGGACAAACCTGTGCAGCAAGAGCCTGTTTCATCTCCGCTCTGCTTGGAAAACGCTTCCCTCGGCCATCTGATAAGGGAAATGGAGAAGCTACATTGACAGCAGGAAAGAGGGAGCAAGATCTTCTCAGGCTATTTTTTTCTCCTTTGACTGCTTTTCAAGGATCTTGGCTTCTCTCTGTGCCTGACCCTTTTCCAGCTCGCGGAGCTGCTGCCGAGTTGGAAGGATCCTGCACATGGTGCTGGAAACCGGGAACCAACGCTAAGCGCAGGCAGCTTAAACAAGTGTGTTATAAAGACACTATTGTATTGAAACAAGAAGGGAGGGGGTAATTTCTCCATTTCATACTTTTTTAATGGCTGGTTGGCAAGTGTAATCACAGGCTTTTAGCTTCAACTAGGTATTTCTGCCCACGTAACATCTGGCTGAGCTCTAGCTCATCGCAGGCGAATTTGGAGGCAACAAAGGCTCTGCCCGGGGCTTCGCAGCGGAGTGGGAGGATGCGCTCATGAGATTAAAAGTGCCAGGAGATGCACACAACAGCAGTCCTTTCCATAAGGTGCTTTACCCTTTTTATAGGGAAAATGCAGAATAATTGCAAGATCCAAATTCTCCAGGGAAGCTTCCTTGGTGCTTTGCTGCAGCGGGAGGGGAGCTCGTCCCACGTCCTCGCGAGTGCCCGGCGCTCTCACCCCTCGTCCTAGCACTGCCAGGCTAGGGGCTGCCGTGCCACAGAGCGATGGAGGCCGAAACGGCTTAAAACGGGGTTCTGCAGAAATGGGGAATCCCTGCAGAGCCGCTGGCTTTCTCGGCCCTGACCCAGCTGTCCTGGCTTGTCCCGGCTCTGGTGGGCCCGCTGCGTCCTTTCCTTCCGCCCAGAAGATTAAAAATAAAACCTTTGGGCTCTGAGCTCAGTACCCTCCCAGGGAACTGTGCTTTGTGACACAAAGTTGCATTGTTATCTGGACAGCTCCAATTACTAACGGAGAATTTGCAATTACTGCTGTGCTTTGATCAAGATGGATTTCGCTGCATGCTCTGCTCACGATTTGCAGTGGCATTTCCGCCTCTCCAGCCTGCACGGATATCACTGCATACGGCAAACCTGCCACAGCAGCTCACGCCTCCCAGGGATTTCACGCATCCTCCAGTCTACATGATTTCACTGGGATTTTCTTTAGGGTGTTATTATTGCTAATAAGAATAGTATTAAAGATGTTTCCTGAGGTCACAAAAATACAAGCTCGGCTATTCGGGCTAAGCAGTTCTTTAATTTCTTTCCTCTCTGAAAATCAGCTTCCCAGAGCCCGTCTGAAGCAGATCTGGATGTGATGACCCAGCAGCGGCAAGGGGAAGACGAGGGGTGGCAGGGACCTCCCAGCCGGAGCCGAGACCCCCTGGGAACAGGGACCCCCCCCAGCTGGAGCCGGGACCCCCTGGGAACAGGAACCACCTGGGAACAGGGACCCCCCCAGTCAGAGCCAGGACCCCCTGGGAACAGGAACCCCCCCTGGCTGGAGCTGGGACCCAGCCGTGCCGATGCCGACATGGCACCTTCCTGCTGCAGGTGTCTGACAACCTGGGGGGATATAACCATGGAAACTGTGGTTATTACAGAAAATTGCTGCCATTACCATGGAGGTAGGGTCAAAACAAACAGAAATTACCATTTTTTTCTACTGCTGCTAAAATACGTAAGTGTATTGTTGACTTGCTAACCGCCCAGTTAAATGGGCTTCTCCAAGTGAGAACTTCAAGCTGTGAGACCTGGAGGGTTCCAGTGGCCAGAGGCACCACCGTGAACTGGTGGTCATGCTTCGTGACGGCCACCAGAGGAGATTGCCTCTCACGGCTGTGTCCTAAATTGTCAGTTCTTCCTTTGCTGCATTTTTCTGGGAAAGCAAGGTTTTAAATGAAAAGCCATTTTCCCAGCTGAGCCAGCTGATGTCAATGTTATCTGCCATCTCCTGCTCCCCTCCTGTCCCCATCCAAGCCTGCCTGAGAAGTCAAACCTTCACCTTGTTATAGAGCACAGGAGGAAAGAAATATAATTTAATCAGGAGACATCAGCACCAATAAATACCATGAAGTTTTGCACGGCTGGGGTGCTGTATCGTCCCGCTGTGTATTGCCTGTGCAGGGTCACCCGTGTTCAGGCAAACCGGACAGCCTACAGGTCGCTGCGATTTGCACTACTGGCTGCTTCATTTTGCCTTCATTGCAAGGGCTGCTTTCATAGTCAATGAGCAATTTTAGGAAATATCCTTTGCCTGACGTCATTGTCTCTGTTCCTGCCTGTGGGAAACCTGCTTTGGGCCAGGTGACCCGAAGCCACCGGGGCTTTGGGATGGGGGAACCTGCAGAGCAAGGAGCAGCACCTTGCGTCATTCGCAAATGCCAGACCCAGGAGCAGCACCAGCAAATGGACTTAATTAAAAAAATAATAATTAAAAAAAAAAAAAAAAAAAAGTCATTACCGCTCTTCCACTCTGTCCCTTGTGGCAGCAAAAAAACCCTCTTCTCAGGCATTTCACAATGCAGAGGGATGTGCCATTGCCAATGGGAGATTAGTGGCAAGTCTCTCACTTTGGTGGTAATTAACAACCCAGAAACTATTTACACATGTGAATTTGATGACTGGGTCACATTTTTGCATTTTATTCCTGATGCTGCAGGTTACCTTTGTCTCCGCTTGGCTTTGGTGCTGGCCATTTCCATGGCAACGGGACATGTGCTTGGATTTGCGCTGACCCCTTCGAAGGTACTTTATCGCCTTTAATGAACTGCATTTTTTAATAGACACCTATACTGCTCTTTTGAAATATGCATGCTGTAAATTCCATATTTTTAATTACAAGTGACATGGGAGCATAAGATAAATAATCATATTTGCATGACTAACACACAGTTTTAAAATATAGCTGTAAAACTGTAAAATGTAGTTACAAAATATCATTGAGAAAAGTGTGTGGGGAAAAAAAAAAAACACATTTCTGGCGCACTCAGTCGCACTGGCGGTGTTGGGCAACGGAGGAGGTGTCATGGGGCTGTCGCTGCACTTGGGCAGCGCCAGTTTTTCTGAGCCTCTCCGCTTCCCCCAGGCCAGCCTGGAGCATAGCCCTGGCACAACCCGGGTTTGGGGGCGACATCCACCCCCGGACAAAAAGCAGTCTGCATTTTCTTTTTTTGCAAAATGAAGAATGGACAATTTTTTAGCTGGGGCGAGACTTGGAAAAAACCCAGCAGCGTGAGGGGAAAATCTGAATCTTTCCTGCCTGTTTGTGCTGCCGGGGCTGGGCCATTTGTGTCCTGCCGGGAGGGGATGTCCCGGCCCCGGCGGAGCTGTGCCCGGAGGCCGGAGCTCCCTGTGGCACTGCACGGGCTGGTGCGGGAGCCAGGGCACCTGCGAGCGCCGAGATGCCTGTTTTGCAGATGATCTCCGATGGCTTTCATTTATTTATTTATTTAGGAAAATCTCCGTGGATGACAAGGTTTCCAGGGGCACATACTAAAGCAATTGTTTTGCATGCCAGCGCTGTGACACTGTATGGATGACAAGCACGGCTCCCAGCCGCGGTGCGTGGGGACCGGCAGTGGGTCAAACGCGTGCGGCCGTCCTGATGCACATCGTTGCCATGGCAAGAGGAGCGATGCAGCCCGGGGGGGGGGGGGACACGGGACAGCAAAATGAGAGCAAGAGGTCTGGGACTGTAAGATTAAAGAGAGAGGAGTAAGAGGGCAAATAATAAGAGCAGAAAAAAGGGAGAGCAGAGTGGCCATAAGGATCCTGAGGAAAGGGCTGCACTTTTCTCCAGTGGCACCTAATTCCCTGTGTGGCTCCTTCCCTCACAGTGCAAGTGAAGCCCAAGTGTCTGGACTGCCGCAGGATCAGGTGTGTGCTGTTTATAGGCCACACGAGAATTACGTGTTAACGAAAGGTTTTGAAAGAAACATGCGCCCCCCCCCCCCCCCCCCATGTGCCCGGCCGGAGCGCGGTGCCGGCACCTGGCAGGAGCAGCGCGTCTCCTGGGTTCCTCTGAGACAACTGCGGAAACCTCCGCGTGTTTCCCACTGCCCTGCAAAACCGCCGCACTCCTCCTGCTCCTCCCTTCTTGCCCCCCCCCTTTTTTTAAATTTGCCTACCTGTGAGTAACATGCCCCAATTAATTAGAAATTAAAGGCCGCTTCCAGCCTCCGCATGTCCTTTACCGGGCGCCAGCCACGGGCCGGGGCACTTTGCGCGGTGGCTGCAGCCTGCTGAAGTCCCACAGCTCGCGGCAACGGCTGAGGCGAGGGGAGGAAGCACTTCACCGGACCAGGGCTACGAACAAGGTAACTTTATTGAGCTTCTGCGTCTGTCGCACATGGCACATAGAGTTAAGACACGAGGTGCAATGAGAAATCACGTGTTTGGCCTCCACCCCAGCCCGGCAGGCACAGACGCTCCCAGCCGGTGGCACTGGAGCCAGCACCTTGCTGCCCGGCCTTCCCAGCACGCTCCAAAACAACGCATTTAACAAAGGTACTTAATTACAGTGGAAGGGGTGCACAAACGGACTTCACAGCTCAGGGAAACCCCACGGCAAGATGGCGCCAGGCGGGCGGGAGACCGGGGACGGCGCTGGCTGCCTTGGGACGGCGCTTGGGTGGCCCCACGCTCCGGCAGCCCCTCGCTCTGGCATCCTTCTTCCCAGCGACCGGGCCTGAGACACCTGGTTCATTGATAAGCTGCTCATAGCTCCAGGAAAAACGTGGAAGCGTTTCTTTTTTAGTATCAGTTGTATTTATATATTTCCCCTCGTCCCCCCCTTTATCGCTAGGGTGACCTAAGAAATAAAGATCTAGTGCTCATGCAAAAATTGGGTAGCATCGTCCCCCGATGTCCAGGCTCTGCTGGTGACGGCCTGGTTCTCTCTGCACCGGACAACCCGACAACGGGAAGGGCAGCAGCCGCGGCGAGGGTCGTTCATGCACAAAGCCCGAGGGAGACTGCAAACGCAGAAAACCAGCCTTTCCCCCCGGGAATCAACCGCTTCTTAACACGTGACGAAAGGAGCTGGGGTTTCACAGGGCACAAACGTCTGACGGCTCACGGACACCTCCAGCGAGGGCCTCGCGACCCGGCGCTGGGTTTGGGCTCCAGGCGACGAGGCGCTGCCGGCGGCTGGGCCTCCTGCCTTCCCGGCTGTCCCGCGCGCAAAAAGCGATTTTACAAACTATTTTACAGCCCGCTCTCCCGGCTCGTGCCTCAGTCCGCCCTCCGTGTCGGGAGCCAGGTGGGCGGCGCGGGGGTGAAGGCGGCCCGGCGGCGATGCCAGCGCAGGCGCCGCAAGCGGGACGGTCCCGCCAGCCGCGGCGGGCGCAGGAGGAGCTCGGCCGGCCCGCTCCCGGCGCTGCCGGTGCTCACGGCGAGGGTGGTGGCTTGGGAGAGGGGCAGGAGCCCTGGCTGTCGGTGCTCGCTGCCCGGCCGTGCCACTGGCAGGGGAGAGAAAAAAACATATACAGTATATGTATACGTCAGTGTGCACGAAGGGGACTGTCCGAAACCCCTCCTGTCCCCTAACCTTGTCCACCGGCCCCTGCGCTACCTCGTCTCACCTGCCGCGCAGCGTGTGCTGGCTTACTGACGGTTTTGGTCTAGCCCAAATAACCTGGCCACAGCCAAATCCTTGGGGTGAGAACACCCCCGGGTAACCAGTCCGAAAGAGCTGGCGCACAGTTTGTTTCACTGCTTTGCAAATCGATTCACAGTCGTCAGGACAGCTAACTCCCCCAGGAGGCATCTGCGTCTGTTTTGCAGGCTAAGCTTGCCCTCGGCTTGCCCCTCCCGTTTCCCCTGTTAGCGCTGTTGCCTGTTTGTTTGTTTGCTTTACAAATACTGAATTATTGCAAAGTTACCAAATTCCTGCCAGTCTGGTAATACTGCCCCACAGAAACTATATCCACCATGCCAGAGACATTTCTCAAAGTGAAAATCACATCAGAGAGGGAGTGGATGTAGCAAACATTTTTTGCCGTACTTACGGGATAATGAATTAGTCGTGATATGCCTTGGGGCTATTATTATAATTCAAAACCATTACTACTCAGGCTTTTGAGCTCTCACCGTCTCAGCCTCTTATTTTATTAAATTCAAATGACAAATGATAGACATCTCCCAAAGGCAACGGGAGGCATAACGTTGCCATTGCTGCTTTCTCCCCCGGATCAATTGTCTCCTCTCTGGCATAAGCAAAAAGTCTTTGCTGGCTGATATTAAAAGAAAGCACAAATTTCACTTCTGTGGGAGAAAACCCATCAGGAAATTTGCACCAAACCGGTCCAGGGGAGCTAGTCTAGGGGGAAAAAGCCCACAGCAATGCACCCAGTTCCCGAGCACACAAATCCCCGTGCCACGGATGGAGCCTCCACCACGCGCTGAGGATCCCCATCATCCAGGGCGGCAGGGTGAATTTTTTCAGAACAATGATAAATTCCCTGAGGGGCCACACATAAAGTCAGCAACTGCAGTTGCAGCGACCGTGGCCGCAGGCGGGGAGCGGCTGCTCCCAGGGCATCACTGCAGCAGCTTTTGCAGAAACATGGGGAATTCACCCCGCTGAGAGCAGGAGAGCTGAGCACCCTCACGGGCACCCACGGTACAACCCAGCTGCAAAACGGGGCACACGGCTTCCAGACAACCACCTTCAGGCAAGAAAACAGTTCCTTGCATGTTTCTTGTGTCACATGTAATTGCTAAAATTCCTGAAGAACTGATGATACGGATATAGACTTCCTACAAGAATTACTAAAAAAAAATGGTAAGCAGAAATTACAAGAGAAACAGGCTTTTGGTGGAGACTTCAGCCTGCATTTGCAGTGACATTTGCTACTCCATAAATGTGATGAAAGCACTCCTGAGACTGGGTTCAAATGACTGCTGTGCCACAGGGAATCTGAAAACCTCTCTTTCATTTAATTAGAAAGGGTCAACCGTCCGTTCTGCAATTAACAGTCGGAAACTAGGAACCGCCAGTTCACTCAAAGTCAAACATACCCAAAAGTCTGGAAGAGGATGATTTTGCATATCTTTAAAGATAAATGGTTGTTCTTCATTATGGGCATGACTTAGCTCTCAGCAAAGTTATCAGTTTTTATCTGGAGAAATAGTTTAAACAAATAAATTCACCTGTGCTGAACGTCAGAGGTGCTTTGCAACATCAAAGGCCAGTTTTGCACCGGGCTGCTGCTGCTCTGTGATATCAGACAGTGTTTTAGTCTTTCATACACAACACAGCAATTTCCAATTTTCAGAGTCCTCTTTGAAGACTGGAAAGAGACCCTGTAATTTTATATTTCTTCTTTTAAACACATCGCTTAACCCGATGAGCGATGCGTGGGCAGCAGCAGGGCAGGTCTGGCTGGTGCACGGTGCCACCGAGGCCACGGTGTGGGAAAAACACATTGGAAATTCTTCTGAAACTCCTTGGCTATGAACCGATAAGTGCGCAAGTCAGCAACGGGTTGCTTGATAGAGAATACAAAACCCAAATTATTTTTAACAGATGGGCAAACATGAGTGCTTCTCTTTCATACACACATGAAAAAGCTGATGTGATTAGCTGTAATGCACAAATATCATTTCCCCATGAATTTCTGTCCAGGATCCTGTTCGGTTTTTTTTTTTGCTGCACTAGAAAGTCACAGACAGCAGTGCTAAAACTTAAAAGGGCAAATGGACACGGGGCCTGTTGGCTCTGTGCACGGGCTCATGGCAGAAATGCCAGAACAGACCGTCAGAGGCTTTTTTTTTTCTTTTCTTTTCTTTCTTTTTTTGCAGAGCTCCTGACCTGTGCACTATGGAGGGGGGTGTGTGTGTGTGAAATGATTCATTTGACTTTTTTCCCAAAGGCTTGGGGGCTCAGCCATGGTTTTCAACGTATAGTTTAAAAGGTGAGTCATCTTATATGCCTTCCTCTTTTCCTCTGAATTTCATCATGAATATTTATGTCCTTATATATATTCTTATATAGGAAGAATATAAGAACTGATTCTGGGTAGGTATTCCTGACTTACAGTGATGCAACATGAGATCATGGAGGGCCTCACGCAAGCGAGTATGAATTTTCAGATTTCCATTATTTGAGGATGTTCTCCATTGTGTCTGAATCTGGCTTGTGCATCCTGTGGGGGGGGGTTATTGCCTTTATTATAATAACACTCCTCGGCACAAGGGCTGGCTTTATTGTCATATTGGACGTGTCAATAACATGAGTGTCATTGACCACAACTCTTTCCTCCAGATTTTATCGCCTAAATCAGACAAAAGGCAAACAACTGCATAGAAGTGCAAGAAAATGGAGAAGGAAAATGCTAGAGATGGTCAAAATGTGACCCAGGCCCTTGAGGCCCATTTTATCATCTGAAGCTGCCTTGGGAGAGTCTCTTTCTCGGGAGATGCTTAGAGCAATTATATCCGTCCTATTTATTTGCCCTCAAAGGCTTGGAGATGAGTCAACAGAAAAATCTTTTAGGACGAAAAAATTAAAACTTGAAATACATGATATCCCTGCACAATTTATTCTGCAATCAGAAAAGCGTTCCCTTTTTTGCTGCTCTCAATCTCTAATTACAAAAAAAAAGGAAGAAAAGAAGATACGGCAACAATCAGATCTGCAAATGTGATCCCTTTCATTCTTGCTTTCAAGTGCAAGGAGCTATTTAAGACCGTACAGAGATGCTCGTTCTCCAGAGTTCATTTCTGGCGAGAAATTTCCCCCACTCTTGTCAGAAATTCCCACGCGGGAGCAGGAGCTCTTTGGAAGCCCTGAGCCAGCTCAGTCGCGCGCAGTGCATGCATTAGAAGGGAAAATAGCTCCACACACCTCCTTGAAAGACTTCTTCACCTCTGCCAGTGGGTGCCAGTGGGCGATGGGCTTGCGCGGGTAGGCCAGCATCTCGTTCCAGTGGTCCCGGCCCAGCCCCTCCGCGGCAGCCCCCGCACGGCACACCCCGATGATCTCGTTGTGGCCCACACTGCGGAGCGAGAGAAGAGCAGCGCGGTCGTCTTCAGCTCCAGACGCCAGCAGGGCCAGCGCCCTGAGGGAGCTGCCGCGCAGCGGCATGCACCAAGGACAAGCACGAGCACGGGAGGGGTGTTTCATGCACTGGCTGCTGCCTCGGGTGAAACCATGCGCTTTCTGAAAACGGGTGATGGATTGCAGTAAACAGTGACAGGGCACACTCTAATCACGCAAGGAGAAAATGCTATAAAGCAGAAAGGATCAGTTCTACTGTACTTACAATTCTAGCAAGTAATTACCCATAACCTTAAATATAAATGGCACTTTGCAGTGAATCACTCGAGACAGACTGATGCCATACAGCTGTGCAATGCAGGCACTGAGACTAGGGCAAATGGCTATCGAGCAGGAAAACCTGTGCCAAAGGGGAATTTGCCTCTCCTGCTCCCCAGAGTCTCCCACCTACCGATCGTAGTCCATGACGGATATAAGTAGACTGACTTGATCCATGTTCTCCGGAGGGATGTCAAAGATTATTGCTTCGTTGTAGGTGGGATTTAGTGTGTTTTTCTTTATGGTGGTTTTCTTCTTTTTCAGTCTTCGCCCATCGCAGAGCAAAGACACTTTGACATACGGATCTGGAGAGAAGGAGAGAGGAAAAAGCCTTCTGCTTTATGGAAGCTTATTTTGCTGCCTTCACAGCATAGAAGCAGCATTAGCTAAGGATGCACTGCAAGTACATTTTGAAGATGAGAACAGGCAGAGGGAGTTATTCTACAGGCATCTTTTTCTGCACTGCTACCAAAACTGCTCAGCTGCTAACAACATGTGGCAGGACACGGAGGAGTAGAGGTAGCCAGTGCCAGGTCTGGATAGCTGCTTGATGACTAGGTAGAAAGTCTTATTCTTATGATCTTCCTCCTTAACTCCAGAAAAGTTTCCACTCTGCCAATACTGTTTCCTGTCTAAGTGGAGAATCTGCAGAATGTTTTGAGGCTCCAGAAGGTGATCTGGGAGGCAGAGTTATAGCAAGGTGGGGAATTTTAAAACCCGTTTTCCCAACATCGGGGAGCAGCAGAAAGAGGGAGGTGTTAGGGCAACTCTATTTCATGCACTTTCCGCCAGCTGATCACGGCAGAAAGCCTTTAAGTTACAAACAGCTCCCCTTTGCTACGCTGACCACTGGGGAACGTCAACGCACTTTGAAGCGGCAGTAAACGTGCAATGTTTGGTTATGGAAGCGCTGAGCTGGCCTCATCTGACGTCTTAGTTCTCACACATTTGAAATGGCATCAAGCTCCAGCTACACAGAAATGCTGTCTGCAAAGGTCTTCTAATGTATTGTGACTGTGTATTACACAAGTTGTCAATGAAATTCAAATACTATGATGCTCGTTCTCTGGAAAAGAAACTGCTTTTTATGTCGAATTCCAGAGTTTGTGCATGGTGAACGCGTGCTGTCCTGAAGGGACTCTGAAGTCTGAGTACCGGCTGCCGGGCAGAAACCTCCGTGTTCACATGGGGTTCCCCGGGGGCCTGTGAGCCGCTCCTAATCCTGGGTTGAAAACACTGATCCTGGCTGTGAGGGGCCCCTGCTGCTCACGTGAAGCCGTGGCAGTCAGTGTCTGCCCTGGCCGGGAGCTTCCCGCCCCGGGACAGGCCGGCCCTGCCGCGGGAGCAACCGGTGAGCCCCATCGCCTGCCCTCGCACGCCGCCACCGCTTCCTGCCGGCACGGACACGAGCCGGCATCCCGGACCTCGCGCCCGCGGGAAGCGGCTTGCGGGTAGCTCTCCTTCTAAGACTGCCCGTGCTTAAAGCACTCGCAAAGCTTCGCGGGCGCCTCGGTGGTGGTGGGAGGCGGCGGCGAGCGGCGAAGGCGCTGAGCGGTCCGGGCTGCCCCGGGAGCGGTGTGGGAGCCCTCCCGGCCGCCCACGCTCACCTGAGTAACCGGTGATATCCATCGCCTTGAGATTCCTGCACTTAATGACCGTCAAGGTGAGCCGACCCGCAGCTGGCAAATAGCAAAGGGAAAACATGATCTCGCCCAAGTCCACGCTTTCCTTCAACAAAACAGAGCACGTTACATTGGCAACGCACAAGGGTCGGCACGGCGGCCGCCTCCCTCCCCGGCCTGCGCCTTGCAGCTCTGCCCATGACTCCTCTTGCAGCCCTGCACGACCCCTTCGCTTCCCTTGCTTTTGTCCAAGAAAATTATGTTGGAAAAATGCTTTGGGGATGCCGGACGGCCCTGGAGGGGACAGCTTGCTTCTGGCCTTGCTAGTTCTGGGTGGCCCATAGTGGAGGGCGGGATACCTGGACAATGAAATAATATGTGGAGAATAACGATTTTTAAATAGTCCTGGCTTCCTCATTATATAATGGCTCTATAGGTGGCGATAAGGCTTTCCAATGCAATGCTTCATGCAGGATTCACGTAGCACTCACACTAAAATAGCCTTTATCCTGTCATTTTTATGTGAATGACACTATACTGTATGGCTGTGTTGTGGAATTTATTTTTCAGTGTGTCCCAAAATTATTTTACCTTCCAGTCTTATATTTCCAAAGATGAATATACGGCACAGGAGAAAAAGTGTGTCCAAATGCTAGCGATTCAAATCCTGGTTAGGGACAGCATTTTCAGACTGCGTGAAAGCCTCTCATTTCGGCCGGGAAGGCGCGTTCCCAGGAACGCGGCAGTTTCTCACTGACCCTGGGCACGAAGTGGCAGGTAGCTACAGACCAGAGTGCCATAGTTTTAGTGCAGGAGAGAACCGTGAAGGACCACATGGGTAGCAGCCGAGCCTTGGGGGTTTGTCATGTCTACCACGGTCTGAAACAACAACCCCTTTCGCCTGCCTTCAAAGAGCTGGCAAACATGGCATTAATTACATATACGTACGTATATAAACAGGGAATTAACCAGCAGATGGCACTCAGAAACTACTACTGCCACTATAATTTACTATTTTAGTGCCCTCTGAATTAATTATTGTGAGCAGCTTTTACACAGAGCTCTTGGCACCACCGGCGCGTGCAGCCGTGCCTATTACACCTCCCAAAAGCCCCTCATGGTGCCTATCATTGCCTTGTTCGGGGACTTCAGGAAAAAGAGAAACAAATCCAAACTGAGAATACAAACAAGACTGGTATTACCTAAACAACTAGAAAACATTATACTCTGAAGTCAGCAGAACGTTTTCCAAATATGTTTCAAACAAGGATAAAAATTCTTATCTTGTGCACAGAAACCCCACATCTGTAGAGCATACAACCCTTTTATTTTTGCAGAGGGAGTATTTGATTCTTTTCACTGTGATATAATGATCTGCTGAAAAGAAATTGTAGCTGTTAGTAGTAGAGTGATGGAACTAGAAAGACAAGTAAATGCATTAGGCACTTAAAGCTTTGCTAAGTGTTAGGAGAATAGATCTTGTTGATGGATGAGATTTATGCCAAATGATTTCCTTCTCATTCTCTGGTAAGGCGAAGATTAGATATTTATTCCACTTAGACATGCAGAATACTAATGAGCGGTATACAAAAGTCTTGATTCTTGACAGAGACTTCCCTTGACTGGCAAACAAATCAAAAATCTTCTCAAGCATGGAGTGTACAGAAGAAACAGTGGCAGCCAAATGTTTTCGGTACAGAGAATGTACGACTAGACTTGTGAGAATCTGAAGAAATGTTGTCTCGGAAGGTGCTGATAAATAAGAGTTTCATACCTGTAGCCGCTCAGATCTCTTGCTCACCTTAAAAAACCAACAGCATCCTGAATGGCTTTCACTTCAATGCAACAAAATTTATCTGAGTCACAATCTCGTTGTCAGCGATCGGCAATGAAATATGTGAAAACTGTTACTGAGTTATTATTCCTCTACTTTTAGTACCTCTTGTGTCTGCTGAGAGCTAAATTTCTTGCCTCACAGAATATTAATAAGGTACCTTATTAAAGCATCTGAATGATTTTTGGCACATAATAGAAAGCTTTGGGAACCTTTGCAGCTTCTGGTTCCCCACCGAATCCCACCAAACTCTGTCAAGCGAGATGGGACAGGCGGATAGCTTGAAAATAGCGGGTGCCCCAAGTCAGGGCGCTCTCCGAGATGGCCCGCAGGCGAACGCCACCACGTGAGGCCTCTGGCGCGTCCCCAGCGTCCATCACGTTTGCTTCTGCTGCCCGTGGTGCCATCTCCACCCTGTGCCCTGGATAGCCCAGCTATAGTTTGACTCCCACTGCAGATGTGCTCAGGGAAACAGGCTGGTTCACACAGAGACGGTGAGCAGCCGCCTCAGATTTCTGAGATTTCTGAGCAATAGCATCCCAAGGAACCAGGCTCCAGGCAAGCTTCAAGAAAAGTTCTCACAGTCAATCTGTGTGTTTTTTCTTTCTCTCTCCAAGGTATTAGAAACATCCTAAAGTTAGTGGCATTTTTGGCAGAAATTAAATTTGGTTTTGTTTGCATCACAACATTAGAAGATAAAGAAATTCATTAAGGCCAAGTGCGAGTATCTGAAATCAAAGTGTGCCTGAAACCCAATGCATAGTTCTGGTAACAACAACGCCTGCGATTCCCTGCAGCAAGCCAGGCTCAACAGAATTATCCACGTGCTTGGGTCTTGCAATAGCCTGGCTTTCCGGCAATAACTATGGTATTACGGGGGGCCGCAAATCCCCCAGGCAGTTACACCAAATGTTAAGGTATGGTCACGTCAAGATACAATCTGGATCCCCTCTTTGGGGGGAACCCAGGGAGAAGGGAGTCCTTCTCCTCTGCCCACGTGTTTTACGTGCTTCCTCTAGGGAAGCCACCCGCTTCCCTGCCCCGGTTTCACTCCTGCGCCTGGATCTCATCCTTCCAAACTCTTCAGGTTTGGTGCACTGCACCTGATGCCTGCTTGCTTCTTTCCCAGCAGTTTTCCTTTTGTTTTCCTACCATCCATTAACAGTTATGGACCTTGGCTATTTGGCTATTTCGCTCTCTAGCACGCTGCGGGGCAGCACCCCAAGCTCCAGCAGAAAGGTGCTCATCAGAGCTGCACCTTCACGGCAGAGACAGTGTGTCCTGCTGGAGAGGCCCCCACTCCCTGCACAGGACTGCAGGTCAGTTTGCCGAGGCTTCCCTGGGGACGATTTCCCCTTGGCTGCATGGGCACCCAGCCCCAGCATTTTCCCCAAGCAATACAGCAGCCTGTTCAGTGCTGCTGACTGCAATACAACACATATTTATATATAGGAGTTCATTCTCCAATGCAGAAAGTGGGAAAGCAAAGAAATCGAATCTGCCCTGAAGGCAGTTGCAGGACAGATTTTGCAAGTCATGGGGTTATGTCAATCACTAGGAAAGACTTGACAGGGCCCATGCCTTCAGCCACAGGGATGATGACATCTCATATTCCACACTCTCAGAAGTAATGACATGAAATGATAGAGAAGAAGACTGGCTTGGTTTCCAGCTGCAAAGTAGATCAATCACTTGTTTGCCCTCAGCATCAGACAGGTCCTCCTGAGAGGACGGTGGACGAGCAGACAGCTATTATGTGGAGGTTAACGCCAGTGTTTCTGTACTGAGAGAGCAGTGCGAGAAGGTGGCTTCTCCTGATAGCTTTAACCAGAGTCTGCAGTGTTGAAAGTGTCTGGAACATATCGCGCTCTGATGTTTGGTTTCATTTTCAAAGAGAATTCAAGAAAACTGCTAAAAGATCCACATCAAACTCTGAAATAGTTGCAGTAACACATCAGGAGTAATGCTCTCAGTACAACAAAACTCAGTATAGCCGAGGTGTTAGTGGTGCCCCTCTAGAGCTACTTCTCACTGTTTATCATCATGTGCACGTGGCAGACACCCAGAACCTGACCAAAACTGCAGCTATCCCACACCACCCCCCGCCACGAACCACCCCAGGGCAGGGCTGCCCCTCCACAGCAGATACTCACAGTCGTGGCGTACTGAATGTCCTTCCAGATGGACGTCTCCCGGGACAGGTCAGAGGCCTCAAACAGGTTCTCCAAGATAACTTCTCCGATCATGTCGTGCCTGGAGAACCGATCAAAGTCAAAGACACTCAGGTGGAGCTTCCTGCTAGCCAGCTCCTCGTGGGGCACGGGGAAGTGGAAGGACTCATCGAAGGTGGGGTTCAGAGTCTTCCTGTGGACGCGCGTCTGGAACTTGCGCTTTCTGTCGGGCAGGAGGTAGATCTTCACGTAGGGATCTGAACTGCCACAGAAATCTTTGGCTGGCAGATCAAAAGCCCTGAGAATTCGGACAGTCAGTGTCTCATTCTCATAGTCGTACTTGAGAGTGAAGTTAATTTTCCCACAGGTTTTTGCTGCCTCTTTTTTGGAGTCCTCAGAGTCCACAGGTTTTTGCTTATAGAGTTCAGGTTTTATGCGACCAATGCTGGTTGGCTGCTCCGCCACAGCAGGAGCATCTGTGCCATAGTCCACGCTGGACACATGCATTTGCCGAGGAAGGTGCCTCTTGAAAGAGATGTGCCTGCATAACAAAGACAGGACAGATGTAAGTTTTTCCAGGGATATTTCTCTCCTTTTTCTCCCTTGGACTAGCACAAGGAAAGCAGGGAGAGCACAAGAATAAATAGAACTAGTGCTCCTGACCACTGCACAGACACTACATATGCTATGGAAAATGAACATTCAAAGGAACATCCTCCTAATTTTTAGAGTATTTGCAGCAAGCTGCATTTTTCACCCGTTACATCAGTAACGGCCCATAGCTAAATATGGGAGCCCAGTTATATTCTTTGACCAAGCTACAAGCAACACAGTGTGGAGACTCCTTCCCACCCCCAAGCCCTTATGATTGCAAGATGCTGGCATTAAATTTCCCTCAGGCAAAAGATGTGTAGAGCTTTTAAAGTGAGAGAGGCATTGCCATCTCAGGAAGTTAGGGCTTGCTGTGGGTATTGCTGCTTCCAAACTTCTCTAGCAAACGCTCGTCAAAAAATGACACAGGCTTCTTGACAGACAGAAATGTAGTGCCTCGTCCAGAAGCTGTTTGCTGCCTTGAACTGCCTTCAGCACAAAGGGAAGCTTTATGTAAGCAAAGCTTTACCTTAGTGAAGCATAAAAGATTCTGTGGACTCATAGCATTACTTCAGATTACCTGCTGTTTACGAGAGCAGGATATAGAATTATTTAACCATACTAAGAACTTGTACAGTCAGAAAATTAGCTTTCAGTGACAAGTGGAGCTCAGAGACCTTGCTCCTGCTTGTCAGGTTCCCCAGAGGTGTCCTGGCCTGGGCTGGACCAAGCTGTGATCAGAGATCTCAGGCTGCACAGGGGTGTTCACCAGTGTCCCTGGGCCTGGCGCTGCCCACAGTCCATGCTGGGCTCTGCCACCGGAGAAAGCGGTTTGCTGCCTTCCCGCCTACGCTTTGTTTGTCCTGGTTCAGTCAGACTGAGCTTCTGTTTTCTCCTCCGCAGAGAAGGTGCAATAAAAGCAGCGTGAGCATGTGCCTGACGCAGGGACGAGCAGCTGCCCGAAAGGCAGCGAAAGGCGGGATGTGGCAGAACGCTGTTTGTCACAGCGCTGGGCTGACTCCAGCCTCTTCCAAGCAGAAGGCTGAGCTTGGTGCCTTATTCATCCTGCAATACCGCAGCCAACTTCCTGCGCCAGGGCTGCTCGCACAGTTGTACTCTCCTACACATCACGCTCAGGCCAGCAAGGCGAGCAGAAGCGCTGGGATGCAGCCAGGACCCTGCGATCACCGCTTCCTGCCCTACTTTCGCGGCCTTCTGTGTCACGGCACAGGCGCCGCATTGCTCGGTGCTCTTGCAGAGAAGGTGCCCAAAGGCTCATGCAGCCTTTCCTTGATCTTAGAGTATGAAGCCGAAGTCTGTGTCCCTGGCTGAGACAGAAATGCTGCACTGATCGCAAGCACTGAACACAGCCAGTCCTCAGCTTGTGCAGCAAGTGATATGTCAATTCGGTTTATCTAATTGTTTCTGCTTTGAGCTACATCCACAAGAGAGAGCAAAAAGGGTTAATTCTGTCCAACAGTATACCGTCATTAATACTTCTGCCTGCCTCTCATGTTGCAACCAAATTAAAATGGCCAGAAGCATACTGACAGCTTGACACAATGAGGTCACGTCACAGTAATAGGGTTTGAATCCTTTATTTTTTTGCAAGGCCCCACAGTAAGCCAGTCTTAATACATCAACTGGTTGATGACCAGCCTTTGGAGAATAATCCAACCTGTAGGTGGGCATATTTTCTTTGGTTTCACTGGATGTATCTAAACCTCAGGCTCGATTAAATATTCCTCCTATCCTGCCACTTTCCGCAGATAAACGGTCTTTCCCGCACTGAGCACAGCGCGTCACTCACCTGGTGGAAGAGGTGGGCTCCGTGGTTTGCCGCTGTATCCGCGTACGCCGCATGATGTGGTCCTTCATGGACAGCTGGACCTCAGCCGGTATGTCTGGGGATGTGTGGCTGATCTTTACAGCGGCCTCCAAGAAACTTATGGTGCCCATGTCCTTGAGCTTGTCTGCCATGCTCTCCTTACTGTAGTCTGCCTCGCTCTGCAAGATGGCCAGGTTAGAAGAAATGGCCTTGTTCCTCCAGGGAACCCAGCACAGCTTCCAAAAGAGAAAGAGAAAAACTGCCACCAGGGCGAGTCCACACACAACAACTACCAGCGCAAGGAGGCTGACGGAGAGCTCTACAGGGCAGGAGAAGGTGGCCGTGGTGGGGGGAGGGAGGGACAGGGAAGGAAAAAAGAAAAGAAAGATTGTGAGAAAGCCGTAAGTAAGAGATGGTCCAAACAGACTTATGTCTCCCCCCCGGTGCTGCAAGTGAGAGTCAAACCCATGCAAACATCCCCCGTCGGATTCCTGCCCCAAACGCATCTGGGAGAAAAGGATGTCTCCGATGGCCAAGCTGTGACACTCAGCTGAACTATAAAGCATCCTGCTTGGTTTGGTTTGTGGCCCTGTCAAACAGCTGAGCCTCAAACCGAGCAGAATTGCAGAAAAACTGAACAACGGAAACCAGCTTCAACGCAGTGCTGGCAGAAACTGCCTTTTCGCTTCATAACAAAGGTGTACAGACACTATATTAAAAAAAAATCTACCCACCATAATTCTGAAAAGCAGATTGTTGTTGGACTATTAACGTTCACATCTTCTCCAGCTGTGCCAATGGGGAATTAAAAAAAAAAAAAACCCACAAGCTGCTGATGCAGTGAAACCAAATATAGAAGGAGGTTGTACAGCAAATATTACACATTCTTCCTTATTCTAAAGAGCACAGAGAAAACCAAAGTGAAAGCTGTGTTTCTGAGTCACTTTTACCTCATATGCTACATATTGCAGCATTTTAAGCTTCTCCAGAGAGGAAAGAGCTTCCATACCTGCGACTCAAGAATCGGGAAAAAAGGAGGAGCACATATACATGATCTAGGCTGTGAAAACATTCACAACACTTCAAAAAGAGAAAAGAGTGGTTGCTTTTAGTTCCTTTCTTACAGTATATAAATTCTCAGATTCCCACCCAAACTAACATTCCAAGAGTTTGGAACGCACGAAAAAGGCCCAGCCCCAGAGATGCAAACAGACCTCACCCTGGAATAGCCTGCTGGAGCAGGACCATGGAATGCTCATTTGCAGGTTAGTATGAATTCAAGGAGAAGAAGCACCTTGCCTCCTGCGTTATTTGTAGTGACCAGTAAAGCTCTACTCCGTTATTTATGTAAGCACAAGCCAGGACAGAAAAAACAGAAAAAAAATTAAATACTACAGACTTTTATACAGAATAACCATTACCTCTTACCGACTCCTGTTTCTGTGCCTGCTTGGACCATAGGTGTTTTGCTTTGATGTGTGAAACAGCAGTTAGCTAACTTGGTCCCCACAGACCAGAGACATGAAGCCATTGATTTGTCTAAATTCAGAGCTAAAATTACTCTAATGAATATATCACACACTCATAAAATTAACTGAAGAAAAGAACATAACAGATGTAGCAGCTAAAAAGTGAGACCATCATGCATGGAAGTGGATTAGACAGACATGGATTAGATGGATAAACTTCTATCAGATCAATATTTTATTTTTGTCCATATGAGTTCACTGCACCTCTTTAGATTATGTCTAACTACACTTAAGGCAAACAAATTCTCACCTCCAAGAGTTCTAAGAAATACTTGACCCACTCAAAAACTTCATTTAAAACAATCTCTCTCAAAATACATCCTTACCAGGCAGCTTAGCTTTTAGCAGATCATCTGGGAAATTCACATCTGTACTCCATCATAGCTACTATAAAAGTGATCCCTGAAATAGGTTTTTCCTTAAATAGAAATCATGGCAAGCAAGTTTTCCTCTTCCTCACCAGCCTCGCGTACAGGTCAACCTGTCAGACCTCTGCATATCACAGCTGGGGTAAATGAATAGGTCCCATCTCATCTATAATAAATAGGATTGCACAAGGCAGCAGTGGAACTTCCTTGGAGATTTGGCCAATGGTGTTCTCAGCAAAGCAGAGAGCACAAAGGTACTGCTTTCCTGTATTTTGAGTTAAGTCTTGGAATCATGCCCAGGATACTCAAACAGTTTCATAAGAATGCTTAAGAAGCTGGGTTTTTTGCAAGTATATCTTCTGTTCCTATTCTGATTCTTTCCTCTGCAAATGGTTTTAGAAATCCAGTAATCTTTTCCAGTACCATTCCTTCAAATCCTTGCAAGACATCCGCAGCTGGAGCCTGACTCAAACACACCCAGAGACGTCCATACACTCACAGACAGAATGAGCCTCAGTGACAAGCTGCTACCCAAAAGATTTTCCGCAAGAAGCTTCTTTATCCGCTTTAAAATTACTCCTATAACAAAAATGAGCTTTGCAGAGATAAATAACACATGGCATTTGTTGCTAGCAGTGACGTCAGCTGTGGGCACTGAATCACAGACACCTTTATCACTCTGTAAGGACACAGCTAAAACTAAAGACCATGTCTGCCCACAGCTCAACTTCAAAGACTTGCGTGGTGAATATCCTACAGGCCTAATAAAAATAGCTTTAAAAAGCCAACATCCCAACAGGGATGCTTTCAGGACAAATCTGCTTTGCAGATTCAGCTTTGACCAACTTCTTTCATCAGCAAATAACAGCTGATAACACAAGCCCTCCCCTTGATCTCCATTCCTTTCAGTTATTTAAATATTCAGGGTAAGATCTTATACAGGAAAGAGTTACAATGCAGAATCCATCACTGCTGAAAGTTGTTGATGTGGCAGAAAAGTTCCTGTTAAGATACATCTGTCCATTCCAGGAAATTATGCAGCATGCATAAATCTTCTAGCACACCAGACTCGTTAATGAAAAGCATCAGAAATAATCAGTTATCCCTTCTGAAAAATTGTTGCCAGCTCGAGAAAGATCTTAGTCCATGTCCCTTCTTGCTGAGCTGGCATTCATAACACATTTGACAGGATTCACAGATACTTTTATGCATGACCTCCTACTGTTTCCTCTGACGGCTCACATAAAACACAAGCAGAAGGGACTGGGATTTTACAGACTTTTTTAAGCATCTGCCTTAGAAGAACATTGGCTTGTCTGACAATGACATTGAATTACCCAAGATTTTTTCTTGACTTATTAAACTTAAATATCAGTTGGACAAAGTTGACCTTAATTGATTTAATGAGCTTTCTCTTGTGACTGTGAAAATACCAGCTACTTTAAAAAAAATACCTCGTATTCAAAATGTTATTAAAGGACATTTGAAGCATGAACTGTAAAAACAAGACAATCCCTTAGCCAACAGAAAATGCTAATCTTGGCCCTAGGGCCAGACATTTCTTGGATATTCCTGGCACCAAAGTAGGTCAGGCCTATCTGCCCAAAGACTTCTCCAGAGGTGGAAAGAGACCAGAAGGACACTCTAGCCTGGGAAAACCATTATTTTGTGTGTTTATATCACCCCACTGCATGTCCCCATCAACATTGAGCCCTCCCAAGTGGAGAGGTGGAGAGGGACGCGGGTGGTGGGTCTGGCAGCTACGAGGAGGATCCCGCTTAACGCCGGACAGCGTGGGAAGAGCTAAATTTCTCACACAGCTCCTACATTTTACATGTGTACCTGGACTTCTAAGAGAGCTGAGAACCTGGCCCAAACCCTAGAGAAACAAAGTCCTCATATCCCACAGCAGTGCCCCAGCAGTGACCACAGACAACCACCGCCAGCAGCCCTGGTCCTTCGCCCCAAAGCAGAGGCTTTTGCTGAGAGCATTTCTGCGCCAGGATAACCAGGAGAAGGCTCTTCTCGGCCGGGAATGAGCCTCTCACAAGTCACATCACAGATTCCCCGTCAGTGCAGTTCAGCGCTGAATTAACGACACGATGGTAAGAGGTGCTGCCCAAGTTAAATGGCGTTAGACATACAGAGAAACACAGCTTTCTAACCCAAAAACCATTTACAACCAGAACACGTGCCAGCACGTGTGAATCAAAGTCCTTGGAGACAGCACAAACAGCCTAGGTGGGGGTCGTTGCAGAAGCACCACCACGCTCCCATTTTCTCGCGGCGGGAGCCGCTGCGCGCAGATGAAGGAGACAGTGCGAGGGCAGTGAGGGGTCAGTGAGGTGGATGCAGACAGCCAGTTTCGTGGCCTGGTGCGTTTGGCAAGGGACGCGAGCACCAACATGCTGCAGTGCGATCCCCAGGGACCTGTGTAACTCGCTGAGCTGAAACCTGCAACAACTGATGGGAATGCCAAGAGCACCACGGAGACTGTTTGAAACCTATGAACTTTAACAGAGAATGACCATATTTCTCTTTTGGTTTGACTTCTTAGTTTGTGTTTTTTTACTGTTTTTGTGGGGTCTAATAACCTTGCTACTGATGCTTATAACAAAGCCCATAGGAGGGCTCAAAACTATAAAACTTCCCAGAAGGTCACTATCATCTGATGCATTCCTTGTGCCTTTCCGATAAAGTACGAGGTGGCCCAGAGCAGGGAGAAGGGACCAGTGTAGCAATTTAAAACTTTAAAGCTAAAAGCAAATTTAAGAAAGGGGGTCCTTTCCTGGTTAGTCTGACCCCCAGCCCTTGCCCCTGGTGCCCATGCATTCTGCTAGCAGCTCATTAGTAAAACTATCCATTTTGTTTCATCTTGGACAAGAACTAATTAAGAGAATATGGCAGAACCACGTTTCAGCTTTATGTCCCTTATGACTTTATACTACCCAAGCTGAAATACCAAAGGGGATAATTAGCAAAGTCCAAACAGAAAACGATTAATAATATGACAAAGCCATGATTACAACAGTCTATTAACTGCAAGAC
Source organism: Apteryx mantelli (assembly GCF_036417845.1). Taxonomy (NCBI): domain Eukaryota; kingdom Metazoa; phylum Chordata; class Aves; order Apterygiformes; family Apterygidae; genus Apteryx; species Apteryx mantelli. The sequence continues at coordinate 11,546,283 of NC_090002.1, forward strand.
AATACTGGTCTAATTATGGCAACATTGATTTTTATTACTCTGAAGTAGCTTGCACTATCATTAGGAGATTCACAGATAATTCTGAGTTTAATGTGAAGAGTTATATTTAATATCTTAGTAGATGTAATTTAGCTTTTCTTCCACCCACTCCCCACAGAGAAAACAAAATACGTTTGATGGCTCTCTCAGCACTCCAGCATCTATTAGTCATTCTAACCACAGGCTGGGTTTAAACAAAGTTAGGATACCATGAGTGGAAATTCAACAGGACTGAAAAAAGCCTAAGTGCAATAGGCTGGGGCCTGCAGAGCGGGCTGGTGCTGGACGCGCACAGTGGCAGGAACCGCGAGCCGGCGGGACCTGCATTTCCCGACCCTGGGATGCGTTCCTGGGTGCGTGGGCACCTATGCATGTTCCTTATGCGTAAGCTTGGCTGTAGGAAAACCTGCGTGTGAGGGAGAGCTCTGGCTGGTTCGTTTCTGCTAGGTTTCTTTCAGTTAAACAGCGGCATTCAGCTATTCCGAGCCAAGGCACAGAGCGTGGAGCATCGCTGCCCGGAAAAGCAAGGAGAGGCACCTGGAGGTGGGGTGGTGGTGGCATACGCGAACCCTGCTTGCACAGGCTGCAGGACTGGTTTTCCAGTGTGACATATTGACCACTGTTCATTCTGTGCCAGGAGGCATTTCCAGGCTTCTCTGTCTGTTTTGCTTTGTTTTGCTCCTGCAGCAGTGCTTGTGAGAATATATTGCTCTTCTTCTGAGAGCCTGTGTAGAGATCATGCATCGCAATGATGGATTATGATGAGAGTCATTGCTGGAGGAGCAGACAGGCAGCTCTGGGGCTATGGAGGACCGTGTGAGGCACCCGCCAACTGCTGATCTAATTTTCCCTCCCTGGGGAAGCATCAGCGATATTAGCCCGAAAGCCGAGGCCTGGAGCTCAGGCAGGAGGAACTGGTGCATCACAGACACAGCTGGGGGGGGGGGGTCAGTGCAGGACAAGGCGGGGAGAGGAAGAGATTTCCATTAAATCCCAGCTATAGACATGTTTATTCAGCAATACTGTTCAGCTTTGAAGCTTTGCAGAGCTTCGAACAGACAGGGGACGTGGGACAGAGGCAGAATGCTAAAGCAGTGCAGCAGAACCGTATCTAGCACCACTACAGGAAAAAAAAAAAAACAGAACTACAACAGAGCCTGGGAACAACCCCTTTGGGAATGTGGCTGAAAACAAATCTTAGAATGCACCAAAGCAAAGCAGCAAGTAGAGCACTTGAAAAGAGGAGTTTTGAAAAGGAAATTGGCTCTCTTACAAACTGCGAATCTCAGCTCCGGGCCCGATGCTGAGCTTGATAAGAGAGGGGAGCTGCAGTGCAGCAACGTGCAGTTCCCAGCCTGCTCCTTACCCCCTCTCGCAGGCACAGGAGAGCAACACGGCAAAGATCAGATTTCCCATCACCCAACACACCGCCCGTTCTCGCATCAGCGAGGAGCTCTGTTTAACAGAGCCCACAGCTAGGCAGGCTCTGAGCTGTGCAGAGCATGCGTGCAAGGGAGAAACATTGCAAGACAGATGTGGTTGCTGGGAGCAGGTCCAGCGTGCCAGGCCTCTGTCGGATGTTCTCATCATCACAGCTTTGGGTTTGCTTGCTGCCTTTTGAGTGGCATCTGAAGCATCAACACCACTTCTCTTCTTGATTCACTGCTCTGCTCTCGAGATGGCTATGGGCCATAGGAACACATCCCGGAATATTCTCCAGCTACGGAGGTCATTAGCAGAATCACTCTGAAGCCTAACTGTGGTCGAGTAGCCCAAGAGTGCAGGAGTCACCGTGTCGTGAAGCCCTGCAGTGGGTGCTCCTGCCTAAACCAGGTGATGAAGATATAGGTCGTTAGCAGCAGGAAGCTATGTCACTATGTTCTCAAAAGATTTTAAAGCAGCAGGTCAGAAAGCAGTTGTGGAGCAAGCAGAGCAGACACTATCTCACACTGGGTGGTAATATGGGACACGAAGGAGCCCCGCACAGCAGCACGTCCATTGGCAGAAGCCAGAGCACCTTGGGGCGCTGGAGGTGGCACCTGCAGGTTCACAGGGCACAGACCTGCTTTCTTGGACCTTCCAAGCCCTTCCTTTCCAGGGACAACCTGAGTTGCCACCTCACTGCTCCGTCGGCGCCTGCTGACACCTTACTCAAACCAGCAGGAGCTCAGCTGCTCCACAGGTTTCCCTGCGGAGGAGCAGGGAGTGTTCCCTGGCTGAGGACAGCACAGCATCCTTGGAATACACTGGAGAGGAATGTGAAGTCACAGAAATACTGATTAGAAATAAGTAAAATTATTTTTGTTTCAGCTGTGCTCTGTTGCAGACCACAGTCGAATCGTGTTTTGTTGCTCCAAGTCAATCACACATAATTCCTCAAAGCACAACAAAGGCAGATTGAGAACAGTGTGAAAATGGGAAGAATTGTCTCAGATAATTTTATGAGAGGAACACTTTCACCTTAAATTCATCATACATGGTTAAATGGCAAGCTTTCTTCTCACCCTAGCAAAGGGGCAGAAAACTTCATGAGATGAACTTCCCAAACATCCTGAGAGGAAGCCCCAAGGGACTCTGATGTGTCCCTTTTGAAGCTGCACAGACTCAGCCTTCCTTCTGCATGAAACTAAAAGATTTGTCCTGTCCATGAGCTGCTAGACACCGAGCCTAGCACTATCAGCTTCCACCAGCCTCCTCCGTGATTGCTGGCTCCACAGGAGCCTGGACAGAGCCCCATCGTCTTCTGGGCGTATCCCAGCTACCGAGCAGACGAGAGGGAGACAGAGACATGAAAGCTCAGACTGGCTATGCCGAAGTTCCAGTAAAGAGAAACAACTTCTTAGAAATTAATTTGCTGCTACCACAGGGTTCCTGCAATACAGGAGCTTATTGGAATGCAAACTATAAGCTTCAAAGGCAGGGATGAATCAGAAGCTATTTCAAGAGTAATTATATAAGATTATAAAGTTCAAAACATCTCATTATTGCACGTTAAGTGTGAAGACAGCCTGCTTCAAGGAGAACTTGGAGAGAACCAGCGAGTCAACCAGCTATGACCTATGGTCTAGGCACAAAAAGCAACCTCCTAATGCCCGTCCAACAAAGCCTCCTTCACTATGCAATGGCAGATCTTTTCACCATTTACTATAGCTCTTTAGGGGATGTGGCTCTATAGCAGGCAGAATAACCAGAACAGTGTGGTATGGACAACTTCCTGCAAAGTTTTATTCTCCATTTGTTACTTAAGCAGTTATGTAGTTCATTGCCCAGGAATCCAGATATCAGCTTATTAGTGACAGTACTTGCAAAACTACACATTTTTTTAAATTCCAGTTCAAATTATGATTAAGGAGATGTTTAAACAATAAATTTGCACATGGACTAAAGTTTTATTCATTCTCTATCCATGAAGGAGTTACTGCTAGTGCTGTATGTCCAGATACTCTCTACAAATCCACATTTGCAGAAATTTCTAATGCTCAGAAGAACTTAGTTTTGAAATCAGTCTTGGGGTTTGGCTAAAAATGAAGTGTTTTATTCCAGTCAGACTGCACCTTTAAAATCTGGAGATTTTCAAAAAATAGGAAGGAAATAGAAAGAATAGCCTGGACACACAGTAACAGCAAGGAAAGCAGACAGGACCCAAGGGGCATCCCTTTCCAGCTACCCACAGTAATGGGAATACGGGCATTCCAGAGGGCTGGAAGGGGCCTGCCGAAGCACTTCCATCCCTTCAGCCAAGCTAGCAGCAACTTTCAAACCACATCCAGGAGCAGAAGGAAAATCTGGATGCTCCAGCCCAGACACGTCCCAGGAGACGAGGGAGCAGCAGTGTTTGGAAAACACTTCAGCCAAACCATATGCAGACCATCTCAGGGCCTCGGCGGCAAGCCTCTTCGTCCACCCGCTCCGAGGACTCAGGTGAGGCAGCAGCACCGCGTGCTGCTCCAAGCAAGTGCCTGAAACCCGGAGCAACAAGGAACCAGACACCCTGAGCTAAACCCGCTCAGCAGAGCAAGGATGGTCTCTCCCCATCCCGTGCTGAGAGGGCAGGGACACAGATCGTCTGCACTCCCAGCACCCTTCGCTGGTTTGGGGACAGGTCCAACTTCTCCATATGTTCACAGCATATTGTGCCACTTGGTTTCCAGTCCTTGCACGGAGAGGGACACAGTCACGAATGCCAAGCCAGCACTGCTTTTGCAGCCCAGGAACCTGCTCCAGGCAGCAAGCAGCCACCATTTATTTTATACCTTGTCTATAGCTGCAAAATCTCTGTGCAGTTGTTGCAATGGCTTCTGGCTGAGCACATAAGACGTTTGTTTGGGCTCCTGCCCAGCAGGTTCCCAACACCCTGCCGCAGAGCTGGCATAGACAGGTGCATTTGCCCGAGGGGACCGACAAAAGGCTGCTGAAACCAAATATTTTGGTATTCTGGGGTCAATTCACACACCGATTGCGATTTTCCTTCCAGACTGCATGAAAGGCACGTATGTTTATCAAACTTTTGTTGGTGTGTGCACCCAGAAGGAGAAGCTCCGAGCTGCTAGTAATGCCACATTTCTATTGTCAAAAGTGGGGAAAAAAATTTGTTCTGAACCAAGGAAACATTCCCCAGTGATTTAGGTTGCTTTGTGTCTCAATCAGCTGTTCTCCAGAGTATTATAAGTGAGATAGTAACAGTTGTCATTGCTTTATTCCTAACAGATGACAATCTAATGAACTATTATAAGCCACACTGAGTATAATTATAGTATATAGCTGTGCACTAACCCCATGACATTTTATCATAATATGCTGCAGCAGCATCTGTAAATGACTCAGTAATGCTGAACACACATGGTGTCCCGGGCTTGGGGTTAAGTAGCTGACACTAAATCTCATTTTCTGCCCATGAAGTGACCCCATACTTATAGGGGTTGAGCCGAGTACACCAGGAATGCCAGGGAAGCCTCGCTGAGCTTGCTCGAAATGGGAAATGTCTCTGTCCAGATCTCCTGAAGCTGAGCAGAACCAGGTAAATAGCAAAGCACCACAATACAGACACTTCTGAGATGTACCAGCACAACTTCATTTCCAGATGCAATGTAAACAAAACAAGCAAAAGCTCTTCACTGTCTCCCTTAAGCAAGCAAAGACCCTGGACCTTACAATTTCCTTCCAACACCTGGCCAAAGCTATGACTGTTGTGAGGTAGCAACAGGGAGGCTGGGGGCAGCAATGCCTCCTTGTCCGGGCTCCCAGCAGCAGGTCTGACATCTCACTGCCCTGCTTTTAACAATGAGCTTTGCTTTGGGCAGAATACTTCCCTGTGGCTCTTTGGCCCCTCTGTGATTCAGAAGAACCACAGCCAAGCTGTTCCCAAAACATCTCAGGATGGAGCTTGCTTGGAAGGAGAATCGGGGCCTCCTCCCACCCCATCCCAGCCTCCAGCCTGGGAGTGCCAAGCCCACTAAGAGCAGGCGAGGGAACGGCAACCCTCGATGCAGCGCAGGACACCGGGGAGGCAGCAACCCCGTCAGAGCCCGGGCGCCACACAGAAGGCAGCCTGCCTGCCAGGAGAAGCAGAGATCTTCCAGCCTGCAGTGTGCTCTCAGCCGGAGGGGGCAGAAGGCCCAAGCTGGGGCCAAGGCAGCCTGGGAAGCTTTCCCACTGCTTTCCCGCAGCATGGGCTCTGCAGGAACAGCCGGCCGAGCGCCCGCCCAGTGGCGAGGGCTCCTCGACTGGCCACCTTGGAGAGCGTGGGACAAGCTTTGCTGCCTGGAGCCGTTCTGTAGCAAACACATCCTGTGCATGGGATGAGGGTTCACGCAGGGCTCCCCTGGCCCCGGCTGCTGGAAAGACTCCCCTGGCCTGGATAACATACAAATCTCTGTGTCCAGGAGGTTGGGCTGCCAGCTACTTCTGTCTAGAGCCAATGTGACCATGTAAGCCCATGCCTCTCCCTCCTCTCGCACTTGCCACCGCTGCTAATACCTGGCACACAGAGGACACTGGTCTGCATGGTGAAAAGCACCAAAGCGTTGGAAACTGTCTCTCCGCAGGCTGCAGAGCAGCCGGGAAGGATCCCCCATCACCTACGTGCAGAGGATGGGTAGCTGGTACCTGGTACAGAGAACCCACGTTCCTGCTGGCAGCGCAGCCCTACGAGACCAGTGTCTGCTCATCCCAAGGCGCAGGAGTGGCTGGTACCTGGTACAGAGAACCCACGCTCCTGCTGGCAGCGCAGCCCTACGAGACCAGTGTCTGCTCATCCCAAGGCGCAGGAGTGGCTCCTGCCATGCCGCACGCAGCCAGCTCCAGCCTGAGCGCTCGGCTCCTGCTGCTGGCCGCTGCTCCCGGGCAGCTGGCAACAAAGAGCTGCTTAACCCCTGCAAGGCAGCGTGGAGTGGCTGCCCACACGGAGCGGCTGCTGCCCTGCAGCCTGGCAGGTGGATCCTTCCTTCTCCCTTCGCAGCCACCCGCCTCACTCCCTGATGTGCTCCATAAACCCTATGAGCATGAACACCATGACCGGCGCCAGGTTCGGGGCTGAGGTCGGATAACTCTGGGCAAAGGTGCGCAGACATCTGAGAGAGAAACTGCTGCGTATGGCAAGAATGCATCTGAGGAGGTGCTTGCTATACTTAACACTGTGCTACAACAGTACATGCATTTCTTTGCAGCAGTCACAAACATGCACAGAAAATCAGAGTAATACTTACATTACCAAAGACCCTAGTGCGCTAGAATTTCTGGGCAATTATTTTTCAGTGGTACCAAGTATTCCAGGATTTTACATCCCCATGATTTTTGAAAAAAGGGTTTTTGAAAGGACTTGCATGAACTGTGTATATAGCATCCTGCCTTTAGTCTTTACTGCTCAGTTTCCTGTGATATTGTCAAACACTAACATGCTACAACATAACAAACCAAACTAAATATAAAGGTGGCCCTAATTAGCATCTGTAATTTCACTATGTATAAAACACCTGCAGGATAACTTCCTCTTTTCCTTAGAGAATTTAATTTACGGTCACCCCAAACATCCCCTCTCCCTCCTTCCAGGATGCCATTTTGCAATGTGCAAGTATAATTAAAGACAATGCACAGCACAGAGACGAATCACATCGCCCCTGAACAACTGCCACCATAAGTGACTGTTACATTAGTGAGTCCTCTGGAGGGAAATGATAAGGGCTGTTACAGATAAGCTTCCTGTTCTTATGATTTACAAACAGAAAGATATATATACACTATTGCCTCTGAAGAACAAATAACAAATATTAAAGCTAGACAAAGATGACTAACCAACATGAGATGGAAACATGGGGTCCTAAGGAAGGATGAGATTGTACCTAGAAAGATGAACAGTAAGAGATTAAACAGGTAATAAAAAGCCAGGATAGTTGAAGCTACAAAGTTAAATGAAGACTTATATCGGAACTGAGATGCACATAGGGTCCTGGTTTTGTCTCTGAAAAACGAAGGCACATATGTGAGACTGAATGTTAGTGAATACACGGTAGATGTATATGGCTGTGCACACTGCACCAATACGACTTCAGAGATGTCAAGAAACAAACATCTGTAAACACAAAAATGCCAGTTTCTCAGAATCATCCTGCAAAACAACGGAGAAGATCAGAGCAAGGATATGCCCTGATTTGAACCAGCTGAAAGCACATGCTTGGTCTCAGTGAAACACAGGGAAAATACTGAAAGCAAGAGAAAATGTTTCAACAGCAGAGACAAACTGCTGAAGCAAAATGTTCATTAAGGCAAAGAGGGCCCATGTTATAAAGAAAGGCAAAAAATTAATGAAGCAACTTTGGAAATGTGGACTCACCAAGGAGGCGTCTGCTCCTCAGCTCTCCCTGACCACCGTCCTCAGCCCACTCACAGGCGCAGTTAACATCAGCAGCGCTCTGGCTGCCCGTTTCTATGGAGTTTCCGATGCTGATCCCTGCCTGTGCATGCGGCTGCCGCAGCTGCACTGGAATACGCTCCGAGGGCCAGGAAACCTACCAGCACCGTCAGCCTCCCTGCACTGCTTCAGGAATGGATCAGCCAGCAGCAACTAGCCAGACCCAAACCTGCGTCTGTGCAGAGAAGTACTTAGAAAGCCCCTAAATACACACATTCCCCACAGCTCCGAAGAAGCATTTTATTTACTAGGACCATCACAGTGCAGATGATAGTGCTAGCACTTAATACATAAGCACAGATGCATGTTCATAGACAGGCTATATAATCCATTTATCTTGGACTTATGCCTCTAGTTTTGTGCATTTAATCTTATTTTAATAATAGCTTTGCAAGCCTCCCTTCCAGCAGCAAGGTTTGAACCTGACACCTTCAGGATCAAAGCACAAACCTGTCTTACTTGAGCTAGAGAGCTAATCCACTGCACATAGCGCTAGCTGGCTCCTTTGCTGCCTGTGGACCAAACTCTGACAGAGAGCAGCAAGGTCCATTTACAGTTGCATTACTCAGTGCTAGGAGAGAGCCTTGCCCCAAGGACCCTTGATACGCCTCGCATGCTTGGTCACTGGAACACACGCTCCAGTGATTAATATTAGTTTTGCCTGGATAGCTTCAAACATGTTCACTGTTATGGAACCATATTTGCTTAAAATGCACTTCAACAGTGATTCAGAGTGTTACTGCAGACAGTACGTTAACTCAAGGTTCATCCATATTTCATAACTAGGGGCTGGAGATATCCCATATCAGTAAATAGGCATGTCATCAATTTCCCCACTACTCAAACTATTGGAATAATTCTTTCCAAGAAAAATATTTCAGAAGCAATTTCTCCACATAAAACAGTTTCCCCCCCCCCTTTCAGCATTCCTGCAGTGAAAAAGCCCATATTGCATAAAAATGCACCTATATCTCTGCCTGCAGCAGAAACACTCATGGATATGTGGTTTTTAGCTTTTTATTAGTCCTTGCGAAGTGCCAGGAGGGTGCTCAGTGCTGTAGACAATGTACTGCTGGCAGCGTGAAGTTTGGGAGGAACGGTTCACTCCGAGGGCAAAACACTGACTGTGCTAAAACATCTGGGAGGGCAGCTGGCAAAGCGTGTTGGGAAACTGAAACTATCTTAAAGGCTCTTCTGCTTTTGCATCTTCCCCAGTTGTCCCTTTCCTTCCTCTCCCTTCAGCCTGGTACCCCGCGCTAGGAAAGCCCGAGAGCACTTTGCTGAGGAGGATCAGGGCATGGAGAAGGGTTGAGGGGGTGCATGCACCACGCCAGGAGCAGCGGGGACTGCTGTGCACACGGCCTCACCGCAACAGCAACATCTCTGCACATCATCAGTGTACCACATCTTATTCTACAGGTCAGGGGAGCTTTTTGGGTTTTTTTATGGATGCACTTAGGCAACAGAAAAGTTATTTAAATAAAGCAGCAGGGTATTGGTGCAAACAGAGCCCAGGGGTCCTGGACGTGCCCTAACCCTGGTGTAAATCCCTTTCTGTACAACACGCGCGCAAGGTCCTTTCAGGTCGGCAAGCATCCCTGGTCAGACTCCAGCAGTGGCTGGCGGCAGCGTGGCACGGTGCGGTGGGCAGCAGGGAAGAGCCGTCGGTGGCAGGAGCAGGCTGTGTGTCGTTCAGCGCCGGACCTGCCGCCAGGAGATCGCTCTGCTCCTGGCATTGCCACAGGCGAAGCCGCCAGCAAACGCTTGCCCTCGCGCAGGCGCTGAGGCGGCAGCACCAGCCGCCATCCCCGTCCACACGCCTGGTTTTTCCAACACACGCAGGTTACTGCTGGGTTACTGGCCAGCAGCAGCCTGCCGTGCTCCTCTGTACGGCACTGTACAGCATCCTGGAGAAACGCTGCAGCTACGTTTTCTTATTAAGTTGGAGAGAATCAGATTTTACCGGGTTTTATGTAACCCTAACTACACTGAGTAAAGGACATCTACTGTATTCATACTTTTCATACCCAACTGAAAACTCTTCAGAACCCACCAATCACTGCATAAAAGCAGCGTTGTGCAGTCTGACACGCTCTTACATAAACTGCTCGGCAGCATTTTACTATTCAGTTTTTTAGGGATCAGCGGTGTCAGCTGCAGCTCAAGGAGGCCAGTGATGGCTGGCTCATTTCTCGGCAGCTTCGCGGCATCCCCAGCAGATACTGCTCTCATGGTATGCAACAGGCTCAGCAAACAAACCGCTCTCGCAGTCGAACGGCAAGCAGCCCTGCAGAGGCAGCCCTGCACCCTGCTTGGGAGCGTGGCACTGCTTTCACCCGCCTGCTCACAAGTGAGGCAGGCGCCCATGCGATCCCCAATAGCCCTGGCTGCTTTACCCATTACCTGATAGGTTTAGCCAGGAGGTAACAGAGATGTGACTGAAGCCACATGAAAATGACAGAGGGTCAATTTTATGCCAGCGACAGCAAGCAGCCCATCAGCAGCTATCTCCTTATCACCACAGTGCTGGCTTTTTTTTTTGTTTAAATACACTCAAGACATTAACATCTGCAGTCTATCACCTAGAGGAATATAGCTACAAGAACAAGCTATGGCGGATCCGTCTTGGCCCTCTTCATCAGGGCCAACACCATGCAGTTCAGAGGAAGGGGTAGGAAACCCTGTTGCAGGACGGCTGCTTGCTATGGACACCTGGCTTTCCCAAGTAGCAATTTATACTGCAGACATGAATTCTGGGATCTTTTGTAAGCTTCTAACATCTCTGATGTGGCTCTAGGTACTCATTACCCACATGAGATGTAATCCATCCTCCACCTTCTTGGGATTTTTGCCTCAAAGTCCTTTTGCAGCCGTGAGCTCCATGTAGCAGCTGAACATCCTGCAGAAACACACTTCTGTCTGCTCAGGCTGGCATCTCTCTCCGTGACCCGCTACCATTCGTTATTGTAGTGAAGAAAGTGAACCCGCATCCAGGTTATTCAGGCTGTGAACTCCACCACCAAGAAAAGCTTCAGCAGGATCCAGTGCTCCTTCTGCATTGCCCTTCCTTCAACTCTGCTGTTTGCACTGATATGGCAACTCTGCCTCAAAGCCCTGTCACTACCCATCTCTGCACCACCTCGCCTTTTATTTGCACATCTTTACACAGAAGGAGCGAGCAGACCTGCATACAGGACTCCAGGTGGCTGACAGCAGATTTGCTTAACATAGGTCCTCAGTGTGAAACAGGCAGAGTGCAAGTGCAGATCATGAGACGCACACCCAGACACTAATGGGAAAGGTGGCTCGTCACCATCATTGAAGCATTAGTTAACAGTTAATGACAATAGTTTTGTTTTCCTTGCTGGAGCAGTTCTGCATCTAGGCATTTGAGAACTACTACTACTAGCTGGGGCCAGGCAGTGTCCTTGGGGCTGTCGAGACATAAGAACAGACCCAGGCCTGCAGAGCAGAGACAGCAGCTGTAGCTGCTAAGGCGCCCAGCAGGACCGGCCCAGGGCGCTGGGACGGGGGCTGACAGAGCGGACAAGAGGTCTGCAGCTATCAAAGGGTACGATGTGACTGTGATCTGCAAGTGGGTTGACGAGGTCCGTAACAGACTGCATTAACACATGCCAGGCACCTATCTGCCATAGGTGGTGGGCAGAAGGAGCAGTACAGGTATTCCTGCTGCACGCAGTTATGAAAGCATCAGTTTTGGTACCAAGGTAAAAACTTATGAAACAATGCAGTAAATTATTTGCAATGCAGAAAACAGCTGTACTGGGTGCAACAGGCCAGGACAGCACCAGCGATAAGAGGCCTCCAGAAGAAGCAGGTATAAGGCAAAGAGATTTTAAGATGATGAGTAGCCTACAGGCAGAGTAGGATGTGACACTAAGGCATTAGGCTGGAGAAAATGACAAGAGAGTGGCGGAAGCACTGCTGGAAGCAAAGACGACAGAAATCCAGCAAGCCACGAAGCTGCCAGGGGCACCCTGGGGCCAGCTGTGTCCTGAAAATCAAAACACTGGCAGGCAGGAATGGGAGGAACCGAAGCATGGCGACACGATGAGCCTCGGGCAGGAGCTGACGGGCCCCCGTGCAGCTCAGAACTTCACACAGGGCTTGGGGAGAGCAAAACAAACGCATCAAAGGACATTACGATCCTTCATTGGCTAACAAACATCCGCGCAAGTCCTACCTTTTCTTAACTGGGGTAACAACAATCAATTCCTGACATCTTAGCTTCTTAAATGGGCTTTTTGTTGCTGTTTTATATAGGACAGGAGTCTGGTTTTACTAAAACAGGGAACTTTCACAGAAACTTTGAGTTATCAGCCATCTCTTCACCAGCACCTCCCTGCAGCATCACCCCACTTCTACTTGCTGCTGTGCCCATGGCTGCTAACCACCCCAGGCTGCAGGGCACCACAGCAACAGACTGGGAAGCATTTTCACCCAAGCACCCTCGCTCAGCTGTGGATCAAGCAAATGCGCATAATGACACGGACACGTGCTGGGACCGTCACCCTTGGCTCCAGCGCTGGAGACAGCAAACATTTCCCTCCCCTTGCACGAGTCCTCGTGCCCATGCATTTCCCTCCCCTTGCACGAGTCCTCACACCCGTGTGGCACTCTGCAGTCGCGAGCACTGCTCGTGAACCCAGGAGCAGGCTACACTACCTGGCTCCGAGATGCTCAGGCTCTGGTCCGAGGGCAGCAGGAGGAATTCCCGGCAGGAGTCCAGGTCCAGGCTAGGCAGGCTCTTCTTGCGGCACAGCTCGGTGACGATGCGCACTGCCCTCTGACAGCGGCTGTCATCCTTGGTGCCGCTCATCTCCCACTCCGCATCCTCTGCCACCCCCTCTCCGCTGACCAGGAAAGTCCAACTAGAAAAAAAGCATTTGTTCACTTTTAATCACCATAACAGAATTATGCCAGTCCCACCCTTGGCTTGGCAGCACTGTAAGGGGCAGCCAGTGCCGGGCAGGGCTCCAACGCTGCAGACCCTCTGCCAACTTGCAGCTCGGTCCCCAGAAACCACAGCTCTGTGCAACCCTGCCGGTGCTGCGATCGTCTTATTGCTCTGAGATCAGATATCTCTTTACTGCCAAGGCGTGTACCAGACAGAGAACCTCCTACCAAATCCAGTTTGATACCCTCCATACTACATTTTTAAAGCTGCAGCCCAGATAATTCTTCTTAACCCCTTCGTGGCTGCCTCCCTCTCTCAGTTCTCCAGGTGCAGCGATTCGAATCCCAGTCCCAGAGCATTTTGGCAAAGAAGTGACTGCCAAAATGTTCTGGCCAAGAACAGCACATCACCAGCCCAGAAAAGCTAGCCTGCTCTGGTGAGTACTGCATACACTAAACTGCCAAGGGCAACATAAGAAAAGCAGCAAGTTTTATTGATTTGTTCACACCAGTGCTAGCACACTAGGCTGCAGATGGCAATAGAGATCGAGAATGCCATTGCATTTTGCAGTTAGAAGCTTTTTAGTTTTCTGCAGCATTTTTTGATTCCTGTTGCAGTTTAGCAGACAGGTCACGCCAGATGACAGAGCTACACTTCTGAACAGAGAACGCCTTTGACAGGCATGAGAAAAGAAGCAGATCACATAACAGGCAATTAAAGTTATATTCAGCAGAATGACTTGTTGCAGCTCCTGGAGAGAGAGGCTCGTGCAAATACGATGAGTGTGCTGGAGAGCCAGGGATAAGCTGCCCGGGTCCCTCAGCCCCACGTCTCCAAGCAGGTTTGGCTTCGTGCCCTTGCGTTTATTGTGTCTGTTAATCACCAGCTGGAGCGCTTTGGGCTGGCACGCCACGCGAGTCCCAGGAGCCGCACAGGCTCGTCAGGCTGCGCCAAGGCAGCGGCCCCCAGCAGTCCTCCAGGGCCACGTGGGCGCGTGCATGGTTGCAACCCACCGGCGGCACAGGGCTGAGTGCGGGCCGGGTGCCCCAGACCCCTGCCGCCCACCCAGCAGCTGCCGCGGCGCTTTGCCCAGCACAGACACTGCTTGGCGCGCGCAGCTTGCTTATGAAGTGCTTCTCCCTCCAAAAACTTCTGCTGCCATGACAATGTGATTGACATCTTTAGTTAAGACAGCAGTGTCCTGCGATTAGTCACACAGAGACACTCCTAATCAGAAACCACCACTTCCCGGTCGGTGCTGCAGAACCACCTGCTGCAAACTGTTTGCGGTGTGCTGGTGAGCTGGGAGGCACTGCTGGAAGTTCGCCACACACAAGGGTGAATCCCAATGCCATCACCACCATCGTAGGTGCGAGCCATGCACACACAGCACCAGACTGCCCTGCACTAGGAGCCAACGCTCTCTAGAGAAGAGCACCCAAACAGCCCCAAGAAGCAACCAGGTTCACATATGCCACTGTGCCCAGGACACTGCCGCTGCCTCCACGGGAACAGCTCCTGCCCGTGCTGCCAGGACTTGCACCAGGAACGGAAAGCCTGGAGCACCTCCACCACGTATTGCATCCAGATCTGGGTTTACCTTAAAGAGATTTCAACAGGCGAAAGAGGAAAAAAACCCTCAGGAAAAGGTTAATACCCAGTTGAGAGCTTGTAACACAGAGATCAATAACAAAATTTAATTATTTGGAAAGAGAGAAGCTAATTTTATTTCAAAGATAATACCAAGAACTTTTTCCTTTTAAATTTAAAGTCACCTTGGGCTAATTATTCACCTTCACTTATGTTGCAGAGGAGCCCAAGCTCACTGGGTTGCAAGAGGAGACCCTGCTGCGAGCACACGTGCGCTCGAGAATTATTCCTTCAGAATATAAGAACAGACTTCTTCGCTCCTTTTAACTTTGCATCCATGTCATAGGCACTGCTTGTTCCAGGTACAAGGCAGGAGAACAGCCAGAGAGTCTCCACTGGAATGGCAGCTGCTTCCCAATCCCCCGGGGCGCCTGTATTTAATCTCAGCCTTCAGGAGAATACAAGCTAAACTGATATCTGTAGCAGAAAATAAGTAGTTGTAAGCTATTCTCCACCCCACACTGTGTTTATGAAATATTTGCCATATTCTAGTTATTTTTACCCCTCCCGATGGAATACAAGGAATAAAGATAGCAGTATTCCTGTAATAGAGAAAGCAAAAACAATGGTGCACAGTTGTGCCTCAGAGAATACTGCACTGCTTTCATTACAAGAGAAAATTAACATGTAAAAAGAAGCCTGAGATCTCTTTGATTAGCCTGCTTGATCAGCCTCTAGATAATGTCCCAGGACTGCAATATCTGCTTTGCCCTTTGCACCAGGGTGTCCCACTCAGCGCTTCAGAGACAACACAGGCTGTCTCCTTGCCGATAAAGCTTTCCGGATGGGCACATCCGACACCCACGGGGCGTCACTCCAGCCGAGGGGCCTGATGCCCATCCACGAGAGGGGGGCAGTTGCAATGCCCGGAGTCACGCGTTTCCCTGCAGGGGCCAACAGCTCCTTAACCGCCTTGCTCTGCGGTGTCTGCTCTGAATGTAGCCCAAACCAGGTCTTTGGCCACCGAGCCCTGAGAGACCTTGGCTCTCCTGACCCCCAGGGACGGATCCTGCTGCCTGGCCTGCCTAGATACAGGCAGATCCCTATCCCAGATCTATCAGAGCTTCCTCTGCAAGGACCTCCTGGGGAGCTCAAAGGGGCCTTTGCAACTCTCCTGCTAGCAAAAAGCAAGCAAAAGCCCACCAATCACTACTCAATAAGCTCCTTCCAAAGGTCACAGTAGACAGAAGGGTTAATTCCAGCTGACAGATACACTGGGAATCATTTCTGTTCCCAGGGACCTTTGTAGAGAAACATAACCAGCCTTGTCTATCAGCTGTGCAGCAGATGGGACTTTCCCAAGCCAGTGGTTCCTGTGACATCTACTTCCCACAGCTGCATATCCCCCATGTCTCGGACGCAGGCCTAGGGCAGCCCCACCACATGTGCCCGCCTTGCCTTCCTACCCACCCGAAACCTACACCCAGCCTACTCGCACCTTCCTGCCAGGAGCGTGGGGCATGCTCACGCGGCCATGCCCCGCTCCCAGCAAACTGCCCCGACGCCCGCAGCCGACCGAGCCTCTTCCCAGGACGAAACCGCCTGCTCCCGCGTGGAGCCCAGCACGCACAAGGCTGTGTTCGAGCACCATCTGGTGACACCTAAGAGAGTGTAAAAGCGCGAGCTGGTAACTCACAGGCTCTGCAGAGTGATGGGTAACCTGCAGGTCGCAGTCTCTGCTCTCAGACAGGAGGAGCATCAGGCCACGAGAGGTTTGTTATTCACCGAACGTTCCCTGCTCCCCAGCACCATCGCTGCAGGGCTCCGAACACGTGCACTTTGCCTTTCCTACTGAGCACGAATTGCTGTTATGAATTATTATTATTATTATGAATTATTGAGCATGTGGAGGATCTGTAATCTGCCAAGGCAACCCAAGACAGCTGTGTGCTGAATTTGCCAGGGTCTTTCCCATTCCCAGATTCTAGCTTGTCCTTCTGCACAACAACCCCTTAACTGTCCTCAGAGACACCAACCGCCCCAGCAGAGACTCCGACTGACCACCTGGGGCAGAGATGCTGACCGACCACCCGGGACAGAGACACCAACCGACCGCCCGGGGCAGAGACACCGACCGACCGCCCCGGCAGAGACGCCGACCGACCGCCCTGGCAGACGGCCCCGTACGGCTACCAGACGGTGCAGGGACTGCTGCAGGCCGGACACGGTGGTGTGGAGGGACACTGCAGCAGAGCTGCAATTATGCCAATGTGTAATAAAAGCAAAATGATCTATGAAAAAATAATAATAATCCAGACTCTCTCCCCATTCCTACAGTGGTGGAGAGCCGTGGGCAGACATGGGGAACTGCCATGAAGCCGGCAGTAAGGTCTTTTGGGGCCCCTGGCAGAGCAGCCGTAGCACCGCTTCCAGCGGGAGGCGAAGGAGAGACAGATGGATGCCACAGCGCAGGGGCCCACGGGCTGGGCCAGGCCGCTCCGCTCTGCCAAACGCATCGCTTGCTGCAGCTGTGAGTTAGACAAAACAGCAGCGCTGGAATCGGCCCTCGAGCACAGATCAACTGCAGAGACTCTTTGCAATACTCATTTGACAAAAATAAACACATGAAGAAGTTGACAGTATCTGCTAATGGGCTCAGCAGAAACAACCAACTTGTGTCTCTCCGATCCATTATTCATGGAAACCCTTAATCCAAAGCATCAATAACAGCTTGATAAAAGCTTTACAGACTCATTGCGTCTTCCTCCAAGGTGCTATGCACACAAAAAAGCTCGTGATGAGTCCAATGCCGAGAAAATAGAGAAGATACCTGAAACAGAGAAGTTAACACCCGTGCTGGGCCTCCTCACCAGGGACCATGTCCCACTCAAGCACCTGCCGGCAGGAGCGACCCACCGGGCTGCTCCCTAGCACGGCGCCCGGCATCACCCTCCTCCACCCATAGCCGCGTCCCTGCGGCTGCCGCCCCGGCCCGGCTGCCCGCCTGGCACCGCGGGGAAGGAGTGAGAAGCGGGTGGGCAGCTGGGCCCCAGCAGGGCTGGGCTCCAGCCCGAGCACAATGCTTGAGCTGTGCGTTTATCTCATCTCAGCCTACCTCAAGGAGCATATCTGCCTGCAGGGCCGATCCCGGGAGACCCTTGTCTGCCAGCCAGGAGCTGCTGCAGCCACCTCTTCTTCACGCAGCATAGCCCATACTGCTTTCAGCAGTAATTAGCAGCCCGAATTACAGCCCGAAAGGCCAGCATGCCTGTACGAGCTCAGGGAGGAGGCAGTGCCCAGCCAGGCCTGTTGTGTTGCCCTGATAAAGCTGGCACAGGCTCTCTGGTGCAGAGCCGTGGGCTACCTTAGCTGGCAGCTTCGTGACACGTGGCTTGCAGCAAGCAGACATGGGAAAAGAAAAGAAACATCCCAGAAGAGAGGTCCTAAAACCCCCAGCCCTATGGAGGCTTACCATACATTTACCAAACAAGTCTAAATTTGCAGGTTTGCTTCACTCCGCTGACAGTCGCCATCTCTCCCGAGGCTCCACTGGGCCTTCACCTGCAGCACCTGGAATCTGCCCCGCTCCCAGAAGGCGGCCAGCCACGGTCACCAAAACATTAAACTGTGTCCTTTAGACTGGACACAGAAGCTTAGAAAAACAGAAAAATAATGTTTGAGGAAGAGGCACCAACACTCGGGAAAGATGCACACGAGCTGTAGCAGGCGACGCGGGTGTGTTTGGACCGTCGCTATCAAGTGCTGCCCCATCACAGCGTGGCTGGACCTCATCCCTCCTGCTCTGCCGTGGAGGCACCGGGGGCCGTAACCCCACAGCCACCCCACCTGGCTTGGCAACCCAGGGAGGAGGGGCTCACAGCGGAGGAGCAGAGCCAGCAGCACTGTGTATCCTGACGCCTTTCAGGACTAGAAACTTCCCATGCATCCACTCCCGGGGCAAGAGCCATTGAGGCTGCCAGAATTTAAAGAAATTGCCACAAAATGCAACTGTGCTCATCGCAGGGATGCACTTGCACTCGCCAGTGGCGACAGGGTTTCTACCTGCTGGTAGAATTTCAGGTGGAAAGAGGAGGTAAAGACCCTCAAATTTTGGCAACCGGATTGCAACCTTTTCTGATGTGGTAAGCAGGGTAGTCTAAATTTTAGCTAGAACAAACATGTACTTTAGTATAAAGTTAATACTACCTTTTCCTAAAAGGCAGCTTTTTCATCATGGTGTTTCTGTGATACTAAACCACAACAAGTATTTGAAATGAAGAGTATGAGAAAACAGGAGAAATGAACAGCAAGAGAAAACACAACTTCTCAGGGAGTTACAGCCTGAAGCACACTAATTCCTGCTTCAAACCCTACAGCTGTAGTTGAACTCAGTCATACCCTACAAAAACGCCTCAGCTGAACTCCACCTTTGGCTCTGATATGGTAAGGCACACGACTGCACCAGTAGCAACACCAGCACAAGAAAAAGGGATTTGATCAGTAAGGAGGAGAGTTTAAGACATAAACACCAAACTGATTAAATGGCAAACGAACACAACCACAGCATTGCATGTGTGCAAGCATGGGCCATTTCTGAACCGTGTACAAGAACTGCCGACCATGCGGGAGCAGCCTCCTCTTCCCTTACAACCCTAAAACCCTTCCCTTGTCCTCCCCCGATCACAGCACCAGGCAAAGCTGCTCAGCAGGGGGGTTTCGATTCCTGCAATGTGGACTGGCCAACCAACCAAACTGCTGTAGTTGTTGTTCATGCTCCCCTGTATTCTGAGCCACATTTATACCCAAGTGCAGGGACACACATACGTTACTGCATTGCTCTGGTCCCCCAGAAATTCACTTACTAAGCAAAGAAACACGCTGTCCCTAGCTGTGTATTCACTATGGACTCAGTTCCAAAAGAAAAAATACGCTAATAGCACATAGAGCTGAGCAGGGCAGAGAAGTGTATTTAACTAGGGGTGCAAAGGCTACGGAGGGTCCACTCAACGCCTTTCTCACCTTCCTGGGACTCGCTGCACTAGGCGTGGGAAGCGGAGCCCCAGGGCAGCCCCTTGCAGACCTCCGCCGTCAGGTCTGCCAAGCCTTCGGAAATCATCCAGGCCCCATTAACTAAACACTGCAACTGGGATTTTCCTTGGTGAGCTGCAATCCTCAGAACTGCACCTCCCAGCAAGCTGCACCAAACTCCAGGACAACAGCAGCTTCTTGATGAGCGGCAGGGGAAAAAAAAAAAAAAAGCCTACAGAAACCTTACAACCCCTAACCTACCATATGTATGCCAAGTACTAGGCGTAAATATAGGCGACAAATCATTTTATGGACCAGAAAGTGCAGAGTGATGAAACCCCAATATCTCAAATCCAAACTCTGGACCGAGTTTAGAATTCAGTATTTTCTCTTTAAACTGCTCATTGGCACAGATCATGCAGCCTCAGGTGGTCACATTTTAATTGCTGCAGTTAAAATTTCACCAAGGTGTTTAGCCATATTTCCTTCTTCCAAGTATTAGGAAACTCTGTCGCCAGTGGTGTGTTAGTACCTTATGACCTAACCCACATTTGCAAAAAAGAAACTCAAATTGAAAGATTCTTCATTTTTCTAATTTAATAGAAATAACCAAAACAAAATGGTTTTCAAACAATGTTTTAAACTGATCTAGTACAACTTCTACACCACATTCCAGAGCATTTAACAAGAAATATTTACAGGCAGCTAATGTATTAAATAACCATGGAAAGAAAAAACTTTTTTTTTTAATTACACACCAGCAAAAACACAGGAACAGAACAATTAGAAACTGTAACCTTGTTAAAAAAAAAAAAGTTAAATATAATTATTCAGATAATACAATACCACAGAAACCGCACTTTTTTGAAGAATCATATTAAAAGATGAGCAGAGTTTACTATGTGCAAAAAAGTACCAGTTTAATTACTGGAAGCAAGAAATAATCAAAGAATGCCATGAATTTAACCCTTCCATGAGTATGCTTACATGTAAAACAGGCTTTCAACTGCACAAATCTTCATAGGCTTATATACATATTTCGTGGTGTTCGGAACCCAAGAAATACCCCCATTTGCAGGCCATTAGCAGACACGCATTCTTTCATTTTTTGAAATGTAGCTCACGCTCTAGAGTGAATGCTGCAATGAGTCGAACTTAGAAAATTATTTTAGTACCTTTCCTTGTACAAATTCCATGAATTCTAAAGAAAGCAGCCTTGAGCTGTAAGATCACTCAATAGAAAAGGCCAAAACTGCATTTCATACATTTAATAGTTCGTTTATAATAAAGATACCCAAATTAACTACAATTTTTGAAAACTAATTCAATTTAGATACATTAGAAAGCATATAAAGTAGAATCCCCAAAGGCGAACACAGGAACTAGATGGAAGAGTTACTGTACATGCATTTTGAGAAAATAAAAAGAAATCACCATATCTGAAGATACAATGTACATGTTCAGTCTGAAATATGTCTATGTAAACTGTGGCATATAAATTTTTTTTTAAAAAAGTACTTCCGTTATTTACTCAAACACCTACTTTTTAAAAAAATATGTAACTTTCCCCAATTTTTAAAATAAAATGCCACACTATATTGTCAATAACTCCTGCACACTCTATTTTTAAAAGTTAGACTTGGTGATATGCATACAAACTTTCCTATAAAGTCACCATCCAAAGGAAAGGATTCCTGTCATGCTAATAGGCAACAGACAAAGCAGTTTTATTGCTTTTTCCAAGGAAGAGAGTAAGAAAAACAAGAAAAAGCCTACTTCCAGTACATCATACACACGGCTTCAAAACACTGTTGCCATTACCTAATCTTACAGAAGGTCAGCCAATAAACTTGGTTATACAACAGAATGGTGAATTTGAGCTAATTTTAAAGACTTCTGTTCTAGTGGCTTGCAGAAATGTTTATAAAACATTTCACTGATCCAGTGTTGAGTATGCTGACACAGTCAAATGTCACAAGTAACAGCAATGGTGACATCTCACAAAAAAACAACTTATCTACACTTAATAGAGCATTTCTACCTTCAAAAGTTTGGGGAACACCCTTTTTTTTGGATAATAACTCAGCCATATTATACTGTAGGCCACTTAATTCCAGGGCACAGTTGAACACAAGACCTGAACCTATTTAGCTGGTTAAATTAGCACTAATCACTAGTAATTACATGGCAGGATACCTGCTGAGGTAATTGAGAAGTCCACAAGTAGCACACTGTACACTTTTCACTCCTATTTCAAAGCAAGTTGCCTTTTACTTCTTTGGATTAACTTAAACTTCAGGGTCATTTACAACAAAAATTGCAACACGAATGATCTTTTTACAAAAGTGTCTTAAATTAGAGCATATAGTTATATCAAGTGCCAGACTATCTTCTTGCTGCTGAGTTAGAAGACTGCAGTTGTGCAGGCAGAGCAGGTGGCATGCAGCCTGCACCCACCACGTCTTTTATCTGCCGAAGTTTCATTCTTAACATAAGCCATGTTCTAACTCCAGGTAACACACACCATCACCTGCACACACATCACCTGGCACAGAGAAGAGCTAGACTAACACAGCAGCCTGTTAATACATAACCCACGCGTTTCTCTCAACCAAGCTACATACAACGTGGCCCCCAAAAGCTGTTTTGGTTGAGCAAACCCTGACCAGTTCTGTGATGAATGTTTACAGACTAAGGATTGGGAAATGTATTAACAGAGCTTATCTATCCTTCTGAATCTTTATGAACGGGCCCTAGCTAGTTCCAAATAATCATTGAATTACTGTATTTGGAGTTCCAAAATGGAGAACAAAAATGAGAATGTTCTTTCACTTCTTTTATATAAAAGAAACACTTAAGATTTCTTGCACGCAGCTCAAAACTCCACATAAATAACACTACTGAACCCTGACGAGCTGAATGGAGGGATCAATTTTGGAAGTTCACTGGGTTATGTGCAAGAGTAAAGCTTGAACTATAATCAAAATCAAAGCTTAGCATTACTTGTGGTTTGCAGGTGAACTAGTGGAATACAGGCTAACTGGCAAGACTACAAAGTCAGACAAATCTTGTCTGGTACCCAGGGTCTGGGAGGAAAAGAGACACTACAGTGCTCGCAGCAGCTTGGAAGCACGCGCTCCCCCGAACCGCGGCTCCCCTACTGCGGGACCTGATCTGGGATGCCACCACGCTTGTCCTGAGCTCCCGTTCAGGCAGGAGGTACCTGCAATACTTTAAGCAACGACTGGAGCCTCACAAAGTGAGCAGTTAAAAAGTGGAGGCCTGCAGCTACAGAACCTAGAGTGCTTAAGTGCCATAAAAATAGTAATCCCAGTTGAAGAGAATTCACAGAATCTTATTTTTATTGTAATTTTAATAATATTCCTTTGCAAAATGAAGCTGAGAAACTAGAAATGCATAAATAGGCAATACACAGAGCCATTAAATGATCCCTTGTTACTATTAGTGTCCTATTCACACATTTCATCCTTTTCTACTGGCAAAGTTTTTGCTATGTGTCAATTTAATATATGTATGTTTAAGTAGGATGACTTTTCCTTTCACAAACTGGTAAAAACTAAACTTAAACAGACACTCTGTTAACATCTGAACAACAACAAAAAAATCAGTTTGAGTCAAGTGTCACATCTGTGTAATCTAAAGGAGAGAGCTTGAAGTTATGAATACCTTCAGTCCCCTTGTTTATTGTGAGAGGTATAGTCACAATGTATATATACTTTGTTCTATATAAAAAGAAATCAAATCATGATTTGCATAAAAATTTCTCAGAGCATTTCTCAATTTGATACATTGTGCTAAAAATATTTATCTTTACCATTATGGTAAAGGACATAACAATGAACAGCCACAGGAATTGCTCATGCTGAATATATTAAACCCCCAGTGATTTACCACAGAACTGCTGTATTCACACAAAATTTTATGGCAAATTTACAGTCTGTCAACTTGACCTCATCTGATTACAAGATTTCTTCATCTTACTTTAGCACAAACAATATGAAAGTTAGAAATTACATTTCTTGGTTCTAGTATTGAGTTCAGTTCAGTAAAGGAAAAAACAACTGTTCAAAGCACACTTACTTTGCCATAACCTCCTTTCTGACCAGAAATGCTGCAACAAAGGCAGTGTGCAATGGGAAGGCACTGCAGAGATGCCTGCTGCAGGGTTTAGAGGAACAGGAAAATTGTTCTATTTTCAGTATTTGACCAGAAACCACTCAACTCCAAATCCTGGTCTGTGCAAGTGCTTCATTTTATGGATGGGCAAGTAACCTAATTCTAACAGGTTTATTCTAATCTTTCTAGACATTTCACTCATGAGCTGCTTCTGAAGAAAGTTCTGAGTAGTACTCTAATAAAAATAAGATAGAACCTCAATATGAATGCAATGTTAGAAATAGACAGCATATATTACAAATCTTTTCTTGATAGGAACAATTAATAAGAATACATATTAGCTTAAAAACAGTTCAGCAAATGTTGCTGATCTGCAAGAAATCTCAGTTCATTATTTACAAATAAGACAAAGTGAATACAGGAAATTTTACACATTTGGTAGTCAATACGTTATTGTTTGCCAAGTGGTCTATTAGAAACTGATATTTAGGAAGACTGGAAAAAAAAAACAAACCCAAACAACCCGGTATTACCTCTTCAGTCTATATTTTAAATACAGAAAATTAGATAATGAATACTGGAGATAACATTCTGCCTCATTAGGGGGATCAGGGACAGATGATACAATGCTAAGAATTCTGTCATGAACTCCATTAAAATGTTCTGTGTACAGGATTCTTAATAAATATACTTAGCCCTACTAAAAAGCAACAGTTGCAACCAGTTTAGTCCTGCATCTGTCAAGAACTCACACTCCTGCACTTGCCAATTCAGAACAGTTTAATGATTTTTTTTTGCTATACATAAAATGTTGTAAAGAAAGTCAAATTTAGATACTTGGATCAACACAGAAGATCAGTTACTCACAATATTACTTAAATGAGATGATAAAACCAATGACCCAACACACACTTAAATTGACACAAAAAGAGGGGATTTTCGGAACTTTTTTTTTTTTTTTTTTACAGTTTACACTGCAGTCCAGCATGAAAGCAAGATACAGTAACTGTATTGGTCCAGTCCTGCAGAACATTTTACTAAGCAGTATGACAGTCTTATCTGTACAAGGAGCATCTCTTCTCAAATCTGCTTCTCTTCCACACCATACACCTCTATCTGTGAGACCAGGATGAGTGAGCCTCCCTCCCCATCAGGAAAAAAAAAGGAAACATCAAATAATCAAGAAAAAAAAAGTACAATACATTTTTTTCCCCTTTTGATGAGAATGCTTTTCTGCACAAGTGTTTTTTGTAATCTAATACTGTTTAAAAAGCTATCAGCTTCTTCAAGATGGCCACTGTAGGCATGATAATATTCCAGGAACACTTAAATAACAGTTTTTACAATAAATTTAGGTCCATATCATTAGATTACTTTATATGCACTGGTCTCTCATCTGATTTTAGACGTTTTCTACGTGGTTGTATAAAATCTTCATCGGAGTCCTCAGTTATTTCACCATCATCCTCTTCCTGCTCAAATTCAGGCAAAGGCTGGAAGGTCCTGTCTGGGTAGATCTCTGTAAGTTTATCTTCAAAGTATAATGCAACTGCCTTCCCTGCCTGTGCTACTTCTGAATCAGCCTGCAAACAAAAGAAGACAGGAATATTCACCTGTTGGAAATGCACATCCCTTCACCAAGTGTGCATGGTCTGAAACGCTTACCTTCAAATTAATCTCTTGTGTTTCTGCATAAACTTGAACAACTTTCATCATCTAAAAAGGATACCAGAGTCAAAAAAATGAAATTATAATTCTTTCTAAAGTTACGAGATTGCATAGGATTGGATGACTAAAGTCAGCCATAACAAGAAAACAATTTGTTATGGACTACACCTCTTTAGTTCTCAAACTCAGTGGAAGCAGGGTTTAAAACAGTCTTATTAAGAGGGTGACACAGGGTAAATGAACTTTTGACATGACACACAACTTTTGTACAAAGAAGTTGCTCCCCATCATTTTAAAATTGCACTCTACTCATGATCGCTTTATTCATTTTAAAGTTTAGTTGACCAGACATTATTGTGGAAAAGTCTCATTTGAATTTCAACAGAGAAGAGCTCCTTAAGTCTTTTCTACATAAGACCAGACTACTCTCTTGGGGTGTTTACCCCACTTCGATTTCTACTTTTTAAGAGCATATAGCTCAGAGGCGCTAGACCTGACTCTGCTATGAGTGGTCAGATTGCCTCATCTTTTGCCATCAGCCAGCCCTTCAAACAGTGACACAAGTCTAAAACACCTTTTTAAACACATCCATCAGTCCTTGCTCCTTTGTTTTACTCTTGTCCCTAAGAGCTGCAGCATGTTTTCTTCTACAGTAAATGCTTCATTAATTCCCTTGATTGAGAAGGTCACATAACTGCAACTTTTTCCACAGTGCTCATTAACCTCCACCTAATACAGAGACATAAGGGAGTCGGTGGTGTCAAAGTCCCAAATGCTTGCAATCACAGTGTACAGCATCACATTCTAAAATGTATTTAACCTTGATTTTTACCAGCATACTTGTGAGGCAGTAGAGATTTTAAATGTTGGTTTGTGTGCTTCCTACAAATTTACCTCTTCCAAGAGCCAGAAATGTTGCCCAAACATTGCAGAACTCCAGTTGCATTTTACAGAGAAATGCTGGCTACTGTATGCATTTCTGAGGTCACAAGAAAGCCACTCCATGCAATGCCTTCTCCAAGGCTTTTTATGATCTTGCTTTAAGGAATCTCAGAAATGAGGACACCCAGCTTACCTCAAAGACTACTCTGTTTCAGCACAATGTCATATTTTTCTGATATTCAGAGCATTTTTCCTGTTGCTTCACCTAATAACAACACTCAGGTAGCATATCTCCCTGAGTCACATTTCACAGATTAGTAAGGTAAAATATTTCAGTATCAGATGAGTTCATTGAAAAACAGGGCAGCTTCCCACATTCATCAAAAATATGACTCCATATACAAGCTACCTGTTGAACACTAGTTTTTGTGAGAGCCCAACTATCCATGAGCTAAAGCAGCAAGCTTAATACTGGGAATAATGAACAAAAAGCTTTTTTGGATTCTGCCTGCAGTAGGTACTAGAAACAGCAGGATATCCTTCAGAAAGGCACATGTCCTCAATAGAGAGCTTCCTCAGTGGGAATCTGCCATATTTCATCAGTATAAGCACAGTTACCTGTGTAAGTTGAGATAGTCAAGCAGTCCTTAAAACTATCTTTCTCACCACACTTCCTAAGCACTGCCACAATCTATTCGATGTACATCAACAAGGCGGCCATCCTGCTCCTCAGTCACGTATCAAAACCAATGAATCCACCTATTGCTTAGTCAGTGGTTTCCCAACATGACTAAACGTTAACAGTCTCCCTATTAAAGCCTGATCTCTCCATCTAGCTAAAACGGAGAGCTAGTTCTGTAATTATGTTGTACTTTTTTTAAGTGTCTGTCTCAGCATCTGCTCCATAATACAGAAGTTTAAGATTTGAAGCAGACCCTCTACATGGAGAAATTGCAGAATCAGGTTGAAATAAACCTTAATCTCAGAAAAAAAAAAAAAAAAAAAAAGTATACAGATTGGTTGGAAGTTAACATACTTCATTAAACCTTTCACAGTTCTTGAAGATCAGCCGGACATCTGCCACAAAATCCTCAGGAGTTTGGTAATGTTGAGAATGTTTCTTCTGCAGTTTCTTTTTCACTGTAGATAAATCCATTGGTTTCTTTATAATTTTATAATAGTTTGGTATCTGTAAAGAACAAACAATGATTTATCACTACAATGACTACATAGTTCACAGAAGCAGCTGAATTTCTTCATTTCTTATCAAAATAGCCATCAGCTAATCTCATCATGCACTGTATGCATGTTCAGTAAGCGGGAACAATTTATTTTCCTCAAACTGTTTAAGAATTTCTTTCCCACCTTCATTGTCTATCATAGCACAGCAAAGCTTTTCATTATAGTTACTTTTCTTACAGCTGAAAATAGAACAGTCAAAGCAGTTTCTTTCTTGCTTTCACTTAAAAGATTGACAAAGAAAGTTCTCCTAAAGCCTCTTGTAGTAACACTCTGAATTTCATGAGTATCCTGAGTCATCCTCTTCCAATTCAACAACTGCTAATTTGAAGTATTTTTAAACAAGTGGGTTTAAGACTGGGAGTATAGTCTTTGCACAAAGAAGCTCCAGAATCAGATACTTCGAAGTATCATGAAATACCGAATGACCACCACTGGCCAAACAGAAGATGCTTCAAGTAAAAGTAGTTAGCTCCCTCCCAAAACAAAGTCCCTCACAACTCCAGCCTTTTAGATAAAAAATAAATCACAAACTATTTTGCAGAAGGAGACTCACCGAGGCTGGGACTGGCTCTTGAAATTCAATGCTCAGCTCATGACAATACAGGTAAAGCAGGAGACGTTCACATTTCTTACAAAGAAATAAACAGCTTCAAGTTAATATCCTTAGTTATTCTCACCCCAGAAATACATATTTCACTACTTTAAATATTGGTAGCTTACTACCAGAAAATTTAATGTACAATCTCCACAAGTTTATTTATAAAACGTTCAAGTTCTTAGGAGGGTGTTATTGATGGGAAAAACAAAAAAAAAAAGGCCTCTCTGTTCAGATAGCAGAAATATACTCCCTTTTTGCTTTTTTCTTCCAAAACAAAAACCTAGGGCTAAAATCAAACATTCAGAAGCCCATTAATAAACCATCAAACTAAAAAAAGAGAAACTATAACCATCTTTGTCCAAGTGTAACAGGCAGTTACAGGAAAAGACTGAGTTAAGGACTCCCCCCCCCCCACCCCGAGACAAAATTAAACAATTTGAAATTAAATCCAAAGTGTTTCTATGAATTTCCTGTTCAAATATTTTTCTTTCATTTGCTTGGAATTCCCTTGGAGAAATCTGATTTGATAACGCTCCGACACTTTGTTCACGGTCTGAATGATAAAGCTAAAAATAATTCTGACAGTCGAGGTCATTACACCTTCCACAGGAATGCACCTTAATATTTCTAGCACCTCTCACAGCATGAACTTAGCACAACAAACTTACACAGCTACATTTATGAAGGCTGTATCAATGTTAAATGCAAAGAACTTCTAAATAAGAACACTGAAGAGATTAATGCATATTAAAGTATTCATTTAAATACAGAATATATGTTTACATGTGAGTTTTAACCAGTAGATGATTACAGTTAATAATGGAGCACTCACACAGTCACCAAGACCTGGTTATGCGGTCATAGAAGGAAATCTTATTACTCATTTCTTATTTTTGCTGAAGTCACAGTCATATTCAATTTGCTGCAGCCACAGAAAAAGTATCTTCAAGAAAGAGTGGAGGACAGCTAATTACAGAAAGTGCTTTTTTCTTAAGAAACTGATTCCTACAGTTTTGAGACATACCCTTTGGTCCACAGGACTGAGGCCTTGTGCTGTTTTCCCCTTCTTACTGTGTTGTGAATTGTCACAATCATATTCTACCTCTGGTTTGCTTAGATCTCTGCAGAATGTACATATCCACTCCCCACTAGAAAGAAAGAAACACAATTACTCCAGGAATCCAGGGATGAAGCCACATCAGTGATGAATACAAAGATTTTTTCATTAGTTCTCACCAGTTTACATTGTACAATATCAAAGATTTAGATTTATAATGACAAAGAGTAACCAATAAGGCTCAAGATAACTCTGCCAGTCAAGGTCATTTTTTCCTCCCCTCATACTCCTCTCCCAAATATGCTTAAATACTTTGAAACATCTTTCTCACTGTGACTTTATAATGAACGTTACATAACAGAAACACACTTTGAGAGCTCATTTGTTTATCAAATAAATTTTAACCAGTTACGCAAAAAACAATCCAGGCAGACCTTTAAAACGTCAGCTTTTTTATTGACAAAAGTCAAGGCAGAACTATCCAGTCTTGAGAATGAAGCACCAATTTTAGTATTGTGTTGAAACCTACCACGTGAATGAGACCACAGAGCTGTTCTAAGGAAACTATTACACTGCATGGTTTCTGGTACCTTGGAAAGCTGAGAAGTGTTGGTACGTGACAGGTCAGGTGAAACACTTTTGGGCACTTTTCACAACATAATAGATCCCCTCCATTTTGGCATACAGCGCACCAGTCTTCATTTGGATCATCCTCTTTGTTATTGCCTTCTCCTCCAACTCTAGCTGATCGATGCATTAGACTTCGCACTGGGGATTTTCCATTTACAAGACTATGTCCAGACTGCTTGCAACTTTCACTTAATTCTGCTGGTTCGGTTTTTACATGATTTTCAAGGCTTCCTAAGGCTTCCAGTTCACTTTCCAGATGCAAGTTAGTGGATAGTGGCGGTGTCAAGCTGCTCTCAGGACTGCTAAGCTGAAATGAAAGTAGCATATGAAAATCTGAGAAGGGATCAGTTTTACAAGGGCATCTTTCTTCGCACGCTGGAAGTCAAAAGCCATCCACTGCTTACTGGCACTATAGGCATTTCCCAAAATAACTGGCAAATCATTCTGAACAGTGGAGTTGCATACAATATAGAAAAATACTTTTTCACAAGTCTGTCCTTTGAAGGACAGACTCATTTCTAATATGTAGCATGATGAACAAACTTTTAATCCCAGCACACCAATAAAATATCAATACATACCTCCACTGTCACTAGGAAAAATCCTTAAGTTTTTCACCCTGCTCCCAGTAAACAATCCCATTAAATCAAACAGAGCTGAGAAGCACTGAAATATTCACTTGCATAAATATTTTAAAGAACTGTGAAAGTGCCAATGACAGGCCTGCTCTGGCATGAGAAATCCTGACTGACTGGAAGATTTCTGAGTGTAATTACATAGATATGAGCGTTCAATAATTCCTGCTAACAATGGATTATTTACAGGTTTCATTAGCTAGGGATTAAAAACAGCAACAAACCACACTGTTGGGGGTATTTTATTTGAACAGTTAAAGATAAAATTTACATGGCACTATCCTGTGTCTAGCAGAGCATAGTAAAAGAATATGATCATGTCCTAAACATGGGCCAAACTGAGATTAAGTTCTAACTTTTTTCTACTGGACTACTTTCAACACTCAATTATGCATGACAGTATGTAAAATTTACAAGGACCGGGTGCCTTTTGCATCTATGTTATTGGTTCAAATCCTGTCCAAATTAACAAGAGAGACATCATTTAATGCTCATTTGTTTGACATAAGCTAGCAAGCAATTGTCCAAGTCCTGTTTCCAGCTTATTGGTACCTATGTCACAAAACCCTAAATAATTAGCAGCCTTAGTAGTGCTACAAAAATAAAGCTCACCACTGAAGCTGACCCACACTTAAAAGTTCAGACACACTACCAGGGACCAAAATACCTTTCAATCTTCAGAGTTGTTAATAGAATATGAGGCTTAAAAGTAGAACTGCTTTATGATTTCCAAATTCTCATACATGCTAGTAGGAACACCATAACATACTGTTTCACAAACTAACTTTACCATGCAAGCACTCCTTCTGCCATCCTCTGTTTTTTCCTGTTTTACTGTTCCTGAGAAACTGCACATCTCTTCCTCTGTCCCTGGCTCCTGCTTGACTTTCACTTGATCAGACTTGAAGTTCATGCTAGTTTTCTCAGCAGTTCTGCCTGAGGAGCCACAGCTAGAAAGATACCAGCACATAAATAACACGAAAGCTCATTAGAATAAAAAAGTTAAACATTGCAAAGGTAAAGCATGTCCAAACATTTAGAAGACAGCTTAATTCCACAAGACAGTGGGGAGTCATATTAAAAAAAAATCTCCTACATGTAAGGCTTCTTCAATTACTTGGTCACAGTTACAACAAAGCTCTATTGAGCTGCTGCCAATTTATTTTTGAATTTTCCATCTTTGATTTTTCAGCCTGACAGTATTGACTGTAACATACTCACCTTCCTCTGCTACCTGTGCTGGAGGTACTAGGTGGCCTCACAGGAGTGTGAGAGTTGGATAAACCTGAAAAGAAGTGTAGAAGTTGACTTGGTACAAACTGTTAAAAGCACAATAAAATAAATATGACTAGTATTGAGTAACACCAAAAGTGCTGCTGCTGGAATATCCTAATAGTTCACACAAATCAGCTGCCCTCTCAGTCATTTGATCAGAACAAAGATCTAGCACGCTACATTAAATAAAAACAGATGACAAGCTATTGTTTAACAAGTCCCAATAATTATTGCACTTAATCCAAATAGTGCCGTAGCCTTCCACCCATAAGTCCTCAAATTTTATCCACTGATCTCCACCAATAATGTGGATATGTTTTGCAGGCAAGTTTTGGGAAACAAACTAAGTTTCATTGCTACAAGCATTCACTCACAGAATATTGCAGAGAGAAGACCAAGGGAAACATGCATACCAAATGGCTGAAATCAGCTTCTTACTAATGGAAATAGACATTTGAATATTTATATAACTGAATATCAGGTATATTGGTGATTTAATTTGTTCAGATGCATAATGAAAAGTCTATTCCAAATTGGCTGTACTTAGAACGACCTTGTTCAAATGATCTTTGGGTATAGATATTTCTGTGACTAATTAAGCTATTCACTGATATTCAGCAAACTTACTTCCTGAACCTCAGAATGGTCTAGACAGTCATTATTTGGGCAGTAACTGAACCACATTCTCTGATGCACAAAAAAGAAAATGGATTCTGGTAACATAAGTCAAACAGTATCATAGCACAGACGTATCAATCTATACACATATCTGAAATACTGCATTCATGTGCAGGCAGTTTGTTACTATGAAGATATTTCTGAAGGAAGGTAAAATATAAATTCCTGCAAGAACTTATTTTCGAAAAAAAAATATTTTTTAAACTAACAAAATATCATTATTCTTATGGCAGGAATCAGTAGGTATTATCTTCAACTTGAAGATTAGCGATACCCATCATACTCTTCCCCATTTACCTGATGACCCTGGAGATAGCGCTGAAGGTCCTGGGGAGGGATTCATGGTACTTGTAGGTTGCGGGGGTAGGTGGCTGCCCGAAATATATCTACTTAGGAGGTTATCTAAATTGCTTGAACCAGCATCTTCAAGCTAAAAAACAAAACCCAAAAAGTCTGAATCAGCAAAGTCTAATTGAAGTTTGTTAATAGTTTCACATCTTCACACTGTGATCGGTATCTTTACTGAAATTGTTCATTATCCTTTCAAGGATTCAGGGCATCAGCAAACATCATCATCAGTTTCATAGAGAGATCAATCTTTTTCAAAAATAGAAATCCACAGTCATAAATATATCAAACTAAGATTTTCAAAAGTTCCTATATTTCTGAATTCTTCCAGTATGGTCATAGGCTGCACCTCCTTTTGGTCATTCCAGACTTCTTGGTTTTCAGATTTCAGTGCATTAGTCATACTGAATGGTGTTAGTCATATGAACTACTAGATTACTAATGTTGCAACAGTTATTCCACAATAAAGATATTAAGGGAAAACATGAACTTTTTTTTTTATCTTAGCATGACATGAAATCTTTTTGCCCCATCCATTTCTTACACAGATTTTAATATCTATTAAAAACAAGGAAACAGGTACCCTATTACTTTAACTACTTAAAACTATCAACTGGAAGAAGATAGCATAACTGTAAATAATGTCTTTGAAATATATTTTATTTAAAGTAAGTTTTTATGACACTGTCAGCACTTTGAACAATGAATAATTTCCTATCAAACTGTTTCATCAATTAAAATCTGTAACAGCTATTACATGAACAGGTATAAAAAAAATCATACCGATATAGAATTATGCACTTTCAATGCACCTAGAAGTTGCATTTATGTTTAAGGCTATCCCACTAACAACTCCTTCTAACCTGTTACATAATAAACTTTAGACATGTACAGCTGAATCAGTCTTAACCAGTTATATTAATGCTTTGCTATAATGACTAACAAAGCTTCAGCACTACAGATCAATCACATTCAGAGATGCAATCTTTTCCTTTTGCCTATTCTTATCAAATTACCTGCAAACTCAAGCAGAAAGTGAAAGCATAACCCTTGAACACCATTCTTCTAAGATTAAGAATTACAAAGTTGTTACTGGTATTACAGCAGACCAGCAGCCTTGATGAAATTTAGGTTTTGTTTCTAAGGTGATTCCTGTATCATGCTCAAATTTCCTGTGCTTACTAGCACAACAGTGTTAGCACTGGAAATTTCAACATAATCATCATGTTCTCAAGATGAAGCCATCATCCTCCCCTCCCTCACCCCCAAAACACTCTTACAGAAAAATTTTTATTACTGTTACTTTCTTTGCCTCTACCCATAAATTAAATTATGCTTCTGACCTCTCCAAATTATCTTGACTTCATCAAAATCTACCTCAGCTTGTGCGCAGTACCCACTTCCTCTCTCAGAAGAGAATATGGGAGACGGTCGGCAGTTCCAAGTCAGTGAGTACCAAACTGGTGTGCAGATAAAGTGAAAGCTACAGAAGCAGGAACTGTCAAACTCTGCAGAAGCAAGAATTTCCAGGCAGACACCACAACCAGGGCTAAAGATGAAACATGAAGGCCAGTTTTTGGAGTGCTCTGCAGCACCTTCTAGAATCCAATGCTAATGCAAGCATGGCCTCTTAAATACAAGATGAAAATAACTACAGTCACAGTATCGTGGCATAGAGAAAGGGAGAGGAGAGAGAAAAGGAGGGGAGTAGTATACCTTTCCTCTGTATGTCCTGGGTTTGACTGTTACGTTTAGCAACATTCCACATGAACAGAGAAGCATCAGGCAACTTTAACTCTGAATAAATGATGATTCAGAGCATTTGAAAGACATAACAATTCAACAATTCTAGTGATACGTTCCCACATGACAGACTTGTGGAAGAAAGGAAGTGAACACAGTAGTTAGGGTTGACTAATTTAAGTATCAGTTTTTACTATATGACAGCCATTAAATGCTGTTTAATTTAAAGCTTAGAACAGGCTGAGCAGGTCGGACCTATACTGCCAAAGGAGTTGCATGTCCAAGGCAAGGACTATAGATTTTAATTCTTCTTTGACAGTAAACAATAAATAACTACAGCACTCCACAGAAAAATAATGATATCCAAATAAGAAAAGATACAGAAAGGAAAGCAGATCATTACTTCACCTACAGCATAAGTGCCTGATCAACTCCACTGACCTGGATGGGTGGGATATCCGGCAGGGAAGGTAAATTCTCTGGGTTTGTTACAGAGGGAATGAGTTCAATTGCTGTGACAGATGGACTTGTTGGACCACGGTTTGCATTTGCCATTGTTGCTGTAGTAGGACTGGTTGGGTTAATAGTGTTGTTGTGCACAGAAACAACTGGAAAAGGCCCCGCATGCCCAGGGTTAGAATGCTGTAGGAAAAGAGAAGAGACCACGATTGCATTAGAGACAAAGCAGAAAGCCATTCTGCACACAAAACTGCAAAACTTATATTAGATGATAGTCCTCAACAAAAACTTTGTAATTTTTTCGGAAGATATAAATTCACTTTTGCATAAACATAACCTGATAGCACTGAATGTGAAGCAACTGCTATTTAGATTTACTTGGGAAGAAAAAGCATTTTATATGGCTAGAAGTTTAGATATACAGTATTGATTTGTCCCATTCTTCCATCAAATTATTTTCTTGTATAGTTATATTTTCTTAGCATAATGATTTCCTTCAAAGATAACTTTAGAGTCCACATGTCTATGTATAAACATTTTTAGAACAGAGTTACAGTTCAAAGTATTAAAAAAAATCTTTCTGATTTTCCAATCACATTAATTGTCGGAAATCTTTATTTTTAATGGTAAGCAAAGTCCTGCATCATGCTTCAGGTTTGAATTTAAAAAACACTGTAGAATTTGGTTTCATTAAAACCCCCAAATTACATCACTTTGAACTTTACTATTCCTGATTATTCCTTAAGAAACCCCAAAACCGAATGCCATTGAAAAATGAAAAATGGAAATGTTTTGTTTCCCAGGACTAAAATACAATACAAATACTAAAACTGTTTTTCATTTTTAAAGCTTGAATTTTTTTAATTGAGCAA
Source organism: Apteryx mantelli (assembly GCF_036417845.1). Taxonomy (NCBI): domain Eukaryota; kingdom Metazoa; phylum Chordata; class Aves; order Apterygiformes; family Apterygidae; genus Apteryx; species Apteryx mantelli. Next base: position 11,581,988 of record NC_090002.1, read on the forward strand.
CAATCTCACAGTACAGTATGCAACATGAAAAAATATATAAAAGTGTGTAGCTGTGAACTGTAAGTGTTACAGATAAACACATTTAAAGCTGGAGGTATCATCTATTTTAATGAAAGTTTGGCACAATGGCACAAATGAAGCGTGTACACAGGATATACTTGTCTTTGGAGGTGCGGTTGCATCATGGAGTATTGTGGTCCATTGTGGCGTGGTATTCCTGGTATACGAGCAGCATTCTGAGCCATTCTCATCTGATGTGCTTGGAAAGCCCCACAGTTCATGTTACCCCTCTGCATGGTCTGCATGCTGATCAACCTGGGAGGCTGCAAGGGTTTTTGTTTTTTAAAATTCTTGCTTTTAACATGGAAAAAAGAAGCCAATCTCTCTCCACAGTAGTAGGTTTACTAATTACGTAACATCAAGAAAAGCCAATAGCTGTCATACTTAAAGCATGTCAAATTTCATAAGATTTTCAAGTTTATAAACTGCTTTGTCAGTTTATATTTGACAGGGCAATTTTAAGTCTCAGTGTTATGGTGAAATGTGAAGTAAGAGCATACAAGAAACTTGCCTGCTGCTGTAAGATTTGAGGACCTGTTTGCCTGGGAACTGACCCAGCCGGCTGTCCCATCCTCATCTGCTGCAGTTGCTGATGTTTTTGTGCATACACCTGCTGCTGCATATGCTGAAGTCGCAGCTGTGCTAGATTTATTTGTCCTGGAGTTTTGTTGATATGGTTTGTTCCTGGGGGAGCTTGTCCAACTACTACATTAGGAGTGTAACTAGGAGTTGGTTTGTTTTCAATAACAAGGTTACCTGAAGAATAAAACAAAAAAGAACTAGCTAGTGAACAGTTACATCTCCACCTTCATTCACAGGCTGACAAATGAAGAATATTCAAATGTTTCTAATTCAGTTTCCTCAGAGGCAGTAACAAAGCAAATTAAGTTTAAAATTTTCTTTTGAAGTCTCCATAACCATACATGAGAGAAGTTAAAAAAAAAAAAATCCAGAGAAGAACAAGAATCAAAAAACTAAAAACAGGATCTGTGAGGAAAGACTGAAAGAACTGGAACTGCATAGCCTAAAGGATAACAAGACAGACATGCTTGTTCTTCATGTTCTTAACGAATGGACAGGACAAGAAATAGGGAAGAAATAAGGAAGTCATAAAAGAAAATCCATGTTGAGAAAAAATTTTCTATAGGTAAGGATAGCAAAGCCTGGGAAAAGATATTTGGGGACAGTGGAGAAGGTCCCATCACCGAAGGACTCCAAGAACAGGTTGCAAAAACATGTCAGAAATAACACTGCTACAGCAAGCCCTGCCTTGATACACCAGGATGGACCATACTGCCTCTCTAGCTATCTCCAGTCCTATTTTTAAAAGGCCCTGGAACACTGTCCAAGCCACTAAGAATGCACTCTAAGCAGGCTTGAGCCTTGACTGATAGTTAGAGAAAATGTACCATTAGAAAGCATTATAAATCAGCACTCCGGTATAATTTCAGCTCACCTACCTCAAAAAATAACTAACAAATTGATTTTCAAGTCTTTACCAGGTTCCACAGCCAACAGTAACCTTTCTAGTGTCCATCAAATGCTTGTTTGCTTTTTTGAGCCAAAGGTAAAATGACGATTTTTGACTTCAAACATGTACCCATTAGGACCTGAATATAGCTCTACCTCATCCCACAGAGCACAGTTAATGGAATTATCTCATGACAACTCAGATCATTTGAAATGTAAAGTAAATTTAAAATGGAGTTTAAATTCCTCTTTTTTAATATGGTAGATGGTTAGTTTCTGTGCTGTTTCCTATATAGCTATCTTCCTCCCTGGTTTCTAGTCAAACAATGTTTGAAGCTCTGCTCTGAAAGCCTCGCTTCTTCCTTACTGACTAAACTCTGAGACTAACCACACTCGCAAAAATTGTTTGAGGGACCATCCATGAAGGAAGAGTGTCAATTTTAACCATCATTTACACAATGAAAAGTTTGTTTACTGTGCACATAAACCTCCTTGACTAAGGACAGGAACATCAAAACCTGGCTGGTGGACTTGGAGCAAGTGACTACACACAAAACCATCAGGAACAGCTGATGTTCTTAATGCTAGCTTTCTAATAGATTTTTTTTTTCAACAGAAAAGTTCACAAGCAGGTGCTAACATAGATACCTCTGTCCCGCTGCACTCTCCCCACTCTAACTCATCTCCCTTTCTTCTCTCATTCAAAAGCTGCCCCTTGAAAAGCATAAATAATTAGGTGATTAATATGAAAAAAACTGTGACACTGCACTCCTGCAAGACAAGCCCATAATAAAGAGGTTATGTAATTAAGCACTTAACTTCCTTACATGAGCACACCTTATTAGTGCATCTAACAAGTCAGCTACGCACTGTAATCATAACTCTAAAAGCCCAGTGATCTCAGCGATCATTAAGTACTCATACAGAACAACTCCTCCAGCTATCATCTGTTATCAAAACTATTACAAACTCCTCTGGCAACTCATGCCTTGGGGCAGAGAAGGAGTAAGTGGGAGCGCTGAGAAAGAAGACTGAAGATGCAAAAAGTTACAGATACAGTGCTGTAATCTACTGTATGGCAGTTGCAAGCAACAGCAACACACACACAAGAACAGCAGCTTATCTCCTATTAAGGGCTTTGTTTTTCTTTACTGTTATGAAAGTGTCAGGCATCTTAGAACATCAAACTATTTAAAAATTGTTTATTAATTCACATACCTTGCCAGCAATGGCACAGACTGGCTTGGAGCCATGAACTTAGCTCAAATCAACAGTTCATTTAATTATGTTTTTTCATGCCATTTCAAACATCTTAAGACATCTAGTACTATTCCATTTGTAGCTAAATAGGCACCTGATAGGCAAAACTGCTTTTAATGGGGAGAGCCATTTACTTGCCAAAAAAGCTCATTCCAGAAGCACTCATTTAGTACAAATGAGTTATACCTCAACTATTTCAACCAGGGTAAAAGATGGAAAAAAAGGCTAACAGAACTATTCCTTTAGGAACCAAAACTTCTCTGGAGAAAGCTTTGCTAATAGAAAGAACACTGGATGGGTTATCTCAACAAGAGAGTTTTGCTCTTCTACATTAATGTATGTATTGCACTCATCTTTGATGAATATCTCTAACCCTACCTAGTCTTTCAAGTAACACAGAATGTACATACACAATTTCCTTACCTAAATTGACGACGTTCTTTGCCCAGAACGTAGGATCACAATGGAAGCGTATTGCTCCATTGGCAGCTGGGACAGGATCACAACGTGCCTTTAAAATATGACGCAGCTGGAACGTTATCTAATGGAAAGCAAAAACAAGACTGTTGATGACAACAAAACAAAGAATGAGAATGTTAAAAAGTGTGCATTTTGTCCAGCTAGTTTAGACTGCTGGACCACCAACAATGACTTTCAATAGCCAGTTTGGCGAGTATCCTGGAAAGCACCCAATTCACCAAAAAAATAATCTATCATACAACTAATTTTTTTAATGAACTCAGAGGATTAAGAAAGTACTCTTACACAGTAATACTATTTCTGCAGTGACTCAAGTTAAACACTGAGGTGTCTTTATAGAGCTGAACCACAGCCCTTTTATGACAAAACTCTAAGTCCTTAATTTACAAATAAAAATGTTGTACAAATTGGCAAATTTATTCCATTATTACAGGGTTTTTTAAATGAAGCATGAACAAGTCATTGTCTTTTCCTTGGATAGAATCTAGTGAAGCTACATGATACCTAAGAAATTCTTTTGACTAAGTATTTTTTCTACTGCACAGACAAGTTAGAGGATCTTTCCTTACCAGCCGTTTACTATATAGCAAAGCAGTACTGCTGCCACTTGCAATAGCCCAATTAGTAAAGTTCATCACATGCTTCACTTGCCGCGAAAGACCAGTGATGTCATTTTGTTGTTGTATTAACTTCATCTGTCTCTCCTTTGTTACATTCTACAAAGAAATGAAAACTTATTACAATGGGGGCTTCAGATTTAAAAAGAAAATGTAAACCACTATCACAGTTCTTACAAAGCAAAAGAAAAAATGTCACAAGCAAAGCTGCCTATACCAATGTTTATATTCAGAATGGCTAGAACCATCGCGTAAACTACGTCCACTCCATAATTCTTCCAGGAGGTGTTAGAGTGTAGAGAAAACAGCGGGGTCAAATAAGAGCCTTTGCTTTGTCCCAGGAAATTCTCAACTACTAAAATGACACCAACTCACTCTTCCTCATGTTGCCAGAGCATAGCAGCATGATAGAGAACTGGGGGAGTGTCGCAGACTAAGGCGCAGCCACGCTGCCAGCTCAGCGCTGCATGGTGCCCTGGCATTCCTGCAGCTGCCACAAAAGCTGCAGAGCAGCCGCTGGGAGAGAGACAGCAACAGAGGTGGCCCAGGCACTCTGAACAACCCCAACCTCCTCTCCCAACAGAAACTGTCACTAACCACCTCCTGAACATAGCAGATAGACCCAGCAGTCCCTTCTCTGAGAAGCTTTCAGTCTTTGACAACTTGCCAGCTGTAAATCTTGCAGTAGAAAATCAGGTTGCAGTACTGAAACCTCAGCATTCAAACAACAATACCTGATTGGGCAGCTGTAACAATTTCACCAAAAGAAAAAAAAAATGCTCAGAGCAATTTTTTTGGGTTGCAACAATGCTAGGAAATCAAGAAAAGCCAAAATTCAGTTGCTTGTATAATTTCAAGTTCTTTAGTTCACTCCTGATCAAATACCTTTTTTCTTCCAGGAGTGCTCTGTGCCTATTTCATTGCCAAATAACTGTTCCTTAACCAGAAGAAATCTCTTCTGAGTAATTAAATTTTAAAATCACATTATGGCAGACTAGCAACGTCCTATGAATTAACTTCTTATGACAGATTTCCTCTCTTCAGAAGAGCCAAAATGTAATCATAAGTTAAATTTTACACAGATTTGAATAAAAGTCGGAGACTATTATTTATTCAGAATATGCTATTGGGGAAGTATATTTAAAGTCACTGACTCCTTTAAGATGTTAACCTATACAACTTAAAATACCAGCATTACACCTTTATGTACAGATATGGAAGACAATATCATGCCTTTGAATCCAATACCTAGTTGTACTTAAAAAGTCAGTATTTGTTACAAGTTAGCATCAATTCTGAAAGTGGCTAAAGACACAAATACCAACAACCACCATTAGGATCACCACAGTCTTAACAGCAAAGCAGCCAACCTGACATACGATTATATTAGGAATGAAAACTAATACTAGCCTGTCAGCTTCCCTGCCCTTTCCCTGCATAAAATTCTCTGAACTTGTTAGAGCAGGCAAGAACATTATTCCAGCAGAACCTACTCGTAACATTTTAGATAGATATATATTGGTGCCTTTCAAAAATAACCACAATAAAAAAAAATTGTTTGGGACAAAGCTCTAGTTCCCTCCCCATGCTAAAAAGAATCTATTCTGCCCAAACCCAACCATTCCTTGAGTTTGGCCATTATTTTTTCTTTCTCCAAAGGTGAGTAGGAACCCATCATAAAACAGTGCAGCAAGTTGCATTTACAAGATGGCAACACGGCATGTCATCATATGAACTGAAGAAATAAACCTTCCACAGCAGACAGAGATTATGAACATGAAGATCTGTCTATATTGTGTTATAGCCATTCAAGCACTACTGCACAGCGCAGGCCATTTCAGGTCCCAGCTGCAGGCTGCACATGTGATAATAAACTACATGCTCACTTAATATCTAGAAAGACTGTGCTGCTGTCCCATCCTTTCCTGAGGCAATAGCTTCCTCATGGCACAGAGCCCTGGATGAATAAGTCTGCTCAGCTGAAAATAATTTAAGCAAAGTTTTCATCAAGATCAATTTCCAGTCTGGCTCTCTAAGCAGCTGCAAAAATCCTCATGTCTGCACAGTGGGGAAGGTAGGAATAAGCACAGATCTCTTCCTTCAAAAGCAGAATGGACATATATTATATTAAAATGATCATGTAAATATAACTTGAAACTCAAACTGGATTAAGAGAAAGCACAGAAGAACAACCTTTTCAAAACTAGCAAACATCCCCTTTTTGCTGCCACCACTCTGCATAAGCAAAAGAGGGGAAACTGATTTTAACTGCCTAACAAAGCCTACAGAACAAAGAATGATGTAAAGTTGTATCAAACCTACTGCATCAACTTATTGTTGCTCAAGACTAAGTATACAGACCTGTCTCTAAGAGTTTGCACTCTGAAGAAAAGCTTCTAGTTAAGGTTATCAGGAGGACTCAAAAGCAAGTAGCTCAAATGTAACAATGCTAACATATATGTGTGAACTTAAAAAAAATTTTTTAAGGAAAGGACTAGATTGTACAGGCCTCTGAGAGGTATGTGATAACATAGAAATCTGGCAAAAAGAATGAGGCAAGGAGATTTTCATACACTCCTTTCTGATGAGCCTGATTTTGAATGAATCAGGCATGGACATAAAAACTAGAGGAGCCATAGGCCTTAGTCTAAGGGATAAACAGGAGACTTAACTCCAAGGATACACCACTCCTGGACAATATCAGTATTGCAACACCTACAGTCACACCGAGCAAACTGTTCTCAAATACAGAATGTGAGTTCTTAATAGGGGATTTGAAACAGTGAACAACACTATTTTTTTTTTATATCTTAACTGTACCTCAAGCTGCTGTAAGAGAGATTTTCCCTTTTTATTGATTTCATTGATGAGGGTGAATATAGCCACTTTGATTTCCTGTTCTACTCGTTTGTTAGTTTCATTTACTTCTTTTATCCTAAAAAAAGAGAAATGTATTGTCAGGCAGTCACTTCATACTATGCCGCCAAATACTAAACACCGCAGGCATCTTCCCACCCTTGAAGAGTGAAGGAGCAATTTCTGTATTGATGAAGTTTTGATAAATGCAAAATTGATAGCCTGTTTCATTTCTAACATAAAAATGGTTATTAATCAACTGTTTCAGAGGAAGCCATCTAAAATTTCAGTTTGGGTAAAAAAAATTAATAGTCTCAGATCAAGCTGATACCTCAATTAAAATCAATTATTTACTTGAAATAATACGAATCAGTCCTTGTGATTTATACATTTTATCTATATATACACATTTGCACACACACACATATGCACACACAGAGCAAAGATCACCTATGGGTGTGCATACACATGTGCATATGTGTGTATATATACATGTATATTTAATTATCTCCATATTAATTCTCTTTCACTATGAAGAATTTACTTACAGTGCCTTAAACTTTTATGCTACTATATATTAACTAGAAAGGAAGACAACCCTGAATTTAAGACGAACTCCTCCACTGCCCCCCAAAAACGTTTAAAACAAAGTTTATTACATACCTGTAATAAATATACAATATGGGTATTAGCTTTTCACCAATGATCTGCTTAATGTTAGTCTACACTCTTCTCTTGTGCTTTATTGCAATTCCCTTTCAATTTTTACACCTCACACTTCATTTTCACTGTCACTTTCTTCACTTTTAGTGTCTTCACTATTCTCAACTTCTTCAGACTCAAATAAATCATCTTCAGTTCTGTCCACAGAATTTGAAATACAGCATTTCTTAAACTCCATTGCAAATTCTGGATTTATCAGATCCCAGTGCTGTCTCAATCCAATGACAATGTAGTATTGCATCAGGATTCTTTGCTTTGTTTGTAGGAGTCAGAGCACAATCCCTGCCAACATCCAGTCTGAGCGTAAAGCCTTAAAATGTTCTTTAGGGGCTTGTTACTACATCAAGCATCTGAACTTGTGATGTATGACCACAAGACCAATACTCACTTCTCTACGATGGTCTTCACTGCTGGTGCCAGATGCCCTTTAAAAGCATCTAGGACAAATGTCCTTCTTGTAACAGCACACCTGGTCTCCTACTCCAAAAACATTCAACACATCCTTCATTAAGTCAGTAGGCATCCATCCTTGGTTTTGGCACCTAACAATTATTCCAGTAGGCAGCTCTTCCTTCAAAATTGTTTTACACTTCAGGATCACATACGGTGGCAATTTCAAACCATCTGCTAACACTGCCAACATTATTGTAATACACATCTTTTCATTCCCCGAGGTTTTTATGATGATTGATATTCTGCCCCTCTCTTCAATGGTGTAATTGGATAACATGTCAAAGTAAACTGGTATCACACCTGCACTACCCATTTGGCTCAGCTGATAATCATGATCTTTACATAATCCAACCACATACTGCAGGAATTCACTGAGTTTTCGGTGAATCTAGAAGTCAGACCTTTGCAGAGTGAAGTACTTCGCCATAGGCAGAAACCATTACAATGCTTTATTCATAAGCACCAACCATTACTGGCCTTGATTTCTTGTCACAGAAAGTTTTCTGATATTTCTTGAGCTTTCACAGTTTAATGATTTCCCATGTAACTGGGTTTCTGTCTCTTCTTCAGGTATGTATGAATTCTACAGCTTGTTCTCCTAATTTACAAGCGTCTTCTTTTGGGTTCACTGAATGAGTTCCATGTGGAATCAGCACAGAACAGTTTCTGTTTTGATTGCTTCCATCTTCACACATTTGCCCCTGTCACATCGTTTGTCTTCCTAGACTCACAACTGTTACTTTTTTATGCATATACTACCACTAGGAGTTAAGAATTTGCACAAAAACTTCTCCTTATGCCTTTCGTACATTTCCTGCTACCTCCAGATGATCTGTCACTTTGCAAATGACTTAAGACTGCAGAAGGCTCAGAAGACTGCCAAGAATCACAGCGGAATTCCCTGATCTCCAGCACACCGCAACTTCATGAACAGTTGAAAAACCAGCAGTGATCACATGCTCTCACTGTGTCCATATTCAAACTTCAGGCTGCATGGAGCATATCTGTGCTCCTTCATCAATAAGAGGGCTCCCACACCACACTGTCACGTTACCATATTAACCCCAAAAGATGTCCCTGAATATAAGCTAACTGTTGAATTTTTAAATCAAACTACCTAGGGAAAAAACTTGTCTTCCCTTCAGGTAGTAAGTTTTGCTAGCCTAATTAAAAAAAAAAAAAAAAAACTATTAAATTTTAAAATAAGTTTTTGTTACACAGTTAGCGAACAACAGAGAGGCCTTCACATAAAACATAGGAATATCTGAAGAAGGGTTTGTTTTATGGCCAAAACTTCCATCATCCAGACTTGAATTTAGCAGGAACCATCGCAGGGGTTTGGTTTGCCTTTTTTTTGTTTTTTAAACTGTGGTAAATATGTCACACCTTTGACTCTACTCAAAGTTGCCTTGAAAGACATCATCTTTAACATTTATTTCTTATAAAAATGTCCTATAGAAGTACAGTATTGTAGAGAAGAAAAAATTCCAAATGTATTTAAGTCTAGCATAACTAAAGCTACAGAATCAACTAAAATTTAAGTATTTTTGTAGTCCCCTCATTTGTTTGTCTTAACATGATTCACTAAGTGGATAACACAACAGTAACATTAATTATTTTGGGGTACTTACCTATTCTGAACTTGGGTAGCTGCAAAATTTACATAATTCTTCTTTTCAAGAAGTTTGGCCAACAGGTTCTCAATTGCACCCTTCTGGTTCTGAAAAGCTTCTTCCAGAAATTGATACCTTTTCAACACACAAGAGAAAATATCAATTGCTAAGGAGCAATGTGCTAAAGCTAAGGGTTTCCAGTTTACAGGTGAAACTGTATTTCCCACTAAAAGCTTGACAAAAATATGATAGAAATATAGAAAATTCAAGTTACACATATCCAGATCAACGTGCAAAGTGTGTCAGAACTAATAAAATACTTTGTAAATGTCCAGAAGACTGAACCTTTAGGTGTCACTTATGAATTTCAAGTACACAGGGAGACTATGCAATGCATCACTTCATGGGATAGCAAGCTAAGGAACACCAGAGAAAAGAGACACACCAGAAACTTCAGAGTTTGACAGATGATTGTGTTAACATTAGATCAGGAAAAAAAAACACAAAAATTTAAATATTTGAAGAAAACCTGAAGATTTCCATGAACTTTAAAAACAGAATTCTACTTTGGTGGGGACAAAAAACAAACAAAAATATCACTGTATTTATCTAGCACTGCTGAAATTGTGCCAGAACTCTTGCTATGGCAAAAATACTTTTTATCATATTTTATTTCTAGTTTCCAGAGTAAGTGGACTGGAAACTACCTAAACTAGCTGATTCTCACACGCTCAGGCTGCTAAAAGACAATGACAGCTTTCTACAGAATCACCAGCAATTCTTTCATCTGAAGTTCTGAATGTAACAGTGTGCCATGCTGCTACTGAAGTGGTGATTCACAGAATCACCATCTTCCTTTGAACATCTTTCATTCAACATCTTCCTTTGTTGCAGAGGATTAGGATTACAGATGATAAATAAACAGGAGATTAAAATCAATTCTTGTTTCCACCTGGCATGATTTTCCTTCAGTGTTTTACCAAGCTTCATAAAAATCTCAGTTTTACTTCATGACAGAAGAAGCAACCACCCTAATCATCTGTAATTTACATCAGCACATAGAAAATTTTTTAAGGAATATTCATCTGCAACAAAGCATCCTAACAGCAAAGTACACTCTTCTCATATTGGAAGAGAACAAGATACATCTATTTATGGATTGTTAACCAGTTAGCATCAAGCACACAGCAGACAGATGCAAAGAAAGTGGCTAGAAAAAGGTAGCTAACATATTCTAATAGGCCAAGCTTTCTGGACAAGTGTGTTTTTAGGATATTTATGATCAAGCCTATGAAGGAACAGAGTGAAAATATTCAAAGTTTTTAATATTTTAATAGTTCTAATTTAGAAGCTAAAGGTTCTCCGTTAGGCTGCTCTAGTAATCTGAGTGTACTCAAAATTCTGGAAAAAATGCTAAATTCAGTATTGCAATATATTGTCAAGCACATTTACAGGAAAGTGTTATTTAGAGACTGACCAGAAAAAACAGCGCTAGAGCAGCTGACAAATTGTAATAGAGAACCTGTGGTATAAATATGTAACACTGCAAAACTACCTATTATACTTTTCCAAACATTCAAAGAACTATATTACAGAGCTGATGAAGAGCAAAAAGTTTTAAGGTATCTTAAGAGGTTCAAATTTTTTTCTAGCTACTAGGAGAAAAGCAAGCTCCTGAAACACAGGACCCATAACTTCTTTTCATTTGGAATGATGCAACTTTCAGTCAACTACCCAAGCAGACAACTTTAACGTATTTTCCTAGTACAGGGGAATAATCTACAATGCAAAACTTATAGCTTTGTTTTACAGAATTTACCCTACACTGAAGGACTGTTACATAATAAAATACATTCTCTAAGAAATTACCTCATCTGTGACTCACTGCATCCCCTTTGCTTTTTTAAAACACCTGGTGTTCAGGGCTGTAGCAATTTCCATTTAAGTGTTTTATTTGCATCCTCAGTCAAGTGACAGCACCAACAAATGCCAGGCAAGTTAACACATTAATCACACTAAATCGTATCAGACCATGTTGCTCTGAATCTGATCTAAGCTGCCTGACATAGCTCAGCCAGTTATCACTCTTACTGCTTTCAGCACCCGACACAGGCTCTCCTTCCCAAGGGAGCATTTCAGTCTGAGGAGTAAATACAACTGTACTTAATGGCACAGCTGTGTGAAATCAATGTCATTTCTTTTGCCGAGGAAGTACACCACAAGAGTAAAGACAAGGTAGTATACATACCTGTGTTCTTTGTGTTCCAGTAACTGACAGTCTCTGCAGGTCAGCCTGTCACATGTTTCACAGAAAAGTTTTAACTGCTCTTGTTTGTGGACAGGACAGAAGACAGGACGTTGACCAGATGCTCCCACGGCCTCTGTTGTTAAAAACAAATCATTTTTGTATTTTAAAATAAAGTTCAAGACAATCTGAAGAACAACATTGCTAATCACAAAGCTAAGTAACAACCAAGAATTCAGATAAAGCTAACTATAGACCTATTCTCAGTCTAAAGGTACTGTAAATATGTTCATTAAAATATTTTCAGTGCCAGTGATTTACAGCTGTTTCCAGTTTTATTATATTCAGAGGGAAAGAGGAATTCTTCTCCCTATCAGAAATGCTGAAAAGACACTGGCACCTTGTAAGAATGCAAGAACTGTTTCTACACAACCACTAGAATTGTGTACAACTGCTAAACGATTAAATTGCATTCAATTTCACCTCTGACATACTGAAGCATGATCAAATGTCTCTTAAATTTCTATACTGTTGAACACCTATAGATTTTCTAAACTAGTGCTTCAAAACCTTTATAAACTACAGTACGTCATAAGCAACTGCATTAGTAATTGCAAAGTGAACAACAGTATTACCACTGTTACAGTCACTTCAACTCCTGCTAAACGGGATAGCTTTTCCACCTAAGCAAATAAAAGATAATGTCAAAGAACAGTTCTAAAAATTGCCACAACATCTTCTAATTAAGCTTGTTCGAGCTGGGCAGCAAGGGAAATAGCTTTTGGAAAATAAAGCAGGTAAGGCTTAAAACAAGTAAATATGATTGTCTTCCTGGTATTCTCAAGTATTTCTGAAGTCTGTTGTATCATGCAAGTTATTGTAAAGAAAGAGAGCTCATGAATCTAAAGCTGACACTTATTAAAGGAAATGTAAAGTCTCCAAGGCATCTTACAGTCTAACAAGCAAGCAAGGAACAAGCTCTTCTGAGCACATAATGAATAGTCATTCCCTACAATCAGGAGAATTACTAGGGATCAGCGTCTGTCAGGTAGGTCAAAGGAAGGCTAAATACTTGCCATGCTGACTATATGACTTGGATTCATGCTTCATAAATACCAATCTGAATTTTTTGTATAAAGTTTACTGTATCAGAACAGTCATTTTTCTGCAGCTCTCCAGTCAGGTTACTGAAGGTTAAATGGGGCTATATTATCCCCTCGATAGTCACAGTATAGCATTCTTAATGAAAAGCATTTCTAATTCTTCATAATAGCCTGTCATTTGATTACATCTTAATGGGTTATCTCCTATTAGGACCAAGAAGTTTAAACTTAAATATGTAGGATTTTTATGAAACAGTACCCAATAAGACAAAGAAAAGTCTCTCTCAAGATGAAGTTTCTCAGAACAAGTGAAACAAGATCTTTGACTAAAGGAAGTAAGTTCAATAGTAAACATTTTAACTATTAATATGATTTTGACAAAAGCTTTGGCAGAAAACTGTGCAGTGCTATTCTTTTGAGATGGCACAAGAGAAGCTCTTAGTTATTTTAAATTAATAGAGAGTAAGACATCAAGATCTCTCATCCTTGGTATGATCAACCTTTGTGATACATCCAGATTATGTAGAACCTACGGGTTTTCAATCATAACTTAATCTCATTTACAAAGTAAATCTAAACTAAAATGCAGTTATTTTTTAACTGTTTTGAGAACATTTTCTACACTACTTCAGTAGATTTAAAATGCTATGCAGTCAAATGATAATTTAAGAGTCAACTTCTAATAAAACTGCGTATCTAAAACTGTGCACACACTTCACAGATAAATTTTTGCTAACCAAAAAAAGAGAGATTATGGTTAACATGCATTAAAATTCCTCATTTACTTTGCAGTACCAATGCAACAATATCATTACATTGAGTAAGAATATAATTTTATCTGTGTATACTTTTCCACTGTGAGAAGTATAATTGCTCCTTATAACTGAGTATAGCAGACTGTATAATTACATTCTCTTGGCCAATAGATCCAATTACCAATATGTCAATACTCTGCAGATTTCAACCCTTCCATATAGTTTATTCTACTAAATAAAATAAAATAAAGGGATTATTAACAAATGATCTTAATCCTTTCCAAAGATCATGGTCTCATCCTGTCTCTTCTGCACTTGGACATTTCAAATTGTATAAAGTATTAGCGAATAAGCCGTTTTAGCTTAAAACTTAGTGTCTTCCTCTATTTTGAGACCTGCCAGTTTTGCCCTGGTAGCTCTTTACTAAACTTTTCCCAACTGTTTGTGGAAGCCAGGCAACTAGTTGGTACCTAAATAATTCTCTTTTTACACATGCCAAAGAGAAAGAGGTTTTACTACAGGTAGGACTAAGTGATATCCAAACACTCACCTGAAGATACATCCTCTTTTTTTCTGATCATATGATCTTTAGTAAATTTTACTCGCTGATGAGCTTCTATGCAAGTTTTGCACAACCATTCCCCACATTCCACACAAAACCCAACAGCACTGGCATTATCTTCACAGCTTGTACACACCTAGAAAGGGAAACAAATTTCCATCATTCCCCTGAAAAGCATTAATGTGCATAGAAACAAAAACAGCACGTGAATTCTGAAAAGGGGGAAAATGACATACCTGTTCCGATTTCTCATCAGAGCTACTTGGCGTTTCTGATGTGTCTTTTACAAAGTAGTTATCCACCAGGTCTATCTGTCTGCACTCCTGGCGGCATATGGGACATCTGATTACACCAACTGCAAAATAGAAAGAGTTTTATATTCCCTAGTTTTGAGAAAAAGAATGGGAAAGTCAACTCACCAGAATCAACAAGAATGAACAAAAAAATCCGCCTCAGACTGTTCGTTTCACTTAGGTAAATGAAGAAATGCCACAACTGACAACACTGCCCTTAAAAAACTGTCATTATCCAGCTCTAACAGGTTACATTAAAAAAAAAAAAAAAAAAGCATACCTCAAGTTGAGAGAATTTCTACAGCATACTCAGTTTTTCTACGGATTTTTCTGAACCAAGACATATTTTCAGCCAAACCCTTTGTTTGCCCCAAGCAAATGCCTTCCCCCCCCCCCGTTAAACTCAAGATACCCTTTAATGAATTTTTATAACCCTCTATTGTCCAGTTTGTTTTAATGTAAGTGTTAGGGGAAATGTACCCGGATAGTCTGGTGTGATGCTCGTGAAAGTATCAAAGAAGAGTGTCACAACGTACTTTCTAACATAACCCACTTTGATGAGCTCGGGGGAGGCAGATGCAGTAATATGCACGATCTGAAGGTTTCATGAATTTTTTCAAATAGTGTTCTGAAGGGAAGGTGTTCCAGCCACAGTAGTAGTATGAGCTTCTAACAAAAAAATCCTCTCATGCCAGCTACATCTGCCTTTCTACAAAACCTAGACCAGACACTTTGCACATATACATAAAAATGTATACAAATAGTTTTAAACACTGGATATCAATTAGACTAGTCCCTTTCCTGCATTCTCCAAAAGATCTGCTTTGTTATCCTCTGCACTTGCTAAATCAGAGTTCTAAATCCTCAGCTGAGCTGCAAAGAAGTTACTAAATGAACCAAAATGACAATTAAAAAATTTCTAGGAACAACCTACACTGAAGATTTAAAAATCTATTTACCACTAACAAGATGGTTAACAGTTTCTTCCTAGAAATGTTATGCAGTCTTAAATCAAGCTCCTACATATATTTACCATAGAATATTTTTTTAAAGTGAAGCTTTCAAAGGGATTAGGGACTTATGTTTACTGGGATGCTTGAAACACTTTGAAATGTAAAGGTAATTAAATGATGCTTAACTCCTTTGTGGATATTCTGTTAGAATACTAGGTCTTATTTGATAGAGATTAATTACATCAGCAGTTAATTAGCATTAATTTTTCCAAGTGCTAAGATTAATGATAGCCTCTTCAGAACACAAATGACTCATTTCAGAGCAACAGCAACAATCCAACTAGAAATTCCCTCTCGTCAAACCACACACGCTTCAAGAGTAAGATGTGAAATATAACTAGTATTTCAATACCAAATATACTTTTCATTTCTACAATAAAGACTCCCTCATATGGAAAACATTGAGATTTTCTTCCTACTGAAAGGCAAAATTCCTTTGGAGAATACTATACAGAAGCCATTTACCAGCTGATGTGTATATACACTTGCACAACAAAAATTTCAACCTTTTACCATTAATACCATTCCATCTCAAACAGACCACAGCTAAAGCGGATTTTTAGTGCTCTCTGGTTAATCACATGAAACATGACAGAAGAAACAAAGCCCAAGATCTATAATCTCTACAATACAAAGTCAAGTTCCACAGATTCAAACCACTTCCTGTAAAGAAGGTTCTGCTTTTTGGGTCGTCTTTTTTTTTGGGGGGGGGGGGAGGGGGAGGGATCTTCCCTCCCCTCTGATTTTATTCAAACCTTCAGTGATTTGTCTGGTTTAAAAAAAAGATGTCAAAACAGAGCAATCCAATGGGCAGGCCCTGGGCTAGATTCTAACCATGGATAATGCCCTCTTGCTCACAACTTTTGTCCTCAAGGATACAGAACGGGGGTGCAAACAGCAAATACTGTTCTCAAGCACCTGCTTTTGGAACCTACGTAATCAAGTGCACTTTGCACCCAAGATGTCCCCAGCGCTCTGTGCTGGGCGAAGGGAGGCAGCTCCGCAGGACCCCTCACTGCAGACGGTTGACCACTCTTACTTACAGTACAATCCTAATTAGAAGCTGCATGTACAGTAACAATTAGAAAACTGTATTTCAAGAAATTGTTTCCCTTCCCACAAAGGCATTTATTTTCACATTACTTATAGTAACCTCTAGAAAGTCAGAAATCCTTTAACTTGCTCATAAAAGAAAACAGGCACAAGTGACTGTTTCAGAAAACAAAAGAATATTTTGGTAAAGAAATCCTTGCACATGAAGAACTTACAGCAGATTTATGGCAATAAAGAACATTAGGATTCCTACATTATACTTATTCATCGTGTTTGTTAGTCAGCATTAAACTTCTCTCAATGGATCAAAGTCCTAAGAAAAAGCCTTGCAATTCTCATTCAGCATATTAGATTTCTTTTTCACATCTCAATGCCGGTTATTCTCAATGGTAGCTTTCCAATATTACATGAGCCATTGTATACCTCATACACTTGACATTTCCCATTCTTTTAATCTAATATAAAACAAATGTATGCAACATCATTAGTGATAGAAGTCAAACTGCATTACTTCAAATGTTACAGACAAGGCTTATTTTGGGAGTGAAGAAGAAAAAGCAGAGAAAATCTACACTGAAACATTAACAGAATTACTAAAGTATTAACAGAAAAGAAAAATGGGAAGAAACCCTCATCTTTGTCAAAACTTGAGAAAATTAGCGAACTAACAAAGTTTATGGTAAAATTGAATGAGAATGTATTTTAGGACAAACTACAGCTCAAACCTTTATATAACCCATTAGAAAGACAAAGTTTCAATGCCAGTTTCAGTCAAAAAAAATTCCTACAGAAGAAAATTAAAATGAAGTAACAGTAAAAATATCACCCTAGTAATACTCTAGCAGAACTTATTATATGTTTTCTCTGTGTGAATTTAAATTAGAAGCTTAATATTGGGGGGGGGGGGAGTGTTAGCCCTGGTACACTTATTTACACTGTAACAGTGCTTTCAGAAAAAGCATGGAGCTACTTCCCAGGAACAGGATTCAGATAGCCCAGAAGAAAAACTATTGTTAAAAGATCACTATTTTTCTAAATCACAGTAGAATTAGGATTAGAGATGCATTTATAGAAATTATGAAGACGAGACTGGTTTATGTTCTCTTCCCAATCCTAATAATTCCCATAAAGACTTCCTGTGTTCTCAAGGATATCTTCCTGTTATTCTGGAGCCATAAGTTTATATTCTGGAAGTTAACAGCAGCACTAAAGCAAAGAGTTGAGAATCAGGATGTTTGTTTCAGATATGGCAGGATTTAGTTCAAATCCCATGCAGCTCAGTTTCACCTAACCACAAAATGCTTCTTCCCTGACAGAAGCATTAGAAGAAATAATAAATACTGAAAGTATCAGGTGAAACTCTGTGCTTAGGGTCCACGATGCTTTAAACTACAGTTCCTCTCTGGCTTATTCACAGTATTGAAATGAATTACAGCTTATTCTAAATTAATTGTGCAGTTAAGATCAGATTTGATTTTTCCTGTCACGTACTTCTCCAAACATTTGCCAGGATAGCAGAAGTATGTTCAATCATACAAGTTTACCGTCTCATCCACTGTTGCATACAACATGTAGCCTGAACAGAGTTTTGTTTCTCTCCTTTTATCCTACCTAAGGCTGATTTAAGTGAGAAGCAGGAATAATTTCTTACCTGAAAATTAGGTTTGAGAGTCACCAATCCAGCAGGTAGGAAAAGCCTGCTTTGCACTGTCAACCACACTCAAAGGCAGACAGGTCTCACTTGCCATCTTCTCACACCATGAGCCACTCCTGCCTATCATGCCACCAGCAGAGAGAGAGAGAGTTTCCAAAGCCTGCAACAGAGGGAGAAAAGAAACTCCCAGATTCCTTGCGACAAGCTCCTAAGGAGTCTCCTGGCCTTGCCAGAAAGAGCAATCCACCTGATACACTAATCTGAGCTGAGGAAAACCACCACGGAGAACTGACAGAGAAGCACGACTGCAACAGGGTAGTCAGGGATCCTCTGCAGGAAGTACAGCCAGATGTGGCTGCGCGCAGCTAGCCAAGGCCTGCACTCTGCACTCTCCCACCCTCTCCAACGCACAGCAGCAGCTTGAGGCAGCACCTGCCAGAAATGGGTAAAGGGAACGCCGCCTCTTCCAAGACCAGTCGCGGCCCTGGCATGGAGTTGCCCCTGCTCGCGTGGGAACCTGCGTCCCCGCAAGTTCGGCTGTGAGCAACAACCACGGGACCAAAGACTGTCAGACAAGAGCGTCTGAGCACACCTTCAGCTCTCCAGGCAACTCCTGGAAGGTTAGCAGCTATGCTTCTGACCGAAGTAGAAGATAAAATGCCTCAGACAAAGAACTAAGAGTTTTGTCAGAATGAAGAGACAAGCAACAGAAATTTTAATGCATAACAAGTGTCGTACTATTCAAAAATTGCTAGAAGTCACATCTTCCTTAAATCTCATGTTAGACATTCCCACTTTTTGGTAATAAAAGATTTTACTAAGAATACAGATATGAGAGGAGCATCTATTTAATCCTTTTAACTATTTATGATTTAGATAACCAAGCACACTAAGCTAAAACACAGACATCAAAGGAAGTCAGCAAGTGAAAAACTGAAATATATTAAGGAGCAAAAAGTAACTTTTTGTTTTTCTAAAAACAGAAAGATTGCTAACAAAAAATCTACAATATAATCCAGTGCCAAATCTCAATGGAACATTTCAAAGAACTTAAAATTTCAAATGGGAGATGTGTTTTTAATCTACCATTGTCAACTAACACCTAAAGCCACAAAGAAAGTATTTTCTTAATTATAATTCTGAACTATGACGATACCTTCTTTACATATGTGTTTTTAAAATTTCCCCAGGGTGATCACATTTCTCTGATGGCTATTTGCATGCATCTCAAAATGTGAGTTTTTTTTTCAACAGCGTAATACAATTAATTCTTAAACCATTTTAAACAGCAGATATTAAAACCTGACTTATAATTCATTTCTCCAGTCTGACTCCTTAATACTGGCAACATTGAAATACTCTTCCAAATTTTAAAAATGCTTTAAAATGAGAAAGCTACAGAAATGGAAGGAAAAATGCCTGATTCTCTGTATTCCCAGTCTTGTGGGATCAAAGTAGGGAAATTTTTCCAGAGAAAGCTTATGTCAAGCTGTTGACTGTTATACATACTCTAGTTTGATGTTAGGTCGGACTTCCTTAATATCAATTAACATCAATTGCAATTGACCGATCTGCCCCCAGTACTTCTTTGCGAGATGCATTCTGCCCAGTATGATAGCATGCGTTCAACTCATACCTACTGCTTCTGCATACAAGACAACAAAAAAACCCGACATGTTCTGAACCCTGTTCTTCACTCCCTACTCACATGTCTGGAAACTACCTGCTGGAAGGTCACCAGGTATTTCAGAGACCATCTGCAGATGAGCAAGGATTCTTGAGATAGCCAACATGAATTATTTTGTTTCCTAGTCAAATCCATGTACTACATGACCACCTTGATCTGATTTTTTGAATTTTTGATTACAAACACCAGAGCAAAGTTGGCTGGAAGTCTCCAGCACTATGGCCATGGTGGGAGAGAAAGGGGAGGGAAAGGGAACACAGCTACACAGCTAATTTCAAGCAATACTTGAAAGCTAATACGGTAAGAAGTTTCTTTCAATAAGAAATACTCAAAGTGCTAATTCCAAAAGAGCCTCTGGCACAAAGCAAAGGGTGCTGCCAAGGGTGAGCCCATCCCCAAAGCAAGCAGGGCCGGCCAGGCGTGCAGCCCCCCCCGCTGGGCGCGCGCTCATGCGGTGCCGGCTGCGCAGACGCAGCTGCGCGGAGGGGCTCGGCCTCTGCAGCAGCCCAGCAGCTCCGGGCAGAGCTGGGCACACAAAGTGTATGCCACTGACCATCGATTCAGTTCGTTAAGTTATTCTCCCCTCCACCATTTTTTATGTTCTCAGACTTCTTGTACGGATGGATTTCTCCCTTTTAAAATCACCGTACCTGACACTGATTCTAAATTATCCATTTTCATCAGAAGGAATTCCTCATTCTCTGTGTGTTAATTTTATTTAAATCTCCAAAGCTGCTTGATCCAACCAATTTGCCAGCTTTTACTACTCATAACAGTAACTTGTTCTTTCTTATTTAGAAACAATTTCACCTGAGATGAGACATACTAAAGCTCAAAAGAGAATCATAGTACCCTTCCACAAAAGGTAAATTTCAAACACTAGTTTATTTTCAATACAACATGAATATCTGTTTCAAGCATATTCCTGAGGAAATTTTCCATTTTTTCCACTCCAAACAGAAAATGCAGTTCTAGTCACTTTACACAAGAACACACACCAAAAAAATAAAAACCACAACAGCTAAAAACGAGAGAATGCGTGCAATACACACAAAGTAAACCAAACAAAATGAATCAAAACCACACCATCACAGACACCTGTTTAAGTAGATATTTACAGGTTTGTTTTTCTTAATTCATAATGGATATCACTAAGAGCCATTTTGAGGAAGAAGAGTAAGTTATACCAGTTTTTAATCAGTCAATCACGGTATGATAACACCATACTTGTTACCTGTATCATTTCAACAGGCACGTTCTCAGTTGCTTCCTATTTAGCGCAAGAAAGAGACCATATGTTTCAAAACTGAAACCTATTCACAAGAAGTCTAACAGACCAGGTGAACCAAATACAGTTGCCAAAGTCCACTGGATAAATGCCTTAATTATTACTCAACCAACCCTAGAAATCATGAACAGAACAGACAGTGCTATGAACAAGGGGCGCAATTTCTATAAAGTCCTGAGGACCTATAATACGTAGCATGGACTTAGACGTCATTGGCCAACCTAGCAAACAGAAACTCTCCGTTCTCTATTTAGATTCATGAATAATTTATCCAGTAATTACACCAATCTCACAAAGAAAAGCAAACTGTTGTTTAAGACCATAAGACCTAATGACTTGCAATGCAATTTCTTTTTAGCTTTCCTTCTTGAAACAGGAAAACAGTGAAAAGTTAGACTCTTAAAACTTACCTGTGTTCTATAACTTAAATGCAAAGTCACTGAAATATTTTCACAGTGCTTCTTTTTGCAAACCATGAACATGTATTGGCCAGCTCTTTCTGGCACTGGTCTACACTCCTGAATGCAGAGTGCTGGGATGCAGAAAGTCTTGCTGAATGGTTAAGACAAGGTCTGAACCAAGAGGGGAACAGCGGGTACAGAGCCAAGAACTTCAACTAAGAGCAGCTGATGAGCAAAAGACAGAAATCGGGATATAAGCCAAGTCTGAAGAGTACCGTAGCGATGGCACAGGACGTAACACTGGACCCGAAAGAAGCCACTAAGGATGCAACCATAAACAGTTTATTACAAGAAGCAGTCTTCACACACAGGGATCACCCCGATGACCCCCAAGGCAGAGCTGATAAAGTTCGTTCATCTAGCAATAAGCCCAGCACTGAGGAAACACAAATGCATACTCAAAGAAAACGCAGCGTATCTTTGTTTTTAAGAAATGAGAGTCAACATATGCAAAGATAAGAACAAAACAGATGCAACTAGTACTCAAAATAATCCCAAAGACACAAAGGTATACGATTAAGGGATAAGACACTACAAAAAGTGCTTTGCACTTCAATGGCACCATTCACCACCAGATCCCTTCCATCACTGGACTCCTAACTATATGCCTAAAACATCAAAATTAGACATTTCTTACAATATGCTTTTACACATACATAAAAGACAGCTCTGCTGTTCACGTATCAAACGCTAAAGTGAAACTACCTCCTAGGAGGCATGAAGTCCTTTCATGCTACCCATACTACTAACCATTTTTTTCCCTCAGGAATAGAACATTTTTTTTATTCAACAGAACAAGGTGATTTTTAGATAAATTAAAGTTTAGGTACAATATTAACATTGCCTGCTCTTTTTGGAGCAACTTCCTCAAACAAGTCTTGCTTTTACATCACAGCAGAAAGATTATATTTTTCAGGATTTGTAATTTTGTGAGCTTTTTTCTTCTCTGAGGAGTGGGGAGCAGAAGGGAAGGTGTAACACATCCTCCAAGTATCTGACATATTTGACTCTTAGTTTGAAACCCAGGGAGTCTTTTCAGTAGTGCAAAGTGAAATTCAAAGTACCTCTCTTCCAAATGGTTTATCCAGGAATTGAGCCCAAATTGTTTTATTCCCAAATACCCTTACTTACATTCTACAATTTTTATTTTCGTTGAACATCCAACTTATTTAACATAAACTTCTGGATGATTGATCTGTAAGATGAAAATCAGGATAAATTCTTTAGTTACTTCATGACATTACAGAAAACTAAGACCCTAAAATAGGATTAAAAAAAAAACAAAAAAATTTTTTGATCTCATTTTAATATCCTAAAATAGAACATTTAAAGTATCTTGCAGACAACAAGTTGAACAGGAGGCAGCAGGATGCCCTTGCAGAAAAGCAGGCCAACTGCACCCTGGGCTGCATGAGCAAGTACAGCCAGCAGGTCCAGGGAGCAATCCTTCCCCTCCGTTCAGCCCTTTGGGAGACCACACCTGGACACAGGGTGCAGCGTGGGACTCCCCAGCACAGGACAGACACCGACACATGGGGGCAAGTCCAGCAGAGGCCCCCAAGACGGTGAGGGATGGAGCACACAACACAGGAGGAGAGGCTGCAGGAAACAGCCTTGTTTAGCCTGGACCTGGGGACCCTGCTGCTGTCTACAACTACCGGATGGGGGTGGCGCACTGAAAACTGACTCGAACCAACTCTTCCCAGAGGTGCACCATGGAAGGACCAGTGGTAACAGGCACGAGCTGGAACAAGGGAAATTTTGATTGAAATAATTTATATATATATATATATACACACACAAATACGCACACTTAAACACTGAGGGTAGTCAAACGCTGCCACGTGGGCTCACAGAGACTGTGAAACCACCATCCTAGTAAATACTCAAAACTCAACTGGACATGGCCCTAAGCAACCTCCTCTACCTGGACCTCTTTGAGCAAGAGGTTGGGCTAGAGACCTCTGGAGGTCCCTTCCAGCCTATGTGATTCTGTGATCTTTCAAGAACATTCATTTTAAATAAATGGCTTAGATTTTCTGTTGATACTAATGAGACATCACATCAATTACCCCTAGACTAAAACTCTACCAAGGCATCCACTGACAATCAAGTCTTCAACCTTGCACAATCCTAATTAATGTTTTCTCAAACATTATCATTTTAGACATCTGTTTTTAAACATACATACTTGTTTTGGGTTGAAAAGTGTCAATGCAAAAGTACTTGAGTGAATAAAAGTAAACTCAAAATCACTTCAGATGTTTACACTGCTATAATGACAATAAAGCTTCACGCTTCAGGAAATATTTGTAAGCACTTGTGTGATCTAATAACTCAAACTTCCTTTTTAAGTTAAAACTTGGCACGTATGCAGTCCTCTAAGGAACAAATCTCTGCCAGGTTTCACTTATTGGTTGTGAACACCAACAGTAGTTACTGCACATGCATAATATTCACTTCCCTCAGCAATTTAAGTGTTCATCAGATGTGTATTTCTGAATAGCCACACATCAAAACACCTGTTCTAGTTTCATTGATTAGACATTCAAATAAATCCACATAGGTCAAACAAGTGACACAATCTATCCAAAAAAAAAAAAATTTTTAAAAAAAGAACCTGCTTTGAAGTTCTATTCCTAACTCAGCTTCTTCACTTCTCTTTTTTTAAACCAAACAATTCCTGCTTATATCATAACTGTCATGAATGGAACTGATAACACATCATACTTAATACAGAAAAACAATTTGTTGTAGTCACAGACATCAATTCTAGGGTTATTATAAAAATAACACATGACTAGAGCATACTCAAACAAAAACATTATATTAAAATACACTGTTAATGTAGATTGAAATTTATATTTCAGACAAAGATTTCTTAATACCTCCAGAATATGAGCTAAACATTTTTCAGAATTCAACCTTTCTGGGGCTCCAGTGTATATTTATGTCCCTGTCTCACCAACACAAGAGAAAGCCAAAGAGTCAAGAGAGCTCAGGTACAGGAATGAAGCTGGATTGCGTGCTGACATTCACTGAAACCAAGACTGAAGGCATTTGCATAGCTTAAGCAGTCCATTTGAAATGGGAATTTTCAACTTTCCTGACTGAAAATACAATAACTACTACCAAACTAAGATAATTAAGTTATACATAAATTATATCATGTCTGTGAGAATGTGATATATGACCCCCTTCCAAAGCAAATGAAAAATAGAATTACTGCATAATTTAAGGTGTGACTTAATATAATTTTTCTGAACACACATACTACGTATAGGAGTTGAGTTCAGCATCTCAAAACAATCTACAGTACTATATATTACAGCACTCCCAGTATTAAATGTACTGTTGCTCTACTTATATGTACATGCACATAAACCAATTGTCTACATTTTCCGTAAGCTCTCCGAAAGCATCTCGTAGCTTATTTTCTAAGTTTTCAGCAGCCTAATGAAGGCCTGCCAGATTGTGACATTCACAAGGAGCTGGGAGAACCACACATTCTCTCTACTGAGATAATCTTCTTAAGAGAGATTGTAAATACCTCAGAGAGGCAGTGAAATCTCAAAATAACCTATCCTCCCAGGAATAAAAGCAGGGAGTACATAAAAAAGTTGCTTTGCAGTATCTTTAATTTCCTAAAATCTCTAACTTAAAAATACATATTTTTCAGAATAATGTAATACTTAACACAAGAAGGCATTTTCTTTTAGGCTTCTATTCAACCTAAAAGAAATAGTCTAGCTGGACAGCTGATACAGCAGACAGAGAGAATTCATCTATCCACCCAATAAAATGCATACTTCAGTGACCTATAAAGGTCATTTATACCTGCAACAGGTAGGAAACCATCAGTTACTTTTCATACTACCGCAAACCATAACTTTGGAGAATTATTTTTAACTTTGGTCAGTGTTTCTCAGGTTTAGGAATTGAGACCATTTTTCTGTCCTCAGTAGTAGTGTCCCTCAAAGGAGGGACGATGGGGTAGGAGAAGAGATCCCGATATGGACCAGTTGCAACTGCTGCCTTCAAGCCTCTTTCCTGTCTTCTCCATAAGAGCAGCATGCTGCCGTCAGGGAAGGGTACTGTCACTCAGAGAGGTGCTATGTAGGTACTGACCTTGCGCTCAACTCCCAGTAGGCAGCTTCCACAGTCACTGTCCAATAAATATATATATTTAGTATTTTAAGTACTGGCAATTCTTAAGGAGCAAAACCTGAAACTAAATTAAGAAAGCAACCGGAAAAATGTTGAGGAAAAAAAAAAGCCACAGCAGTTTTTTCAAGGCATCTGTAATTCTTTTATCTAGGTGTAGAATACCTGAAAAATAGCAGGCAAATTTAGACACATATAAAATAGCATGGCATAGAATCCAGCAGCGAGAGCCTGCAGGTGAGTGTAACCTGCTTCAGGTATAGCTATGGGTACCATTTCCCATTAATTCTTTCTTCAAGAAAACAGTATCTGCTCACAGCAGGGTAACAAAAGCCTTTAAAAACTACAGAATTACATTAAAAAGTTAGGGAAAGTACAGAAGCAGTAGAAGTGAAAGTAACACTAGGATTCCTAACTGTTATAATCTATGCCAGCTGGGAAGGAATCCACATGACTAAGCAACATGGTACTTCTCTGTATATTAAGAATGTCCATTTTTACCTCATTTTTTTGTAGAGTGTTTCATTTGCCATCAACTGATTCCATTTGTAATGCGCAGAGAGAGCTGTCCACAAAACTGCAGCTTTATCTGCAGTTCTGGTTGGTCAATGCTTCGTTCTTAAGTGACTCACCAGACTAATAAATACCATCACGGCTGGACCATACACATCATTACCTACATGCACATCTTGCTCAGGTCAGCTAAAAGTTCTTGATGCACCAATCAAACGCTGAATACTTATTTTACCAAAGCACACCATCAAGCATTCTTAAAACGTGTATGACAGGAACTGATATTCCAGTTCATATTTACTTCAGAAGTTGCCATTCACTTTTCCTGCACCTGTACCTTAACAGACACATTCATTTAATCCCACTAAGTCCTAGAATATAAACCTAGCCTTGCCGGTCCTGTAACTTTTAATACTATACATCATGCAAAATGCAGAACCTAGAACTTAACAAAAAGGATCATAAGACCAACCGAATGCTTTAGCTAGCCTATTTAAAGTACATTTAATACATCACCTCTTTAAAACTGATGGACCTTCTAAGACCATATCCCAGACGAACAGGTTCTGAACATTTTGTATGAAAGAACCACTACTACCCCAAGTTAATTCCTTATCAACACATCACTGTGCAACACAGGAAAGACTTGAGTCGTTGTTAAAACCAGGAAGATGTCACTGAACAAGGTTCCTTTGACTACAGGGCCCAGTTAAGAGCTATAAAACCACTTACCAGGGCCCTAGTTTGGTCTGTAGACCACAGCGTGAGTCACTTTGCTAAAAGCTTTACAATTCCATCCCTGAACACGCAAACAAATAAGAAAGTTAAATTCAAGTTGTGATTTCAACAAAAGTATATGGAAGGAGAAGTCTGCACTTGTCCCATAGCACAAAACGTGTGTATGCACAGAGTACACAGGCAAGGCAACTGACGAGCGAGACTGCAATGTTTTAACTACACACACAGGAAGCTGGAAACACATATCTGGAAGTAGGTGTACTACACATACCACTTCCCATTCAGCACATAATTCTCTATCAACAGATGTCACTTAGACAAATAGTTTTCTCAGACACTGTAGAAGTGAACAGTCGAACATCTCATAGATATGCTTCTAATATAGTACCTCTGAAAATCAAAACAAAACAAAACACACAACCTAATTTGCACTACCATTCCAAAACGCGCAGACCAACTTCCAAATCTCGGCCACGACTTGGAAACACGAAGCATACTGCACACGGGTGTTGTAAGGATTATGGCAGTAGAAACACCAGCGATCGCACACGCAATCTCTCCGAGTCTGGCCATTGGAGAAGCCGAGGAGAAGGCAGGATTCACAGTGGGGACGTCCCAGCTGCCGGGCAAGGCCGGCCCGGCGCGGAGACAACACGCGAGGGAGCGGCGCAGGGCGGCGCGGCGCAGGGCGGCGCTCACCTTGCTGGATGTCGCCGTTGGCCCCGCCGGGCACGGGCACGCTGAGCTGCCGCTCGGGCTCGGGCAGGCAGCGCCGGCAGAAGGAGTGCAGGCAGGGCAGCAGCTTGGGCTCGGCCTCGCGCCGGCTCTGCAGGCTCTGCGCGCACACGGCGCAGGTGTCCAGCAGCGAGAAGGGCCCCGGCGCCGCCGGCGTCAGCGGCGGCACCGGGCTGGGGCCCGGCCCCGGGGCGGCCCCGGGCCCCGCCGCCGCCTCGGCCTCCGCCTCCCCAGGACCGCGCTCCGCCGCCGCCGCCGCCGCGCCCGGGCTCTCCTGCTCCTCGGGCAGCGCGGCGGCGGGCGCGGGCGGCGCGGCGACCGAGAGGGACGCGGCGGCGGGCTCCAGGCCGCCGCCTCCGCCCGGCCCAGCCTCCGCGGCCCCCTCCCCGCCGCCGCCACCTCCTTTGTTTTCCGCCATGTTTCCTCCTTTGAACCCAACTCCCCGCTCCGCGCACTCGCAGCTCCGCGCCTGCGCGCGCACGCACGCACGGCGTCACCATGCGTCGCGCGCGCGCCGCGGCGGGGAGGCGGGCACGCGCCCAGGGCTGCGCAGGCGCGGTCGCGGCCCCCCCCCCCCCCCAGGCCCCGCGAGGAGCGCGTGCTCGGCCGTTAGGGGGACGCCTTGAGAGATGAGGCGTGACGTAGCTCAGGCCGGGGAAGCGCATGCGCTGGCCCCCGCCGGGGCGGTGAATCGCCACCCCGCTGCGCCGTGAACTCGCCGCGACGCCCCATTGGCTTGCGGCGGCGGGGCCCCAGCCAATCGCCAGGGGTGGCGGGCCGCCGCGGGAGGGCCAACCCTCCGCCCCCGGGGCCGCGCCAGAGGCAGGTACAGCCCCTCGCGCCCCACCGGCCCCAGGGCAAGTGCACAGGCGTGCAACACAAATGCTATTGGGGGGTTTATTTGCCTGACACGACTCAGGTTGTTTTCTGAATGCGTAGCAAAAGCCATACAAATAGCAAAACAAGGTTTATTTCAGGCATAGGGGAAAATGCAAAAACATTAAACACTTATTTCTAAGAGCCACTGCTTTATATAAGTGAAATAATTCACAGTACACTTAACTGTGCCAATAATGTACTTGAACAGATATTCTGAGTCTTCCTCATTTTAAATTCTAGGAGGAGGTAGGGTCAACAACACTTAAAAAATACCTTTCCCTCACCTTACACAACTGCAAGTGGATGTATAAAACCATGTAGCATCTCCAAATACTTATTTTTTTAAAATATGCAGCAGTAAAACAGTAAGGATTAAACCCTCAGAAGTCTTGCTGGATGTTCTTCTTGTTTGCTTCCCCATGCTGTTGTTTGATTTGTGAAATTTCATTTTCTAGCTGCACAATAGTTCGTTCAATCTCATAATTTTTACTCACAAGAGACACCCATCTGGAAGGAAACAAAAACAAAAAGCCTTTAAGTGCTATTTGGGCTTTAACAATTCTCCTTTTTAAAAATCAGAGGAACAAGATAGTTATTGATTCAAAGAAAGTGAAGATACTAAATGAAGCAGCATTTTTCTCAATAGATGATAAACCTCAGTTGATATCAATGGTAATTTGGACAACTAAAGTGACAAAAAGTAATTTTTTAGCTCTGTTTAAGGTTTAACATACAAAACTTCATGTACTAGGTTATGAGAAAAAAGGCTCAAAAACACTGACTTTGAATATTTAAAGACAAGTTTAAGAAATAATTTACACAGACAATTTCAAGCACCTAATATGCCCTCCTTCTCACCTCTGTTGCTCACTGTTTCACTCAACCACAATAACTTATGTAGAACTGAATTATGCATCCTTTAAAACATTTTGCATGGAGTAACAGTATTCCTGCAAAAACATCTTATGAGATCACTGAAAAATTACTGACATTCTCCAATAAAGAATTTAATGCAAAAGATATACTTATGGAAGATTTAAAAGAAAAATTCTAGATACTCACGTAGATTCCATTTCTCGTAGCTTAGCCCCAGCTGTGAGCTGCATGTTCTTTCGTTGCCAGTTCAGATCTTGAATGTTTTTCCTGGGGGAGAAAAGACTATATATTCTTTGTTTCCTTTTTTTAAAATTTGTAAAATCTGCTGTTAAATCTTCAAATACACCTAAACCCTAAAAGTACTAGGATCCTGGCTACAAAAGGGCTTTTTCCTAACTACCACATACAGATGGACAAAGCCCAGGGCAGGGCTGCACACAGAATCCCAAGATAAGTTTTAAAAACAAACAAACAAACAAACACTTAACACCCTACTATGAGCAAAGGTTCAAAAATTCAAACCTTCTGCTACAGCAGGAAATGCAAAAGTTGGCCAAGCCCAGAATCCAGCAGCTCTGTTTTGTTCTTTCTGAAAAAGGTCTGAAGAGCTAAGCTGATCTGCTCACAATTCACAATATCCAGTAATTCAGCGAAGCGTCTGCAAAGTGCCAAATACTTCTGACTACTCAGAGATCAAATCAGTTTTAGTTCACGCTCTTATTGTTAGCCTCCTTTCTATGCCTTGGTGTCTTCCTTTAGCCTTTCCCAACTCCAGAATCCTGTTTCTACCCACTCCCACATCAATTCTGTCCAAGACACTAATTCCAGCTAACCCAAAGAAGCAGGTAATGATAAAAGATATGACTTGCTACGCAACCTTGCTTTCTACGCATGTCCCAGTATGCAGTCCCATCTTCAGGCTGAAGATAGTGCAAATTATAGTAATTTACCTGAATCTGAAAGCTGAAAAGCTCTTACTTGCACAGTCCATAGCATCCTACCTAAATAAAGTGAGTTACTAAGGTGCACCATTTTGATATCCTACAACTCCATCAGTGAGCAATCCCTGTCTGTTAACTCATTAAAGCATTCACTTTTAAATGAGGCCAAACTAAACATCAGCCAGCATGTCTTCACTGAGACAACTACACGCTAAACAAAGGTCTATTAACAGCGAAAAGAAAACACGACTGTGTTTGAGAGAGGATCCCACCACAATTTGTTCTGCTCAAAGCAGAGGTTCAGACACAAAAACATAAGCAGAACAGGCATTATAAAGATATCAGTACGGGGTGGGACATGGGGTAGATCCCCCACTTACTATTCTAGGTCGTCTTTCCTGACTGTGGCAGCAGCGTACACACAAGCCTCTCTGCATAGCTGTGGAAGGAATTCATACCTCTTCCAACTTCAGTACAAGACTATGAAAAACAATGACTCACCTCAACTTCTGAAGTTCTTTCTGGGCTTGTTCTATCATATGAACCAGGTGCCTAATAGAATGGTAAGTGCAGTATTAGGAAAACACACACACCCATTTAACCTACCATTTAAATCTTCAGAGTTAAGCAAGGAACAAGCCTGTAATAGTGCAAATATCAGACAGCCTGTTATCAATGTAGTCTGTACTCTTCAATCCTGAGGGGCATAACACCCAAACACTTCTGTAGTAATAATATATGCAATTCAGGACATAAACCTTAAATAATCACCACATTCAGCCCTTGCCATCAGATAATCATATCATAAAGCTATATCCATCAGTTGATCAAGTTCTACCTTCAAGCTTTTTACTGTATATTTGCACTATTCTGATTAGAATAGTGTTGAAACATTCCATTACCTTATCACCAGGTAACAAGGTATGGTCTTCTAATTCTATTAGGTCTTCTAATTTTCATCCTAAACTTATCTGTAACAAATTTATATCACTTTTTTCCTTTTACAACATTGTCAGAGCACAAACAGTTCTTTTCTCTCCCCTGCATATTTATAAGAGTTAATGTATCCTCTTCCTGCCTCCCTTTTCTTAAGCTAAACAAACAACCCTTTGCCTCCTCTCAAGAAGTTACACATTCCTTTTGTCTACACCTTAATCAAAGCTTAAACTAACCATTCTTAAAAACGAGTATTAAAAATCTCTGCCTGAAATAGCCCAAGTGATTCCTCCAGCCATATTTTCTAGAGCTCTATTCAGCTTTTGCCACAGCTTTATTAACAAGTGGCTCCAGGCTGAAAAGGATTAGTAGCACATGCTCATTTCCAAATGTGGAATTACCATTTTAAAGATTGTCATAAGTTGGTTTAGTTATCTGCAATTTAAGCCTAATAACGACCAACAGTTAACCAAACAATAACTCATAAAATTCAAGATTTTGAGATGTACTGAATCTCAGGCTATTTTTAGGCCACAGAGGAGGGCTCCTCAGATCACAGTCATTTCTTGCGCATACAGTTTTCTCAAAGGGACTCCGCAGTGGTTCCAGGATACCTTCATAAGATTCTCACTGCGGTTATACAGAAAAACATGAGAAATATATGGAAAATAAAGCCACAGCTGTAAGGAGGTTCAGTAAAGCAGCAGAACGCCTTACTCGTTGTAGACCTTCCAGGCATTGCAGCCGTGCTGAGACATGAGCTCCAGGTTCTCGATGCGGACGGCCTGGTGCTCCAGCTGCGCCATGGAGTTGTTGACGCACTCTTGCCAGGCCGTGATGTCGTTCTTCTGGCCGGAGGAGGGGGCCGGCAGCTCGTACCTGCAACGAACCGCGCCGCGCCGCCCGCTCAGCCCGGCCCGCGGTGGCCGGGAGAAGGCCGGGGGAGCTGGCGGAGTGGGCCCGGAGGGGGGAGATCGGGCCCGGGGGGGCCGCCCGAGCTCACCTCTTCATGCTGAGCAGCTCCAGCGGCTGCCGGGCGGCCAGGCGCTCGAACTCGTTCCGCATAATCTCGGTCTGCGGGAACACGGCGGTGAGTCGGCGGCGGCGCCGGAGCCGCGGCCGCCGCCGCCGCCGCCACCGCTCCTCACCTCGAAGGCGCTGTAGTCGTGCGCCGGCAGGTAGCTGAGGTAGTTCTTCGTCGGCCGGTACCGCCGCGTCTCCTCCTCCACCAGCGCCGCGGCCTAAGCACACACGGGAGCGTCAGGGAGCGGAGCAGCCCGAGCCCGGCCCCGGCCCCCGCCCCGGCCCCCGCTCACCGCCTCGCGGACGCCCGGCGCCTCGTAGCCCTGGTCGAAGTAGGGCAGCGCGTCCACCACCACGTCGCCCGCCACCAGCCCCGGGCCCGACATGGCCGGCTCGGCTCGGCTCTGCGCCTGCGCGCGCGCCCGTCGCCGAGGCGCTCCGCAGAGCGCCTGCGCCCGCCGCGCGCCCCGCCCCGCCCCGCCCCGCCCCGCCCCGCCCGCCGCGCGCCCCGCCCCGCCCACCGCGCGACGGGCTGCGCTGGGGAGACAAGGGCGGCGGCCGGGCCCCACCGGGGATGGACGAGGGAGCAGGGGGAGAGGGAGACGGAGGCCCCACGGGGACGGGACGGGACGGGGAGCCGGGCCCCGCCAGGGACGGGACCGGGGGGCCGGACAGGACGGGGGGACGAGGGCCCCGCCGGGGACGGGACGGGACCGGGACGGACGGGCCCCGCCGGGGACGGGATGGGACAGGAGGGAGGAGCCGGGCCCCGCCAGGGACGGGACGGGACGGGGGGAGCCAGGCTCCGCCGGGGACGGGACAGGGGGGACGGGACGGGACGGGACAGGACGGGCCCCGCGGCTCGGGGTGGGCTGGGCCTGCAGCACGCGGACGGTAACGGAGAGGCAGAGAGCGGTTTCTGGGTGAGGAAGCCGTTATTGAGGAGGCGGAGCGCAAGGAGCCGCGGCAGCCCGCGGGGATCCGGGGGTCCGGGTCCGGGCTGCCCCCGGCGCCGCCCCGCAGCACCGCCCGGCCCTGCCGCCGCCGCCCTGCAGCACCCACGGTCACTTCTTCTGAAGAAATCGCATTTTGCTTCCTACAGAGAAAACACACTGTTAGCACACGGAGACGCTCCAGGAGCGATCGGGCTAACAACTTTCGCAAGGAAGAAATTCATGTTTGGCCGCCCTTGCCGGTAGGAAGACGTCTGCCCCCTTGGCATGTTTGCAGCCAAGGCCAAAACTAAGAAACAATTATAGGCAGCTCTAGGATTAGACGACTTTCACAAACTTTACCTAAAGATGGAAAAGCTTAAAAATAATATAAATAATATTATAAAAATATTTATATTTATTATATATAGAATATAGTATATTATTATAATTATATAAAATTATAAAAATATAAATATTTTTAAAAAAGAAAAAATTTACATAGTGCTCAGTATAGGTAAAATAGGTCAAAGTGCATACGGCAAAGTGTGCGCTCTTTTGCATAAAATTATTTGTTCAGTAGCCATGTTTATAAAAAAAATATTCGGCAAAAAACAAAGCTGCCTCTTTACCAAGACTGCGAAGGATTTTGTTCATTCCACTTGGTTCAGTCTCTGGAATGCTCTCCAAATACTCCAAGGCACGGACCTCAAAAAGACCTGAAGAAGAAAAATATCACTCAGCCATTCCCATTTCTTAGTATGTGGCATCTCAAATCATTAACAAGGTTATGAAAAGAAGATCGTGCCTGTAATATCAGCTGCAGGATCAAGCCTAGAGAGGAGACAGATACACAAAAATTCTTTGCTTAACAAGACGCATTCTGCTGTGTCATTAGAAGGTATGAAGCTATTGCCATTGCATTATGCCATATCTGCATTACATTTGCCAAGGTGCCAACAGGGTAACCTGTCAGGACAGAAGGCTCCTTAAGAGTCAAAGCGATGTGACGTTATACTTTGAAAGTCACTTTGTAAAACGAGAAATTAATATTAAACCTCACCTTTGACCATGCTCTTACTCAGCTCTCGATCTTGTATGAATCCTGCAAACATCTGTGTTTCCATGAACAAGTGCAGGAAATGACGCACATCACGTGACATATGAGATTTTCGGAACAATTCCCGCTGAAACACCCTCTCCCCTTTTTCTGTGACATTCATGTGTAGGGAGTAGTGTCCAACAATCTCCACAAAGAACCGAACAAAAGCTTCAGAGACCAGGGAGTTAAGAGGCATATCACCTGTGAAAAGTACAACAGAGTAGTCATTTCCCACTACATTCATCATTTTGGACAGTCCTCTTCTGAGGAAGAGTCATATAGTCTATCGTAGACATGTAGTCTATGTATAGACTTTTCTGTACAAGTACCTTGGGTGCTACCCTGCTCCTGAGATAAGATTTCACTTCGTTCCTCCAAGATTTGTACAAGTGCAGCCTGGAGCTTATGAGGCAGGATCTCATCCTCATCTGATACCTAAAGAAAGAAATGGCCAGGAAGGCATTTTTGTGTTTTATCTGTCATCAACAGAAACTTCTCACTGTGAACAGATGAGAAAAGCTTGTGGCACACCTGAAACAATCAGAGGGAAGTTACTTTACAATATGGGGTATGTTGGTGAAGACAATGCATTTGTCTTGTAGCCACAGCAATGAAAAACATTTCCTCAGCACCTTCCAGCTAAGTAGTAGTAGTCACATGCACAAATGACCAACACAGAACAATGTATTCTACATCCACTACACAGACTCAGGCTTAATATACCAGTGATAAAACACACTAGAACAAAAGTCTGCTCAGAAAAGATGGCAAGTCACAACATTCTGGTGAAAAAGCGATCCGTTAATACCTTTCTCCAGTTGCAGGCTGCAACACAAAATAGAACAATAAGAGAAGGGAAAGGAGATGCAAATACCCTCCTGAACTACTAATGCTCCAGGATGTTTATGTAGAGGGCACTTTCTTTACATTAGGGAAAGTCTGGGGCCAGCAGAGAATTGCAAGAGAACTGTGATAACTTGTCTTCTAGATTATCATTCCTGAAAACAAAAACAAACAAAAAAAACCCCACCTAGATGAGAGAGGAGAAAACGCTGTAGAGAACAAGCGCACAGAAACAGAAAGACAGCCAGAAAGCGGCAAAGAATCCTAGTGGTCCACTTAACAAACCAACTAAGTATCTAAGTCCAGCCCAGGTAAACAGCACCTTCAGCTTCATAGGGCTCTGTACTTCATGCAACCTCAGCCTTGCAAAAAGGATCCTTGCAAGCCTGTTCCCTTTCCTTCTCTGTGGATCTAAAAGGAATGCAGGATATTACCTGCCCCCCACAGTCTACATATGAATACTAGCTTTTGCTGATTTCTTGCTTACAATTCCATTCGTCAATGCCCTTTTGCAGCGCATAGCCATGAGTGGCCAACACTGTTACTTCACTCACCTCTTGCAAAAAACGGTCAGCGCAGAGATCAACAATCAGAACCTGGGGAAAGATGTACAAAACACATTAACTCTTACATTCAAGTATGCTGCTGTACAGAAAAAAAAAACACCTAAAACACCTTTTTTTTTAATGTTCCCAGTGGCACAGGATTTCACACACAAACCACAGGTTTTGCATAACTGCATCTTGTCTCTAAGAACAGTCTATTATTTATCTTAGATAACAATGGAACGGCCTGACGTATCTGGCAAGTCATTGACGGTCTCAGAAAAGTTTAAGACTTCATATTAAGAGAGTATCCACAGTTTCTTCCAGAGAAGTTAGCTTCCTACCACTGGAATTGTTCTTCCCATTTTTTTTCCCCAAATCTCACCTCTTCTATGGGCAGGTCCTGGAGCTGCGGTAATGAGCAGGAGAGAATGCCAATTAAGAACGGGGTCGGAGAGCAGGCAATATCAATCATGGAAGTTGGTAGGACTGGTATGTAGGTGTGTTGCCAAGTGAAGGGATAAAGTGTTGCCACTGCAGCATGGCCACATTTAGACAGAGTGCTAAAAAGGTAAGAGAAGCACAGAATGGATTGTCAATTGTACAGACATAGTTTAGAAAGGTTCATGAAAACTGTAATTTACATACAGTACATTGTTTATGCAACAGCAGAAGCCCCATGCATCTACTTTTGAAGTCATGGGGAACCAGGAATAGCACCAACCCACACTAAAGAGATAAGTAAGTAAGGTAACGTGCCCTTATCTCCTCTTGGGTAAATAGCATACTCCAAATTCACAGCATGCACATACTATATGGAGAATCTGCAAAAAGCTCTTAAATGTAACTATTTACAAAAAGTTAGACAAGCTTGCACATCAAACAGGCCCAAACACAAAACAAAACCCAACATTCCTCAGAAAGAACAAGTCACTCAGACTCATTTTTCACCTTAAATTGTCAGCAACCAAGATCACCCTCCTTTCCAGCAGGAGAGAGGCAAAGACCCGAATCATGTGAGAGACACTTAAACACTTAAACAGGCATTCGAAGTCAACATGTTCAAGTCGAGAATCCAACGGACGGCAGAGTTCCATAACCTGGGAGAAAAGCAGAGATGCAGGGCTTTGGATGAGAGCGCCACAGCATGGAGGAGAGCTGGATGAGGGGGGATCTGTCTGGAAAGCAAACTGATGGATCCTCACAGGTAGGAACCAAGCAGCTTAGACAGTTCAGAGCATCACAAACGACTCAACCAGCTCTTCTCTAAAAAGGCAGGGAATCACTTTTATCGCAGTATGCTTCTGCAGGAGGCAGGTTTCTCTGACAGCCTGCGTTGAAAGTTTAGGAAATAATCTTCACATTAATTACTTACAGCCAGCACCACTGTACAGTACAGTTTGCAAAGTGCCACTACATCCCAGAGACACCAACCAACAGAGAAAAGCTAGTCCTGATTTCAGTTACCTCATTTCCTGCTCCTGGCAGGAAACTCTTCACAGTAATAGTACATCCAGGAGCAGGGAAAGGTGCCTCCATGACACTACGCATAAATGGGTGCACTAGGGCTGGGGACATCTCTCGTCTCTTCTCCACTTCATCTAAAATCTGCAAGAAAATAAATCAGACAATGGTTCAGTGCCTGCTGGTGAGCCATACAAAATATGATTCTATGTTACATTATCCCATTCTGCAGCTACACATGAAGGGTGCAACATGGACTCACAGCCCTCTTCCCCCTTGCTTGGGACCACTGTGTAAGCTCCTCTCAAAGATCTGAATAAGCAACATGGGAATAGGTACCTATGACTACAACTTTCCATTTCTCAAATCCAGTCCCCTGCTACTGCAAGGAAATGTGTTATATGTGTTAATCAAATTCTCACAACTAGTTAAAGGAGTAACTTCTTATGTCTCGCCCTTTGGCAAGACCCCATCCTCCTCCCCAGGAAGCCTTTCTGAAATGCTGTTCTAGAAACTCAGTGCTCCAACAGTTAGAAACCAGCTTTCATCATAAGCTTGTCCTCTGTATTCTTCTGCAATAGCTGCCCTTTACCTGTAATAGCCTTTCCCAGCATTTACTTCCTTACCTACTCTCCCCATGATGGCAGGAGAAATAAATAGCTCTTTTTTCTCCTCTTAGACTGGTTTTCCATTTCCTGGAGTCATGGAAGAAGAGGATTAAGGGTCTCCACACCAGTAATACTGCATATTAAAAGCCACTTCCTGAAAGCAACTTCCTGGAGGAATAATCTTCTGTATACTGGCTGACAAGTCTCAGCACTAGTATCATTTCTTTTGCCCACTCAAAGCAAAAGTAGCAAGGAAGCACCCTGCTGGGATGGATGTTATAATTACTAAGCAATTTTAGGCTGGACAGCAGCATCCAGTTACTTCCTGGAGCTTGCAGGTTGTTGGAGACCCATGTCTGATAGGAAATAACAGGCTCTCCCCACCTCACCTTAGAGAAGAGGTTGAAGCAGCCCAGACGGCTAACAATGCAGTATACCTCCGGAAGGCGCTTTCCTTTCCCTTCTGGCTGAAAGGCAACAGAACATTTACACTGAGAACAGGGGTGCAATAAAGAACCTAGCACCTACGATGTAGCTGATTTACAGAATTCCTTCTGCTGTAGTTCCCTCTATACCTCTGACTTAAGAGATTCCTGAGGAATGACCAATCCCAGGATCTGCCTTTCATACCCAGAACCCACTTCACTGTATCGCTGGGTATCATCACGCTCCTGCCCTTATGCATTTAAGAGGCTGGTAATATCAGCAGTAGCACAGGAACTACAAAACTCACATGGGAAATCACTGCCCATTCCCATCCTCACTTGACTGTGAAAGCTTCTCTTTATCAATGTATTCTTTGCTCTCCATCCAACACAGGGGCTTACCAGGAGCTTCTTGCAGTACCCAAACCAGCGGCTGCCATCCTCACCCGTCAACACAAAAGAAAATGTTTCACTGGGGACCAAAGAACAGTCAGGGTCAAATTTACCATGCAATTTAGAGGAAGACAAGAGACTGACAGACAAAGCAAGACCCATGCACCACACAAACTACAAGCCATTCTCTTTCTGGTCACAGCAGAGACCCCTGCTATGGGTAACCAGGTTCTTCAGCCTCCATTCTGTGGAAGAACACCTGCAGACCACCGACTCTCATCCACCTATAGCTCTCCTCTTTCCCAACTGCTTCTGCATTCTTCCAAGCAGCAGCATAAGTACTTGCCACTCCCAGGAGCTGGCCTTGAACAGAAGTTACAGACTTCCTATTCCAAATAGGGAAGACGCTGCTTGGGCAGAAGCAGCACTTCTGCCTCCACCTCCATATCTCATCTTCCCCTATCATAGTAGTTTGGGGCTCAGTGTTTCCCATTTTTCTCTGCATTGGCTGCAGTTCCTTTGGTCCAGGGAACTGGCACCTAACCTAAGCCCTCAGCATTGCCCTCAGAGGCACATCAGGCATCAATACTCAAAAATAAGTCTTTACCTTTTAAGGTCCGATGTAGGAAACCAGTCTTTGGGATCTGGAAAGCAGAATTTGGGAATGACCTTTAGCCTCTCTTCAGTATCCTTTGACTGTCTCAAGGGATGTTCAGGCTGGAGGGGTAACACACGCATTTAAAGTCATGGAAGCATGGTGCATGGCTGCAGCATTTTAAACAATAAGAGAGAGTATCTTTCTGACTCTTCCAAATGCTGACCATCGGATAGCTAGTGCACAAGTACATGAGAACAGATTCTGGATATAACAGATTCCCAATTCCCTCTTTCATCATTCCTGCTGACTGGACTTTTGTAAAATTACTCAGCTGGTCTTGGTAAGTGTTGAGCAAGATTTAGTGGCATAGCCAAGTTTATAGTGAGTGAAACTAGAATTGAGCCCCCAGATGACAGTTGTGTGATTAGGCAGCCTGCCTCATTTCTGTTCCCAGGAGAGCTGAAGATGCTAAGAGAAACAGGAATGTCCTTGGCTTCTGAGGTGCAAATCATTCCCAACTCAGCTGTGAAAAGAGCATAGCTATTCTATGTCCCAGTTACCTGGTGCAGGCTCAAGTCAAATCCCTCAAAGAAGACAGGACAAATTTCCATGCTTAAAACCACCCAGAAGGGGCAAAAAGAAGATTTTCAAATAAGAGAGATCACACTTCAGTTGGAAATGCCCCTGAGAAGAGGAAGTTTGTTCCATAAAGCTGATTTTAGAAGCTGAGCTCTCATTCAGCCTATCCAGCTTACTCCACTGTCCCAAGCTGAGGCAGCATCAAGGCATAGTTAGGAAGACAGTACAGCACTTTCACAGAATAACAGTTGTACAAAAGCCTTGCTGGTCTTAGGCACGCAGCCCAAAGAAGAAGGTGACAAGCAGATTACTTGAAAGCAATGCTATTTTTAGAAGAGAGACAAATCTGTAATCAAAACACCTCCATAATCATTGCTCCATAATTAGTGGGCAATGGTTCCTGCAAGTCCCCCATCAAAATACTGTAACTTGAGCAGAGGATAAATAAATACCAATAAAATCATTTGTTTTGTCAGTGCATTTGTAAAAGCAAGCAAACAGCCACATGGTACAATTGAGTCTGATCGCCTGCTGGGGCAGCAGGAAAGAACAACACACTGCCCTTCCCCAAGGCGACAGTTAGATTGTGGCGCTGTACCAGGGAAAAGCTAAGTCTGGTAGCACTCCTTTCTGCCTTCTAACACCCTAAAGTTTGCACTTTTAGCAGCTATCATTTATGCATCTTCAATTTTACCCACTAAATTAAGACTATGCACTCTTTCTGGCTGTGGTCCCTTATTAATTTTGTGAAGCAAAATGTTTAGACATTTAAGATGTTAAAGGTATTTGCACACAAATCCCTTATGCTACTGGACACCAGGTGTCCTGCTGGAGTCCCACATAACTTCCCCTAATGAATTTAACATCTCCTTCCCTATTTGGATGTCGTGCAGATTCCTTAACAATCTCTGGCTTATTCCTGATAGCACAGCTAGAAGAATTATTGGTTTTATTCTGTTCTTAGTGGACGGCCCCAGGCACAAGCCTAGATGGTGACAAATGAATATTCAGTCTGGGACCACGGAAGCAAGTACCAAGGCTCCATCCTCTTGGTTTCACACTAAGTCATAACTCAGTTACATGCACTCATCTTGTCATCCGTTTGGGCTGAACAGACAGAGAGAAAGTTTATTTCAAATGGTTTGCTTTGGTTCACAGTACTTCAACTTCCACAGTCAAGCTCAGCTTTTGGGGGGCTGGTATATGTGGCTTTGCCTTTTTTTTTTTGTTTTTTTTTTGCCAAAAAGTATAAGTAAGCATAAAAGTCCTGGGGTTCTAGTTCCTGTATTGCATCAGCCAAACTGCCTCAGTCCTTGCTATAAATCAAACTGCCTTGATGAGATCAGACCAGCTTTGGGAACAAACTTTCACTGCACTCCCTTTCCTCTCCTGCAGGCTGCCTCAGCAGCGTACCACAATACAGGATGGCTTTGCAATATTTCCAGACAATTAGAATAGGAGTTTTCCTAGTTCCCACAAAAGACTATAAACTCTTCATTACACCCAATGAGCATTAAGCACAAGTGCACTGGCTAACCAGAACAGATTCATTTTCATTAACAGGGTCAGAGGTGATTATTTTCAGTTTAAAAGGCATTGGCAGTCCTCCAACTCTCATGGGCTTTATCATCTCTCAGCTCTGAGCTCTT
Source organism: Apteryx mantelli (assembly GCF_036417845.1). NCBI lineage: Eukaryota > Metazoa > Chordata > Aves > Apterygiformes > Apterygidae > Apteryx > Apteryx mantelli. Next base: position 11,623,577 of record NC_090002.1, read on the forward strand.
AAACTAGATTTGCCATATTCTCAAACTCCCAGGCGGTCCCACCCACTGTACCATAGTTAGTGGGACAACAGTCCCTAAAATCTCATCTTTATGTATTTCTCAGACATTCAAGAAGCAAGCTGGATCTTACTAGCTGTCAAAGCTAGTGAAGGAGATATAAGGCGCACCAAGACCCCACAGACAAGGAAACAAAATAGTCTGCCACAACACAAACCCAGCTGTATTCACACCAGAACAATATTTAGACTGAAAAAGAACATGGCAAATTATTGTTTATAGAGTGGACAAGGCCCATAACCCAGCTTTGCCCAGTTATTTCTGAACAGCAGCTTTGCCTCTCCTAGTACCAGAAAAAGGAAGGGTTCAGTCAGTACTTCAGGTAACCAGATCAATTACACACTTGCATTTGATTGCTTTGCCAGCTGAATCATCACAGACAGGCACACCCGTGAGGAGAAAGGAAAGGCTGCAGCATTTTAGCAGCAGGGTCAGTCACTTCTGGAGATGCACTGTCTCTTCAAACCAGTTTTTGTATTTTCAATCCCTGTCCCTTAAGAAATCTACCTTCCATTTCTCAGAGACATCAGAATCAGGCACAGAAGCTTCTAACTGCTCTGTCTTTTGAGAGAAAAATGTTTCTTCTCTGAAAATTTGAGGTTAGAAATTCCTTTCCATTACAAATCCAATTTCCCTCCCTGTGAGAATAGTGTTTCTGGAGGCACCAAGTTGGTGGGACTTCCTAAACCTTACGATATTACAGGTATTTATACCAATGGGGAATCAAGACAGGCATTTAACAACTTGTCCAAGACTATGCATTAGATCAGTAACAGAGGAAAGTGCTTCAAATCCCAAACCCATATTCTACCTATGAGGCCAGTTTTATTAGTATAGAGCTCAGGAAGGGACAAACACACAGAAAAAATGAACGGTTATTGAGTGCGTTGTGTGGGGAGGTTTCCATGCAGCTCTTACCTTGCTGGGAAACTGCTGTATGATCTGTGGTGCATATGTCATCTCTGATGCCTTCTTGTGCAGTGACACCACCACAAATAGCTCAAATAGTTGCTGCTCCTGGAGCTCTATCAAATCCCTCTCCAATGTCTGGTAGTGCAGGTTCCTCTTGCAGCCTGAGTGCACCTGCAGCAGGCACCTGTGTCGACCTGAAGGAGGGGGCGAATCCAAAGCCAGCCTGTGACTACTATTGCCACACACCCACAGCTCACAGAAGAGGAATTGTCATTACCTTCAGAAGGGGGAAAAGAGATGGGTGCATTTGCCTAACCTCACAGCACTGTCTCATCCCATGGGAATGGGAGTCATTGGTCAGCTCCTCAAGCACAGAGCTGTTCCAGGCACAGGAGCACTGGCCTTGCAGCAGCTCCGCAGCCCCTTTTGCCTGACAGCTAGCGTTCTGCTGCTCTCCTGACATTCTTTCCATGCACCTCCAAGCAACACTGTGGTAGCAACGAGGAAAGGCTAAGAGAAGAAGCCCAGCCTCATCAGTTCAGTGATGTTGCCAGGCTTCAGGCAGCTACACCATAACGCAGCATGGGCATTCAAGAGAGGCAGTTTCCTGGCCAGAAACCCTCCAGGCTGGGATGTCTTGGCAGGTAGTACACACTCACAAGCACAGGCAATGCTCTGACTTAAGAAATCCTTGTGGCCCAGGCACCATGACGCATTCTGGACACCGGAAACAACCGTTAAATCAGACAGTGACTCAATCACTGTACTTTTGAGTCTTCACCCTCTATTACTCTTCTTAACACAAAAAAGTTGAACTTCATCATCACCTCCAAGTTAAGGCCTTTTGCATGCTTATGTCTAAGTAAATGAAACATCTGGAACAATTCAACTGGTCCTGTTCACTGGATTCTCACTGTATGTAGTTATCCTGCTCACAGACATGCCAGAGTCATTCACCAGTGCTGCTGGCCAGCCATTACCTTTTCACTTTCAAATCTTACCAGCCTAGAAACTCAGACCTCTTGGGTCTTTCCCACACCAAGTGGTTGTCACAAGTCTGTAGTCTGGGCCCAATATCAAACTCGGGGCTAAGGAATCAGACAAATAACCAAGTGATTTCTCCCTAGAGGAAAGGGCATTTCAGAATATTACAAATATAAAACAGAGCCAAGGGAGGGAAGTAGGGGGTAAAAATGATATCAAGTGTTAGCAGCAAAGGTGATCCAGCGACAATTCACTGCAAGACATATTTTGGTAAGCGTGACTCTACTAATTCAAAAATGAATCTACTTTAGCCACTGGCAGATGAGTAGCATTAAACATGAAGGGCTCAGGATAAGTGGCAGAAACAGAGACCAATTTGTCACAGCAACAGCCCCCAGCCTTGGCACACCATCTCTCAGACGTTCCCTTTCTCTGTCACGGCAGAAGCCACAATTAGTCAACATGCTTATCCCATCAGAACCCTCGCCAAATATATAGCACTACAGGGACAGGACCAACCCCTGTGATTCACTCACTTTTTGGCTGATTTTCTGTATCGCTTTCATTCCCGCTGGTTTCACCTGAAACACACATAGTTTTCACTTATTAGCCATGCTGAAGGAAGATGGGCAACACCCCAAGTTGGGAAAGACAGAGAACTTCAGACTCATCAGGCCAACATCACGCAGGGCTGCTCATCTATCCTGCTCTAAGCATCAGCAAAGAGCAGCTATTACTGGCAAACGTGCTACAACAGTAAATTTCAAAAAGGAGTTGATATGAAGTCACTGTTTCCAGTGAGCCATCTTCTAGGTCAGCTGAACACAGGCCAAGAACAGAAACCAAGTGGTTATTTAATGCTGCTAGGAAAGTTAACAGCATTGCTGAATAGAATATAGCATAAATGAAGACCATACCAGTGCTAGAAAACCAGAACACAAGAATATCACTTTAGAGGCACAAAAGAGATGAGTGGAGCAGCCAGAGGTGGTTCTCATGCAAAGTGGTTTTGGTGTGGATTTTTTTTGTTTTGTTCTGGTTTATTTTTTGAAAAAGCACTTTTAACAACTACTCCATCTCTTCAGGATCAGACAACAGTGGGATCTTCCATTTTTAACAGTGTTAGACTTGGGTTAAGCAGGTGTTCCCAGTCCTAGCGGTGCTGAAAGCCCAACAATTTCAGTCAGAGTTTCATGCAGGACATAGGGTTCAGCACTGTTGAGTCAGCCCAGCATGAGCTGGTGGTACCTGGCCTGTTAACAATACCCCAGGACATGGGGAACTTGCACCATTCAACAAGTGTGTAACAAAGAGAATGGTGCAAGAGTCCTCTATACCTTTCATTGGAGGAGCTTCTTTCCCACTGGGACTGAGCAACTTCACCTTCTTCTTTCCACGCTTAGAATCAAAGATCTCCTGTATTTTTAGTACAAGCTGAAATCCAAAGCAGAAGCAGAGGTTAATATGGGGTCCAAAAGGGGCACAAGTGCCAACGGAAAAGCAGCCCAACAGCTATCATCCAGCACAACACTTTGGAAAGGCTGCTGAAGTCCTGCCAGGGACCCTGGCTCAAAGGCTCCTGGCTGGAGCACTTTTAGTACAGCTCCCTGGATAGTGAATAAGCACAGAACTTCTGCTACAAGAGAAATAGCACAATTCAAAGCTGACACCAAACTGTATATACATTCTGGAAGTTCTCATGTTTCACTTACGAAACAGATAGAAGTGGCAAAATGTCTAGCATCAGATCTCAGTTTTCTATTACAGAGGCCAACTACAAAGGGACTTAAAGAGTATCTTATAAATCTTCCTCTGCAAAGGATTCTGAACTCCACATACCCACAAGCATCTCAATTCTTTCCAAGCCCAGAAAAAGCAGAGCTCTCTCAGTGTAGCCTAGTGTTTGTTTCTTCAAATTTGTTGCTGCAGATGGATGTCAGATAGCTAGGTAAAGTTCTCCAAAGCACCATGCTGGGCATAGAACAAGGCTACACTGAGCACAGTCCTTGACCCAAGGTAGTTTGCTAAAATGAATGGATCATACTTTCAGTTTGCACAGGTGAGGAATGCCAGTGGGACAGAGTAATGTGCCAACACTGCAGGAACACCGCAGACCTGGTCCACTGGAAGAAAAAGCTTGGGAAACAACATAGCCCGAAGTAGGCTAAGCTACAGGCATGGAAGAAGTGTCGGCATTTAGACACTTCAGGTAGATGCTGCTAACATTCCACCCATTGGTAACAAAATCCTTAAAGCCAAAGTCACAACACTTTCCACTACTCCTGAAACAGGTCTCTCTGGGCTCCCACCCTGAGCTGCCAGGTACACAACATCACAGGCTGTGGCGGCTCCTTGATTCTACATGTCAAAGAATGATATCATTTCACTGAGAAAAAGGATTTACTTTAAATGCAGCAAGCAGGTCAAGTTCATTCTTGTCTCAAGTTAAGAATTCATTAAATGCTCCCACGCTGAATGTAGCAGGGTGGGGCCCAGTCATTTGTCACCACAAATACTGCATAAAAAGAAAGATATCCAGCAAGAGAACCTGTTTTTCAGCTCAAGCGCTTATCCCAAGCTCAGCAAACTAGGCATAGGCTCTTCTCCTTTTCAGATCTATTTCTCACAATTTTCTGGGCCAGACAGACATGTCCTTTTAGTGTGAGGAGGCTGCAAGAAGGAAAAAAACCCGCAGCAGAAGGTGCTTCTTCTATTGCAAAACCTGCCTTCTTTCCCCTCTGCCATCCACTTTTATCTAGAGGTTTTCAATTTCTGTTCTGATTTTTGCACAGTTGAGTCACCAGCGAAAGATGTCATGTGTGTTTAAGGCAGTAATGTGTTTCTTGAGCAATAAAAAAGTTTTTCTTTTTGGACTCCAAACCTTTTCTGAGTCTCTCTAACAATCTTGGCTCAGTTTTCTGAGAGCGGAGAGAATAACGTGTGCTTCCTGCTTGTAAATTGTTACCAGATTTTTGGAATGGGTTTGGTTTTGGGGAATGTTTTATTTTCCCCTCTCCAAAAGAAAGACACTCTCTGTCATAGCATTTTTATAAAGTTGCCACCTCCTTCCTGATTTCCCACCCCTGCAGTTTGTTTAAAACCACATATGAAAGATCTTTATTATTCTAAAATACTTAACATTTGAACTGTATTTTGCAGCTGTCCCACTCTATCCCCCAGTCTCATGCAAATCGAGCAAATACACTCAATTTTTCATATGCAATAATGATCTGCAGAAGTTAAATGATTTTACCATGGCTAAAGTAAGTTGTCGCCATTACTATAATTGGAACTTGAGTCCTAGGCACAACGCACCAAGCATTCACCACTACGGCGGTAGCTGCAGCTGTCCTACAACACACACTACATTTCATCACTGAAGGACACAAGCTGGTAATTGATAGTATTATCTTGAAAGATTCCCAGCACACCAGGTAAGAATTACAACCAAGTCCTCTGTCATAAGGACGGATTAAATGCCTTTCTCACTACTCTGGCATCAGAAGCATATGCATCTTTTACACACAGGCAGTAGGGAGTGGCCAGAAACGCAGGCAGGAGAATTGTATGAAAGCTTTGTGAGATGGGTTCATCTCTAATGAGCTGCTCATCACCTTTACACCATGAAACAGCTGCAAGAGTATGTTCCTAACGTCAAGTCAAGGACTACAAGCCAACATGCCAAATAACCAAGTGCCCAGCAAGCTCCCCCAGCAGCCCCACACACTCAGCCATCTAACAACTTGGCCCCTGCGCAGTGAGAACATAAGGAACAGTCTGAGACACATGCACAGTATTGTACAAAACCTGCCCTTTAGCTCGGAGAGCCTCCTTGCATTCCTGCACCACACTCAGCACAGAGCCAGCATCATCACACTTCATGGAGGTATTGGGAACATACTTTTAATGACAAAGCACTAGGAAGAGCTGGTATTCAAACACAGCACCAGTTTACATTTCACTGACTACCCTCTTTGCAGATTCTTGGCCATCAGCACCACCACCATCCCAGCCAGAACTGGCACTCTGTTTTTTGATCTCCCAACACATGCCTGCTACTGAGAGGGGAAATGGTTTGAGCAGGGTCATCTGTCCACACACACAGCAGTGATGAGCAGCGTTCACCTGCCAGACACTCAGCTCCATGACCACTTACAAAGCACTTACATGGTGTCAGATAAAGCAGCAAGAGTTTGAAATGCCACGCAAGAAATAAGGTTTCATGCTTAAAATCTCACCCAGGGCAAGTTCTTTCTCCTGCTAGCAGCCTCTGCTGCTCGGAACAGCTTCCACTCTGTCAGCGTGACAGGAAGGGTTATGTCCTTCAATATTTTACCTTGCAAACTTGTCTGGGAGGACTTTAGCTCAAGTGTCTTGCGACTGAGAAAGGCAGGCTTGGGGGGAAGCTAGAAAACAGAATCAGAAGAGATGGTCAAGCATAGGATTAAGCTTTGGTCCAAACTCACAGTCAGAGGAGTCAGATTACAAAAGATAAATTTCCTGCAACCTCCTGTTCTACCAAGCCAACCCCTCCGGCACACTCAAGCAGCCCATCAACACTCTCCTTTTCCTATCTTTTTGATCCTTAACAGCTTAATCAACTGCCACTGCCATGGCTGTTCATTACCAAGTACATTAATAGCAAATAATAAATATTAAGGAAAGACAATGACATGTAGCAGTGGAAAAATTGAGGTCAAGGGGAGCACAGAATAGGCCCCTTGTGAGGATGACTCCCTGTGAACACATGACAATTTAATCCCCTCACCCTACCTTGGGAGCCTTAATGGCGCTCCGGGGGGGTGGTAACTTCCAGACAGACGGGATCTTCCACAGGGGTAGAGGCAGCACTCTGATATCTTCATAGGGGTTTTCTTTCGCAGGACCTGGAAAAAGCATTGGAGAGGGGATTTATGAAAGGAGATAAATTCCTGCATTCTTGCAAGGGATATGAGTATGGAGTGTCTGCACAGTTTGCTGGCAAGCTTGAACAGGTCTGGAGAGAGATCTGTAGTAAGATGGATTAAGTTTCCACCATCCAAAGATGCTTCTAACCCACTATGATCATCTAGGCAAGCTGTACAAGGATTGACCAAACCACAACACTTCTACCACTGCAGGGAAACTAGCTCCATTGCAAAGCAGCTGATTTTGTCAGTGTTCACGTAGATCTCTATGCAGCACTCAAGCAGAGCATGCAGAGAACTACCAAAGAAGTCAGTTTAGTGCATGCCTGTTCTAGTGAGGTCCACGACATCTAAACCAGCCTGTTCACATGTAGATAGCTATTAACATTAACAAGGAACCCCAGATGGGGAAGACCTTAGAGCTGGACAGGTCCTCAGTGCATTCTCACCTTCACACCTACCTCCCCAGAAAATTTGCTACCCCCAAAGAAAGCGAGTGCATCCCCCAGCAGCATAGGTACATACAGATAATGTCCTCATAGATGTTGTCTTCTGACTGTGTGTAGAAAAGCCTGGATCCTGTGGTGCCTTTTGTCTCTTCCTGAAGTTTGTGGGGGCTGGTGGCTACCGTTCGGTTGCGGAAGCCCTGGATGTCCTCAAACTCAAAGGATTTCCTGGAGGAAAACCAGCATAACTTCTTCTAAAGGCACCTGCATATACCAGTGAGTTATTGTCTCTGGTCCACACAGAGTATGGTCCTCCTTGGGGCCAGCAAACACACGGATGCTCCACTCTGGACTCACCGATTTCCAGTCAGCTCCTGCTCCCTTACCCTGGAAGGTTTTTTAATGAAAAATGGAGTTGGAGGCTCCATGGCCAAACACATTCTGCACAGGTATGGTGAGTCTCATCCTGTCACAGAGGCAGGAACCCACAATAGGTTTTGGCCTTCAATCCAAAATAATGGCATAGAAGTCACAAAAGACCTGAATGGGATTTAGCCCATCATCATAAAGTTCATGTTTTTTGCTGCACACTTTGCCACCATGGAAAAAGGTGTTTTAAGGATTCAGGAGTCCTAGCCACATCTCCACCTATAAGATTCACACTCTTCTCCAGCACAGCTGCCCTAAGCAGCTCATCTGCTTGTAGGACTAGCATCAAACTAGCTCAGAGGGTTATTACTCTGTGACAGTGACCTACAGGCAAGAGGGCAGAACAGCCAAACCTACTGCAACAGTGATCACCCACAACTGATAGCCCCCAACTGTAAGTAACAAAGAGAATCTTTCTTTCAGAAGGATGTCTGAACATTTAACCACAATACTGCCCCCAGAGGCCATTCTGAAATCCACAAGAAGTGGGCGGCACTCTCCCTGGGGCCAGCATATTCCCACTCAATTCTATTTTAATGTGTGGGACTGAGATTCGTTTGGGGCTTTTAACCTTCTTTGCAAGATTATCAGCAGCAAAGGCAGAGCATTCACAGTGATGGAAAGGGGTTACTTTCATCCAGAAACATCCTCTCCCATCAACAGAAGTATCATCAGTACCAGTATCTCCACAAGGACATCATGGCAAGCAGGTTGTGTGGACTTATCTAGAAACTGATTTAAGGAAACGTGTTTCAGACATGAGAGATGAATCAACGTACCTCTGGGTTCTTCCTCTGATCCTCCTGCTGGCTACTTTCTGCTCAGGACTGTGAGAGGATGGCACCAAGTCTCCTCCACAATGATTCTGCAGGGGAGCTTCCTTTTTAGCACTGGCATTGCTGCAGCTACTGGGGTCCTTTTCTGCAAGATAGCGGAAGGTCCTACGGGGCTTGGGTGGTGGGACAGCTGCTGGCCCCACCTCTTGCCCCTCAGCCTCCGAGTAAATGTTTTCCAAGCTCCTCTCTGTCCTGCAGAGAGAGTCCACCCCTTTGGCTTTAAGTGCTCTTTCCGTGGAGTCACAGCTTTCTCGCTTCCTCTGAAGGTCTGAGGGCACTACCAGGGCTTTGTCAGGTGGAAGGGGATCTACTCTCCTCCACAACCCTTGTGAGGTGCAGAAGTTGCCTGGGGGCAGTGTCTCCTCTGAGTCCAAGAAGCCTGCTTGCCAGTCTCCATTCTCCTTCGCCTGGGAAATCAGGCTGCATGCACAGGGCCTGAGGTCACCACAGTCATCAGTCTGCAAGCAGCTCCTTGCATTTTCCCTGAAGTCCAAGCCCAGGCTCTTTGGATCTTTAGATCCAGTCTTTCTGCCCTTCTCTGTATGCCCTGGCTTCACTTTAGATAGAGCATCACAGCCTGGATCATACTTTACCCCAAAGTCCTTCAGCTGCTGCTGCTTCTCCTCGCTGGAGCACCCCCGTGTCCTCCCCTCCCACTGGGAGATCTTCTGTTTGATGTTGCGGCAGTGGCTCCGGGAGAGGGTCTGCACAGCAGAGCAGGAGAAGCTACTGTCCACTGTCCCTGTTGGGTGCATGGCAAGTGCCAGTGTGCTTACAAACACCCCATCTCCAGCTTTGTCCAGGTCCACCTGTGTCCTGCACACATCAAGCTGTCATGAGACTCCAAAGCATCCAACAGTGTCCAAGAGCCTTTGGATGTCAGCCCTGCAAGAACGGCCTCCTAGCACAACCTGTGGACAGAGAAAAGAAAACAATCATCAGCTCTACTCCAATCATACACACCACCCGGAGGTCCCAGCCACACTCAGGCAATTGCTGAAGAGCACTCCTCCCCATATCACATGTTTAAGACTGGCTTCTGGAGCATGCTCCCCACAAAGCCTCATTCTGTAGCACACATCTGGAAGGGTTAACGAAAGGAAGCAGAGGCCTCACTAGCTTAAGAAACAAACAAACAAAAAACCACCACAACAAGAACAAAGCACAAACATGGATTCCCAGGGTCCAAACTCAGGGAAGTCACTTAATGGCACAGGGACATTGCAGCATGGTCTATCCCGAGCAGACCTCTCAGCCAGCCCCTCTGCTTCTCTCTTGTCCTGCAGGTCAGGCAGGAGTGCTCAGTTTCTCCTGATGCTCTGCACTGCTCAGAGCACCTCAGGCAGCACACAGCCAAACCACTGCAGCAGTCCATCTCTGCTGGAGCTCCCAATACAGCACAGGCACAACAAGATACAAAAGGCCATGCCAGCATTATAGATAGGGAACCACATCTAGTTTTCCAGAGAATTAGCAGCAGCAAGATGGCTGCTGCTTCACCCAGCAGAACTAGGACAGTCGTCTTGACTGGAGAAGAGCCCAACAGCACTCCTCCCTCCAGAAACACTCTCCCTGCTGCACAACACAAGTAAAAACCTGTTTGATGTTATACCTGCCAAAACTCGACCTAAATTTGCCAACAGAGACACCTGAGTGCAGTGGAGCCCAGCCTGTGGCTTTCAGCCAGGAGAAGTTTTAAAAGACCTACAATGGAGGCCAAAAGGTGGAGAAAACTCTAGTAAGATCTTGTGCTCAAGAGGAAAGCAGCCCTGTATTCAGATCAGCAGGGGAGAAGGAGCTCTAAAGAAATGCTAAGACTTCTCCCACCCAAGGTAGAGCCTGAGCAAACAGAAGCCATGCTGTTTAAGATTCCTCTAATGCATAATCTAGAGGATACAGCAAACAGTCCTCCAGATAGTCCTGCAGCAAGAAAGGCAGGTGATCTGCCACTTTAGCAACAGGGAGAACTTCAGCTGCTGCACAGACCCAGCACTTGCAGGTCTGGTATGACGTCAGTACAGACATTTCATATGCAGAGCCCCCAGCCTCTGAGCCCTTCAGCTCAACCTGTGCAATTAAAAGAAGAACACTGGCCCTGGCAGACCTACTTGATATAACTAGTGAGCTGGGACAGCCCAGGGCTTCCCAGGCAATTCAGTGACGGCACCAAACTTCAGCTCCCTGCTGGACTTTCACACCCTGTACCAGAGCAGCACTGCTCAGTGCAAGCTCTTGCTGTCTGGCATTGCTTGTTGCATTGTCCCAGACAGCTGCAAGTAACTCTCCCACTCAACAGTGAACACGTTAAACTTGGACAATCTGGGTAAGCCTGCTGAGCTGGAGATATGCATTACATCTTTCACTCCTCTGTCCCTCACCATATTCTGCCCCATCCCTAACACTTTCCTACCAACACTACTCCTGAACACCACCAGCACAGCCTCTGGACAAGTAAGGACAAGCTACTACCACACACATGACACTGAGGCTCCAACACGGCACAGCACCCTTTTCCACACCAGCCAGGAGCAAGATGCAGGTAAGGGACAAGCAAACAGAAGAGTGCTGCTGACTCCCCTTGCAGGAAGCAGGAAAAGATCAAGACAGGTGTGAAAATGAGAGAGCACATAAAGAACAGCAGCCCCCATGCAGAGCCCCCACACCCCCCAACTGCCTCACCCAGGGTGCTGCAGTGCTCCTGCCCCCCCACGGCAAGACCCTGTTCCCACACAGCCAGGCTGCTCCCCATGGCTCACAGGCACCCAGGGCCCCCTCCTCTCTGCTATTAATAGCCTTGTTTCCAAACATCCTGAGCCAGAGTAGAGCCGTCCTTCCTCAGTCCCTCTCTGTGCAGCCCTGATTAGCAGACAGGAAAGCAACTTTCCTCTTTCCTAAAGCCATTGCAGCTGATCTCCAGCAACAGCAGCTGCTCTGGAGGGCCTGAAGCACATGCTGGCAATGGGAAGGCTCTGAAGGGAAAAGCTGGGCCAGGGAGCAGGGAAGCAGGGAAGCAGCCTCCCCTCAGCCAGCACAACCTCAGACCAGGCATCTTCACTCCCTCCCAGGTCTTCAGACACAAGACCTCTAGATGCAGAACTTGCACATGGACAGGCCCCCAAAAGGACCTTGCAGCATGGTGTCAGCTGAGCCAGTCCAGACTGATCAAAAGCCACCAGCATCAGGACAGCACAGCCAGGGACAGTACAGGAACAAGGCTGAGCACCAGAACCCTCAGGCCTCCTGGGAAAGGAGAATCCAGCACCCTGCCCAAAGTAAGCAGTGGTCTCCAGAGAAGAGCAGGAGGTCACAATGACCAGAACTAGGGACAGCAATACTCCAAGTCCAGCACTTCACAGAGGATGTAGCGCAGTACAGGGAGTTCCTAGGATGGTGCTGCTGGCAAAACACTCTGGGAAGGAAAACTGCAGAAATTCCTGGATTGACAGAGTTCCCAAAGAGGAACCCTAGCAGCCTCCCTGGCACAGGGAGCAAAGGGCCCATTCATAGGACTGAGTGCTCTAAGGCCCGTGTACATGTTCCCCTGCCGGCCATCACACGCACAGCTCCATGATGACACAAACCCCACATGTGGCATGGAGGGCTTCCTTGCCTCCCTACAGCACAGGCAGCTTTCTTTTCCCAGTGCTATCAGTTATCACCTCCCCCTGGACACAGACAGGCAGCTTGGCAAAACATCTGCATGCAGCATCCACGAGGGCAAATCACCACACAGAGCAGACTGAGTCGCCCTGCTCAGCATGTCAGCTGGACCCATCCTCAGGATAAGCAGGGCTGCCTGTGCTCAAGTGGGTCAGGTCTGCTGGCTGCCAGGATACCCCATGCCACATCACGCCCCCTACAATTCACGCTGGTGAAGGTGCAATGGACAGTGCATTTACTGTAGTTTCCTCAGCCAGCTTGCCATATATCTACTTCCTGGTACACAGCCATAGCCCAAGTCAACCTAATACCCCTAGCCTCCACCAGGATTTACTGTGTTAATGTAGGTCATGCAAGGGTTGAATCTTTGTATGCCACTGGTGACACCCCCACCAGGCAGATGCCAGGTCTGTCCCTACTGTCCACATCTGTGTTCCCATGATGAGGCACAACCAGCAACAGAGAAACATGGTGGAGAAGCACAGCCCCAGCCAACCTACAGACACTGGTCTGCAGTGCTGCCTCGGTTTCTGCTCACTGAGGAATGCCCAGAGTTCAAGCAGTTCACCCAACACTCCAGCAATTGTCTGGCTCTAGCATCCAGAGCTATGTAGATCCAAATCTAGAAACAGGATCCACACTGAATTTATGTTCTCTTCTTCAGCATGAGCCCACCAAGTAATACTATCTCTCCAGACAGTGAAGCAATAAGCTTCACTCACCAAAGAAGCCCTACAGCTTTGACTGCAACAGCAGGGGTCATTCAAAGGCATGTCATTGATCTTTGAACTACCAGATACAATGAGAAACACATGGCTCTTGGCTCATCTTAAATGCAGCCAACAGAACACAAGCTTAAAGGAAGCACCTAATGTTCTCTCCTGCTCAGCGCTGTCCTGTCAGCCACAGCCTTGTACTGTCTCTTCCAAAATAATCCACTCTCCTAGGAGAAGAATGTGGCTCCGCACCTGTATAGGCTTGCAAGGCAAGAACTGGGCATTACTCTAAATTCATCCTGTGAGCCCTGGCAAGGATAAACTGATCTCAGATGAAGAGCAGTTTGGGGTGGTCTGATCCAAGCAAACCAATCCTGTAAGACACAGCCTGAGACCAGCCAATATACAGCCTAGGGACACAAAACTGGTAGAGACCACCTGGGTCAGGCAGCCAGCACCTGTATCTCAGGGAAAACAGACACCATCCCTTTCACAAACTAACCAGACTTTAAGTGACACTGCTGCTTTCCTGACCTCTCCCTCCAAACTCCTTCAGTATGTTTCCCAGACTTTCCACAAAAGATGAATTTATTACCCCTGCTTCATTAGTACTTAGAGCAGTCCATTGTATCCACGTGCACTGAATCATTTTATTGAAAGCATTGGTCACAGGCTAAGAGACTTTAAGTCATTTCTAGACAAAGCCTGCCAAAGGTATCACACGTTTTCCCCCAAAGATACCCTCTCAGATCCACAGTGTCTGAAAACAGTTTCCATATCTTTATCCAAAGCAGAGGAATGAGGCACTTTCCCACCACATGATAGGCAGCCCTTACTCTTTTTCCAATACTGAAAGCCAGAGATCATGCTAAGCATTTTCCATGCAAAGGGTCTCAAGACAATTCAGTTTCCTGAAACCACATGCTCCAGGAGAAAATGCTGCCAGCACCATTCAGGAACAAAATACTCTCCAACGCTGAGGTCAAGCCCACCCACCGCAAATGCTACTGCCTCCCTACAACCCTCCTCACCACACTCAGGCTTGCAGCCAATTAGCTAAACAAAGGCACTAACACACCACTTCACCTCATCCTGCTGCAGAGCAGGCATCAAACAGGCGAATCACTGGCCTGACAACCCCACACAGTGCTGAAGCAATCTTCTACTCCTTTTATGAGAGCTGGGCAGTTCAGAACAACCCAAGGAACAACAGACCACCTTTGTCACTGAGCCTTCTGTGTTGGTAGCCAAATACAAGACATGCTTCCGGTCTTGTGAAGTCTAGGGAAGCTGCTGGGTCAGTCCTGGAGGGATGAGGGCAAAGCCAGCATGGCAGCAAGGGCCCTTTCCAGAGTGCTCAGCTACTCCCATTCTGCTCAGCTCCAGAAAAAAACTGAAGCTTTTCTGAACAACAATCTGCCATACTAATGGCTGAAAGACATGGGCAGTACCAAACAAACGGATTTTATATCAAAACAAGTAACACCTCAGGAATGTGGTACGCTTAGTCATTTCCATTTCAATACAAACCAACTCTAGTTATTAACTCATTGGAAGCTGCTGCGTATGATGCTGTGGAATGGAGTTCCAGCTTATCAGGCACCTGGCTGCATAGAGGACAGACCTTAGACAGTTAATGTGAGGCTAATCTTAATTACATAGCAAAAGGAGGCAAAGTCTGGCCACTGTCATGAGTCCTAAGACTTTTGTACTGATGAGAAAGATATTTCTGACTCTTTCAAATTTTAGTGTTTTTCTGAAACAATAAAATTCAACCTTCTGAAAGTAAGTTTTTACCCCTGCCAGAAAAAAGCTTAAACTTGTAAGCCCTGAAGGGTTCCATGACAGAGGATAAATGCATGGAACTCACACTGTATTATTTTTAAACTCATAGTTTTTTGGACCTGACTCACAGTATCTGGATGCTCAGGTTAGCAATACTGAAAAAAGCAGTTGACTCAGACACTACACCACAAGCTGGCTGCATGTCCCAGGGACTCTGCAGCTTCAAACCAGAACTCAGACCCAGCAAGTGGGCAGAAAGTTAGTTAAACTCAAACACAGGTTTCCTGGAACAGTTTCTTGGTGGAAGTATCTGAGATGAGAGCCTGTCAATAGATTTGTTCCCTCCTGCTCTCACTTCTGAGCTCCTAATTCCCTCAAGGCTGACATCACTAAAAGCCAAAAACACCCTTATATTACAAGGGCCACCATGGATGGGCTGTGTGGGGCCGTGACAACCTGCCACTCACTCCTTTGGGAAGGTCTCAGCAGCATGGAGGCAGCTGCACCAAGATGTTGTGAGGGTGCAGACCAAGGACAGCACCAGAAAGCCTCTCAGGCACAAATCTGGGTAACATGTTCCCGGAGCTACAGGTAAGGAGCCACATCCATACTGAAAGACTGGCAGAAAAACTCGCTCAGCAGTAACACACCATTCCAGGATGCAGCACACCAAGACAGATCCTCCAGCCAGCAGTTTCAAGCAGAGATACTTTACAAGGCCATCACCACCATTTATCCTCTGCTCCCCCTGACATCCTCAGCATGTACCTTCTCCCGAAGGCAAACTGGAACAGACATGGTCTTTGGGACAGCCTGCCCAGGAGCCTTTCAGGGTCTATTTCTTCACTTACCACATCCTGCCCCTGCAGAAGATTATCTTCTAAATGCCCAGGTAGCCAGCAATCTGCCTGCAAGCCCTTGAAGGGATGACTCCCACCTCCCAGTCTCACCAGTGATTGAGACACACATTGTGGTCCTGGGAAGCAACTAGGCTCCTGACCCTGGTCAGGATATTTCCACCGCTCTGACACACATCTGACTTACTGCCTGTCCCTAACCCACTTTCCTGTGAGTGAGGGGAGGGCTCCAACCTCCATATGTTGCTGGAGTCACCTCCAGCAGCACACAGCATTTTTCCAGGGAGACCTCCTGCAGCCAGAGGCACACTGAAGGCCAGCCAGCTTCACTGGGCCCCAGGTGCCGCACCAGGGAGCACTGACCTCTGCACGCCCCTGCTGCTGGCAGAGCCCCGAGAGGACAACATGGGGGCTTGCCCAGCAGCTTCTTGCTTCTCCCCTCTGCTCTCCCTTCCCATGCAGCAGGGTCACAGTCATTCATCCCTGTCTCTTGCTGTGATAGACGGGGCAGCAAAACCCACAAGAACTGTCATTTCCAGGGGCTGTCTTTCCTGCTACCTATCTGCTACGTATCTCCCTTTGCTGAGGCTGACGGAGGTCCCTGCCACCAAGGTGAAGAGCTCCTTTCAGCGCTGGGACAGGCTGTGTCCGACTGTGGCAGCGGGAGCAGAGGAAGGGGCTCGCGGCCAACAACGGGACAGGCGAGGGGAACCACCGTGCACTACCCAGGGCAGCACGCCGCAGGGCAGCGCAGCCGGAGGGATCCCTTAGGCCTACGTGTCCGTGCAACCAAGAAGCATCGAAACCTATTGCTATCTGAAACATCACGGCCTGCTAGTAAACGTTTAGCCTTAAAGAAGCCCTGTACGAGGGACTGTGGTGAAACCCGAGGCTGGTGACTCATCCAAGGGATCCGGTGGGCTAGAGCAGCCGCCTGCTTCCTCCGGGCTCGGCCCGTCCATTCATTCTCACCCTTGGCCCCACGGGGATGCCCGGTTCGCTGCTTCCCGCCCGCCCGGGACGAGCGCGGGGCCCTGGAGGGCCTGGCCGCCGCGGGGCCCGGACGGGCGTGGGGCCGGACGGGCCTGGCCGCCGCGGGGCCCGGGCACAGCGGTCGGTTCTTCCGCAGCGGAGCGCCTCTGCCGCCGTGACGCACCCAGCAGCAGCAGCAGCAGCAGCCGCCGGGCAGCCCGGACGGGGCCGGGGCAGGTCTGCAGCACCGGGGAAGCGCTCCGCACTGCGGGCCGGGAGCCCCCCCGGCAACCGCCGCCCCGCCCCGCGGTAGCGACCGGCCGCGCAGCCCCGCTCCCGCCACCGCCCCCACAGCGCCGAGCCCGGGCTGACGGGGCAGGGGAGACCGGTCCCGCCGGGCTTGCCCGGAGCGCCGCGCGGCCCCGCGCCCCCTGCCCCGCGCCCCCGGCCGCCTCACCCGGTGCCATCGCCCGGCTCCGGCCCCAGCACCGGCGCCGCTCGCACGGGCTGCGTCCGCGCGCCGCGGAGTCACCGCCCATTGGGGGGTGCAGCCGTCACTCAGGCAGCAGCCCCCGCCCCCCGATGCTGCCCCCCCCCCGGCGCCGGCCCCGCCCCCTCGGCGCCGGCCCCGCCCCCTCGGCGCCGGCCCCGCCCCCTCGGCGCACAGCAGGCGGCACCGGGCGGCTCGGGGACGCGGTTTTACTACGCCGCGGCTCCGGTCGCGGCGCGGCCCCGGGGCGGCACAGCCCGCCGCCGGCCCCGGGCCCAGCAGGTGTCCCCTCGCCCCGCGCGCTCCTAGTCGTGTTTCAGGCCCTCGGCGATGAGGTTGAGCTCGTAGCACCAGGTCTCGTAGCGATAGGCCATGCGGATCTGGGCCACGTTCGTCTTGCGGATGTCGTTGCCCTGCGGCCCTTCCGCCTGGTAGTTCTCTCCCAGGAACGTGGCTTTTTCCTAGCAGAAACAAGACCGGTTGCGCCCAGGCACAGGCTCCCCCACCAGCAGCACCCGAGGCCACTGCCCCAGGCGGCGTAGAGAAGCCCCTCCTGGCCTCAGGCACGCAGCTGTGGCAGCGCCGGGGCGGCAGAGCCCAGTCCCGACCGCTGCCCAGCCCGACCCCACTTCCCGCCCGGCGCACGCCTACCTCGTGGGAGAGCCCGCACTGCAGAACGCTGTTCCTGGCGATCTCGCACATGTCACAGGTGCTGAGCTTGAAGACCTGAGCAGCAATGGCGTACTCCTCCATGAGGGGCTCCTGCTGGCGCAGCAGGCGTTAGCGGAGGGGACTTGGTGCACCACGTGTTGCCTGCACTGCCTGTGCAGCCTGTGCTGCTGCAGGGGCTGGTCCAACATCACCCGGTGCACTGAACCCGCTGCAAATGCTGCCCAAAAACAAAGCCCAGATGCTCCTGGCCCCAGGAGGCCATGCCCCATGCCATACCTTGGTGTAATGGAACTGCATAGGGTCATCAGTAGAAAGGGACACCATGAGACCCTTCTGGTGGAATTCAGGCAATGGGTTCTTTGCATACTCCAGGAAGAGGCTGTTATTGCTGAGTGGGGACATAGCGATGGGAATTTGGGCAAGGAAGTACAGATACTGCAACACTGGGCTCTGCAAAGGAGAGCAGAGCTGTCAGGTTAGGGATAAAGCTGCTGTGCCCTCCACCTCTCCAGGGGCTGAAATCAGCCCAGTCCCCAGCTCTGGTGCACAGAGCTCCTATCCAGCAAGAAAAGGGACAGGCAGGCTACTGGTCCTTCAGGGCCCACATGGAGCATGAGAAGCCAAGAAAATTCAAATCTGTATGATTTGGGACCTCAGCTGGCTCCAATGATCAAGTCCTACCCAAGGATAGGTCTGTCAGGCTGAAACTTTGGGAAATCTGGACACATTTCCCAGCTATAGCACCAGACATGCCTAAGGAAACCCAGGGAATCATGTAACATCCGCCTGTCAATGTCAGTCTAAAGCAAAGGCACAAGTAACTGTCAGCTCCAGTGGAGGCTGGCTGTGGACATGTTCTCCTCCTCTGCCACTCCTGGGCTGCTCTGTGGCAGGCTATTCCACTCACCTTCTTGAGGTTGAGGCCATGGGAGATATTATCTGCTGTCATGAAGGCTGCAAGAAGGTGTGTGACAGCCCCAGCTTCCCCACAGTGTGGTCGGAAGAGGAAAGTGTTCATACCACGCTGCCTAGGCACATGGAAGAGGGACTCAGAGCAGGCAAGCAACAGAGATACATGGCATGCAATTCAAGATCCCCCAAGCTTCAAGTCCTGCTCCACCCCTACCAGTGGGTCTTCAAAGAACCCAGCTTGACCCTAGGGGCATATTACTTGTGTTCTTTTCTCCCTTATGCATGCTATCTCTGCAGTCCTAAGGCATTCACTCCAATCCATCACACTTCTTCCTGAGGAGTATTTGGAAATTGCTCTGGGACATGAAGCTCCAAGCCACCTTTGTGGCAGAGCAAGGAGGGCCCCAGTTCTTCCACACCAACAATCAAACAGCCAAGACAACTTGCGAGGCAGTCCCCTCTTCCGCCACCTGTAAGGCAGGTCCCTGAGAAGATCCTGGGCCTCACCTGCGTAGGTTGTTAAGCACCAGGATGTTGGCATACGTATAGTACACATAGTAGGTGTAGGATGGGTTCTTCTCACAGGTCCACTGCTCTGGCTTTGGACTTTTGGTGGAGAACATGTGTCCACTGTGCCTGGATTCATCATCCACGCTGTCAAAGCCAGTGATCTGCTTGGCACAGCAACAGAAAAAAGCTGTGTCTCAAAGCTCCCCACCTCAACATCCTCAGGTAGGCTGGCTCACCCTACCCAACACAGCTCTCCATAGTCTGGCCATAGCCTGTACCCCTACCTCACCCAGAAGCAGAGTCAGGGCCAAGAAGGCAGTCTTTGCTCCTTGGGAAACCCCAAGCAGGGCAGACAACTCTACCAGCAGATAGGAATAAAGTTCACACCAAACTACCTCTCCAGGAGGTAAGTGGACAGCATCTCTCACAGCCCCACAGCAGCCCAGCTCACAGAACTTTCCTCCTCTGGACAGCTTCCCCCCTCCCAGAACGTGGCAGTAGGGCCACAAGCCCACCTCTGACATTTCCCATGTCAGAGCAACACCATGAGTTGTGTGCAAACAGGAACGTCACTGCTCACCATACCCTGACCGCATCATCAGGTGACACTCACGTGACGTAGAAAGACACTCAGTTCTTTGTGGGCTTGAGGATTGACAGTTGCCTCAAACACAGGAACAAAGATATTTTCCAGCATTTTCCCAAAGTGTGGGAGGAAGTTCTTAGACCTGAACACATCACTGTGGACAGAGACAGGAATTAGCCACTAGCAGAGTAACAATGCGACCCACTTTCCCCATAACCCCTTCAGGGCAAAAAATCAGGCACAGCATACTATAAGGGACAGTGCTCTCCCAGACCCACAGCACATACTAAATTCTGGGTATCTGGATCATCCACTTCATGTTGGGGGAATAGACACGATGTTTGTTGAACCAGCTGGCCAGCCTGGACCACTCCTCAGCTGAGCACCCATAGATTGAGAGTCGAGGCTCTGTGTGCTGGTACTTGGCATCCTCCAGATCAGAGCCAACCTCCTGCAAACCAAGAGAGCAGGCAGTTGCATGGAGATCTTCCAGGCCCTGGGGCACAACAGTCCCACAGCTGAGCTGCTCCCTCCTCCTTATATTCTCACCTTGATGATGGTAGCAAAGTACTCGCCATTGATAGCATTCTCTGTCTTAAGATAGAGGTCACGCAGCTCGCTTGCACCCACGGGGTTGTACTTGGCATTGAACTTGTCAAAGCGCTGAAATGTCTGCCGCCCCTGGAGTGCAGATGTTCAGGGACAAACACTGCAAATGAACACTAGGTCCAAGGGTAGCAGCTGGACGGGGACTGATCCAAACACTCCAGAAGGGGAAAGACAGGAGCTGCTACACTCTGCCACAAACACCAACATGGGCAATGTGCCCAGAGAGGGGAAGAGCCATGCCTAGAGGGGGTGGATGAGGGTGACCCAAGATTGGTTTTACAGTAGGTGCCCTACCACTTACAGCATGGACATCCAGGGAATCCACTGTCAGGTCATAGGGATGCAGACCGAGCTGCTGGAAAAGCTGTTTCAGAGTGAGCTGCTTGCCCTTGGCATCATAAACTACCCGGTCAGCATCCACACGATATGACTTCTTGATGAAGCGCAGAAGGTGCTTCTGGTTCATGCAGGCTGCAGCATGGATGTGTGTGTCTACCTGAGAAGCCAGAGGAATAACCGTACAGCTTCGAGATGGAATGCTTTGGTGTCAAAGGGAAACCAACCAACCCCTTGGGTGAGCCCACCTGAATGGTGGTGGGGATCATGCCCCAGCATGGGCACAGGCCGAAAGCAGCCCAGACACCCCCTTCCCATAAGCAGGAATGGTGAAGGTGCCACATGAATCTAACACCCACATGTCCCACAGCAGGGCAGACACCAAGACAGCTTGGCTCCAGAGTTGCCAGAGCTGTGAGCCCTGCCATTTACCTTCCGGCAGTTATAGAAGTCTCGGTGGGGGTTGTTCTTCAGCTCTTTCATTTCCTCCATCTCATTCAGCATCTCATGCACCTGGAACTTGGATGAGAGGAACTTCAGGCGCCGGTGAGTGTAGGTCTTACTAATAAAAGCAAAGGGCAGAACAGCGACTGGGCACCTTACCTCTCACTGAGGCACAGGGCCAGTCACACGTGGGAATGCAGCTTTCACATGAGGCAGAGGAGCTCATGCTGCCCTCCCCCCAGAAAGAGAAGAGGGCAACCCTGATTTCCCCAGGTCCTCCCTCTGCCAGGTCAGGCAGGCTTGTTCAGCTGCATCCAGCAGCACAGGGTTGGGCACTTACACAGGTCCCTGCGCAATCAGGGCCAAGAGGAAGTTCATGTCATCAATGAAGTGCTCAAGGCTGGGGTAAGGAAGGTCCTTTGGCTCGTTTCTGTCAGCTGCTGCCTTATCACTGTAGATGTAAACTACTCCATCCTTCATCTGGATATGGTACCCCAGGTCTTCCTCCAGATCCTCAGTTGCAAAGGGATCTTGTCCATCCTTCACTGGTGGAGTGAACACTGGACCAAAGGGAGAGTACCATGAGGTACAGGCTGCCTGCCACGACCACACAAGCCTGCTGTGCTCCTCCACCCCAGACAGAGGGCAGGGACAGCCCTGCACTGGTGAGAGTGAAGAGGATGCCTGGGTAAGCAGCTCCCCTGCACAGCACTTTGACAGTCCCTTTCTGACCCTTGTCTGCCCTGTGCTGAGGCTGGAGAAAAACCCTCCAGGTGCCTGAATGTACCTGGACCAGCGTCACTCGCCCTCCAGACCTCGCCTTCAATAGTGCGCAGGTACTGAGATGGGGTCCTGGGGAATCTCTGCACAGACTTTTCCATGTATTTCTCCCGGATGCACAGGGCACGGTACAGACCTTTGCAGACAACTTCAAAATCTTCAACTGTCACCTGCAAGAGGGTTGTTGCTGAATGCAGCCACCACAACTGGAACCTAGCCACCTGAGACCCTGGCAGACCAGGATGCAGAGATACAGCTCTGCTTACAGTGAGATATATACCTCACTATCCCCTCCCTCCCACTGCTTTGGCTGAGCAGGGCAAAGAGGGGATGATGGGCCAAGTCCTGCCCAAGGCAGAGAGAAGTTCCTGAAGCCAGAACAAATGAATCCCAGCTGTCATCCACCCCTTACATTTCCCACCTCAAGCTGTAGTTGGCAGCGAAATGGAAGCCAGGCCAGGCCAGAACACGAGGAACTATTTTTGGAGTCCAGGCTGAAACTGAAGCAGGACCAACAACATACACGGACCCAGTACGTCAGGAATTTTTGATTTATTGCACAGACAAGTGTTTTGGGCAGCCCAGAGAGGTCAGATTGGGGCAGCATGGGAGAATACCATGCAGCATTGCAGCTAGCTACAGTCGCAGCAAAAGGAAGGTGCCTCCATGTGAAGGGAGTTCCAACTTCCCCTAATTGCTCCTCTGCCATGCAGCATCTCACAAGCAGCATAAACACAACAGGCTGTGGAAGAGGAAAGGAGGGGGAGGAGGAGCCAACATAGGATGTGCAGGTTTCAGACAGACATGGTGGTGTGCAGGCAGGAACAGGCAGTGACAGAATGAGCACAACCCACTCTGCCTTCTCCTCCCCTCTGCCTGGTTCAGAGAACCCCTGGAAAGCATGCAGCATCCCAGAGACTCCTGCCAAGGCATTCAGTTTGCATTCCTCCATGGATGCAGCAGGGCACCATCAGATGCCTGGGAGGTGCAGACTGAGCTGGGAGACACAGCTTTCCCCACTGTGCCTGGTGCAGACTGGTGAAACCGGGCCCTAGTGAAGGATAGGCAGGGACTACATGAGGTGGGAGTCAGCATGGGGAAGCGTACAGCCACACTAGTACCTACCCCAGAGGCATAATCCCCTGTGATCTGTACCCGCTGAAAGTCAGGCACAGTCTGGTACAGGGGGGAGGTGGAGATGACCTCATCAATAGTGGACAGTCTGGTCATGGACTTCTGAGCCACAGGGACAGCCAGTGCAATTGTCTTCAGGCGGAGCAGGCGCTTCTTCCTGCCAGGCAGGAAAGCCTCAGGCAAACAGCCCTGCCCCCCTGGCCACATGCAGGGACAGGGCCATGGGGTGCTTACCATGGCCGCATCCCAATTCTGCACAACACGGCTTGTCTCACCAGTGCTTTCGGAGCACCTTGAAAGCCTGGGCTACTCCCCAGACATGTCGGGGACTGCTGAACACATACTAAAACCAACCTGTTAGCCTAAGTTACTCAGTGCCAGGCTGCGCACGGTGCCTGCTTTGGTCTGTGCAGCTTTGACCCCACTGTCTGGACATTTCATACTCCTCAGCCCTTGCTGCCCTGCTGCTGCAGGGCTAGACACAAATCCCTTTCCCCATGTGGAGTCAGGACTTACCAAGGGAGACAACAAAGGCAAAAGGAACTAAACCCAGCACACTGAGGAGCAGTGTTAAACTGGTTCCAAGAACAGTGGGGACAGGCACAGCCAAGAGCAGAGGCCACAGAAGAAAAAGTAGCCACAGACTTTCAAGCATGGTCTTTGGAAGTCACATCTTTCCAGAGGAATAACTCTACGTCTCCCTCGCCAACAACCCTGTGGCCATTGTAGTGCCGATGTCCAGGTAGGCAAGGACTGTCTTTGTGTGGGGACCGTGGGAACAGCTGGAGAGGAACCCCTGAAGCACCCAACAGATGCCCTGGGACTACCAAGGATTTAACCCATTTTGTGTGTGGCGAGCTGTTTTCACAGGCCCTGAATTACGTTCGCCCCACTTTCTTCCAGATCTGGCTGGGGATGAGCAGACACTGCTACTCTCTTTCCCACCACTGCCCTGGTTGTTGCTCACCGCTTCTCCGCTGTGGCAGAACTCTCCTGATGCATCATGTGCACTCTCATTTCCTGGCGCGAGATAGGGCAGATCTCTTCCACATCAAAAGGTGAGATCTCCTGCCTGATCTCCTCATCTTTCACCTCTGAGGCAAAGACCTTCTGTGCGAAGGACCGCATTGCCTCATCCATCTCTGCAAGGAAAAAGTGCAGGGTCACACAGGCACCTGGCTCCCAGCCACCCAAAGAGGAAGGTGCCCCTTACACCCAGCTTAGAGCTCAGCTGTCATTTCCTTATGACACCTCCATCTCCACTCTGCCTGGAAGACCCTGAGCACCCTCCAACCTTTGAAACAAGCTTACAGGGTCTGTGCTGCACACAGTGGGCTAGGAACATGCTTAGATGCCCCCAGCACACCACAGAGGTTGAGCACAGCCCACAGTCCAAGAGGAGCACAGAGGCACAGAAAAGAGCAAGCACTTAGGAAGGGCACTTATGAGAGCATCATCGAGGGTAGAGGGGAAAGATTGGCAGAGCCCTTCCAGCTCCACAAAATCCAAGACCCTCTTGTTCCACAAGCCACCCAGGCAGGATGAAGACAGAGGTGGAAATGAAAAGATGCTACAAGGCCTGCCCCCCATCCCCTCAAAACACCAACCATGCAGTGTATGACAGCAAGCTGTACTGGGTCAGAGCCTTGTTGTTACTGCCCGCCAATTTGCTGCCCAAGGAGAATGGACTGGAACAGGTACTGGGCTCCAAGGGTTTTCCCAGCATACAGCTCCTACAGAGGTAGCATTTCAGCTCCACCCTGACCATAGATGGGCTGTAAGTCACTTTGGCATACTGATCTGAGCATCTCACAGCAAGATAAAACTGCTGTCATGCTAGGTGCATAAGAAGAGGGGTTTCTGCAGCTCCTGCAGGGAAGTCAGGTTGCTCTAGAGACTGGGAGGCAAGGCTTTGGACAGAATTTGCAGAGGTGTCCCCTGAAGCTTCCAGATACTGATGTGCCAACAGGATGCAGAGCAGTGGCAAGCCAGCTGTCAGCTAAAGCACCGAGCTTCTGCCATCACAATGCAGCTGAAGATCTCCTGGAAGGGAGCCAGCATATGGCCTAGAACCCTCTCAGCTCATCACATCCAGCATGCTGCAAAGGTGCCAACATGACTCCACAAAAGCCTCCAGGAACTCAAGGCTGTCTGGAGTTACAGGGAGAAGGGGAAAGGGCATTGTTAAAAGCCCATGCAATGCCAGCAAAATACCATAAAACAAGAATCCAAGGGCTCTTTTGGGAACCTCTCCTGGAAGTGCACATTTGCATAGCAGCTTATGGGCACTAACTGAGCGGGTAGGTGGCAGCTTAGCATGAAACATAGTGAGGACTGATGCTGAGAGATGGACACATGGGACTACACCATTGACATGTCAGGCAGGACATGGTCAGCAGATAAGGAACAAAGCGGAAAAGACTGACATGCACAACAGCAGCATGCTAGACCTGGAAAGCATTTTCAGCGCTGAACCTAGCCAATTTACGTTCCCACAGGGTCTTGAGGGAAGAAAAAGCAAGAGTCTATCCCTGTAGCCCTGAACTTGCAGTTCCAAGGTCCTAGCTGTGGGTTAGGGGAGAAGCATAGCACTAGGGCTTCCTTCTCCCACAGCTGAAGCAAAGGGACTTGTGCTGAGCTGTAAACACATGGTAAAATTCTGGCACTAGGTCCATTTCTCAGCAGTGCAACATCCCAAAATTAGAATTTCAGTAACACAAGTTGCCTGCTGTTGGAAAGCTGCTGTATCATCGATAGACACCAACCCATTCTTACAAGAGAAAATGCAGCTCTTTTCACTATCGCATTATTGACCACTGTTAGGGACTTGGGATGACAGATGTCTCTGTAAAAATGTTTGCTGCTGACACATAAGGCCTCAGCAAGCATGAAGTAAGATGACAAGGCATCATACTGGGGGCTCCAGCCTGAATAAAGGAGAGGAAGCATTGTATCTGTCCCCTGATGGATTGAATCCACTAGGAATGGGGCGTATCCAAAAGAAGTTACTTTAGGGTGGACCTCTGTAAAAATAAATAAATATAAATAAAGCAAAACAAGTGTGAGGGAAATCGCAGAATGTTTTTCCTCCTTCCATAGAGGAAGGAACTCTCCTAAACAAGGCTCATCTCCTAAACAGGAGCTCCAGGGTGCTAGGACAATATTTAAGAAATAGCAGCTTCATATATCAAAAGACCTAAAGGCTGGCACCACTCCATGAAACAGTGAGGGGCACAGTTGGCACTGCTGAGAAATAGCATCTTCCTGAACTGCTGAAAGATCATTTCTGGCATTTGAATTCAGTATTCATTTGCAAACTAAGTATTTCAGAAATGCCTGGTTTGACCTTTCATCTCTGCAGTGGACAAAAATTACACTCATGAAGGTCAACAAACTCTGCCTAATGTTGTAGGGCCAGGCTTCAATGCTAGCTTCACTTATCAGGACATTGTCTATCACAACACACAGAACCTAAACACACTTGTATCAGCGCTATTGGGTGCTGATGTTCTTCAGGGCTCTGAAATAGCAGTCACGTGCCCCTCTGTGAGGCCTGGCTGGCCTTCCTCCTGATGCCCCGCTTGTGTTCCCCATGCCCTGAGGTGCAGCACACCACAGCTCCTAAGCTCAGCCAGGCTGACTAGAAATGCCTGAAATCCCTCTGACCCCTTCTACAATGATTTAGTGATATCATGATACTGAAAGGGGAACAATTTTTTTTTTCAGTACAAGCAGAACACAAGATTTAAATGATACTGCCATTTCTTTGCTGCACCCTCTAAAAATGTCTCTGAGTAGGAAGAGAAACCCTCGAAGACCCAGCTAAGTCCCCTAGACTGCAAAGATACTGCACCATTAAAGTCTCAGGACAGGCTTGTTAGCCTGCAGACTCTATGGCTCCTTGCTTCACTTCTGGCTTTCAGACCTACCTGGAATTTTCACCCGCGACATCTTTGCAGCAAGTTTGCAGAGCCCCAGGTAACACCCTACCACAACAGGACACAAGCAGCCGACTGACCACACAGCAGCCTACAACCAATTTCATTGCTTTCCCTTCCCTGTAACCAGACTCTATTGCTCTAAAAGAAGGGAGGTCAACCATAGGACTATTTAAAGCGCATCCAAAAGCATTTGCAGTGAAACAGGTGAAGCCAGGGCTCGAGTTTAACTTTTTCTTTCCCCTCCCCAAGTTAGGCTTTCCTTTCATATTCAGTGAAGTTTCACCTGTTGTCTGGACAGATTACCATGTCCAGGAGCAATTATTTTTCTAAAGAGACTGTAGAAGTCAGTCTTTTAAGAGACACTAAAACTGATGTCTTATGCACGGAACCAATAGTTTAAAGGAAATCTCGAGGCACAGGGCTGATGTTTTAATCAGAACAGGAGCTGCGGGCCAAAAGGCTAAGTAAAAATGGTGAGCTCCCACCAATCAGTGTCCTATTCAGAGAAAGCTTTAACTGAGAGAAGGATCTAACTGAAAGACTGGATTTTAGCTACAAGAGCTGCACAGATGTCCTCACATCTTCCCAGCTGAATGAAACAAAAAAAAAAAAAAAAAAAATCAGGAAGTACAGGGAGTTATAAGGTATGATTTTGTTCCTGAGCTTGTCAGGAACTGCTTTTATTAAACTTTGAATTGCAGCAAAGTGATTTTCAGTTAGCTGGCAAGCCTAGGTGTTGCATAACTCTGTGTGGTAAACCATAAGCATGGCATATCTTGCAGTGACCAGCATTTAGCACAAACCAAGGTACAGCAGGAAACCCTCCTCTAAGCTCCACAAGGTGTCTTGGTTCTGGCAGGGCAGGGTAACACTTTGGGAAATGCCTCCTAATGCCTGGTGTTAAGCAGATTCTCTCTAGCATACAGGCAATGAAGACTGCACCCAGTCCTTGAGAATCTCTTCAGCCCTCGTTCAGATCTCTCACATGGAGCTGGAAAACAGTTCCTGTCTGAAGAAAACAGTCTGGATTTGTACTGCCCTGCGTGTCACCACAGCAGCCCTGAGCTTCTGACTCAGCTTCCTGGTGGGAAGCAGTGAACCTAAACTGGTCAGGAGGACACAACGGTTTTGGTTTGAAAAGGGTCTTTTCCTGTTTGTTTACACCTCACTCCTTGATGCAGTTGGAGATAAACTGTACTGAGATCAAGTAAAGCATTCGTGGGTATATGTCAGCACAGGCCTGCTGCTGGTTTAAAAGGTGACTTTGCTTATGACAGAAGGAAACAGAATAACCAGCACCCCTGGAAAAGGCAATATGGTTTGGGATTATACATGCACGTAAGGGCTTCCTGTGCTATTATTTTGTAGGAACAGCTAAGAAAAGACCTTGTTCCAGAAGAAGACTGGAATAAGTGAAAGAGTTACTTGCATAAGAGTTAGAAATAAGGTGCAAATCACAGACTGATTTTGTCTATGGATGCACAGGAAGCCTGTGCTACAACTAATCAGTGAAGCCATGCGAGCTGAGACCTGGACCAGCATCTCCAGCTGAGATCATTTCCAAAGCACCCAAAAACTCTTTCTGAAAGATCACTATTCAGTGTATACAACTTCAAGACAGACTGGGTTACAACTAGGGCATTCTCCAGAATTCAGGGAGTTTTAGCCCCACTTCCCAGGTATTTACCAAGAATATCAATTGGTTCACCCCCCAACAAGCAGAGGTGCAGCCAACAGGCCAATGCTAGTATGCTGTTGCAGTCTTGGTCTACAGTACCTAATCTCCTCTCATGATGGTCAGCAGTCTTCAATTTCTGAATTACTCTTGTCTTTACTCTTTGCTTGCAAGTTTCCAAATCACATTATTGTTTAACTATTTCATTTAAAATCTATAAAAAAAACAGTTCCTGCTTGTTTGCTTTTCCATAGAGATTTTATTTGCCCTGAATCTTCCTGGATATAATATCAAGATCTTGGGATTCACATCTGAAACCAAAAATAACCTTTAGGGTGCAGAGGTCACCTTTTTAAACCACAGGGTCAAATTAACTGGGTTCACAGTAGAAATATGAGTAAAGGTTGAGTATGCTGTGCTAAAGTTAGAACTACAGCCTCTTTAAACTGAAGTACTGGATGCAAACATGCCACCTTCCCATTCTTTTTCAGCTGGAAACTGAGCGATTCACACCCAGAGCCTTCAGAGCGTCTCTAACAATCCCACCTTGCAACTCTGAGCTGCCTTCATTCTGCATAGGTCTAGTCAAAGAAAAAAAAAAAAAAAAAAGCCAAACACACCAGAAATTTGGGTAGTACAGAGTATTTAGCAGGATCTTCCTACAGTTTCCTCAGGAGACCAGCCATATCACTGGGGTAGCTGTCCAAATAGAAGCCTAGGGCAAGTTTTGCTACAAAGCAATTTCAGTTCCTGAAGAAAAGTATTAACAGATAGGGGATAACATGGAGACTCATGAGGGCACTCCTTGATGTGCTCTGCCACAGCAACTTGCACTAAAGGGAGCCTCAGCAAGTTCCTCTCCACACGCACCACTCTTAGACATCCCCTGCAGACTCCTTCAGGGCTGTCTAAATCAGTGGTTGTCAACTGATTGTTCAGATATATCAGCCTCTCTTCTGGCATGAAACAAAATTGAATAAGAGGCCTTTGATAAGATGTGAGCTGATAAGATGAGCTGGTTTTTAGGAACAGATCATTATGGATGACAATCATACCAGAGGAAAGTTTTCCTTATAAGCCAGAAGAGCCCCTGCCTTTAAGCGCCCATCTGTACTCAGATTCTGAATCTCTCCTTTTGATGCAGACAACAACTATTGCAGCTATATGATGCAAGTTCTGTACACAGAATACAACAAAGCTCTGTACATCAGGGAAAGTGGATCTTTCTGACAATGGGAGAAATGTCTTTCAATGGCAAACCTCACCTAAAAGCCATCAGTTGCAACCTCTTGGCACATGATGAGCTTAATCTACGCAGAGCAGCACCTTTTGCTTTACTGTGAGTCACCTTTTCTCAAACTGCAGCCCTGTGTCAGGCTGTGCAACAACCGCTCTTCTATGGAAACTGGTATGAGCTGGGGATACTGTCTCACAACTGGCTAGATACCTCTATGCTGCCTAGAGAGAAAAACAAGAACAAGGTGACTGTTCTGATCCCACTCACATTATTTGTGGAAATACCAAATAACATCATAACCAAACTGGACTTTCACGGACACTGAAGATGGCAAGAATAGTTGGAGTACTTGACAGTGAAGATAGATAGAGAGCTACTGCTAGGGGAAAAAAAAAAGATTCAGCAGTCTAGTCTGAACATCCCCCCTTCGCAGCTCTGGTTTTTGACACCCAGGCTAAGGGATAACACTCTATTACTTGCC
Organism: Apteryx mantelli; assembly: GCF_036417845.1. NCBI lineage: Eukaryota > Metazoa > Chordata > Aves > Apterygiformes > Apterygidae > Apteryx > Apteryx mantelli. The sequence continues at coordinate 11,653,945 of NC_090002.1, forward strand.
ATTCAAAAGAGGTGGTGCTTGCACCCTACCTTGCAGCGTCTCTAGACTCCAATACTCTGAATGTGCACAGTTCATAGCAGGAACCAGCCAGTAAATACAAATAAAGGGATGTGAAAACCTCAAACTCACAAACATGACTTTTTTTTTTTTTTAAGCTTAAAAGCATTGTTCAGCACAGTAGCATTATGGTATGGTGAACTCTTCTATTAAGAGGGGTTTATTCTTTAGCTCCTTACACAAAGAAAACAGAACAGACTCTGTGTTCCAGAAGTCTGACACAATGTATTAGAAGAAACACACTTAAGCATAGTGGTCCAACACAGCACTGCCTTACACAGGAGAAAAGCCAACATCAAATTATTTAAGACTGAACTAAATAACTTAAAAGCCTAATGGAGAGCATGATTTTGGACACAAGAAGAACTTTATAGCTGATTTCACTCCTGGAACACTGAGTAAAGAGATTTCCTCTCCCCTTTTGCTCTTGGAAAGTCCAAGGACAAAGTCAACAAAAATGTTATGAGAGATCTCATTGCAAATATAAAGACTCAACAGTAACACAAGATGCATGTGACAATACAGACTGGTATGAAACAAGCCTATAGTGCGTCTTAAAGTAGATTTCACCTGTTACTGGTGCTACAGCAAACATATATGATACAGCCATTCATGCTGCATTATAGAATCAACAATTTGAGTAAATCCAGATCCTGTCGAGAAAGCACAGATAGCACTGATAGGCTTTCTGTAAGTCAGTTGTGGATCTCTCCCTCTGATCACCACCACAAAAGAAACAACTAAAGAATTCACAGAGTTTATTCTTTAAAAAAAGTTCTGTAAGAAGCAAAATAATTTATTTAAATTCAAACAAAAAAGATACATTACTGAAAGCAAATAATTATACAAAGTAACAGCAACTTAGCCCTTGGATGCAAAGTCCAGATCCCAACACTTCCCAACAATCCTGGACATTGTACACAAACAGGCTTGGGGAGTAAAGAAGGACCAAGTAGAGAGTTAGAATATAATTCAAACTTTCATTACTCTCCCTTCCCCCATAGGCCTGAAATTGCTTGAAATCCAATTCTAAGTAATTGAACTATATGTAAAAGCAGTGATAGCTTGAGCATCGTCGTTACTTTGCAAAGCCCTACTGATGACAGCAGAACAAAATCTGAGCACCATTGTTTAAACAAGATCATGGAGTGGGGACACTAACAGGAACAAGCTACAGTGTTACACTATCTGGTTAAATAGCTGTTCTCAGCCCATAAAAACAGAAACATTTCTTTCAGCTGTTTGAACCTGTAATTTTTGAACAAGTGTTTTAACTTTTTTTTAATATTTTGCCTCAGTCAGGTTATTTATGCCCGTTCTTCTTAGTCAGGATAGTGAAACTAGTCTGGCACTAACAAAGTGTTGTGTTGGTAGTTCTAAATACCAACATTCAGAATAAATCTACAAAAACACCTTTTCCAGGAACCTGTCTCATGCAAAAACTTTTGTGCTTATCTTCTAAATAATCTCTCCAAAAACTCTGGGGGTTTGGTGCTTCCAGTGCTCAGTGCTCTAGGAGTTGCCAGCAAAAAACAGGGTAACATTTGGCCAGTCATCCACAAGCAAATCCAGTGTCAAGTATTTTTAAAGAAGCCAGTTGGATTTTATACCCGAAAATCACAGCTAGCAAAGCCCTGATTAAAGTGCATCCGACTTGTTTCCAGTAAACACGCTGCTTTCCCAAGTTCAACTCAACACCATTAACAGACACTGAGTGACCTGTAAAACAGTTATTATGTAATTATACCAGGGACAGTTCTAAGAGATCAGAACAGCACTGATCAGACAAGCTGAGAGATAGCTATCTGCTGCTGTTTTAAAAGAGCATCCTGTGTGGGAGAATCATACAACAGAGAGGAGTGAAAGAAAACATGGTACATGAGAATGTATGTGTTCCTGTCGTACCTCCTGGTGTCAACACTGACATGAAGATGACTGAATCTGGAGCACCTGCAGGTGAAGACTTTGCCAACCTGATACGTGTATAATGAACCTGACTTAGCCTGAAGAAATTTAAGTCTTTTTAATGACCCCACTGACTTTGAGGTCAGGCTTGATGAAATGGCCAGAAAGGGCCCAGCTGAAAGAAATAAGGAAGATCAGAGCTGCCCGCCAAGGCAGGAGGAGACTGCACAAGTTTCCCTCCTACTCTCATCAGGCCCTGTCACAGACTGCAGCTGCAAGACCAGGTGTAGACACAAGACCTTTTCTGTTGGCACTGAAACCTCTCTGCTGTATCAGCAAACTGTCCGCTCTATGCTTCTGCTCAAACATATGTTTTCATTTATCAAAACAGCCGCATCAGATTCTGGAGTGGGAAAGAACATGGCCGCATAAACACAGGCCTCTAGTAGCAGGTCATGCCAAGTATGTGCCAGACATTTGCACCTTACTTAGAATATCTGCATTCAACCTACTGGGCTGAACTAAATGGTGAGGGTAGCACTCATCACTGCAACACCACAGAACTCCATAAAGTGTTTAGAATGTTCTGTTCATAAATCCTGACACCCAAACCCAAACCCACGAGAAGATGGCTCCTAAGACCTGACTTTTGTCCTGATGCATCATGTGATGCATATGCATTAGGTGCAGCCAATGATCTTCACCGACCATAATTACTCTTAAATGTAATGAGAGACTGAGCACAACCAATTATTTCATGCTCGTTCCTGGTATGACACCCTGATTTTGTATCACTTGCTGATATGACCCTAAAATAACACAGATGAGAGTATCACCTGCACAGGGTAGCTCCGCACCATCCTAAAAGCTAATGCATTCTCCTCTACAGTTTTAATGGTGAAATACATACTGATCAACCCTTACTAGGTCTCCTTCCCTTTTAAGATTTTATGTAGCCCAAAAGAACATAGATGCATTTGCCAGCTCCCATATAAATCTGAGAATTTCCAACTTTGGGGTTATAGTTAGTACTTTTTTAATAACACCCAGAACATGCTACACAATGTAGAGAGATGATTCTTGGAAGCACTTTCACATAGTTATGATGAACCTCCAGCCAAAAGGAATATTTAATTTTCATACTTGCCCACGCAATCTTTAGACATCAAACGCCAGCTGCAAAAGATTTCCCAGGGCCATGGACACCAACCAGTCATACTCTGAACATTGGAATCCTGCCTGCCAGGAAAGAAACTCTTAATTTTCCAAAATAATCCAAAAAACATACATGAACATAGGGGTGACAAGAACTCACCATCCTGGCACACTGGGAACTCCACGCTGGAGTCTTTCCAAAATGCTGAATACATGTGACCAGACACATATCCCAAAAGTTCTCTCTTAATACCCTTTCCATATGTAATTTCATTAAGTGGACAACAGTATGTCACACAACTTCCTTTAGGAACAGTCAGTCAGCCCCTGCCACAGGGCTCAAAGAATGCTTTCACAAATAACTGATCTTCTCACACAAGAAAAAACAAAACAAACAAACAAACACTGATTGCAGTTTATAGGCACGACAGCCCAAATTTCAATAGTGATGATTATGCCAAATGTTTAACTGGCAGGCATGGGATCATCTGCAAATGAACTCAATTCAGGTCACAATGCTCTCTATAATGCTGCCCACCACTATGTATGCTGCTGGTAAATCATGTTTTATGTAAAAATATTTTAATTCACATCTGTGTCATATCAGTCAAGGCTAAAATAACTTAAGAAAATATGTATTAGGAGTATCAAGGGTAAAAAGGTGATATAGCTTGATACCCTGCACTCCAAGAAGAGGATTACAAATGTAAATAGTGAAGGAAGCAATATTAAAAGGAACAAATCTCTCAATATTTACTGATTTCTAATTTCCATTAGAAACTGAAAACTCCAGATTGTTGGTGTCAGATTCATACATCTTAAACTGAAATTAAGCCTTCGGCAATTTCCACACTCCTGCTGGGTTGGCAGACTGGCCCAATACACCCCCTGTTGCCTCCAGACTCATTACTCCCCCATACCCAAGCACTGCTCTGTCAGACGGTAAGGAGAATTTGCCTTTGCTGTAGAATGCACTGTTTGAGGCCACAGGACAGAATTCAGTATCAGTGGCACACAGACTAGGGAACGACATATACTCCAAGAAACACCACACTGTAACAGTGACCACACTTGTATGTCCCAATTATATGAGGTGACAGTGTTTTGTTCTAGGAAGAACTCATAAGACTTATGCAATAATTCTCTTGTACTTTGAGGCTGTTAGAACAAGCCCCGGATTCCCATCAGTGTATCATACACTTATGCATTCATCACTGAACTCACTCCTTCCTCGTTTTGCAAGGATGCTGCAACCAGAACCAGCTCAGTTTTCTGCCCTCCTCCCCTTAGCCTGAACATACCAAGTCCGTGGCAACGACTACACCAATTACAGTAAACCTGAAATCCCAGACTTCTTCCCTGACAAGGAGACTCTCCAACTACATTTTACAGAAAACCATTGTGAAGAGACTATATTTAAAGTCTGGTGATATGACAAAATAATTCAGAAAAAAATAATTGGCAAGTTAAGGACAGAGTTGAACAACAGTTGTCCAAATGAACTAACCTTCAGTTACCAGATTAGCTATTGAGAAGCTGCCCAGAAACATTGACAGTCAATGTTAAAATGAACAGCTGGCTAATTTGGTCCAACTTGGAAGAGGAAGAAATCCGAATGCTGTAGAAAAAACAATATAGAATATATACAATTCCACATACAAAGAGAGTCAAAAATGGATGCAGTACATTGTCCTCCCTTGTTCAAGAGTCTTACAAACTGAATTTTCCAGCCTACAAATTCCTGCTGTGGCATCCTGTTGTGCAAAGAGATCATCCACATTCTTCTCAAGGCTTGACTGCTTAAGACAATAAGCTTCCAAAAAATCCCAGTCCTTGGGGTTTCCCTTAGCCTGACAGGACAGGGTACAATTCCAGATCTTCTTAGCAAACAGGCACTTAAATAGCAAAGATATCTCATTTTTATTACAGAAAATAGAGGAGTAGGTAAGTGGCACTCTTGGACAATGCAGATGTTGCAGATATGCTGTGTGGGTGTACAGACAGCAGATACTAATCCAATACATGACAGAGGCATTCATAATTGTAAAACCATCTCTGATATTACCTGCCAAGAATTTTTAGGGCCACTTCTCAGACAGCACTGCAAATCTGAATCCAATACAACGGGGACAAAAATCACGTCTAGCTTTTACTCTAGAGGTAAAGTGTCATCTTTTTCACAGCATTTAGTCTCTAAAATTCACTTTTCTCGTGACTGGTTTTCTTCTTGAACAAACCCAGATAAATCAGAAAAGAATCCCAGTGCATCAAGAGATGTGACTGCTCTATTAACTGAGCAGAGAGGTATATGCCAGAGATGTTCTCTTCAGATGGAGCACAGAAAAGGACCTTGCACTAATGAACTGGTACCAAAATACTGCAGGGCATCATCATGAGACGCAATACAGTGGCATCAAGATTCGTCCATCAGCTACATCCTAACCAGGTGTTCTTGGCATCTGGAACAGAAAGGCATCTCTAATTAGCTGCTGTACAACTTTGTGATGGATGTGTGGTACAACAATGTAGTACAAGTCCTGGACTGGTCTGTTTTTTACAGTGATGAGCAACACGTTTTAAGTAATAGTTGAAAAACTCACTCAGTTGGGACATTCATAAATTTCACCACTAGCTTTATGTTACTTGGTACATCTTTGAACACTGAATGTTCCAGAAAAACAGTTCAAAATAAGCCGTGTAGATGTCAATCAATCATCAGTAAACAGTGACCACAGAATTATGCACACTCTTTCTACTTCAGGTTATTCTTGTGTACAAGACAGAAATTACACATGCTTCAAATACAGAGGGAAAAAAAACAAAACAAAAAAACCCCCAGGTTTCTCAAAGGAAAGAGGCACTGACAAGAACAATACAGAGAATTATACAATTATGAATAGAAATGCACAGGCTACAGCCAAAAGGTTGCTGTGAATAGACTTTCCTTTTCTTATGCTTTGCTCTCTACTGATCAAAAAAAAAAAAAAAGTAATTAACTGTAGAATCTAAACGTCTGGGATATCAATAGGCTGTACAATAGGAAAACCTATAGCAGCCAGTATTTCTAAGCCATGCTTATTAACAACTTAAAGACATGCAGACAAGAAACCGAAAACTTAATTCATAGCTCACCTTATCACATCACGATACAAGACAATCCCATACAGCCTTGATTCCCATCTTCGCTGCTGTTGAGCTTTTTCATCCGGTACTGCCGGATCTCTCTCACCAGTGTGTAAAAAGCATCTTCCACACCCTGAATGCAAATGATCCAGGTAAAGTATTTCCTTTCCTGACTCCTTTGAGATCACTGTTCTTTCCATCACAGGATCCCTTAATGTATTTAAAACACATACTTTTACAGGAAGAGTAGTAGCCAACTTATCCCACAGTTCATCAGAGCAGAGAACTAGCACCTCTGTCCAAACCTCTCCACTTACATTCTTACATTCTTCCTCTGAAGCAAATATCCAGGGTAACAATCATTAAAAGAGACAAGGCTAACTGTAACCATAGAGAAATCCTGTGCAGGAAACAAGCTGCTACTTGCCATATCTCCATTTTAGAATTCCATTTTTTGGCTACTGCTTAACAATTGTACTTTTCCTGTTTCGTTCCACATTAACATAGGTAGAACACAGGCTGACTAGACAGGGCCACAGATTCAATACAATTCTGAAGAAGTCCTTCAGTTAAATCTCAAGATTGTTCTGTAAACAATCTCATAATTGGCCTTCAATAAAAAGCCAAGAAAACTGGACAGGTCTGGCATGGCTAACTGCACAGTCTAACTGTTTCTCAGCAAGAGCAGATGAAGCTCTCTTTGTCACACAAACATCACCTACTTTAAAAAAAAGTATACATCTCTCTCTCTTCCTCTCTCTCTCTCCCTCCCTCTCTGTGCAAGACTGAAGTCATTTGTATACTGATGCAGTCCAGAGATAAAAACAGAACTCCTACAAACTACAAGTAAGTGGGGAAATCAAAAGCTAAAACTGGAAATGGATTTAAAAGTGCTTACTTCTACAGGTAAGAAAAAAGTATACAGGAAAGAGTTTGACAATTCTGCATTTACAGCACAGGAAGAAGTCAAACCAAGAATGGAAGCATCTTACCTGTCTTGTTTTAGCAGATGTCTCTATGAAGGGGATTCCATAGCTTTTTGCTAATTCTTGAGCCTGCTTTGTGTCTACTGTTCTTGTGGGTAAATCACACTTATTCCCTACTAGCACCATTGGCACATCATCTGAGTCTTTCACTCTCTTTATCTGTTCTCTTAAAAAAAAAAAAAAAAATTGTTAGGAACTATCTTCTACATTTAAAAGCTGGTTTAGTTCAGTATCTCGAGAACTCTGTACTACAGAAGTACATATCAGGGCTGGACAGGACCTTGGAGGTTCTAACATCCAACAGTACTTTTTATAGCTAGCATACTCCATCATCAAGTCCATGAACAAGCCCACTTTGATGTGCTTTCCCCTTCCTACCAACTTTCTTATGTCTCCTTTTCTGTATGCTCTGAAGAATAAATAGCATTTGATTAAGACAACAAGCTGGATAGTTGTTCCATTCTCCAGTGACTAATTATGTGTAGATTCAGAACACAGAAAGCTTGGAAAACTTTCCAAAAAAGTGGGAAATTTAACATTTTTCTAGCATTTAGCCTTCACTGGGTTTAAAGGCTAACATACTTGATGCTTCTCCAGTCATTTCTCCCTAGTGGTAAAGAACTAGATCATACCTGTAAAGGTTAATATCAGCAAATGATTTACTATTGTTAATAGCAAAAACACAGAGGAATCCTTCCCCAGTTCTCATGTATTGGTCACGCATGGCGCTATACTCTTCCTGTCCAGCAGTGTCCAGAATGTCTAACAAACACGTTTCTCCATCAATAACAACCTGCTTTCTATATGAATCCTGCAAAAACACATGAGAATTTTAGATTAGAAAAAGTTTGCACTACTTCTTTCAATAGCAGGCAGTATCAGGAAAAATTAAAAAGAGTATGATTCAGAAGAGCTTTTCTATTTTTTTTCTCCTCCAATGCAAAAAGCATCAATAACTAACACTAAAAGCACTTAAGATTTTACTCTAAAAATTGCACACCCCTTCTTGCAAAAAAAAAAAAATTATCCTTAGTTATCCTTCATAAGAAATTCCTCAAGTGATGGACAGAGAGAATAATTTATAAATACCCTCACTACAACAGAAACTAAAATCTAAGTAACACTGTAATAAAGTGACCTTTTTTGTTGCTGTTGTTAGCTGCCTGCACTCTGCTTTGGAAACAAAAGTAGGACAGGCAGAGAATCTTTGAAGGGGCTTTTCCAGAACTCCTGATCCTGCGCACACTGATCTCACATCTTGATCTTTAAGCACAAAGTCAGCTATTGTACCTAGCTCCTTATTATTTATATACTTAACTCATATAAACAAGGACAGAAACAAATATAGGTTCTGTCACACCTGTTCAGTACTGTCATAGAAGTGTTTTTAAATACCACTCCTGAAAACAATTGGATGTTTTACAACTAAGGCTAACAAAACTAGCACTTTAAGTGAACACATTTACCCCACAAGGGGGGGAAAAAAAAAAAAAGCTGAATCATTGCTTAACTACAAACATGACAACATCTGGTTTGAGTAATCTGCCCAAGTGTGTGTGGTAAGCCGAACACAGCTGTAGTAACCCCAGTGAAGGTGCTCAGGTCCCAGCCCTTGCTTTCGGTTTGGGCCGAGTTGAGTTTTTGAGGGGTCAGGGTCAGGGTCCCGTCAGAGTGCCGGTCATGCAGCGCTCCCAACAGGGCAGCGCCTCCTGCCTCACCTCGATGGTGGGGTCGTACTCGTCCACGAAGTGGTTCTGGATGAGCTGGATGGTCAGCGCGCTCTTGCCCACGCCGCCGGCTCCCACCACCACCAGCTTGTACTCGGTCATGGCCCCGGGCGCGGCCGCTGGGCGGTTCGGGGCGCTGCCCCCCCTCCGCCGCCGCTGCCTCCCGCGCCCGCCAACGCGCAACACCCCTCCGAGCGGCCGCCTTCCGGCTTCCGGCCCCAGCATGGCGTCAGCGCCGGCCGCCGGAAGGGCCGCGAGCGGCACCGCCGCTTCCGGGCACGTGACCTAAGAGCGGCCGGCGCCCCCTGGCGGCCCGGTGCCAAGCAACACACGGGGCGAGAAGGGAGACTTTGTTCAAAATCAGTAAAACTTTATTCTATTTCCATTCTTTGCCATTAACAGAAAAAAATTGGAGAAAGCAATGTTTGTTTTACAAAGATAATGCATCTCCCAGAGAAGAAAACCCTAAATTGAGAATAGAGGTAACATGGAAAAAAAAAAAAAAAAACACAGTACTGCCCTCTATTCAAAGAAAATAACTCCTGATCTTTTTGGTTAAAGTAATACTTAGACCAATCATTCAGTTTTCTTGCTTGATAAAGTGTGACTGGGGAAATAGGGGGAAGGGAAGGGGGGGAGGGGGGGGGGAAAAAAAAAGCACACAGACATCAACTATTTCACCTTGATGAAAGTCTCAATACAGCTATGGAAAGCCTAAGTATTTATTCTTTTACAGTACACTGGGTGCCGGCTGCAAAAAAGGAAAAAAAAAAAAAAAAGAGTATTCACTTCAGGCACAACTTTTTTAAATTTAAATCAGTAAAAGAAACTGGGTTTAGAAGCTGCAGTGTTCTAAGCAGCAGCAGATTTGTGCATTGTTTTAAATATATTTAAATTACCACACTGATGGCACACCTCAGCCTTATGAAATTCTGCACTGCATGTTTCAGAATGCTACAAAAATAGGTCTACCCTGGAAAGAGACTTTCATTGAGCTCTAACAGAAAATTGCTGGCTAAAGGACTCAAATGAAATATGAAAACAGTGTAACATTTGGCCACCAACTTAAGTTATCTGAACATTCATACAGATTTTTATATTAAGTTGAACATATTCCACCCTCATGTGGTCCTCAGAATTTGAGCAGAGTGAGCAGAAAGTGAGCCTTCCACACGAAGGCAGAAGATAATGCAACTGAGCGCTAAGGCATAGTAAAACCTTGGCCAAAATAACAAAGATAAAGCATATGTAATTGTAGTGCAGAATTCCATAAGGTCTACCAGAGTAGAGCTGTCTATAATGTTTACTCACATAGGCAATGTAGATTTGCAGTTACCAGTTGCGTTAAATGCACCATTCAAAACAAGCTTCTAAAATGTGATACTATAAGGCGCCACCTTAAGTTCTCCAGGATGCAACTGTGCATAATTTTAAAATGGTTTCATAAATTTATTTTAAACATAACATGAGAAGGTGTTAAAACTGATGTAATAGCTTCTTAGAATTTGGAAGGGATGAATTCAGTACCCTTCACCAGCCCCCATCACTCAGTCGTACTTCAGGTATGGGTTTTGTGAATCAGTCTATAACACCAGCCTGGCGAATCTTTCTCTCTGCACCAAATCCCTGCAGATAAGGGGGGGGGGGGGGGGGGGAAGAGAGAGAGAGACGACTTTTAGCTCCAGGGATCATGCTTTTAAGCAAAACTTGTTTTGTTCCAATGAGGTACAGCATGAGCACATTTTTAATTAGCTGCATTTGTTTCCAGAAACAGATAAAGTAGCAAAAAGGCAACCATGGGGATTCTGTGTTTGCTCTTAACAGTCCTAGACACCTCACGGTTTCCAGACACTGTCATCTTCTGTATTTCAAGTGGTGACAGGACTTCATGTGAAAGGCAAGTTTAGATACAGAAATTTCACTTATTTCTGAAAGGGGTATCAAATGGGCTTTAGAAGGAAAAAACAAACCAAGATACTTGTTATGGGCAGAATGCAACTAACAATTGGTTGCTTTTATCCATTGTGCTCTTGTGAAACTGCAGCATACGTTATTGACACTGAGGGTATAACGGTCCTTACCTTCTGACTAAAGTAATCTAGTCTCACACTGCAGGGGATTAGTTCACTAAGAAATGGACACCATGTTTCAAACAGTTTAAGACTTCCAACAGAGGAAGCAACGTTACATTATCTAAGCCAAAATGCAAACTGCAGTTCTGCAAGCTAGTCTTTTATCTTATGTACCTTTGAGTTATCCGGCCCCCTGGGCTGACGAAGAACTGTTAGACGAGGAGCATTGGCATCATCCAGATTAATGCTCTTTAAACGATTGACAAGTCTATCAGGACGTGGAGCAGCAACAGCCTTAGCGCCTTCACTGTAACAGAGTTAACCACACAGACCAGTGATGACTTTCCAGAGATGATGTAAGCTACCTAATTTATAGTCACGTTCCCTACTAAGGCATTAGCATAGTTCGAAATTGGACCTTCTGGAAGACACCATAGATGTCTGCCTTACAAACATAACTGTAAACACCGGATTCTGAAATAATAGTAGCTCAAAACAGTATTCTCCAGTTACTACTAATGTGTGCATGACACTTCCTGCATTTGTTCCCTTTGATTGAACCAGTAAAAGGCTCAGGCTGTGCTGTTATGCGCTGGAAACTCACATCTCTGAAAACAATGATAACAGATTCTTGAAAGCAAAATTAAGCATTAGCACTTCCATGGCCACAGGACAAGATTTCAAGCTTAAGCAAAATACACATTTTGAAGAAAACCACACTGCTTAGAAGTAGCTCAAAAGTACAAACTACTTGTCATCCCAAACAAGTGGTATGCCAAATAAGAAAAAAAGAGTGCCTGACACTGTTTTTCTGTTTAAAATGAAAGATAGATGCTTTCTAGAAAACAGGTGGAAGCACTATGCATGATGCAGAAATTGCCAGAGAGGCCACTAACTACCTACAGTACACTTAGTTTTCATACCATTTCTTAATTTCCAAGTAGAAAACTGTGCCAAGTCTCTACTATGTAGAATTTAAGAACAGATTTAAAAAATAAAAAAATAATAATAATAAAAAAAACCACTATGCAATTAAGAAAAGCTGAGTCTTGCTGCTGTGCTGTGCTGGCCACCCCACAAGTGCTGGCCGTGTTCTCAGGTGAAAGATTCTCACTGAAGCCAGCCAAAATTCAGAGTTCCACTTCTAGGAAGAGCTAGTTTCAGTTTAGAAGCCACATGCATGCTATTACTGATGTAGAAGTGTGCCAGATTAAGTTTAATTCCAAATCCTCACCAGACACGCCACACATTACAGGCACTGCATTTCCCTGTGCGCTGGTTCAGGATTACTGAGAACTCCACTTCATCCCCAGCCTGTAGTTCCACACCATCCTGAACTTCTTTGACATGGAAGAAGAGCTTTTTGCTGTCACCCACTTCATAGTTAATGAAACCAAACTGAAAACAACACACCACATAGTTATTTCTTTCACCTTTATCCAAGCAGATATAGTGACATACACGTTATTGCAGTTAAAAAAAAAAAAAAAAAAACACACCCACCCACAACACTTTGAAGAGTAAATGGAGCTTCTATACCAACAACAACATTTTGGCTGGAAACGATACTCCTGGATGTTTAGCCATCTATCAGGTTTCTAAAGCCAAGTCTACAGAACAAGTTCTAAAATCTGACAAGCACAGGCAGTAGTATTAAACTGAGAAAACCACTGCTGCATGTCTTTTTCTAAGACCCCATCTCAAAAGTTAGATAGAAGAAACCACTCCATTGTTTTGTCTGCATCACTGGTATAAAAGGTCAGTTACTTCTGTTTACTGTTTTACTCTTATATAAGGCAATATCCAGCAAAACCCATCTAGCCTCTCCCTAAATGACTAGAGCTTAGGGTTGCAAAATAATTATAAAAATAAAATGCATTCACAGCACCTAATTCTCTAAATATTTTGCATTGCAAGTAACTAGGACAGTGACCACCCGTCATATTTCAGATGGACTGTAATCACCAACTGCTTAATGCTGCGAAGAAGCTTCTTCCAGTAGCAGAGCATGCAAGTTTTCTTTTTTGTCTTAAACACACTTTTACTTAAATGCCCTACTCAGCAGTAACTAGCTAGATCAATTCTTAGAACATCCCAGAACAGGACAAAGTAGCTCCTCAGAATCAATCACAAAAGGAACTGCTGCTCAGTAGTACTGATTTATCAGCACCAAAGCTGTAGTTCACTTTTACTGAAACCACACTATGCAGATTCACATAAATCAGTATGTGGGTTACACAAAACTCATTCTCTAGAACAAGAGCATAAAGCAGTCATAGTTTGTGCACAACTGAAGCTTCTTAGATTGAGCACTGAACTGGGTTCTCATCTGCTCTATGCCAACTCAAACAGTTACTTCTGATTAACATTCATCTTGTCTTCATAGTGGTATTCACTCACCTGATCTTTCACACATTCCACTGTGGCTCTGCGGAAAGGTGTGATGTTAACAGCCATTGTCTGCCCATTTTGACCAAGAACACAGAGCTGGAATTTTACTGTCTCTCCCTTTTGCAGACAGTCACCTTTGTTCGCCATTCCAACAATTCCAAATGGATAAACCTCTCCTTTCATCTCACCTGGAGGGGAGGAGGTGGGAAAACAAGAGAGAATTATGAGTTTTTTTGTTTTTTTTTTTTAACTGAGAACATTTAAAATTTATTTTCAATACTAGAAACGATACTTTTACTGTCAGTAACATAGTGTAAATATAATCCTTAGCATTTCTATTTACAGTTCATTAAATTACTAATCTTATTCTGAATCTGAAAAGGGAACATGTAAATTTATCTTAACTATACAACTGTATTTACTACCATCATTAAAGCAAGCATCACATATAGGTGACAAATCTTACCATCCTCCATGACTTCAATCATGCCCTGGTATTCAGTCTGTGTGGGATCTACACTCCGCAAAGGACGAATTACTTTACCAGAGTAAACAGTTGGATCAGCTTCTTCAGTGATCCCATTCACTGAAAAGAAAGAGAGACAGAAATGAAAGAACAGAATGTTCTAGTCATACTTTTTGTTTTAAAGCAGAGTAAAAAGTACATCAGTATCAGCCAGAAGCCTATAGTTTGCACTGCAAGACATCTAGGACAGTGCACTCTGTCACCCAGGAAAACTGGAACAGCTCTAATTCAGTAATATTTAGCGAAAGCTTTTCTAGTCAACACAAGGGGGGAAAAAAATGGTACCTTCCAATGGAACTAAAGGCCTTGGAACATGAAAGGCAAATCATTTTCATTCGCTACCACTGCATTCCCAATTCCTGGATCATTTTAATCATTGATATCCTTTAAGCTTGTCATTTCTTTCTTAAGGCCCTAATACCCACAACCTGCAATTCCTCTTGAAACCTTCCTTCTGTGAAGGACACCACAGCTACTACAATTATTAAATTAGGTAGTTTTGTCACAAGATCTCTCCCTTTAATTAAAGGGGACAGAGTACGGTAAAGGCCCAGAGAGTTGCTACTGTCTACAGGATTGTTGTTCTGCACAGGTTTGTTCTTTGGTAACACAGGAAACAGCTTTCAGGAAACTTGTTACTGAGATTAGTGCTTAGTGGGCTTAACTAACAACCACATTAGGCATCCTCCTTTTGCTCTGAACTCCAACTGTAAAGAGATCATTAACAGACTTTACCATGAGCATCTTCAAAGACTATTTTAAGGAGAAATTACCAGGTACAGTCTTACCTGCATGCGTTTTGTTCACCTTTTCTGCACTAACTTTGTTTCCTTTGCCTTTTGACAAGCTGTACTCAACCGTGTCTCCAAGTTCCAGGCTATCAATATCACCACAGTATTCACTTAAAAAAAAAAAAAAAAAAAAAAAAAAAAAAAAAAAAAAAAGAATTAGGAGTAACTTCCTTTTAGTTACATGACAACAATAATGCTCATGCAACAGTAATGCCTTAACATGTAAACAGGATGATTAGAACCCACCTAACTGGCTCGGCACCCTGCATTTTTAAGAAATCCCCATCTGAGAAAGTGAAACCTTTCAAATATACAGTTCTCAAACTGTATTTCTTAGCCTAGAACAAAGCTTTCATCCAGAGGCCCAGAACACCAAGAACACTCACTCTAATAGAAAAACCTGAACCAGTCCAGCAGAGATAAGTAATGGACCTGAGACACCTGAGTCTATAAATGTGTGAAGTCTAAAGGGTTAACAGTCACCTCTACATAAGAGAAATAAAAAGAACACGAAAACACACTAGACAACAAGAGGGAGAGAAAATGAGAGTGACTGGTTCACCTGTAATGAAAAAAGATCTCCTTATCATGATTGGCTGTTTCAATAAATCCAAAGTTATCTTTCAGGGCTGCCACATATCCCAAAAGCCTCTTAGAACTATAGTTGCGTCCAAGCATTCTGACAGAAACAGCTGTTTGCAGACCAGTTCTTTTCACTTCACAAACGCTGAACTCAACCTGTTAGAGATGCAGACCATTAATGGGGGGGGGAAGCCACCCCCCATCCCCCCACACACACCCAAACAACTCATTTTAAAGCTGTATAGCTCTAATCAATAACTAGGTTCTCCAGAAAAGTCTTATTCTAGCCACCAGTCTCCCAGAAACATGTCAAGTCTTTTGACATTTACTACATTCCAAAGAGTGGCAGAGTGACACCAATGACACCTAGAAGGGCAAGTCATCCCCTAGGACTCAGATTCTTTGGCCCACTAAATACAGCCTATCTTCATGTGATTAACCTCTTTGTACACTTTTCCTTATCACCAGTGGCCCACAGTGAGCATGAACCTAGTTTTGGATTTTTAAAACAGTAATTAATGCTTCCATAGCATGGCTCCTGAACACTAACAGTTTTTGGGTTGCCCTTCCAGATCTCTCAGCACCTTCGCCTTCCTTTGCCTCTCAAGCTATTTCACTCATTGAAGATGTTCTCCATCTTCAAAAGCCATCTCAAGGCCTTTATGCTAATCTCTTGAATATTCATCCAAGTGGAGCTACAACTTCAGGACAAGAATTTCTCATTTAAATCATCACTTCCATAGGAAGACACTACTTTCATGTATGTCTCAACACGTTTTAGGATATTTTCTACATAGCTAAGAAAAATAAAGCCACTCAAGCTTAGGACAGAAGAAATAGGTGGCATTACGCAGACACCTTGTCCTTCATTTCTTCTGAAGGAGAAAACAAATGCAACAACAAGGCAAAGAGAAGCTCACATCTGGCAATGCACAGAAAAAATATTTCCCAATGATATACTTAGTTATATTGCCTTATCTCCTATCTGGGGATTAGCAGATCCTTCCACATCCTTGGCCTGGTAAGGAATGGTCAATTTTACTCCACAGTCGTCATAAACGATTATTCCATCCTCAGCTTCCTAAAGACAAGGCATCAGGATTTAGCAATTGGCTTCTTATTTGTAAGTAAAAGAAGTTTACTACATACAATCCAAGCATCACTCAAGAGTCACAGAGGGTTTTCAGTAACTGCTCTGCAACTGGTTTAAAAAGCAACAAAGCAATCAACTCAAAGCAAGCAGACTAACAAACACAAGCTTTAAGTGATACATTAAAAAAAAAAAAAAGAGCTTTTTCCCTACACAATATTTTTAAAGTGAAGAAAGTACCACTATTTCAAGTATTTATTGGAAGTTCAAGTATTTGTCAGAGTTTAAAGAGGCATGAAACCTCCTCTAGCCCTAGAAATTTCATTTCAGCTAACTAAAGCATCTTCTGCAGTAGGAGGTAGAAAGAAGTTTCCCATTAAGGTCCTGGAAATTATCCTCAATAGCAGCATCATTACAAAGCAGCAACCATACTTTTATTATCTTGTTTCACACAAGTTAGTTTTAATGACTTCTGTCATTAGCTATTCAATGTATTTCACATTTATATAGATAAGCAGTACTTCAAAAAGTTGAATTAGAGATTTTAAAGCAGCCTCAATGTCCAAAACAAGAAATACAAAACAGCTACTTCACAATAGCACCAGCATTACCTTCTCTTTGCCTTTATTTGGGCTAGTGGCTTTGGCTGGAGTGGCTTCTTTGTCTATAGTGCCCACAAAACGGTGATCTGATTGGGTGTGGAAAGAAACCGTGCCCTTTGGAAGTTTTTTAATCCTTATAGCATGATTTCTTTGAGCAGATAGCATATCCTGAAAAACAAGATTGACCAGATTTTAGGCAGATGACAAGCTATTTTTTTTTTATTTTAAATGAAAATTTAGTTTGCAAATAGATTAACTCACTTACAGGGACCACAGTAAACTCTACTTCATCAGAAATATGGAGCTGGTTTCCGTCCATAATTTCACTGAAGTGAAAGAACATGCGAGCATCCCGATCAACACATTTAATGAAGCCAAAGCCATCTCTCATTGCTGCAATCACACCCTGAGAATAGACAGGTGGATAATAACAGCTTTATTAGAAGTACGCAACATCTCCCTGCAGTAAGATACAACTGTGAAACATGTAATAATTTCATAAGGTTCAGGACCTGTATTCAAATGACAACATTTCTTGGTATATGAAATATGTTTCCTTGCAAACTGTAGCGCTAACACCTATGGTCAACCTGAAATGCAAACCAAATCCTACTTACCTAGTTTCACAACTGAATCTCTTATGAGTAGTGAAGTAAGTGGAAAAGATAAGTTGAAGCCATTAGCAAGAACTACAGTTAAAAAAAAAAAATGACATCACTACTACACATAAAAAATTTATCTTGAAAGGGGTGCTGCTACAACTACATGCATTATCTATACCAGTACATGATTCATTTATATACGCATACTTGTGAGAAATATTCAAGAATCAATTAAAAAAACAGATCAAGAATGGTGATCTGATGGAAGCTTAAGACAGCAGACTTTCAGACAAATTGAATTCAAAAGCTTCCTTTCAAAGAGGTTTGTTAAAGCGAGACTCACATCCACGGGCATGTATTACAATGAGTTAGGTTTAGTATTTTAGTAGCCTTCCTGATAACTACTAAAAATGGAATGCTGAAGGATAAGCAGAATATAACATGCCCTATTAAGTATCAAAAATCCTTTTCTCGCCCTCGCCTTGTTAAAAAAGGCTCCATGAGCTTGCTTAAAGGAGTTCGTGACTCAAATTAGGAAGTTCTCTCCATACTAAAGCTTAAACACTGTTTAGACAGATTTTATTTATTTTAATACAAGAGCAGCACCAGACTTCTGATAAAGATGTTGGTTTGGATCATTAATTCAGATATAGTAATGCCTGAACTGCTAGTTATAGCAACTTATGGAATAATGTGTGCATTTACGTAACACTTTCTGCTTTAGCAGATAAAACAGAATAAAAAAGTAAACCATCTATCTGTATGGAATATTTAAACAGGATACTGAATATTTGGGAAATCATGAATGAGTGCAGACTATCATCCATGTAATATAGTAAACAGAAAAAGTAGTTTACAGCAAGATATCACAAGTCAGTTTTTTCTTCTTACTCTTCTGCCCTTTTAAACTTCAGTTATTATCAATCTGACAAATTCAAAGAAGAGAACTTTTATAAACAGAAGTGAAAGCAAGTTTTTTCTTAGTCATGAAATTAATTCAATCTTTGTTTTATAAACACTCGTATTCATAATAAAGTGTACCACTGCTAATAACACTCAATTAATTCTTCCTGTGTTCTCTACAGGAATCAAAGATACGCTTTTATACTGGTCACCACATCCATCTTAGCCCCTGTACTCCACAGGGCTTTTTCCACGTGACAGAATGCAGCTCTTTACCAGCCTTCTGCTGGATCCTTAAGCAGAGGGGGAGAGATTGTCCAAAGAACATGAAGACCAAAATCCAAAAGCTACATGCAACACCTTTTCCAATTCTTGATCTTTTCACTACTTCAACTAGAGTTGCCCCAGTTTCTTACAGTTTTCCTAAGAAATGAGTAGTTACCTATTTAGATTAAGGCCATGCAGATTTTTAACTAATAGTTCAAGACTGTGTTACTTCTGTGTCCACAATAATTCAGCTAGCAATCCACTCCAAGAGGGACAATTAAGGTCTACTTTCTACTGTGATTTCATTTTATCAGTAGTTAACCTTTTCTCTTTTAAATGAAAGAGGCAGAGTATAAATTCTGGATTTTCTACTATTGAAGAACATTGTTTGAAGAAGACATCCGAGGATTTCATTTCAGAAAAGGTGAAAGTCACTACCATGATATTTACATTAAGTTACTGTTAAAGACAATTCCAGCCCCCCATGTACCACCTTCATTTCACCTCAAGAATAACAGTAATAAAAACTACTCTTTTTAAAAAAAAATATTATCTAAAAATAGATACTTGCCATTTCTCTAGTTTCATTTGTAAACTGGAAAGTATTGGGAAGAACCTCAATATTGGTGGCTCGTTCCAGTTTGTCACGTCTGTCTGTTGAAATATTGAATCGAACGTGGTCACTTTCCAGCAAGGTCACCTTGGATTTTGTATCTTTGTCTCCAAACGGAAGTTCTTTAGGAATCACAAAGTCGACTTTGATGCGGCCAGGTAATGGGTCATTCTAGTAGCCAGGCAGTAAAATACAAAAACAAAACAAAAAACACACACATGACCAACAGTTAGTTTATCTACAAGGCTCAGCATTCAGAGCTTTAAACGAGCACTTGTGAAAACACTTGCTTAGCAGCATGGCCTCACTTATACATTTGGGAAAGGAAGACACCGAGTTGAAGTGACACTCCTAGACTATAATGTCATAGTCAGAACTTAATTTGGTTTCTATCTATGTATCAAATTCAGCAGTTCCCAGGATATCAGTTTCAACATCATCACAGACAAAACACTTGGTGGAAATACTAATGCTGGCAGAAGAAAGAAGTACTGGACAACACCAAATGTCTGCTGGACTCGGACCACTGTGCTTTTTTTCCTACCACTACTAGTTTGAAATTTACTGTCCACAGCCAAATCTGAAATGTTTTTAGCACCAAATGTGTATTGCCAGAAAAAATAAAAAAATCAGTTTCAAGAACTAAGCTTATAACCATACTTACAACACTTCTAAAGGCAGAGTCTTTCTTGTTAAGTGTTAAAAAAAAGCAAAGAAAAAAACCACACACACACAAAAAAAACACACACCACACACTCCTCCCCAAAGCAGGAGCCAACACAGCAATACAGGCTGTCCCGCAGTAAATAGTGTAAACAGAAGCATTTCTCTTCACGCTTTCCTCAAAGCCAAATATTAAAGTTGAAATTATGCCTCAGTCAAGAACCTCATTACCTCTTAACGCTTACAGGAATCTAAATCAGTCTTACTCCAGCAAATACTTTCTCCCCTTTTCACTGTACTTTTGTCTTAAGAAAAAACAAAACAAAACAAAAACAAAAAACACACACACACAAAAACTCAAAATATGTTAAAACAACTCACTTTAGAGGTACCTGAAAGATTAAAAAAATGACAAACCAACGTACCATTACCCTGTATTACCCTAATTCTTGCCTCTTTAACCTTTAGAAAAATTACATAAATTACATATTGTGACTGCTATCCATGGTTGTTACAGTTAAGTCCAAGCTTACTCTTTTGCTGTGAAGTGATGCTTACACACAGACTGTTACAGGAAAAGGGGACCATTTTTACTATTTGACCGGAATTCTTGCTAGTCAATACAACATTTCAAGCCTCAGCAAATACCGAAATTCACCTGATTTTTGCTGGGTACTTTTGGAATTACTTTGGTTACAGTTCCTTCAAAATGTTCAATGCTGATGTCTTCAAAAATGACAGTTCCTTGAGGCAGCAGTCTTACATCTGTTGCAACTTCTTTACCCTAAAAGCATAAAGTCAGTCAAATACTCACAGACAAGAGGTAAGTTAACATATATTTTCCAAAGAACCTCCTCCCCCTTTTTTGCAAGTGAATTTGGAAAAATATATATATATTTTATATATTTTTTTTAGAGAGAGAGAGAGAGAGAGCGCGCGCTGTCCAGTTGTGCTCTAGAACCTTGTCTTCAGTTTTTACTGGATTTCGTCTTACATTTCTGTCTTTGATTGTAAACTCCACATCATCACCAGGCTGTAAGGCTTCTAGGTCACCTTTAAATTCACTATAGTGAAAGAATATCTCCTTCACGACATCACCCCTCTCAATAAATCCAAAGGCTTCCTAAGAACAGAACAAAGTGTTTAAGAAATTGCCAGATAACTTAACATACCAAGACAAAATTTTACAGTTACTAGTAAGCACAATAGAAGACCAAGCCAAACACATACTGCAATTTAAAGAGTACATACACACAGCTACCATACAAACACATTATGGAAATACATAATACTGCCTTTGTTAAGAAGAATATTAGTATCAAAGATTAGCTCATTTAAACTGTTTCACCCAGTTTACACCCACAGCTCCAAACTCTTAATGGCTCTTAATAATCTGAATTTACTACTTGGAACATCACCTTTCTAGAAAGCATTTTATCTTCAAATGCAATATTAAAGCTAAAGCATCACTTACTTTCATGGCACAGACTACTCCTTGACAGCGGGCTTGTTTCTTTTTTAAGAGCATAATGTTACGAGCACTTACAGCACCAGTACTAGAGGGGAAAAAAAAGTAGACAGAGCAAACCTGATAAACAACTGAAAACTGGAGCCAAAATTAAGATTGTTTTCATATGTCATTTCAAAAGCGTTTCAGTTCTTGGAACAGGCTCGAAATGCTGCCTGATCACTGCCTGACCAGATAAAGTATGAAGTTAGAAAGGCAATACCAACTTACTGTTTGTTTGTATCAATTACAAAATTAATTTTATCTCCAGTTTCCAGCTGTACATTTCCTTCAACATCCTCCGGTGTGTAAGTCAGGTAAAATACCTCCTGTAAATTAATGTTGACAAATATTACTCTATTTGCAAAATAAGCTCTTTTCAAAGATTAACACAATTTTGCTTACTAACAGTATCTGATATCAAAGAAATAAATTTAGTTGAAAATAGAAACTGATAGAATACTGCATGCAAAAAAACATTCATTCTTTCATTGTGCTGTTTTGATGAGTCCCTAATAAGCAACTCAAGTTGAAAGTTTTGTACATGGCCATCTTTAAATGTCAATTTCTAAAGGTTAAAAGTTCAGAATAAAAATGCGTTACATAACCTAGCTTCATTACCTTTTACAAAAAAACAACTATTTATCTCTACATTAAGTTCTCCATAGATATGGGCAAGCAAGCTGTCAAATTAACATTTGTTTGTAGTAATTACTGAAGTTTGCATTTTTACATAAGAACTACAACTTTTAATTAAATTGCATTGTCATTTGTCTACATTAAATTGTGCCAATTTTTTTGGTTTATAGACCACACTGATGGATCAGTCAAGAGTTAAAGGAAAATGCGTGAGCTTTACCCCATTACGTTCGTAGCATACACTCCCTGTTGGACTCTGACCCGGGGCAGCTGGAGATTTACTCTCTAAATTGTGAGGAACAGCGCACACAACCTACCAGTCACAAAAAAAAAAAAAAAAAAAAAAAAAAAAAAAAATCCATTGCTAGTCATTTCAGGAGCAGCATTGTGCCATACAAAAATTTCAATATGCCCTACTATACACTCAGGGACGCACTTCAAATGTAACAAAATGGGATGCCATGCTGCAAAGTTTTAAACAGAGACTACCTGTTGACTGCGAGAACTGTTTATAGTCAAATAAAAGCTTAAACTGAACCTCTGAATTTTTGCCAGAATGAGAAAGATATATCTCAGTATGGCTGAACACTCTATGCATTTAATAGGCATGCTAAATGCATCTGCCAAATGCATCTGCCTTTTTGTACTGAATAAAGTATAGAAATTGTACATAGAAAGTAGGCATCACAGCCACTAACTTGTCCATTTATTCGTTCTTCAGGTAGTATTTCTGGTTTTATCTTCACCAATTTAACAGCGATGGGTTTTCCAGTTCGGCGATCAGAAGACACTTCAAACTCAACATCATCTACAAGACAATCAAACATGATAATGACATCACAGCCATAAGTTGTGTTTTAAAAATAAATAATAATTATAAAAAACCCCACTAACACTGACATTTGATAATTTGCTGTTTGTACCCAAAAAACAAAGAAAAACTCAGATGTCTTTGTTACTGAGAAAGAGTACTTTGCAGATTTCTCTCGCTATTCTACTTATTTGTTCCTACTGCTACTGAACTGGTCTCATGTAATGGCTTGCCCCGTTCAAGATTCCTTTCAAGATTCTGCCCCCTCCCCCCCCACCCCCACTCACTGAAAAAGCTCAGACCAGGTAATATATGCCATTAAACAGTTTATAACCTTCATTGCCACATTATTTAGCAGCATGAAGAAGGATCATCCCCCTCCTGAAAAAACAAACAGCTATCTTCAAACTAATTCTAAAAAATTGAGAGAAAATACTGAGTTTGTGAGGTATGTTATGCTATTGCCTAAGCACCTGAATCTATCTTCAGTTATACAAATTTGACCTAACACTGCACTTTTTCCAGAATGGCTGCAAGCAGTATTAACACAAGTGGCAAAAAGCTTAAGTGTTGGTAAGGTCAGTCATTGGGAGTGCTAGATTATTAATTCAATTGTCTTTTTAGCCTCTCAGAAGCAAGCACATGCATTTGTCAATGCTATAAGGTGCAAGAATTCTACAGCAAGTGAAAAGATTGGTCTTGACTCAGCCAAGAAGCTCGGCAAGTTGCCCGATTACCTCCTACTTTGAGCTCCTGTAAGTTGCCATTATACTGTGAACAGTGGAAGAACAGTCTAGCTTGCCGTTCTGAACACTGAATAAATCCATAAGAGGTCAGCAGTTTTTCTATAACCCCAGTCTCACGCAGCGCTGCCGAAGTACCATTGGGGTACCCGTTGTGTCCATTGTTGTGGAGAAGGTTTGGATCAAAGCTCATCTATTTAAAAGGGGGGGGGGGGGGAAAACACAGATCAATAAAATAAGTTTCTTTTCTTCATCCCCACATGGCAGGATGAGAATAACAAACACAAAGAGCCTGTGGACGTTACTGTAACAAGTAAACTCTGATTATTTTTGTAATAAAATAAGAATTCCAAAACAGCTAGGCTTTTGTAAAACTGTTATCCTTAAAATTTAGACAGACAACATACTTACAAAATAGGCCAAAAAAACCCCAAAGAGTGAAATAAAGCTTGCTTAGACCAAGACAAACTTCTGACTTATGATGCAACAGTTATGAACCAACAGTACTAAGCCTGCAAAGCTTGTTTCCTAGTTTGACTCTTTAGACTTTCAAACTAAAAAGCGAGTTCTAAGGATTTTTGCATTTTTGCACAGATATGGAATTAATACCCAGAACTAAAATTCAAACTAACATTTCTGCAGTATAAGGCTCCTTATACTACTACTAACACTAACCCTAAGTAGTATAAGGTTACTAGGGTAGTATAAGGGTAGCCTTATACTACTTATACTACTGGAGAGACTGAGAAAACTTGATTTCAGCTTTAACTTTTTTCAGTTCAATGCTGTTTTCAAATCAACTGTAAATTAGCTTGTATCTATATCATCTGTTTTTCTTTTCAAGGCACAGACACAGCTTGTAGAGATTTAGAAATCCTTTTACAAACACATTGGCTTTTTGATATGCAAAAAAGGTTTCATTTTTAAAATCAGCTATTTCCATTTACAGGTTAGCAATTAAAATCAGTTAAAATACATTACACCACATCAAACACTGCAATTCAAGAAAGACTATTCAAGACAAAAAACAGAAACAGCCAACATGCATCTTGGAATACAGTTTCAAAGGGTTTTACTTGCTGCAGTATTTTGGAAACATAATGAGACTATGTCTGTTCTGTTTTGTTGTCACATCAAGCAGAAAAGATTCAAAATTAGTCAACAATACATTTAGCAGAGATAAAAGGCTCCTGAGCAACTTGTAAAAACAGTATGCTTTTTACTGTAATACAGGCATCTAGCTTCTCAACTTATTAAAATGTATAGTTAAAGCATGCCCCATTATGCTGTTTGGCAACCAGTTTAACAACGATCCCAAAGAGCACAGCAAACCACTTGCTGTCAATTTTTTTTAAACAAAAAATTACAAGTTTCCTGCTAAGGGAAACTGACAACATTAATAAAAAAAATTACAAGAAATAAGGATAGACAGAGTTTTGACCTCCATGAGAAACAAAGCAAAGCATCAGTCCTCACACCACTGTACACAACAACTTCTCAGCAGGAGTTAGCCTGCAACCATTAACCCTAAATGGGATGGGGGAAAAAAAACAAAAACAAACAAACAAACAA
Source organism: Apteryx mantelli (assembly GCF_036417845.1). Lineage (NCBI taxonomy): Eukaryota > Metazoa > Chordata > Aves > Apterygiformes > Apterygidae > Apteryx > Apteryx mantelli. Next base: position 11,679,272 of record NC_090002.1, read on the forward strand.
TCTGCGGGGGGGGGGGGGGGAGTTTAACAGTGGTAAAACATATTGGTATTTGTTAGGGGTAAAACTGTGAACCATAACACGTGCTATTTCATTTTTTTTCCTGGAACATTTCCACCTTTGTGTTACGGTTTACATTTTATTTCATTAGACTTTCAAGGGAACAGTGCATTGCACCAAAGTGCATTTTGGTACAAGTGGCATTGACACTCATTCCGCAGGGGGGAAGTGATATTTTTAGGTGAGAATTCTTAAAACAGGTTTTTCTTTTTTTGGGGGGGGGGGGGGGGAAGAGAAGGTATTTCATAATTACTCAGGAAGGACTGAATGCTTCACACTTGTTGAAAAAGTGTAGATATTAAGAATGTTAAAAAGTGAGAGCATATTTACAAGGTAACCAACCCTATGACTCCCCATGCTACTGAAACATGTGACAGATGTGCAAATCGCTGCCCTGACTTACAGATCTCTGATAGAGGGGAGTCCTCTTCTGTTTTTTAGACCCAGATGAGGTAGATGTAGATGAAGAGAAAGATAAAGGAAGAGAAGGTGGGGGAGCTGCAGGAGGGGGGAGAGGATCTGATGACACAGTAAAATGGTTCTCCATCTCATACAGCTGCGATAACATAGTACAGTGTTATAACTAGTCAGTCGTTACAAAGCACAACTTTAAAAACATCCAAGTCCTTGTTAACTATCCCAAATCTTTTAAGAAACTCAGTGAACCAGTAAATCTGTTATAATTTCTGCATTAAACACCCATTACTTCCTTGTTTCACACCTCATTTTTCTTTCCACTCTTAGAATCAGTCACAGTAGTATAGCCAAGTGTTGCACAAAAGCTGTAAGTCTTAATGGGAAGATATACCAGCAGCAAAGATGTGCACACATACACCTCTGATGCAGAAACAGTTGCAGAGACTAAACATGTTCTGTTCATCTAAGCTATAAGAGAAACTACTAAACAATTTAGAGTCTTTTTCATTATTATGCTTCCTCCCACACACTATAAGCTCTTGCAAGAAAGGACTTACTACCTACCTTTGCCTCTCGTACTTAAAAAGAAAGGCAGAAAAAGTGAAACAGAAGAGTCAGTTACTAGTTCATTAAAATTATACATTAGTACCTTCACAAAACCAACGCAGGTCTCAGCATGGTTCCCTGAACACAAATACTTAGTGTATCAATTTGTACTTAATATTAGCACATATGCAGTTGTCCAAACTTGCAAGTCCCAAGTCTAGCAATATGTGATGCCATATAGCAGTTCTTTTATGTGAGCAGGTAAGTTGAAAGAGTTACATACAGGATAACCTAACTCTCTAGGAAGGCCCAAGACTTTTGTTTCCTCTCTGATTTCATTGTTAGCTTTCCATGCCTTACGAGTTTCCCTGTGTCAAGAAGGGCAGAGAAAAGGTGAGACCAAACTCTAACATGTATAAACACCTGAAGATCCTCAATAGGCGATGAGCACCTTTTTGCATTGCATCTCTGTGGCAACTTCCAGAGGACCTGCAACCTAAAACCAACTTAAGTTGCTACTGTTTTAATTGTTATCTGCTTTGCATAGCACAGTGTACAATAATTTTGCTACCAGCTTTAGAAATGTGTATGTTCAGCCACATTTGGCAGTGCCAAAAAGCTTTATGGGAATGAAAATACTCTATTTCAACACAGAATCATAGCACCAGTGCAAAAAAAATTACAAGCTGGCAGTTTACAGATATCAAGAAAAATATAATTCCTACATGGACAGCTGCTTCACAGCTAAGTTAAGCATAAATTTTTTTGTCACCATAGTCAAACTGATAGCCTCCACACCATCATGGAATTAAGTAATGCACTGCATTACATAAGAGCTTGATCTTCTACAACAAAATAAATGAATAGATAAATGCAGAAATTTTATCTGCTAGAGTGACATGAAAAGCCACAGCATACACACAAGCATAATTACTCCATCTCTTATCTATTCTGCATTCTTATTCTACAGTTACTAAGACTCAAGTTTTGGGATACCCTACAAACCTGATCAAACTGGTATAAATCAATACTCTTACATGTTATAAAATACTAACGTGTCAGAAAATATAGCAAACTATAAAGTCATGAGCTGTTAGAGACCCCTGGAGGACTCTAGCCTATAGTCCTGCTCAAAGCAGAACTTTTGCTAGTAAATCAGGGCAGCAATGGTTTTGTCTAGCTGAGTCGTGAAGACCTCCAAGGAGAGGTTCCACAACCTCTCTTGGTAGTCTGTTCCAGTGCTGTGATATCCTCCCAAAGAAGTTTTTCATAATGCCTAGCCTAAACTGTTAGAGGGTCAAAGGTCACACATTGCATTTTTTTTTTTTAAAAAGAATGGATTATATTTAAAGGACACAAATATTTTCTTGAAATATCTAACAAAAATGGCAATAAACAAAGCTGGGAAGAGTTACAGATTAGGTCCTCTCAGCATAATGGTCTAAAATTCAAGGAGGGAGAAAAAAAAAAAAGGACAAAAAAAAATCTTGTGCTATAAGCAGAGGTCACTCCATATATGAATTCTTATCTTTTGAAGATAAACCCTAGGATACTCCATGTATGAAATGCCCTTGTGGGAAGGCAACAACTGAAGTGTTTGATTTTAAGCCAATCCAGATTTTGAAACTCTCTTCAAAAACAAATTGGTCCTGTAAACAGGATGGCTGGGGGAAGGGAGCATGATGCATCACCTATTTCCAGGTGAGTAACAGGCAAAACGATTAACCCATTCTGAAAGCTCTTATCAGTGTGGCAAATACCTTTTGTGAGTTATTGACAAAATGGCCTCTTAATACCCCTGAAGCAAGACAAGTACACAAACACACACACCCCTGCCACACTGGCAAGGACATTAAGTAACAGATTGCTACTAAAGGTGCATTGGTTACAGAAAACAACAAAAATCTGCAAAAAGTTAAGTTCAGAATAGCCTAAACTAGGGTTAGAAAACCACATTGCTGTAATCTCTTGCTCAAAGGCAAGACATGCATTAAAAGCTCTCAATGCATCATCGCATGAGCAGTCTGGGGCTAGAGCACAAAGAACACCTCATCTATCAGCTAAAGCCTGACAAATTCAGCGCAACCAGAGATATACTTCTCAGGGTAGCACTAAAATTTCATGTAGGGGGAAAAGATAGGGCATGATAATTTCAACAGCCTTTCCAGATGCTTGCCACATTCCTGTACCTGTTCAAACTTAACGTTATAACAGAGCATAACAAAAATCAAACACAATAATTCTGTCAGTTTGTATGTATTACTTACTAAGAGTATTGTCACAAAACTGTACTTTAAAAAAACTTCTAGTAGAAGGTTGCAGCATATTAATGTATGGAAACACCATTTGGTTGGACCTACAACATAACAGCTATATACTGGAACACAATTACTACCTGGCTGTGCTGTCCACTGCCAAAAGTTGACCTTTAACACAGCTGACCTGCCAGTTTACAAGAGTAAAAGCTATGAACTCCACCAGTGTAAGTACATGGGGGTGGGGGGGAACCACACACCTGTGCAAAGAAAATTTAAAGATGACTAAACATGTTACATGAACTGATTGAAATAGTATCAGCTTTGGAAAAAACAGTGATTGGAATCACAACCCTACTGTCCATTACTAATAGAAACATTAGTAATGAACACCACTCTAGGGAAATAAAACAATTACTGTTAAATAGAATTAGAACCATACCACAGTTGCTATTATCTCATCATCTTACAAACAAACCAGCGTAACAGCGGAGAACTTCTGTTAAGAACTTGGTTCCTAATAAGTCTGGGAGCATATACAGCTCTTTATACAGTGCACGCACTAACCTCGCAGTAATATTCAATTATTGCACTTTCAGTAGTATTAGCCGATTCTTCTGTTTCACACGTTTCAGAGGATGAAGACTGCAATTATTAAAAAAAAAAAAGGGGGGGGGGGGGAAGGAAAAAAAATAGCAAGAGAAAGTGATCTATCAAGCTAATAAAGAATACAAGTGCTGCTGCCCTAGGCAGTTTTATACAGCACTGGAGAAAACAAAGACTACTAGCAGCGTTGGGACGTGCTCTTCTGAAGCTGTTGAGTAGGCACAAACTTCTTGTTTCAGATCAAGCGTTGTGTCTTCAGTGTAAGTTTCCTCTTCTTTGGTCTTGTGTTGTTGTTACGATGTGGTATGTTCCTTTCCTGATCTGAACTTGAAGCAGCAGTTTCAGGTGGTAAATTCTGTTCTGTTACACTTCATACTGGAGAGGGAGAAAAGACATATACACTAATTATAACTTTAAAAGAAGGTTTATTATACATCAGTATGAGTTGTTCCTACCACCAGATACACTGCGTCCACCTTAATACTGAAGATTTGATCCACGCTAGGAAAGACTACCTCACAGATGTACTTTGGCATTCCCTTTTTCAGTTCTGGTCTCCCAAGAAGCTCTATCTCTAAGCCAGTGATATGTTTCCAACTTCAACCTCTTCAGATGCAGTTATGCATTCCAGGAAAGGTCCCAGTTTGTACAATTAAAAAGAGCAACTTCAATAGCATAATTTAATAATTTATTTTAACAGTTTAACGCAAATCTTAGTCCTCCTATTGATACTATCAACACCTTTACACATATTCTGTCTCACAATTTAATTAACAAGTGCTTGCACAAATCTTCAGTATAGCAATACAGTGAGGGGGAAGAAAAATAGAATTTCCTGACAATTTTTATGTTTTAAAAGATAAGTCAAGGATTAACAATAACCTAAAGCACCTTTGGTTTCGCCCCAAAATAAACAGGCTTCTTGATAACGCCTAGAGATGTTGTATACTTGCTTCTACAAAGACAACATGCGCACAGGCATAGCATGGAAAATAATCAGTGTCATTCTCTGGCCTTTTTAAAGATTTGTTTGCAAAGTGTTGATAACATACAGATAGCACATGCATAAGTAACACAGAAACCTAGCTATAAGTATAGATAACACAGAAGCCACTCTGCAACAGCAAGTAGCTAATACTTCTCTCCCAAAATTTTCCAGTATTGCTTTGTGTTTTCACAAGAAAGTGGTTTAGATAAGCTCCCACCTGGTACCTAAAATTGAAAGTTTATAGAATCAGAAAGGAAGGGTTTCTTTTAAAAATTAAAATCAAGCTTTACATTGAGTCTGATGTTTATTCAATAACGTGGGGGAGGGGGGGAATGGAGATTTTTATGGCCAGAAGCTGCTAGGAAACAAAACAGCTGTGAATCTACAGATAAACTAGAATGCTAGATAGCAGTCTAAAGGCATAAAGCATCTAAGCATATAACTCTTGTCCAACACCTTCCACAGGACCACACCAAACAAGCAGAGATACAGACAAAGCCTGCTTTCCAACTTCAGTGGGAAAGTGAATTCCACAATTTACAGTGAGTTTTGAGCTCTCTTTAGTGAGCCAAAAGCCCGAACTGCCCACTTGAAAAAGAAGGAACTTAAGTGATTAAAACCTGAATGCAGGGATAGTTAAACACTCATCACAGTGAAAATGCTGACTGCTGCCAAATGCTACAAATAAGAACTTAGCCCCCAACGATGGAGGGCTGTATGCAAACTGATCACCCAGTTTTCACATGAGTTAATCTTTCAGTGACTTCTCATCCATGTCAAATATATTCCTTTCGTCACCACTCAGAACACCTTCGGGTTGCCCTCATCCAGTTTCTCACTTAGCCTCATTTGTTTATGTGCAGTGGTCTGACAAGAAAATGCATTTCAACCCAAAGGCTGAGTTTGTGTGTCTTTGAGCTGCAACCTTTTTCATACACATGGTTTGTTTTCACACCAGTACCTTTCCTTTCCTTAACATTAAGCCATATCAGCAAAACAAGTCCACATCTCTCTATATAATTGATGTTACCAAAAAAAAAAAAAAACTAATTTGGTAATGTTTCCTAAAATACTCCTATAAAGCTATATTTTCCACAGTGAAGAATTCTGATGAACATGTTCTTCTTTTCATGACCAGATCAGAAAAGGATAAAGTTAACAAGCAAGTCTATCAAATGTCTGTTTTAACCACAGCTGGCTTAACAATTATCAACACAGTCTAAGAAACATTAAAGGTTGCCTACATACAGCATTTCCCAGAAACAACACACATGAATTCAGCTTGCTTTCTTCTTTCCCCTTCCCCATACCAAACAAATCTGGTATTAGATATTTACAATGAAAGAGTCAATTATAAAAAATATATATATACACACACACACACACACACACACCAAAAAACTCAAAGCTATCACAAAAATACATGGACCACTAGATTTTTCACACACCTCCTCATAAGATACAGGCAACCCTTATCACAATCTTTTTTAGAATAGTATCATGTTTTGGACAGCATTTCATATCACAAATGAGCTGCCCCTCCCAAGAAGTTCAAGAGGAACGAAGCAGGCACACACTGTATCACAGGAATGGCACAGAGACATTTAGAGTCTTTTATTCAAGTATTTGCCTCATCTAATCAGACTAAGAGGATCAGAACTCTACTGGAACTGTAACATACATCACACTACATATTTTCTTTTGCTGGCCACGGGACACATTACATTTTCAAAGACATAATCGAGACATCTCTTCTGCCCAAAGATGCCTAAAGCTAATTTAATCAGATAATGGAATAAAGCATAAGCTTTCACCTTAAAAGCTAGTTTGAGCTGATAACACGATCAGTTTACTACCCTCGTCGTTAAAAAAAAAAAAAAAGGTGGGGGTGTCAAGCAAGCATAACTCAAGTAAAATCAGTGTGCATCTGCCTCAAATTCTTTACTTTTTAATTCAGCTACTATAAATAATCCTCCAAATGGTAAACAGCCTGAACAGCTGCCCAGCCTCCAAGTCACACTGGTCTCTCCGCATTTGTATATTTACAGCTGAAAGGATTAATGCAAAGACAGCGAAGAGAGAAAGCTACAGAAGTCCTGTTCCTAAAGTCCTACAAGCCTGGAATTCATTAAATAATGACTAGTTGTCACATAAGCATGTTTTCTGCTTGAAACCACCTACACAGCCTATTGGAAGAACCTGTCAAACTACAGCCACTTTTCTGTTTCTCATTTTCTTCAAAAGAGCAGGTATGCAATTGGGAGAATATGTATTTTACCTAACTAAAACATGTGTTTCTAGAATTAGCCATCTTCTACACAATTCAGCAAAGATCAAACACTATTTTCAGCATGGACAACACAGCTATAAAATGATATCTGGAGACTAACTTACTCCACATCTTTTCAGAGAAACCTCTTGAATATCAGAAAGAATACTAACTCTTGAACACCCCGATCAAAACGTGACAGCAATGAGATCAGCTGTCAACATTCGCTGGATTGGGTAAGTCACTTTTAGGTCAAAAAACGCAGCTACAGAAAAATCGCTATAAACTTGCACGGACATCTGCCTAACGCATAGACGCATTTAGAATCAGCAATGAATGCAAACAGCAAAAACAAAGGAGCGCTTTCTTTTAAGAGGTTAGCGGTCGGGAAGAGCCCAGCGTTCGTTGTCAATCCAGACAACAGAGAACCAGGCCCGAACAGACGGGGCCACCCGAAGGGGCCTGCGGCGCAGCCAGCGCCGAGCGTCCGGGCGCTGCCCGCCGCGGGAGCGCAGCGCAGCGGAGCAGGTCCTGCGCACTGCGCTGCCGCAAAATGGTGGCTGCGGCGCAAGCGGCGCCGAGGGGCGGCGCCAGGACCCCAGCCCGGCGCAGACCGCGCGCCGCCGCCCGCGCTGTGACAGCGGGAAGGGGCCGCGCCGCGCTCGGCTGCTTCCCGGCCCAAGGGAAGGGCAGGCGCCGAGGAGGGAGGCGCCGCCCGCCGCCTTCCTCGCACGCTAAGGGGGGCGATGGCGGCCGCTCCCCCGCACACAAAGGGATGGGGGCCTCGTCCCCGCGACGGGCGGGGCTGCGCGCGGGGCATGCCGGGAGCCGCGGTCCACCCAGCCTCCCCCGCCCGCCCGTCACCCAACTCCGGCTCCGCGAGCCCCCGCGCCCCGTCCTCGCACGGCGCCTGCCGGGACCCGTAGTCCCCTCGGCACGGTCGCCGGCAAGGCCGGCGCCTCTCAGCCTGCAGGCCCCAGCAAGCCCCGCGGCCGAGCGGGCCGCGCGGCACGCCGGGAAAGCGAGTTCCGGCGCCACTCCGGCCCCGCCTACGCTGACGGGCGGGACTCCAGCTCCCAAGAGACCCTGCGGCAGGGCGTCCGCCCGCGGGACCCCGGGAAACGTAGTCCGCACGCCGCGACGGCCGAGCAACCCACAACCACCAGTATTCCCTCCCCAGGAGCAGCGGCCTACCAGGCCGGTGCCCCCCCCCCTCCCCCGACCACCCGACCGCCACACCCCGCGCAGCCGTGGAAAGCAGATAGGCAGCTTACCCCACCGAGGCCGCTGAAACAACAGGTACGAGGGATACAGATTCGGAGGCTCCCTCTCCCTCTGCTACCGCCTTCTAAGGACCCCTAACACACTCTAGTGTGCGCGGGCGCCGTCTCCACAGCGACGGACGTCCTTGCCGCCCGCCACGAACCGTACTCACCCCAACAGCTCAGCGCCCCCGCTCCAGCGCCGCCATGAGCAGCACGGCACAGCACGTAGGAATAAATCCCGGCCTCTCGCGAGAGCCTCGGGGTGGAGCCGCGCGTGCGCCGGGATGCCGCCGCGGGGTGCACAGCGCGCATGCGCGCCTGGCGGTTGGCCAATGGAGCGGCGGACGCGTGCAGGCGCCCCGCCCAAGCTCTGAGAGGCCGAGCGCCGCGTGCCCAACGGGCGCCGCCGGCCCGCCCCGCGCCGCCGCGCGAGCAGAGCCGTTACTGCCGCCGCGCGGGGCGTTGCGGGGCGGCACCGACCCCCCGCCCCTCAGGCGGCGCCGCAGCCGCACAATGGCCGCGCTCATCCTCTCCGGCAGGCCGAGAGTGCCGGGGAGCCCTGCTCCTCGTGGCTGAAAACGGGCTAGAGGGAAGCATGGCCTCTGGGGCAGGGAGGGGCATTTCTGCCTCGTCCCTTTCCCCAGCGAGATGAAGCAACATAGGGAGATGCTTTGCACTTGGATTTCAAGTACAGAAGCAGTAGCATTTTCTACAGTGAAGTGTTCAACTTTCAGCATGAGTGGACTAGGTTCTTCTGAAAATCCTCAAGAGTCACAAACACACAAATATTTACTGTCACAGATTCCATATTTACAGGTCAGAATAGAGGATTGGCAGATGAACACATTTAAACCTCCTCCTCCCTTCTGCTAATTAATAATGAGCTCTATAATCAACTGCTTCTCAGTTTCCCATTTTTAGGTTTGCACAGCAACTGGCCTATCAGAAGAAACTGAATCTACACTAGCATCATGAAGGTAAAATGCACTGGCATCAGATGATAACTGAAAAAAAAATACAATGACCAAAAGCGTTTCATTTGAATACATGCATTCAAGGACTGGTAAAAGGGGGAGTGGGTGACAAAGGCTCAGGCACAGGTAGAACAGACTGAATTATCACCAGGATTCATAAAATTGAACACGCTTGAGAAAATACTGCCCATACTTATTTTTATTCCCTATTAAGAAATAATTTAAAGTAGGAAATGATTTTATATAAGGATATTCCTGTACAGAAAATCCTCATCTCTACCAGACCATCTTTCCGGGTGTTCCAAATGGTGGCAAAGAAACATCTCTTAATTTTCTTTGCGTCTTAGGCACAAGACCTAAATCACCTTTTACATCTATCAAAATTCTCACTTGGGAAAGAATGGCATAACAATTTAAATTAATGCTGGGAATGAGAGGCTTGCTGTTCTTGAAGGATTATCCTTTGATCACGGTAAGAAGGACAGAGACAAATCTTTATATAAAGTCATTAAAAATACCACAATATTGACAAATTCTTAGACACTGCAACTCTAATTTAACTCAATATGGGATTTTACAATAACTACATAACATCTGTCACTAGACTTACCTGTGATATAACATTAAAAACATGTCTATATGGTTGGTTTTGGTTAAATTTTTTTGAGCCAGACCTGAGCTCATTCTTCCTGAAGCCCAAGGCAGTGGGAAGCCAGACAGCTTTGATCTAGAAGTGCTGTGTTTTCTGCAGGGCTTACTCTATTGGCTTGAGAGCAGTGCCTCAGATCAGAGCTATCCAATATCCACACACCTTGCAGCAGAGGTAGAGCCAGAACAGGTCTACCCATTAAAAAAAAGAAAAAGAAAAAGAACACTAAGCAGACACACCACATTGACAAGCGGAGGTGTGAGAAAGGGCTATTCATTCTGATTGTCCCCTCTAAATCAAGGCAAAGTATGCCCCTTATATGAGTTATTAATTGAAGTGCACTATTGATTATCTGCTATTCTCTTGATCTGCTTCTAGTAAGCTGTTTCCCAATAAGAATGTTAACCCAGCCAAATTCTGTTTGTGTTAAGTATTCAGAGGAAAGAAAAATGCGTGCCTGCCATTTACAATATAATTTTCAAATAATCTCTTATTGTTTCTATCAAATTAAATTATTTAAGTGCTATCTGCAAAGTTGGAATTCTTAACTAAAGCTGATCCAAAACAACATTTATGAGAGAAAATAAACTATTGCAAAGGAGTAGATCATCATTAACACTTCATTGTTAAGCATTTATACGCTGCAATTACTAAGACTGAGCAGCAACACAAGCCTTTGCCATCAGAGCGTGTACTTTCAGAAAAATGCAGAGGAAACAGGCCACACATTTTTAAAGATAAAACAGACATACAAGGAAACACCTGAAAGAACAAAACACAAACCATCCTTCCTTGTAAGGTCGATTCCTGGTATTCTCGGAAGCCAAAATTTGAAAATAGGGTTATTTTGTGATCTGAGCTTCACTGTCAGGCAGATCTTCTTTCCCCACCTCAACAGATTCTTTGCTGATTGACAAAAGTTCACGGAGTTCTTTGTTTTCAAGCTGCAAAATCAATATTTTTGGTGAAATAAAAATGAGCTAATTCACACTTAAAGGACTTTAATCTTTAATAGCCACACTCACTGACAACTAAATAAAACACTGATATTGTAAAATTAGGAATAATGCAGCACTAGCAAGAGGGAACCCACATAATTTAAAGCATGTCTTCTACTTCTGATTTTATTTATAATAAGAAACAAACATTAACTACTTAAAAGAAACAGATCATTCTCCTTATTCTCACCCCCCATTTTTGAATGTTATTAAATCCTTGGCATATACAAACATAAAAACCCAACCATCTCTTTCTGATTCTTTCTTTTCTATCAACTGAAAGCAAAAAAGCATTTTAGGACAAGTCTAGAAAATGCAAAAACCTGGATCTAACCTTAGCGGTTATACCACTTCTTACCTCCAACTGAGCTAGTTTCTCTTGAACTTTAAAGAACTGATCATTATCAACTTGAACAGCTTTTCTCATCACTTCTCCCATCTCAAATATTCTGTCTATTTGACTTTCAATTTCCTGAAAGACATAAAAGCAATATATTCAATATGTTCAAGCAAAAGCAGTAGTATATTATCCTTATAAATCTTTTAAAAATCAGTTAATCTTCTTGACTTTGGACTAGTTTCCTATTTTTAATTGTAATCCTCTCCTTCAAAACACTTGCAATCCTTTCCAAATTGTACATTATTTAAAGATGACAACATGCCCCTTTTCTTCAACTATCATGAAACATCAATGAAAAGTATAACAGAATTGCATCAGTCAGCAAGATATAAGGCACCATTACATACTAATAGCGAAATTGTTTCAAGTGTGACAAGGACTGAGACAACAGATTCAGGTTCACATGATACAATCAGTATGCAGCTAGTTTTATATAGCTTTAGAAATAAGAAAAGCCTGGCTCCAAATTTATAAAAACAAATACCCAATATAAAAGCAAATGAGATTTCATGATTAAATACAAATATGAAGTAGACAGCCTCATCTCAGAAGGAAGGGAAATAAAAGGAAACCAGCAAGGAAAAAATAAAAATAAACCCAAAGTCTCCTGGGGCAGTTTTTACAAAATCTATCTAGATACAGCTCTAATCCTTCAGAGGATGCATTTTAAGAGCTGAACCTCAGAAATCCCTGAACCCCTGAAAATTCCCTGCATCTAATGTAGCAATACTTCCTGTTTGAAAAGCATTCAAGTTCAAAATATAAATTCAGGGAGGAACTTGAATATGCAAATATGCAAATACAAAAATGTCAACAGCTGGCAAGAAGGAAATACTGAGAAGTGGATTTGGGAGCCTTCTGAACCACCATTTTAATGTAACATACAAATATGAGGCTATCACAAGGCACTTTTGGGGAATATCAGACAAATGTAATAGGGTAGGTTCTCTTTTAAATGCATGTCAGTAATTACTCTGTTCTGCCTTTGAGAGGTAAGTGCATCATCAGAGCAGTTGATCCAGTTTTGAATTCCATTATTCAGAAAAGATGTAAACAAATTAAAGCATCTAGGAGAGAGCAGGAGGCACAAGAAAGGCTTAAAAAACTTATTCCAGGAAAAAAGAATGATGTTTTTTCTAAACAGAAAGACAGTTATAGTAAGAATGTAACTCTTCAAAAGATATTAAAAGGTTGTTACTGTTCTCCACGTGGTGACTACAACTGATAGGCTTAATTTGAAGTACAACAGATTTTGGCCAGATATTGAAATAATCTATGTATATTCATTCCATCTTGGAGTTAGGGAATGGACTAGGTTCCTCTGGGGTCTTTTCAGCTGCACGTTGCTGTGCTATTACAATGAAGCAAAAGCAGTGCCAGTGAACAATGTTAGAAGTTTTGTTCAAATGACAAATCTTGATAAGGAGAGCAATTCCTGTAGCTAAGCACTGGAAGCAAGACATTTTTACGTTACTAGAAAAAAATATAACTTCTGAAGACCTGAGCAACGCAAAACAAAGAAACAATGAATTGTTGCATTATCAGTACAAAGACTTAGGATGGTTTAAGTTCCAATTAAGAAACACAGAATAAGAGATCTGATTAGGTTGAACAAGCTTGCTGTTCTCTAATCACACATAAACATATTTTAACACAGTCCTAACTTCAACTGTAAGGGATAATCAGATTTCTAATGTGATTATTTTTATACTCTTAAATGTAAAACAGGCAGGAGTTATCAGGATGCACATCTCAGAGAGCTGAAGTCACTGCACCTTACATGGATGAGGGCAGACTTTTAGGCACACTCTTACACTGTTGCACCAAGTATCTGGATCACTTTAAAGTGATGATTTCTTAAGAATTTAACACGCTGCAGCTTAGAGAGATTTAGGAGAGTCTTCTCCCTTTGTTATAAATGATTACTGAATGGTAACAATAAGAGCACCGATGCACATGCTTCTGTAAAGTGAAAATAAAGACATTAAGCTTTTCCCAAGGAATTTAACACCTAGGGCACATACAACAAACCTGCACTTGGTCCTTGAAAGATTTATGCTCTTCAGTGCCCCTGTGATAATTGTTACAACCTGTATGTTATAATAGAAATGGGAAAAAAATACCACTAGAGAAAGACAGGAGTTTCAGAAAATGTATTTTGGAGCAGCGACATTCTGTGAAATAAGACGCAGGATATATAAAAATAAGCAACAGGCAGTGAACAGTTTCTTCTAGCCGTCTTCCCACCCTATGCCCACCTTACCAGACAATTAGCCTGATGAACTTTCAAGACTGGCTCTGCCTCTTCAGCTTTTCTCCCTTGCAACAGCTGCAGCATCTGCTTTCTGTACTTGCTCATGATGAGCTCTAAGGCATCCTGGTGTTCCTCCAGCGAGATCCACAACTCTGCAAAACGCAGTACAGCACTGCCACGAGGTACCGGCGATTCTCCCGGGCGACAGGAGCCTGGAGGCCCTGGGGCCACCTCGCCGCTCTCAGCGGCGCGGCCCGGGGCCCGGCGGCTGCCGGGGCCCCTCGGCCGGCAAATCAAGCTCCCCGCCTTCCCCCCCCCGCGCACCCCGGTCGCCGGGTGCCGCGGGCAGGCTCACCCCTGTTCTCCCGCTGCAGGTCGCGGATCTGCGTGTTCTCCTGGGGCAGCAGCACGTGCGGCCGCAGACGGGGCGCGCCGGCCCGCTCCGACGCGCTGCCCGGGCCCTGCCGAGACGGCGCTGTCAGTCCCGGACCGGCCCGGCCCAGCACCGAACGGCCCGGCACGGCACGGCCCCGCCGCGCTCACCTTCTCGGCCGGCGCCGCGCCCGCCTCCCTCATGGCGGCCACGCGGCGGTGCAGCACGGCGGACTGGTCGATGAGCGACTCGGCCGCGGTGTCGTGCTCCTTCAGCCGCTCCAGCAGCGTCCTGGCGTCCGCCAGGACCTTCTCGATGGTGCAGGCCATGGCGAGCGCCGCAGCAGCAGCGCCCTCACCCCCGCCGCGGCCCCATGCCCGGCGGCGCGCCCACCCCGCGGCCGCGGGCACGGCTGAGCCCGCGCGCCGACAGGCGGCCCCCGGCAGGCGGCGACCCGCGGCAGGCGGCGGCAGCCCCCGGCGGCGGTGACCCCCGGCGACGGCAACCCCGGCGACGGCGACCCCTAGCGGCGGCTCCGGCGGCGCTCGCCACGCACATGCGCAGACAGCGGCCAGAGCTAGCGCGCCCGCGGGTTTCAGCGCCGCCGTGCGGACGCCGAGGGGGCGCCGCTGCGCTGCGCTGCGCTGCGCTGCGCTGCGCTGCGCTGCGGGGGCTGCGCGTGTCCCCGCGCGCGGCTGCCCCTCACCGCCCCGGCCCGGGACCCCGCACGGCGCCGCCGCGGCGCTGCCGCCCCAGGGTGGCCGCGCGCCGGGGACAGCGTCTTTGGCCGTCTCGGACACGGCGGTTGACTCTAACCGAATAACTGTGAAAGGAAAATCCAACAGCCTTTTCTTCTTGAGAGACCAAATTCGCTACGGAAATAGCACTAAAAGGCAAATCTAAATCACATTAAGGTCTTAACCTTTCTAATGTGCGTTTGTTTACAGAAAGCTAATGCTGGGCGTTTTCTCCTCGCCGGATCTCTAACATACAAACAGTTCTCCAGGGTTCTTGTTTTCCAGCACAATGATTCAAAGTATTCCACGATACTGCTCTGAAAAATAGGGAATCCAGGTGGAAAGCCCCTGGTTCACGCGCCGTGCAAAACGAATGCTGCTCTGTGCAGTGTATGCGGGAGGGCACATATCCTTGACCCAAGAGAGCCCTGGTTATCTATTTAAATACCCCATTAAACAGTGTGTGATAAATTCCGGGCTGAGATCTGTTGAGCTGTCATCTTATCTAATATTCTTGTTTGTCCCTTTTAACAGTAAACATCCTCTACTCAAGTTAAAATAACAGAAGCTCTGTAATGCTGACTCGGTTCTTTTGTTATTTATTTGCTAACTAAAGCTACTGTTGGTGATCTGTGATGTCCTTGATGCTTAGCTCAACTTTGTGTCACAATGCTTTTTTATTATTACCAACTTTATTAATATTTTCAAAAATAATGTTTTAAAAGTAGGACTCTATCTGACTTGAGCGATTTTTCAAATTTAAATCCCCTTTGAGACAAACACAAGAAAATTTTAGGATGCTTTATCTGAGAAAAGTTTGTGATCGGAGAAAAAATCAGCCTATGCAGCCTATGCAGTGCAGAAGTGCTGAATAAGATAATTTTAGATAAACAACAATTTCAAGACATTCATACAATCTAAGAGGGAATAGATTAAGTAGATACATTTGGACTATGCAATCGGAAACAGATTAATTAGTAAAGTACGAGAGATACATTTTGCAAATTTGGTAAATGCTACTTTGTAGTACCTTGTATGGAACTAAAAGACTCGTCCATGTTTTATACCCTGTTTTTCTGTTACCTTCTAGTCCTTCCTTATTTTTCTTCCTATTAGAGAATACTAAAAAGTTAAGACTATTTTCGTTATCGGAGTTCCTTTTTTCATAATGGCTGACTTATGAACATTTGGAAAACGGACAAATACTATTGTCTTTACAATTCTGGTTACGGAACAAGTGGGCAAAAGATTCGTTGTCCTGTCCTAAGGTAGAGATGACATCCCTAAGTTGTAGCCAAAGCTTGTTCCCCCTATTCCCCTGTCTGTCCCCACTATTATACCCTCCAACGACCCCTACCTGTGAGGTTCAGCACCTACTGCTGGTGAGCTCTGGCTATACTCCCCGCTCCATGGCTGCATTTAAAGCCCCTCTCTCTCCTCTGCCAAGTACATCAGTTTCTGCAGAGCCCGGGAGCAGCTGCACAGGAGGAGGCCTAATATAGCTAGATGGAATGATGTACATGTACCCATTCAGTATCTTCCTGCCTTTCCACTTATTCAACGTAAGGAAGTTCTGTGAACTCACATATGCAGTCTCTGAGGTTCAGAGTAGTTCAGTTTTACAGCAGGGAGGCACTCAATGAGCCATACCCTAAATACAGTGCATACAACTGTTTGGAAGTGCAGCACCAGAAATTCCAGTTCACATCCACTAGGAAATCAGCTACAGGAACAATCTGTCTTGTTCAGCATGAAGGATCATTACACCTCAGCACCTGGAGTACGTCTGAATTTCTGGTTTTGGTCCATTCTGTTCCTTACATTTATATTTTCCTTCAGGCAGTTTTTGTTGGGATTTAATACTCACTTTTCCCTGGCTTTAGCGATGGATGATACCCAAAGCTTTCATGCCAAGTGGAGACAAGCAAAGGAGAGATACAAAAGGGTCATCACTGCTGTATCAGACTTCCATGGCAGAGTCAGGTCAGTCCCTCCGGGGATTCTGACTGCTTGAAATAAAATTGCAGAATGAGAAGAAGACAGAGTCTACTATACTAACACCACACAGCAGTTAGTCTGTGTTGTCACTCAAGCACTGGGCTCATTCCCTCTCCAGCAGATCTTTTGACGTAAAATCATTTGTTCAACTTCCAAAGGACAGTAGAATGAGCTAGTGTGGCGCCAGGGCACAGATCAGATCCCAGTAGGACAAAGCTCCTTAATTTAAATGCTGGGAATGCTTTTCACCAAAACTTCTAGTATGTAGCAACAGAGCTTAAACAAATCAACAGACAAGCATTTTCTGTGTAGTGGTGTCTTTTAATTCCTTTGGCTTCTTATCACATCAGCTCTGTATAAACTGAAGAGAATGTATAAATTTGGCCTCTCAAACTTTTTAGTGTTTAACTTCAATTCGATTAAACACTTATGTATGTGTACAAAGTGAAAAATGAGGTTACAAGAGGTTAATGCTTTAATGCTTTTAATAACTCTTAACCACATGGCTGTATTTTGTCAGACAGAACATGGATTTGTTCTAGCAGGAAAAGCACATGCTAGATAGAAGCATATTGGTGCTCTCCAAAACAGCAAAGCTGCTACAGAACAAAAAACTTTTCTAGGCCACCTTGGAAAAATCATAAGCAGTATTTCTCTGATGGAATTTCTGAGTAGGATTTCTGAGCAGGATTTCCGAGTATAAGCTCACCACATGAATCTAGCTCAGAGGAGGAAAATCAAAAAGGAAAGGATTCTTGGCAGACCAAAAGTATAGGAGGAGTGATAAAAAGGTCAGATAACAGTTTCTCAGTGTGTGTCAAAAAGGAGGGAGTGGCAGTTATGCAGAATCCAAGGCACAAGGTATTATCTGTAGATTTGAGAGGAGTTCACGGACTGCTGCTGTGGATGTTAAGACCATGTGCGCCAGGTAACACTCTGTACTTATCCAGAAACTGACAGTGGAGTAAATGATGGTTAAAAATGTACAGAGAAAGTGACCTGTAGAAACATCTGTGACAGAGATTGAGGGGCATATAAATGTTGAAAGTAGATAAAGAAAAATAGGGCAATTTTCTAAGATAATCTTGGGTTTGGGGTAAAATCACATTAATCATCAGTGTGGTCACTGATGTGTCAGCACAGTTTGAAAAACTTTCACTCGGAGTCTCTGATAGCGCAAGTCTCACACAATACAGAGTGTCAAGACATTCTGCTTTATGAAAATTAGGTCCATGACTTGGCTTTTTTTCGATGTACTTTAACCATCAATTCCAACATCATTGAAGTGGAGTGTAATCAAGCTTTGGTTACACCTCCTTCGTTTTACTCCATGTTGTGTCTTGCTGATTACTGATGCACTGAAGCATTTTATTGACATATCTTGGTCTCCTTGCTTAGAGGAAACACATGAATTTGGCACAAGGTGTTGAAAGGTGGAGAAGGAAAGATACCCATTCAATCTATTAGTATTGAATGGATGGGTTTATTAGTTCCTATTCTACCTTAGGGTGGTGGGCCTGCCCTACATACCAGCTTAAGAGGATGCACAGAAGGAACAAGACCATTTTGCAGGCTGGCTGAGATTCTCAAAGGAGTTAAAAACAGTTTGACTCTTGCATTAAAATTTCACAGAAGTCAAGTGTTTAACTCTCTTCAAGATTTGTGAAAACCCTGGAAGCAAATACATAGTGAAAATAAGCAACAACTTAAGATTAAGAAAAAAATCAGGGTTAAAAAGTTCAAAATTGCTTTTCTCTCGGGTCTGATGTGTTCTCCCACTACTTCATCCCATGAAAGCATTTAGGAACTTAATTAGAACTTTCATCTTCCACCAAGTTATTTCTCTGCTAATTTTACTGTGAAGATTTGTCTGATATATTTGACGCAAAACAGAGGAGTCTTTGTATTATCTAATGCTAAGCCACACGGATGAATACGTGTTCTCTAACGCTAAAACAGGAGCTGTTCACTGTATTTCATAGGTTTTTTACCCCTCCTTTGGGGGAAGAGTTGAATAACAGTATATTTGAAATCTGTGCAAGAAAGGTGTTGCCTGATGAAATTTCCCTGGCAAGTTTCATTCTCATTCCTCTGCTGAAACACATAGCTTTACTCTGTGAAGATTATTTCTTTTCAACTTTTGTAATTAACTGGACTGCTTTAAAAAATACATTTAGGGAAGATAAGAGCTTTGCAAAGCAGTGCTCAAAGGAAATGACACAAAAACCTTGTTGCCTGAAGCTACAAAAATGAGCACATGCTTAAAACCTACAGAAGCAGGAAAGCACAGGGTGAACTCATATTACAAATAAAATCTCATGTTTTATGTTTTGTTTTTATCATTAAAAGTATTATGTTGGATCTGAAGCACTTCAGTCAGGCTGAGGCTGACCTACTACACTGGCTTTCTTAAGTTAGAAGTGAAACCAGCAAAGGTGATCACTGTGTTGCAGGAGAAAGAGGCAAATATTGACAATAAAACAAGGGTGTGTTTATCAAACATCTAGGTTAATTACATTTTAGATTCATAATAACATTAAACAAGTCACCTTTGACAGACAATCCCGTGACTCTTCCTTTCCTTGCAATCCTTTCCCTCTTCGTAACTGATGCCTGTATAGAGGTTAGCGTTATTCCGGCAAAAGCTTTCTTTGCCTGTCCTAAAGTTTTGCATGCACAATGCTCGTGAGCATCCAAAATAAAACAAAGGACAATTTCCCACTACAGTAGCTCCTGGCCCTGATATTACCTTTGAACATGTGCTCCAACAATTAAAACTACCACACACATAACAAATTAACATCCTATTCAAATTAAAACTTTCTCTCTGTTGAGAGCCAGAAGTACAAGATAACACCAACATCCAAAAAATGTCAGTCATGAGGCTTTGTGCTGACTAACTCCTAGAGCTGAGGTTCACCCCTGCCCCACAGAATATCCCAACAGTGCCAGAACCACTGCACCTTCTAAGATTAATAAATAAACCAGGAGAAAGGGTGAATAGAAAGTTTGCATGTTTTTCATGGGTTCCTCGAGAAACTGTAAACTTAAGTAGTTCTCAGAACACACAATTTTTGCTATGAATTAGTCCTTCACTGTACTTTATGTCTATTTCTCTAAAACTAAAAATAGATAAAGATGAAGTCTAAAAATTTTAGCACATAAGCTTTACTATTAATACTCAATCTTCTTTAATGTTGTTCGGAACAGTTTACTAACAGGAGAGCTGTAATCCTCTAATGAAGTAATCTATATTTGAACATAATCTTAAACTCATATATAACAACAATTACTGTAATTAGCAATTGTTTTCCATGGGCTCCCAACTGCTTAGTATTTGACTCTTGCTTTAATCATTTAATGATTTACAGTAATGAGCTGGAACATCAGTATTTTGCACTGAAACGGCCAAAATAGTTGGCCAGGCATCATTGCCCTCATGTGACGGATCTCAGATGCTTTGGCGAAAAGTTAGCCAAAAGCAATAGACAATGCCATCACTTGTCTTTTATTTTTACTGAAAAACAACAACAAAGTGACCGTAATGACTTGTAGTCAGAGTCCCAGTAGCTTTTGAAGGACTGTTACTTTGCTGAGATTCTGCCCTTTGTTTAATTTGTGTTTGACAAGTGCTTTATAAATGAGCAGAAGAGGTGGTTTATGTTTCATTAATGAGGCTGATAGTGGTTAATTACTGAAGTTGCGTAAACAATCCAATACCAGATCAAGCAGAATGGGTCAGTTATGTAGAGAAGACCCAGCTGGAGAAGATATGATTTCCTTT
This sequence comes from Apteryx mantelli, assembly GCF_036417845.1. Taxonomy (NCBI): domain Eukaryota; kingdom Metazoa; phylum Chordata; class Aves; order Apterygiformes; family Apterygidae; genus Apteryx; species Apteryx mantelli. Next base: position 11,699,842 of record NC_090002.1, read on the forward strand.
AACTATTCAAATACCAAACAAGTTACAGAGATCTAGAAACTGTAGTTCAGATGAACAGAGAATTCTGCTGAGCTTAAAAATGAATTCTCTCAACACACATTGATCTGGGGAAGCTCTCTTTTGATCTGCAGTTTATTAACTCCCTAGACAACTGCACAAAGGTAGACCTTCTATGTACACAAGACTGTAGAGAGGCCACAGTTTACACTAATGACGAAAATGAGGCTGCTGAAGTAGTGCGACATAAGGTGTTCAGGTAATACTCATGTCATCATCAGATGTGATTATTCTGTAGAGAGAACATGCATCCCTTATTCTGCACCTTAGTGGCACTTCTAGATTCTGGTTCATGACAGGCACATGTCTGCTAATATTTTCAGCCCACGTCTGAGTCACATTTTTTTTACTCACCTCTAGCAAAGCATGCTTGAAGTGTCTGGTGATTTACTTTGCCTATTAAAATAACATTAGACATGTTGCTGATCAGACAGCTTATCAGTGTTTTACAAAATTGACATATGCAAGGAAAAGTCACAGAAAATAGAGCTAGAAGACATCTCAAAAGTCCCTTCTCCTTACAGATCAACTCTGGAAGAACAATTCCTAAGTTCCCTAAGTTAGCCCAACCTAATCTACAAAACCTCCAATGATGAAGATTACACAGGCAACTTACTCCAGTGTTATTTTTACTATTGTAAATACTTTCTCTATTATCTAATTTAAATCCTCCTTACTCCTAAATAAACTTTTTATTGCTTGTATTCTTTACAAGCATGGAAAACAGTTTATTTTCCTCCTCTTTTCAGCAGTTCTTTATGTGTTTGAAGAGGGCTCTCAGGTCTCCCATTTTTATTGTCAACCTAAGCTTTGAATAGGGGAACTGATCTGTTAAAATAATGTTAATACATAAATTTAACATGGACCAATCCTCTGGCCTGAGTCACTGCATGACCGTGCAGAACAGTAATACCATGGCTATGAAGATAGCGTGCGGGTGGGAGTAACTGGCCATGGGCTACTTAAAGTAGCACAGCACTTACATTCTACTGGAACTAAGATTTAGGCTCTTATATACTTAAGTAATTTTAGAAATTCTAATCACTCTGAATCCATTAGCTTTTGTAACACTGAACAGAATCAGGATTAGATATCTTCTAAAAACCTGGGCTTCAAACTTGAGTCTCCCAAAGTCAATAAGCTTTAAATATCCAAGTCCCGTAAGTACACCTGGATAGTTTATCAGTAAGCTATTTTCTATCAGAAAAAGCATAAAAAAGACACTATTATTTAAAACTAGAGTTAACATTTCACAAAATGCCCTTGTTTTTCAACATTCATGAGAAAGGTTTACTCAAAAGCTGGATGAAAAAGACCATGGTATTTGTGATAGAAATGCTGCTATGAAAAAAAAGTCTTAGTCTTAACAATTGTAAACTGTTTGTTTTTCTCATTAAAGGTTTTTAATTTGACATCTTAATAAGTTTAATTATGCACAGTATTTGTCTTCCCAGTAAAAGCCGCCTTATTAAGCAGTACAAGATCACTATCTTTGCCCCTACTGCAAAATCCATGTTTTCCAGCCCTTTGCCACCACACATGACCAATTTAAAGATTTGAAAGCCCCCAAAAATCTGCAAGATGCTCAAATAAGATCTGGGAGTTAATTTTTTTTCTTTTCTTGAAAGGCCAGACTCAACAATTTCACTTCCAAAGACTCAGTCACAGATTCCTAAATGGAGTCAGACTACGTGGAAATAAGTAACATGTTCTTCTCTGGAGCCTATGAAATATAGATAAAGCTCTCCTTTGAAGGGTAATGTCAGCTTGCTGTGTATTCTGCCACAGATCTGTGAAAACCTGTTGTCCCCAAAAGTCTATTTTAAGTGACTCTGCAGTAAGGTAACCAACAAGAACTGAGTTCTTCCCTTTGCCATGTAGCTCCACTAAGTCTACAACAGAACAGTTTTACTGAGGTAATATCAAGAATTGCTCTTACACAGAAGTAAAGTGACCCTCATTCTGGAATTAAGACATCTGCCACCTTCTATGCATCATGTTAGGCAGCAAGCGTAATGACATGATGCTTAACTAGAAAATGCCTTCACCAAAAAATCACATCTCATTATCTAGGAAGTGATGAAAATCACAAGTCGCAATGACTAATTTACAAAAATATGTTCATAATGAAAGAACTTCTTAGTTTTTATAAGAACTAAATTTTACAAAATTAATGGCAACAAAAGTTGCTAACAAGTCACTGTCTGTTCTGGAGGTACAGATTAATCGTGGGCATGCTGCATTAGCACAGGTATGTCAGAGTTAGAATATACAGAACGAGATAAGTGTTTTGTGTTTGGAGATACTGGCCTAACCAAATGTTCCCAAACTCAATTATCATTTACTGTAGATATATCAAACTAATACTACTGCGCCAATTTCTCTGACCAGACAATCAACATTATCTGTTAACATTCAGATATGTCGGTGTTAAGCAATCTAAATGGGAGAATTTCAGATTCTACCAAGAAAGCAAAATATTTAGTAATCGGACTGGGAGAACTCTGGGAAACAGTGACGTGAGGGTCCCCATGGCCTCTGTCCCTGATGACCCAGTTATTATTTGATTTATGTGGACTTGCAGCTGCCCTTGCTTCGACCCCAGGAAAGGCTGTGTGGGAAGTTCGTGTCTCAGAGCCTGTAGCATTGCTCTGCAGAGTGTCTGGAGCCTAGCGTATGCAAAGAAACTGATAAATAGGGAAAAGGCCCGGTTTGCTCCAGCTGGACTCAGAGCTGGAATCACTGCTACATCCCAACAGACTTGCTCTGGGAAGAAGAGACTCTCTCTGGAACTAGCGTAAGTATTTCATTCACTGCTCTGAATGCTTTGGGATTGCAAAGTGTTATTCTAGCCATAAACCAATTTGCCATGTGAAAATATCTGAGGCGTTGTTTTTTTGTTTGCTTTTGAAATGGCTGATTAAATTAAAATAGAAAACAGACATTTTAAAATTAGGCATCCTAGCTGCCAAGAATTTGTTCCATCAGTACTGTAACTACATATTCTGCTCTGTGGTGCACAATTATTTTGGAGGACGAAGGGATGTAATTCTCTTTTCAGAAAGTAAGGTGGAAACACCAAATTTCAGCACCAAATAGTACCATTTCATTCATATTTTGTGAAATATTTTGAAACTGAAGAGCCCTGGATCACATTCAGGATGGGATTTATTACTAAGACTTACCTGCATCTGACAAACAGAGTGAAGTAAACCAACTTTAGCTTAGTTATTTGCTTCCTTCCCCAAGGTACCAGGAAAACTGTAAGTTACAAAGAACCCCTAACCTCTTATTTTACAATATATATAAAATATACCTTTGAAAAAGATATTAAAAAAATTAAGCTATGCTTTCCAGAAGAAAAAAAAAGAACCCCGTTTAACACTGTTATAGAAATGTACTGCCTAGTGCCACTGCTTGTTCATTATGCTTGCTACAAGGTATGTTAAATAAATGTTGAAGACCTTCAGCATGAGTTCCTAACATTCCCTTTAAACAAAAAAATTCCCAATGACACAACTGTCAAAATATTTATGATAGCAGTTAAAGTACTGTCAATGCAGACATCTTAAAGAGCTCCCTGGAGAATCTTCTACAAGAAATATACTTTGCATTGTAATAAATTTGATAATACAAGCTGATGATATTTTACTTTATGATATAGTATTTTATGGCAATAAAAATTATAAAAAACAGCTTATGCCATAAATAACAATAATCAGATTCACTATATGTATTCTAGCCTGAATATGTACATTCTGTTAAATGACTAACTGTTCTGTGGTCACGTCTTACTTTCATCAATTAACTGCTTTTTTTTTTAACAGTTTCCATCTTTGATGAATTGAAAAGTCTTTCCATTAGGACTAATAACTGAATGTTGCTGAATTTCTATATTAGATGGATAACCAAACCCCTGAATAACATATATTTCACTTTATACTGAATGTTATTTGTTGAGAAGACTGATCACTGACAAAACTAACCTGTAAAAGAACAACTTTGTCAAAACTGCTTAAGCAACTTAGACTCTAAGTCACATCTTCCTTTGGAAAAAAAAAAAAGACTCTCTCAGGTTGCAGAGACTTTTAAAATAAAGTTTTCCAAATGATCAAGATTTCACATGTGAAAATACCCAGCAAGAACAGCTCCTCAGAAGTAACTGGGAAGAAGGTAAACCAGGATACAGCATGTATCTTTATGCAGATGAAATTTACTCCCAAGTCAGTTTGCCTCACAAAGGACTAAGAGTTTCATCCTAACTGTGTTAATGCTTGTGATTCTACAAAACAGGTTACTAAAGATCTCAGCTTCTTTTGTTTTAAATTATTCCCACTTTTTAGGTTAAAGACCTTTATACATCATCTCTGGGAAGATATTCCTTTTTTGTTTTCTTTCTAAAGCATGCACATATAAAAAAGTACGGCTATATTTTGAATACCCAGAAAGGAGAAAAATGGATATAAAATATTATGGTTTGGGAACGGCATAGCTGTCATTGACCATGCTCTAGGTGACCCTGCTTGAGCAGGGGGGGTGGACTAGATGATCTCCAGAGGTCCCTTCCAACCTCAACCACTCTATGATTCTGTGAAAACACCCAAAGCTCTTCCCCCAGTCTGATTTCAAATTTGTCCAAGTTATTGTTTTGCAAATTACATATTGGACATGTGTGTTGCATTCTGTCAAGTATTCCACCAACTTCAGAGTCTGTAGCTAAGCTTTGTGCGCATGCAGAATTTACTTCGTTGCATGGCAAAGGGTTAATGAATGTATATGTGGGCTGAAGACATGTCCTTGAAGTCATGGTTCACTCCTAGTGAGGTGTGAGAGATTAGGGATGGCTACTGAACTCTTGGGAGATCAGCACATATAGCATTGCAAAAGTTCATTGACTCCTAAAATTTGGAGGAGTCTTCTGTCCTGCTGACTGACTCAAATACAAAGAACAGAATATTTCAAAAGGCCACAGATTGTAACACGTGATTACTGTAATCAGTTTTACAAATCATAAAACTTTCCTGTCCTAGAGAATTAAGTTCCTTCCTTAGATTATCTTACTCTGTTTTCCATAATTTTGTCTTAACAAGCCTAATGCAATTTCATATCAGAACAATTCTCAAATGTTAGGAAACGCAACTATTAACATTTACGCACAGGCATTCTGACAATTAAGTCTCATTTCAAGAAAGTATAGCATTCCTCAAATAAACATGGGATTTAATACTAATATTGTTACGGCATTCTCTTAATTGAAGAGCTTCAATTTGCAAAGTCCCATTCTCAGCTGGAAATTCTGGAGTTACATTGATAACTTCTATTAGTGTAAGAATCAGTAAGAGGGGCCAAATCCTCATATCCATTCTCATACAATCAAGTAAGTAGTGAAAACTTTGCCTACTTAAAGTCTGATTCAAAGCTTTAGGATGTCTAATGAACTGCAACACCTTCCATTTGGTAATACACGTTTCATACTCCTAATTTACATGTGAGATAGACTGGATCAGTGTAATTTTATTTTATCTTCTGATTTTTAATTTTATGTTCTAATCTTTTCTATTATTATTATTATTATTTAAAGAAACTACTGGAATCCAGAAACACACTTCTTCAGCAAATACACATTTTTGATGAAAAAAAAATGTAGACTTTGCCCAGGCCAAATTGATCTTGCTGATAAGGACCTCATGATTCAGTGAGTCATTTCTGTTTCAACCAAATATTTACTAGCAGAGATAACATAAAAGCAGCATTCCAGTCCCACTGCATCTTTTCACCTTCTGCTGGCAACACAAAGGGAAAGTATTCAGTTCCAAAGATATGTCCAATCTGGGGGGAAGGACATGTATATTTCAAGATATGACTTCAGTTCAGACTCCCTGAAATGATACATTCATTTTCTCAGCTGTAATAGTTAGGCACAGGTATTGCACAAAGCCTAATATGTGAGTCTTTCAAAGATATTTAAACCCAAATAGTTAATTCTGCAAGAGGCAGAGATACATAGTCCTGTGGTATACACAAGACTTAGATTTGCTATTTCTTCCAAATATTTATTTGCCTTTTTCATCTTTCTTGTCCTTCCTATCTGCTCAAGAAAAGCCTATAAACGGTTCACTGGCAAAGTGTCTTGCAGAGTGTTTACTCTGCAGACATCAGATACAACATACTTTTAACCAGTGAGGCTCTCACCTACATTCCACAGTGCAGAGGAAAAAGAAGGGCCAAGGAAAAAGCACTTCCTACTTAACACTGTAGCGGCTACTCCAGTATCGCTCAGTTGCTGAAGTAATACTAGAGCTTGCCTGTACATATATATACAAACTCAAAACCAGCTCACACTAGTCTCCATACAGATATTCTTTTTTTCTTTTTTTAAACCTCTCTTTTAAGAATTTTTAGAACACACTTTTTTTAGAACCTCTCTACAAAGGAAAGTTACTGAACAATAAGATAGTTTTGAAATCAAAGTACAATAGCTATTCTGCACCAACTGTGTCACTGAAAGTTCTTAGTACACTTTGTTATAGTGAATGTAGGGCTAACTACAGACAGTCAAAGCATCCAAACAGGAGCCTAGGTTCCTTCAACAATCAAAGGACAGAGAAAAGCAACACTAGAAGGCAATACATCCTACATGAGATTTGATTTTTTGGCCCTTCAGAGGAGACTCTCAACTCTTGAAGGCATATGGGCTTTTAAATGTGGAACCCAATCTAAATTAGACAGTGCCTAAGTGGGGCAAAGCCAGGTCTTAGTGCATAAAAGAGCATTTGCACGGGGAGGAAGAGCGATGTTGGCTTTTCCAGGCTATTGTCCTATATTTACATGCTCCAAATCTGGATAAAAAGTGAATGAAGCAAAGTTACTGAAAGCCAATCTTTGTGAAGAAACAAAGTCCACAAATTTCACATTTCTGCAGATGCCCTAACTCATTCTGCAAGCAAGTTTTTTCTATCCAGGGAAGCTCCTTTTAATTTCTTCACGGTGAGAATTCACCAATGGTTAGGCTAATTTCCCCAAATTGTTCTGTGTAAAATCAGTAGCTGAAGAGTTCTAAATACAGTACTAAATTCAGTAGCTGAAGAGTTCTAAATACACCTTGAAGATGTATAAATGGACTCTATACCCAATTCTTACTATTAGTACAAGCCAACATTTTGCAAACTCATTGCAAGTGTTGTGTGACTTTACATCACCTCTGATTTTCTTATGATATGCAAATAGTTTCATATCCTGGAATTTCCTGTTTTCAGCTCCTTAGCTAATCCTACCCAGCCATTCTTTCTCAAGTGATGTTTCTCTTACATTTCCATTTCTCTAGGTTTCCTTCTCAAAAGTCTATTGTACGCCAAAGTGGATGAAACAGTGCAATTTGGAGCAGAATATGGCAAATACATTTGTCACAGTACCTGATGGGTATTGTCTTGCTGAGCCCATACAGTATTATGGTGAGTAAAGCAGAATTTTAATACTAAGAAAAATCAGTATAGTAAAATGAATGTCTGTGGGAATTACCATTCTTTTCTTCATTTTAATTTATCTTTACAAAGCTCTTAGAAAGCCACACATTTGACTACCAAGCCCATATTTCAAATATGTTCAAATATATTTGACTTGCATGAAGAAGCTACGGGTTTTATTACTGTATTCCAGACACATTATAAAGAGATGATGGTTATTACTCTATAGCTTACAAAACTATAATTGCAATCAGTAATCTAATTTTGGATGAGTAAAAGCAAGACCTATTGTCTAGTAGAAACAGAAGGACCTTCAGTCTGCTTTAAAAAACCCTCCAATTTATTTTTACAGAGATTTGAATAAGCACAAAATTGAACAGGATACATGCTGCATGAGCTTTCTTCAGTATAACTGTGTAAATTTGACAAGGTGGTTGAATCAAATGAAAATACTGTAACCAGAAAAGCAGGAAGAAACTCTCTTCAAAATTCTGTACAAACATGTTGCTAAAAATCAAATTTCATAACTATATAGGATGACATGTGGAAAAATATTAAATAAAACAGGCCTTTGATTTTTACTCTACTGGATACTGACTTTGAGACTCATACCACAGGAAATATTACCACTCCAGAATTTCTGAAACATCTTTCTCAGATTCTTGATGTTTATTTTATAATATTATGCCTAAAATATGTATCAGTAACAAACATTTCATTCATTAACAAATTCACTTACTTACGGGAAAAATATTCTTCTGTAATGAGGAAAACAAAATAAAAACAACATGAAAGTATAAATCTGAAGGTAACTATATACTCAGTTGACACATGATATTCAATTAATTACTAACAAGAATCGAGTGGCACCCACATGATATTGCCCAAACTGTTACCAAGCCATTTTTACTACACCTAAGATTTTACTTAAGAACATTACAGGCAGTACATTTAAAAAGAATGAGTCATTGAAAATGTGTTCCTCTAATATTTATGCTTAAATATTTAATCTATAAAATGTAAAAAAAACTTCAAGTAGCTGACATCAAGATATTCTCCAGGTTTTTTATTTAATCTCAATTTCTTTTTTATCTAGATGTTTTACCAGAGCACATCAATTATCAGCTGCAAGACACAGATTTTCAGACCACTCCTTACTGCCAGTATTCCACAGTTCAGTTTCCTCCTCCAGTACTACAGTCACAACCTTCACAATCCCAATACAGTACATATAGCCTGGACTCTCAATACAGCGATGGGCAGTATATAATCAGCAACTGTGAACTAAACAAGCCCCCTTTCATGGCTTCCCACATTGATGACAGTGGATATCAAGGACTAAAAAGGCCAAGATTAAACCATTCTTCCTTGCGAATGAAGGGACAGGAAGAACTGTGTGTTGTGTGTGGTGACAAGGCCTCAGGTTATCACTACAATGCACTTACCTGTGAAGGTTGTAAAGGTAAGAGGAGAATAAGTTTATCTGTATCTTACCCAGGAATGTTGCCCCACAGTGCTCAACATAATATGGTAAGATTTCACACCTGTGATTTTAAAGGAACAGATTTCATTAATTTTTAAGTTGACATTTCTACAGAGGTTTGTACATTATTTAAGGAACTCTTTCTATAAGAGGCTGACTCCAGATTCACATTTTTATAACATCTTTTGAAGAAATATTTTCACAGTATATATTTAACACAAGCATTTCATGCAACTGATTTTGGTATCAGTTATTCACTAGAATGGTGTCTGTTTAAGCAGGTTCTGATTTTCTCATAACAGTTATTACAGAGTTACTTCAGTGTTATTAGTTTTACTTGCTATTAAATTTAAATAAAAATAAACAATTATTTACTACCTATACTTTTAGCTTCCTAAACAGGAGTTGTCTTGATCAGGTAAGGAAAACAGCGATTAATATTAGTTAGAAAGTACTAACAAGTCATTATTATTGTGCTGTTAAAGACCAAATTTAAAATCAAGGTGATGCTTTAATTGTAAAAAAAACCCTAAACCTTAGTTCTTTAGATCATTATGAGATAAAGGTCCTTAGATCTCTTCAGTCATAACCTGATTCTTGTCTGTAGGCTTCTTTCGACGTAGCATTACTAAAAATGCAGTGTATCGATGCAAGAATGGTGGTCACTGTGAAATGGACATGTACATGCGAAGAAAGTGTCAGGAATGTCGCTTGAAGAAGTGTAAAGCTGTGGGAATGCTAGCAGAATGTAAGTGCTCCTTCTCTGCTGGCTACTTTTATAATCAACTCTGACAAATTCTTTCTCAAAAACTATCCCTTCTCCTCATTAGAGCTAAAGGGTATTGGTCTAAATTTCATTTTGCTGTAGGAAAATTTAACTTTGGAGTCCATAGGTCCGTAGGATCTGCAGCATCGCCCTCTGCAGAAACCATCAGTATTTGGAAAGTATCTACTGAAGTTATGAAGACTGCTGTTCAAAGAGCTTACACATACATACACACACACACAAAAAATTACTACCAAGAGGCAGCTAAATATCCTGAACCTTGACAGAACAGCCATAAGCATATCAGACGCACTTTCATGTTTGAAAAAAAATTTTTTTTTTTTTGCCTAATATTTTTTCATGAACAATTCTCATGCTTGCATGTCACAGAGCCACAAGCAAAATAACATGAGAAGACTGCAGACACTCAGGCCTTTGATGGATACTGAACACAAATTCACCTAATGAATAGTGTTTTGCCATATTCTCTAGGAAACAGAGTTCCTTACAGGTTACAGCTCCTGCAATGCCAGACACACGTTATCTATAATAATATAAGTGATCATTTCACATGGTAATTAATTTGAAAATATATGCATTGATACACACTTCTATGCCTCACAGGTTTGCTGACTGAAGTACAGTGCAAGTCAAAGCGACTCAGGAAAAATTTCAAACAGAAGAGCAGTTTCCTTTGCAACATAAAACTAGAAGATGAGGGACTGAATAGTAAGCACGTATCATCTACAACAAGACCTGGAAAAGTGGGATGTTTTTCTGTTTGAAATATCTCTTTTTATCATTTATTTTTGCCTTAACGCATTGTCATTTGATTGATTTATTTTTTTAACAGATCCCAGAGAAAATGGAACTCACTCCAGGAGAACATCAACTCCTTGACCACATTGTAGCAGCACATCAAAAATACACAATTCCCCTTGAGGAAGCAAAGAAGTTTGTATGTATACAGAACAATCAACCTGCATTACTGACTTATTATTATCCTAAACACTATATTTGGTTATATCAAAAGTCTAAACACTCTTTCATGCAGCTACAAGAAACTGCAAGTCCAGAGGAAAGTTTTCTGCGTCTCTCTGAGACAGCAGTTGTTCATGTACAAGTGTTAGTGGATTTCACAAAAAGACTCCCAGGTAAGTTCCTTCTTTTGGAAAATGTTACTCTAAGTCTGACACATTATTTTAAGAGGCAGATACCATATTGGTGGCATGCACCTGAGAAAAATATAAGCTTTAAGAAAATTCTTATTCAACTGATTACCTCATCTTCAAACACTAATGATCAGGATTACCATTTGCCAGTAGTTCCCTACATTCTCTTTCATGAGGACAAATTTGGACTGTCTCCAAAGTTTTTCTATAATTAGATTTCTTTTCCATGTCTGACACGGAATAGAGACATTTTCTGAAAATTATATCTACTTCAAAATACTATCCTGAGCAAATTATTATTTTAACACATACTCTGAAATCCAATTCAGTTTGCAATTTATTATAGTCATCAAAGATAAAATAGATGTACCTTCAAAGAAAAGGCAGCACAGGAGGGATGTACCAGATGATCCTAACTCATATTTTCCTATAATACAAGCACAAGGGAGCATGCAATTAAATCCACTGCATTTTAATATAATGTTGATGAAATAACATTTGATGGGGAGGTTGATAATTTGTTCATTACTTTAAGTTGTAAAACTCACTGACAAAAGTCAATTGACATGTTTAAAGCAGGCATTTGATGTAATTTATTTAGTATCAGTGGTAGCACTACTATGGAACAGGTCTGAGAGGATGGATGAGTTGTTTGTTTTCTTAAAGTTGTGTTTCATGCTCTGCTTTGATCAGGATTAAGAACAGGATTAAGTTCCTTTGCTCTTGAATTATAAATGCAGATAATGCGTTAGTCAAAAGATGAACACAATTAAAAAAAGATCAGATATCAATGGATAAGGAGAATATCCATATTCACTGAGCAATATAACAAATTTATAAGGCATTAGGCCACATGACATATATCAGGTAACAATGGCATGTTAGGAAGAAATTTTTGATAAAGTCTTGCTTATTCCTAAATTTGTCTTTTTTAATCTTCCTCTGAATCTTCTAACACTGGACACTGCCAACAGCACAAAACCTTTTTGTCTGGTCTGCAAAGTAGCAAGAAAGACCCCAAGAGTCTACTCTTTGGTACACAGGTCTTTTAAATACATCTCCTCCTTTCCATTAAAGATATTTATTAAAATATCATTTTATCAACTCATGTTAGGGGCATAAAGGCAGCCACAGCTTCAAGTCTTAACAACATCTTTCTCTGCAGGATTTGGAAGTTTAGCTAGTGAAGATCAAATTGCGCTGCTAAAAGGGTCAACAGTTGAAGCAATGTTTTTGCATTCAGCCCAGATATATAACCAAAGAATCAGTGAATGCCAATCATCAACAAGTGAAAGTAAGTTTGACTAATAAGCTTTGTATTAACACCAGTAGTTCAGCCATTTTGAAACAACTTCCATTCATTTTTATTCACCGAATCTCAAGTAATTGCCTACTCAAACATAGCAATGTTTTACTAACAGTAATACCAGTGATGTCTACATACCTTCCATATGCATTTTTTCCACAGAGCGCCCTAAGAAGTAAAAATTAATTGGATCTCTGTTTTCCTCACACTAGTTGCTAACAAAGAGCAACAATTTTGAGTGTTTGCACAACAAATTATGGGGTAGATGGATAATATTAACTATATTAATGACATATATCATGCTAAATTTGACACGAGAGATTATTTTGACTAACAATAATGCAACAAATAAACTTGCTGCTGGATGCCAAAAAGAACTCTTTCCAATTTATCTGGTCCCTCTGCATGGGACTGAGAAAAATATACACAATTTCAGGTACATACCTGCAAAGCAGATGCAGCCAAATGTTTAAAGTAGCATGATGTTTAGCTGCGAACTGTCATCCTTCTTGCTGCAGGTCATGGAAGATTTTCTGATCATGTGACATGTTGCCACATTCAAAACCTTGAAAAGAATGCCATTTATTCCATGGAAATGTCTCACAATGAAGATAGCCCAACTTCCACTACTACCACAGGTAATGGAGGCCTCTGAAACAAAATATTTGGAAATCTGTGACTTTGCTGACCATGCTCTCCACCATGCTAAGCGATGCTGTTGGTGCAGCCTGTGCCCCCTCTCCTCCCCTCCACTCGGAGCTGGTCTGCCACCACTCAGGCACTGTTTCTTCATGGATGGAGGAGGCAGCTTTTGCCTTTGCTTATATCCTAGGATAAAGAAGTCTTGAGCTATATCAAGAGCTGCACAGCACAACTACATTAGGAATAAAAATTGTTTTCATAAAGCTTATTAACCCTTTCATGTGATGGGACAGCCTGGAACTTTAAAAGATTAGGACAAAGATGACTCATAATGGCATTGTCTGCTTCTGTACTGAAATAATATTCTGATAATTTTATTTCATTTCCAAGGTATAACCGAGGAGTTTATTACTGCGCTGTTTTACTTCTACAGAAGCATGGGAGAACTTAAAGTGACGGAGACGGAATATGCCCTGCTTGTGGCAACAACTGTGTTTTTTTCAGGTAAAACCATGAGATGAGTTGCTGTTACTTACTAGCGTGCTTTTAACTCATTTTAACTCCCCGCGCCGCGGGCCGCCGCTCCCTCAGGCGGAGCTGCGCCGCGCGCTCCCCCTAACCGCGCTCTCCCGCCGCGCTCCCGCAGACCGCCCGCTGCTGAGGAACAAGCGGCACGTGGAGGAGCTGCAGGAGCCGCTCTTGGGCATCCTCTACAAGTACTCGAAGATCCACCACCCCGAGGACCCACAGCACTTCGCTCGCCTCATCGGGCGCCTCACGGAACTGCGCACTCTAAACCACACCCACGCGGAGGTGCTGGTAACGTGGCGGACCAAGGACCCCCGGCTGACCTCCTTGCTCTGCGAGATCTGGGACCTGCACTAGGCGGCGCCGAGCCTTGCCCCCCGCAACGCAGTAAACGTGCAGCGGCGTCCCGCCGGCCGTTACTGCCGCCCCGCCCTGCGCGCGCGCGCCGCCGCTTCCCGCCTTTTCGCTCTCTCTCAGCGGGGGGCGAGCCGGGGCGCGGACGTGCTCGTCCTGGGGCGCTGCTTCTGCGGCCTACCCTTTTCTCCGAGGCCATGGAAAAGGAAAAGCCATTTAAACTGTTCGTGCCGCCGCGTCTGAGCGGTGGCCAGGTGTCTGCAGTCAAGCCGCAGGCCAGCGCTCGGGTTGCGGGGCTCGGTCAGGTAAAGGGCGCAGCCGCCTCCCGCGCGCTGCGCCGCTCCTGAGGCGGCGGCGAGCGGTGGCCCGGCGGCGGGGCGGGCTGTGGCACGGGGGGAGCGCCCAGGCGAAGCCCTTAACCTCTGTCCTGGAGAGCACGTGCATGACAGTGTTTTACTGCAAACTGCTAAGATTGGCAGGGGGGCGAGCATTTTCAATTTTGATTTCCAATATTTTTAGTTTATTTCTGTCACAACCAAAAAGACTCATCTTCTCGGCTGTTTGCTATGTATTTTAACTGTTCACCACCAACCACAAATAATTAATGCTTGATGTGGGTAATTCAGAACAGTAAGTTGGGAAGGACACAACTTCTTGTTCTGACTCACTTGGATTTATTGCTCCCACCACAATCAAATGTAGAGTGAAAGTGTTCTGTCATTAGGCACTAAATTCTCTGAATTCAACAAGTTCTTTTTTCATGTTGAGGTTCCCTTTTAAATATGCTTTGATTCAGATATGATGACTTTCTGACAGAAGACAATTACGCTGTGTACAAGACAAATTTCTGTGACTTTTAGAACACCTTGTAAAATGAAATTTTCATGCTGAAACTTCATCAGATCCGTTTTAGAAAATATTATTGGGGAAAAAAATAAACATGTGAATACTGGACTTAAAAAAAAAAAAATCACTTGGCTTATTGAGTCCTTTATCACACAACTGTGAACAGGCATGTAATAGCTAATAAGTTTGTAACTGTAATGAAAAACATCCATTTCTTTGGCCACAGAATATTGTATAAGCAAACTACAAAGGACAGATGGTTCTAAAAGCCACTATGAGTTAAGAAGCAAACAGGCGAGTTACAAAGCATTGCTAATATCTTGGGCTCTTACAATAGCATGTAGCTGATTTATTAATGGGAAGTTCTATTTTCACTTTAGCTGTATTTATTTTTTCTGGGATTTGTAATCCTGCTTTTCAAATTCACCCATAAGAAACTAATTTTTAAATTTATCCAGGGTTTTAACAAATGCCCAGGCGATGATTTTAATTTGCCCTTTGTAATGACAAGTACACCAAACCATGGTGAAATCACTGATTCAGGTAAGCCTAAAATGAGCATTAATCTTGCATTATATATATATTTTTTTAAATTTTTTGACTATCATCTTGTACATTTTTCATGACTAATTTCACAATGTCATACCTGTTGCTCTGTTAAATATGGTTGCACTTGTTTTTTTCTTGAAATAGATTTATCAAAATCTCTCCATATTCCAGATGCGATTTCACAGCAAGTAAAACTTTGGTCTGAGATAGATGAAGAGGTCAGCTAAGTATCATACTTTGCATATCTAATTTCTTAGAGCCTCCTAATATTTAATCTCTTCCCAAAACAGTTCCGTAAGCACCATCCTATGGATAGTTTAGGCTAGAGGAAGGGGAAGAATCATTTTCTGCATCTCCTGTTTAAAGCTGTATTATTTAGAGAAGGTACTTAAGATTCACTTAAGTGAACATGCCTAGAGGTAAACCTTTAGAAATTAAAAAAAAAAAAAAACTTTAAAATTGTCTTACGTGCCTGGAGAGTCTAGGAGTTTTAAGATTAATTAGAATAAGATTTAGGAACTTGAATATCTTTGTGAACCTGGTTCTAAAAAATCTATTGAAAGGCAAAAGGATTAAAGTCAGAGAAGTCTTAGGAAAATTATCCCAGTTGTCTTTTTTGACTTTATTGTATCTATAAATCAATGAATTTAGTGGAGTGGCTTCCTCAAGCATTTGTTTTTTCTCTTGGCCTTTTTAGTGAAATTGTTCTGGTTTATTGTAACTCTCAGTAAAGCTAATTATTAGCAGTAACTGATTGTGCTTCCCAGATACGGAATGCTGGTTGCTGCAATAAAATTGAACATATTTCTTGCTCTTGTTTCACTGATTTTTCATCTCCCTGAGGACTGAACTTCTTTTACCCTAGCAGCTATTAAAATCACAGTTAAAATACAGTCATGATTGTAATAATATCGTGATGCAGCCAGAAAAAAGGATAGCATTAGGTGATGTCATACCTAAAACTTACAGCAGAACTGCCTGGTGGCCTACCATTCTACTCTTAACTTTTTAAAGCCACTGATCAAGCACTGCTGGTACAGTGCTTTAGTGCTTTAAGGATGTTTCAAGAGCACAAGGTTGGCTTTTTCTTTTTTTTTTTCCCCCCCCTCCTTTCTTTGTATGTGAGTTGATTGCAGAAACACATCATAGGAAGTTTAGGACATGATCTTTGAAGCCTGATTCTTTCACTTAACCCAGCAGTATTTGTCAGAAAGAGAAGCGGGATGTGGTATGAAAAGCCTAGCGGAAGGAATCTTGGCGCCATTGATAATACTAGCAAAACTGGTGGATTGCAGTTATGCGAGACTTTAAGGCTATCCAGTGGGGTATTTTTCACTCATTTGCGTTGTATTTGTGTCCCTGACTTATTCTGTAATGTCTGTTGATACATGCACAGTGGATGCATAAAGATTAAATTTGTTTCTTGGTTATATAGAAGCTTGTGTCACCATCTGTGGGGAAAAAATATTAAACTTCCTTTGTTTCTGAGATAAATGTATATCTAAAATGTTAATTAAATAGCATTTGAGATTAAATTCTGAATTTTCAATAGAGTATAGAAACAATGAATGAGTTATATTCAAAACTCTACAAAGAGGCTGAGAAGATCAAGCGATGGAAAGTAACTGTAGAATCAGAACTAAAGCAGAAAGAGAGAAAATTGCAAGAAAATAGAAAGATTATTGAAGCACAGCGTAAAGCCATTCAAGAACTGCAGGCCAGTATTGTACTATATGTGTTGAATACCTAAATTAAAGAAAAAGATCTTCCTGAATTAGTTTGAACATATTATTCATACAATTAAATATTAAAGAATGTTACAGAACTTGAAGAAGGCATTTTAAGCTGTTCATGTGAGGACTTTAAAGAAGCTAGTTGGCTAGATATCAATGACCTATAGTTCTACAGTTTTTAAAGGGAAATCTTTACCTTTTTTGTTATTTAGAATGTTTTTCCTCTTGTTAACAATGTGCATTCCATCTTTGAATTATTATTATGCACATCATACTGTGGAGATACATAGACTTGCTCAAGACTGCATAAGCTTTTGTACCCCTGGTATCTTAAAGTAAGCTCCTGCATATTTCCACACAACATATACAGGAAGTAGTATACTCTGCTTTATCCCAGTTTCTTATCTATCTGGTAGCATGGGGATCTTTGTTAGTGAAACATACATATTAAGCAATTTATCAACCCTTTTCCTTGCCTTCTGTTTGCATCAGCTTTGGTAACCCTAGTCTTTGACTGTTTGACTTTTGCCTTGAGAAAACATTTCTTCTGAGAAGGGGTGTGTGCGCACGTGCGCACACACAGAGTATGTGAATGTACATATGGATAGCACACTGTAAGTATTTCAGTTGCTGGTAAATTACTGTTTTGGTTTTTTTATTATCTTCAAGCAAGCTATAACAAAAGAGTGTCCAGCATGTCATTTCAGATAAAATGGATTTCTATCTTCTGATGCAGAAAAATATGTTTTAATGTGAGACTTGAAAAGTGAAAGTATGGTTCTGGTATATTTTTCAATAACTATATCTTTTTGTACTTGTCCCCTATAAATTAGTTTGAAAATGAAAAACTAAGTTTAAAACTTGAAGATGAAATATGTGAAAATAAAGATCTTTTAAAAGAGTAAGTAATACAGTTAAACATATTTTTGTAAAAATAAAGTTTTCTTGCTAAGAACTACCAATATGAGCAGTTAAAAATAGATATTAAATTGTGAAGCTCATCAAGCTCTTGCATTGTCACTATTTTATGTGTGTAAAGTACTGTGCATCCCTGTGATAACATATTAAGGTATTTTTCCCTTCTTTCAGAAACAGTGCTTCAAGGCATATGTGTAATCTGCTCAAGGAAACCTGTACTCATTTCACAGAGAAGTCCACCAAATGTAAATGCTATTTAAATCTTGATTTATCAAAGTACTTCTAGCTTTCTATAAATTCATAAAGGAAAAACCTGTCATTCTGTTCAGAGTTATTTTCCAGCTGGGATAAACTGTATGTGGCTCAGTGCATCAGAATTAAGTTTAGATGTGAAACCAGAGGTCAAGTATCTCTGTGTTTTGTAGTGCTAAATTCAAAGGTTTTCTAAAGTCAGTATGATTGTTTGCTAAAAGGTTATATGGCTGGCAGAATTCAGTTGCCTAAGCTCTGAAGCAGGTTTAGGTACTATGAGCAGTATGGATTAGCTACTAGCAACCACTCCAGAAGAGTGCAGATCTTTTGAACTCCTGTCACATTTGTCAGTCCTGTCCAGGTACCTTGTGTATCTTGGGTCATGTCAGAAGGCACTTCATGCCTGTGTTTAGGCAGCTGAATCTACTCCAATTACCTTTTCCAGCTTCTTTAACAGACTAGAGGAAACAGCATTATCATGTCTGGAGCAGTTAGGTTCCTAGGGAAAAAAAAACCCAAAGCCTGAGACACAATGAACAACTAGCATTCTTTACACTAAATTGGCCAACACGAGAAAGCTGGATGAGTAAATGAAACTTAAATTTTTGAAGTTTTAAAATGTATTATTGATTTGGGATTTTAATCTATATCAAATTCAGAATTGTTACTTTAATCTTTAAAATCTTCTGCCGACTTCATCTTAGATAACTTAGAAATGTCTGCCTCTTTTTTGCTTTGCTTCTGCAGACACCTGTATATAGATTTACTGTACTTCTTGGTTAACTGTTTCTTACTGTTACATTCAGAATTCTGAATTATTCTGAATTATTTTCTTGAGGAATAATAATACCATCAATTATGAAACTGAAATTGTTAAAAGAAAAAGGTGGAGATAGAGTATCATGGTAACAGTTCTATTATGATAGATCTGTGGTCATGGGTGTCTCTGCTGATGTGAAGAAACTCAGTACTGAACCTTATATTACAGCTTTTCAAACTCACTGACATTTTTGGTACAGTATTATTCAACCGTATTAATACTGTTAAAATTAATATTTATATAAATTGATACAGAATTACATTTCTCCTGGAAAAAGTGAGATTGGGAAGGAAGTTATAAAAGCTGAGCTTGCTTAATATTTCAATGGAAAATACATTTTCTTTGGATTGTATAACTTTTGTCACACTTTGTATTCACACTGACTTGCTAAAATAAGAAAAGAGTATATAATTCTCTTTTTTAAATTCATTATGCTGCTTAAGCAGAATGGCTTGAACAGCTGAAGCTCTTTTTTTCAAAAGGAAAACTTTATAGTACATTCTTATTTTGATAGATGAACATGAAAGAGAAGAAACAAAACAACTATATGTGGAACTTAATAACAACATTGAAGTAAGTGATGTAGCTTGTTAAAATTCAGCATGTGATCTGAGGTATATCTATATGTTGAGATATTCATACAAAGAACATTATCTGATAAAATGATTAGACCTCTCATTTGGGATGCTGGAACTCTGATTTTCAGCCCCTATTATTGTTTTTGTATTGTATGCAACACATTTATTGGATAAAATGCATTAACAATCCTTAGGAGTATGTAGATCTATTTAGTCTTAGGTGACTTCCATAACTGCTATCTGTCTTGGTTTTGCACTCCTTTTCACTCATCTACTGATTTCACAGAATAGTTGAGTTTGGCAGGGACCTCTGGAGATCATATAGTCCAGCCCCCTGCAGGCTCAGGTAGAGCAGATTGCTCAGGACTGTGTCAGGTCAGGTTTTGAATATCTCCAAGGATGGTAGCCTCTCTGGGCAACCTGTTCCTGTGTTTGATCACCCTTACAGTAAAAAAGTTTTTTATCATGTTTCAATGGAATTTCTTGTATTTCAGTTTGTGCCTATTGCTCTTGTTCTTAAAGTCTGTTCTGCATATTGAGACAGCTTCAGCAAGAGAGTTGAGGGGGATTCATTGGGGCTTTTTCCTGGAAGGTGGGAACTGAGTATTGACACTGTTCAGGTGGAGGAGGAAAGTGAATGTACGTCTCACATTGTAGCGAAATAATGTACTCAGCTATCATCTCTGAACCAGAATCAAGTCAGTCCTGCTGTTTTTTTCTGCAGACCCCTGTTTGTATAACTTGTAAATAAATATAATGTGTAATATATACACGTATGTAAATATATACACATGTAGATAAACACGTATGTATATATATGTATGTATAATATAGATGATTCAGCCTTGGCAGGATTGAAACATTCTCAGTATTTGCAGAAATAGAGCTTTAGAAGTCATGGGAAATTGGGCATTTAGGGATTAGACAGCATTTTGGAGAGCTGTACCTTTGGACTTGGACTCAAATCTACAAATAGTCTTAGGTGAAATTCAGGTACACAGATTTTTTATGATGGGAATCAGACATATATTATGGTTATTCTACTGGATGTTTTTCTTTAATGAAAAGTGCACTATACTTGCATAAAGATGAACAAAGAAAAAGAATTTCAGTTTTGAGTGTGATAGAGCAACAATAAAATGATGGAAACTGATGATTATGTGTGGAATAAGAAGTGTAAGGTATGAATATTAAATCTTTAATTAATTTGATTCCTTGACTTGAAGAGGATTTTTTTCCTCTTTAATTCATAAAACAACTGCATTCTTTCAAAATACATTCATCCATTTTTTTTTTGGTATTAACTATTCCATTGTGGAAAATGAGACCGTTGTATATTCATAACTGAGAAATGTGAGGCATCTTTGTGCGAGTGTGATGAATTTGATATTAAGCAGAATCAGAGAGCACACAGTATAACAGTTCTACAACAATCTATAATTAATGTTTTAGCTAGGCAGCTAGGAAATGCACAACAGCTCCTCCATTGTGCTAGAGATCTACGAACATGGACCAGTAAAAAAAATCTTATCCCTGAAATCATTTGCATCTTGAGTATAGAACTTTTTACGCTTCTAATAATTATCATATTTTAATTCAGAACGTGTGTTTACACTCTGAATTTAGTTTAAAAAAAATTCTTACAGATATGAATAGGAGTTTGTAATACAGTTTGTTTTCAAACCATAAACATCATTCTTTGTTATAGAAAGTACTTAGTTTTATATGAATGTACGTATTGAATGTTACTTTTAGAGAATGATAATGGCATTTGAAGAACTTCGTGTGCAAGCAGAGAACACGAGACTGGAAATGTGTTTCAAATGTGAGAGTCCTGCTTACTCTAATTATGCTGCAGACATAACAGTTTTGTACTTCACACATTTTATTGCATGCAGTTTCGAGCCAGAAGGATAGGGTGTGCTAGAATGGTGCACTGTTAGCGCTATGATACTTGTTTTGTGGACTGTGTCCTGGAACATCATTGCATGGTAATGAAGTGGCAAATGCCCTTTATTGCTGTTTGTTTTAAAAGAACAGTTGCTGACTATGGTCAGCTGAATTCAATCACTTTGAAAAGGGAGGTACTTTAATAAGGGAGTCTCTTGTCTCTCATATCTTACCTGAATCTTAATCCTATTAAAATAAGTTACAAAATTTCTTGTGATGTTGTCTTTTTTTGTGTCAGGCTTTACAATACCTCAGTTCCCCTTCATTTGGGATGGGTGTCTCAAATTTCCTAGGAAAGGTAAATTTGCTGCAATGACTCAAGTTTCCTTACAGACAATTTTGTATTTCTGATTTAAGTTTTATATCTGATGAATTGTGCCATTAGTATCATAACTAATTTAATGAGAGTGCACCCCTGGCTTACTTCATGCTGCCTGCCATTAAAGGGCTGGGCCATTTTATTATTTTTCCACTGATGTTCCTGGGTCAGTTTTAGAACCTTACTTTTCTAATTGTCACTAAAACTTTTAGTTTTGTCTACGAAGTGTAGTCTGTAGAGCTCTGCTTATTTTATGTAGTTTTATTAAACTGATAATGCGCTAGTGTATAGCTGCAGAAATTTTAATTCAGTATTTATCTATGCTATGAAGTGTCTTGTTTCATTTCTGCACATGCATCTCTTAATTTCTTAAAATAATCTATTAAGTAATACATGCAGTAATGGACTAATTCTGTGGAAGGTTGGGGCAAAAAGTATTTTGTCTGCTGAGGTAACAATTTCAAACATGACCTCAACAATTAATTTTTAGGAAATCAATTGTACAGCTGTACAATTATTAGTAATCTTAAAATAGAAATTGCATTTAACTTGAAGTATATTTTAGTTAGTAAATTAACTATTGATATTCCTGTATCTCAAAAGTAAAAGAAGAAGCAGAAAAAGTGGACAAGTTTGAAAAAGAATACAAACTGGAAGTCAGTATGAAGGAAAAACAGGTTTGTTTTAATTCTTGAAACAAGTCTTGCAGATTCTTAAACTAATATTTGAACTCGTTTGCTTTCATGACTTACTGATGCATCAAAAGAAAATAATTATTTAAAAAGTGCTTGGTTGGTTGTAAAATATTTCTGTTTTGGAAGGATGGAAGTTAACATTGCAAATAACTTTTTAATTGTGTGTTCCTTATATGTTATTTGGAATAAAACATGAATTAGGCTGCTAAATCCTGTCACTGAGATATCCCTCTTTAGGATACAAAAGCACCATGTAAATACCGAATCCTTATCCTGTGCTTTATACATCAGCTTGCTTGCATAAAAATTTCTTGTGCAGAAGCATAAAATTAGCAAAGCAGTCATCAGCCCTTATAGTATATAAAAAAAAAAAAGATTCACTTTCTATCTGGTAAGGAAGATGGGATGAAGGATTGTGTGTTGGACCATGGGCTGATAAGAGAGGTTTTGCCAAAAACCTATTCCAACCTCAGCTTCAGTGGTGATGAGATATCCATGATGGAAGACCGAGTAAGTAGAAGAAAGTAAATATGATAAGAGTTGTTAATTTGTAAGCAGGAGACTGAGAAGCAGAGCCTTCATCTGTGTCTGTACCTGAGAAGGTCAAGAATTGTTAGTTTGTCCAAAGATGGGTGTGACATTGCAAAGAGGCAAGGAGTGTTTCAGAACATCTGTAAATAGGGAAGAAATAACAGCTGGAACTGCATTTCAGAGTTTGATTCTGCTAACTTTAGTTATGTTCCAGCATCTGTAATCTGTTGGAACTCATGTTCTAATTTTGAACTGAAGAGCTTTTGTATCTAAAGAGTAACATGACCAATATTTGGTTAAGACCACCTTATTTAAATTGAATGATACCGGCATGAATGCTAATCATACATAATGAACAACTGAAGATACAAATCTGTCATGTTTTCTAGACTTCGTTATATTATTACTTTACTTTTGTTAGATTTCAGTTTTGACCATACAGAATGGTGAAAAAGATGACATCATAAGAGATATCAAAACTCAGCTGCAGGAATCAAAAAGTAAGATTGCTGACTTAGAAGAAACAACAAGTAAGAATTATCTCTACTATATTAAAATACTATTGGTTATAGAAGTACAGGAAACAGGATTGTGATAATGTTAATTTGTTACTAATCAGTGGCAGAACTTTGGGGCCTTGCAGGTCAGTTTCTTGTTTTGGTCAGAAGTTGGGGATGTAAGATCTGGATTTTTAGTGTAATCTGCTTATGTATAAAAACATAGGCCCTTATTTCATACCAACAGTTTTCTCTTAGGGCTTAGGCTACAGTCTATTGACATGACAGTTTCCTGATGAGGGATTTTTTTTCTCATCTTGCTCATCAATAAAACTGGTGCGAACATAGTTATACTGCTATAAAGCTGCCATATACCTCGTCCTTCCTTTTCCATAACAAGAATAACTTTTACCAGGACACTGTATAACAATGCCCATATACTGTATAACAATGCCTGTTTCAGTTGGACTAGTATAATAAAAATGGTAAGATATTAGATATAGTATTGTTTCTAGTTACTGGATTGAATCATTTCACATCAAATTAGTGAAGGGACTTCAATATCTAATAGCTGTTCAGTAGTCCATAAATAGTAGCATTGTTCTGCGTTCAGCAAGACATATTTTCACATCTTCACCAAATAATCCCCCAAACCATTGCAACTTTTAAATAGAATCATATTAAAAAGGCAAAGGAGTGACTGAGACTGGAACTGTAACTATTTCTGAAGGGTTCTGTTGTCAGGCTGAGGCAAGTAGTGAAAGCTTTTGAGGATTGCAAAGAGAAAATAACATTCCTTCAGTTTTGCAGACGTATAGTCAGGTATCACTGAGGAAACTTATTTTTCAGCACTAGCTTTTCAGTGCTTTTTAAGCCCTTTATATTTAGGCACAAAATATTTGTAGTATATGATTTTAGTATCTTTAGAGTTGAAGCAAATTTCAGCATCAGTTCATCATACAGATAAATAACTAAAAATGACTGGGGAGTGGGAAGGAAGGCATGGGTATCATTTTTGTGCTGCATACATATGAGTGGCTGCATTTCATTAAATTTCATAAATACATGTTTTACATTTCAGTTATTGTTATTAAATAAGTTGAATAGGCGTCTTGTAGGTTTTTCTCTTTAACAATTTAGATAAGCACATTATATCACTTTAATAAGTTGTAGGAATGTATTTATCTGTAAAACAGAAATGCAAGTACTTTTAGTAGAGAAGTTATTTTTCTTAAATGTAAGCATATATCTTTCTGCTTAGGACATGAAGAGGAAATGTTAAAGGAATCCCAGATCAATCAGGATCGTTTGAGGGCAGAACTGGAAGAAGCTAAAATTTCATTGCAAAAAACAGAGGTAGAGCTTGTTTATAAATTTCCAGTATAAATAGATTACGCGAGTAATTGAATAAATAATTACTGATACTTCAGATATGAAACCTTAATTGTAGGTGGTTGTTACAACACCTGTATAGAAATTATAAAATTATTTTTTAGACTATTCAGAAGAGCTTAGAAACTGAACTGCAGACTGCAGTGAAAGCATTAATTCAGGTCACTGAAGAAAAAGAAGTACAGATGGAAGAATGTAAAGAAACTAAGGCTTTGCATGCGTCCATGGCAGACGAACTTAAAACTTCTGTTTCCAATTTCAAAAGTTTGCTGGAAAAAGAACAAAATAGGTAAACTGAACAGTTTACGTTTGTAGAATGATCTTATGGTTAAAATGCTAGATTACTGTGCTCTGGGAATAACACTTAAGTTTTCTGTCTGATCTGGTGTAACTTTTTTTTATTATTATTATCAGTAATAACTATAGTACCTAAGTTCTTTCTTTGTAAAGAATGTGTAACCATCCTTCTTTTTTAATCCTTCGCCTGTCTGCTTATTGAATGATTAGCACTTGAAGATGGTTATGCTTTTTGACTATGTGTAGGTGCAACTCTTAGCTAAGTAATCTCATTTGGTACTTGAAAGACCTTCTTAAAACATTTAGTGAGGATGATATTCTTCCTTACCTAATAATAGTACTGCTTAATACCAATGCCTATTATTATTTCAGGTCTTCCAAAATTTAAAAAATTATGTATTTGTCAACCTGATAGCAACTAAAATCAACCCTTCTAAGTACAGGAACAGAACAGTGTATTTTTAATAAGTTATCAGACAGAGTTTTTCAAGAAACAGTGTTTTGGGGTACCTTGCATTAAGATGTCTTCTAAGTAGATGCAGGTTATGACAAATCCAAGAGCAGACAGATATGAAGCTGAAATTTGTTTTTGGCAAACTGGTCTAAATTCAGATAATTTAACTTATTTTTCTGTAGTTATCCTGGTTGATACTGCTTTATCAGAAAGTAAATCTGTGGTCCCTGATTTTCATAATTCTGTTTTTTAAGAACTATGTAGATATATGTTTGTATACATACATTAGTTTATTTTTATGTCTGCTGTTCAGGAGTTGTAATAGTGCATTTTGATACTTGTTGCAGGTAGTTGCATCATCTGCTTGTTGAAAGGCAGATGTATTTAAAGTGCTTGTGGTAGGACTTTGTCTTATTGTCCTTAAATTTTCAAATCTAGTGCTGTGTACCATACAGGAAAAAAAATTAAATTATGATTTTCTTAGATTGAAGAAATATGAAGATGAGTCGAAACTGCTTACCTTGGAGCTCAGAAGGGTGTCTGCTGAATTAGGTAAGACTATAGGAAAAAAGCGAATGAACTAGGTAAAGATAAATGTTTTTTGCTATTTTCTGAAAATAGACCATCGCTGTATAGTACCCATTTTAGTATCTTGTCTTGTAGCTTATGCTCCTCTGATACTGAGTATAATACTAACTCCTGAGTGACTTTTTAAAATTTATTTATTTTTAACAGAGGGTCTCCAAATTATACTAAAACTATTTCCAAAATCAATTGAATAGAAAAATGGTGATCTTAGTCACATTTTCTTTTTCTTCCTTTGTATTACATCAAAAAGATGTCATTAAGACTCAGAATTTTTATTACTTCTGGTTAACATATTAACATGCTCAGAATTTGTCCAACATTTACTCAATGAAAAAAATTGTTCATTCCAATGTTTGTGTCAATTATTCCAGGAGACACAGGGCCTCTTTCAGGATCTGCCCTCAGGTTTTTCATTGCTTTAAATATTGTTTTGCTATCCTATGATTTCTAGATATGCACTCCTTAGCCCCAAAATCAAGAGATCTACCTTTAGCACTGTTATCCCAGTGTAGCAGATGTCTCTAAATATCTCTAGTTCCTAGATGATAGATGAGAAATACGGTTTGATGTCCTTGTATGTATTGAGGGTATTTAAGGATAAAACTGCTCAAAAGTTACTGCTGTTGCTTCTCTGGAACAAGATGAGATGAGACCTGTGATACTTCCAGAGCAAAAATGAGTCTGGTGTCCAGTACCTGTGAAAAACACCAGTAGTGTGAATGTACAGAATGTGCAGAAATGTGTAGAATGTAAATGTGTAGAAATGTGTGAATGTGTAGAAAACACATTTCAAATTTACTTGCTAGTAAATAGGTTTTTTTGCAGCATATCCATATGAATATGTTCAGTAGTCCAACTTTTTCTGGAAAAATGCATATGCATGAATACTCTGAGACTAGTCCTTTGTAAACATTCTTACAATCCACAATTTACTTGAAACCATGTTTGTGGAAAATATAATAGACTCTGAATTTTATTTAAGATGAACAGTTAGCTTCTCTTCAGATAAGTGTTCACTAATGTCTTTCTGAATAATTTTTTCAACTCTGCATTTAAATTAAGTCATAATTTAGGTTAAAATTTAGCTTTAAGATTTCTGAACTTAATCCAATGAGTCTTGCAAATGGAGTACTGCAAAGGGACAAATGCTTTATACCGTCTGCTAAATATATAAAATTATTTCTGCTTAATAAATTTTACATTGCATGTGCTGTAGAAGAGATGACTAAATTAAAGTGTGACAAAGAAATGCAACTTGAAGAGCTGTCAGAAACACTGGTAAATATTGTTCCTTTTACTAGTCTCATGCCATTTACTTTTCATATGAAGTCTCTCTCACATTAGAAAGCGTTTTATAGGGCATTTAAGCTACTTACAATCTGCCGTATCGTTGCTACTAAACTTTCTTGCTTGTCTTCTAGACTATTTCAGTTTTCTTTTTGAAGGACCTGATTCTTTCCACTGTTTTGCTTGTTTTGTTTTTTTTTCTTTGTCTCGAGATTTCTGGTCGTTTGCTGCTTCTTTCACACCTGTTCAAATACTGCTCCCTCTGCATATAAAGATTTCCTATTTTTAGTTATGCCTAGTACTCATTTTCTTTCCTCATGTTGAACCTTTCTGAAAAATATATGGGTTTTTGTGATGAACATAAGCTCAAACCTTGTGAAGACCAAGCATATGACATTTAAGGCTAAATTATCAATTAACTTTTTGAGAGTAGAGAGAATTTCATGACTGGATAGCTTTCTTCGTACTACTCCTCTAAAAATTAAGCCTTGTAAATGCTTATTTTGTAAAGACTTTATTTTGATGTTTAAAGAATAACCAAGCTTATGACATCATGCTGGAAAGGCAGTGAAGAAGATTACAAGAAGGTTCGCAAGAAGGTTATGTATGACAAAATGAGTGATCTAATAAATAATGTATCATAGGTTTCTTACTTCATAGATTTGTTGTGATTATTTTGCTGTTTGTGGGGTGTTAGTTATGGTGAGGTGTCCTTCATACTGCAGTGTATACTATCTAAAGAGCAGTGCCCACTGAGTTGATACGCATCCCTTTATAGAAAAGATAGACAAGTCTGAGCCTGCAGAAAGGTCTCATGGGTTATAATACCACGTTCCATGTACTGCCAGCATGTGGGGTGTTCTTTTCTCCTTATCACAGAAGTTTCCTGAGGTAAGCAGCTTTGATCTCTGTGAACCCTACTAAATCTTGACACAGGCTCTTTTTCTGTCTGAATTACGTGAAGTATACTTTTATTATAGGATGATGTTAGGATCTTAAATTTATTAGTCTAACAAGAAAGTATATCAGCTAAAGTAACATGGTGTGAAACCGTGTTTGCATTTTATAAATTGCTTGTTACATATATGCTGAACGTGGAATTTTCTAAACTGAGTTTCATTAATGTTCTTAAATAGGAAAAAGTTCAAGGACTTTTAGTGAAGAACAAATATCTTGAGACTACTGTTGAAAAATTGCAGGAGAGAGAAAAAGAAATGAAGAATATTCTCCAAGTTAGAGAGGTCTGAGTAAAGGGTAAAAAGTAAAATGATTGTAACATGTTTTTATAAATTGTTAAGTTACACATTATTGCTTGAATATAAGAACATAGGAAATGTCTTACTGAGTCTGGCCAGTGGTCCATCCAGTGCAGTACTCCACTCCTGACAATGCAGTAGAAGATGCTATATAGTATAAGAGCCTACAAGCCTGGCCATTGTCTATGGTCTGTTCCCCTTACATTCCTACAGTCAGTGTATTAAGGATGTTAGAGGATACATCCCTTCCTCTTCCCCTTGTTACTAGTTTATGGACTTGTTCATGTTCACGTCTCATCTGTTTTTGAACCTCCTGATACTATTTGCCTTTATAGCCTTCCATGATAAGAAATTTCAGAAGTTCATTATCTGGTGTGTTTAAAAATGAAACACACACACATGTGCGCACACACACACACTTTGTCTCTGTTAAATCAACTGCCTGCTAGTGCATGTGGTATCACTGTATCACTAGTGATTCAGAGAAAATAGTATTCAAAGCATTTATATATTATAAACTACATTACATTACAAGGCTTGCCTTATCTTATAATGACAGCAGGTTTCTGAGGGAAGATTTTTTGTATCATGGTTCAGCACTCATCCAAAATATGTGCTTATACTATCACGTAGTACTGGAATGCTGTGATTTTTTTATTTTATTATTTATTTACATTTAAGTAATACAAAAGCCTATGATGTCTAAGGCAACAATGTCTTTATTTAAATGCTCAGAGAAAGGTAACTTATGTCAGTACTTTTGCAGACTGGTTAGTTGGACTATACAACAGGGGAACACATTTAGTATTCATATCAGAGGTAAGTATCTCACACTTCTGCGTTACACTAGAGAGATGTAAAGATACAGACTGGCTAATTTATGGCATGGCTGCAGTTTTATTTTAACTTGAAGCTTTGTGTTGTCTGTTCATTTCTGGCAGCTTTGAATTGTGATTTACAGATGTACACTCAATACTTTTTCTTCTGCAGAAGGAAATACATGATTTGAAAATACAGCTGACTGGTACAGTTGAAAACAAAGAAACGTGTTTAAAACAGCTTATGACACTGAATGCAGATCTTGAACAAGAGATGTATGATCTTTTCTGAAAATTTTGGGTTTGTTTAATGTATTTTTGTGTTACATAGAAGTGACTAATATACAATCAAATGATCTATAATTTTCTAAAAATGTTGAACTTAAGCACATAACAGCCTTTATATATTCACATTTATAAAATACATTTTTTTTACATGCATGTAATTGTTCCCTATTTCTGTGACTTGGATGTATTAACACAAAGAGAAAGTATTTCTGAATGTTGACCCTGCTTTGAGCTGGATGTTGGACTAGGTCCCCTCCAACAACCATTGTATGGAAGTTGCTTCTCATTTTCTTTCCTCCTCCTCCTAGAACCTCTTCACATCACTATTACTCTGTACTAAGTTTGCTGCAAAGCTCAAATTTGCAGATACAGGCCTGGACTTATTTCAGTGTGAAGTAATATTTTTATAACAGTTAAATTGAACTTAAGAGGAAATTTGAAAATACATGTTCTTTTTTCTCTGACCATGTATTTTAAATTAGGCTAAAGAATGAGCAACTAACAGTGGATTTCAATAAGCTTTTATTAGAAAAAGAACAAATAGCACAGGAGAAAAGTTATATAGCTGCAGAACTCAAGAAACTGCAAGAAGGTCATGAGGCAAGTTGTAAACTTTTATCTGTTTTTGAAGGACAGCATTCAATTTAAATCACATGGTATATTGGAAACTGCTTTTTGTGTTTAAAAAACAAAAGGAAGTGCAGTTACCCTTGTAATAAGGCAGGTTGAGATACTGTTTAAGCTCTCACTTTGAGTTTTACTCATTTTATTTACATATGCCTTTATTTAGGATAATAGAAAAAAAGAAGAAAATACAAGGAAGTTATTAGAAAACCTGGAAGAAGAAAACAGCCAGTTAAGGCAAGTAAAAACAAATATTAAAGGACAATGTTATTTAAAGAAATAGTCTTGATTCCTTCACTGTTGCTGTTAATGCTGTGCTCATATGCTGTTTTCCATGATTTTTAGTAATCCTTTTTTTAGATTATCTTATTTATGAAGAAAATAAAAAGCAAATAGAAGTTATGGGTTAAATGTGGAAAAAATTAAACTGATTAAATATTACCCTTTGAAGTAGTCTTTGTCTTGCCCAAGCCACATTAATGAGCAGCCTTCCATATTTCATATGTGCTTTACAATCTTACAGATGAGAATAGATTTTACTCAAGCCATAAGAATATTTTTCCATACTTAATATCTGACCTGTAACTTTTTTTAACTTATCAGTCACTTTTGCATCTTTTCAGTGAACAGTTTATGAAGCTCTCATGAATATTAGTTGTATTAACAAAGCAGCTTTTTTTCAGAAACTGAAATATGGGGGGGGGGGTTAGCAGTAGTGAAAGAAGTCTAAAGTTTTTAAATACTTACTAATACTCGCTAATTTGGCATTTAGAAATGAACTGAAGTCTTTGAAGGAGAAGATGGCAAAGAAGGGTGAAGAGATTAAAAATAAACTGGATGAAAGTGAAGAAAATGTATGATACGTAATGTGCTTTATCATATAAAAGTATAACATTACCTATAGGGCACAATATAAATATAAAACTTCTATTTTTTTCCTGCAGATCCCTACCTAGAGATGCAATCTTTTAGTGAGATTTTTCTCCTTTTAATGCTGTTACCAAATAAATCAGCATAAGTACACATGCTGAGCCCCTTCATTTTAGAAGACAGGGACTTCCACTAGGATGTTTACTCTTTACGGGGAGGCTTATGAGTACAGATTTGTTCTATTTCAGGGGAACAAAGAAACCGTCTTTCCCTCCCCCCCCCCCCCATACCATTTAGTGGTGGGTGGGATAAAGATTAGCTTTCAATATGTAGTATGAGTTACAGTATAACTATGTTCAAGTATTTTTATTTTCTTACTGTATTTTCACATAGATTTTTAATAACACATTGGATTTCAACATTCTACTGTAAGATTAAATTTGAAGATAATCAGGGCATGGAATGGTTGCTTAGTTATCTTTTAAAAATAAATATAAAACATAAGAAATTTAATTCTCATTTTCGAGGGAACTGTGCTTTGAAATCGTAATATAGTAATTGGTATCAGTTTTACCACTGTGCTTTTTTCTGAAGAGAGTACCAGAATTCTGATAATGTTTTGACTAGATTTAAAAACAATTATAATTTCAGGCTAGAAGTATTGAAAATGAAATTTCAAGAAAGGAAAAGCAGTTGAAGATTCTAGAAAATAAGGTATGAACATTCCTTTTTTCATGAATAGTAGAGAACTTGAGTATTTCGAATAAGATTTTTTTTTTAAATCAGGGAATTTATTTATTGGCCAAGCTCTAAAACCGCTGACAAACTGTTTCATTACTATTAGTCTTGATGATGTTGGGCTAGCAAAATTCTCACAGTATTTCGTGGTTAAAACTCTAATAATTGTAACATCTTAGCATGTATTTCAGTTCCATTGGAATTAATGGAACTTGTGTAAATTTACAACTTAATGGAATTTCCAAACTTTAAGTTCAGTTTTAAGTTTACAAACTTAATTTACAAATTAATCTAACTTGTGCAATGTGCATGTTTAAGCACTTTGACAAAAATGTCTAATACATTGAGTCATTTTTTAGCAGTTTGTTAATTAATGTTTGAAATATCTCTTTTAGTTGAATAACTTAAAGAAACAGGTAGAAAATAAAAGCAAATATATTGAAGAGCTGCAACAGGAGGTAGGCACAGTTTTAAAAAGTCACAAATCCATCAAACATACAGGTATTTTGTGGTTACTGTTACTATTCAACAGTTGTAGTCTGATGTGATGAATTTAGACATAGCTATGTAACTTATAGCATTTTCTTTTTGTAATCTTACCTCTGAGCAAATTAAAGAATAGCCTTTGGAATTATTTGATTTGTAAAATTATCCCTTCTTTTATAAAGTGCAATTATAGAAATACTATCTCTGATGAACTTTTATTATTTTCGTTTAGCACGCGGTATCATCAATATATTTGAAGTAATGACCTGTCTCAGTTACCAGTAGTAGAAAAGAACTGTTCATTAGGACAAGCTGTAAATAACTAATGTAGAAATATGTTTGGATTTTTTGTGATGACATCTGCATGTTTCCCGTCAGCAGCGTTTGCCCCATTGTAGAGAAAAATCCCTGAGCCATCTGCTTAGAATCAGTATATCATTACATCAGTTCTTCCTTTATAGTACAGCACAGGAGTAAATTTATGTTCTATATAAGCTACATAGTACAAGAGCCAGAGGTACAACGCGTCTTGGGTTTTTCTCCCTTTCCTCCCCTTAGAAAGGGGAGCCTTTCATAAGGTCACGAAGCGTAAAGGACAGTATTATTAAAGTAGCTGAGCACTCTTTTACTTAGAGAATTGATCTGGAACCTGAACTGCACAATTAAACAACAAAAAGAGAGTTATTTGCTTGCTGAAAACAGGAATTTTGAGCGTTCCAACCTACTTTATGCAGTAAAATCATTACGTAATTCTGTTAAATTGTTAAAGTTTAGTGTTTATTTTATTTTAATAGAATAAGGTGCTGAAAAAGAAAATTACTGCAGAAAGCAAGAAAACAAGTATTTATGAAGGGAAGGTAGGTTTAAATCACTTCATGTAGGAGATAAGGGTAAAATGCAAAGACTGAATGAACTTCTTAAGTCTCAGTAATTAATGATATGAAGCACATACTTAATTTTTTGTGGAGCTGGGACACAGCATTCAACATTTGACAAGAATGTGCTCATAATTTCTGGAAGATGCTTACATTTTTTAATCATTGGAAATTGGACCATCAGACATTTACAAGAGATGGGCATCACATCTCAATCTCAGGAATTCTGTTCCTCATAAGTACCTTTCTTTTTTAGTTGGTAGTATACTGAACATTAATCACTAATGTCTCCCTGCTGGAAAAAAAGGGCAATTAAAAAAAAACCAACTATATTATTCATTTTAGGCAGTTTCTGCTCTGCACTGGTAAGTCCTGATTAGAATACTGTGTCCAGTTTTGGGTACCACGCTTCAAGAAAGATGTGGACTTTTTTGAGTCCATTCGAATGAGACACTTAAAGGAAAAATTATAATCAAAGTACATTCTTGGTAGGAAAACATGATCATAAAAGATTTTAAATCTTAAATAGATTGACAAGAGAGGAAGTAAAATCTCCATCTGTAATTTTTTTTTTTAAGAATATGCAGCACTTAGGGTGACTTTGGTCAGGAACAGAGAGTGGGTAAGAGACCTTTTGAGGTCTTCTCTGGATGTATTTGCTTAACTTTCTACACAGGTCTATGTTTGGGAACATTTCCCGTGCAAAAATATTAGAAGGTGCTGACATCAAAGGTTTTAATCTGGCTCATCACAAAAATATAGCTCAAGAGCAACATGTAAATCCCAAGTAGGATTTACTCCTGTAAAGCTCTCTTCTGAAGATTCCGAACCTGTTTTCATGTTTAATTCCCTCAGTTTCCTAGTAAAAGAAAAAACAATCAAGGATGGGCTTGCTTGGTTGAAATTGTAGTGAATGAGAGTGGAATGAAGCAAACAATGCAAATGAGATATTTCTGTTTGGTATGGTCTGATGGAGGTATGGTAAAATATAGTACAGAGTCCCCAGATGTTATGCGGTGTGTGTGTTCCCCAAGCTCTTCCTATTTATTTCATATCAAATTCTTGTTAATATTAGCAGCTGAAAGGAGTTACTCTTTTTTAGAATTAAATACAATTCTGAAAATAAACTATTTACAGATAAACTGTTTCTCCATTTCTTAATTTAAACAAAAGTTTTAATTATAAACACATTACAGTCATACTGCTGCTAAGGCTTAGGAGACTATTGGCTATATGCTTCATTTTCTGACCTTGCATTCCATGATAGTCATACTAAAGAGCCTTTTGTACAAAAAGTAGAATGCTATCAGATTGCTAATAGATTATTTCTTTATATTGGAATGGTTCTTTTGTGCTTAACTGGCCCTAGGGCTTCTTCATTGACTGGGATGCACAGAACTGGTATGGACTATCTTTCCTATTGTGCTGCTTTTGTAGTTGCCATGAGTGTTTTCTAACTCACTTCAGGCAAAAGTTCAGCTCCTCATGAGAAAACCTGAACGTTAAATAGGAAACAGTGCAGTCACATATGTGAAAAGTACAGCGTGATTCTGCTCTAAAGTAAGATTTAAAATATATATATTAAAAAAAGGCGTATTTATTCCTGCACAACTAACAGCAATAATTCTGCATTCTCAAAAGGTGAATAAGTTACAGTTAGAGATAGAAAATATGAACAAGCAACATAAGGAAGCAGTTGACATCTATCAAAAAGAAATTGAAGCAAAAAAACTAACTGAAGATAAACTTCTTGAAGAAGTGAGTTGTTAAATTTTACTGCAACTTTTAATTAGTTTTTGATGTAGGATAACTTATCAAATGCTTGATATATTTTATGAAGCTGTATAGGCCAGACTCCTTGCACATATGTAACAGTCTTATAGACATGAATGGAACTTACTGTGTATGCCTGTGAGCAATGCTTTACAACACTGCCTTCTTAAGTTGAAATATTTATGTATGTCTTTAAAGATAAGAACCTAACTAAAAAATCTTTTTGTTAGGATATTGTCCACAGAAATTCTATTCTTGGTACAAATACACCTTAAGCAAATAAGATTATAACTTTACTAATATTCATATTTTCATGCCTACAATTTTTGATGGTAATGTCAAAAAATGTTAGGACAGAGTGCTTGAATTGCCCCTCAGTTACTCCTTACTGCTCATGATTCAACCTTGTACTTATCTGCCCCGGAGGAATGGATGTACTTTTAATCTAGGTTTTACTTGCCCATCTTAACAAAGTGTGTAAAAGATGGAGGATTTGAAAAGGATATTTAAAGTAAATGAAGACTACGTAAGAAGACTGTACATTGCACCCACTGGGGAGGGAAGAAATGAAACTAAGATTTTTGTTAGCATGTTGTTCTTAATTCTTCATGAGTTAGAAGAAACTTATTACTAACAGGTAGAAAAGATGAGGTTACTGGCTGATGAAGCAACAGTAACACAGAAAGAAACCGATATCCGATGTCAACACAAGATTGCTGAAATGGTAGCACTTATGGAAAAGCACAAGGTAGGAGATTTTACAAATTTCTCTGATTTGTAGTGTGTGATACTATGTTAAATAAAAAAACTTTTCAAAACCAGAGTATTACAAGTTAGAAAATGAAACTTCATAATAAAGACCTGAGTTTCAGAAAATGAGTTTAAACATGTGCTTGACTTCTCAACAACTAAAAATAAATTCATCTTCAGATTTTGGGGAAAAAAAGTCTACTGGCAGATAAATTCTATTTATCTAAATTTTTAGGAATCATAGAATGATGTGAACTAGTTGCATCATAGGATCCCCTAGTAATGCTTTAGGTAAGATGTGGTGGTGGCAGTGGTCTTCTGAAGTTGTCCTGGAGAATGTGTTTTTCGAGGTGTTGTATTTGGGCTGAATAAAGGAATATATATGTTTGCGCTTAGCAGGATTTGTTTATACTCAGTCTTCCTTTGATACTATCCTCATGCAATGTTCTTCAGTGTCAGTTTGGGCCTGTTTTTACGAGGACTTTACCTCTTAGTGACTTTAGACAGTTTAACGTAATGTATTTTAATTGCCTCGTTTATTACTCTGTTTTACAGTAGATTTAGCAGATACCATTAGGAAAAATAATATGGTTAACTTTTTTTTTGCTTGAACACTTATCGCTGCCTGGAGATAAAGCATTCTCTATCACCCCACAAAATAACACTACTTATACATTTTCTATTGTGCACTGTCTGCAGAGGTCTAAATGTTTGTTCATAGTGCTTTCTGAAGCTCCAAAGTAGTTTTATCTGAAAAAAGAGTGATGTTTTAAGATTAGATATAGATATAATTATAACATTTAGTCAAATAACTTTTTTTTTTTTTTAACACAGCACCAATATGATAAAATGGTTGAAGAAAAAGATACAGAATTAAAACTTTTTAAGATAAAAGAGCATGAGCAGTCATCAGAAAAAAGATCCTTGGTAAGATATACACTTTGGCAGTGAGTAATTTAATGGAAGGGCTGCTGTCCTGCTCTGTTCTGACAGAATAATATAATATAAATATTATATTACAATTCTTCCTGTGTAATGCTTATTTTTCTTGTTCTCTTTTTGTTTTTTTTGTTGTTGTTTTTTAAGCATTTATTTTAGTGGGACTGAATAGTAGTGAAGATCAACTGACCAACTTCCATGTACTGTATTTACTTACTGACTTTAATATGTGTGTTAAAATATCAAATGTTTCTAAAAATAAATAGAAGATGCTGTGCTTTTCTGTCTACCTTTCCTGACAGTGCACATGTTCTAACCATACCACCTGGTTAAGTACATTTTGTATTAGTTTCCTGTCTTTCCCCCTTCTCGCAAGTATTAAAAGTTCTTTTGTTGAACAGTTCTGGTCAAGTAACTGTTACTTAATAGTATTTCAGCTCTTTTTAAAAAACTAACTAAAAACCTCCAAGCCTAGAGTTGCATTCTCTTTTTTGCATTTTTCCTTTCTGGGAAGCTTAGCTTTGAGAAAAGTTCTAAGAGCCAGCATCCCCTCAAGACTCTCTAAAAGTGTAGTTCTGCAATGTCTACCTAAAAGTCAGTATCCTGACATTTCTCTTCACAGAAGTTGAATTATTCTGCAAATGAATTGTAGGTACCTCTAAGCATTAAGTCTTAACTTTATGGATAAGTTAGCTGTATTGAACAGATGAAATTTTGTTTATGTTTATAATGAATATTCTTAGTGCTTTATTAGGTCTGCTTTCTTTTTTCCAGGTTAAGAATAGTTAACCCTTCCAATATCTAATTGTTTTTAGGAAAGCGAGTTATCGTGTTTGAAAAGTGAACTGTCATCCCTTAAGGAACAGCTTAAAGCAGAAACTGAAAAGAAGGTATTTTTTTTGTTAACGTAGCACTGTGTGACATGCTTGGCCGGGTCTTTTGAACTATAATAATGACAGCTGTGAAATGCATCTTTGATGTACAGTGTTCTGTAATTATGCTGAGCATATGTTCAACAGCTAAATTCAGGTACAATAATTACTACCTATGACATAACTTTTTTTTTTTTTTTTAAAGGAGAATCTTGCAAAAGAACCCCCCCAAAATACAGTTCCTGAAAAAGAAAAGAAACACAAGGTAGTTTTAATTTTATTATTAATTAATGATAGAATTTGATGACATTTGTATGTATGCAGTCTGATTGAAGTTTCATGTTAAATAATATTCACTGGATAAAAGACAATTTGCTCTTAATTTAAGCCTTTTTTAATTTTAGAAAATACAGACTCACTTTTCTGAGACTCCTAAACCTCATTTAGATCTGGACTCTGCATCTATCAATTCAAAAAAAATATTGTCTCCAAATTATATTCCTACAAAAGTCAACGTAACGGAAAATAAAGAAACGTCTCCTTCAGCATCTGCAAAAAGTACCTTGTGCAGTCCATCATTAAAGGTTTGTAACTTCTGGTATGGTAATAAATGTTCTTATTTTATTTTTTTACTGTATTTTTTAATTCTCTGGGGACACTTTACTTTTCTTTGTGATAAATAGGGATTTAAAAGGTAGGTAGCCACAAGAAAATATGCATTATTCAGTGATACTAGAAGACAATTTGTGAAAGGTCACCAATGGTGTTCCTTTTTTTTTTTTTTTTCTTGCTCAGTTACTTCACTTGTCTTCCCTGATCAGTAAAATTGGACTAACAATACCTGTTTTAGAGAGACTGTGAATTTAATAACGTCACTAGTATTTTTTACTTGATCTTAAAAGAAAGTGTTGTCTGTAAAAGGCACATTTTTCCCTTATGAAACAGAAAATAACTTGCGTGGCTGTAAAAATTATCAATGTTATGACTGCTTTGTCATAACCATAAAGCCGTATGTTTCTACCTTGTCAGAAGCTCACGTGACGTTTATATCAGAACAAAAGAGTAACTGTCATTTTTGTTTTATCCTTTCTAAAAATTTAATATTGCAAACAAAATGATAAGTTTAACTTCTAGCAAAAAAAAAAACCCTCTTGTTCTTGATATCGCTGTCAGTGGCTTCCTGAAAGCTTCTTTCTGCAGGTTTGGTTATGTTCTGTTTGTAGTGGCTACAGTTCAGAATAAGAACTGAATATATGCACGTGAGTTAAGAGGATGGATATAGTGTGCCATAAATCTCAATTCTTCTGGGACTTCCTGGTCTTTCTTCTTGTTTGGCAATAGAAAAACAATATATTGTATTTTTTGCTTTAGTTTGGATCTTTGCTTGATATTTTGAAGGGGGAGATGATAGTTCCACAGCACCTCTTTAGTGTCTGCCTGGATACTCAGTCTGTAAAATGGGTTATAGGTTTAGTTTTATGTTTTAGAAGTACCACTGAAAA
Source organism: Apteryx mantelli (assembly GCF_036417845.1). Lineage (NCBI taxonomy): Eukaryota > Metazoa > Chordata > Aves > Apterygiformes > Apterygidae > Apteryx > Apteryx mantelli. The sequence goes on from NC_090002.1 coordinate 11,739,110, forward strand.
TGGAATTTTAAATACAGTCTTTTTTATTTTTCCCTAGACATATGTTGTAAAGACTCCCCCAATACTTAAGCTGCAAAGTGAAAGCACAAATCTGCCTTCAGAAGGGTGTATGAGGAAAAAGCAAAAAGTGCTTTTACAGCTGGATACTCAGTCAGATAGCTCTGAACACAGTGACCTCCTGGTAAAATCTGAAACAAATAGTGTGCTTAATGATTTGTTATGTACACTGCTATATCTAAAGAATGCATGTAAGATGTGGGGTTCTGTAAACAAGACAAAATGTATGTGTATCTTTTTATTTCATTGGCTCTTTCTGGAATGTTTGTGTACTAAATTAGTAACTATATCACAAAGTACTATGTAAAAAGTATAAATTCATTTTTATAATGAATTTTTACATTGTTTTTGTTGAACTGTTGAGGTTTCATAATATTTTAACTTTTTTCATACTCTAGTATTTCTAAGGGGAAAGAAAAGAGATTTCTAAATATTGTGTGATTAAGTAACTTTTTTTTTTTTTTTTAATTTAAGAGCATAGTCTCAGAGGAAGAAATCTTCAAAAAATTATACAAAGATTATCCTCAAGCTTCACAGTTATGGGCTATGACACCAAAAAAGGTTTCTTAGCTTTTCTTCAGATCAAACTGAAGAGTTAATCAAAGTTAGTATAGAAATTAATGGCTGGTTTTATTTGTCTTCTTAGAAACCAACATCAAACCTAAAAACTCCAGGCTCTGCACTGAAAATTACAAGTATGAGAAAAATGCGAGAGGCTGGATGGACTGCAGTTTCTAAAATGGACAGGAAAAGAAAAATGAAAGAAGCTGAAAAACTCTTTGCTTGAAATTAACATTATTTGATTAGTACAACACAGAGTTATTATTCTTTCAGAGTTGGTACACTGTTGCATTTTTCTGTCTTATTCAGTATGTATTCAGTATTCAGGACTTTCATTAATTTCCTTCATATGAATAATCTTGATAGATACATAACTACATCAACCTGCAGAGCATTTTCTGCATTTCATTTCCTACGCTATAAGAAGCCTGGAGACAAAAATTAGCTCACTTTTTAATTTTGAAATGAGTATAACTACAAAGAAAACTGCTTTAAAAAGGAAAGATATTTTGTCTGGCATTGAAAATACTGGTTTTGAAGAAATTCAGTTTGTTCTTTTAAATTTGCTCTTTTTTTAAATAATATCCTTTTGTGAATTATTATTTAATGAATTAAATGTTGACGCTTTTAAAATGAACTTTTATTTGAAGTTGTCCTGCTTTTGGTTCATTTTGCATGTTCTTAACCTTTTTAGACTGCTTTGTTTTCAGTAGCCACTACTTCAGTATGTTAAGAGTTCTGAAATGTTTAAAATTGTATTTTCAATAAAAATTACTTGGGTTTAAGAACAGTTCAGCTTCATAAGGAATAAGATATGCATATTTACATTTTCAGATTGTAAGCACAATTTCGAGATTTCATTAAATGGCTTATCTGAAATGTGAAGTGTGGGACTAAATGTCGTTGTCATTTATATATTAGAACACAGTTCTAAATGGCCAGACATCTTTCCTAAGAACTAACAGCTTCTGCCGTACAAGCATTAAAAAAAACTTAGAACAAAATAGATTTCGGTGTTAATCCTTGCTTAATCTGGGTTTCACAACAGCAACAAAAACTTACTACAGTCCCTAAAGATAACAAGAAGCCTACAGGTACATCTATCTAAAAATATTAAGAAAAAACAAAATCCTGTCTTCGTCTGAAGTGGGTAGCAAAACTTAAGTGTTTCATTGTTTCAGATTAGCAATTCTATGCACAGGCCAATAGTTTGGGTTCCTTACGCCTTATCTGTTGAGCAGTGATATTAATAATGTTTTTTTTGTTGTTGTATGCAACTGATTAAATATTTTCCAAAGGCCTTAAAGAATGTACTGTTTTCTCCATATTTTATAAATGGAATGTGTTGCACAAGTGAACTTTCTGAGAAGTTAGAATGACTTCTTGCTGGAGAGGTGTTTGATACATATATGGAATATTAAGTTTTTATAATATATCTACTTAAATATTGTAAATCAGACCAAAGGAAAGAACAAAGGAGATGCTTATAACACAAGTTCCAGGTGTCTGTTTTTTCCAAGAAAGATTATTTTACCATAAGTACTATAAAATAATCCCTATAAACCTCTCCTGAATACCTTAATTATTGTTTTAAAAAACATGTACAGAATGTCATCCAGAATCCCTTATTCTTTGTTTTAGTTTGGGATGTTACTTACTAATATCTCTTTGGTTACTTTGCAGCAAAAAGAGAATGCAGACCTGTGAAACACATGTGCAGTGTGTCATTTATTTTAATAGGGATTGGTGCTTTATATAAGACCTAAACACCTGCCTATGATCGTTATTTCATTTCAAGATAGCCTATTCCTAATTTTGACTGTTGCTGTTGTTGACATCTTCAACAGGTATGCAGGCTTGGCTCCTAGGCTAGTGACTGAGTAATCCAAAATAAGTTTTCAGGTTGTTTCTGAGTATAATAAAACTTCTACTACTTACTCTTCTCAGCTATGGTTCACATATAAATCCATAAGCTATAATTTTACAGTATAGAAGTTAAGTTTCAAAATCCACATCAAGCCTAGCCTACACATTCATAATTTTGCTAATTCCAGAATATGAGATACTTAAATGCCTTCCTGCAAAAATATAGTTTAAACCACTGCTCACTGAGACTTTACATGAAAAACAAATGTTTTCTTTGGTATTAACCAAGCATGATTTCCAGCATAGCAGTATATGTACAGTATCTGACATTATATTAGAAGAAATGGCAAGAAACTTAAGCAGGGATAATTAGAAATGCTACTTAAGCATTAAAACTATTGTAAGAAATTTCTGCATGTCATAGTTATTGTGAGTCTTGTGGTAATTGAAATGTCTTGAAGGTGGAGAAAAGTCCTTTTTCCGTCTGAACAGGTAAATATTCAAGTTTGTACTGCCCACATGTAGACTCAAATGGTAAATAATCGGTTTGAACTTCATTTTCCGGTGCTGTCATGTCAGGGTTGTAAGTCTGTGGTGCATCATATAGTCCTCCTGATATCACCAGTGTGTCATCTGGTGTATTGTATAAATCATCTGCAAAATTACAAATATACCATTATTACTATTTTAAGAAAAATTACAGGAAACTTAATCATCTAGAAAGGATGTAGAATCATATTTGCCTCATACTATGCATGTTTCTGTGAGTGGACTATATAGCCTAAATAAAAATGAAAATAAAAACAACTTTTAAGCATTCATCCAGTTTACATAGGAAAAGCAAATGAAAATTAGTGAATGCATGTGCTTTGGCTTGTGGATCCTTCAGGTAGCATACACGTCAAAAAATAAAAATTAAAATCTACCAGTTACCAGCTATTCATAGTAGTGAATATTGATGTTTTTACATGTGGAATTTTATTAAAGTTTTTTAAGCTAAATTCTGATGGTATTCATGGTATTTGTTATTGGCTAGTTCTGCCTGATACATTTTTTTTAATAGATAATGTATTATGTATTATATATTTATATATTTTCATATATACACACACTATCATTAAAAGTATTAGCAAGATAAGCTTATTTCTAGCTGGATTTTCTCAAGGTTTTAACTATATTTACTGACATAGGTTAATATATATTTTATCAATGAAACAGAATATTTCAATTTTTTTCATTAATGCCATTTTGAGAAGTACTTGTGTTTTGACTGTTTCCAGTGAAATACATATATGTTTGTTTCATTTCTTTTTTCCACTGGGTTCTTATTTTCCTAATCTGTTTTAAAGAGGATACTGCCTTCAGTGTCCCAAGTATTAAATGTCTCATTAGTAAGGATATATGTGCAGATACTAATTTATAACTTCTTTCCCTGGAGGAGTACTTTCTCCCAAGCCCAGGTTCAACAGCAGCTTTGCTAGAGGGTGTCTCTATTTCTGCAGTTCATACAAAGTCTGCATAGTTTTCTGTTTACATTCTTTCAAGTAACAGTGCCCTTCCATAAGCATCTAGGAATTTTGCTGCATTTAGCAGAGCAGACCTACTGTCAGTCTTGGCCTAAAATACTCCAAGACTTAATCTCCAGGTATCCTGTGAATATGTGCAAGGGTTCTGGCAGAGTGCTATGGATTCTGTCTGAGAAGTTAATGCGTTTCAGTGCTCTACTAAGCAGAATCAGAAAATGGTTCTGTCTCATGCTTTGCATGTTATACATTTGGAAATGTAGGTTTGTCTTCATAGAATATGTCATTTAAAAAAGTTGAGCCAACCTGTTTCAGCAGAGTTTTCATTCAGTTGATGGTGTGAATACTGGGCAATTCTTTTCCTGTACTTGTTACGAGTGTATATAATAATCATTAGAAGAGTAAACATAATGGTGCTGCTGAAACTAACAGCCAGAATGGTCTTGGAAGTCTGTAGATGAGCTTCTCCTGCTAAAGTAAAATTATTTTGGGGAAAAAAATGTATAAAGCTAGAAAGACAGCAAAAATCAGCCTTTAGATTTTAATAAAACAGCATAGAAAGCTTTTGTCAGCACAAATTTAAAAGGACAGTCTGAAAATGCAGTGCTTAAAACCTCCTTAATATCCTAGCTACTATATTTTGCCTCAGCAGCAATACTGAATGATACTTCCGATACAGTTTCTTCTTATAGAGGTGAGTTTTTAAAGGTTTGGTTTGAGTCTGAATGTTCATTAAGATATGTGTACAGGTCAAACACACGGTCAGCACAGAACTGGGTTTCCTACTTTGTTATTGACTATTTAGAACTCTAAAGTAGCTGAGGAACTGTAGCTTGCACATGTAGCTAAAAATAAGTTTGTTAATACCTGGTTACCTTAAATTAAAGATAACATCTGGGAATGGTCGTGTATATTACTCTTTTCCTTTATTATATTGCTAACAGTTCTCCATTTTCTGTCAATTTTTTCAAGAAGGGTTGGCAATACTGTGGCCAACTATTTCTGCTTCCTTTCTTCCTCTCATCTCGATTTACCCTCTGTTTCATTGTATGTTTCTCTAGTACTTCAAATATTGTCCTTTTTTTTTTTTTTTTTTTTTTTCCCCCACAAGGAAGCTGATGTCAATTTCCTGCTCTCACCTCTTCAGCCCTCCAACAGAATGGTATGTATTGGTCATGATATTCAGTAGTATCTGTTATACTTGAGCTCAGTATTGGAAGAAAATAAAAAAGTAGTTAGGCTTTGTGAGCTGCTTTGAGGATCTGTAGCTCTGAATATGCAAACTAGTAGTGAAAGCAAACTTAATTTTATATTGCTATCAAGTTCTTAACACAGCTGGACCTCTGTATTCAGGCTTCAACTAAAATAAACAAGTCAGGCCTCAGCAGTTTAAGGGAATGCTGCTGTAATACCTAATGACACCTACCTGGAGCCTGGGTTGTATGATTTGGAGTCAGACCTTCACTGATGATTGTTGGTAGGGCTGTGAAAAGCTGATCAGTTGGTTCCAGCATTTCTGATGTTGTTTCATTTATAGTTCTATTAGATGATAAAAATTTACATGGTGGAGTCGCAACAGGTTTGAATCTTGTGATATCTGAAGAACTGTTAGTATTTGAACTTGGGTGGTGAATGGTGTTTGATGCAACATGTGCCAGATGTGATATGGTTATTAAAGGAGAGGAACTGCTGCTATCCATTCTGATTCTTGTCTTCCAGCTGATAGTTGCACTCTGCATTGTGGTTTGATGGACTTCTTTATCTGAAATACTGGATGCTATAACACCATCAGGAGCTCTTGTTTTTCCCGACCCACTCTGTGTCTTTGTTTGCATGAGCTCATTTATAAGGGAGACATAATCTGTGGCCTGAACAATGTACATTGCCACGAGGTAGCAAGTTAAAAGAATTGGAAAATGCGTAAGTTGTATTCCATCCATAATAATGTCTTACTTTTCACGTCTAGCAGCAGGTTTGTCTGTGTTTAATCCAGTCTCTCCTCTTTGTCTGAATTGCCTTGGGAACACATAATAGTTTCCTTTGAATGCACTTACTGGATAACTTGAGTAGTCCGTGGTCTCTACATTGTAAAATGTACAGTATTAAAAAAGAGCTGATTCAATTTAAATTCATCTCTTGGCCATGTGTTTAATGCCTGATCTCAAATTTCTGGTGCAGATATGTGTTTTTTAATTGAGAATTAATTTTTCTATATGGTACATAATAACTTTTTTAGTATACCTGTTTTCTACAACTGCCTAAAACAAAAGTGGAAGAGGGGAAAGCCTAGAAAGATTAGGAAAATTTAATTCTGAGAAAGACAAATAATGAACACTTGCTTACTCTAGTGTTCATCGTAAATCTCGTTTAAAATATTTTAATGTCAGTCAGTATAGTTTGTCCCTCATGACTTTATTAAGCATAGGATATTTCAAAATTATTTCCTTTTTATTTCATTAATATAGAGTATTTGGGAGTTTACTCAAAGGTTGAATTTTTGTAGTGAATATTCCAGCCCCTGTTATTATCCAGTCCTGTTGTTTAATGTTTGTACTGGGTAATACTGAGAGATACAGCAACAGAGACTCCTACCTTGTGTTAACACCATATAAAGAAAGGCCAGCCCCTAGCGAGTGGTCCAAACAACGTACCTCTTCAGTCTGTTTTGTTTGTTGTTAAATGCACTGCATATTGCAGAAGCAGTGTTTTTAATTAGGTACTGTGTCATGAAATACAGTTAACTAGAATTGTTACAAAACCTGATACAGCATTACAAGTATTTTAAATCAGACCAAGAGGTTATTTTGACAAGTAAAGAAATTCCATATTTTATATCTTACTTAAGAAAAAAGAATGTAAACACTGTCAGAACTTAAAAGTATAGTACCAGCTTGCCATATCCAAGCACTTCCGGGTACATTGTAACTGTGACTCTGCACTACTGAGCTAGTTACTTCCAAATGGTATTAAAAATTTTTCTTTTGTTTAGAAACTGCAAGAGCAGAGAGTGCGAGATAGAATGAAGAAAGTAAGAACAAATCTTAAGAAAATGACACTTCTAGAACTCACCTAAGCTGACAAATGCGGTAGTATATGGACTTGCAGGTAGCACAGAGTAACAGATCCAATGTCTTAGCATGTGCCTGTTTATTCAGACTCTGGAATAAACTCCCTGGAGGGCTGGGTGAAACACAGGAATGTCTCTATGGTAACCAGTGAAGTTGCACTGGAGTTAGAGATTAGTTACGATAACCACGGTAGGGTTGAGCTCACCTGTTTGAATCTAGCTGTATATTACCACCAAAGATGAGTGTTACATGTCAGTAGTTGCTGATCTTATTTTACAGTGGCTTTAAAAAGTGTTGTTTTCAGAATCAGATGCTGTACTGGAAGAATCCCTATAAGCAGTTTTGCCCAAATGTGTGGAGGGAAGGTATTACAGGCTCCTTGATTAAAAATATATATTAAAAAAAAAATTCTCAGATATGTGCAATAATTATTATAAAAGACAACTATTCCTAAAACACAAATAACATTCCATTAAATTTCTAAGCCCAAAAGGATTAACAAAAATGCTACAGTATTTCAATTACCATAATAATAAAAAACACTATACAGTATAAATAACAGTGTTACTGTCATCCTTAACTTCCTAGAGGCTTTTCTTTCCCTTGATACCCAAGTATTTAATGTAGTTTGCCTTGCTTCTCTCAGGAGTATCTTGTGGGGGAGGGTTAATAAGGAAAAACAGTCTCCCTTTCTACTTTCTTTGAGCCATTTTAATTTTTGGTTGGAATCCTGAAATGGCTTCCTCATTGGAAGGCATTCACTTTTGCAGGTTTCACAGTTTGTCATAGCTGTGGTGGACACTTTTCTTTTTCAAGTGGGCATGTGAGATTGCCTAAGAGAGGAATGCATTTGGGGTAAGAGCAGCATCTGACAGGACTTCATGCCCAAAGCCCAAAAGGAGAGAGAGAAGCATACCCCAAGGTTTGTACTGAGCAGATCATCAGCTTAAGTGCTGATCCAAAAAGCCTTGATTGTACATACTTTGTGTCAAGCCTCCATACCAGATCTTCATTAGTGAAGATAGTGTCTGACTACCTGTTGACTGCCTATGTTCATGGGAGATTGCCAGTCAAATCAGGAGAATACTATAGTTTGCTTAGAAACTGAAATCTGTGACTTTTTAGCTAAATGGGTCTCCCTTGCTGCAGCAGCCATTCCTTTTTACCCTGACCACAGTAGATAAGGGCATATGTAGGAGGGTTAAGGAAAGGCAGAAAGATTGTGATTCTACCTCCTCTGTGATGTATGTTTTGCTTTCTGAGGTTGTGGGATCATTTCTTTCTGAGCAGGCCTTAAGGATTAGATGCCTTCCAGGCATTTCTGTTAGATCAAGGGTGTTTTCTTGTTTTTGGTGCTTGTTAGTGCCCTGGGATCCCTGTCCTTAGTCTTGGTACTGCTGTCTAGTGCTACAGAGTTTCATGAGGCAGAGTCTGATTACCATTAGGAGTTCAAATTTGGTAGTGGGATAGCTCAGACAGCTGGAGTGCTGCAGTGGATGGATACAGCCCCTTTAGGGAGGACGGGCTGGGAAGGTGAGGAGGGGAAGTTGCCCTTTATGCGGGAGAGCAGCTGGAATGCAATGGAGCTCTGCCTAGGGATGATGAACCAGTTGAGAGTTTTGGATGACTAGAAGAAGCCTTGTGTTTACAGATTCTGATCCTGGATGTTGCTTATCTACATCTTAGTAAGGCTTTCAACACTGTCTCCCATAACATCCTTTGAGACAAGCTGATGAAGTGCTGGCTAGATATGTGGACAATGAGGTGGATTGAAAACTGGCTGAACTGCCAGGCTTAAAGGGTTGTGAGCTAGTTACTTTCAAATGATATTAAAAACTTTCTTTTCTTTAGAAACTGCAAGAGCAGAGAGCACAAGATAGAATGAAGAAAGTAAGAACAAATCTTAAGAAAATGACACTTCTAGAACTCGAGGTCCAGCCGGAGGCCAGGGCCTAGTGGTGTATCCCAGTGGTCAATACTGAGTCCAGTGCTAATTGACATCTTCATTAATGACCTAGATTGATGGGACAGGATGTACCCTCAACAGGTCTGCAGATGATACAGAACTGTTAGGAGTGATTGATGCACCAGAGGGTTGTGCTGCTGTTCAGAGGGACCTTGGGCAAAAGGACTTTGCATTTCCCTTTGTGGAACTTCATGAAAGTTCTGCGCCTGAGTAGGAATAATGCCATGCACCAGTACAGGCTGGGGGCCAGCTGGCTGGAAAGCAGCTTTGCAGGAAAGGCCCTGGGGGTCCTGGTGGGCAACAGGTTGAACATGAGGCAGGAATGTGCCGCTGTGGCAAGAAGGTCAACAGCATCCTGGCCTGCATTAGGAAGAGTGCTGCCAGAAGGTTGAGGGAGCTGATCCTTTCCCTCTACTGAGCTCTGGTGAGGCCACACCTGATATACTATTTCCTTTCTGGGCTGCCCAGTACAAGAAAGACATGGCATACTGGAGCAAGTCCAGTGAAGGGCAACAAAGATGATTAAGGGATTGGAGCATATGGTAAGTGAGGAGAGACTGAGAGTGCCTGGATTGTTTAGCCTACAGAAGAGAAGGCCTAGGAGTATCAGTATGTATAAATACCTCATGACAGGGAGTAAAGAAAATGGAGCCAGGCTCTTCACAGTGGTCTGCAGTGAAAGGACAAGAGGCAGTGGGCATGAACTGAAATACAAGAAATTTTGTTTAAACTCCCTACAGGAAACTTTTTTATTGTACGGGTGATTGAACACAGGAACAGGTTGCCCAGAGAGGCTGAGGAGTCTCCATCCTTGGAGATGGTAAAAACCTGACCAGACACAGTCCTGAGCAACCTGCTTTGAGCAGGTGGATTGGACTAGATAATCTCTAGAGGTCCCTTCCAACCTTAACCTTCTTTAAGGTTCTTCCAACCTTCTTTAAGAAAAGAACGTTACCTAACCTATTTGGAATATTCTGTGCTGTCCACAATCACATTCATCTACCAGTTATTTTCCTCTCTTTATTTTCCTCTCTTCTTCAGAGTCCCCGTAGTGTTTGCAGTTCTGTGCCTGAGAAGAGACCAAGGGATGCTCTTATGTAAGCCATGAACAGAGAAGGAGAAAAGAATGTGCTTGTCCTACAAATACTGCTTAAGCAAAAAGGTCTTGAGGCCAAAAGCTATATATATTTGCAATGTAACTATGCACAGCGAATAACTTATCTTGAACAACACAAATGACCTACTTTTTCTCTAACCTTTCCTTTTGGTTCATGTTATCTAGATACCAGTCACTCCAACTTTTCTTCATTTGTGCTCCATTTGTGGCCTAACCAGTGCCAAATGGAGTAGAAGGATTATCTTGTGTGCTCCACAGACAACTTTTGTGTTTATACATTTGGGTATGATGTTTACATTCTTTATAACAACATGACTCACATTCGTCCTATGATTCACTGTAATCTCTAGATCCTTTTCTGCAGAACTACTACCCACTTAACTGCAGCCCTACCTTTCTGCACATGATTATACATACCTGTCAGCCTTGGTAGCATATTGTGTGAATATAATCCTTCATTCTTTATAATACTGCTGTTTTATTTTGGTTTTCTTTGTAAATTTTATACTCAGTATAGAAATTGTATATCTTACAATAACAGGAACTGAAATATCTAGCACTTTCCAAAGAAATGTAATCAAATACAAAGTGGTCTATCATATGAGCCACAATAACAAATAAGATTATGAAGTATTTTCAGACCATAAATGGAGATTGCTGGCATATGATATGGAACAAAGAGAATTGCTCTTTAAATCTGTGCTCAATAAGGAAATGCTGCAGCTAATCCTAGGAAAGAAAGGAGAGCAGTCATCTGTGAATCTACAAATTTGAGACATGAGAGCTATGTTTCAATCAATTACAGAGAGATCCGAAAAAGACAGATTAGCTTTGAAAATTCAGCAGACACAGTCTGTTTAAATGCAAAACCTGATGACAAAAACCTTGTTCCTATGGCAACATGTCAGGATCTTGTTTCCTTTCATCACTGGAGTTCTGCAATTGGATGGAATTGGAAATAATTCCTCTACTAGAATCCTAATCTTGTAGGAATCTGATTGTTTTTGTCTGTTTCTGTCAGCATATCTTCCAATTCCAGCATTGTTTGCAAGCATGTAGAGGTTTTCATTTTAATATCCAGAATGCTATATACAGAGGAAACAAGACTTTCTCACACTGCTCTATAGGTTAACCTGCTCATAAGCTCTACAGAGTTTTCATTCTGTTATCCTACTAACAGAACAAGAGTGAGCAGGAATATCTTGGGCATTGATCAGGGAAAGAGAATTGCATTAAATTATTTTTTTATATATTACTTCAGGCACGTACTGAATCTCTCTGACCCCTTACAGTTTCAGAGATTCCTGGGTAACAAACCCAATAATTTTATGATTACTGTATTCTGTTTACAGATATCACTTAAAACACTTCTTGTAGTGTTTTATACATCAGCATACTGCTTTTTACTTAATGAAAGTGTAAATAACTGATGTCAGTGAATGGATTGGTTTAGTTAACAGAAAGGTTAAAGATAAATAATTAACAGTGTAACTGGCTGTTCCAGAACACAGCTACAAAGCTGACAGCTGTAAAAGCACATTAAAAATGTGTGTTACTGAATAGCCTGCAGGTCAGCAGGAGGGTGACCGAAGAAATGGATCAATAAGCATCAGATATTTAACTATGGATTTTAGGAAGCTGTATGAATGAAGCCTTGTACATTAACAGGGAGCCACACTGAACTTTGCTGTCAGTCTTTGTCTTGCTGCTCCCAGTATGTGCAGGGATCTTGCTGTCATCAGGCATTTAGAGAGTAGTGAAAGAACTCTGCAGTCATATCCAGAAGGACAGCCAGGGAAAAGCTTTTCTACCAAATCGATAGTTTGTGTAAATTACTGGAGAAATCTGAATGTGTATACCACTTAGTGAAGTTCAGTGCACTTCTGACATGGGCAGGCTGAGCAGATGGCAGCAAAGAAGAGGTAGTAGCAAAGGTTCTTTCTGGGTCCATGTTAGTGCAGAGCTAGCTTGAGTAGTAGGAAAAATATTCACATTAGTCTGCAGGTCCACTCAGGCTAATTTATCACACTTCCAGATAAATGAATTTTCATTCTTAATACTTGGTTAGATATCTCTGTAATGCACTGTAGTGCATTCAGAGCCTGGGTAAAAAGCCAGCAGCAGGAAACTGAGTTGCAATGAATAAATGCAGTTCTGAAATTATATTCCCAGTATTCAGCATACACCACATTGGACTCTGCATAATAGCTCTAACTCTCCATGACAGTAGGGCTCTGGACAGATGGAACTAAGGACAGTGCATCTATGTAGTTGCCTTAACAACCAAATTTGCAATCACCTCAAAGAATGAAATCAGGTTTGTGTGACATGACCTATTTTATGTAACACCATCTTGACTGGCATTAATTATGTTCTCATCCTTTAATTCTTTATTGCTCAAATCCTGTATCAACTTTCTGTTATTTTACCTGATTTATCAGGGATAGATGTCAGGCTAGCTGGCTGAGAGTTACGTGGGTCAACTTTCTCTTTGAATATTAGTGTTTTGAAATTTCATCAGTGTTCCAAGACTCATTAAAATTAGCATTAGCAAGCAAAAAATCATTAGCTTTGGAGTGTTGACTTTAAAATATTCATTCCTTATATGTTACCCATTAAAAATATTTAATAAGTTGTATATGTCAATTAATCAGCTGCCACCTCTTCAAATGCAGGAATATTTACTGAAGGCTGGACTTCCTCTGCATCAACAGCTTTGTCTTCTTCTAGTAATGTCCCTTGACATTACTGTTGGCCTTTGTTGTGACAGAAATGTCTCCCTCCCTAGTTTCTAGCTTCTCACACCGGTTTTCTACATTTTCCCACTTCTAATAGTGATTGATTGTTTTCCCTTTTTTCATTGCTAGATATAGCTTTTGCTGTTACATTCTCTTTTCCATCTTCACTATGATAGAGTTTCAGTTAGCCCAGGACACAAAGCTGTGTGCAGCACTCTGGAACGACAGAAAAATGGGGCCTAATGTTATCCAAGAATTAGCTAAACACCAGTCAGGACTGACTGGATCACTCTTCAGCAGTTCAAAATGGCCATGTTTTTCAGCTAAAACTCAACTTTATCATATTTCTCATGGCCACGTAAATCAGGAATACAGTTGTCCTGCATAAGACATGCATCAGATCAAAGTCCAAATGGCAGTTCAGTGACTAGGGAATTGTCTGAGACGGTGGGTGTTAGCAGAGCTGCAAAGAAGCAGCATAGTGAGAAGGGTGACTGGATGCTGATGAAGCAGCAGAGGACAGTGGCCTTGTGCTGAGCCAATACAAGAAATGCATGCCAGCTCAACCTTTTCACACTTTTGCTCTTCCCCAGGTGTCCATCCAAGCTCTCAACACAAAAGTGCTTTTCCCCGTCTCTGGACATTTTGGTTTCACAGATTATTTGTGCAATATTCTGCTTCTCATTGTGCTACAAAGAGTAGTTTCTTAAAGTTTTGCCCCTATCAATTAGTGTTTCAGAGTGAGTTATTTGTTACTTCAATATTTGGATAGTTGGTTCAAGGCCAAATAATTTCTCTGCATGTTTTGTTTGAGTAGATAAGTCAGGCTGTTCCTAGGTCACACTGTAGAGCAATTGCTTTGATCTGAGATTTGTTATTTTATGTGTATACCACTGCATCTCTCAGCTGTGTCTGCCTCATAACAAGCAAACTGAGTGAGCCAGACTTTATTAATTTTCCCCAAACAAGAAGGTAGAATTAGTTATTTGCGATTCAGGATGACTCCATTTCCATGCTAGCCTCCCTGTCATGACACTACTGTTCTATGTAGCAATTAAACTCATCAATAGTACCTTTTTAAAAGCAGTGGTTAATTTAAAAGCCTGAGGAGAGAATGACTGTTAAAATAATTAGATTTCCAGATCCAGTTTCCAGGTTAGGATATTATGGACACATTTGTTCCTATCACATTTGCTTTGTGGTTCAGTATGAATTTTCAATAGATGACTTTGCGATAAGAAAGCAGCAATTCAGATGCAATTATATAAACAGTAAGATCAACCTGGAATTAGCCAGGAGAGTATAAAGCACAGACAGAGCTTGTGCTGGGTCACTGCCTCTCCCAGCTCAAGGCAGAATCAAGTTCCCGTAATAGGGAAGAATTCAGCTGACAAGAGGTTGGTCTTTCCAGACTCTCATTGTTGCAGCTACAGGGTAAACTGGACTGTGTAATGGCTTTTGCTATGGGAATCTAGCAGCTGGAAGAGACTAGAGGGTGATGTCCAGGTGTTTGTAGACACTGTCATTTACAGTTTGTAGTTTAGAGGCTGTAGAGCAGACCCTGGAGTTGCCTCGGAGCTAATCAAAGCTTTGTTCTCAGGATGCCCCAGCAGGTCTGCGAAAGGAGGACAGCACATCAGAGAGAGAAAGCGGGGATTCATTGATTTGAACTCTTTGCTGATGTTCTTTATTGTAATTTGCTTGAATCTATTATTTAATTTTTGGCAGTGTTCCCATCTCTTCATGCCTCTAAGACATCTGGGAAGTAAAAAGTACAGTGATATATCTAATATGCACAGCTGTTTCTTGTTCTCTCTTGAACATTTTATAAGATGCTTTCTGCAGAAAAGTATTTTTAAACCATTGAGATTTTTTTGGCTTCTCTGGTTAATTCTGAAGCTCACGTTCTCTCACATATGTCACATTTTCAGATCCTTTCTCAGCGAAGGATAGGAAAACCTCATGTTATTTTTCTATGTCAGCATTTTATCACTCATTTGTGAAAAGTTCTACATAGTATGATTTAGTGGGAACAGGTGAACATGTGATATTGACCTAATGTTATTGGCCTGTTATCCTTTTTTTCTGTTCAGCAGTTGATATTGTTTCAATTCAAGGTCTGAGATTAGAAAGAATTTATCAGGCTCTAGCTAAAAAAATGTTAAGATTATTTCTACTCTGTAACTACCATAAATGTTCTTGTCAAATTCTGAGAAAAGGGCTGGAAGCAACATTTAATTTTACTTAGGGTGTTGTTTTTTTTTCCCCTCCATCTAGCATGAGTCCCTTCTTTCTGCTGTTTCTCCTCTTTGGCCTGACTTTTGGTCAAACAGCATCACTTTGTGCTCCTTCTGAGTACATAATCCATGTGGAGAAAAGGGAATGCACCTACTGCCTGGCCATCAACACCACCATCTGCGCTGGATTTTGCATGACACGGGTACAAGGTGTTACTCTGTTTTAGGCAGGTGTTTCTGTAATGGCCATCACTGCAAAACAAATGCCTGTTCTCACTTGTTTGCACTAGAAAATTGTGTGAAAATTGTCTTAATCTAATGGTATTTGTCATAGATAGAAAAATCACATTCTCATCATGTTTTCAACTTAGCTTATTATGAAGGTAAGGATGAGAAATGCCAAGCTTCCTGAACCAAGGGGTTTATAATGTCACTGGAGGGCCTCTGTAGTCAGTCTGTGGGGTCAGGATGGAGTAAGTGAGAAGCAGATTTTTTTAAAATTACTTGTATTTTCTTAAATTACTTTACATTATTTAATGTAAATTACTTGTGTAACTTTTCCTCCCACAAATTTGCCATGGGGTAAAAGCAATGAACCACTGTGGTGACAGCTGGCTTTGGAGAATGGAGAGTATCTCGCATACAGGCATGCCAAAGACTGTGCTTGAATGTCACTGTTCAACATAGCATTTTGAATTCCACCTGGGTCAGTAGGTAGCCAATACAGATTACAAAGCAGTGTTAGCTCTCTGAGCTAAGCAATAGATTGCAGTTAAAACCACAAAAGCAAGGTGAACATCTCTGCAAGTGTAGTGAGCTCCAATCACATGCAGATTCAAAATGACAGATCTGAACAGAAGTACACTGGAAATACCAGAACTAGTCTAAGAGGGAAGAGGTTTGCTTTCTGCATACAAGAGAAAATGCTGAAGGAAGTTTTTTTGTCATTCATGTGTGCTTAGGTGAAACAATAAATTTCTCTTTTCTTTGTAGGACAGCAATGGCAAGAAGCTGCTCCTCAAAAGTGCTCTTTCCCAGAATGTGTGCACATATAAAGAGATGTTGTATCAAACAGCACTGATTCCAGGCTGTCCTCTTCACACCATCCCTTATTATTCCTACCCTGTGGCTGTGAGCTGCAAGTGTGGTAAATGTAACACTGATTACAGTGACTGTGTTCATGAGAAGGTTAGGACAAACTATTGCACTAAACCACAAAAACTCTGTAACATGTGAGCTTCCAACAGAATGTGGTAGAAATGTACCGCTGTCTGCTCACAACTAAACATAAATAAAAGTATTTCACAACAGGTTTGCAACTTGGTGTGCACAAAGTTTTATTCTAAAGATGAATTACTACAGTTACTTTAATGAACTGGATAACCAGTGGCATGCAAAAAAAGTAGAATCACAGGATCCCATGTTTGTATATAGAACCCACCTGTAATTTACTTGGCAGAGGGGAAATATTACACGTACGTGTGAGCCTTTGCTCATAAATGCCAGGTATTATGTGAAGAGTTGCTCAGAGACAAAACATTTGATACATTTAAGAATTTTTTAAAAAGGCAACATGTAGTCTTATTGTTAAACATTTTAATTAGA
This sequence comes from Apteryx mantelli, assembly GCF_036417845.1. Taxonomy (NCBI): domain Eukaryota; kingdom Metazoa; phylum Chordata; class Aves; order Apterygiformes; family Apterygidae; genus Apteryx; species Apteryx mantelli. The sequence goes on from NC_090002.1 coordinate 11,755,848, forward strand.
TTTTGGCATACTCTTACAGCCTTCACATTAGCAACTGTATTTTTCCATATGTGTAATATTAACTTTTTCTGAAGACCCTAGCTTCAGTGTAGTCAGCTTGGGCTAGCACATTTAGTCGAATATCTCCACTACAGTTCTGCATCATCACTTTCCATGTTTCTCTGCGTTAGTGGAGTGCACCTTTCTTTTTTCTGTTGTAGTACGTTGTTTAAAAAACTTGTCTCTTTCTCTGAGCATTGAAGGGGGTCAGTGAAATTTCAGATCTTGACACACTTCTCTGAAAGGGGAGTGTAATACCATCAAAGTCCAAGTGAAACTCAAAAACTCTCTCCCCCCCCCCCCCCCACAGGTCAGCTGGCCCATGCTGGGGGTGAAAGTGAGCTGAGCCCCATCCTATGTGCTGAACATGTACTGGTGAGAAGTGCTTACCCAAGGATAAGAAAAATGTAAGCTAATCCAATGTTTGTTCTTTCCTAAGTCTGCCACCCCTCCTGTGAGTGTTACAGTTGCTTTAAAGCTGATGGCTCGGCGGCAAGCTCTGATTATAACAGACTAACCACTGAGAGTGAGAGCTAGTTTCCAACTAGTTCAACAGAGCAGAAGAGCTTGTAGAATCCAGTGACGGAGTTGCAACAGGAGTGGTGAAAAGGCAGTTTGGTTAAACTATCTCTGCCCAAGTAAATGGGACCTTTGCTAAACCAAAAGCACTGTAGGCAGGCTGGCAGGACTACAGCAGAGACATAAACAGGGCTGACCAAAAATAAATAAAATTCTCCATGCTTTCTTGACTGAGGATCAAGATTATCATTCTGCATGTCTTAGCAAATACAGCCAGAAAAATCTGGTGTGTAAATGAATGAAATGCTAGTAAAAGTATTTTAATAATCTAAAACTAAACTATTTCAGCACTAAGAATTTGCGGCTCTGTACAGATGCTTTAAGAGGTTCCAAGACCTATAAAATAAAATTTTTAGGTCATACATGCCGCTAAAATGTGTTTAATTACTACTGAGAACTTTGTCTTTTATCGCCCTCTCCCAGCCTCGTGTTTTGCCTTGTACAGTCAATTACATCATTATAGCTCTCTTCAGTTGTTCAGTGACTGTAAATGTGTCTTTATGAAAAATAATTTTCACTGTTAAAGTGGAGTATTAAGTGGAACAGGTTTATCCATGGAGATCCACATCTGCAAAGCAGCATATGTCCTCTGTCAGATATCCAGAACAAGACTGGCTTTATTTTGGCAAGTAACATCGCGAGAGCCAGGAAGATGAAGACAGACTTGCTATGCCCAGCTTGAATCCCTACCTGTTCTCAAAGATGGCCACTGTGCCTGCTGAGAATTAACCTGCTGATAACCCTCAGCACCACTGTGCATTTAGCTGTTGGCACTAGATCTGATATTAGACTCTTCTTCTGTTTTTGTCTTCAGCAACAGTGATACCCAAAGAAGGCAAAAATCTATCACATAGTCACTAACATACTCCTGCTTTTGTTGGAATTAATGGAAATTTTCAGTTTTGTTTGTGTGAGATTGCAATCCCATATATCTGCTATATATTTTTTGACCTTTTAAAATTCTCTTGTACGTTAACTGCAAGCATCAATATTCCTTATTGGGAAAAGCCTTGCTGTGCTGATGAATGCCAGTTAGACCTTAAAACAATTTATCAAGAGTTACTTTTGATTACTTTCTATGGAGCAGCATGAAATGCTCTCCATAGTTGAGCATAGAGACAAGTAGGGAACTATTGTAAAAAGTCTTTTACCATTTCAGGGGTTGACAGATGGAGTAGCCAGAGCCAGCCATATAACCAGCTAAGAAAAATCAACAGGGCAGGGCTTTTTTTTCCCATAAGTTTCTGTACTATTCGGTGTGCAAACAATGGGAAGTAGATGACAGAAAAAGGAATGTTCCGAGAAAACCATATGTTAAGTTTACATGGCATTCTGTAGCCAACAGATGAAAAACAAGAAATCTACTGTTACTATCTTGGCAAGACAGCCCTAAGACTCTTGTAAAGTCCTTTAATGCCCTGTGGGTGCAGGAACTTAGTTGCTATGAGTGCATCATTCTCCCTGGCCTGACTTATGCACTTCAGTTAGCAGTGGGGTGATAGCTACAAACTTTCTACCAGGTGTGGAACAGTAGAGCTCACTCACAAGGATGCAGAAATGAAACCAAGTAATCCATTTCCTGACATTTTCTCCTCAATTTCCAGTTGGTGCTCTTCCTCACCCCTCAGTAAGGATGAAGCTGGAAGTATTTGATATTCTTGCCACAACCACAGCAGTATTGCCATTCACTCGAGCAATCTTGTAGGAAAAGCAGCAAATTACTAGTCTGTGCCTCACTCAGATTAGGTACTAGCACTGATGACATCAGTGGTCCTCTCTTGCCCCTTTCTCATCTGAAGATTTCTCTCTGCTCTTCCCCCTCCACAGCCTGTGCTGCATTAAGTGACCTACATCAAATATAGCTCTCAAGCAATCAAAGCTACAACTTGAAACAATGCTAGCTGCCTCAATACTGCTTTAGAGTTTTACATAAAAGTATAAGAATGACTTTTTAGCAGAGACATAAAATGCATTAATATTTAGAAAGAGACACTTAAACACAAAATCTATGAGGATGATGGATAAATATTCAGTTACCTGCCTTCCCAGCAACCAGAAATTTCTACATCTCCCTGGAAGAGGTGGTAATGACCAGGCACATTTCAGCACCATGTCCTGCCACCATCTCTTTACACAAGGTAACCCCTTTCTAAAATAGAGGGAGAAGAGATTAGGGAATGGTAATATTCTTCTTCTTTTGTAGCATAAATTGCAAGGACAAAATAACTTAGTTTGCCATGCTTGTCACATGTAACCTTATTCCCATGTACAGGAGCAAAGTCTAAAAGATAATTTCTGCCTACTGACATATTAATTACCCAGCTCTAATCCTACACTGTATTGCATCAGTTACATCCATGGTGGCATCTGTTTGTGCCATTATCATCTATTAAACAGGTTAATTAATTTCAACTCCATTCAAAGCATGAGCGAGAACTGAATTTTAATAAATATGTCTGGAAACATCTTTTCTGAGCAACAAGATGAGTTTTTAATTTGATTACCAAGCTTTATATGCTTTGCATTTCAAACAGCTGAATCACTATGGATGAGAAATTGCCAATGTGTGGCAAACCCTAAGATTCCTGGTTAGTACTGCATACTGTGTTGTAAATTCATTACTGCTCATTTTTATAAAATTCTACTAACTTTCATTTTTTAAATTTAAATATTGCATTCAGAAAGGCCATTGAAGTAAATCAAAGTAATTAAACCAATTTAATCAAGCTGAAAATCAAACTCTGGCATACACAAAACATGAATGATTTGGAATATTAAAAAAAGGAACATTCTCATCTCTGGCTAAGAAGTGTCTGAAACAGTCATTTGCAGTCAGTTTGACTGCACTTTTATGAGTTACCAGGGTCAAATTAACTGCAGCACCTAAAAATAGTACTGAGTTGCAAAGTATATTTTTTCAATTTATGTTTTTCTTTAGAATTATTATTGTAGCTTCCCAAGAAATAAGATATTCCAAGTTTTGAAATAGTAAATAAAGGAACCAGAATGCCAGTATGTGTATTTCACAAATATGAAATTTTATTTTCTTATAAAATCTTGCTTTCAAGTTTACAGTGTCATGAATGGTTCTGGGCTCTCATACTCTAATCCAAACATTTTATTTTGACTGTAGCAAAGCCTCTGCAAAAGACTAAGGGAATCTGCTAGGACATAATAGCAAAATCTTTGTCCAGGACAACTGTAATTGAGTTGACAGTATTTGCATGCTTGTCACAGATTCTACACAAGGCATGAACTGTAATAATCTTTTCTATAATTCAGTGATATACAAATGCCTTTGCAGGCAATGTTTGAAAACTTAAATTCTTCCAAACCTTTGTTTAAATTTAATAGAAAATACAAAGGACTTTGCAGAAGCAGTGGGAACCCCACTTCTGCAAGGTACGTCACTTACATGCATAGTTTAAACAATGCATTTGTGGCTGGATGTACATGAGACCACTTCCAATATAACTGTTGCACCAAAAGAGATTAGTCTTAATTAAAGTTACAGGGGATTGCTTCTGGGCCAGGAAGTCCGGGGTTCCCCCTTTCCTCCAACACAACTATGAAATCCATGTGGTGACAGCATGCAGAAGAACTATGGGCCTTCTGAACAGCCACAGCATAGTTATAACATGAATTACTCCTCCAGCTGATGAAAAGCACAGAGAATGATGGAAAAGTTTGGGGGGTACATCGTCACCCAGCAAAAGGCAGCAACGATGTTACCTGGTCCGTGGAAAAGGAACAACAGAAAATCTTCAGCTTTAGGATCAGAAAGTGCCTTCTCAAAACGGACAAGCCTTTAAAAGGGTATTTAGCACAGAAAAAATTAAGGCGCCTTGCTACGAAGCAGCATCTACACTTCGAAGAAAAGAAAAAGAAGGAAGGACGCCTGCTCCCGGCGGGGCGGCCCCCGGCACCAAGGCGCGCAAGCGAAAACCGGCAGGCGACTTCCGGGGTTAATGCCCACGCAGAACCACCGAGAAAGAAAGAGCCAGCACGACCTCCCGCCCCTTCTAATGCGCCTCCAGGCCCCGGTGCTCGTGCTGCGGATCAGCGCCTCCCCGCTGCAGGGTCAGCTGCTTGTCTGCGGCCGCTTTGCCCGAGGAGCCCGCCCGCCCGCGTAGCGAAGCAAGCCCGACACCCTCACCGCTTCGAAACGGCCCCACGCTGCCCGGGCAATGACCGCGGAGCCGCCGAGCCCGCGCGCGCGCGGCCCCGCTCTGGCTCCCGCAGCCGACCGTTACGTCCGCACCGCCGCGCGCTCCCGCCCTCCCTCGCGCTGAAGGCAAAGCACCGCCCGCCGCGCGAATAGCCAATAGGGAGCGAGGGCCGCCCCTCTCCCCGCCCCCTCCGCGAGAGCAGCCAGTAGGGAACGAGGAGCGCTCCTCGCCCCGCCCCCCAGGGGGCGGGGTCTCCGTGGCGCGCGGAGCTCTGAGGCGAGCGGAGGCGGGGCTGGGGCTGCCGCCGGCTCTGGCTCGGCTCGGCTCGGCTCGACAGACCGAGGCCTGCTCCTGCACCTAGAGCCGCCGCTAGCGGCCGGCCGGGCTCCGTGAGGGACGGCGGCGGCGGCTGCGCCGGCCGGGAGCTGCGCGCTGGGCCTGGCGCCCGGGCCCCCGCGCAGGGCGGCCTGAGCGAGAGGAGGCGGAGGTGAGGCGGCGGCGCGGCGGCGGCGAAAGCGGGGAGTTGATGTGGGTGATGGATTCGGACGGCACAAGCACAAGGTCCCTCTGCTAGTCTTCTATTTCAGGTTATTTTTATTAGAATGTTGTTTCAAATTCAACACAGAAAAGCTGATAAAACGCCCCTTCAGAACACACTACGCTAAAGGGAAGTAAAAACTGATTTCAGCGTCAGAACAAATATCAGCCCAATTTTTTCTCTCACAGCTGCCATAGACATAATGCTGCTACAGACTGCAATCATAAACTGATATTCCAGTTCTGTCTAAAATCAGAACTTGTGCTATAGCAACGAGTATGCTGTAACGGAACGGCTTGTGTATTGCAGAAGATTGGCATGGGCGGAGCACCAACAGAGAGGAGGAAGTAAGATTGACAAGCTTTACTTATGTACGTTTTCTATGAACAGCATCTGACGCTGTTAATCACTAGTTTCCAAAGGCTGTAAAAGATAGCATTTGAAGGCTTAAGATAACTCGGTTTCTTTTTCATTACATATGAAATATATTTAGCTACAAAACTAGAGCTGTCAGGCTAAATAAAAGTGAAATGAATCTTTAATGTAGGGATATTACAGAGCTGTGCTCCATCAGTTACTGTTCAATCTCTGCGGGATATCAAAACTAGCTGAGGTTTTCCTGTAACAAATGAAGCTCCCACTGAAATCAATTACTCGGGAAAAACTAGATAAGGAAAACAAGAATAATGATGTTAAGGAGATAATACAGGCATTAGCTATTTACATCGTTATCTTTAGAACAAATTGGTTGACAGGCTAAGAAGAAAATGTGTATGGTGCTTTTTCATAATTGTCCCCTGGAGAATTTTGGTCCCTTTTCTCTGAAACAGGTACTAGGGACAAGACTAAGTGGGTACTTCTGATTTATATGGCAGTTACTGCCTATCTGGAGCATGCATGTATTGGAGGGTATGAGTTTGCTAATTAAATACTGATATCTGGATTAAATCCATCATCTGGAGCATGAACTGTATTTGAGGAAGTTTACATCTTGGTTTGGATTTAGTTATCTTTGAATAGCTTTCTTACTGAACACCCATAGAATAGTTTCTTGGAAATGATTCTGTATTGCTGGCAAAAAACAAAGATTTTTTGCAGTATCAGAGTTGAAACAAAAGAGTGCAGCACAATAAACTGTGAGCACTCTATATCCAGTTTTGATAGCCATAACCCAGCCTGTGACACCTGACCATTAAACTGGGGTGCTCAGGCTAGTTAATGAAAACTTGAATGAGTTGTCAACTATCTATGATCTTAAAGCAACAGGGAAGAATTCTTACAGTTATGACAGGGAAAATTTTCTGTTCCTGGATGAGTTAAAAAAAAGACCTTCAAATACTAAGATCATGTAGAGAAAACTGCTAAACAGTACTGCCAATACCTTATGTGCCTTACAGCAGCATGAAACAACAAAACAGACTATATTTCTGGCTTCTGTTCAGGGTACTAGTAGATGCCTAACATGTTGGTTTCCAGCTTAATATATACCAGTAATCCAGAGAACTAAACCAGTAACTGGTATTATTCTGTTCCTGATATGCAGTGCAGATACCCATATACCCAAATAGCAGCAAAACCCAGAGTATAAGCAACAATTATGCTCAGAAAAACAAATGCACTGTTCAAGAAAAAAAATCTTCAGTAGAAAGTAGGTTGTTCAAGTTTGAATTCGTAGTAAAATTTTCCCAACTACCACTTTTTCCTGTTTTCAAAAGGTACTTAGATGTTTTTGTTCTTCCAGGGGTGGGGTGGGGGGGCAGGGAAGCAAGAGAAGTTTCTGCAAACAGCCTTTGTATTCAGTGCATCTCAAAAGCAGGAGTGGGCATATTCTAACTTGCTCAGGAAACAGTAAGCATGTAAAGAAGCAACCTTTGGTCATCTCATTACTTTCCGATGCTACAAACTTGAGGAATTAAAACCTAATGGTATGCGTAGACATGTTTCAAAAAATACTGTCATTACATGTGGGGTCTGTGTGTGTGTGAGAAGGAGATAACATTATCTACAAAACCTTTCTGCCCTTTTAGGGCAGTTATCTTGGAACCTGAACCATGCGCCTACCTATTACACTATTTTTACCTGCTGTCCTGGAAGGCTGCCTTGCTCTGTATGGCAAAAATGATGCAGGTGCTACTGTACACAGGTTTCTACTTTCTGTCAGTCTTACCTTGGGAGAAAACAGCCCAGCTGAACACTACCCCATTTATCATTTAGGGCAGAATCAGTTTTAGGGGCAGTCTCAAGTGTCTCTGGGACCCAGGAAATTGCTTTGGCTAAGTAAGTAATCTGCTGTGAGAAACTTATGTCTTGGTGTCAGCTCGAGACCCCCAAGGATTTGCTGCTAGCGTCATTTTCCCAACTGAGGCTGTTATAGGAGCAGACAGCTGATCAGGGCCAGATTTCCTAGTCTGATGCTTGCAGAGTAAGATCCCAGGCCCTACCTTTACATGACATCTGTAGCTCATCAGCTGTGAACAGAGGGATGCAAATCTAACTCTTCTTTGGTGCATGATATATGGTCTCCCTTTCAGCTGGGAACCTGAAGCTAAGCCTGGAAATTGCACACTTGGCAGTGCCTCCTGCATACTCAGCTGCTCTTGCTTTTAGTGCACAGCTGTCTCACTGTTACTGAATAGTCACAGTTTGTGGTTGAACAATTTGCAAAGAGAAAGGAGATCCATGTAAAAGAAAGCAAGAAGTGTCAATTAAATAGGAAACATGAAAGAGCAGCACACTTTCCAATGCTGAAGTAACAGAAAAGTGATAGGAGTTTGAGTTTCTTTGGAAACAGGAGAGATGAACAACACAAGGGATGCATATTCCATACAAACGTGCACTGGAATGGACACATTTTCTGAAGTCCCATTTCTTCCATTATGTTTCAATGGAGTAAAGACTCCATGACTTGTAAATGCACAGTCCTGTTAGAAGTCATGGACCATTTCACTGAGATGTATAATTAAGTTAAACTCTTCCCCAACATACCCACTCTCTTAATATGGAACATAAGAGAATCTAATCACAACTGCATCAGAAATCTGAACTAGTAATAATAAGAGAGAAATAGCTGCTATGTGAACATTACTAGCACAGCCTCACTTCGTAAAAACATCTACTTGGGGAAAATTATTCCCTGAAATGGTGAATTACCTGGAAAAAGCCAAAAATTATGAGATTTTGAGCCCTTGATGTAATTGATTTTCCCCTTCTGGGGAGAACCTTTCTAGGCTGTTTTAAAAGGAACATTCTCATATGAATAAATACGAAAAATAGAAAAATAAAAATATTAAAAAACCTATGTAAACACAAGCCCTGAGGTATTTCAAGAATACAGTGTAATTTTTATATCCATCATGCAATATATAACTGCCAGTACGAAAATTTACTTTATGGCTCTGTAAAAATGTCCTACCTACCTTTTCTGCCTTACACCCACAAGAAAGGGTGAGAGGTTGAGGTAAGAGCCCCATGGAAGCTGTGATAGTCACAGAGGCAGAAACAGAGGATATTAAAGTGCTACATGTCTTTCCCTGACCCTTTCTACTCTTTAGCTGGCTACCATGGACCAGTCAGTCAGATTCCACGGGTTATCTGACAAGGCTGCTGCTTTTCTGGATACAGGCTCCACTCCTGCACTAGCATATGTACCATATAGAGAGTCTTGCAGGATAAAGGGACAGCTGAAAAAAATTTTAGTGGCCCCTTTAACTCACTGATTTTTGTCTCAGGCTAGCTTGGGAAGCTTAAGCACATTTTGCACTGTGATCACTCACAAATGACTGTGTATCTTGCCAGCTTTTCTCCTCTTTCCCCTTCTTCATTTAGCCTGGAGACCCTTGGGCATGTTTCTCCCCTGGAGCTTTCTGCATCTGTATGAAGGTTACAGTCTTTTTTTATTAAAAAAAAAAAAAAAAAAAAAAAGTCCAGGCTGTGCATGACAGTGAAGTCAACAGGTCTACTTACATGAATACAAGTTTGCAGGAGCAGGCCCTTAGACATTACATTTTTTTTATGAAGTCTAATTTTATTAATTCTATTCTCTTTGGGCTTTGGAAAGAATAGTAACAAAATGGATCATGGGTATTATTTTTTTAAAATGGTATTTGTTCTATGCTAATTCTTGGCAAAAGGGCTCCGTAGGGAAGGGGTTTCAAGCTGTGTAAGCTTATGGATGTGTGCACACTCTTGCATAGTGAGGCTCTAGAAGAATATGCATGAGTAAATGTGCACACACCAGGTATTCCATTTGCCCATACTTACCTAAACAAGGTATTGAATAGACAGATACCTGCTCATGTGCATATGTATCTGTAAGGAGAGATATGTATGTGCTTACACAATGTCTATAGATGTGTAAACTCCTAACTGTATGTATACAAACATTAAAAATCAAATTAGTCTTAGATGGCATCTTTGTTTTTTTCATTAAAAAGGACATTTAAAAACCCTTTTTTGTTCATTTCAGTTTTCCTATAACTAATGCAATTCACCGGCTCACCTAATGGGATATTTTCTTCTCAGTATGTTAAAATACTAATTAAAATGTATTACAATTATTAACTTGGGTAGAAGAGCGCTTCTTGTGAAGTTTAGTGTGGGACTCCTGGGATATAGTTGTGCAGCGAGAATTTTAGATCATGTCTCTTGTATTACGGATCGCACAGCAGAGAATCATGCTGAATATCATGCCAAAGATCTAGAAGAGAAGGAATGCAATTTAGGGATCCACTTACAAAAGAGTTATAAAAACCAGTCTGTATACAGAACAGAACAATCTGAAGGCCCTCATTGCTGGGTAGCAGGCAACTGCTTCTGTCTACAAATCTCAGGACATCTGACAATTAACATGAAAGAGACTCACTGATACTCAAAGCTAAGATTTTATCTGCCCACACTGGTTTCATTGATCTATATTCTAAATGTTATGGTCAGCATAACAGCCCCCAAACGTTAATATTATTAACATGAGTTGTACTGCCATGAATAATCGTGACTGTTGGCGTTACACCTGGTATTGCACCATAAGGTTCTGTGTTCCAGAATGATTATACATGGAACAGCATAGGCACTTTTGAATAAGAGCAGAGAATGATTCCAGAGGAATCAAGTCTATGGAATTGGTGGTGAGCATGGCAGTTTTGCAGAGAAGCCTAAACTCTTAACAGTTACTATACAAGATCATATATTAAATACAAAAGTGTATTCATGTTAGGCAACAGTTAACTAGAGGGAATGTTAAAAACAGAGAACAGTGGCTGTTGCCAGCGTCTCCAAAAATTTATTTTTGCCACAGGTTTATTCTCCAAAGCAGAGTTAGCAGCTACTTGTTAAGGCATCACTGCTGATGATGGGAGATGGTCAATACTAACATGCAGTTAAGCTAATGAGTCACGTCCCCTCCCCACATACCCTCTTAAGAAAAGAGAGATAGCTGACCAGCCATACTCCATTTGTTAGAAACAAGCATGGAAACATGTAGTGACACGTTTCTGCTGTTAAAAGAGTGTATCGTTTCATAACTTCTACTGTATCTAAGATGGGAAGACATAGATGAGATGCTCATATTTCTAGCGTATCCCTGATGAGCAACCTGATTATCAGAACTTTGTCTCACTTGTGTTGCTTTGTATTTTTGAGTACACCATCACGTTATACAAGTCACACCTCAAGTGATCTAGGCTTGTTTAAATCCTCTTTACCCACTCCATACATTATCCCTTCATCTGCTTCAAAGTGTCCACCTAACTCCATGAACCTGCTGCTCCTCAGACCAGCTAGAATTGTATTTCCTTACAAATCTTCTGGGTCTCCATGCTGTTGCTGGTTTCTGAATCTGAATGAGGTCATGGCAGACACAGGCTGGAAAATGCTCTCTTAAAGCCTGCATTTGATACAGACTGTCCACTCCTGCCAGATCCCTGCAGCAGGGTGACATCTATTGGTCAGCTCCATCGTGAAGGAGCAGACTTTAGGAAAAACAGCAATACACACTTGTGGAAAAAGGTGCAGTGTAAGAAAAGTTAGATGCTTTGGTGACATTAGATGAATGAGCTACCTTTAACCAGGTGCTGTAAATTTAGGAGAGAAATACTGTTCTGAAAACTGTGCAGTTTAAATCCCATTCCTTTAGCACAATATGTACAAAACTGATCATTGGAGAGAGAATATACTCTCCATTCCTTATGAAATCTAAGGAATGGATCCTCAAAGGGACAAAAGCATCAATGCTTGCAGTTGTTTTGGAATAGATGAAATGCCGCTGTGGCTTTTTGCTGTTCAGTTCAGTCCATGTACACACATCTTTCCTACTATTAAAACAACAAGAAAATGAGATTGCCATTAGATATTCCGGAGCGAACCTGAGGACACAAAATGAACCAGTAAAACTGGAAGTCACTCAAATCTGTTTGCACAGTTGTAAGCAATTCCCAGAAAGAGGACACACCGAAAGTGATAAGAATAGCTGCAGCTTTGAGGAATCTCACCAGCTGCTGCAAAACATTTTCCACAAAGCTTTGAGTAAAGGACAGGGTACTGTGCTCAAATTTAGATAAAGAAAGTGACAGCATGGATGTACTCACTGTGATGCCAGCAATTGCAATTCCAACAATTCCAACTAAATGCAGATTAGCATCAATTACATTCTGGATTTCAACCAGGCAGTTCTATTAAAAACAAAATTAAAATATTTTTACTCCTGGAAAAATATACTCCAACCAACTCTGTCAACTCTTCTCACTAAGCAACAGATGAACATGAAAAAGGCTACTGGAGTCAGTATCCTAACTTTTGCTTCTATGCCTTGTGTTTTGTTGGACAATTTTCATAGCATATTCTCTTTTCTAGTGGGACATCTGTACTTCCATGTACTGTTGTTTACCCCTTTCCTGTGCAGGTTGACACGCGCAAGTCATCTTCTTACAATCAGTTTTTCCTGAATTTAAAACCCTTTCTGTGTCAGGCTATGCTAAATCAAAAGGTTTTGCCCTTCAGATTAATGTTGAGACTGCAAGCAGATTCTGCAAAAGATAGAAACAACAGTATGCTTCTCAACAACAACAAAGCTTCTAGTTAGGAGTCCCTATGCATGATTAAGACAGGCACTTGCCAAATTTCAGCTTTCATGGGGCCTTTCATGGGGCCTTTCATTTAGGACTTCTATTCTGCTACATCCTTTCCACTTTGTTTTTCAGATGATATAATACTATCACAGCTACCATGGGAGGCTGCAAAGCAGGCTTCAGAAATGAGGGCCGGACGTGTTTAATACAACCTCCAACTTACCTTCTACCTCCACTCTACTCCATATGGAATTTCCGTGCTGGAATTTGCAAGGTAAAAAGGAAGTTCCCATTTCTCTTACTTGCAGAATGTTTCCTTAAATGATTGACATGAAATGGGGATCTCTTAAATAATCAGGTGCCAACTGCCTTTTGTCCAAAATACCACACCTGCTTACTGGATACTAAACTCTCAACCCAGCTGCCTCTCTGGGCCACAAAATTCATGTCATCCTGATGCCACCATCTGTGGTATCTTTGTTCTCTGTCACCAGGGAAATTTGTTTTTCAAACTGACATGTCTACAGGAAAGTCATTAGAAAAAACAGAACAGAGGACACTTGCCTTTGGCATCTGGATGTTTTCTGGACAGGGTAATCCCATTTGTTGTTCCATACTATCTTTACCACAGCATTGGAGCTATGTGAGAGAGAGAGAGAGAGAGAGAGAGAGAGAGAGAGAGGAAGAGTCAAAAGAAGGGAGAAACCATAGGCTTGTTTCATACTGAAAGTGAGTTAATTGTCAGCAATGACAAAGAGAAACAATGTAGATCAAGTCAAAACTTATCCCCTATATCAACTGCTACCTTCGATAGAGTTCCAACTGCACGGACCAAAATTCTCAAAAATCAGTTTCATATGTCTGAAGTCACAGTGAACAGACAAAAGTGGATTGACAAAAACTTCCAGAAGGGATTTTTATCATAGTGTCTCATAACAAAGCACTTGGAAATGCAGATCCTTGGCTTCCAAGGAAATAGAAGAAGTTGTTAAATGGAGAAAGCAGAAAGTTCAAATAGCACATACAGTAGTATGGGCAACACACAAAATCGGCAACAGAACATGCTGGAATCTTTATTTCAGACAGAATGTAGTGCTGGGTTTGGAGACAGTGATAAATCAGAGCATTTTAGAGGGTTTGTTTTTCCTGTTTGCATATCTCCTACAAAATGCTTGGAATTCCTCTTGGGGTCAGAAATAACAGCCGTGGGAGAAGGACAGAAGGGTCTGAGGTTGTGAAATATTTGTTATAAAGAACATGGGAATGCTGTAAGGAGCAACAAAGGCAGGGGGGATGACTTGATCTCTGTGGGAGGCAATGTAGATAGAAAAAGAACTCAAGTGGGATTCAGGAAGTTACAGGTTCTAATCTGGTTTAGACACTCTCTGGGTGGCCTGAGCTGGGTTACATTATTATGTGCTTTTGGTTCTTTCTCTGTATTGTGCCGTTAGTTAAGGGATTTGCCACTTAATATTATTGGTAATATTGTAGGGCCTGGGACACTGGACACAGTTTTTTTGTCTGACAAATGCAGAGATGGGCTCAGATATTTCTACTTCTCTCTGTGTTTATGAGTATTTATTCTTGGACTTTAAAATCCAAAAGGGTCATAATAGTCACATCTTTTGTACAAAGACCAGAAGCATTAGCTCAAATTTAAAAGCCTGGCCATTTTCACTTTCAAAGGCAGGGATCACTTGGGATCTGAAACCCAGAACTCTATCATAGCCGTCAGGAAACACAGTTATGACCCTCTGGCTTCAGTTTAAGCATCTCTCCGTTCTATTCTTTCATATCTCAGTGGGTGACATTCTGAATTTTAAAAGGTACTGTGAAGCAGAGAAATAATACAAGGTGTTTAAGCTCAGGAGGGCTACTCACAGCTGAGTGGTAGTGATAGATAGTCCCGTTGACCTTTTCTGGGTTTTTCATATAGTCATCATAAATGTCTTCATATATTTTCTGGGCTTCCTGTATTGCCTGCAGAAATCAGACTTTTCAAGTGAGAGGCAAGTAAATCTTACCCAAAATCCAGTGCAAACTTCCAGCTTGTCATCAACCGCCAGAGCAGGAAACTATTTCTGGTAAACTGAGGCAGACATGATAGGAAAGATAGGAGCTTTGGGGGCCCAACGGCAGAGGGACTCTGCATGGGGCAGAATCTACAGATGCTATATTCTGTGTTTTGGTCAAACACTCATTACTTGGAGAAGTTCACTGCTTGAGTTTATCTGCACTTTTCTCAAGTTATGCCCCCTTATCATATAGTTCTGCTTGATGTTTCTCTTGGGCATAATGCTCAATCACACCTATAGATTTTCTTTAATAGAGGGGAGCAGAAACTGCATCCTGTTTTGAAATGGGACTTGTGGGAACACAAGCTTTTTGTTGACTACAGATAAGAATGTCAGAGGGTCTTCCTGGGAAAAGTCTCCTGGAAAGTCTTCCAATGCATGGCCCAGACTGTAGATCAGTTGGTCACAGGAATCCAGAACTTACCGTAGAAGTAGACTGCTACTCACCCCTTTCTTGCCTATAAAGGCAAATACTCCAGCAGTGACCTCAGCAGCAAATATCACCAATAAGCAAGCAAAAAACTGCAGAGGGAGAAGAGAACCTTATGTTAATTTACTTTGCAAAGTGTGCTTTATATGGACTGCCAGTCAGTCCCTCATCCTTGTCCAGGCCTCAACAGCACACGCAGTAACTGATAGAGAAAGCTGGTAAGCAGGGTCAGTGAGAAGGATATCAAGTCAGATTTGTTGTAGTATGGAAACAGAGGTGAAAAAGAAGTGGCTCAGATGATAGTTCAATGGAGAAGACAGAAGGTAGTTCCTGGAAACACCTCATAGAGATGAGCAATAGAACTTCTTCAAGTATGGAAACTCTGCAATAGCACCATAGCTGGAGATGTTAAATTAGCCATTAAAAGGACATGAAACATTTCAGATCTTGGACAGCAAAGATCTTTCCACTAATGACACAAAATATATGCTTTTGGATGATTTTCCAGCACAGACCAGGCCCTTGAAACCTTTTACTTACTGCTCCAAGTAAGCACTGAGACTCCCGCGCTGCTCCACAGCACCCAAAAAATCCAACTGTGGTCATCAGAGCCCCTGCTCCCACCAATACATAGAGTCCTATGGAAAATCAGAATCAGACAGGAATTTAAGCAGGTTTCTCTTCCCAAAGCCTGCTATCTATTTTGTCAAAACCACACATTCGCATCCAAAACAACAACTGAGTCTACCTCTCACGAAGAACATCCCACATACACAGAAATGTTGTTCTCACCACAAAAGGAGCCCAATGATTTCTTCAGAATTCTTGGGAAACCTCATGAAGACCAATGAGAAGGCTTTCACCTCTCAGGTTTCCTGTCCCAAGAGCAGCCCAGTCCAGGAAGAACATACACCAAACCATCCAGAACTACTTTACAGCTCTTCAGTGAGGAATATAAGGCAAGAAAATCCAACACTGCTGCTAGAGGACTTAATCCTGTTGTGAAACCCGGAGCTGAAAATGTGCTGTAACGCTATACAGGGACAGAGCTTAGTAAGCTACCTGGCAGCAATGCTCAGTCAGTTGCCTGGCAGTACATAACAGACCTTAGCCAACTTCTTCCTGGGACTGTGTTGCTGAAAGGACTTGAAGCTACTGGCCAAATGGGTTGTGTGCGTGTAGAGAAATTTCATGAGATAAAGAAAGTCCAGCAAATTGTGGATCATCAGATTAAATGCATTAAGAGGATAATGAAGCTATCTGGGGATGAGACTGCCAGCAAAGGCCAGGCCTGAAACAGGTATAGAACATGGGAGATAGCAGTATAGCCCTGTACTTAGTGAAAGTAACACACCTGGGACCCTAGCTATGTTCAGAACTAGGGAGGACAAAGACTGTAGGGGTAAGGGAAATAGCACTTATCTCTGGCACCTATAATGCTGCTGCAAATACACAAGTCCAGCATTATCTTTTGTATGGGCTCTGCCTAGGACAAAAGGAAACTAGAGCACAGAATTCTTCTTTCCTCACTTGTAAATGTAAACTGCTTGATCTATGCTTAGGCAATACACACCCTTGCATGTGGCATCAGCTCTCATCAGACCACAGCTGTTTGTGCACTGTCTCTGAGTGTAGTGCCAGCCAAAGTATCAAAGGCTCTGCGCAGTGCCTTTTAATTCTGGTCTTTGTCTTGTGTGGGCAACGCTGAGGACACACAGAGACTTGCCATGCCTATCTACTGCTAGAAAAATCTGCTGCATTTCCCTCCCCAAGCCATTATGAGGGGACAGTGGAGCTACAGACTGTGCACACTAGAGGGCACAGTGAGTCCTGCTCTCAGATTTGACCACACAAAATTTTCATGAGAATGTTTAGTATTTTCAAATACATTTTTTATAATATTATTTTTAAATCTGACCCAAATCTTTAGGGTTAACAAAGCTGCTGGCAGCCCTTGCCCAATCTAAACTAGAAAACCCTACTAATGACAATTTGCAATAATTGCTAGGAAAATGAAAAAACAAATATGTGAGTGTAGAGGATTTAGCCACATATATGCATACAAAATTATATTAACTCACTCAGCGCTTATCATCATGACTTAATTTGGACTGCCTCACAGCTGCAGCCTGCTTGAAGAAGGCAGGTTTCTGCCTGGCCATTCATTGCGTAGTCACTGTCCAGTCACTGGATATCACCCAGATATGCATCCCACCTCTTGTGATTCTTCTCCCCTCCCATTCCTCCTTGTCCCATACCTTTCTTGTAGCAAGGATAGCCAGTGAAGAGCACGTTGTGCTAAATACTGACCAAGTAATTTTAATTAATATGGCTTTGCCAGCTCTGAGATGACAGATAAGTGGGATTTGCTGCTGAATGTGCTGACGGATCATATCTGTATTTTCCAGAATCTTAATATTCAGCACCTTGTGACTCACCAGGACTGAGCATTCTTCAGGCTAATGCTTGTACACATATTCACAATGCAGTTGCTTTCATGGAGGGAGGGAGGCAGGCACAAAGATGTATATGGGTCAGGAATAAAGGTCAGCCCCTTGTGGAGGGTGAATTGGAAAAACACACTAATTGCAACTTCTCTCAGGTGCAGTACCTCCTGTTCATTTGCCATACACCAGAACTGTCATTTTGAAATCTCCATGGTGACAAATGCCATGTAATTATGAAGATGTTTCCTGGACCCTTTTTTGCATGTCACTCCCTACTTCAGTCCCTGTAATTACTTATTGGGCAACTTGAGAGAGAGACTTTTCTGTTAAGAAGACTTTTCTGAAAGAAGTCTTCCCATTTCTTTTTGTTGCTTCTAGCTAGAGAAGACAAAGTTCTTTGAGGCTCAGGGGTAAGACCACTTTCAGGAATTTGAATTTGCTTGTCTGAGAAACAGACTTAGCATTTCACTTGCATGACTCATAGCTAAACCGCTACTTCAATCAGAACTTCCCTTTTAAGGCGTGTTACAGGAAGAACTTCTCACACCACTCACTAAACAAAGCAGAACTTGCTGCATGTCCCAGCCTCTCAGTTGTGCTAGCCAAGAGTTTAAAATCACCTCCTTCCATCTCCTATTCAGGAGAGTTCGTTCCAGAGTTTGTCCTTGCTCAGCCTGGGACTAGTAATTCCTGATACTCACAGAGCTATTTCTAGCTGGAAAATACTGAGGATGCTTAAAAAAAAAAAATCCACAAAGCTAAAGGTGTTTTTAAATAACTACTATATATACATACACATAACCTTTTATACAGGAAGGAGGCACTTTAAGAGTTTCTTGAAAAAAATTCAAAGGGAGCAGCTTACTTCTCAGCTTGCACTGAGGATTCTTAGTCCCCAGATGCAGGTATGCTCAGCTGGAAGATGCTTTTCTGGAAGGATTTCCAAGGAATAGATTCAGAAACATCCCAGATGGTGTCAGTATCTAAAACAGGGAGCTAGGAATCCTTTTTCTAGGGCAGGGGGATGTAAGTAGCAATGGAGAAATTCACCAAATCTAAGAAGCATGGAGGAGGTATCACCTGAAATTCTGTAATAGGAATAGACCTAAACTGAAAATCAAAACTCTTTAGAAGGGAAAGAAAGGGATGAGAATGGTACTTTCTATGGCACCCTTAGAATCACAGTTTTACCTAGAGACATTGTCCACTGATGGCAGTCAAGTTAGGCCAGTTAAAATCAGCAAAGAAGCAGACAAGTTCAGAAGTTTGGTAGTGTTAATCTCATTCATTGCTATGGGATAGTATCATGTGTCAAAAGTAACTAAGCTTCACTAGACCCTGTTCCTTTAAAAAAAGCAGGATGGAAAGCAAAGCCTTAATCATCTCCTGTTCATAACTGCTTCTATTGTAAAATACAGAGCCTTGCCATGCTCTCCAATTTGGCATCCACAGCACAGCAGAAAGAGAAACAACAAAGACACTTGCTTTATACTCGCAAAGTAGAACACGTTTGTTAGCCAGAACCTCTGACGCAAAGAACACTTCTCCACAACGCTCAGCATGTTGAAAAGAAGTGTGCAAGTCAGGTCAAGGTAGAGAGCTTGTTTCGTTGAATTGAAAATTTTGAGAAGACTGTCTAGTTGCAGCTTTTTGTGCAACAAAAGTAGAAGAGTACAAGGTAGAAAGGAGACAAATTTTTGTGGCCTGTTTGAAATTTTTCCTCTTATTTCTTCTTGCCTCTGTTCATTTCCTGATTCCTAATTTTGTCACTGCTTTGGTCTCTATCTGCTAATGAAGAAGAGAGAGAGTTTTACAACTTACTAGTCTCTAGAGTTCTTTGGCAGGGTGTTCTGCACCACACATCCCACACAGAAACAGACACCAGGTGAAGAGAGAATACTGAGAACAGTCACATTAGTATGACATTAAAGAGGGCAAACATGGGACCAAATGGCAGAAACCTGCCATGCATGCGGCTGCCCGCAACTCAGGGAACATTTAATGCATCTGCATGCAAGTCCTACAAAGCAAGTCACTCTCAGCCCCTGAATGTCAAAGGGATGAAGAGGCACTTTCCAAAGATTTAAACTCTGTGTGCAAAATGCAACAGAAAATTGATTGATTTGAGCCAACAAACTGAGAACTATGAGGGACACTGGAGAAAGTATGGGCCTCTGTATAAACACAGGGGGATCAAAATGAAGTTTCATAGGAATGAGTTTTTTGAACAAAAACAATTCTCTTGACCTTTTTTGTGAAAATCCCTGCTGCTTATCTATTTTTTAACTGTGGGAAAATATTCTGTTTTTTGTTTTTAGCTGTGCTAAAACAAACACACACAGACAGATTTTTATAAGCTATGAAGACAAATGATCACTTCCATTTTTAACACTATATCAAGTGAGAGAACACCAAACAAAAAATTGATTTCTCTTCTGGCTGAAAAACAGAGTGTGAGAGGGAGAAAAGCCCATACTTCAGCCACTGTTTCAGTCTGCAAACAACAAAGTTGGAAAGCATTAAAGCAGCAGCTTTTCTACACACTCAATTTTTTTATTCATCCTATGGGAAAATCATTATTTCCTGAAAGGAAAGTGTCACATGAGGATATTCCCCAAGAAAATTTCAACAGGAGGGATTCCCACTTTCCAGCAGACTCTGCTTTGCAATTATAAGGGGAACAGACAGTGAATCAAGAAGTTGACTGGCAATCTCAGAGCAACCTATGCCTGCAAATAGTAGAGAACAGCAAAGTCACAACTGAGCAGATATCTTGATTGGCATCTGTGTTCATGGCACAGAATTCTTCCTTAAGATACTGTTTTCTCTGGCTGTGAGCACATGTACCCTATTGGGATTGGACTTGGAGACAGCAGATCTGCAAGCATGAAGGAGCACCTCAGGAAGGATAAAGGGTATTTTGTGTGCCATTTGTGGATGAACAAAACCATTGTGCTTAGCAGTAATACAGAATTTCATCATTTTAGGCTAGATAGAAGAGAAAGATGGAGT
Source organism: Apteryx mantelli (assembly GCF_036417845.1). Taxonomy (NCBI): domain Eukaryota; kingdom Metazoa; phylum Chordata; class Aves; order Apterygiformes; family Apterygidae; genus Apteryx; species Apteryx mantelli. The sequence goes on from NC_090002.1 coordinate 11,776,198, forward strand.
TTTAGAGCTACTAACTGCAATATGTCTTTATGTGTATCAGAGTGAGGGAGGAATCAGCCTCATGTTAGAAAAATGATGAGTGAAATCTGCAAGACATCTGCTCTTTATTCATTAGAGTGATTAAAAACCTATCTCAAGGTAACATGCAAGTCTATGCATAACTAATCTGAAAGGAAATGCAACTAGTTCGATAGTTTGTCCCATGGCACTTGGACAGAGTAACAACTGTGTCCTTAGACCTACAGACCCTCTCTGTTCCCATTGCAGAGAATTACATGATTGGCAGGGACGCTTACTGCCAATGTTTTATGAAGCAGAAAGGAAACATTACAACACAAAGTAGGCAGTGAGGAACCTATTAGTGTGAGCATTAAAACCATTCTTATTTCAGACAAGGCATGAACCATCACCACTGCCACCAGCTATCCTCTGCCAGCCTCTCAGGCTGGTAGAGATCTAAGTTTAGACTCCAGAATAGAACCCATTCACAGAGTTGGTTTTCTCCAAAATCTCACTGAGAGCTTTGAGATACAAATTCATGTCCAGAGCCTATTGCAAAGAGCAGGAGAAGACAAAGGCACAGTGTCTCTCTGTCTGGCTTTATTTCACATGGGTTCCTTTTCTACCTGGCTGCTACAGTCACTTTTTCCATTTTAAATAGTTCTGCTCTTTTTTTGGGCTGAGTAACCAACACTGAACAAGCCGCCGACTGTTCATACTCCACCAAGAAAACAAGCAGCTCTGTTCCTGGCATAAGGGATCCAGAGGCAGTGATGACAGGAGTCCTAGAACCCAGACATGATTTGAAGAGATTTTCCTGAGGTTGTGTGTGAATTACAATCTTTGAGGCAAATGTGCTCCTCCCTAGAAGAACTGAGGCTTTCAATCCCTCAGTTGAGCACCAAGAAACAAGTAGTGCAAATGCACGGTTGGAAAAGATGAGAAACACATGTAGGAGTTGGAAATAACAGGCCAGACAGGGCACTAGGGTGACCTGCAGTTGCCTAGAGAAAAGGGTGAGTTATAGAAGTCAAAGAAGGAAATGGCATAACTGTCAGTTCAATTGCTGTTGCTATGTGGAACTGGCTAGCTTTTAGGTAGTTGCACATGAAGAGAGTGAGGTGGGAGAAAGGTGAAGACAATTTACCGGGAAAAAAGGATAGTTTAAAACACATTGTCATGTTTAAGTGACTCATTAAAAAATTAAATGCCTCCTGATTTTCAGCATATTGCAAACAGAAAGCAATCAATCTGAGGTAGCTGGACAGATTGTTCTACTTGGTTTAATTAGCTTGCTTTGTTAGAACTCTGACTTTGTGGTGGCCTTGCCTTATACTCTGCCAGGCAGGATACTGGCTTTTAGGAGCTACTTGCTCCTAAAAAGGAGCAAGTGACAGCACAGAAACTGAGGACTTTGCAACAGCTTTCATTTTGAATAAGTTTTTTTTTTGATTTTGTGTCATTTGTTTAAACAAATTTCTAGTGCAGCAGCTTTTGTTTTCCAGTCAGGAAATAGTAATCAGCCTCTTCTATACCTCTCTTCCTTAACTGCAGAAGAAGGGACCTGCGCATAAGATGACAGGAAGAAAGACAGATAAGTTCATTGCTTAAGTCTTAAGTACAGACTAAAAGCCTCTGTGAGGTCCCATACACATGATGGCAGGACTGCTTGACACACCACTTTTGGTATTGCATGGCTGCACAGAGGCTACTTTGCCAACAGCTCTTATTTTAAAAGCTGATAGAATTTATGGGGCTCTGGATCTTGGAGAGAGAATATTGCTGACTAAGAGTATAGTGCTTGACCCCAAAATACATGAACAGAACTATAACAGAACCAGGCATAGGAACAGAGAATTGCAGAGAATTCACATGGACTTAACTGCTGGCCAACTCCTGCTTGTGTGGGCACCCACTACTATGGAGAAAAACTACTAATATCTTTCAGCTCCAGACATGACTTCATATCCTAAGGCATGCACCATTTAACTGCACCTTTCAAAGCCAGAATGATCACTCACACTCTCACAGACCCCAGGGAAGAGCCACAGCCATCCTGAAACTTTTACCCACAACTGGTCTGGCCCTGATGAATGCCTGGACCACAGCTTGGATCAGGGAACTGGAGCAAAAAGAGCATAGCATAGGAGAAAGATTGTGAGCTCTGGCTGTGCAGGAGAAACAATGCTTCAGTTCTGAAACTGTGAGAAAGTCATCCAGGTTGATTCATTCACTTTCAGTAGTTTTTGTTACCCTTCATGGTTGAGGCTTGTAGGGTACATACATTTCATTGTTTACTGTAACTGGCAGTGATGTGACCCTAGGCACTTCACGTATTAGAAACTCACAGAGTTTGTCCTCCGTGTTCTCTGTTCTCCATGGAGCCAAAACAGACTTTCATCCTCATCCACCAAATGCAAAAAGGGAAGAGGCAGTATCTTGAACTGTTCCTTGAGAAGTCCCTGCATTAGTTTTTTCTTCACAAATGCTGAACTTTCACTCAGCAGGTACTCTGTCGTCACGTGTGCTTTAAGTATTCTTAAATTTAAGAACAGCACGAGTACAAAGAACTAATTCAGAACCAATTAACTGTGAGACAGCAATGCTGACGTCTTGGGTTCATAAAAGCACCTCTCTTTCCCTCCTGACTGTTATATGCTTTCCTGCCCAGTAAAAACTCACCAGACTCTTGGCACAGGAGTCTCAAGAATGAGGAAGAATCCGAGGGAATTCCCTTTTTTCTACGGACCTTTGCTCCATCTGGTCAGTACAATGTCACAGACAACTCAGATGAAAGAGGTGACTGCTCAGCTATTGACCTTTGCTGTAATTATCCTTTTTTTTTTTCTCCTGAAGAATGGTTGAGAGAGGAATATATGAAATCTACCAGAGCTGAACTGCAAAAGGAACAGGAAAGCTGCAGTTTTGCCTCACCACTTTGAAGCACAAGCACAAAAAACATTATGAGATGTTCCAACATACAAGTACTGTTATGTCTGCCAATGCAGTGGGAACTTCAGAACTGGGGGGCTGGAGGGAGAGAATTTTAGGAGGCTGCTCCTTGTATGCAGTTGGAAACTTGTCTTCAGCTCCAGCATGGGATACACTCGGTAGAGCAGCGGGAGACTGCATGGGACAAAGGATTCCCGTTCCACGCTTGTAAGTTTAAAAACTGCTAACTGCAGTGAGGAATATGGATCACTGAAAACAAAACCACAAGCAACAGAAAACTAACGACACATATGTGCTTGACCTTGGCACTGCTGCATGCAAGTTGTTCTCAAACTGACAGAAATATTTCAGTGGCTGGAAAAGATGAACAGGCTTGGTTGGCAAGTTGTGGCTAAAATTATTCCGGGGGCAGAAAGGCAGATGGACTGCTAGTAAAGGACAAGGCTGTTTGAGGAGACTCATTCTGGCCTAATGGAAAATGCAAGGATGTAATTATCAATTATTTTAAACTAAAACAAATTTTCAGATCCAGGAGGGAAAAAGAGAAGTGAGCACAAGAAAGAAACCAGTTGGATACAGCTGGCAGCTCAATCCAGGTATAAAAAGAGCAGAATGCGCTGCTCTTTGGAATCAAGAAAAGGAGACGTTATCTGCAAGACAGTGATCCTGGACAGTGCTTCAGCCTACAAAGCAAACTCTGAATGCAGCTGAAGGTTTTTCCAAACACTGCATTGGAGCTGATCTGATCACAGAGGCTTGAGTTATCACAAAGCAGCCACAGAGTTCAGTGAAACAGAGCTATAGAAATGATTTTGAAATGTATGGCCCTGTGTTTATATTGCCAAGTCATACTGATGATCTGCTTTCTCTTTCAGCCCTCTGGGCAGCTGATCCTTGTGTATTGCAGCCTTATTCATATTAAGAATTGCTATGCAAAATCCTGGCTGTCACCCAGAATGCATGGTACAGAGCAAACACACAGAGCTGAGTAAACAAGACTCCTAGAAGCTCCTTGAGAAGGGCCCAATGCACTAATGTCAAGGGAGACTCAGAGCTGGAATCTACAGAGTTAAAGAACTTGAGCATGACTCTCAAGTGCAGCTTTGTCTGCTGCAAAAAGAAACACTGGCGCTGAACTTATCACTGTTCCTTTACCACAGCCTTAGTCAGAGGTCATTAACAGCCTCAAACTTCTGACAGCACTGGCTGCCCCATCAGACGCTCAGAAGTCACAACAGCATTTAGCATGATTAGTAATGAGGAAGGGGAGCAGAAAATTTTTTGTTTCGTTTTTCTTTAACAAGCACACTCCACTCAGAACACAATGCCTATTATTAGAGAGAGGCAAAAGTTTGCTGTAGAGTTCAGTCAAGACTGCAAGTTCGAAAGATTTCTCATCATATTTATGTCCTGTTCCTTAGCACTTCCTCTGCTAGTGGTTACATATTACAGCGTACAGCTCTATAAATAACCTGTGAGAATCAGCCCAACAATACTTGAATGGCATGGTATATAACTAACTTTTACAAGAACATTCCCCAAGACTTCGAGGCTCCTAGAGTGAACATCTCTGAGTAGCTTTTGTAATTCCTGTTCAGGACTGAAGCAGATTAAACCTTTCAGAGATCTAAATACATGTGAACCAAAGAAAATCTTATTTACCCAGCACTACATTCTGCCCTGCAAAGCTGTGAAACAACTATGGTGCTTATTCATATCACAGGCTTCTAACAAGCCAACAATGATTGTGAAGGCCAGAACATCCTTCTGTCTTGTTGAATCTCCTGGGTCAAACATAAGAACATGAGGCAGGGAAGAGTTCCAAGATACAGCACAGGGAATTCAGCAAGCATAAACTGGATCTGGAGATGAAGTGATGGTCCAACATACTGCTAAAGTAGCAGCTCAAATAGAAGAGAACAAGTAAACCATACATCCTAGCTCTCTGGGTCAGTAAAGATGCCACAGGGTATTTTACAGTAACCTGGATGTCCCAGCCAAATTTCTATCTAAATGGTTTTATTCTGCCTCCTAATTTCCCACAGAAGCTTCGCTGGACATAATACTCTACCCGTCTGTTCCCACAGTATTGTACAGTTTGCTAAGTGTCTCTGGCCCTGTTGCATGTAACAAAAAAGCTTTGAGTTAGGACTGATGTGTGTCAAGAGTCAAGGTCTACATAAAGACAAAGGGGGTATTTAAAGTAACCGCACAGCCCAGTTAATAGTCCTGTGATGGGTAACTGACTGCTATAGGACACCCTGGCTCAACTTTCATTTGTGGCAAGCAGTCAATGCCTCCAGTAATGCCTGTATTTAATCCTTTTATGTTCACAGCCAAGATTTTCTCTTCCCTGGAGCTCTCCAGCTGCTCCTCTGTCAGGGTGGCTTGATGGACAAGGCAGGACAGGAGTCATTAACACTTGGCATATGTAGATGGCAAGAATGAATGTACGAATTGGATTTTATTGGGTGAGTTCATCCTGAGGGGTAATATATTAAAACAGAAAAAATCCTGACTCTTATAATGTAAAGACAAGTTGCAATTGCCAATGGATGGAGCAATGCAGTTGCTGGCAGTCCTAGACAGCTGCTGTTTAAAGATATCTATAGACATGTAACAGGTGGCATTTCCAGAAAACCCAACTGGAATTCCTAAGGAGAAGAAAAATATTTTAAATTCCTAAAATCAGATGTGACCAATACCACCAGCTCTCTAGGCTTGGGGAGCTGGCCAATTCCTGCCTAGGTTGGATGAACAGTTCCTGAGACGACTGTACACTGCAGTTTTACTTTTCAGCCATGGAAGGGTTTGCTTTGATTCCCAAAACCAAACTGAGGGCCTCTGTGTGCAGACACAGGGAGAACTGATGAGCAAAAGTCTTACTGTGGCACTGGTAGTGGAAACATTCAGGAGTGACACTGTCACCATTGTTCTGTTGGCTAGCAGCTGCACAGAAGCTCTGGAAGGGTATATTGGTGAGCCCTATCTCGCACCCCTCTCAACTTCTATTCCAGCAGTATCAGAACAATTCACTTACAAAATCATATGTAAGGATTGGATCAGGTCTGAGAGAAGAGTTCAACTAGGCTGGCCTAAGGAAGCTGATGCCAAGAAGAGAAATGAAGAAAGCCATCACCCACATGATACACAGCGCCACAATGCCCGCTTCTGTGCAGTTCGACTCAGGAATTGTTGGCCTTCATTTAATTTAATGTGTGGGGTGTGTTGCATGCCCCAGGATGAAAGCAAGTCTGACAGCTGCTGTCAGCACAGGCACTGTAACTTACCCATGAAGAAATACTCTGGAGATCTTTTGTCTGAAGCAAACTCTGCCATAACCCCACCAAACCGCAGCCACAGACCAAAGGCAATGACAGCCAATCCTGCCAGCTGGAAAATAAATACACCAGTTAATACTTTAATGCCCGTTGGCTGGAGGGCATCAAAGAAGGGTCACTGGAACCTTGTACTTTCTTGAAACCCCACAGCTAAGGACTGTGCCATCAGAAAATTCAGGGACCTCTTGCTAGTATTTGATAACATTGAATTCCTATCATAGAACAATGTGCATCTTTCTTTCAGCTCAATTCACTGGTGATTTTCAAACCTTATATATAAGCTCTTTTAGTCATCAAAACTTGTCCTGAACTGCAATAGAGAATGGAGCAGGGTGGGAGGTGGGGGAGTGAGTGCGCATGAGAAGAACAGAGAAGCTGCAAAACCAGCAGGGTACACTCTGCCCTCCTTCCTAACCCCTAGAACTGCATTGCAGTCAGCCAGGGTGCAGGAGGCCAGTGCCACTCCAGGCCTGGGCCTGGATTGAAGACAATATTCTGTAGTAAAACCCTTGTCTGGGGAAGTGCTGCCTGCCAGCAGTTGAGCCCTGCTGGCTTGACACACACCAGACTTTTAGGACAGAAGTAATTTCACTGACTTTTTTCAACCCTCATCGCTGTTCTAGGGCTAAATAGCAGCCATTTGGGCTGAGAAGTGCCCTCTCCCCCTGTATGCATCACTGTTCCAGCTCCAGGGTCATGAGATACATGATGCTGTGGAGGCACCAGTTGGACCTCTAACTCATCATCATACCAAACTGTAGGTGACAGTCTGGCCATTTCAGAATTGCTGCTGCTGTTGAATTGTGAGAAGGGTTCTGTTTAGAGGCTTATCCAGAAAGAAGAGAGAGGTCTTTACTGCTCTTAGAGATGTGCTGAAGTTAAGCATATTTGGATCAATTATGACAGGATATTTTTCCTATAAATCACTGTGGGACTCCCTATCAAAACTAGGATGTAAGAGGATTACAGTGTACAGTACCTTGGGTCACAGAAATGTCTGACAAAGAAGTGACTGATGCTGTCAAATGCAAGGAAGAATTCCCTTAAATGCAAGCAAGTCTAGAACAAAAAGGAGTGTCAAGGCATGTTAGATGAGGGGAAACATCTGTAGCTAATGATCTCAAACCCATCATGTGCCAGGCACATTTATAAACCTACCAGGCAATGGTGTGTGTGCTGGCAGACAGTTTCAGCACCTTGCAGGGCCAGGCGCAATGCTCTCCAACTCTACTGGTGGAGGCCCAGAGCCTAGTTCTGCAGCTACTGCCCAACCGGAATGAGGTTCACAAAATACTTGCTTACCACATCCTTAGCAGCTTGCTGTGGTGTTTTTGAGTCTGTCCTGCATTTCCCCACACTTGAAATAGCCAGCATAGCTACAGCAAGCAAAGAAGGCAGGAAAGCATATAGCTGAACAGCTCAGGATCACAGCTTTCCTCACAGAAGGTGAAAAACAAAATGAGCTGTGGCTCAGAGAACAGGAGTTGCCCCCCATCCCCCCACACCCCTGGTCATGGCCCTGGGAACTCGCCTACTGCAAGCAGGGGCTCAGCCTTGGGACTGCCAGAGCACACTAGGCAGGCAGCTCAAGTCCCTTCCTGTCAGTCCAGGCTTCTAAGTGACTCTGGTAGCTTGGATATGTTTGAAATGAACGCCCGAATCCAACTGAGGAGATGGTTTCTTCCTTCTCAATGTAAATGCAGATAACAAAACACAGTAATTGTCACTTCTGTGAAACAACATAACGCAAAGCTTTGTCCTTCTGCTGACTTGCAGCTGCAAGCTCTGCTCACAGAGCTTGAAGCACAGCAGCTCTGTGTACTTGGAGCTTGCAGAGCTGTCACCAAGAGGGAAAAGCGTTTGGTTTAACTGTGTTTAAAGCATAAAGGAGACAAAATCCCAAAATTGCTTGCTCCAAAGAGGCTGAACAGGAATATTTTATGACTTTTTTTTAAACAGATAATCAGAAGGAAAAAAGACATAAACCCCCCACACAGTTCTGATTATTTTCCAATGTGAAACTGAAAAGTTCACAATGTGAAACTGGCAGCATGAAGGAAAGTGAAAGAAAGAAGTAAGGTAGCTTGAATTAAGTTGTGCTGTGGCACTGTGACTGTTAAGAAGGTGTGATAAGTGGGCATAACTTTCTCTGATCTCATTAGGGTGTTGCAATAAATAGAATCACAGAATAGTTAGGGTTGGAAGGGACCTCTGGAGATCATCTGGTCCAAACCCCTGCTCGAGCAGTGTCAGCTAGAGCAGGTTGCCCAGGACTGTGTCCAACAGAACACTGTTTCAGTGACACATTAGGGCAGTGCTCAGCAAAGTGCAGTATTATGCAAGGACTTCGTCTCTCAGGATGAGTTTGTAAAAGTAGAAGCTGTTGGCTCACTGTTTGAAATTACATTGTTAAAAAGCAACTTGATGCTGTGAAGAAGTGGTGTTCCGCTGCAACGCGCTGCTTGGGATGCTGGGAGATCCTCTAACGGCCTCCTGTTGTTTGAAAATTTATGCTTTTGGGGAAACGGTCACTGTTTTAAACTAAGTTAAGAAAGATGTTCTCTCTGCTCAGTACTGTCTTCTTATATCAAGTTTGTACTTTCCTAGGAAGAGATGCATCTTTATAAAAGAGAGTAGAAGTCAAGAGCACTGGCGGGCTACTCTTGCAATGCAACCTTAGGTAGCCTATTATGCAGTGCTCCTCTGAGGGGTCCGCAGACCTCCTCAAAGCAGGGGGCAGCGCCGTGGGGCTCTGCTGTGCTGCGACAGGCCCCCAACACCATGCCGGCTGCAGCCTGCCCGGCAGGTCGGGACCCCGTGGCAGTCAGGGGCTCCTCCCGCAGGGCCCGACCCGCCCGGCCCCGCTCCGCCCAGCGCGGCGCTCACCCAGAAGGTCAGGTTGAAGATGAAGAGCAGGATCTTGATGCAACGCATCCCCTCGCGCCCCGTGCCCATGGCGGGCGCCGGCTCCGGCAGCAGCTCCCGGCGCGGCGCGGCGCGGCGCGGCCCCAGTGGCCGGCGCGGGGCGGGGCGGGGCGGGGCGGACGGAGGGGCGGGGCCGGCAGCCGGGAGGCAGGTGCAGGGCGGGGGCGGGGCTGCGCGGGGCGGGGTGGGGCGGGGGCGGGGCGGGGCCGGCAGCCGGGAGGCAGGTGCAGGGCGGGGGCGGGGCTGCGCGGGGCGGGGTGGGGCCGGCAGCCGGGAGGCAGGTGCAGGGCGGGGCCGGGAGGCGGAGGCAGATGCAGGGCGGGGGCGGCGCGGGGCGGCGCGGGCAGCCCCGAGGGCAGCGGGCTGGCACCGCCGCCCCGCCGCGCCGCGCCGGCGGCGCCCGCGGCGCCCGGGGGAGGCCGTCTCACCCAGGCGGCAGGTGAGGGCGGCGGGGCCCGCTGGCCGCGGCGCGGGGCGGAGGGTAGCGGCGGCTCCACCCCCCTCTCGGGTGCCGGCGGAGGGCAGAGGGCAGGCCTTGCCGGCCTTGCCTCCCTCTAGACCCAACTGCATCCCTTCCGGTCCCCTGGCAACGCAGCGTGGATTTCAGGCCAAGACCTTCAATAAGGCACCTGCGTTTTACAGATACTAGAATTTAAAATCATAAGCAAGATGGAAAATTTGGCACGTGAAGTCCAAGGATAGTAGGAAAAGTGCCTTTCTCTTTAAAATTATTTTCCTTGCAGCCCATCAACTAAGGGCCATTAAAGGGCCATCTTTTTCTCAAGAGCTGATGAAAAATGCTGACTGTACTCTCAAAATATTAGATCTCGCTCCTCTTACAAAATTTTCAGCTTCTGTTTCTTTTCACAGAGTCTTCAGAAAGTCAGAGATTGAAGCTGCCTGTGGGACTTTGCCAGGAAGCACGATGTGAGGTAGAGTCTCTTGAGAAATGGGTTTTCTATGTTAAAACATTTCCTCTCAATATTTAACAAATGAAGCAGTCATTTCCAGTTTTGGGCTATACAACATAATTGTACAGTGTTACCTGTTCAGTTTGTTTTTGTGTTTAGAACCTGTTTTTCTCAAGGTGTGTATGGAAACCATGCGAAAAGGCATAGGAAGGGAAATTTGGCCTTGTGATTTTGAATACAATCACACTTATCTAGTGATACGATAATATTGACAGATTTTAGAGGTGGTTTCTATTTTTTCTCATTTCGCTGTTTATTTTTGGCCACTTTAAAACCTGGCAGCTTTTTTTGAAAAATCATCCAAAAGAGTTTCTTTGAATTGCAACTGTTTTATTAAGAATCTCTTGTTCCATTAGCAATGTAACACAACTTTTTTTAAAGAAACATTCAGCTACTTTATGACACAAAGCAAAACCCTGCAATTTCCATTTTGTTATTCTGAGTGATGCTGTGCTAAATGGTACTGGCCTACCCAAGTCCATTATATGCCTCCTAAAATAACAAAAACTTGAATCCATTTGAATAGACAAAAGAATTTAATGACAGTGGGCTGCATCAAACATTAGGATAAGACTTCATTATCCCCTGATACATTTGAAGCAAGAAAAAAATCTAAAAGGGGGAGCAGTTTTGCATTAGCTCATGAGGGCAAAATAGGTAGGTTTTGAACAGATCTTTTATCATGCTTCTCTACTAATTTTCCTGTACAGTTTAGGAACAGAGCAGTCAGCCTTCATAAATTTTAGGTCTCCTTGCTTACATAAGTCTAGCAGTGAGTGAAATCCAGCTGAACTAATGCTAAATGCATCAGGAAAGTTTTGCTCTTCCCAGCTAGCTGTTTCAACTGGAGTCCCTGATGGTGGCTTCAGTTTTATGTACTACTCTGCATGGCCTTTTTTTTTTTTTTTTTTTTTTCAGTTGTCATTGGATAAGCATTTATGTTAATATTCCATTGTTTCTGGAAGAGAAGCATTCATGGTGACGAGCATATTTGCTTGACATCTAGCTCTTTTGACTGTGCTCGTGAAGTGTGAGATCACTCTGTGTGGATTTGATTTGATCCTTCTGTGATTATTTTTTCTCAAAACCATTTTGGAAGTAGGGATTTAGCCATACCTGTATTGCTTTTTCTCTAAGCTGTGTTCACAAGGCTATGCCAAGGAAGGCAGCAAACAGTCCGTGTAGAAAATATTAGCCTATGACCTTCAGCATTGGTCCCTTTCCCGTCACTCAGCCTCTTGACCCCAAGTTCTTGTAGAGGTTCTGTAGCACAGAACTTCTCTTTTTTTTATCAAAGCAGGCTAAGAGATCATCTTTAGAAACAATGTATTTTAAAGCTCCACAGTTTCTCACAGAGTTCTACACAGGATCTGGCAAAGTTTGTTCCTAAGAGTCCACATTAAAAGGCTGTTTTCAGTAACAGGGAGCCATGAAGAAACTTCCCAATTTATTTACAATTTAAAAGTGAAAATCTGGGTTTGAATAAACACTATTTGCAAATTTCTGTATTTGTAAATTACAATTTAAGTTCTGAGGGCAACAAATGAAATTTACATATGGGTTTTAATTTAGCTGTCAATGAATTCTTTCAATTTAGGATGGAGATGAGTAAGAAATAGTGGAAGGCAGAAGACATCTCTGCTTAAATTACTGGGTGGACACTGAACTGGGTCTTGGGAGGGTCACAGTATTGATCCTGAGCTCTGCCAAATACTGCTCTGCATGACCCAGGGCAGTCCACTTACCTCGTGAGCCTTGGTTTGTCTTATCTACTTAGTGTATGTGCCCTTCATGGCAGGGATAGTTACAGTATGCACATGCAGCCCAGAGGGGGAAGATCTTGGTACTGCTTGGTGCCTTTATTTTGGGTAGAGCTAACCAGGATTAAAATTAAATATGTTCTTTCTTTTTTTTGAAGCTGGAGTTCACTGTGAGCTCATGATAGCAGAACAGATTCAGGAGGGTCAAGAGAGTTTGAGTGAATGTATAGAGAGGAGCTATGGGGACAGGACCCTTACTTTGGAAAGGAGAGCTGTTTCCTGCCTAGCCTCATTGGATGCTACCTAAATCACCACAGAAACAGGTTTAGATAGAAGAGCAAATTTTGTCAAGATTGCAAAATCACTCTACAGAAGGTACAAATGAAGATGAGACAAATTATTCAAAAAGTTAGTGGCATATATATCTTCCCTTTTTCCCCAAACTTCCATATTGATCACCACCCTGCCAAGTGGGCACAAGATCAGCACCGACTTGAATTCCAGCCATACTGCTTTTGACCACCCAGTTCTTACCTTCTCTAGTAAGCACTTTACAGCTTCCTTTTTCAGTGCCCCCATCACCATCAGTAGGAAGAGTCCTGCATGCTGAGGTCAGATAACTAAAGGCCTTGCTGACTGCCAGAGCAATTACAGGACTTCAAAAGATCTCTGATAGAACTAGGAAAGTCCAGGTTGCAGGTCTGGATGTCTCCTGCTCTTTGTGTTGCTGCCAGCTCTGCACTGATCCCATCCCACTGGCCAGGGTCTGAGCCTTGGGATATGGCACAGTGACTTTCCCCTAAAACCCCAGTTACCACCTGGCCAAGACAAAAGGTAGGACAAAAACCAACAATGAAGTAAAACCAGAAAAAGGGAAATACCTGCTCTCGGTATTGACTTCTTTTTGCCTCTCTCTGCAGCCTTCTCTTCAGAACTGATGCTAGTAACAAAACAGAAATCATTATTCAGGACTCAGTAGGACCACATACCTTCCTTTATTCTGTCCTCAAGCAGCTATCAATTTAGATACAGATAGATTTGACACATCACCTCTTGTAGTCCTTTGCATTTTGCATGCGGCAGCACCCTCTGCTGGCAGTTGCCATGTGCTCAGAACAGCAGATCCTTCCGAAGTCAGGCAACAGCAGGAAGTGTAGTGTCACAGGATCCTCAGCACTTTGCAAAGTAAGGAACAAAAGCAGAGGTATGGAGAGATTAAAAGGCATGGCAAAAGAGAGAAAAAGGGTATCTGATCTGAAACACTTTACCGTATTGGTGTTCTTGTGATAAGTATTAATACAATAACAGTGACTTGTCCAGTAGTCTCACTCCAGATACTCAGATTTCTACCCTAAATCCAGTACAGTTGTTGTTCTAAAAGTACCAGTATCTCTCATTCCATTTCACGCTCTCTGCTTTGCTCTGGTAATCAGTGGCTATGCAACCCGGACGTTTATTATAATCATGTTTGTGATTTTCAAAATTTTTACCCATGAAGAAATTTCTGAGGAAAAACTGCGAAGTGATTAATATATTTGCTTCATTGTTTTGTTCTGTAACATCCTGTGTATTTTAAGGAAAAAAAGAGGCTCCCTAATATTTTTGTGAATAGGATTATCAATTTGTGAAGTAAGCAGTCAGTAGACAATCCACAAGTTATTTCATGAACTGCACTACTTAGTCATATTTTTTGCAAAGATTCACATTTTATTTCTGCCTGGAATATGTCCAGACTTGAAATCCATCCACTGTATCATTCAGCCTTTGCTGTATATATTAAAGAGCTTTCTATCATCAAATGTCTTCTGCCCCATAGGGAGAAGTTCTTGCATACTCTAACTTGAATGAAATGAGTGTGTGTGCGTGTTTATATGTATACACACACACACATATATAAAAAACATCTTTCTAACTCGGAAATTTCTTTGCAGTTAGATTTACAATTATGCAGTTCTTGGAGCAAAGACCGTTTCTTCTTGGTCATTTTCTCATTACAGAGCATGCTGGGAAACTTGTGGAAGAAGTATTGTTATCTTATTGCAGTGCTAGATATTTAGATACTGCTAAACACATGGGTATTACTTTGATTTGTAATGACAGTTGGATAGGAAACCATCTTTGCTTGTGTAAGTGTCATTTAATTTCATCTACTGGCATAAAGTCTGAGTTTTTAATCCCTTAAGGATCATCCCTAAACTGACTTCAGAATTAAACATTTAAAATGTATCCCTACAGGCCTGATTTCTGTCATTCTCCTTCCAGGTATGACCTACTCTTACTCTGTTTTTCATTGTCTTCCAAATTGTTCTCTGCTAATCCATTGACCTTTGAGAGATTAGGAGTGCACAATACTGTTATTTCTTTCTACTGTTGAACTCTTTCCTAAGTGTTTTACGAGCATATGCCTGCAATTATTCTGATTTTACACTTTATGAACAACAGAACATGCTTCTTAGCTCTGCATAAAATTGTTCAGATTTCCTGTTTTTCTGCTTGTTATGCATGCAAAGCTCAAATTCTCTGTTTAAGGTCCAAAATAGCCCTTCAGAGAAGTGTAGGCCAGAGAACAAGGAGGAGCTGCCTTAAAGAAAAATTCTTATTTCCTGACTTAAATGTGTGATTTACATGGAAGTACAATTGACTTTAAATGCCAAGCAAACAGCCCAGAAACCATAATGGACTCCTGTTCTGTCAGGGACATTTGAACTTGCATCACCCAGTTGGCATCTGTATTGCTGTTTCCATTTCCACTGAGTAATTGCCTGAATGCTAGGTCTGGCAATACTAAGTCTGTCTCAGAATGCAGCCCAGGAATTGCTCACTGGACTGCAAAGGAGGCCAGAAGGGACTGTGCTTCTCCAACTGTCTGAGCAAAGTCTGCTCCTCTGTTTCCTTCCCCAAGTTGTTATTATTATTTTATTTATTTATTTATTTATTTATTTGCTTTGCATCAGGAACTTATACGACACATCAATCTGCAAAGCTTATTCTAGGCTCTTAAGAAAATGTCTGGATACTCCAACAACTGAACCACCCTGGTCTTCTCTGTCTAGGAGTGTCCAGAATTTGTTGTGCCTCAAATCCTGGCCTATTTCTGAAAGCTGCTTTTCAGAAAAAGCATTGAAGTTTGTAAAATCACAGAACTCTGTAAACTACCTCATGTCTGTAGCAAGCATAATCCAAATGTTATTTCTCACATCTCCCCTTAATGGCCATATAGGAAACGACAAAAGAGGAATATCTCATACTTTTCTGTTTTCTCTGAGTAAGCAGCTCTCAGCTCCAGTTTGTCTTTTTGAGTCCACTCCCAGCCCTCCACTAAACAAATGATAGGCATTTATTCAATTACCTAATGTGCTCTCTTTGCAGGTTCCTTCTGCAGTTTGGGCTGGATTTGTCTTTACTCTGGTAGATTTCCATGTATGGGAGTTGCACACTTCCACTTTGACTCAGCAGCGTTTTCTAGTAAGGTAAGTTCATCTGTAAGGTGCAGATGAGTGCTCCTTACTCTTCACACAAATGACTAACCCATGTGTGAGTTCAGGGACCAGGGCATGTCTATTGAAAGAATAATCATGACATATTTTGCAGGTTCATGTAAACAGTCACGTCATGCAAAGACTCTTATGTATGATTGTATGTGATCCCGTGGAAACATTTCCACTAAATTTTGCCTAGCCAAAGGAAGAACAGAAACAAGGTTCTGTTTCACAGCTAAACTGTCTGCTGTCATCTTTAACTTAAAGAATGTGCTCCACTCCAGAAAATCGAAGGAGACAAAAAGATATATAACAGAAGCTAGAGCTGGCCTGCAAGTTTGTGAAGTGCCACTTTCATACACTTTCATCATAATAACATCCTGTTCTCAAGCTTCCTGGACTTGGGATAAAATAAAACATGGTCCAGAAAGGAAGCTTTGTCCCCAGTTAATATTGTCCCTCGACAAGAAGTGACTGCTGCAAAAGGCAAGCCTAGTTATTTCTGTTACCATTACGCAGTAGCACATTCTGGGCAGCTGACATCTGATAAGTCCATGAACTATTTATAACAAAATGTAATGAAGGCTCATCAAATTGGACATTGGGTTGGACTAGATGATCTCCAGAGGTCCCTTCCAACCTCAACCAGCCTGTGATTCTGTGAAATGTTTTCATTTAGCTTCATATTCTTGGAAGGATTAGAAGAGCATGGAGATGCTTTGTTTCCCAGGAAACCTGGGTTAGAGGGTAGTAACGTGATATGTCAAACTGTGAAAAAAATCTAAGAAAAAACAGGTTATCAAAACTATCGCTCAAGTTTTAATTAGAAGGAATTTTTCTGCTGCATATGATGGCTAAGATCATCTTGAGCTTATCTAGCTGATTGGGTCAGCATGAAAAATGAGGTGTGGAACTAGTTCTGTGATGGGTCATAGGGGGTCCAGAACAGCTGTATTAGGGTAAATTTATTTGGCCTAGGACTAAGAACACTGTGGATTTCAGTGTGACTCACCAGTGATTTTGAATGTTTAGACCACAGAAGGGAATGGAATTTTCTTGTGTACAACCTGATTTAGTGTCACCGAATATAGACTTTTCTTATTTTCCAACTATGCTTTAAAACACAACACTCCAAACCCTTGCACAGCTTAAAAGTCATGCCACTTTCACAGGTCTGTGAGGCACATTTTGCAACTAGCATGAGGCCCAGCACAAAACCGGAAGTTTTCCTGAGAAACTGGGCTACTGGAGCAATCCCAGAACTGTAAGTCTGTGAGTACTTGTCCTAGCTCTGCTTTGTGGTTTACTCTCATGTAAATCTATTCCTCTCTTTAGGGAATCAAATCTAATACATAAAAAAGGACCAAAGTGACAGCTACCTATTTCACAGTGGCCTGGGATTGTTTATTAGAGAAAGCCTGTGAAAAGCTCTGCTAATGGATGTCAGCTTTGTGCTGTACATCACGATCTAGAGGAGGGTGTGCAGTTCTGCTGTGTGCCTGGAAGGTAACAGGGTTTCTGTGCTATGACTCAATAGCAGAAGCATTGGGCACTGTGCAGTGCTGCAGGCATTTCCAGCTATTCCCAGAAATACCCTTGTGGCAATGCTTGGGGGCCCATGTAATTTCATCCTGTCAGCACAAAGGTCCCAAAGGCCTCAGCTCCCGAGCTGCACCACAGGATGGAACATGTTGTTGATGCTGTCTTGATTTGGAAAGTGTCCGAGCCAAGTAGGAAAAAGAAACTGTTCCAAAGGGCAGTCGAAAAGAGAAAGTCACTTAAATTCAAAGTGTATGCCTCAGGATCAAGGAAGTTTACTAGACAGGTTTTAAACTACACATTTCTGTGGTCCTTCAAGAATGTATCAAGACTGGAATGTGAAACAGGAGAACTGAGTGGTGAAATGTGCCACATATTTTCTGCATTTCACTCTGTTGACATAAAGGACAGTGGTGATGTGTAACATGGTAAGAAATAACAGTTTCACCAGCCAGTTCTGTAAGTTGGGTCAGCTCCTGGGGAAACACCAAGGGATGTATTGCCTGGCTTGCTCCCGCCAACAGGCTCTGGCTGCAGTTCAGCCCTGCCTTCAGCTGGCATGATCCTCCCAGCAATGGAAGATGAGGACCATAAGCAGGAGGGATTGGGTAGCACTTGCAGGGCTTGCGTCTTGTTATTCTGGTGGATGGGGTAGCCCAGTAAGCATCAGAAGTGCTTAGAGAGAGAAGTGTCTGCTTCTGTGGAACTGCTTTAAGCTAGGAACTGATGGAGGTACAGTCATTTTTTCCAGTTCACTAGAAAATTACAACAGTGCAAGATAATGTGTGAACTGTAGCTAGTACTCAGTATCACTGAGAAATACTTACTAAAACCCAAGACAGATGGATATCTGAATATATATCATTTACTGTTTGAAAGAATGTAAAATTTTCTTTTCCTTGGTTAAATAGGAGAAAATAAGGAAAATGAAAGTCAGCATGTCTAGTAAACATCTTTTTTTTTTTAATGTTTCACTGATTACTTGACAGTTTACATTCAAGAAAGATAGCCTTTAAAACAAACAAACAAACAGTATTTTGTATTTTAAAAGTTACATCATTAATAACACTTGGTTAGTATTACATCTGGGGGACCACTGATCTTCCTGCTCATTAAAGAAATGTGATTTTTCTCCTAGCACAGCAAAACTCCGCCTATGTTGTATCAGAAGAATATTTGGACAAAGAGAGGTCAAAGTTATATAAGAGAATTTTTGGTTTATGTTACAAGGAATCTTCAGTCCACCAAGTTTACAGTAAATGATCTTACTAATATTTTGGGAAACTTCTCTGCTATTTAATGCAAGGCCACCTGGATCATGGTAATGGCTTCACCTCCAATAGCTTGATTCAAATTAATCATGCAAAACAGAGGCCACAGGAGTATACTTCACCTTCCCACACCTAGAGTAAATTTCTCTGCTGGGTATTCATTGAATTCAATGGTTTCCACACATATAAGGTGCCTTCAGAGCATGCGTACTTGGTAGGTCCTCTGGGGACACAGGTAGAGTTTAGATGCCACTCTGACTGGGCAGCTTCTTTACATGCGTTGTGAATGTTGTGGGAACTGTGGTGCAGAGTCTAAGCACTAATTAAATGTAGGTATCCCTGCAGGATGAACTGTTGCTGAGGAACAGAATCTCAATCACCCACTGATGTGTCTAAGTAAGTATTCTGAATTTTACACTGAGTTACTCCTTTGCCTGGACAAAATAGAAAGGACAGATCCAGTATGCACTTCATTCTGTCATGTAAATACATGCTCCTTCATTACAATGATATGGTGCTGAGTTTTGCATGTGTCTTTCATGGAAATTTGCAAGGAAGCAGATGAACTGAGGAGGAATTGTTAAAAAGGATAGAACCAAAGCTATTCTTGTCCTGTCTATACATAGTGGTTACATCTGTAACAACTCCCAGCATGTCCTTCCACAGCCAATACACTCATTCAGTAACATACACATTCCCATATTTCTGGCAACTCCTAAGGGTGTTCGACTGTCCAGGTATCTGTAGAAAAGTTAAGTATTTCTGATTTTAAGACAGAAGTCAGGTGCTAGTAGTGACTGATGATTTTATCAATAACTTGACACTAAGACCAAAATTCCCTTTTTCATGATAAGTCAAATTTGCCCGGGGTTATAATCACTATTTTACTATATTACTCTATGCTTAAGTATATGATACTGGGTTTTATAGCCCTCCCCCCTTCCCCAATTCTTACTGAGCCCTGTAAGAAGCACTCATTAGGGACTGTTTAATTAAAATGGTTGCAGAGTAGAAAAAAAAAATCACTGCAGCATTGGGACTTACTTTTTTATATTGGGGTTATTTTATATGGGTCCTTATTCCAAACATTACAGAATCTGATTGGCTCTTCTCTTCACATGCCTCCCTGAGCATTGTTGTTATGCTCTGGCTTCAAAATTTCACGATTTGTACCAATTCCAGGCATATCAGAAGAATGAAGAGACAATACCAGAGAAAGCCATTATGCAAACAGTCATATAAACAAATTTATCCAGGGGCTACCACTGAAAACAAAGGGGAAAAAAAAGAGAGTTGAACAGTTATGAAAAAAGGGCAAGAACGAGGCATGCTGGGAACTCCTGTTCACAGATATGAAGCTAGAAAATAAAAGGGGAGCTTTCGTTTCATACCTAATTTACTCAGAATTTTTTTTTGAAGTGAGTTTAGATGAAGAAAATGTTTTAAAAAAACCCATGTAGGCAAGGAAGAAAAACCCAGCCTGTTTTTATGTAAATTTTAAAATTATTCAGCAGTAACAGAGTTCTCCCGCCAACAGCTATGGGATAACTGGGCTGTATCTCAAAAGATTCCCTGTCATCAGAACACACATTTTACAAAGAGGAGTCATGTCTAAAATGTTGTCTTCAGAATTAGTCACTAGCTGACCTTTAATGATGGTTAAAATTCCTGTGCTGTGGGGACTCACATATTTCTGAGCTGCAAGAAACTACAGGGTGAACAAAAATGTATGTACATAGAGATAGATTATATGAGGGGAAGGGGCATATATGGCTGCAAAGGATGTATTGGCACACGGACACACAAGCAACATAAAAATGGCATGTATGCAGGACATCAGGGAAAAGTATATAAGGATAACAAAAACATGAAACTGAGAATCTATAGGAAATATACTGATGCAATAGTACTGTCATAATGTGAATGTGTACAACAGGTGAAAACTGTCAGGGAGAGCTGCTGATCCTAGCCACAGCCGCTACTTCTGATTGGAAAGTTGCCATGGTTTTAAATAGACTTCTAGAGTTTCCCAGGTCTTAGAAGCAATAAAAAAGACTATTAGGAATGGAATAGGATTAAGTGGTTAGTATAAATGGGGAAAGAGGTTTTTGAGTTTCATTACCACCTTTTGAACTATAAAGAAGAATTTGAGAGACCCAGTTATAGTGTTTAAAGTTTGTATTAAGATGAGCCAAGTGACAGGATTTTTCCTTTGAAATCATTCCACAGCTGGATAGCTCAGGCTGTCCTTTATTTCTGCTATTCTCACTCTAAATTTTCCTTTCCTATTCTTTCTCCTACAACAAACATTACTGAATTCTATAAGGCTAATACTAGGAAAGTACTCTACGTCTACTGTCAGCTACCAATAAAGGCAAGTGGACCATTGGTATGAGCAGAACGTATATTTGCATATTTGGTGTTTCTTTCCAGTCAGATCTGAGAATTTGACTATTCTGCAAGATGTGTCTGAAACAACAGTATTGGTCCATGGCCTTTATTCTCCCCATTTCTACCTTCAGTTTGCAAAAGCAAACCCATTGCTGCCTGAGTCTGCTAGCTTTCATGGTGTGCAGACTATTGAAGCTAAGTGTATGAACAAGAAGCTTATTTCAAAGACTATGCACCCCAACCAGGACAGCTTCCATCAGAAACATATCCTGTGAGATGACCTAAGCATATTCACATTCTGGATAATAAACAGCCTTAAAAGGGCCAAATTTCACAGAGTTGAGTCAGCAAGGAAAGTAATTCAAATAGGAAAGTAAAAATTAATTTGACTATTTCAGAAAATTTTATTTGTGGCCAAAAAGCCACAATCCTACTTTAAAAGTGAAAGCTGTATAGGCTTTAAAAACAACTTGGGTTAGAAGGGAAGAGAAGGCAGCTACTAAAAATACTAAAAATGAAGTTCACTTTGATAAATATATATTAAAAGCTTGGAAATAGAAGAAACCAAAAAAGTAAGTAGAAGGACCATAATTCTTTTCCAGAACAGTGATGTTTTAAAACCATCTATATTGAGAAAACAAACCTAACAACAGCATCATTTTATAAGCAGATGGAATTGTCAAGAAACATTCATAAGTGTTTAGTAAATACTGCTATTTTACCTTTTGGGAGATAAAACAGATAATATGCCTGTGAAAGTAACTGTAACTGTAATTTAACAATTTTACAAAAAAATCGCCATCAATTTTTCAGTCAGGGTAGTTGTTCATAGTGGCTTATGCTGTAAAATTCTATGGTGCTGTGAGAAACCTTCCAAGCCAAATGGAAACTTACAGCAAAATCTTTCAGTTGATCTCACAAAAGTGGCAAAAGCATGGACTAGATATTCTGAAGCTGCACTAGAGGGCGCTTTAGCTGTATCTTCCACAGCAGTTAAGATCAGAACAGAATGCTTACTCAGGAACAGAAGTGGACAGAATCACATGTGGGAATTAATAGGATTTATAGGTATGAGGTTGACAGAACAATTAGTGATTCTCCCCCACAGCCTACTGTGATACCTTCCAGGTGTAAATTTTGCTGATTGCTAATGTGAGTGATTAGGAGAAAGAAACTAAAGATTTCTAGATAGATTGCAATAGTATTTTGTCCTTGTACATGGATCAACCACAGAAACATGGTATATTTTTAAGAGTTTAAAAAAACCTCTAGTTTCAACTAGGGTTAGTTGCCCAAAGAGTTGAGCTGCCCTGTGGAGTCTGCTCCCACTGGATTGCTGTTGCTCCAGGTCTGTCCTGCCAAGTGTAGTGTGACGCCCTCAAAATTATTGGTTATCATGAAAATGGAGCAAACAGCACTTGACAGCCTTTCTCTAAAGGATCTGTAATAATAAACTGGAAAAAGGTAGAAGAAGAAGCCTGAAGGTATTTCAGGCTCTCCAGTAGACCCCAGTACTTGATAACATTTCAGAATTTTAGAGGTTTGGATAAAAGGAAATTTGATATTGATCTGGCTCCCCATTTGCAAAACACACAGAAGTTTTTGGGAGTAAGAATTTCAGCTTTTGTTTATATCCTGCCACAAGTATTAATTGTTGTTCAGAAACATGCAACAAAGACAAGGTCTTTGAGATAAATTACTCCCCATTTAATTGAGAGACCACAGTTCCAGTCCTAAGTGTTCTGAATTAATGAGTGAGGTCTTAGAAACGTGGCTGACTTGTTAAAAATGTTTTTGGAATATTTGGTATTTATACTCATCAAGTTTTCTAGGCTTTCTCTGATATTTCCTTTCTTCAGCAAAACAAAAAGCATGCTATCCTAAAATTCCATGAATTGGGTTTTAATAAAAGACATACATTGTGATTCCACATGTATCAGTACCATTGTATGGGACTGTGGACAATGGCTTCTAACTTGCTAGGAGCATGTATAGGTGCTGATAAAGTGAGGGAAGTCTGTGATTTCTTATTTTTACTTTCCCCTTGTTTTACATCCCCTTCCCCCTCCCAAGTTAACCTCTTCACTTTCTGCAGTTTTATTTACTCAGCAGCTATAGGGAATGAATTTACATCTGAGATCAAGGCTTCCCTATTTCTACTGAGTGTTGGCATCCTGGCCCTGTGCCCTTGGGGCTGGAAGCCCGGCGCAGGCTGGCGCAGAGCGGCCCCTGGCATTTCCTCCCTGCGTGTTCGTAGGATGCGTTGTTAGCGGGTTGATCTTGCTGACTCCAGATGTTGCTGCACAGCACAACTGAAAATTCATTTCTAGCAGATGATAGTAATGTATTTGCAAAACAAACGTTGCTTGAGAATTGGCAGCTGTCTCCAGAGCAGGCAGTATTTGACTGGCTGACTTTCAAACAATGCTCCTTTTGCCCTCACAGCAAATACAAAACTGTAGTTCACAGCATCTTTGCTCACAGTTTTCAGTTGATGAAAGCTCTACAAATAAACTGAAGCTAGAAGCTGCAATGAATAATTGAACTTCTGAGCAATTCACAGGCCTTTTGATGAGTCAAGTTTCATACAAAGGACCTGGGCTTGTTCCATCAGTCACCACTCCTTTATTGCATTTACCTTCTGTAAAATATCCACTTTTTCCCACTCACCCAGTAGTAGGACAACTGGCCAGTCTAGCTATCTTTTAGTTTGTCTGCTCTCTCAAAGTGTCTCTATTCTTCATCCCTCTGTGCTCCCATCATCCCATCTTCCTCTTTCACATTTTAATACCCAGCTTGTTCTGCTTCTGCCATCACCGCTTTGGCACCCCTTGTAGCAGTGGCTCTTCCAGACGGGACCCCTTTTTTGCTTACACTTCTCCCCTGGGCAACTTCATTTGCTCTTCAGAGCATGGAACTATTTAATCTTCCTTTTCAGACAGACTACCATCACATGCCATCATAAGCACCACACCACAACCGCTGTTTAGGAATTTTACAGGGGCTCCCATTAGAAGTGGGTTTTTCTGTGCCCACCAGCGTGGCCGAGCAGCTGTCCTGGAGCTGCTGCACTGCAGTGGTTACACAGCGTCTTTGCGAGTGGCGCCCAGCCTGCAGACGGTTCAGACAGTTTGTTTGCCATGGGCAAACGGAGACCGCAGCCATTAGCTGTTTCCATGTGGGTTTCTGCCCACTGCAGTCGGGGCTGCCCCGGTGCCTGGTTCCCTGAGCAGCCACCGGGGGGCGAGCAGTCTCCCCCAGCCCACTGCAAGCCCGGCTGGTCATGCAGCAGGGGAAGCAGCGGCCGGGCCTGGGGGGTCCAGTAAAAGTAAATGGTGATGAGACTGGCTGTCGTGGGTGGCCTGTGGCACGGGTCAGTGGCACAGACTGAGGCTCCCCAGCCTTCGTGGGAGAGCTGCCCCGGTCTGGCAGGCCCTGAGCTGGTGTGGCAGGTCTCTAGCAGAAGGTTAGCTGCTTGCTGGCAGCTTTGTGTGATGTCTCTGCTGCCATACCTTACTGCTGGACCTGGGTACTTTCCTGACAATTTGGGTCCCAGTTCTAGCTCGCTTTCATCTCTCATCTGACCTGTCTAATCTGCTCCTTAACTCTTAAATACTCTTGCTCTTAGGTCCTCTTTCCTCTCTCTCATTTGGACCCCCAATTTCTATTCCTGGCTGTAACGTCCAGTTGTGTGGATGCTTTTTAACATTTAGTTCCTTCAGCTCATCTGTATCTGCTCACAGATGCTCAGCTTAGTTTGATTGACTAAATAATGCCCTTCTCAGGAAGACGAACCTAGGGGACCAACCTAATTCTTTTTTCATGTTTTCAGTTCCCAGCTGCATGTGATTTCAGAGAAGCCCAACATCATACAAGCTCATGGACATGAATTTTCTCATCAGGGAGGGGTGCAAGAACCATACTGGGAGCTAGATAAATTGTCTTGGTTGGCTCCATTAGTTAGCTAGCTACCATTTTGCCCTTGATAAGTTAAATAATTTGGAGTTGGGAAAAACTTCTTTAAAAAAAGCTGTTTCTGTAACCTATCACATTTGACTTTCTGCACTTGTTTCCTCATGAATTTCAAGTCACAGCAGGAATTTCTCCTGTTCACAATAGCTTGAGGTAGGGCACCTTATTTGACAGTCTGACATGCAGGCATGACAGCTTTTTGTAGCTAGGAAAGTTGTGTGCAGAAGAGAAAGCTTTGCTAATAACTGGTTGAACAAGCCCTCACAGGATCTGTGAACCACCTTAGATCTCATTGCATTCCATTCAAATGCAAAGTATGCTCTTTTGATCTGACTCCAGTAACAAACTAAGGTAGAAAGTGAAAGAAGAGTAATTCCATCAGTTTTCCCTAGGATGCGGAAAGAGGGAGAATGTCTTGTGGCAGGTGCTGGTTTTGTGCTTTAGAGCACTATGGGGTTATACTTGAATACTGGTGATGAGGGTAGTGCAAAAACCTGAGTAGAACAAAGTGAACTGGGACACAAACCTACTTTTTACTACAGGCATGTTGATGTAATCTGTTGCTTTCCATGTATGTCTCACATCCCAGTGTCATAAGAACACACCAGTAGAAACCCTGAGCACCTGACTCCTCCATGTTTTTATTAGCTTTTGTAAAGCTCCTCTGCAGTATCTTGTAGTTTCTTTGCATGTTAGTAGTAATCAGTTTAGAGCAGAGGGGTAGTAAAAAGTGTCAAATTGTAGTAATCTCATGGATGGCTGTGGAGCTGTATACAGGAGAACCTGTCTGTCTACATGTTTAACCTTTTGAGTGCTAAAAGTTAGCCTAAGGTTATGGGTAGATACATGCTGCTAGAGTTTGACTGGTCTCTGAGATAAGAATCCCTGTACTTTATTAAGAGCAGTGCTTTAAAAAGAAAGTCTGAAAGTGAATGGGACTTGTAAATGGGGGTGATCCTAAGGTTTAGTAATCCTGCAGACAGAGATTTGGATAAACAAAGAGGAAAGATTTATTCTGATTGCTTTCTTGTCTCTCTTTAAAACCAACAACTTGTTTTTACTAGCCTGAAACAATCAGTATGATCCCCCAGATGTTGTCAGACAGAACAATTTTAATTTCATAAGACATTTCACAATATATTTTTCCTTAACTGCTTTGCTTTGTAATTGTCTGAAACGTCTGTTAAAAAAATTTCTTGTACCAGAAGGCTACGGTCAACTCTCAAATCCCTGTGTGCTTGTATCATGCTCGACTGCTGAATTTCTAAATTTTAGAACTGAATGTGATTCTGTGGGTCAGCTAGGAACCAACTGTCAGAGCTATGTAGACCCTAGTTTTTGGGGAACTTGATTACAGAACGTGCAGCCATGGGTGTCAGATAGGTTCCCTTACTCTTCCTGATATGAAATACTGGTTAATACTCACTATTTTATTGTATTACTGCACCTCTCATTTCATCTCCCTCACGGGGGGAGCTCATTTTTTAGGATTGGCTAGTGTTGGCCTCTCTAAGAGAAGCTTTCTCTGTCCGCAATAAAAGGAATTCACTTCCCTTTACTCTGTTTTCTGAGTGGAATTTTTACAGCTATAGCAAATAACATGACGTGGAGTTTGTGGTGAACTTCCTTCTTCCTTAGTATTTTTGGGTGGAATAGAAAACAGAAATGAAAATTTAGTGAAATTATAGGGCACTGAGTTGTGTTAATGATTTTGTGTTCTTTAGCTTTAGGTAAATTAATAGTTTCCAAGACAGTTTAAATTGTACTTAAGCTGCCTAATACCACAGTTCCTTTTGGGCTTCATGTGTGGTTGCAGGCACATGGAGCTTTCTCAGGAAAAACAGCTGAAACTGGAATCAGAGAGGACTTAAAATACAGAAAGAAAATGCAAAGCGGAAAGAATAACAAAACAACGAATAACAAGTATTAGCCTGAACAAAATGGCTGGGTGGACAGGAGGCTGGGAGATAATTGAGACAGAAAGGAAAGAACTAGAGCAAAAACTTGGTTGGAAGAGACATAAATAGTACTTTCCTGAGCCCTTAAGAAAGAAAACTTAAGGTGAGTCCACTCAGTTTTGGAGGATAAACATGGAGAAGACTGACTATCTGGAACAGGAGTCTTAGGATGTCTGGAGCTGTCAACTTTCTAATTAAATTGCAACACAGTTTTTTACCGTTTAAGCATGGAAAAACAACCAGAGAGAAAGTCTAATAGCAACATCATGTGACAGCATATGACCTGACCTGGACAAGAGGTAAAGAATTGTGTTTGGGCAGGGTTAGCAGCAGGTCTGCTTTCAAATTTTTAACCCTGTAGTGAAAAAATTGCATTTTGGATTTTACGTATGGCATGGTTTCCCTGAGATACATAGCTAAAGAAAATGAGACAAATGTGAGCAAAAATCTGTGACAAGTTAATAAAAATACAGTCTTTTTCCTTAAATTTCTTTCAATATAACATTCCACATCAGTTAGTCGTGCTTCTTACCACGTACAAGGATGTGTCGTGTTCAGGTATTCAGGAGGATGGCTTTGAATCTTGTGTTAGCCAATATTTTCATTAGCAACTAGATAATGTAATGGAGACTGTATAGTCAATTTATAGATGACATCAAGCTGGAAGAAGCTGCCAGAATGGTGGAGGACAGAACTAGAACTCTAAATTACCCTGACAGATCAGAGAAATTCCCTGAAAGAATAGATGTATAATCTTATATGTCATTATGAAATTATATTTGAGCAGAAATAAGCAACTTCACATGTGTGGGACGGAAAGATAAAGAATCTGGGAGTTGCTGCAAACTGCAAGCTGAGCAGAAAATGCTGTAGTGAAGGAGACAAACATACTGTTTTGTATGAAGAAGATTACAATTTGTAAAATGAACAGATAATCTGCATTCATACAGCCTTTTCTGAGTTCTGCTCCCCAGGAAAGAATGGGGACCACTAGGGGACAATCCAGACCAACTTTCAGCTTTTATCCCTTTTTCTGAACTGTAAACATGATATAACGAGCATATTTCCTGCATGTGCCCTACATATGCCTCAAATCTTTACACTTTGAACTCTGCAAATAAATACTGCAAGAAACACTATATAGGTGCAGCCCAGATGGGGTAATCTCTGACTCTCAGACTGTACACACAGAATACACGAGTGACAAAGCTGGGATGAATAAGGAGACTTGCTGCTTCATAGCACTGCAGTCAGAATACTTCTTCTGTTTTTAGTGGTCTTGTTTCAGTTACTCAGAAATGTAGGAAGTCTAAATCCATTTCCCTGCTTTTTACAGTTATCGATTGAATGCCTTTTTCACAGGTCTCTTCTGCGTTTCTAGACTACTTAGATAACTTTCCATGGATGCTTCTGGGAGGTAGTGATTCAAAATGCTTTTGAAAATTGACTGGGGTGCTGTTTGAAAAATGTTTGAAATCCACAAGATTTCTCTCTTGCTTCTGATGTTGGCGTATATCTGTCTGTCTTCCTCAGCTGCCACAGGTCGTTGAGAATTAAGCACTTACAGCCATTCCCTTGGAATTTGTAACATTTTATGGGAGAGTCATTGTTCCTAGAATTTGTTTGTCTTTACACTCCCATTTATGTTGGTTGGTTGTGCCTGCCTGTTGTATACTTCATAGGCATGTCCTGTTGCAAACAGTTCAGTAGGTACAGCTCAATCTTTGGACTGACCCAGTCTGCTGTTCTAATGCTCTTATGGTGGTTTTTAGTTGTGAAAATGGGAACATCCACCAGACTTTCCTCAGCTGACCACACAACTGATGACTGCCCGCTTCTCTTGATCCTGTACAAGGGAGGACATAAATATCCCATCTGAAGTGTGCTTATTACTGAACACTTCAAATTCTTTTTTTTTTCTGAGCAACAATTGGTCATTTTTTTTGAGTTTCTTTTTGGTTACTCTGTAGTGAAATCCGAGATGAGTTCTGGTATCTGCGGTACTCTGTGGTTCTATAATTATTGATGAAACTGTTGAATGTTTAAATGTGTATTGTATCCTGCATGATAAACCTGACAACTTGCAGCTTCCTTAAGATGACACATTGTGTAGCAGATGTTTTAAAAGCAGAATGTCCTATGTTTTGTAGGTTTTGTTTCTTTCATGATAGCAGAATCCTCCTGTGCGTAGAGGTTAGGGATTTTTGCTCTTTGCAAGAGTTGCAAACTGTTTTCTAAGGATGTAGTCTCCAGTATAGACAGGGGTACAGTAAAAAGAATCCCGCTACTGAATTAAGATCCTCAGAGGAAGAAAATGGCTAGAAGCACCTCAGTTCTCTGCATTGAGCTGTTAAAGTTGAACTTGCAAGTATCTAATCAAAAGTTGAAACCAGATGGAAGTAAAATGCCAGAAGTAATACAAAAAGTATGTTGTAGAGAAGATCAAATGGAAGAAAAAAAGATGAAAATGTTCTCAATTGACTGCAGAATTCCTTCAGAAACAGCATTACAGAAAAGTAACCCTGTTCACACTACACCTTTATTTTGCCTTGAGGTGCACACAGGTGAAACAAACTACAGCTGAGTTGGGGGGTTTGCGTTGTACCATTGCTCATATTGGCATTGAATAGCTTAGGTTTTCTGTGTTACTAAGTTAGATTCAGCTGTGCTACTAAATTAGATTCAGGTAACTAACAGGCTTTCTGTGATCTCTGAAGGCTCCCTTTGCAGTATTCAGCTGAAAAAACAAGAATTGAAAGCAAATGTCTCTTCTACTGGTAAAATTTTGTCCTAATTTATTTTATTTTGAGACAATATGATGACTTCTGTGGCCTCTTGTGGAGGAGTAAGAGTTAGGAGGATTTGAAGCCTCATGATCCAAAGATCCAACAGTTCGAGAAGGAAAAGGGAAAATAAATAATGAAATCAGCCTAACAAGCAAGATGTGTCCTTATTCAGAGAACAGGAATACCATTCTTTCCTTCTTTGGGGAATGCATGAGCAGAAGAATGAACCAAGAGACAATAACATAAGGGTGTTGTCCAAGTATTCCAAAAAATAACTCAGATTTGTACAGATGCCAAGGCTAACTTTGGCTGATTCTCTTTTAGGAATTTTATAGAGCAATTTTCTGAGTTCTATTAATACAACATGCAAATATACTGCAGGCACTCTGGGCCTACACTGTGGGAGTAAAAGCTTTGTCAGTTACTTTCAGAGGCCAAGAGCAAGTATGCTTTTGAAATATAAAAATTGAATTTGGATATAAATTGAAGAAAAGATGGTGAAATGCTAAAGGAGAATGAAAAGAATAGGCAGCATAAGTGGAGCCAAAAGTCAGATACAAGAGTAATACAGTTGGTGCTTCTGTGGACTACGTGCCATGGGTTGCGGACAGGAGCAAGTATCTTTGCTGCTTCCATATCCAGCATTCTCTGAGCTATTATTCTGCCACTATTTGTATCATAACAGCACATAAAAATATGGTCTGTGCTGCCAGCAATGTGAATGGGGCCCACAGTTTATTTAAAATAGAAAAATGTTGTCCTATGATTTGAACAAACACCATTGTTAATGTTGTTAACATTATATATGTTAACATCATTAACATACGAAGTGATATGGCTTAAGATGGTTGATAGTGTAGGTATCAAAGGTATGACAGGATCTAAGGCATGTGATAATGATACAGGCTATCCGTGACAAGAAACATGATGAGAGGTGCTATGTGCTTGTCTCATAGTTGATTACTTTCTGCAGCGTTTCTGCTTCCTATTACAGTAGCTTTGTGTCATGCAGCTGAGGGTACATTGCTGTGTTCTTCTGCTTCTTCTTAATGAACTCTTTCTACTGTGAAGAGTAACTGTCTTTCCCAAACAGGTGCTTTCCAGACTCCCGATAGCATTAGTGTATCCTCAAACCCCAGTTCAGTTACGAAACTGTAACATTTTGGGTCACAGTGCAATGAATAATTCTGCATTTAAGTTGCTTTCACTGTAAGCCTGTTCCGGAAGACAAAGATTTGACTAGACATTCATGATCAGACATCCGTCATCCATTCAGGAGGCTAATCAAATTTGTTACTTTGAGATTCACCCTGTAAGTTAATAGAAAAATAATTTGCAGGTGTCTCTCAGTGACCTTGAAGCTTGTATGATCAATATCACTGTCTTGATAAGGATAATTTAATAATGCAGCATCTGGCTAGAGTCTTTTTTCCTGCTGACTTCCTCCTCCTTTTTCACAGATTCTGAGATTTGGTAGTAAGTTTTTCTGCTGTCATTTTTCTCTTCCTGTAAAAGCGTAAGGAGTATTTCTTTATTGAGTAGCAAGATGTTTCCTGTTGATTAGGTTCTTCAGCTCTCATAGATCTTGGAACCATAGTGGTTTTAGTATGTCCCTTCAAAATTAAATTTGTATCCATATCTTTGCTAGTTATTAAACAAGCATGTATATTGGCCTTTCTCCTTCTGTAAGCATCTGGTTTTATCCATTGTTGGAAACAAGGTGCTGAAGTAGTGAACCTATGGTCTGACCCAGTATGTCAGTTTTTACATTTTTATGCTCTGAACATTCTGATGTGTTACTTTTGTAACTCAAATTACATTGGAGCTACAGGGTGCATGGAAGTCCAATGGAGGATTTTTCAGTTGAATCTAGGGGGGTGGGTTTTTACCCTCTTTCCTTCTGCTATGCATATCATTTAACTTCAGGCAATTGTATTTATCTCAGAAAAATGCATGTAATTGAATCTCTCCTCTTTAAAGAAGGGGTGCATTTGCACATCATGGTGGTCTGTTAATATAAAATAGGGCCTCAGTTGTTCAGCCCTGGAATATGTTTGTATGGATTTATAAGATTACTTCTTGCTATTTTCTTGAGTAGATGTTGGTTTCCAAAGGTGCAAGAAACTAATTTTTTTGTGAAGTGACTAGTATATTAAAGCTTATCTTTCTCTGAAAAGGAGGTCTCTAAGAAAAAAAGTCTTTTTTGATACTCTGGAAATAGATTTCTGTTTATGTTCCTTTCTGCTAGTGTAGAATAATGAGATGCATTGGGTGAGCACTGCCAGAACTAACGGCCTTGATTTGAGAAAATTCTCTTAAGTAGCCATAGAGCTTTTACTGTTTTTACATGTTGCTTCTTATCTAGGGGTATAAAAATAGCCCATGGCAATATTGTTGAGTCATACTAACCAGCCTCAGGGCCTCTGTGCAAGAATCTTCTCACTTTCACTTCTTGCCATCTTTCTGAATATAACAACATTGTTGGCTACATAGAGGCACTTTCTGCATTGTTGGAGCTGGCATGTTATGCTGAGGGTATTTTCCTTTCAGCATAGCTTGTTCTAGGATTGGCAGCTTAGATAGTGTGTGGATCCAGGAGGCGAGAATGTTTGGTTCCATACTCTTTCCCCTCTCCTGGGAAAGAACTCCTCAGTGTCTTAAACATTTATGCAAAAGGAACAGGCTAAACAGGGGCTTAGATATTTTTGTAGTAACATCAAAATCCTTTTTAGGTTCTAAAAGCTGAAGAAATTGTTTTTATGACAAGTATAACAAGGTTCTTGGTTTTGCTGCTGTTGGCTCAAAGATCTTTTCTTATTTCTTGTCTTGTTTTCCTTTTCCTTTCTTCTCCCCCACCCCAGGAAGCCTTCTGCCCATTGACCTCAAAGTTCAGCACTTCCTTCTTGGGCTGTGCTGTCCACAAAGGCTTCCCAGTTCTTATGAGAAAAGTGGTCTCAGCTTTATGCTGTTACTGCTTCAAAATACACCTCAGATAAAGTCTAAGCCATTGTTTGTAATGTAAGTTAACATGATTTGTCATATAGAAACACCATGACATTCTGCTTATTCCATCACACTGAGAAAATAAATACAAGAAATTTCAGTTTGACCTCTGACTCAAAAATGAAGTGAATTTAAACATCTGAGAATAAACATAAAATGAAACATATACATTTTTAAGAACTAATAACTCATTCCTACATTTTCTGGCTGTTTATCTTTCACTATTGATTAGCCTCTGGTTTACAAAGGATCTTTTGTTCATTCACAGCAAAGATGTGAATGAAAGTAACCAGCACTGCCTCTAACACAGTAATTCAATGGTAATAATGAGTTAGATTTGGTAATGCTACCTGTGATCAGTGGCAGATAAGAAACTATTTCTTGATTATTTTAGTTTCTCACACCTTCTAGGTTCTGAAGTGCTTTGGGTAACATTCAAGCAAACTTTTTTCATTCACTTTAAAATCTGAGGTGTGAGACTAAAGTGTTCGAGTTGACATAGTGAACATATAAGTGAAGGTTTCAAACAGAGTATGAGAAAAGCTGAGTCATGGTGTTTGCTGAGACAGAAGAGATTTTCAAAAGCATATTATCACAAGGTGATTGTAAAAATGTGGTTTTAGTGAAGTTCTAACATAAGTGCCAAACTTTCATGCATAATGAATTATTTCTGTGGTATATGGATGTGTGCATGTAGTAGCGTTCTGCTATTTAGAGCAATCTGCTCTAGTAACAGGAAGAACAAAAATTTGTAAAACTCTGAGAAAGGGATTAAAAATACAAGTTTACACAACTTTTTTTGCATAGCAGTCTTTGAGCAAACAGAAGGCAAAGATCTCTCTGAGAGTAGGAATATTTTGAGGGAGAAGTTTTATACTGATAACTTCATTGACTTTAAGTGAAATCTGCATAAGCAGAACCAGTCCAAACAACTTGAGTCCAAGAACAAGGGGAAACCAACAGGCCGGGGGGAAAAATGTAAACGTTGTTCTGCATTAGTGTGGAAAAGAAACAGAACAGTGGCATAATTTTTGTGAATTAGGAAGGCAAAGGCTGTAAGGGGCTGAATTGTAGCCAAGGAGGAGGTGCTTCTGCATTGATTATCTCATTGGTTCTTGTTGCCAGAAATATTTTAGTAAAGATGTTTTACCACTTTGTTTTCTGTCCACAGATTAGAACAACTTGTGGTCTAAACCTGGTTATCAGAGCTAGGTCCATCTGAAATACTTGAGACACCAAAGGAGCTATTAGTATCATTACAGAATTTTAAGTCAGGTTGGACACAAACTCCACCCCTCCCACCTCCCCACCACTGCCCCCAACCATTATGCAGAGTGGCTCCTGACTGTACATAAGGGGCCCTATGTGGACTTCAGCTGTTCCAGCATAACTCTGCAGTGAATGGCCCAAAGTCTCTAAGAAGAATGTAATGAGTGCAGGTGGAAATAGTTGTGAAGACAGAACTACCTAGGTAGCAGGCTGGCTATGTATGGGGCCCAAATCCAGCCACTCGCTGAGTTCCCATTTTACCTAGTAATAGTGGCTCTGCACTCTCGGTGTGCTTCCCTGTGATGATCTCGATCGACAGTGGTCTGGTTCTTCATCTTTTTTCTTTGCTGTGGGAGCTATTGAATATAGGGGAACAATCACTTCCTTCGATCTGCTGGCTGTGCTCTGGTTAGAGCAGCATAGTAGAGGTGATAAGAATATTTTCCTGCTTCCAGGTTCATGCTGTGTTTGTTATTCCTCACTCCCAGTCTGCACACACTCACCTCTCCTGTTTGAGCACTGAGGCATCTAAATGAAGAGTACAGTCTTTTTAGCTAAATATTTCCTAAGGACTCTTGAGACGCAAAATCTAAGGGCTCAGGAGGGAAAATGTTTGGAGAAGAGGGTTAAGTGATAGCTTCCTCTTCTGGTCTCCCCATGCACCTCCTTTCTTTTTCTATTTTCCAGTTGTGAACTGTCGTGATATTTGAGTTACACAGAGCTGAACCAAATGGTTGGTGTTAAGAGATCATAAGCATGACTGTACATGTGCCTGATGCTCAGTTTCTGTTGCCTAAGGTTTTCCTGGGTTGTCCCTCCCTGTGAGTAGGCCATTCACCCTGTAACATGCAATCATAGCATGATGTATTTTTTTAATGTCTTCGTGTAAGCTTGCTTTCTATTGCAGATATACCACAGGTGCATCCCTCAGGAGTGTTGTTTGCTGCAGTACTTTGTCTAAACATTTTCGCACTGGATTCAGTCCAGTCTGGGATTGCAACTGTTGTGAGAATGCAACAAATCATTCTGACAAATATCTAAATTTGCCCCTATTGGTCAGTGCAATGTTTATGCACAGCCTGAACCACATGACAGAGGAGAGGGTACTCTTGAACCCTGTTAATAAGATGTGCTTAAAAAATAGCAGAGCTCCCAAATTTTTGTATGTAGCATGCTAAACCACAAAACTACTGTTTGCTAGTTTGAACAACCCCTGATTTGAACCTCATTGGAAAAAAGCCAGGAAAGCAGCTGGAGTCAGCCCAGAAACAGACATTCTTGATCCTTACAGTAACTTTCCTTTAAAAAAAAAATCTTTTCAGAAATTCACATAATCTTTGAAAGAGTATTTTAGGACTTCACAATCATTCCTTGGGACCCAGTACCCATGTGAAGAAAACTTAGTGTCAGTAGGAAACCACAAGACATAAAATAAATGCCCTAAATCTACAAATCTTTGCTCATTTTCAGTCTAATCTCAATAAATCAATTTAAATCATTGCTTACTTCCTACGTGGCCAGTTTCTTATCTTAAGTCCACAAGATACTTAAAAATGAATAGCCTTGCAAAGAGTTATATTTAGAAGTTTTTCAGTGGAGTGAATGGCAGAGCTCTCATACAAAAAAGACTCCTATTGCTTGGGTTGTTCTGGACGTGATAGAGTAGTGCTTTTGTCTCTGACTGTTACTGATGCCCAAGCTAAAACATACAGCATTTAATACAAACCAGATAGAAAAATTAAGGTACTTGGATGACTCTGGCAGACAAGGAGACAAGCATGTTGGTAGGAGCACTGTCATTCTCTCAGCCTCTTCTGTATGAGCTTTGGGGGATGAAATGTGCATACATACCCCCATCTACTGCTTTGTCGTAAACAGCTAAAACTGGGCGGCATGGTTGCTCCTGCCTCAAACTGCCGTTTCAGTTTAGGAAATTGACAGGTAAGAGCCTGTTAAGTAAGGAATGATGCCAGTTTTGAAGGCCTGGGTTGACTGACTGGGCCCTGCTGTGCAGTCACCTGGCTGGTAAATGTGAGTTATGGCACCTTCTGAGGTTATTAATCAGGGGGACAGTTTGAAAAGCAAACAGGCAGCAAAACACAAAATGAAGATTTATTGGATTATGTTTACAGAAAATAAATATTGTGAAAAATTGGCAAAAATAGAATGAGAGCTGCTGCTGTTGAGAAGCATTTCTCAAAACTATCCAGCTAGATGCTGAGCACAATGCATAAAAATAAAACAAATAATAAGGGGATGGAGAAAATTTGCTAAAACACCTCACAGTATGCAAACTGCAAGGCAGCCTGTTTGGTCTTAATTGTTAACTTCAGTTCAGTAGTACAGCTATTTCCTAAATATGCAAGCATAATTAAAAAAAAAAAAGCAGGACTATTTAAGTAAATACAGGGCTATACTGACAAAGTGGCAATACTAAGTGTTTGTCAAATTGCCTTTTATGCTCAAATGTAGGAACCCATTAAAACTAGTTGACAGAGAGCTGGAGAGTTTGTTGGCTCTTTTTGCAGTGCAAGATCAATGGCATGGCTGCTGTGAGTGCACGTTTTCTTTCTGAAGTGTGACTAGCTGTTAGGAACACAACAAATAAACTCTTACAATAAGCATTATTTCCCAGCTTAATAGTGAAGACAGCCAAAATCTCACTTATTTAATTTGTTTTCTGCTGTTTGCCCTTTGGTAGTTTTGATGTTTGGAAATCGGTGTTTAAGCACAGTTGCAAATGACAGCTGTATTGGAAGATATTAATCACTGAATGAGTCATCCATTGACTTGCATTAAATAATGTCTCAGCAGTGTGATAGAGTTGAAGATGACCTGGGTTTAGGGAAGATGGAATAAATAATGTTTGTTTTAATCTGTCCAAAATCTGTTGTATATAAAAACAATCTGTATGCTAGTTCTCCAAAGAAGTATCTGGTTATTTTTTAAACAAATTAGAAAATTGGGACCTGTAATGTGTTTCATAAAATAGAGAGCAACTGCGTATTTCAAATACAAATTTGAAGGAAATGTCTTTAGGCTGATTATAATTTCAGTTGCTGGGGGCAGCCTCTCCTTCCAATTTCAGAATCTTGAAGAAAGACAAAAATCCCGTGATATAGCTTAATTAGAATTTATCCAGGTATGAAATTATTCATTGCAAAAAATAAAACTGTGAAATACTCACTTCAGTTGCAGAAGACCCATGTCATCTCATAATCCCTTTTTTTCCCTAGGAGAAATGGCATACCAAGAAGTTGTCAGAATTGGACTGAAATTGCTGCCTTACTTTGCAACAAAGGGAAAAGAATACAGCAAGCAACTCCAGAGGTATGTTGTATTTTTTCCTCAGTCACTCCCTGCAACACTTTTAGCCATATGCAAAGATAAGCTATTCAGAAGGCCATGGGTCCTAAGTTAATACTTTTCCAGAATGTGTTCCAGAATAATGTCATATGCAGACTGTGGAGAATATTACTATTAATTATTACAACAAGTATAAGGAAAACAGCATCAGCTACTCAATGTTATGATGCCACAAAGGTGTTCAGAACTTATTTTTTAACTAGCACAATGTCAAAAGTTTATGCTTCAGGGAAATATATTCCATATGTTTGATTCTGCATGTCTGTTGTCAACCACACAGTTCTTGGGTTCTGAGGAGTTTGTTTCAATTTCTTGGGGCTTGGGATGGAAGTGCTACATCTGAGCAAAGCAGCAATTGATCCAGCCCTCTTGAATCTAAGATTACTCTAGAATGCAGAGCCAGACCTCAGCAATTCAGTTGACATAGACAAATAGCAATAAAATGATAATGAACCATAAACAAATACGCCTCCAGGGCTCTCAGCATCTAAGGATTAAATTGTTGACCTTACCTATCACTGTCTGGCACAGCCAAAGAACGCCTCAGCCACATTAAGGCATTTCAGACATTTAGCAGATGCCATTGTACGGAAAGGTTTCCATGTTCCAAATTTACCATAGTATTACTTCTTGGTCTCTTTGACACTGTTTCTGGGCACAAAATTCTCTTGTCTCCTTCCGCTAGATGCGCTAACTCTAATGCTGGACCTTAGAATCTTAAAGGCTGAATGGAACACATGCTTTCCCAGACTAACTACATTGAATGCCTAGGATCTTCAGTGTATTCTCTACATAGAGGGGTAATCCTGAAATAACAAACATGCATACTTTTGTGCTGTATCCCCCCCCCCCCCCCCAAATCACCATCTATTTTAGCTAGCACAGTAAATCTTCAGATCTGAGGAAAATAATGGAAACATCTGTCTCGGCTTCTCTGCCTCAGTTTTTCCTTGATTCTGGATCCTTCTTTGGATGTAGCTCTTTATATTTCATAAAAAATAATATAAAGTATCTTCTGTAGTCAGGTCCCTCCTCCAATGTTGCTAGGTGAGATAACATCTTTAAATACCCAGCCCAAGTCACTAAATGGTTTTCTGAACAGCTTTGGGTGGCCTGTTTTCACCCCAGGGATACATTATTAGTTATTCCCCAGTGACGTTCACCTTTGAAAGGCTGTCTTGTTCTGAGAATGCCATTTGTCAGTACATCTGGGCTGATACAGCAGTCTGCTAATGCTGGAATGGCTGGGCCTGCTTTTCCTAGTGCCACTCTTTTCCTTATCCTGGCCCTGGAAATTGTAATCACAGAGTAACTGATTCAACTAGGAACCTAGCCGAAAGCCATTAACTTTTTTCAGAACTTTCCCTCCAAAATTTTCCCTCCTTTGTGAGACTCTCTAAGAGGAAGCAACAAGGAGAAAGCATGAAAACAATTTAAACAGAAGGTTGTCAAGTGCAAACAAACAAAACAACTTTTCTTCACAACAGCCTTGTCTCAGTCATTGATTGTAACAGTAGCTTCAATACTTAGTGAGCTGCATTATATGTAGGTGAGCATACCTATGTGACAAGAATCCTAGGAGAAAAGCAGGAAGATGGTCTGTTGTAGATTAATTTTCCACATCAGCTAGCTGCTAGCAGTTGTATAGCAAAAAGGAATAGCTGCATTTGTTTTTTTTTTGCCTAGTTTTTGCAGTTCAGTGATACAGTTGTGTTCAGTAATTATAATACTGCTGTTAGCAAATTACTTGACGAGAGAAGCACGAGATGCATGTTGAAAATGCTGTTTGCGCCTAACTGTTCTGGATTTTGCTTGTCTGTTAATTTGCTTCAGTCAGATATCTGAAAAAGGTTGTTTGCTTCACTGTAGCTTTCAGGCTAACAATAGCCCTTGCGAAGCTTGTTGATTTTGGCTCTGGCAGTATGCTTTGGGAGTGAACTTTGAACGAGAACGTTGAGAACTCTTGTCTCCTTTGACTGAGAGAACGGGGCTTCCATCATTAGTCCATAAACAGTCCCAGTTTAGAACAGCACTTTCCCATTAGAAACTGCCTTCCTCATGTTACTTATCACCAAAACTTATTTTTAAGGCACCAAAATTTCCTCTGCCTTTCCTGTCTCTTCTGATTTTTATATGGTTAGGAAACTAATGGAGGACAAGGGACCTTTGACAAACTTCTTTCTCTTCACCTTCTTGTCACCTTCAGTTCTTCACCTTAGCTAGTTACATATAGCTGTTCTGATTCAGAATGATTTCAACATAAGCCTCTACTTTTACTGTTTTATGTTTGTCTTAAACTGTATTTATGGGTAAAATTTCTTATAATCTGTGTCAGCTGACATATGAGTCATTGAAAAAACTTGTGCAAAATCTGTCTGGTCAGGCTTACTTAAATAGGAAATTGGTTTTTTTCACACTTTCTGAAAAGTATTCTTAAAATTTTATGTGGGAAAACTGAGTAACAACTTTTAGGTTTGACACAGTGAACATTGTCTGGTGATTTATACACACACTTTCATTATTTACACATTTAGCTGCCTTTTCCTGTGTTCAGCACACTCATACTGCCCACCTTATAATATCATCCCATGATGTCTACAGACTTGCAATGCCCCTGTTTTTAGAAGCTGGAGTTCCAGCTTTTCTGGAGAACTTAGAACTGAAGTAATCAGTTGCAGTTGGGTGATGCACTGACATGAACACTTTCTTTCTTCTTATTTTTTTTTCCTCCTGTGTAGCAAGTCGATACAAAATCAGAATGAATAGAGCATGAAGGTTACTACAACATATCAAGCTGAATTTTGGAGTTAGCACACAGTTGAACTCATAAGTCAGGCAGCTGTGTAGTAATTAGAACCAGTTTTGTTATTTATTGATTAATAGATCTTCTCTCACAAGGGAATTGGAATTGTGCATCTTCCTTCCTTCCTGCTTGAACTCTCCTCAGACTTAAAGATTCCGATTCTGTTGCACAGTATCCAACCAAATTAAACGATTCAAGAGGGGAAAAAAAATGCAGGATGCATGTGATCATCATCATCAGCAGGCACACTTTTCCTAGAGATGCTGAGACTGTCTGTGCTATGTTCATGAGAGGCTAAAGGTGTCACGTAGGTTGATTGTTATTGCATAGCCTTACAACTCTGTGATTCATTTGTCAAATGGCCAGTTTAGATCATAAATTTATAGGCAGGATCTCTCTAGCTGCCTGAAGATGGGCCACTGTATGTGCTGGATTATGTAAACAGAGGTGATATTAAAGACATGATCCATTAATCAGTGCATTCAGCACATTGCCTTTTCAAGGCAGAAGGAACTATCAGTCTGTAACTGAAGGCAAAAGTATTCAATGAACCACCAATTTGCAAAATAAGTGTGCTGGGTTTCTACTCTAATGTTGACAGGCAGTATTTTATTTAAGAGCTATATGTGTCAAAAGCAATGCTTCGAAAGAAAAACCTGTATGCCTTTAAAGCAGTAATCCCACTTAACTCATTTAAGTGTTTCGGGGTAGTGATGAGGGGCTTTTGATTTCTTCTTTTGGTGGAAAGCAAGAAATTTGTCCTTTAGGACAGTTCTGCACAATTACAACAAGAGAACCTTCTTCCCCCCGGGACTTTGATTATGGTAAAAGATGGTATTTTTCTCACCACTTGCACAACAGGTAGCAAACTGATGGCTTTTCCTGCAAGATGCACAGTAAAACTTCACAGCTTCTTCATACCTCTTAATTTCCTGGAGAGTCTAGGAAAATCCTCCAAAAGCTAGTAAGCTCAAATTCATTTGGGAAATATTTGTTGCTCTTTGAAGTCTGGAAGGACTATAAGGAAAAAAATCATATTTGGCAGAACGTTGAGGGAGTGCTTGATAGACTGAAAGTAAAAATAATCTTTGCAGAAATAGTTATTGCTGGGAGGAAAAGGGCAAAATATTTTACCTGACAGCTTGAGGCTCATGCCTGGGATTTGCCATAGAATTGCACACACAGGAAACAGGTGATCCTCTGGTCACAAAACTCTGTTCTGGGGAAACAAAGAATTCTCAAAATCAAGGCCTCCTACCCCTAAAGCCCCGTCCTGTCTGCTGTTGTCATGCTTGGGATGTTGTCTTCTGTTCTGTGTTGCATGTGAATCTTACCTCTGCTTATGTGAATGAAGGAAATGCCAAAAGGTGTCAGCTGATCAGGCTAAGGAAAACAGATCCCTGACTATTAGCACTAAGGCTGTGCAGTTAATCTTAACTGTTTAATTTTTAAATCATTATGGAGCTGTTTTGCTCTTAATCACCAACCTAAATAACAGAACATTGATTTTTCTAATGTCAGTCTTGTTATGATTCCCTTATGCTGTCTGAAACCAGAAATCAAAGAGTATTGTTTCCTGGTCAAATTGGAAGTTGGATAATTCTGTCTTATTTTCTTGATTTTTTTTTTTCTCACTCCCCCTCCCCCTGCCAATGTGTGTGTTCAGTGTGTGTTCAGCTGGATTTGGTTTTCCTTCTTTAAATATCAAACTACTGTATAGTGCTTCTTGCATTTTTTGTCCTGCTTCAGGCTGTGCTGTTGAATGTTCCGTAGCTTTTGCTAGTTTATTTTCACTTTATAAGGCAGTTTGGTTGAAGGATGCAACTGAAGTGTAAGTGCCCCATCTTTAATGGTTGTGCAGACCAAGTGTCGGAATTCAAGATTGCATTTCAGGTCTAATGACTGTTGCAACACTAGAGATAACTTTCCAGAATAGCGTATAGAAACTGACTTTTCTAGAGCAAAGAATTCCTCTTGAACCCAATCAGAAAAGTGCAAATACAATAGACTGTGATTCCAAGCCCAGAAATAAGTTCACTGACAGTGATTGTAATTGCTCTAATGAAAGATGTTGCTTACTAAAGAAGAGCTGGTGGAGGCTGTGGCTGCCGCAGCACTTCTCTTTAATCACATGGTTAAATAAGGGATTAGACGATGAAGCAGCAGTGACATGTAAAGGATGAAAGGGAGCATATAAAGAAAGCATTACTCTTTATTTTGTAACCTCTTACTCTCCCAGTGTCAAAACTTTCTGTCTGTACTGCAATTCAAATAAAAATCATCAGGGCAAGGCCCAATGAAGAATAACCTGACTGCAGGACTAAGAACATTAGGATGGGCTTTTCTGGCATGCTAGGCTTGGCGTTAACTGAGCAATGGGAATAATAATTGCATGCACAGTAGGATTTCAAAGACTTCAAAAACAAAGACCCCCCCCCCCCCATAACAGCAGTGACTAGGGGATGAGTCCCATGTTAGGTGATGGAAACTGATTATGGCCCACACCCTCTTCATCCTCCTGGAGAAAGGTCTGTTTTCCTCCAGGCAAAATTTAACCTGCACCCCTTAGTCAGACCAAATGAGCTGTACTGTAATCTGTGTGATGCATGTGGCATTTGGCTAAAGGTGAACCCAAGTCTGGTCTGATTTGC
This sequence comes from Apteryx mantelli, assembly GCF_036417845.1. NCBI lineage: Eukaryota > Metazoa > Chordata > Aves > Apterygiformes > Apterygidae > Apteryx > Apteryx mantelli. The sequence goes on from NC_090002.1 coordinate 11,818,635, forward strand.
TTTTCCGATCATAAAGAGTTCTCATCTTTGTTTTTCTTTTCTTGGAATCTAAATCATATTTTTGTAATACAGAGACCACCCAAGTCTTGCTATAAATCTGTTACATAGCTGTCCCTCTAGTTGATCTGATTTTGTATGAAGCCGTTTTTCTTAGCCATAATTGTTTTCATTCCTTACAACTAGGATTTTAAGGAAAAAAAGGAAGGCAGTGCATCTTTAGGAAAGCAGTTGGTTGTCCAGCTTGTATCAGTAAAACTTGGTAGACATCTTAAACTGTCAGAAGACACTCAAGCAAACAGTTCATAACATATATCTCAAAAGAAGTGGAGAAATGGACACGAGAGACACTCTTAAGATGAAATGTGCTGTGAGCTAACACTTATGTTGAACAGAGTTCACTTACAGAAATCCTTTCTCACAGGTTTGTCAGTCAGTTATGGGCACTTTGATACAAATACATGAGCAGGGTTATCAAGTCCATCCCATTGCAGAACCCTCCATGCTGAACTGAAGTATTGAATCAGCATGTATGTTTGAGCTGCAGCTATGACAAATGACAGTAACTTGCACAAACATGAATGCCCTTGTCATCCTTTGGGTACAGTGGAAACAGCAGCAAAATATGCCTTTCTGGGTTCCTTTAACCGCTTTTCAGCAGTTAAAGTCTAGCTATAACATTGTCTGGCTCTTCATTCCCTCTTTTCTCCCCCGTTGTGCTATAGGTTTGTTAAGATGAGATCTCAGTCACAATCCAAGAAGTTCCAGCTGAGCGGTAATCCTATAATTGTCTTGCTCTTTCCTTAAAATCACATAAGAAAACAGACTTCCACCTTTGCTCTACTGTGTATTCCCTAACATATGATTTATTGTAATTGCCATCAGTTGGATGTCTCCAGCAAATGAGTTCATAATATACTGTCATTTGGTCAGTAACTCACAGCCATATCACTATGTTGTACAGAAGGTACCATTGGAAGCACAGTTCCTCAGTCAGTATACCTAACATTGACATCTACACAGGAATGTGTAAAAAGGAATATAAGGAAGAAAATTTCAGCATGCAGTTTGGACTTAACAGGCATTCAAGCCTCCTTGCACCTGACTTCACAGAGATGCAGGATTCCTTACATCAATCTTCATGTGAATTGCGGACAGATTACCAGGTGCTTGGTTGAAAAAAAAGAAATAAATAAAAAAGGGGATCATAGCTAAACATGAAAAAGGACAGTTCATTACAAGATTTACAAACCTCAGATGTAATGCTGTAGCAGTTATGTCAGCAAAGACTGTCACAGCTTCCTGGTGAACAGGGAACAGCAGCCCTGAATCACAAACCACATAAGTATTTGGAAAATTATTTACCTCAACATGGAAAATTGTGTTTCAATTTAGAATATATTAATTTGCATTGCTGTTTGTATTTAATCTGCAGAATCCATCTCTAGAAGTTCTGTCACCCTTATATGCTGGTCTGCTCTTTCTCATCCGTGTGCTTTCCAGATGAACAAACTGAAGACAGGTGTATCTGTTGCCTTTCCTGTACTCTGCCCAGAAAGCCATGTGTGCAACAAGCCACTGTAATCTTTATGATGTAAAAGATCAGCTCCCTGCAACTGAGATGATGCCTCAGGCATCTCTAGCTGGATTTTATCTTTGAAGAGGGGAGAAAAAAAAAAGGCAACAGTTTGTCACTGAGTTAGTTTTGTAGTTAAATCTTGATGTGACCCTTTGCTTTTAAGATGATGCTTTTTGCCAAAGGAAATGGAGAACAGTCAGTATCATCGATGACAAATGCACACACTGATATATCTTCTGGAGCTATTTCATTCTGAGTTTGAGTTGCCAGTCTCAGGTGAGAAGCACTGACTTGTAAAATATCCTCACAATGTGTTGGTATAGAGGAATTTTCCATGACAATTTGCCTATCTTTGATGTATGATGCAAAGAGATATTTCTTTGTTGATATAATCAAGAGGTCTTTTCTGAGAAAAAAAAATTGTTATTGACTCCACTGTGGTTTGGAAGTCCAAGCCTCCAGAATATCAGCAACAGCATCAAAAGTGCTCCCCCAGGTTTTGCTCTTTGACTTTTTGTTAACCTAACCTGGTTTGCTGTAGACCAGTAGCAATTGGTAGTTGTGAGTTTTCACACAGCAATTATCACATGAATTTTGTACTTCTTCATCCATATGTTGAACTTCTAAAAGTCTGGGCCCATATTTAATGGGATCCCACGTGCATAACTTACCATGTTCAAAAGTTCTTTCTCATTCCAACCACAGTTGGGTGATCATTGATGGGCATTACTTGAATGAAAAGAGAATTATAAATTGCTCTTGTCTGGAAGCATACAGAATTATAGCAAATAACACTGCAGGTCATATAATCCTTGTATCTTGCTCAAGACAATCAACTTTAACATTTCTGATAGATGTTTGTCTCATCTGCTCTCAGAAATGTCCAGAGAGGATGATTCCTCATACCCCAGGCAGTCAATTGCTATACTTCATTTTGTGCTGCTCAGGATACCCTTGTCAATCAAGTGATAGTAACCCCTTTAGACTGCATGAAACTCTGCTCTGGCTTGATCGGGAATACTTCTCTATTTCTGGAGGTAATAGGGAAAAGTGTTGCCAGTCACTGCAAGAACAACTCGGACTGGTCTTGTTTTAAATCCTGTTCTTTAAATGTGGCATTGTGAACATCTGGAAAGTGGAATAAAGGCTATAAATGCTGCTGAGGGGAATTTCACAGTTTGAGTTTTAGTGTTGTCAGGGCCAGACATGCAGCCTTCTCTTGCCATCTAAGCAAACTGGTTAAAGCAAACATTTAAATATGGCAATATTTCTCTAAGAATGCACATTTTCCAGGTTTTTTTCTACTTAATATGGAGTATTAAAACACCCACATTTTCATTATACTAACTTCTTAAGGTGAATTATTGCACCACTACTCAGTAGGTCATTGATTACATCACCTTATCACACAGCCATTGCAATAATGTGCATGGATAAGAATCATGTGCACCCTTAGAATTTGTATGTTACAGGCTCAGGTTTGTAGCTCTAGGTTTGTAATTCTGGATTTCACAATTAATAGCGGAGTCAAGATCCAAGTGCTAATGCACGAAACTTCTGTCTTCATTCTTTCTCCACCCTCCCTTTTGGGACCCTTTTCATGAACAAGCAAGAAGTGTCAGAAATACCGTAGATCACTGTTGTTAAGGATGAACCAATAGTCTAGTTTCAGTCTTCGGAGCACAAGAAAAAATCAGCTGAATGAATAAAAGTGGAATAGAACACATCCATATCTGCAAGAATAAATAAACCCTTCCCCTCCCAATTAATAGCTTAATATTTATTAATATAAATTTTAATCAAGGACAATATTTATAACAGTAATTCATAGCAATTCGTAATGTGGCAGCTCTTTGCCATTCCAACTGGATGTTATAGGTATCTTGTACTTGGCAAGAGTATGCTTTAAAGTGTAGTAAGAAGAACTCTTAAGTGGGCTGGATGTGAAAGGAATGCCAGCTCCCAAGATTGTTTTTGCTATAAGAAGAAAGCAATGTCAGAGTTTCAGCGTTCTTTGAAGAAATTCCAAGTTTACATGTTTTGAATTAACAAATGCAATCCTGAGACACTGTTTCAACTGCAGTTTTGTTATGTCAATGGTAAAATAATGGCAGTCTCCATAAATCTCCAAATGCAGATATGCAGCATTCATTTTTTGTAGTCACATAGTGTCACGTATGGTAAAGAGAATTTCTAAAGCATATTTGTTACTGATTTCCATTGCTTTAAGGCCTCCTGCTATAGAAGTTTAAACTGAAGAGCATAGGCAGGATTCGGCTCCAATTCTGAATTTTCCTTTGCTTCAGAATACTGTGTTATTTTTCACTGATCTCCCTTGATCTCTCCTGTGCTGGCTGGCAGGTGGCTACCACCCCTGTTTTATTCTACTGCATCAGAGCATCTAGACCCTACATGATCATGCTCTAAATATTCCTTAGTCTTCATTCCCGCCCTGCCTTACCCCAGAACAAGAAGTCATTATTTGGAGGACATGAGACACAGTCAAATATGCATGACTACCCTCTCCTTGACCTTCAAGATAATTGACTATTCATGTGAATATTGCAAATATGTTGTTCTGGAGAGGGCAAAACTTTATTCTCACTGGAACATTGCTGTCCCATGGCATAACCACCTACTAGAGGGGCCTGGAGAGTGGTGTACCAGTGATTATCAGGGATGATCTTTAAAGCAGTGGCTTTCACTTCACATAGACTGGCACTATCTTACCAGAAAGCATTTGTTATCTAGGTTTGGTTATTTCCACGGGCACTATTTTATTATGACACGTACCTTGTCTAAAGATGTACTGCTTGCCTGCCTTTGCTGTTTATGTGGGACAAGCATGTGTCAGGTGTGTGTGTGGGGGGTGTTCTTTTTTATGAAAATCATAACAGTGCATGAGTGGTGGTGAAAGTATATCCTCTAGGATTTGGAAGAAACCAAGCTAAAAAACTTTAATGTTGTTTGTATTGAAACAGTTTCTGCAGTGGATAGCAGCTGCTTTTCCAATGGAAACAATAAGAGAAATTATAGATTTGTTCAGTGTGCACAGGCTTCAGGCTACACCACATATTTCTGGAGACTGGTGCTCTCCAAAGCATAGAAATTACGAGCACAGCATTATTTTTGGGCTCCTTACTAAAGCACAGCCACAATGATCTCTTTCATCGTGCATGAAAAGATTTGCTTCTATGTCAAGGCCCCATTGCCAAAATTCCACCTCAAGTGAGTTTTTGCAGTCTAATGATAAGCTCCTTGAAATGAAGATTTCTGATTTATGTATGTATTTATATATTTACCCTTGCAACTGCAACATTCTACTACAGCTCATAAATAATATGAAATGTAAAATATCATTTTAATACAAAAATCTGCATATTTGGATTCTACTGTTGTGCAAACAAATGTTGGAAAATAATTCAGGATTATTTTTGCAGTGAAAGTAATTTGGCAATTTTGGCAATTTTTTCAAATGCACTAAAATTTTTGCTTAGAAAATTATTTAGCAGTGTGAAGAACTAAAGGAATTCACTGAGATGATTAATGGTATAGGATTAATATCTTTATGGGTAATGAGTAGAGCTAGAAGCAAATCTTGGAAGGTCTTTTTCAGTTTCTTGGGAATTGGACAAAACATTTCAATTTAAAACAAACCCAGAAGATTATCACAGTAAACTGGCAGGTTTTGTGATGAAAATTCTCTTGTTGTGGAAGAGAGGAATACATACGAAAACTGCAAAATGTTTCCTTTTCATAGGATGCTGAACAAAGATTGTTTTCTGGCCACGCAAATATTTTCGGAGTTTTAAGGGTGAATGAGACTAAGGTGAACATCTTCCAAAGAGTTCTGCCAGTAATAAATTGCAAAACATACAAAAGGTTTCCAAAAGAGTTTAATAAATAATGAGGTTCTTTCTGTACTGTATAAACTATAAATACACCATGCAGTCCTTTATAACTTAAAATAATTTACAGGCTGAGGTAGGGGGATAGGAGGATGTTGTCATGGGATTTAGTTCCGCCTCAGGGTCTCCCTGACTTCCTGCTGAGCACACACACGCAGGCTGTATCAATTCGGATAAAGCGCCAGGCTGCTTGCTTGCCCTCCATTGTCAGCGCTTTGACAAAGGTGTGTGTTGTGGTGCAGTAGGAATTCCAGTGCTTAGCATCGATCCCTCGGCACCCGCTGGAGACTGGCTTAGGGTCCCTGCACTTGGTCTCAAAAAAGTACTGCTTAAAAACATTGTTGTTAATGTTGACCTCTCCCAACACTGTCACCTCTTTGCCTTTGATATCAGTGGCTGTGGTTTTGTCCCCAACCCACATGCTGACACTGTCACATACTGAGAACTCTCCCCGGTGCAGGACGGGATGTGCAGTCCTCTTGGTCCGGGCAGTCCTGTTGAGAGAGTCTACATTGCCGAGAAATCCCATATGCTGTCCTTGCTCTGACACTGGAGGGGGCTGTGTGCTGAACAGGACTCGAGGGGATCGGAATCGCCTCTTCTTGAACAACTTTGGGTCCACAGTGATATTTACAGCTTCTCTCCTATCTATCGTCCAAGTAGAGTGGCTGTGGGATGTGTGTGGAGCTGCCTTGGGAATGTGGTGTCCGTTACTCCGGTGGGTATTGGACAGGGAGGGTTCTGCAGGATACCCCAGAGGAGCATTGTCCGCTGACTTTGGAGCTGCCTGTGTGCCGATCAAAAAAGCTATAATCAGAGTGAAGTACAGCATGGACATTACGCTATGCACCTAGAACAAAAGAAAAACATAGCGTTACTGTAAGCCATGTTGGCACAAACAGATGTTGCTGACAATAAATTTGTGAGATACCCGGATCATACAGATCTCATCAGGTATTCATGTGGGTGCCAGATGTTCTTCCAGAAGAGCTCATTTGAACAGAATAAATGTTCTTAATAAAGTGAGAACATTAGAGAATAATAGCTAGATTATTATTAATTCCTTTGGTATTTGTTATTAGAACACTGTTTATGAAGCACTTGTTTGGTGTTATTAATGTGGAGACCATATGGCGACAGCATGTTCCCAGGAGTAAAATCTAGCGATTTTTGCAGCAACCTTTTTGGCCAGGGTTGCTGTGGATCTGGTCTCTTGGCTGCAAATACTGTGCTGAGTATGGAGAGCAGGAGCAGTCCCGTGGCTAAATTTGCTATATTTGCAGTTAATTTGCCTTTAGGGGTGTCCTTGGGGCTAGGATGGGGACCACCAAGCTGGTACTTTTGGAAGGGGGGGAACCCCAGTGAATCCTGCCATTATCACACACTCACGGCCACACTTACCTGCCATGTGGACAGGCCCCAGCACTCTGGCTGGCCCAGGAGCCTCCAGCAGCCTCCATCTATCCCATCTGCCCTTTCGCAAGCACCACATGGCTGATTTTGGGCAGATAAGAAAGTCCAGGCTCCTTCCCAGAAGAGCTCTGGCATCACATGTCACAAGGGCAGATGGGATTTGTCCAAGTTCAGGCTGCCTATTAGGACAAATATGGGTATTACATAGGAGCACCATGGGTGACAGGCTACTTCTGGGTCGGCATCTTAGGTATAGCATAAATAAAACCATTGTGGCCGTAGTACTGGGAATTGTGTGTAGGGAAACATCCTTTTTTCAGAGTGCCATGAGCAAGAAGTTCCACAAATGTCACTGTATAGCAGATCCAAGGCCAATGCTAGTCTTCCTTCGGTTTGGAGAACATGCACATCTGCTTGGGTGTGGAAAAATGTAAGACGAATTTCTAAAACGTCTCTAAGAACAATATTATGCCAGAAGTCCAGCAGCAGTAATACCTCGTTAGGTAACCACCGTATGTCAGCTAATTCAGCCACATGTTAGGTAACAAATCAGCAGCAGGCATCCTGGGAATAAGAGACATTCAAAAAATGATCTGAAATTGCAGTTAAGGGCAGACATTGTATTTCCTCTGTGGAGAATTAATAAGCAGAGACAGGGTATAAACAGAACAAAAACTATCAAGCCAGGCTCCTCCCTGTCTCGGTGTGTTGTTTTGCCTGACATGTCTCAGCTGGCCCTGAATTTCGCTGTGTCTGGCCAGCGGGCAGACAGCCACACATAGACTGGACAAACAGGGTTTTGTAAAAGAGGAACTGGGCTCTGCAGTTCCACTGTGATTTCCCAGCGTGTCTTAAAATTGTTTTCTGGGTGGGGGTCGGTTACTGTATAAAGCTCCGCCTTTCTGTTCAGCTTTCTCGAACTAGAATCCAAAGCAGCAGTAAAGCACTCATCAGGGCTTTAGCTTTGCTAGAACATAGTCTCATATAAAGTGCAAAACCCTAAGCTGTCCCATAGGATCTTGTGCGGACAGGCTTATCTCAAGAGCTGAAATGAAATAAACAGCTGTGTTTTTGCAGGGCTGGGTGAGCATTTAAGAAGTTAGCAGATGATGCCAGATAGAGGGAGTGACTGACGAGGGTAAAGATGCTACAGTCCCTGGAGCAAGGGGAGAGAAAGGCCAAAAGACACGTTAGCAGTTCTCTGTGCAAGTTGGGCTGGAAGAATTGGGGACAAATGATAATGAGGAGAGTCAGCTCTCACTTGCAGAGAAAATGCTTGCTGTCCCAAAGATACTTTTACTTAAATCGTGGCTGAGAGTTGCTGCTTTCTCACATGCTGCTTTTGCTTGAGCAGCCGTCGTCATCTGTATAAGGAAGCAGAGCTGAGTGTAGCTCAATAGCTTGGCTGTGCACAATTCAACGAGTAACCCATTCTTCTACAACAAAATTAAAATCAGATGGTTCATTACATCTCTAAAGAGTTAGCTTTTTCCAACAGAAATGTTATTGGAAAAAGTTTGCAGAACAAAATCCAGGCACAATTTAGACATGCTCATAGCAGCCTCAGCATATTGTATTTACACATAAACCCTTCATTTATATTTCCTTCTATAGGAAAGAAACATACTGATGCCAGTAAAGGGCTGTTTTCTGATTTTGTGCTATGCAGATTTCACTGCTCTAAAATGCAGCTGCCTTTATCTTCCTTCTCTGAGCTTCTCATGTTGCATCTCCTAAGACTATTGCTTTAAAGCTATTAACACAAAATCAGAAAGCTCTCACCTGCTTTTTTGAGTACTTTTTTTTTTTTAAACTTTGTATTTCCTCTCCTTGTGGTAAAGCATTCTGCAGGCAGTGTGGCCCAAACACAGAGAAAATGTATTTGTGATAGCTGGTAGTTTTCCTGAAGTTAAATATTTTCAAAATTGAATCTTTTCATCAATTACTAAATTAGTGGAAATTAGAAATCAACAGATTCAAAGTGGGTTAGTCTTGATGACAGCACAAGCAAAAAAAAATTAAAATTTAAAAAACAGGTAGGCCTTTGGGGACTGTGGACTATCTGGTGACACACACAAATATTTCACAGGCTGTTTTTGGGAGTTACTTCTAAACTTTGTCACGTTCTTAGTTATTAAACTCATTGGTGGTGCTTTCTGAAAGTGCTCATAGTGCGTGCCAAGTGCAGCCACCTGAGCTTCCAGGGAGATGCACAGCTGCCATCTTTAGTGCTGGTAGTACAGGGACATCTGTTTGTAGCATTGGTCACAAAGGTTACCACTACCATTTCAATACCAAAAATGTAAGAACTGTACTAAAACAGAGGATATGTTATGAGAACTGTGACATCTAAGTGGACCATCTCTCATTATAAGTAAACATTTCCCACAAAATTAAGATGTCTGGAAGCAGAATATGAGAAGACAGAGGAAGGGGAAATTCCCATTTTAGCCAGACAGTAGGTAGCTAGTGCGGACTGTTGAAGCAACTTGTTTAATACATTAAAGAAATAAGCATTTCCAAAAATAAGAGCGTTAATTGCAAACTGCCCTAGCCTTTATTCTCCAGAAGACAGATAATTACTTTTTAAGTTCAAGGAGACAACTCTCCTCCCCACTTGTATGTTGGTCAAATGTCTTATTACTTTATTTAAAGTGTTTAAAGTATTTAACCCTTCTTCTGGTATAGTTGTTCAGGCTGCTGTGTGATAATGATATTACAGGATTTCAGTCTGCTCTGAGAAGAGTGTTTCTGTTGTGCTTACCTCTGAGTATATTGCACAAAAAACTGCTCCCCCAGCAAGGTCTTTATTTCGTCCAGATGCTGAGCTGCGGTTGGCAGCAGCATGCCATCGGGCCAGTTTGGTTGCGTAGCTGAGAGTCTGGGAGTTGCTTACTCTGCGTCCCACTAGAAGTAGAAGTTTTTATTTCAGTAATTAGCCAGCAAATAAAGTGTTTTCAGTACCTTTCCCCCATTTGATGTCAGGAGTACAGGGACAAATCCACTTGCTTAACTTTCTGAGCTGTACCTTTTTCACTGTTGTGGTATAGTCGTTGTCTAAATTGCAGTTCTCACTGCCTTTCACAGGCAGCATCTTTGTAAGAGAGAGAGCTGCCTTATTTAGCACCTTTTTCAGACCTTGGTTAACAATCCACTGTCCCATATCCCTCTCAGGCATCTTTCAGGCTCACTGAAAGCAGGAGCAGGGAAGCAATACCGCCTTCTGTCACTGTCTGAGGTCAGTTTGTACACTAGAGACAAGCAAATGAGGGGTTCAGACCCCTCATCATCTTCGTCAGGGGAGCAAGTCTGGTTACAAGTTAAGACACTATAATTTGTGTGCCAGAAAATGCAGCTGTTGTAAAACTGAGCCTCTCTTACTTGATTGTCCAGATTGGTCTGAACAGCACTATCAACAGCCCCATGTCCTTCTTCTGTCATGGTACCTCAAATGATGCACCCTTACTGTCGGTACCCAAACACTCAAAACCAGATACTTCTGTAGTACCCACTAGGACATGAACCTGCGCTACACACACATGAATGCCCCATGCCTTCTGTTCTGTTAAAGCCCCAAAGCCGGAAAGTCCTTAGGGACCCTGAAGGAGGCTTACCAGTGTGCATAACACCATATACGTTCTGAACAGTCAGTGGAAAGTAACTTTGGCTTCTCCTTTGAGTTTTTGTCTATGTGTACAGTAACACTGTGAGTGATTATAATATTCCACATACAACATCAGCTAGCTGTAGGATAGTCCCTCAAAGACACTGGTTGAGCTAAGCGTGAAGAAATGCTGTTCCAAAGTTGGCCAGGCTGCTCCATAGTAGCGTCATGTTTAGTGAAAGTGTGTGTGGGGAAAAAAAAACAGTAGGCAGCTTTGCAGATCAGAGGCACAAAACATCTCACAGGAAATCCAGTGATGGTGATTGAGCTCTGCTGATTGTGTGGAACATTAGTTCCACTCAGGCAATTTCATAAGAGATTATTGAGGGTGTATTTCACTGAAAAGATAATGCCTGAGATCTTTCATTCGCACATGGAAAAATAAAAGAAATTTGAAGGCATTTATTCTGTCAGAGCAAAAGGACACTGTGTGCTAAGAGCTAGCAAATTGATCAGCCTCAGAACTGGGTGCCTGCAATTTTAGGGAAAAAAAACAGTCAATATCCTGTTCAAAATGAAACTCAGAGACAAGGTTGGGATGACATTTTAGGGGGTGAACTAAATGTATCTTTATCTGATGGAATCACTTAATCAGGACCTTTGGCAAACTGACAGTGATGAGGTGAAAAGACAGCAAAAATATTTCCTTTCTGGCTGTAAGACAGTGAGTCATAGTCTTTCTGTTCAAAGCAGGCTTCCTTTTTCCACTAGTATTCAAGCAGGAATCTGGTGAGAGGCAGACACATACCTGAGACTCCCTGGCTCAGGAGAGAACTTAAGACCTTTCCCAGGAAGAATGTTTTAATCTTTGGGGTTTGGGGGTATGTGATTTAAAGTGAGTCCAAACCAGTCATTTGCCTGGGATACCCTTTTCGTTGAGGCAAAAATCTCCTCTCAGATTTAGGAAAAATTGGCACAAAGATAAGGGTGACTGCTGAAGTCTGGTGAAGAAGAGGAAGGCAGTGAGCCTGAAAGCAACAGCTGCATCAACAAGGAAGCCTCTTGGGCAATCCAGTGATAATCAGGAGAATCACAGGTTGCTGTATGTTGGCAGAGAATTATCTGATCTCAGCTGATATTTGAGAAGAACTGAAGCTACAAGACTTGCATCCACGTGAAGGCACATATGGTTGTCCTTCGAGTACTGTCAAGACAATAGTAACTCTGCTCTTAATTGCTGCACTGTGAATGGTCACATAGACACCAAGTCAAAGGAGAACCATTATTTTCTTCATCTTTTAAATCCAGTATGCTGGTACCTTCTCAGCAAAATACATGAATTCATGAAAGTGATGGAAATAGTATTTCATTTATCTTAAATATTTAGGTAGTTGATCTGTCTCCTTTAATAAAGGGAATAAGGGTTGTATAAGGTACTCCTGTACTGCAAAGGGTGCTGCTGGATTCAGCATGGAGGTTCAAGTGCTATTGCTAAGAATCACAGAATAGTTGGGGTTGGAAGGGACCTCTGAAGATTATCTGCTCTAGCCCCCCTGCTCAAGCACGGTCAGCTAGACCAGGTTGCCCAGGACTGTGTCCAGCTGGGTTTTGAATATCTCCAAGGATGGAGATTCCACAACCTTTCTGGGCAACCAGAAGAAAATGCTGTTAACACCAAAAACATGAGGAATGTTCAATTATTTTTAAACCAGATTCAGTTTACACATGTACCATTTCTGTCCACGGGAGAGCTGACTGACAGTAAGTGTGGCCACTGTTTTTGGCTCTGTTACTAAGATCCAAATACAAAACTATCTGACTTTAAAAAATCTAACTGAAATTTTCCAAGTCCTTTTTCAAGCAGTGCAGGACATAGGAGTGTATCTGTTATGTGCTCATTATATTGCTTTTTGCACCACTTCTATGATGATTTGCTGCTGTCTGTAGATCATGGCTCATGTTCTACTGTGCCTACCTGTTTGAAGTATTTCAGAGTTCAGCTAGTCACAGTGGTATGAATGTGTCAGAAGGGTCGAAGAAAATTCTAAAAACAAAAGCTTCATGCTATCAGACTGAGTACACTATATTTTTGCAAGAATGTGCTAGTAAAATAATAACCCTTTCAATGTACTCTGTCAATTTAGTAACAGTAATGATAGAGCTGTAATATGCAGACCACTGCCAAAAAAAATCCAACAACTTTTCCAACTGTTCTGCCACCCTAAGAAAACAGTGCCTCAATTCCAACTGGCTGGTTATTTAACCACAAAAAAGTTTATTTTCAGCAGGTTTTTTTTGTTTTTGTAATGTTCTTTTGCTCTCTTCTTCCCGGATTCCCAGTTGCGGCAAAATCCAGTAAATGATGCAGTGCTATTCAAATGATGCTGAAGATAGTGTCTATACACTATTCCTCTGTACCTACCATTCCCAGGGATTAATACTGTATCCTACAGAATTAAGTCTTTCCTCACAATTTACATCCATTCAAAGTTACAGGCTTGGAAAATAAAAACTTATATTTTTATTTCTAACTCTCTGCACATATAGTCAAAGTGGTACATTATAAATATATAAAATGCAATTTGCACATGAATGCTTCATAGTGATTTACAGTAAAACAAACACAATATTTACCAACCTGTCCAAGGGTTGTCTGAAAAGGTAGTAATTAAAATATTAATAATCTCTCTCCCCTTCTCTTTGCTTATCTGGTCATCACACAATAAAGAAGTGGAACAGTCTAAAAGTAACATAACATGGGGCTTAATATAATGGTTATGAAAAAAAAGGTTCACATTAAAAATAAAGTGATCCCATGTCTTGAAAGACTCTGCTTGCTGGCACCTGTAAGCAAAGTGCCAAACAAAACAAGTATAGGTAGGGAATTCCCCCCCCCTTTTTTTTTTGAACAGTTATCTTATCCCATAGGATCTGATTATGAGAATACAGAAAAGGTGTATTACCTGGAAGAGTTATTTAGTACTTTAAATTTACTAAATTTACTAAATTAATTGTTTCCAGTAAGAATATCAGTTTAAGATTATTGCCAAATCTCTGTGTAGAACTCTGTTCCAAGTAATCCCTCTCTCCCCCCCTCCCCCAACCATGTAACTCTTGCTTCCAGTGAAGATCCATTTAAATTCATACTGCAGTACTTGGACAATTAGAAACTGGGTTGTAAAGCATGTAAATATATGCATGAGAGTTTTGTAATTCCCAGATTTGACACCTCTCTATGAACACTGCTATTGAATTTTGGCAGGTCTGTTTTTGTAAGAAATACAGAAAAATATCTCTCTTAAATGTGCATATGCAGATAAAGTATCATTACAATGGGGAGAAAAAATGCTGTACTATGTTAAAGTGGTTCCATTTCATGACTATCACTTGTCTAACAAGAAATATAGCATGGAAGATTGGCCTCCAGGACATCACCCACTTTTTCTCCCCAGGACACTGGGCAATGTTTCAACAATGTTAAAGTTTAAAATAAAACTTTCTGTCAGAGAAAAAATTGAAGCTTGATTTATCACAACTCTAGCCCACCCCACCAGTGGTGATGTTTCACCAACATAAACTTCTCCTTCAGGTATCCAGCTCTGTCAAAGCAAATCAGAAATACTTCTTTTGCGTATCTGTCAAAATCCTAATGTTTTTAATAGATTTTGGGGATGTAATTTTGACAGAAGTGACTGAACTTGACAATCCAGGAGGTTCCTTCCAGTTACGTGTTCTTCTAAGATCAGCTGTTATTATCACAGAATAATATTATACACACTTGATGGTAACGGGCAAAATAGCAGTGTGTTTGGCTGCAGTTCAAGGGTATTTTTACATTTATTTTTAAAATGGATTAATTTTGCTCTTTCAGTACCTCAATAGCAAAGGACGGCAGAGAAAGATGAAAACTTGCTACTTTAAATTTGCTTGACAAAGATATAATTGCATTTCAGAAAATTTTCAGTCTTCTAATGTTTCTTATTTCTGGTTCCATTTGACCATGATATTATGAAGAACAAGAACAGCTTTCCCATAGGGAGATTTGCTCTGGGGCTAACAAGAGCTTCATAGTATCCATCAGTCCCAGGGGATTTGGATCATTCTGAGAAAGAGAATCACTGAGATTAAGAGCAGTTTTCTTTTTTGCTTACGCCTACAAAATGAGGAAAGATAGCTGCTTTCTTCTTTGCTACCAACCTAGAGCAGTTAAGATATATTTAAGTTTTAAAGGAACGTGAATTCCAGTAATTCAGTTTCCAGCAAAAATTGCAGTCTTACTCTGTAGGCTGCCCTGTTTCAATTAAAAACAGTGCTCAGAAACCAATCATCCAATTTTTTGCAAGATCAACGATAAGGCTGTTCTTTTATACAGCGTGGTACCTCTAGAACAGTCATTGCAAGGTAGAATGAAATGTTTTTGTCATGACCAAGAATATTAGAAGTTTTAGCCACTAGTGCATACAGTTCTTTTCTGCTGGGTCAGCTGACAGTCAGCCAGCACTTTAACAATGCTCTCTCTAAAGCTTTAGTTTACAAATATTGCACTAATACAAGGAAGAACTCCTGCTACCAAATCACAGTCTTTAAGGTAAATCCCTATCTTGGTGTCTCTTACAGTTCTACAAAGATAACTTATCTCTTCCTACTCTTGGTATACTGGCTGAATCATGTACTAGGTACTCCCAAAATACTGTGAGTTAATAAACAGGTTCTATCATTAGTAGTCACAAATTGCACTATGGCAGAATTTAATACACATTTTCTTGAGACAAATGGGAGTGATCATTTTCAATCACACCTCACTTAAACAAATAACTTTTATCTCTTCTGAAGTTACACATGATTTAGATCCAGCCACCAAACTTTTCAGATTAAAAAGAGGTGCTTTTTAATCAGTGATGACTCTTATTTTCCACTCAAAAACACAGAAAGGCTTTCTACAGGGAGCTCTAAAGGCCAAGGATGTGCATTCAGCTCTGAAAACATGTGGGTCTATTCATTATCCAATTAGCTTTTGCAAACTGTTTGTGCGATCTCAGTGTTTATTGCCATGCACTTTTGCTAAAATGTGAGTGAGGATGGGGTGGGAGGGAAGAAGGGGAAGAGGAGGGAAAACTCCCCCTCTACCTCATTATTAATTTGTTAGAGATCAGTATACGCTCCGTATGTTAAAAGCATGTAATTCCCATCATGTCTAGTTGGAACGTATTCTTGCTGCATGGGCTTTCCATGAAGAGTGCCATATTCCATTTTTCCTGTGAGGTTTTTATCCCTAACATTATACAGTTCTGAAAAGAAGGTGCTTTTATTGCTTTGTCACAGCTTGTAACAAGGGACATGAAAGACCAGGAAATACATAAAAATCTGGTTGAGCAATCAGTAATTAAGGCCATACTGCTGTGTTACAGTTCTACCAGCATAAAGTGAAAACTCAGACCAGGACACCGCTGACACCTCACATGATTAGTGGCATAGTACTAAACAGGTGGGAGCATCCTCAGTGTGAATACAGTGTGCTGCTGCTTAAACTGAAGGAACAAAATCTTCCAAAATGCTTTGGCAAGCCTTTGTCTTGCTGTCCATAACGCAGCAGTAAAGTTCTAATTATGTCTCAGCTTTTATCCTAGACACTTATTACTTGCAGCACACATTTTCGATCATAGGCACATAAGAAATACAATTTTCTAAGCTGAAAGTGATCCATTTTCTATCTTCCTCCAGTTACAGAGAAACATCTAATCACTTGTTTCTTGTTTCACGTGCAGTTCACACCTATAGAGACAGAATCAGTGTAAAGGTATCAGAGGTCAGAAATGGCAGTCCTGCCTACCCGTTCATTCTCTGAAGATTTCTGTCACATGCAGTAGCAACACACTTATGCTTTCTATCAGTTTGCTTTGCTTTTGTATGCTTTGTCTTGTGCACAGAAAACCTTCTACTGTTGTAGCCAACCTAGAGCTGTGTACCTATAAAGATACAATAGACTAAGGGAATTAAGAGGTATATTTAAAGCAGAATGAAGTTAGGTAAAAAATGGCAAAGGCTCAATTTTCAGAAATGTTTAATGTCATTTTACCATCTTTATTCAAGTCGTCTTAACAAATGGTCCATTACGGTTGGAAATTCCGTTTACTACTAAGATGTTTTTAACCCATTGAATATAAGCTTTTTTACGTGGTCTTTTTACACATGTTGGAGTCCCCTGGATACAAGTTAGGCATGGCTAGGAGGAAAAAAACACAACTCCACGTTGAATACCATTAGCCTATGCTGCAGTATTTGTAAGTGGGAAGTTCAAGTCCTACAGTGATTTCCAGTCCATGCCATTTCAGCAAAAATGACTTGCAGAACATTACTAGCATTAGTATTCCCTGCAGACCTCTGGCAGCAAGGAATACTAATTGGGCTGTTAGATCACAAGAGCCAATGAGAATGTATACCTATGTGTCTTGTAGCTCTTCAGGTGCTTGGGTACCCTGCTCCTTCCAATAATATCTGACTTTAGAGAAGCACTAGAATTGAATTGGGCTATCAGTGTAATGTTACTATCTGTAAATTTCAGTAGGAATGAAGCATGTTTGTTTGTAATACAGAACATTTTTGGTGCGTTTTGTTAGTAGTGGAAATAGTGCTGCTTTCTAAATACACATTCACCAGATTCCATTAAAGTAGCTCCTGCACTTGCAAGAGAAAAGATAAATTACTATTCACTTTGACTCAATCAAATATAGCAGTGTAAAATTCCTTTCTAAAAAAAATGCAAAAGGAGAATGTTGTAGTTCAAAACATGATACAATTTGGAATGTTGTTTTCTGTCTTTCTTAAAGTTCTTGGCAGATATTGGGGGTATGCAAAAATAAACCTAAAGCACATTTGAATCTTTTTTTCTTCGTGATTACAGAAATGCTGATACATCTTGAATTTATGGAATGAAGAGTATTTCATAAGTGAGCTCCCTAGTGCAAATAACCTAGTTACCCTCAAGTCTCATGCAATTCCTGCAGAAGGTGTGAAAGAACAAGCGATTAGGCTGAGAAGACACAGCCTATTATTACTATTACAAAATATTACCTATTTTGTAATTCCAATGACAGGAAATAGAAGAAAACCAACATCATGATAGCAGGGAATAATAGTTTTCAGAGTATTGAGTGAGCCAATAGATCCCCCAAAGCATTGATTAGATTTCTCCATTTCAGAGCTTAGAAGTGGTTGCTTTCTTCAGTACTGACAAAAGAAGTTGTTCATACTGCATAGGATTTGAACCAGCAGTGAAATCTGTGCAGTTCTCTCCAGTCACACAATATGGAGCATGTGTGTTGCACTAGGGCTACTGGGAACAGATGGTCTATAGTCAGTAAATTGCCACTTGCTTTCGGATATTATTTGCAATGATGAATGATATACTGCCTGTGCAGCAAATGGGACTATAGAGGTCAGCAAAATAAATGGCTAATTAATGTACAATTAGGATGGAATTAAAGCTTTTCTTCAAAGGAGTGAGTTAAATGCTGACGTAAAAGCTGAGTGTCAAGTGATGTATTAGTTTTATCCCACTGCTTCTGGCAGTAAGAGAGAAATGAGGGTGGCACTTGGTGCTGAAGTTGCTTATAAAGAGAAGGTGGCTACTGACACATCTACCTCACTGAAATGTTTGAACAGGTATATGAATGAAAATTGAGCAATAGCAATTCAGACAAAAACTTTCTGAGTCCTGGGAGGCCTTGAAGGGAATCCTTAACCCATTATGACTAAGAGCAGTGTCAGAGGCACTGCATTTCAAGTTTCTCTTGATCTTGATGAGTAAGAAAATAAGAATTTCTAATTCACTCACGATTTCATTCCTCTGTTACATCTACAGTGACTCATCCTGAAAATAAGAGCTTCATGTATGCTGCAGAGCCAGTTGTAAGCTACCTGTGTCTCATACGCTTCCCTTAGTTCCAAATGCCTCCGGTACTGAAATGCTCCTTTGAGTATTTCTAGGGAGAGCAGTAGACAGAAAAATACTGACCTGCAGCAATGACCGTGGATCATATCACCATGATCATCATCATCATAGGATGTGCAACAAACACAGATCTGTCTGCTTCTAGATTTCTGATTCAGGTTTAGTCTAGGCAGTGATAACAAGAATGCTTGATAGCACATGATGCCTCTGTCCATTTTGGATAGTTAAAGGAAAATTGTGTTATGAATCTTGACTTGCAGGGTAGAGATTCACCAAATTAGAAGCTTGTAAGGGTTTGGGTTTGGAAAACAGTTGTTCTTAGGGTTTATTTTACACTTATTGGGGGCCTAAGTAATGGGAATGGCTTAGTTGCAGTAGCCTAGTTTTATCGTTCCTGGCCTCCTGAATCAGTATGTGAATATTTCAATTGCTAGTACCTCTGCAGAGAAGCAGCCTTTAGATGACACTATCACTGTGCCAATCTGCTCAGGGCCCACCATCCTTTTGAGGATGTGTTCCCTGCAACACTGAGTTCTCTTAAAACCCCAGCTCTATTAGTGCTAAAACCTCAGCCATCAGTAATGGAGCAGAGGAGTACCGGTCCCTTCATTTTCTGCACATGCTTTGGCCCAGAAAGGAAAACAAGACTACTGCACATCACCTATGCTAGCCTCATTGGCACTACATTCTCTCAGAGTGTTAGGGGCCAAATGAAGTTAGCTGGTGGGAGAGATCCAGCCTGCGGGAACAGGTGGTGAATTTTTGCACTAGATGGTGGAAACTCTTGTAGAAGAGCACAACAACAAAAAGATCCTTGCACAGGGCAGACAGAGCTCAACTTTAAAAGGCTCACTTTGTAACTAGTGAATTGTAAAACACAGTGGAGACAGACTTCTATTTCTGACAATATGATCTTTAGAATCATGGTACTCTAATATGCAGAATATGCTCATGGGAATTTAGAATCATCAACAGTCATCAAAAATGTGGTTTTGTTTGGAGAATTACATGACCTTCAGGAGGCTACACCATTAAAAATTTGCAATGGGATGCAGCTTTCATTGTGACAGACTGGCTGTTCTTACAGTGATCTACATAGACAGAGCAGCCCTGACAGAAGAGAAGATTTTATCATATTTAAGACAACAAAGACAAACTGACTTTCACCAAATACATGATACTAAAATTGTCTCTGTCAGGCTAAAAATGTCTTTGAAATATAGTGAAGGAAAAATGGATTAATGGTCACTTATCAGTCTAGTGAGAAATCTCTCTGAAAATAAATGACAAAAAACGTTGAAAGGATCAAGTGGATCTCATTTTCCCGAAATCAATGGACTCAATGGCATAAAACTGGTAAAATTAAGTAATGTAGAAATAAAAGTGCTGGCTAGAAATAAGTTACCTGAGCATACCGTTGTATAAAGCTGGATGGTCATATTAGCATCCATAAATCAAATCCTAAAATTAATGACTGACAGGTGATGATTAGCTTGGAACTTTTGATATGGACTTCAAACTGTATATACATTTTACAGGGCTCCAGGGTTTCATAAATCCTAATTCACTGGCACAAAGCAGTGACTGATGATCTCAGGCACTCACTGACAGGACAGCTACTGCAGCGTAAATGGGATAAATCCATCCACCCCACATAAAGTCAGATGCATCTGAGATCTATGGAGATGGATGCCTCCATCCCACCCAACTCCAAGCCAACATGCAAGGTTGCTACACGCTTCTGTCCAAGCACAGGAAGAGCAGTTATCCTCTAGTTGCTGCATAAAGCAACAAGGCCAAACGAACTGCATGGGTGCATTCTCCCTCTACACATTCCCCAAATGGTTCTTGAGCTGGTTTTGTGACAGGAAGTGTTATTAACAGCTATGTAAATGACATGTAGCCAGGTGCCTAACTTGCTATGTTTGGTCCCGAGGTCTCCAATAAGAAATGACCAGTATTGGAGATGAAGCCCAGGGGAATAAAATGATGTTTTACACCACATGAAAGAACTGGAATTTCAGACTTACTATTATAAAACTACCAAAATGATACTGGAATTTGTTGGGGAAGAGAAAGTATGGGGGTAATCAGAGTACAGTGTTACTATCCCCCCTTATAGCCAAAGCACTTAAGGCAGAAAAATACAATAGCTTTAAGGGCCAGTAAACTTGTCCAACTAGTGATCTTATTCCAGCTGTTCAGAAGAAAATACAAATCCTGATTCTTAGCCAAACCTTGATTAATAAGAACCAGCTGAATCCTAACAGTGATACTAGCATTTTATCTTTATTCAAGCTCATAATTTTCTTTTTTTAATTCTTTTTCCTTTTTTACCACTGTGCAATGAAATTTAAAGCAAACAAGGTTTTTAGAGATCAAACATGTCTTGTAGTGTAATGCATAAAATGCGTAACTCAAGAAATGATGGAGAAAATAAAAATAAGCTGATATGTCATGATCACATTCCCAAAGAGAGATTCCATCATCTGTAATGTTTCTCTAAATCTCAAATTTGGAAAATAACATTCTTTAAGTACAAGCAACATCTAGAAATTATGGCCGTGATCTTCATGACTTTTAATAATTAATGCCCATGTGTTTCAGGCTTTCATATTCCTTTCATTTTTTGCATGAAAAAGGAATTTTAAATTCTACAAATCTTCCAGTGCTTGTATATTGATTAAAAGCCACAAAGACATTTTAGTGGAGTAGGAATTCTGAAAATACAGAAGGGAAATTGAGGTGTGTCTATGTCTGGCAAGTCAAAATGTAGGAGAGATGCAGCAAAGAAGACTAAAGTTAAGTGAACTCTAAAATAAATTTACAAAATCTGAGGAGCTGGTTGGACTTCATAAAAATCTTCTAACTGCAGCAGTCACAATGATGCATTGGATTTTTTGCATTAAGAATAACTTAAAGACACAGATTTCCAAGATAAAGCTCCCACCTTACAAATTGGAGATGCTCCTCTGTTCATTCAAAGATTTCTGAGATAGTGAAGAAATATTGTCCATACAAAAACAGAATATTACTTTTCCTGTGTAGCATCTTCCATCCAAAGATGTTAAGTCATTTTAAGTGCATTTTGTCAAGTGGGCCTCGCCACAGCCTTATGATCTATCAGTAGAAATTACTTTTGTAGCAAGTAAAGAATCAAAAGAATAATGTAAGATTCTTGCCGAGCAGTTTCCTTCTCTAACAACAAGCTGTATTCACTTTCTCACCCAACCTTTTTTTTTTTTTTTAACTTCTAGGTTATTCTTACCTATTTCTAAATGAGGCCTTTTACCTTCATGACACCTATGGAGGCTTCTTTCTTTTAGTGAATGAGTTCCTGCTCTAATGATTATGTTACAGCTCTGAAAAATTACCTGACAATAGGGAAACGGTGTCAAGAAAACTCAAATGAAGCTTCAGAAATTGACTTCCTTATTCTCATTGAGGATGAAATGGGTAATGACCTCAAACCAGTCACATTCATTGTATGCCTACCTTATTTTTAACTGCATTTAACTCACTTTGTTAAAAATGTGCATATGCTATAGGAATAATATTTTTAATTAACTTTAAAAGTTAATATTTTTCTTTAAATCAACAAGCCCCAACTTCAGTTGGATCTATAACAACCTAAATGATTGGGATTGACTTCTGTATTTTTTTACATAACCTGTAAATTTGAGAAGTATATTGATTCTAGATGGCTACTGGATGTAAGCAATGGAGAGCAGTGAGCTGTGTGCTGCTATACATGAGGTGACATGCAGGGATTTGGGCAGACATTTGTGTATCTTCTCATTGCAAAGCCTGAGCTTGTTCTGCAGATTGTAAAAATACAGGGACACTCAAAAACACTTCTTCTCCACCCACCTTTCCCATTTAATATAAGTTCAAAACAATTCCTCAGAATACTCTTAAGTATTTAAGCCACTGCAGGGCTGTTCTGTGCCACAGTTGTGCTAATTTGATATGGTTGGCAGGGCAGTACACACTCTTGGACCAGGGAATATACTCCTACTGGTAAAATTTCATATTCTCTGGAACTCAGTCCTTCCTCTGCTCATGCCTATATCTTGACATACATACTCTTTTTTTGTTTCCTCTCTGGCTCCAAGCACTCTGTCTCCTCCACATGCATTCTGACCATGTCCTTTCCTCTTGCGAGTTTCCCTACCTTCTTTGACACACTGTGACCTCATGGAGAATCCCTGCCCTACCTGCTCTTCACCACAGTGCTTGCTGGACATCTTGTGATCTTATGCCTCTCAGCTTTGGTCTTTTATGGAAGGTATTTACTCATTACCATGTTAACCTATTGCACAGTGACATGTGCAGTTGCTATGCTAGACAACTGTTGACAACCACAAAGAGAAGTAGTAACAAAACATGATAGGTTTTTTATGTTAGCAAAAATATATATATTCAGAAAAATTTATGATGTAAACTATTTTCCCTTATACTGAATAAGGACAGTGACTTGATTCAGGTTACTTCATTCCTATGCTCAAAGGAATCTCAGCTCTGCTTCAGTTGAGACCCTGACACTAAATCCTGTGAGGCCAGAGAAGTACAGCCCAAACTTCTGCACTGCATAACCCCCCAGCACTCTGAGTATGTCAGGCAGCTGCTGCACAAAATATCCAGCTAATGCTCCCAGAGAAGAAAGATGGTTTGAATGGAGTCCGTATTTTAGCTGCATCTTGTGAGCTCCTGGGCGCAGACCCAGTGAGCAGTGGGTGAGTAGGAGTTTTCTCTCTCTGTATTATGTCAGCGTTTGAGGAGAGGCAGCTGCTGTAAATGTTTCAAGACGGGAGGCTTTTCTTCCCCACCCAGACATTTAAGGGAAATGTGAAAAGGGGCTTCTCTGGATGTGGAACCAGCAGCTTTTTGGGTCCTGAGCCCCTTTTGACCACCCTGCAATATCCTCAGCTTGCACAAAGCATGAATAATGATCAATGTAATATGCAGAGAAGGGAATGATGATATAGAGTGCAAGATGTCCTTCCTTGTTGGCACTCTGCTGCTGTCCTTGAAATGCCTGTGACTTTGAATTATTTCACTGGTGGTTTTGAGGAGTTTGTCTCTTCAGTTGCCCCGTCATACAGTAATTCTGTACAGGAGGACAACTAAACAGAAAAGTGTTTATAAAGATCCTTTTTCCTGCTGTTGACAGCCTCATATAAGAGAGTCTCTTACGGAAAGAACAAAGTACAAAGGAGTTTCAGTTTAAAAGAAGTTCAGGCCTCAGCAACCTCTGCTTAAGAACAGGAAACAGGGAGTTGGACTAACCTATCAGCCTCCGCAATTTTTATAAATCTGTACTTGGTAACACACTTGTGCTTAGAACATTTCTGGCGTTTTTATGTGTTCATTTTCTATTTTCTGTCATCATCTGGTTGCTGAATGCGTTTTTTGCTGCAGTCAAAAAGTATACTGGGGAAGATATTCCTCTTTCCATTTAATTGTGCACTACTACATTTCAGCCACTTTTCCACAGTTCTGTCTGGCCTTATTCTAAGTCTGAATAAATGTGAATGCCTAAATTATAAAGCAGTGCTAATCATTGATCTTGTTGCAGAGCTTTACACTGTTCAGACTTCAACTACCCGTGTAGTTCATTGACTTTCCTGCTAGGCAGAGACTGAAATGCAGTAATTCTAATAAAAACAGGCCAAGATTAGAAGTTTGCTGTTACTGCGCTTACCGATGTATTATTTTCCTCAAGGTCTTTTATTGTATTAGGTATGAAACTCTTTCCATAGTGAGTACAATCAGTAAATTGACTGTGAGAACTCTTGAAACTGGGATGACCAAACTGCTGCAATAAATTTTCTCATCTTACATTCATCAAAACAATCTTGCAGAAGCTGATTAAACAAATACTTCTTCTAGTCCTGTATCACCTACCTTATAGAAGGTATGGAGGAAGGAGCCATAAAGGGAAGAGGCACTTTTGAAAATCCTGGAATAGTAACTTGCTATAAGAATGAGAAGCAACAGAAATAATAACTTGGAAATAATATTTGAAAGCTATAGCTGATAAATGCAGCAAAGCTTGAAGTTCAGCTCATGCTCTTTCCAGTTTAATATGAGAAAAATTCTGTGGAGAAATGCACATAGGCTCCAGGCAAGTTGAGATGTGAGGTAGCTTTGGCTGCTTAAACTACTGAGAAAAATGACAATTCCAAAACCTGTGAGCTCATCAGCTTGAGGCAGCATTGCAGCTAGCTACAGTATGCGAATGCTGTTGATACCACTACTACAAAATGGAACCTGTTATTCTAATTGGTATGGATAATGAGTTATCTTCAAAGATAACACAATACTTTGTAAAAAGTATATTCTGTAGCCTGCATGGAAGACTGCTATCTTTGTGCAAACTTTGACATTAAAAAATGGTAACTTGAATTCACAGATGTGCTGATAATACCTGATTACTCTGCTGAAAGGAGACCTGGAATCTCTTCCCAGAATGACTGCATTTTAATCAGAAGAATGTGAGCAAAGTCTTAATCTTATTAATAAGGACAGGCAGGGATAAGCCAGAAACAAAATCCACAGCAACACAGCTTAAACATAAAACAACAGCTTGGAGGTTAGTAATAGTAATGCTAGTTTACAGCAGCGAAAGAGCTCCATGTCCCTCCTTTTCATACAAGATGAAGCTTGACAGTGAACAGTGAACAAGTTGGAAGAACTGTCTCTTCTCCTGCCTTGTAACACTGAGCTAAATCACACCAAGTTTTATGGAAATACATAGTTGAAATGTAGAAAAAAGTTATTATTTTTCATCCAGTATTTTAAATTTAAGAACCAAATCCACAAATCTTTTTTTTTCATTTACTTTTAACACTTCTAAATTCCTGTGACATTCAGGGATCAATAAGAATCTCATCCACAGCTGATTCCCACAGATGTTAATCCATCCCTTGGCTTTGCAGTCTGCTTGAAGTAGTACTTGTTTCTTCATGTCAGGCCTCTGGCAATGCTTAGTAGAGTTAGGATTACAGTTTCCAGTGAATCCCATTTTTACTATCATTAACTTTCTAAACTTTCCCCATAGTTGCCAACTTTTCTGTGCTTTGACACTTACTTAGTGGGAGGCCAGGGGCTTGATAGGTTTCTGTCTAGAATCATTGTGTCTTTAACTGAACTTCGTTTAACTTCATCATTAAATCCATTTATGTCGTAGGCATTTCATGACAATGATCACATACTGGGTCAATACATAGGTGCATATCTGCTGCGATTTACCTATTAAAGAAAAAAAATTGCTCCTATGTTTACTTAAGAATAGAGTTCTACAACTAGACTTTTTTTTCTTCAGTTAACTTGATTCATAAATTCAGCAAATTTTTGGATTGAAAATTAGAGATATGGCTCACCTGCAGATTCTGTGCTATTTTCTAGCTGAGGAAGTGACTAGAATTTATTTAGCTAAATACAAGTGCTCTTGATAGCAGTTGATACACTTATTTATTATTTACTAAGAATTAACTATGGATTTACAGCTGATTCCAAACTAGGGACAACTCTTGATCAGAAAACAACAGGAAAGGAGACATTTCTCCCACAAATGACAGCGACTGTTGCCAACAGAAGACACGGTGCAGTATTGCTATTTGTATCCATCAGTCTTGTAGCTGTAAAACAGATCATAGGTTACAGTTTGCTTTCCTTCTTTCAGAAGGTGAGTCGGGGTGACTAAAATTGTGTGAGTTATAGCATGAGCTTGACTGTGATCACATAGCAGTTGGGGAAGCCAAATATTTTCTTCTTATGAGAAAAAGGAAAGCTGATTAATCAGCTGAGTCATCCTGCTCTACTTCGGTTGGTATGAACGGCATTCCCTATGGATCAGCCTACACAGAAGGAAATGCCACACTGTAATCAAGACTGAGTGACTGTGTTCAATCATGTTTCAAAATCTCACCCACTAGGGATATTCTCAGTCATGTGCTTAAATGCTTCCAGAAAACTCGTATTGCTCTTTACAGTAACTTGAAGATTTTCACTATGGCTCTGTCAAAGGAGAAGAACTTTATTGTGATTTTGCAGGTTTACACTCTAATGTACAGATTAACAGCACCTGCCCTCTTTCCCATTCTCCTTTCTGAACAATGCTGCCTTGTTTCTGGGACAGCACTAATTTGCAGAGTCTCTAGAAATTAGACTGTCAAAATGCAGCAGGTTTTTACAAGCTTTTAGAAGTGGACTAATACCAACCTACCCAGCCTCCTGCAGATATTACTACCAGCAGCAGAAGTCCCACCTGAAAGGGAAATGGGATATTTTGGAAGTCAGTAGCTTTTTCAGTTGTTATTTTTCAGAGGAATTAATCCCAAAAGGATATTCCAAAAGGCTTATGTTTCTTACATCTAGCAAAAAGTGTTTAAAATATTTCTTCCATAGGAACTGAATATAAGTTATGTCAATTTTTTACAAAAGTTTGTCCAATTGAAAATAACAGTGGTTGCCTAAATACTTGTCTTGTTTCTGATGTGTCCCTGGTTGTGTGCAATGATGAGAACATTATCATCGGCACATCTGTAAATGAATCATCTTTTTTTCCTGCACCCACATGGTTGCACAATTTTACTGACTACTTGCTTTGATGTAGAATATTTGGTATTTGTTATTTGAAGCTATTTCATCACATTTGTAATACTGGAAATTCCAAGCACACTTATCGCCTTAATACTATGTCACAGTTAACATATTCATAATCATCAAAATATGACACAGTATTCGTCTTTAATTACCCACCCCATAATGATAAAAGTTACAACATAGATGTGTGGCTTCAAATCATGCATTTGGAGTTAAACTATTTGCTCATGTGAGTGTAGTGTACAGCATAGCACAGACAAAATAAGCAATTACTTTTCTTATTCAGTTTTTCAATTCTGCTTTTCCATGTTGGGTAACATAAATCAAAAAATCAGTTCTTTATCCACCTTTATGCTTAAACGTGCTAAGAAAGTATTTGGATTTCATAGAGAATGTAAGCAGATTTGCTCCAAAGCTTATATACTACACCTACAACTATCGGGCTGGGTCGGCTGGGTACCTGCTGGTGAAACATATGAGCTATCTGATACGATGTGAGATATCTGATGCGATTTTGGTCTATGTTGTTAAGCGATTAGTCACAACAGAGGAAGCATAATAAAAAGCGTAATCCTTTCCCCACTTCATTATGACTGTATTTCCAATTAGCCCAGATTACTCAAGACAGAATGAGAACTGCCTGGTAAAAACATTGAACAGAACATCTAATAATATTCTCCCATACTGAAAGATATAAATTGCATCCTTTATGAAATGGATGTATTTGCACAGCAGGTGAAGTGCCAAGCAAACGAATTCACAAATTCTTTGGCACTCTTCTGCAGGCAGGACAGTGTATGAAGACACTACTAAATGACAGCCAGAGCCGCTACTAAATGACAGCCAGAGCCAGAAACCTGGTATCTGGATTCTACAAATTCTCTAGCTCCACAAAAAGAATTAAGAAAAGTCTGATAAGAAGTCTGTATTTCCATGTTTTGTACACCAATATTAATTAGTTTAAATAACCTGTTGTATCTGAAGTTTCCTGCTATTATATCACTCAGTACTGTATGTAAATCCTCCGAGCCATATATTTCCTCTGGATATTTGATGTGCATCTCATTGTATTACTGCAGTATTATTGGTTAATGCTTTATTTTGTTGACTCAACAGTCAGGAACAGTCAGTTACAAAAAATAATTCTTTTCTGAAACAAGAGGGAGGTAGTTTGCATGAGCATGTAGGGGAAAGAGACAAACAAAAGATGACATTTGTAGTCGAATGTGATCTATAGTATGAAAATCCTAAATTCTGCTGAAAGGCAGGGCTCCAAGTTGTGCTCACAATCATGGCACTAAGAATAGATTTTTCTTTGGCGGGTGCCCATTTCTACTAAAATTTTCACCAGATTATGAACACCATAAGATTTTACGTTGGCCAAAACAAGAGAAATTAGCTAGAGGGAAATTGTTTAAGGTACCTGTAATAGGTTTTTGACTTAGAAATCTTCCTTTTAGGGAGGCCTATTGTGTTTGTATGTAGTGTAATTATATTTCCACATTTCAGTGTTTTCTCTTCAATGGATACTAGGGTTGCATGCAGTTAATCAAACTGTGCACCTTATAAGGCTATTTTCTGCTGGCTTAAAATCAAAACCAGAAAGAGTTAAAATAATACAAGAATTTCAGAGAATCTAATTTCCATGCACACAATGTCAGAGTTTAAATACATCTCACTTGGAAACTAGCTTTTGCGAATTTGTTTTATTGCAAGGGTAGAGAAATGAACTTTAAATCTAGCCAAGAATATTACATCAGTTTTCCTGCAGAATGTGTTCTTTTCCTAGAAAGCATTTCCTTTCACTTTCAAATGATGGTAAAATCATAGGCCATAGAGCTAGAGACTGAATTCAGATGTCTTGTGAATTCTTTTTAAAATTTGAAATATTGAGCAAAGGTAAGAAATTCTGTAGTTCATTAAATATGTTCATAATTTCTTTGCTTTAAAAAAAAAGAAGGAGGAAGGAAATGGCAGGCGTACCTGTATGGCCTAAATATTTTTCAGGTCTTTGATGACCTTCTACTGGATACCAGAGACTCTGACCACTGCTTGCAAATCCACAGGGAACAAGGTGTCATTATTTCTGCTGTTTACTGTACTGCTTGTCTTAGTACCATAAAGGGACTGAAGTAAAAGTAGAAATACAAGAGGAGCAGAGAAGGGCAGACCCTGGACTATTTAGCATGGTCTCCATTACCTGCAATAACTAACAATGTTTGCAATTAATGCAAAGATGAAAAATGTGACAAACAATGAAAAGGAACAAACTCTGACAGAACATTATGGATCCCATGGTAAACTGAGTATAAGCAAACAATGTGTGTTATGAAACAGCCTGTATGTGGTGGGAATATAAAGAAACGTCGTATGAACAAAGAATACCAGCCTTATTTACAGGACTGGAGTCTTTTTTATGCAAAGATGTGAGTATAAAAAGACCTTGAATTAACGTTGGATAATACATTGAAAAATAATTTCTGGTCCCATGCTGTACCAGCAGTAGAAAGAGTTAAATCAGGATAAGGAGGCAATTTTATCGCTATATTTCTCTCTTGTGCTTTTTCCTTCCAGGTAAGAAGTGTAATGAGTAAGCTCGTTTTTTCTGAGGAAAATAAATAAATGAATAAAACTACTAACACCGTGATCAGTGGGAGGAATAGTCAGCTTGCTCTCCATTAAGGACAAGCCCTTTAGGATACTATCAGTACATAAGAATGACCACACCAAACCAGATCAAAAATCCCTCTTGTCCATTTTGTCTCTGACAGGGAAACAGAAGTTGCTTAAGGAAGTGTGTAAGAACAAGATAAACATATAGTGGTACTTTTCTCAACACCCTCATATCCTTCAGCAGTGTTTGGATGAGCGACTTCCTGTGCCAGAGGGGTTTTCCACGTATTTTAAACCTTCAGTATATTTCTCTTCCATTAATTGGTCTAGCTATTCCTTGAATCCATTTACATTTTTAGCCGCAAAATATCCTTTGATGTGGAGTTCTGTAGCTTAACTATACAGTGTGTGAACACCTGCTTTGTCTCACTCAACCTGTCATCAGGTGGTTCTCTTTGACGCACCTAGCTTTGGTACTGGAAGAGGCACCAAGCAACTGAGCCTTCTCCATGCTGCCCTTGATTTCAAGCCCCTTTGGATTTTTTATTCTTGTGCTTAAGTGCAGAATTATGGTAGTGGGGATAGCTGAACAGTTGGGCCTAGTCCCCAACGCAGAAGTAAACAAGTGAGTAAAGAATCTGGCCTGTGAAAGGATAACTGATTATATTTGGAAGCACTTAACCCAGACTTCTTGTCAAAGGTAAATATGATAAAAAAATCAAGAGCAAATACCATTGTAATTATAGCTGATGACTGTGAACTGCAGCCAGATGGAAAGGAAAAGGAATCCACAGCACTAAAAACTGACTGAAGAGAGAAAGAGTGGGAGGCTTCTTATATGGAAAACTTTGTAGGTGTCGAAACAGTAATAAATGCAGGCCATTATCACACGAATGTCATACTTCATCAGTGAAGCCACTTCAAGTCTTAGGAGACTGAATGTCAGAATTTTGTCCATAATGCTGTTCCTTCGTTCTGAGTCCCTTAAAGATCTGGCTGTATGACCGTATGCTGCTCATCCCCAGCATCTTGCATTGATCATGTCTATCCAAGAAAATAATATTGCAGAATGTTTGCTCCTTGTATGTTTAATGGAGAATAATAAACCATCCAAAATCCCTGAGAAGACTGCTTCTCTCATAGTCTAAAAAGACAGAGAGGAAGGAAAATATCAATTCCCATTGTAAAGAAGTGGTACTCTTGTCCTTGTCTGAGATTTCCTGGACAAAAATTATGTACGTATGGGCATTCTAGATCCATCCTGAAATTTGGAAATACCACCAGAAAAAGTTCCCAGACAAAATAAATTGATAAAACAAGAACATATCTGAAGAAACTTGGACATGCGGTAGCTCGCCAATCTCAGAGAGATGAAGGGATCTTTCAGAGTTCAAAAGGACATCCATGATACAGCCTTTAATTTTAACACTTCTTAAAGGTAATCATGACAAGGTTCTGTGATCTCAGTGTTCTAATCTTAATGAGCCTGTATTTGCATGGATTAAATATCTAACACGCATTGGCCTCGTAAGCCTCAGGCTCAGTCCTTTTCTAGATGTGTGAAGATGAGGTAAGTGTAACATACCATACACAAAGGAAAAAACACCATGGGAAACTTAATATACAATATACTCTCTACATTATTAATTTTGGATGCTGAATTTCCTGTTCTCTCGCTGGTACTTGGGGAGCATATATCCTTTGACTACAAAAGACTCCGATAAGAGATTTTCTTAATTCAGACAGAATGCTATAACTTTTGGAAGGCAAGTGTTACCACTGTCACTGGGCAAGGTAGAAGTTTTGCATCTGAATAGGGAATACCTGCTTTGTTCAGGTGGGGCATGTGTGCAGCATCATTCTCCAGCAAAGCTCCTGGTAAAAATGAAAGTGAAAACAGCCTATATTTGGGTTACTGAAGTTATAACCGAGCAAAACCTTTTATGGAAGCTTGATATATCAGTACAAAGCAGACAAAAAAGGGTTGCTTGGGAATCCATTGCCTTTCTAGAGGATCCAAAATTCACTCAAATTTAATGAAATGTAGCTATACAAAATACAAGCAATAATCCCTATATCCATGTGCTCATTTAGTTCAAAATAATTCTTTTCTAATATAATTCAGAACACTTAAATCTCCCTAGGTTTCAGGCATGTGTATTTGTCTCATTGCTACTGAGTACTTCACATTCACAGTGTACTTGATTCCTTGAGTAGAGATACCTATATTAAAGAGCAATAAAATGAAAATTTGAATGAAGTATGAAGCTGTACTGAATGTGAATTAGAAAGCATTCTTTGTTTGTAACTTTTTAAAACCTTAGGAGCAAGTAGACATAAAAGTAAAGACAAAAGTTCTTTCACTATGGATTTTCAGAAATGCATATGGAAGCTGATGTGCCATGGAATGTAAGCTAGCATACTTCTCTTAGCAGGTGCCCCATAGAATACATTATTTGTGGGTATCTCCATTTTGAAATGCCCAATTTTCAGTTCCTGGGACCTAATTTCCCAACCTGTTGAGCTCCCAGACTTCATATGGAATTTCAGGAGCTTCAGAACCTGTTAAGCAAGTTCTAAATATGACACAAATATGGTGCAACTGGAAATTAGTAGCTGCTTTTGAAAAAGTGGCCCTTTCTTTCCTATATCATCCTGCCCTGAAGCAAATTGTTCTGTGAAGTCACCAAGCTCTGAGCAGCAGCTGCCTGCAGACTATGCAGCATAGCAGTCAGTTAGTTGCATTTAGAAAGGTTGCTCCACACATCTAAGTAAGATGGAAAATTTGCAAATGTCCAGGCATTTCTATTCTAGGTGCCTTTGCCCATTATTAATGAGGGAAAATGACACTGTTGAGACTGCTGTGTTAGAAGTGTTAGTTTTCAGTCTGAAATATGAAAGCAACAGAGAACTAAGGATATGGACAGCTGAGGTGATCAAATACATCCATGCTTTCACAGCTTGACACATTACTTCTTGCCTGCCATCCCACTGCAGCTGACATGCGCTGCTGACCTTTCCTAAAGGTCACAACATAATCATTTTCATGGTCAGTGGAAGTACTACAGTAGGGCTGAACTGATAGTTACCTTTTTCAGAATTGAGAGTTGTTCTTGGAATATGTTAAACACTGAATAGTTCAACTGAATTATTCCTATGGCTGTGGTAATGCATGTGCCTAAATGCTGTGCTGGTCTGGGGCTGGTATACAAAGCATCTCAAAAGGATCCTGAAGTAATGGGCAGGAAATGATGCATTTCACAAAATGCAGACTGTGTCATTCACCATAGGGCAAATCTCTTTGTGAACAAGCAAAATTTCTTTTTCATACCTGAGTCACCCAGCACATAATGGCTTCCAAAAATAAAAGATACATTTCAAAATAGAAAAAACACATATTCAGTGAGCCAAAGCTGTTTAACCATATCATAAACAAAGTAATATATAGCAATGAGATGCTTGGCAAATTTCCATCACAAATATTTCTGAAGAACTCTCTCTTTTAATATCTTGGATCCCATGTGGCTCTATAAAGAACAAAATAAAATCAAAGTAAGTCAGTGAACCAGACCACAAAAAAATCTGGGTCACCTTTATTCCCATACAATGCGGAGGGAAAAATATGAAATGATTAAGAATAGGAAAAAATCAAAATAGTAATTCTTAGACTAGGAAAACCACACCTAATAAACAGAAAGTTGTCAAAAGAAATAATCTGCTTCTCAACAGTATTTGTACTGGGCTAATTTATTCATTTTTCTGGACTGTCAGAAACAGGCTAATCTGTTAGTTTTTTGAGTAATTACCACCTGACTCTGAGCTAAATCAATTTTTATCACACACTCTTTAACACAGCAGCATTTCTTACAAATATAGCAGTTCAAGATAAATGACCAACCCTGAGTGTAAGAAGCAGGCTCATGTTATTTCTGGAAGGAGCTTGATATTTGCATAACATATATGGTCATTATGTTTTTGTCAACAGTATGTAAACCAAGTCCCAAAACAAAGTCAAAGAAACTGTCTTACTTCTGTTTAATGTTTTTCTGTCATTGTGCTTGAATCTTTTTCCATTGAAATCAATGGGAGTTTTGATACCTAACAACTCAGTGGGAGCAGAATCTGATCTTTTATTAGCACATTGTTATGTACCCTAAGGGAACAGGAAATACGATTTTGGAGGCAACAACATAAATTAAGGAAAGATTTTTTTAGAATCAATATAATAGTCTGTATTCAATATTCAATTTTAGAAAATGCCTGAACAAAAGACGTAGAACTACATCAAGTGGTCTGGTTACTGCAGGTATGATTTCTGATAGTGACTGGAGTTCTGTTCGGAAAATACTTTTAGTGACTGTCAGACTGAGGGGAGACTGTGAGTGTTTGGGTTGCAAAGCCCAGGCCACACCATTCCTCAGAATTTTCACTGTATGTTGTTACCATCTCACAGTTTTTCCCAGGGGATACCACTAAGATATCTGGACGTCATGCTCATGTGGTACAACTGTTCCCCTCAACAGAGAGCATGAATCTGACTGATAGATTTTGATTTGGGCCTTCTGCCAATGGGAACTATTATGCCAGAAAATCTCAAAACATTGCTGCAAATGCAAGATCCTTGGAAAAAAGGGGGAAGGGCTCTTTACTGGGAAGTAAACATTGCCTCCAAGTTGATAAAGAATCTAAGGTGTTTTATTCACTGAACAATGAGCCAAGAGATTCAAATGATACTACAAAAGCCTGGCAGTGAACCCACCATGCACATTATTTCACACTACCTCATGCAGGCTTTTTAGTTTTGGACTGAGGTGTTATGCCAAAAAAATCTCATGCTTGTATGTAAATCTGTAGGCCCTGACCTCTACATTCATCTTAATAGCTGTATGCAAGTTCAAAATACTGAGCAGAGTTTGTATATATTCTGCTACAGTAATAGTGTAATGTAAATGTCTTTCACATGAATGTAGCCACACAGATATTATGCCTGAAGGTGGGCAAGTACTGCGTCTTTTTATCTTTCAGTCTCCTAAACACATGTAGTTGACTGTACAACGAGATGTACTTGGGTGTGCTTCAGTTGGAGCTAATGCACTTGAAGATGTGCTGACTAGTGAATTGTTGTAGCCAACTCTTTTTATATCCCTAGTGACTTCACAATTCTCTGCCAATACAGTCAGCATCTTACATCTCTATTTGTGTATCCATTGAATTCGATTTCGTCCCTTCTCCTGTGTCCTCGTAATTGGGTACAAGCGCCAGGTTTTAATGTTCCAGTACACTCTAACTCATTTGCAATTAATTGTTAAACTTGGAGAAACAAGAGGCACGAAAGGGGGCATGAAAATCCACTTTTATGCAGAGAAAGTTCTGTATAATTCCAGTGTTTTTTTACACATGCTCCAGAGTGAAAAACACATGTAATACATCTACAGCAGGTCAGCTACACTTGGTGTTAGATTCACAGCAGTCAGGTTGACATCTCCCGTCTCTGACTTACCACCTCAGAATATGCTAGAGGTTCCTGGCAGCCAGGTTTCACTGTTTGTATTGCTATTCTCTGGACTCTGCAGTAATCAAGGTGAAAAGTATACTGTCAGTGCAATGAATGATGTAGTATTTCCTTGCTACTGTTCACTTTATGTGTAATATTTTTAGTGACAGCATTAAGAAAAGACTTCAGTTCAATAACGAGTCTCAAAATAAGATGTCAGCTCCACAAATAAATAGGCAGGAAGAAATGAGGTAAAACTGTGTTTTCCCATTTGAAGTATATTTCACTGAATTTCACAAGATCAAACAGTTATGTACTTTTCTTAGGCCTTTTTCCACTTCCTCAGTCATAAGCTGTTTAGACTTTAATTTGCCTGTTTAGTTGTATGTCTCAGCGTTAATCTCTTTCTGCAGTGGAAACTCACATGAACATATACTTACACCTAATTAATGAATACTTAAATAAAAAGAACGCTATCTTCGCCTTCTTGTTTAAACAAAATCCCCATACTTTCATCAGTGAACTAGCAACACATAGTAAAGATTATGTAGTGACCTCTCTTCTTGCAAGAATGGGCAAAGTATTTGGCAGGCTAAACCTCTGAGGAGAGGCAGATAAGGATGTCTGTACAAGACAAAAAGGAAGTCCACCCAGGCCAGTATTCTGTCTTCTACAGTACCTAGTAATGCTTAGGGAGTAGTATAAGAATAGGGTAACCATATAGTGATATTTCCTTATTAGACTCTCCTACTCTCCAATCATTTTTGAATTGCTTTGAACCTGCCGCCTGTTAGTTTCATTTCCTGCTCCTTGGTTTTTGAACTGGGAGACGGACAACAGCCATTCCCTCTTAACCTTCTTCAGAACAGTTATGAGTATCTCCATTATATCCCTCCTCAACCATCTACTTTCCAGGCTGAGAAGTCCTCATCTATGCAGTTCCTCTTAATAGGGAAATTTAATCATCCTTGTTGCTCTTTCTTGTACTTTTTCTGGTTTTACTCTATTCTTTTTCTGAGATGTGGACAATGACCATAACTACATGCAGTATTCAGGACGTGGACACAACATGGGCTTATAATGAGGGACTGAGGCTTTGCTTTCACTGCCTAAGTTTATATATAAATAGTTTTAGTGTTAGTGGAATCAAGCCAGTACTCAGAGTGTGCATAACCTACACTAATAGATACTGTGATCTCTTGGCAAAAGCAAAAATGGTCTTGCTGTGTTTGGCCACATAATAATTTTTGGTATAAATACATGCACACACACACACACACACACGCAAATATTTAATTAATTCAGCAGAGCTGTGCAAAGGGCCTTGTGTCAGAAAAACAAGCCGCTCACATCCCATAGTACATCTATCCAAGTGTGGGAGATGCTTGTGTCATAGAAATGCTCTTAAACACATTGGCCTCCGTGACAGCACTGAAGTCAAATTCAGGATAGGGAGAATTTCCTTCCTGCTGTGAAAAAAAGCAGCTGTAGTACCACTGTTACGTGTGCCTTTCACCCCTCATTTCCATGAGGCAAGGCTTGTGGGAAGAAGTAGTATCTTACATTTCTCTAACTGTATCAACTGATCTAATAAATGTTTTATTTCATGGTCACCTTCTGAACAAGCCCTTTAAACTTTTGATGAGAGGGAAGTTGCCAGCAGAGGCCACCATTGGTGTAGTCAGTTTGAAAAGAGTTGCAGTTCACTAGCTTTTAGTGGACTAAGATTTAAAGGATAGACAAATATTTCTAAACCCACCAATACTGGTGCAGACTTCTGGTGTTGGAATATTAAATCTTTTGGAGTGAAATCATTAATTCTTTTAACTCTTTTAAGAGCAAGGTTTGTTCTTGAAATATATGACTAAAACAATGGCAGAACTATGTTACCTCCTTAAAATTATCAATATATTTTCCAAATGATGCCTTCAATTTAATGCAATTAATGTTAAGATTCTGTCAGATCTAAAGGTATTTTTTAAAGAAACAGAAAATTGATTAATGAAATTTGCATTATGGAACTTGCATTTAAAAGAACATTTTGTATATGACCAGAGGTGAAATTATGGGATGTATTCTATGGATTGACGTAATCTAGTTTTTAAATGTGTTTCATCTATCCTGCTGTTACATGTATTCCATTAAAGAAAGGCTTTTTCACTTAAAAAACGCTAATCTTAATGAGCGTTTTACGTATTATTCTAACCTGATTTTTTATATTAACATTTTACAGTAATTACATAGGCAGCCTAATCATTTTAAGTAACGATCATTCTAAGTAACTTAGCATATGGGTTAGAATGATCCTTTGTGCTCTGTAATTCTCCACTGAACTTAAATGAAGACATCTGAGAAGATAACTTAAGCTTTTGGGTGAGAAAATGGACACTGCTAAGCTAAGAGGATGTGAAAATCATGAGCAAGAAAGCCACAGTTACTTTCTCAGCTACCCTGTTGTGAGACTGACAGATCCCTTTAGAGTGAGTGGCTGGGATTGATCAGGATGTGAAATGACTATTACTTTACTGTGCACATTTGTCAGAAGAGCTACTCTCCAGACCTTGCTGAGATTTTTTAGAAAATGATTCATACACCTAACGATTAATATCAGGGTCAAATCTTTCTTAATCCTGCTCACGTGGACACTCCATTTTATTTTCTTGATCCCATCACTGTAATTTTTTTTTTTTTGTGAAAGCGCAGACACTATTGTAACCTTGTGAGTTTTGCACAAATGTGAGATGGTAGTTGTCAGGGTCATTTTAAAAGGCCTGTTTTCCATAGTACCTGAAACAGCTCAGAACTGCAACGAGTATGAATGTACAGGCAAGTCAGCTTCCTGCCTATCTTTTTGCAGATAATTGTCACATTCTATTTTAGCTTAGCAAAAAAGTACCCAAGAGGCTTTACTGTAATACACTAATGCATGAAAACACTCACAAATTATCTGCCTAACAGTTACAATGCAACTTCCAAGTTGTGACAACTTGGAAAAAACAGCTTGTCAAGCACCAACTCACTTTCACTGTTTTTCTAAAACTTCTTGAACGTATAAGGAGAATTTAAAGTGAAGAAAGCAACTGAAGCACAAACACTTTTTGTTCTCGGCACACGAATTCCTTCCCTCTCCCTTGCTGGGATCCCTGTTCTTGTCTCTGACTGGTGTATCAGATAAAACAGTGTTATTATCACCCAGGATAAATCAATAAACACTGTCAGTTTCATCCTGTCACTAACAGGCAGGCAGCAAGGAGTTCATAAGCTTTTCCAAGTGGACTTCTAGAATACACAGTCTAAAGTGAACTACAGCTCTGCCTATAGCTGGAAGGTTTCTGCCTTTTGCCAATTATGTTTGGATTTACCAGAATTCTTATTTATTTATTTTAAAAAAGCAAGAAAAAAGTTCTTACCTAGGGTAGAATTATCATAGAAAAGAAGGAAAGTGTTAAACAAATCTTAATATTCAAAACCAAGACAGTAAAGCATTTTCATATAGAAGTTAACTGCTGTACCTGTGCAAATAAAATTAAGGTCTGATTTACCTAGATGAAAAACAGTGAGTAAAAATGCTTACATTTCTCTGAGGTTAAGCTGCTTTTACTAAGGATACGTTTCAAGCTTTGAACTTAGCCACAAATGCTTTATGAACACCTTCCAGATGTGCATGCAGTTTAAACTGCATTAGTAGATGCAATTTTCAGTCTTACTAGACCAAGCTGTTCTGAACAAATGTTACTTTTAAGCAACCAGTACTCCATGTTTCAAAGACATCTGATCTTCCCCCTTCAAGAGAGCGAAAATCACAGTACAGCAAAAACACATTGGCAAATTTTAAAGATATGAAACTTCCACAACTGATGCAACAGCAACATTACTTGCTTTGTGAAAACCCTTTGACTGTTGTGGGGTCACTCACCTCAGAGCCGTTATCACTCAACACTGGAGGGAGAGGGAATCCTGAGGGGTGTCCAAGCTGCTTTGTAGTCCGTAGCACCCTAGCCCGTGGACACTTTCCCAAGGCAGAAGAGCCATTCACATTCTCTCTGCCTTTCCAGCCTCATTCACTGCTCTCAGGGCTCAGCGAGCTGCACTGACTCACAGGAATTAAGCTCCCTCTGGGTCCTAGTGCTGTAAACGTGTGGGAGCTGCATGGACTCGTAGGAATCCAGCCTTTGGCTTGGCGCCTAGTCCATGCAGTGATGCACAGATGTGCGGTGAAAGTTTCAAAGCGTGCACTGGCTGTATGATCCAGAAAAAGCTTCAACTTCCTGGTTCCACTGTCAAGAACTGAAATTCTCTTTAAGGTACTTTTTGTCTTAAGAATTTCTGCTTTGCATCTTAATATTTGCGCTGTATTTAAAGACAAGAGCTCACAAAGGCAAAGTCCCAGCTCCCTGATGAATGGGTCCTTGTGGAAGTGATCATTAGAGCCCTTTACTCATGTCATGAGTCTACAAACAAGCATAAGAAAAAACTAACATTAAACTGATGATGCAGTGGACTAGGTTGTCTGCAAAAATTGTGCAGTCTCCATTATCAGATGTCTTTAACAGGGTCAGCCAAACACTGATGAGGAGTAACAAAGAAATAGTTTATCCTGACTTGGGGCAGAGGAAAAGATTATATGAAGTCCTTCCAGCCATAATATTCTGTGCTTGACATGCTTACCAAAAGTAAGCAATAGAGAAATATGGAAATGTTTCTCCATTATTTTTGTGAAGGAATATTAAGTGCTTTACCACAGGGCAACAATGCGTTTTAAGCACTGAGAAATACAGAGAAGAAATGCAAAAGTGAAAAATTACATAAGACATTAAAAAAAAGCACTAGACAGCTGGCTGACTAAATAAACCAAAGGAACTTTTAATACAGCTATGAAGCAGACACCTGGAATTTCATAGTTCTCATACTAGTGTAGTGTAACCTTTGCCATTTCACAGACACACAAGGCAAAAATATAGATTGTCCTCTGCTGAAAAGCAGACCACTGCATTTTATAAATGTAGAAATAATCAAACATCTTTTGATTACATCCAGAAGAGGGCGGACATCTGGAGAGACTCATGCTTGAAACTCTTCTGGGAAGGGAAAGATGTGTGAAAGGTACTATGTAAAGGTGTAAAGAAGGCGGCAAAGTAGCTCTGAGATAATAATGTTTCTTATATACCATGTGAATATGATACTCTTTGAACTCAAACCAAGCATATCCTCCTATTTTATTGGAAGTTGTAGACAAGTCTTACATTCCTTTTACACAGTGCCAAAGATAACAGTGGCTTCAGTGCTAGAGACCCTTTCTTGGAGGTGGTGTCCATTTAAAATTGCTTGAAAAATCCGTGAGGAAATTGCAACACAAAATGCTTAATACAAGTGCTGAAACTACCTTCCTAAATTCCCAGAATCATGCAGTTTAGATTGATTTGTTTTTCTAAAAGAAAAGTGACTTCCCACACAAGATGCCAGTCATGGGCCAAACTGTAATGTCTCTGCTCACACAGACAGCCATCAGAGTTTGTGAAAGTTTTGCCTGTAAAACTTGTCCTCGGGATTTGGCCTTAAATTTGTATTTCATTGCAGAAATACCAGGATATTCTTGTGTTGAAAATTTGTCTCACTTCATTAGAATATCCTCAAGTTAGGATTTTTTGCTGAAAATTTGAAAGAGCATTATAGCCCGGTGTGAGTATAATGAACAACACCAAAAGAGAGATATAAAAAGATATGCTCTTTTCTGACTTAAAAGTTAGTGCATGCTTGTGTTTAGCATCTCTACAATTGATTTCTTGGCAAGAGCTGCATGTGTTTTCTTAAAAGTATGGTCAAAAGAACTATTTTGGACACAGTAAACAGTAATACAGTTTGAGTTTGTACTTAATCCATATCACAAGCATTTATTTTTGTCTAATGAAATCCTCCACTAGTACCTCATTCCCTCATACCAGCAGGCTGATACAAGCAAGAAAGATAGCTGCACCAGTCCCTGGGAAAAAGCACTGGCTTGTATTCTTTTTCCTTACGTTCCCATGTACCCCAGACAAACAGCATTTCCACATTTCTAGCTTCTGGAATAGGTGTGGTCCTACGGGTATACTAGCCATACACAGATGTAATCCAAGGTAGATTGCTGTGCTCAGAGCTGAGCAGCTGAAAGTGCTGCACAGAGGCCGTGTATCTTTCTCTTTTAGCAGTGCTCTGAACCACAGATTTAAACAGAAAAGTCTTACTACAAGCATGGACGCTTAACTTTTATCTTTCATGAGTTGGGGTTTCTCTTGCTTAGGCAGGAAGTCACTGATCACAAGGTAAGGGACTAGTAATGTGAGGCTGAGCAAGGAAAGGATGTGTTCTGGAATCAGAGAAGCTGCTGTATAGAGAGATGTTCTTCTGTGAGCACCAAACTAATGAATCCTGGTTCTCTTACAGATTTGCGTCCAGTTATTCCTCTGCCTCTACTGCAATAATCCCAAATCCCCCATGACCTCTTGTGTGAGCTTGCGTGAACAATTATCTCCATTTTCCCCTAAGAGTAAGTCAAGTCATTGTGTTCCAGAGAAGCATTGCCATGCAGCACACTAACATATTTTCTTTCAGGAAACCAAAAGCACACAGACCAAAATGAAGAACAGCACTGTTGAGAGTGGTGACTACAGGTGAAATGCTTTGTCTCTTGACGAGTCTTGTGCTGTGGCTGTTCTGACCATTAGGCTGAGTTCAGTGTTGCCCTAAGCCCCAAAACAACAGCTGTGGATTGTCACAGCCTCTTCCCCCTGCATCAGCACTTCTGTCCAAGTAAATTAGAGAGTGAAGGAAGAACAGAGTAGAAAAAAAAGTGCTTTGTGTTTGTGTGGGTTGTTTAGGACTGTAAGAGGGATTGGGAGGTGAATTCCTCCTGGAGTCGATGTCTGTTGGGCTGCTGAAAGAGTTTTAGGGAGGGTATTTGAGGAGAAGCGGATGGGCTTTTTGATTTCTAAGCAACTCTCTTTGAGGAACAAAGCTGCCAGAACTGACAGAGTTCTCATTTATGTCTGAAATCATTGCGAGTGTGGAAGTAACACAGGTGAGTAGAGCTACTGTTCCTAAAATCTTGGTACCTAGAGGGGTGTCAGGTTGTTAAGAAAAGGGCTCACAGAGCATCAAAAGCTTTTCAAGCATCCCATAAAAGCATATGGGATGGGAAGAGTGTAAAAAAAAAAAAAAAAAAAAAAAAAATCTTGTTTTCTTCAGAGATACTTAATGGTGTGTGTGTGTGTGTACACTTGTGCACATGTGCTGACAGTTACATTCAGTACTTTCTTGTAGTGCTGGGTCTTTACATGAAAAAAGATATATCAAAAATAATTCCCCCAAAGCTATCTGGCAGTGCTTGGATGTGAATTCAAGAAGTGTTTTAAACATCTCAAATAAGGCTTTCAAAAGCAAAAGATAGTCTGTTTCACCTAAAAGAATATTTATCATTTCCAGTCTTAAACTTCCAGAAAACAGAACAGTGCTGTCTTATATAAGCTTGTCTGACAGCTCCAGTCCTAAAGCTAAATTCAATGTAAAAAGATATTAAACTTAACCCTTAATACTTGGCTGTAGGAAGCTAACCCACATTTGGCCAAATAGATGTTAATTGAGAGACCAGAAGGGATAGTCACAACACAAATTCTCTTCTTGTGTTAGTTTCAAAAACAAAAAAGCTGATGGATGGGTGGTCTATTCTGGCTTTGTTAGTTTGTGTAGCACTACATTATAGTTTTATGTGTAGGGCAGAAGCTCACTCATGGGTCCTGAATAAATAGGTCATACAAACAAGTTCATTACTGATTTGCTGTAGGACTCAGTCTCCTGTAAATACTTTCTTAACTGTTTATGCCTCATGGCTTTTCAGTTGAATCAATAATACATACAGCATGCAGCTTAGCCACATCAAGAAATTGATTCGTACATGATGCATTCCCAATATACTGCAGTTCAAATGAAGTGGTGATAAGAAACATTCAGTTATGGTGAGTTATGGAAGTGATTTGCACTAATATTGTTCTTTCCCGTTTGGTTATTTATAAAGGGTACAGTAGAAACAAACCATTTTGCTATAAAATAAAACATCTCAAAAGCCTGATCTTAGTAAATGTTCTGTTGATCGTTCAAGTGCTGTTACATAATTCTTATGGTAGTGACGTATAGGCAAAGCAGAGCTATGAGAATATCTTTACATAGCATTCCTCTTTGGATGCAGCAGAGATTTTTGCCTGATAGGTAACTTGGAAAGATACAGTAATTACAAATATTTCTGAAATACATGAGCCTGCAGTTTCGTTAGAATACTTTAACACTTACTATTGGTTTGTAGTGAGAGTAAAACCAGTGCATATATGCTATTTAAAAAATAAAAGGAACTATGAATTTTGAAAATCAGCACTTGGATGTTTGTTGAGTGCTCTTCTATAGGAGGATAAAAGGTTGTAAGATACTCTGCTTAGTAGCTGCATAGTTTTATCCCTAGGCATAGCTTGTTGCACTTGACTGAGCCAGTGGCTGAGTTGGAATCTGAAGTCTCTACGAAAACAACAAAGAGTTGTCAGTCAGAGTTCACTAGTAATGGACTTGTGAGTCTCTTTTGTGGACAAAAGCTCCTTTAACACAGTTTTATAACCACATATGGTCTGGTGTACCTTTCACATACACTTCCATGACAGGAGCATTTCAAGAGCAAAAGTCAAATGCATGTTTCCCCTGTTTTGTTGAGTGGGAATATGC
The DNA here is from genome assembly GCF_036417845.1 of Apteryx mantelli. Lineage (NCBI taxonomy): Eukaryota > Metazoa > Chordata > Aves > Apterygiformes > Apterygidae > Apteryx > Apteryx mantelli. Next base: position 11,862,546 of record NC_090002.1, read on the forward strand.
CACAAACACTTTGCTAGTGTTAATCCTTCTGGATTCCACAGAGTCTGACAGGTGTTTCCCCTTTTTTGGGGGGGGGTATTAGCACCACCAGTGAAGCCTATAGCTGTTTCAAGGCTGACTCGCCCAACATCAGCATGAAACGCAAACATGCTATAGGAGGCTTGGACACATCGCTTCTTACTGGATAGCGAGGCTCTCATGCGCGGGCTCCCTGAGAAACCTTTGCTTCTCACACTGCTTCTCTGCTTGCTGCAAAGGAATTGGGACCAGAGAAGAGCATTAACTCTGGCAAGGAATGACTCTTCCCTGCTGTTTGGTCTATGAAATGGGCCTCATTCTTTTTCCTCATGCTCTTTACCACTATTTTGCCATGCTCTAATAGAAATTACTTCTCCTTGTCAAAGTTTGACTTCATCATGTGTGCATAATGCACTCTGAGATGTTGAGAATAACTTGCCAGTACAGCCATACTTTGCTAATGAGCTCTGGGAGCTGGCAGCCACTTAGAACCAGTAATAATATCTACAGGGGATGAGTATTATAACCTGATTGTTTTTGCCATGTTAGTGGGCAGATGACATATGATCATATCTGATTTTTTTGCTTCCTTCAGGGTTGCAATACTAAACCTTCATCTACATCAGTAGGTCTTGGTGGAGGCACAAGCATATTGAACAGGAGATATTGCAGAGTCTGATCTAGAGGCAATCCCCACAAGACAGCATGTTGTAATTGTTCTCAGGAGAGGCTTCAGAGGCCCTGAAAAGCAAGAGGTTTGGGAATATCTTGGGGACTATGAGCACTGTATTAAAGATTTTTCCCTCAGAAGCAACTTCCTTTCCCAGTGTTCCCTAAAGAAATTTGTGGTGCCCCTTGGCCTTCTATCATAAAGTAGACTACAAGAGGAGAACTCTGCATTATCAGGAAAGGTTGCCTTGTTGCTTAAATGTTGATGAGGAGGCAGGACAAACAATTCTGCATTCAAATTGCTGGTATACAAAATCTTTAAGTATAAAATCAAGCATTTGATTAAATCTCTCTACCTGCCCATTGCTCTGAATATGCTCATAAGAGGTCCAGATTGCCTGGCCCACATCTTTTCCAGTAAACACCCTGCCTAAAACTTGGGGGCATCAATTTTGCTGAAAGATTTCAAAAGAATATCTGTCTCAACGGAAGAAACTGAAGTAATAACTAGCAAAACTTAGCCAAACTATAAAGTTGAGTTAAAAAAATAATTTGGTAAAAGTAGTAATTAGTCTGTGATAATAGGCATTCCATGGCTGCTTTAAAGTTCATCTTGGATTTTTCAGAACTCTGGTACCAGAACCAGTTTTACAATATCAGTGAATTTTTTCAAACACTTCAGTCTTGTGAAAGTTTTCTGGCTGCCTGTGCTTTACTACAAATGAATTAACATTCATTACCTGGAATGTTAGAGGCAGTCCTTTAGGGAGAGCCACAGATTGCAATCACTCAAGATTTAATTTCCTTAAGCTGAATTCAGTCTCTGAAAAAAATCCCATCTGCAGGAGTTTCTCCAAGCATTGCTTCTCCTCTGTGTTTCTAAGGAGGAGCGCGCTCAGGGGTTGCTGTACAGCATGGTTCTCCTCTGTGTCTAGCACTCTATCATGTGGCTGTAATTAAAACCAACATTGTTATTCACTCTTCATATACCAACATATGAAAGCATCAACTTTTAGCCTGTATTCTATAGTAAATTAACAGTTTCTGATCGTTCATTAAAGATTTAGGAACAGAAGAGAGAAGTTTCTAAATTAGTAAGAAATGCACTAGTGGCCTGAATAGGCAGTACTCTGTCTACAGCAGTGGCAGTAGGAGATAAGATTTAGGGAGAGATCTGAAGCCTAGCCTTTATCTGCAGTCTGTGCCCTTATATTTCCACAGCACTCACAAGCACTGAAGTACGGATGCTGAAGAGGATGTCCCCACCCTAAATCCTTTTATATATGGGTGAACCTGTCATCCATAAGTGTCTGGCTCCTCTTTGAGCCTACAGACACTATTTGCTTCCGCAGCCTTTTGTGGCAACAAAATCCAGAAGTTCTCTACTGTCTCCGTAAAGTACTTTCTTTTATGTGTTTCAAACTGATCTCCTATAAGTTTCAATGAGTGTCCACAATTTTTAGTATTGTCAGGTTTCCTGAACAGCAGTTCCACATTCACCTTATCCACCGACTTCAGGATTTTGTAAGCCTTCATTGTATCCTTCCCCACCTTCTTCCTCTCCAAACCAAAGAGCCTCAGTCTTTCTAGTCTCTCCTCATAAAGCAGCTGCTCCATCTTCTTAATCATTTTACTAGCCCTTCTCTAAACCTTTTCGAACTCCATTATGCCCTTCCTGAGACTAGTACTGCACACAGGACTCAGGATGTTGATGCAGAGAGGTGCCCCAAGGCTTGTGTACGTGATTTCTCAGAGGCATGCATGTTTTCTCAAATGCTCTGAGCTGTGTGATGTTTGTAAGCAGTGGTGACATCTGATAAAACAGTAGTCTAGCCATCTAGTGAGCTAAATGCTCATTTGAAGAGGAGGGGGAATAAAAGAAGTAGTAATAATAATAATAATGATGATTAAAAATAAATGCCTTCCCCCATGTGAAGAAATCATTTTGATATTCTGCAAGAGTGTATTTCAGTTCATTAGCATTGCATTATGCAAGTATTTGCAAGCTAATCACTACAGCTGCTGTTCTGTTATTTATTCTTGTCACAGAGCAATTTTACTTTCAAAATGTTATTTTTGTTATAAAAGGAAAACGTGCTTGAAGAGACTGCCAATTTTGGGGGACATATAGCACTGTGCAACCTGATAGCGAGAGAGGGAGAGGGCGCAACTGTCTAAGCCTGGAGACTGGATTCACAACAATGAAGTGTAAAATGTCTCTTTTTTTGCAGTAGCTTTTATTCACTGAAAAGAATAGTGCTATTAGGTTGTGGGACTGATTGCTAGTTTTTCCTGTTGGGTTCAGATTCTGCATATATTGACAAAGCCTTTTTACATCCACAGTAGGAAGATCAGACCTTTCCTGCAGTTTTCCTTCAGGCATGTGAATTATATCTCAGACTGAACACCAATGCATCCTTGTTGGTAGGAGTAGATAGTCCTGTCTCTTTTGGAGGACTCCATTCCACCCCCAACATGCTTGCATGCTTTTCTCTTCCTGTTTTTTTTCTTCTTCTTTTTTTTTTTTAAGACAGTCATCACTAATTTTTTTTAATCCCTTTCCTCTTCTTAGATGTCAGAATATCACTATTATCCTAAAGCACAAGGGTTATATCCCCTGCATTTATAAGTATTGTGTACACACACACACACACAAAAAAAAAACCCTTCAATGTCTAGCTGCAACTGACGCTAGCTTATGCACTCAGCAGTAGTCCGTTAAGTCATACTGCAAGATTGTAATATCCAGGGGAGGTACAAAGTATGTAGTAAGAAGTGCTGGTATGAAATTAGGAGCACAGGTTAAACATCAAATTTGGAGTGAGATGCACTTGGCTGTTAAGGACAGAAGCTCTAGACTGTCAAACACTTTAAAATATCTTGAAGAGTGTGCCCTGTTGCAGGGGTCCTCCACTGGCACCACGAAAGTCAAAGGATGGACTTGCTCTTTGCCGTTTCTCTCTCTGGTATCTTCTTGTCCTTTAGGGGTAAATGATAAGCTTTGGGGAAAGGCTAAAAAGAAGTGCGAATGATCACATTTAAAGCAATGCTCTAAAAGCATTTCATGTCATACTTGTCTTCCAGGACCTGAGCCCTGTATTGTGTAACAACAATAGGAATGGTGAAAGTGTAAAAAGCTGGGACTCCCTGCCAAAGTTACAACTTGTCTTTGCTACTAAAAAAGGCAGTAAACTGGGAGGGTATATGAGAGGAAGAGTTGCTCTGCCCTTTCCCTATTTCTTGCACTGTTTTCCTACACATCTTCTGGTCACTGTTGGAGACAGAGCTCCAGGCCAGAACTACCTTTGGACTGAGCCAGTGTGTAAGTGCTTATGTATGTTAAGTTATTCTGTAGTAAAAGGCATAGTGCTGTGTGTGAGAAGCATTCTAAGGCAAAAACTGAATGAAGGCACAACTTTTCAGTTTTACCATGAGGAAAACTGGGCATGGAGTCAACCCTGGTAGGACTGTAGCACTCATGGCACTAGATTTTTCTTCCAGTAATACGGAAGTTGTGGTGTTTTCACAGTGATTTCCACTTCTGCATTGCTGGGTAAATCTTCTCAAAGTCTGCAAAATTAAAATCCCCCGGCCTTCATCAGCAGTAAAGTGAAGTTCTGAACTGACTCACTTTTACACCTCCTGTGCTTGTCTGCCTTGTGCTCTAATGTCAGAACATAGGTATTAACAGGAAGGGTTGGTGCGAAGGACTAGAGAATACAAAGCTTTCAGGAGAAATGGTGAAATTATAGCAGATGGTGAGGGGCACAGCAGAGTATGAGGCGAAATAGAGGTGAGAGGTCGGCTGAGAGGGGGAGAGAAGTGACATACTTGAAGTATTGTGTAGGGAGAAATTACAAGCGTGCATGTGTTCAATTGTATCATTGTATGCTGCAGAGGTCTACCTAAATAACAGTGTTTTCAGAGGGCTAGCAGGAAGAGAGAGAATCTGGGGAAAAATACCTTTTTTGGTCAAATCAGACAGGATAATGGAACAAGTCTTGAAAACAGGAATGGTTCTGCTTTTCAGGAACATGTTAACATCCCACCCCCCAAAAAAGAAGGAGAAAAGAAAAAGTACAGTGAAGAGACTCGGTGGCATTATCAGTAGACTTGCAATCACTGAAAACTGAAAATGCTCCCTGTGTAAGGCAACCACACAAATCAAAATGCAGGTTAAAAACATGTAGCTTTAATATTATTCAGAAATGTTCTTTGCATGCACAGGAGGAATCCAAACCAATTTGGGTTAGAAGAAAGCAGGGTTTACTCCAGGACACAATGTGCAGCGTTTGCAGATCATTGGACAGCTCAGTCTAGTACAGATCATGCCTTTTTATGGGGACATTCCAGCTCCAAAGAAAGCAAATTCTTCTGAAACACATTGTCTTAGTTAAACTTTTAATATGTTTTGATATTGCTAGCAGCAGCTTTACATAATGCAGCCATGTAGTGCTCAGCAAGCAAGAATTTATTCTACACATTATTAAAGAATAAGAAACTCTATGGAAGATGTGAATATACTACCACTGTGAGATTTGTGCTGTTTTTTTAGACCTGAAATCAATGAGTTAATTATTTTGCAGGGGATGAATAGCAACCAAGAAAGAGGACATCATCTGGGTCTTCCTAGTATGTCCATGATGAGACAAGTGGTGCATTGAGTTCATTAGAGCTTGGAACCTCATCTTGTCACTTACTGAAATTCCTTTAAATTTGCATTTATTTAACCTTCTGTTAAGTACTTATTAAAGAAATCAACATGCATGTTTTATTTATTTTATTTATTTATTTAGTGTATATAATACTATAAAAGTCCTTGAAAAATATCTATGGTACTCTTAACATAGAGGGATCATATCTGGCCTGAATCAAGAAAAGTAGATTACCTCTCTATTCCACAGTGACTGCTGTTCAATGTTTGATACCTGCCTGAAGAAAAGCTTCTGTCAACCAACCTGATCCACATAAAGTTGTTGTGAGGAACTGATACAGTTTACATCACTTTGCACATTAAGTGGTGGTAGTATAAATCTGCAGTCACAGGAGTCCTGGAAAGTTGATTTAGGAAATGTCCAAATGCAAAGAACTAAACCTGTGTTGTTGTTACTTAGATTTCAGTGCAATTTGTTTGGTTAGCCAGAATGGGATTCTCTGAGCATGACTCACTTTAGAAGAAAATAAATTTATCAGATGTGGACTTCTCAAAAGCAGCCATCGGTTTCAGACTTTATTCCATGTAAGAGAACAAACTGAGAAGTCAGAATAAGCAGCATGGAGCAAAGTGGCAGTTTTTGGATAGAGCCAAATCCAAGGACAGGTACTACAAGAAACTGCAGAAGAGATGGTCTAGCTGAACCTTTGTTTAACGTTCCCTAGTTAAAAGATGTCGGGGAGAAAATCCAGTTGGACAAAAGCAAGACATGGAAGATCCCTAAATCTGAAGAAGGAGCCTGGAAACAATCAGGAGAGCACATGTGAATGATGCCAAGTGGGCACAAGGAAAACTACTGGTCTGCAAAATGGGACTTTGTCTCAGCACAACATATGATCTTTCCATTTGTAAATATTGTGATAAAGAGGGATCTGAAGCAGGGCACTGAACTGGCAGGGATGCTCTTCCTGTGCAAGCGAAACAGCATAGGAAAGAGCAGAAAACAACTTGTTTGTACTGCACAAAAGTGAAAGCTGCCTTATGGTCAATGAGAAGCAGGTGTCAGCTTTCCAATAGCATGTCAGAGCTCGTAACTTGTATGAGGATAGGTCATAAATGACCTTGAGAAGAAGGTCATTTTTATTTTGTTTTTTCCTCTTTGAAAAGAGGAAGGGGATGCCAGTACAAAGCTGCAAAGAGTGATGACTACACCAAGAAAATTATCCAATATGCTTCCTGTTAAGTCTCCATCCTGACTGTCACAGCCGTTTCATATATGGCAATCTTAGCATGTGTCATTAGCCTGCTGCTTGTTCCTTCTTGCAGGGCATGACACTTGAGTGGTGAGGTGCTCTTGTACCTCTCCACTGGCATCTGAATGGAGCTAGGTTAGGTGTGAAAAAAGATGGTCCATCCTATGATTGCTCTGTAGAAAAATTTGCAGATAATCAATATTGCAGAAGACTTATGCCTCATTTCCTCTTTTTTCTTGCATCCTGAAAGATCATGAAGTACAGTCAATGACTAGACATGAACATGCAGCTGCCTTGTGGGGAGTGTCATGCCTGGCTTTTGCACAAATACCCAATATCTGCAGTTTTGAAAGCTTGGCTCTGCATGGGTTCCTGCCATTCTGCTATGTCTCTTGGCACCATTCTCTTTCCTCTGCTGTGATCCATTTGAAGCACTGATTCACATCACATTTTAAAACTATTCTTCATTATGCAAAAAGGGAGTGTTGGTATTTTGGGTTTTTCTCTTCTTACTATTCTCCCCAGGTCATGCAAATACAATTTTAAGAGTTTTATGTTGCATTTGTCATTCCATAAGCCTTTCCAAAACTTGTATCATTCCAAATACAAGCTGTCAGGTGGCTAAAGTCATTCTGCTTGGAAATTTACCTAGGAATTATAAGCATTACTACATTAAGAGCAGAACTCAAACTTGTGAATCTCATGTTGTACATAAGCTTAATTTTTCTCCTATGAAGAACAGAAGGCCCTTTTGATTCTGCTATTAAAAAAATGTTATTTTTCACAAAGTGGAGTGAGTTCTGAGAACCCATGAGATAGGGCTCATGGGTACTGTTCAAGTTCTCAGAAACACTGTGTGGTGTCCCTAAAAATTATAGGAACTGTTTCTCTATGAGAAAGGTTGTGACATTAAATCAGGAGTGGAATAAACTTGCCATAGCTAACTGCAGTGCATGCTCAGCAATAGTTTGTTACTACACCAAGCAACAGGCAGGTATTAACTTTGCCATTTTCTAGCAGCCAAGCACAATGCATTGCATGCTTCTAGACACTGGAACTGTTTTTGTAGAAGCTGGAAGTGCTGTCAGAAATCAGACTTCTAAAATGTTATTGCATGTCATCTAGCCATCTCAGCTTCTGCGGGTTTTCAGCCTGGTCACCATTTCTGTGTCTCTCACTGAACTATCACATTGATTGATGTAGTTTGGCATCAGTGATCTATGTTCAGAACACAGCTAGTAAGGAATGCTGGAGGTCCAGGGTTGCTTACAGGAGGTTAAAAGGGTGCCTGCTTTATTCTTCAGTTCTGATCTTGATTTTATGCATGCAGTTCTTTTGTGGGCGTCTTACAAACTTACACAAACTTTATGCAAACCATAAACTTGTGTGGGCATCTTACAAGTCATCTTATAAACCTTATGGTTGAAGTGAAAGTGGTGTGTGTGCTCTCTTTCCTTTCTTTTTACAGAAATATGTGGTTTTTTGTTTACATATGGCCTATCAGTTCTTTAGTCACTTGAACTTTTGAAAAAAAAAAAACACAGCACAGTTCACACAGTCATTTTGGAATGGAACTGTGTTTTTGTGACAGTGCTTCTAAAAAGGAAAGAGTATAAATTGCCTGCTGCTTGCATGGGACAGTGGAGAATAGGGAGATCCTGAACTGGAGTGTATCATCCAGAGTCTTTGAGGATGTTTGTAAATCTCAGCTCCTAGATTCTTAAAGGCATTCTCCCGATAAGGCAGAGAGAGAGGTGCAGGGCCATGTTCTCACATGGTGGAAAGTACTATTACTTAACTGAAGGTTAACTTACTTAAGCACAGGGAAAGACAGTGCATGTGAGGACTCTGCCCAGTTCCGGAGTAGAAGTGAACTGTTAATCCTTATTTTTAAATGTCTCCATTTCTCTTAGGATGATATTTAATGTTGTAATGCCTTTAAACATCCAGCATGTAAGTTGCTAGCATTTACACAGTGCATTGATGACAGACCATGAACCAAGTTCTACCCTGACTGGCAAAGAAAGTATTTATTTATGAGATGATTGACAGCAAGTTGTCCCACCCTGCTAAGTTTCTTCTGGGACCTGGTCAAGATTGAGTTCCTCAAAGCCTCCAGCCCCCTTAAAAATTTTAACCTGCTAGCTGGGAACAAGAAATTTTCTCTTTCCCAGTATTCTCCTTTTCACATTCCCCTTATTGCAAGGAAGAATTGAGTGCAAAGAAGAAAAACCCAAACCAAAGCAACAACAACAAAAAAAACACAACCTTCATTCCAGAGTCAAATTTGCAATGAGAATCTTTGAGTCTATTTTTGTCCAATTCCAGCTGGACACAACTCAAGAATTTGATTTTTTTTTTTCCCCATTGCTTTAACTTTTTTACTTTGTACTTTAGCTGACTCTGAAAGCACAGCCTCCGACCACTGCTGAACCACAAAATTCAATTAAAACACAGGGAGTAAACAGGGAGAAGAAATCAATGGGTTCTGTGGATTACTCTGTCAGCTGCTGTTCCCATGATCATCTTATCTTATCCTGCACTACTGGAAGAGCTGTTGGGAGGCGGAGTCACTTTAACATTGGATCTGACTGCTGTGTCCTCTCAACAAGTAGTAGAAACTAAATCAGTAGCATGAGCCCATTCTTTGCTAAGCAGCTGGATTGCTGAATTAATCTGTAGTATGGAAACTAAGCTGTTTTTTTAATCTTCTGCTGTCCACTATGAAGTTAAACAGCAATGCCTGAAACCAGCATAAATCAGGGCAGATGCTGGGCTTCATAGGCATTTAGTTTACTGCTGTTATATGCATCTAGCAGCTAAGTCAGACATTTCCAACGAACATCTTTATCAGCCTTGGAATTACCTTTGTGTCTAGCGAAAAAGAAAATCTCAGGTAGGAGAGAGATTTTCTAAAATCAGTGTTTAATTTCTCGTTCTTCCCTGTCTCTATCATACAGTGTCGCTTTTCCAGGTAAAGTATAATAGTGGCACTTCTCCTGAAGTTTCATATCAAGGCTCCTAGAGAGCAGTGGCAGTCAACAGAAAGAAGAGAATATGTTTCTGAGCTAGTATGAGCTGGTTTAGGAACAGCCTACTGGTATAGGGATTTATTTATTTATTTTTCAATTTAAATAGATTGACAGTCTTCATCCTGAAATTATAGGAAGGCAATGAGAAGAATGTGCTCTTCCCCCCCCTCCTTGTATTAACTAATCGTACTAAATTGGTTTACTGGTGGAAAGCAAATTATATAAACCCGTATGGATGGTTCTAAGTCACTGAGTAGCCAGAACGCTCCAGGTGAAAGGGATTGTTGGTGACTGCATTCAAAAAAGTCATTGTTATGCATCTGTACTGTGCTGCGCAGCCACAGGCTTCATGTGTCTTTGATAGTAAATAAACTGAAACATTTCACTCTAGAAAATGCAGTTCAGCAATTTCATGGACCTGGAATAAGTGTTTTATCATAGTATCTATTTTCCATTTATACAATGCTAGTTCCACTCCTTTATCCCCTACTTTAAACTTGGTGTGTTTGAAAGTTTGGTGTTTTTTAACTGGGTTCAAGCGATACATACAAATCTTCTGATCCTGAAGTGGGAGCTGTAAGATACTTGGGATGTGAGATGCCTGCAACATGATATAGTGATGTACTTCATTCATGGACTCTCTTGTGTGCTCAGAAAGCACAGTGATGAGAATAGTATCAGTGTCTGTTTAGAGAAACAGACAGACATAATGAAGGTTTGATGCTGTAGGTAGTTTCAGTGGCTTCCTGACCATTTATCATAACAGTATATTGGCTCTTTTGGCAGCCACAAGCAATCCTAAACTTGTCATCTTTTCTGCACTTCTTACAATATATTTATTTTTGTAGGGAAGAGAGGGAGATGGAAAATCCTTGATGCAGCAGCCACAGAAGCTGATCCACCCCTGAGCAGGCACATGGCCAACTGAATGCATGGGCATATACACAGACAGCCAAAAGGACAGATGTATCAAGTCAGATTTATGAGGTCAGTTTTCCCAGCCAATAAAGTCCAGATTGCTGTCTGCCCTGTTATAACCTTCTTGTGTTTAAATGGATGTGAAACAGATAATCCAGCCTTTGGTGGGAGCAACACTGAAAAAACACAAACATTATTTCTGTAGCCACATAAGATTATTTCTCCAATTCAGCAGAAAGTATTGGCTTGAAGATTGTTAAAGAGGTCATAGTATTTTTATACTGGCTGTGTGTGAATAAAAATTTTCTCAGTCCAGGGGAAGGGGTAGAGTACACTTGCTTAGTAGGCTATATCAGGAAGGATATTTACATCTTATCGTAATGCAGTGATGGCAGATACATCCTGAGCAGATGCGTGTTAAATCACATACTCTTCAAACACAGAATCAGCCCATTTTAATTACAGCTTTGTAAGCAGTATGGACAAAAGGCCAACTCTAGTATCATGGTGCATGGTACAGTGGAAGAGTAAACAAAAGAACTATTTGTAATCTAGGCTGCTGTTGTACTCGCAGGTGGAACTGACTCTATCATGCTGGGGTTTTTGAGTCTTGTAAGTGTGAAATTCCATAAAGGATTATGAGATCACTGGACTCGAATGGCCTTGGCCTTATTTCAACAATATAAGAATGAAGAGTACAAAAAATGGTCCTGAACCCTAGAACAGGCTGGTGTTCCCTCCAGATATACGTCTGAAGGTTCCTCTTGCATCACCCTGTGACTGTGACAGCACAGGAAAGGGAGGATGTAATTCCCTACAAGCACACTGCTGAAACATTATGGGAATGTAGGGTGGTGTGTGTTCAGCCACAGCATGCAATGTTAGGGCAGGAAATGCCAATTTCTTGGAAAAAGGGCACGTGTGCACCGGTCCACATAGATTGCCTCTTGAAGAGCCAGCTGTAGCTGTTTTGTTCTGTAGAATGGGGCAATATTTTGAGGAATATTCATCCTATCATGTATAATTGAGCATGTTGCTTTTTCATACCTAAAAAATTAAATGCAAATGCAGTTTTAAAGTGCCATCCCTTTATGACGATGCTATACCCGTTATCTCCAGTATAGCCATCTGAAACATAAAGGAACAAATGGAACTTTATTTTCAGTAAAAAGCAGTTTTCTGTTCCGTAAATCTCTCTCTCTCTCAGCAAACAAACCTAAACTCTTTTAATATTGTTGCTTGAATCTTTATTTACTTATTCTATGGGAAAAATGCAAATTAAGATATGAACTTTATATGCAAGACACTTTAAGAAGATACTGAAATTGAATAGTAAAAATAGCTTTCTGGTGGGAATATATTAAATAACATTGAACATAAAGGCTCATTGGCAGTGTCAATTGCCAGCTGCAAAAACATACAGTATTAGGATGGGAAACATACTAGAAAGAAGCAGGCACTTGGGAAGACTATAGTAGTAAAAATGCTATTTTTATTTAAAGGGCTATACAGTCAAAGTTCATATTCCAGTGTTTTTTAAATATTTGGATTTCAGTGACATTGAAACTTTTGGACCAAAATGCATCCCTGGAATCATATTGTCCTCCCTAGGATCAAATGAGAAGAAACTAATCCATCATATAAACTCTTGTTCTTGTTGTTACGGACTTTATGAGCTACTTTTTTTTTCCTCACTTTTCATTTTGCATTGTAAATTGAAGGAAGTGATAACTACTGCCTGCAGAAAGTGGCAGGTTATGTTGATTGTTAGAGGGAGTAGGCCAAACTGGAAATTATTATGGAAGAGAACGAGCATAGACAGATATTCAGAGTAAGTATTTAGAATGCATTGCAACAGTTTCATCAAGAAAAATCAAAAATAGTTTGTCTTACTGAACTTTATCTAGAGGCTGAGTTGCTGGCATCCTGGAAGAGAATGGGGAACAAATCTCATGCAGTTGGGAAAAGAATCTGTGTCAGATTCTGCATGAGAAGGTGTTTGCACTGCAAAAGGGGAAAAGTTCCCCTCCTTTATCTCGTGTGCCTGTGGTTACAGAGTTATTCCATTATTTTTGTGATGTAAATGTTAAGCACATGGTCAAGATTACTTCAGAAGTCTGACCTTTTCATTTTTCTTATCCCTTACTTTAGTTGGGGGGGGAGGGGGGGTAGTTATGGAATTGCCAACAAACCCTGTGACGACCAGATAACAATTAGGTGATAGCACACAAATGCCAGGCTTGAACAAATTAATCCCAGGACAGTCACCCGGATGTGTTTATAGCAGATAATCTAAACACAAACATAATGTTCTAATCTGTATCATGGTGACTCAGTAACAGATGCTAAATGCATCCATTTTAACCTTTAGGCAATGCACCAGCATCTGTCATAGATGCTTAAGACAATATTTTGAAGGAGTTGCTTTTAATTTTTTTACAATTACAATCTCATTTCATAATATTCAACTGTGCCTTGAAATACTTAAAATCGAGAACAGGAAGCAGCATAAAACATGGAGTAATTTCAGATGCTGTCAGAGCAATTAGGGAAATTAAGTGTAGTAAAGCTGTTGTACACTGTCTTTATTCAGTCAGGCCATTAATAAGCCAATAAGCATTTTCTGATTTTCTTTGGATGCTGTTTCTGGCAAAGGTTAAAACTGTTGTCTAGAGTATACCTGTGCTTCTTCAAAAATTATTAGTTTGAAGTATAAAAATTTGGTTAAGTATCATAGGTCACTGGAATCTATTTCATCTTCACTGTGGGTGAAATTGTTCTGTGGTCTGCAGCCTTCCAGACACAGCAACTGTGGATTTTTTTGTTTCTTTTTCTCTGCATACTATGAATTTATGTTTTGTAATTACATATAGTGTTTAATTAAAGGAATTCTGCAATCTTCCTTTGTTTTTTAACTATAAGACATTGCCTTTGTTCAGAGTCTACATTTGTCCTTGGAAGCAAAAAATAGCAAAGTACAGAGTGATATTTCTGAAGAGTTAACATCCTGAGGGGATAGTAATTTTCCTTGTACAAAATTAAACTGCAGTGCGCGAGATCACCAGGTTCAACTTCTGATAGACTGGTATATTTTAGCTATCTACCATTAGCAAATAATTCCTCACAGTCATTTTCCTGAAAAGATAAGATTCACTGACTGCCACTAGGAAATGAGAACAAAAATGGTATTTCATATAACTCCTGAAATGTTGCTTGCGGATCTCTCTCTGTAACATTTATTCTCAGATAGTGTCATGTTTCACCTTTACTGCTCATTTGATTGTTTTCAAATCTTAGGCTTTAAATATGCCAGGATGGTTAATCTATAGGCTCAGGGGATTAATGTCAGATAGTAAATTTCCCAAACAAGGGGAAAGAAACCCAAACTTCAGTTGGAGGGACGGGGGCATGACTGAACCACACAAAAAAAGAAACTGAATTTCACTTCAAATACCAAACAAAATCATGGCAGAAAGTTCCTAGCTAAAGACTGCTAGAGAACATGGACACATAACTGCAAAATAAGTACTAAGGAATCTTGGAGCTGAAGAAGTTCTAAAAGAACTTAATGTTGCCAAAAATATCACCTCCCTTCCAACCCAGATAATAGGTGACATTTATGTCTAGCGTTTAATCTTCAGAAGACATTATATAGAGTGCCAGATTCAAAGTTCAGAAAAACTGGAGGTCAAAGTTTAAGCACCTAATTTCAATACTGTGATGTGGAAAAACCTCTGCACATTGCCTGTGCTACCATCATCTGTCATCTTATTCTTTTGTTATACAGTCAATTAAGTCTCTAGAGATGCATCAGTCTTGGAAGAGTTTAGCTGTTTAGTAAATACAGCCATTATGCTCTGAAATGAAGTGGTTGCTACTGCCCTTCCATGAGCTTCTCTGTAGGTAAATCTTAAAAGGTTCTAGAAACATGTCAGTCTCCTCCTCAGGGGGACTCAGTCCAGCAAATGCTCTCAGAATATGGTTAACACTGACCCACAGGTTAGAGGTCCTTCCAAACCATGGGGTGGTCTTTGCTTTGCTCTGGAGTAGTGTCCACTTGTAAGAGGCTGGCAGTTAGAACACCTCCGCAGAAGATGGGAGATGTGGGTTATTGTGCCTTTACAGACAAAAGAAATTCAACTTGTGCTGCCTGCTTCCTGGATAGGTGCAATATGAACTGAGGCAGCATAAGGAATGAATGTGATGTGCTGTTGGGCAAGCAGTTGCATTCTCTGCCTCATTTCCAAAGAACTGGGGCTACAGAGAGCTTTGAAAATGAAGTTGTGAGTGCCTGCTATTTAGAGAGTGTTTCCAGGCTGGGAATCCTGCATTGGCTCCTCACAGACCTGAGCAGAATCCCCAGTGAGCTGTAGGATTTCGGACGTGCCCTCTCCTTATTATAAATTTTTGTCTAGCCTTTTGGTTGTCCTTAAAGTGAAGTCTCCATGAATTGAGCTTATTTTGGTGACAGATAAGTTGTAACTGTACAGCTATAAATATTTAATGTTGCTAGATAAACTGTATCCACAGTAGTAGATGTCTCTTGTGCTAAAGCATTTAACTATGTAAGTCCTGTAATTATATAAATTATAATTACAACAAGTTTTGGTGAGTAAGCACTTCCTAGTTCTCTTCTGCAGGCTTGAATTAGGGGATCGCAGTAGACAGAGCCATAGTGCAGGGAATAAGCTATCTTGTTATGTTGTTTGTTTGGACTAAAAGTCATATAGTTACTGCTGAACAGCTGATGTGCAAAATCCTGTTTATGTTAAAGCCTGGTAATGGTAAATGCACTTAAATGAAACCAAATGAAAACATAAGTTTTTCTAGTCTAAGGTAATATCAGAATTGTAATGAAATATTTCAGAAATCACATTTCAGTACTGAAAGGGCTAGGTTGTCACAGTATATAAGACTAGAGGTTCTCATACATTAAAATTACTGGTTTGGAAAGTAGGCATTAAGACATGATGAAACAGTCAGTTTTCAGGATAAAATCCTGCAGGGGTCAATCCTTGAGCCCATGCCTATCAGCATTCATAAGTGATCTGGAATGGGAAAATGGCAAGGAGACTGAGTCTTCCTGGTAGGTGCTTGTGTTTAGTCTCCCTGAAGAATTACAGGAGGACTTTGTTGCTTTATGTGTCTGGGTGATGATAAATGAAATAAGAGATAAAGTTCAATGCATGTAACATGAAGTGATGCACCAGGGTTAAAAAAGAAAATTATAAAATACTAATTTTACATATACAATAAGGGGCTCTGAGCTGACTATTAAAATTCAGGAAAATTACACATAATAGTTATCGTAGACAATTTTGGATTATTAAAAAAAAATATCTCAGTAATGGTCCCCCCAAAAAAGCAAGTTGACTATTAAAAATAAAGAATAATTTGTTATGTCACTGTAAAAATTCCTGGTACATCCATATGCAGTTCTCATCCCACTGCTTCAGAAGGGAAGTAAGTAGAGCTGGAAAATGTTTGAAGAAGGGTGAGGAGGACAATCAAGCATATGCAATCATCCAACATATGGAAGCAACTTAATAAAATCATACGCTCCAGTCTGGAAATTAAATGCATAAAATAATGGGAAAAAGGGAGAGAGATGATAGACGTCTATTACATCATCTGAGACATTGCAAAGGTGATGACTGTGTGCCTTCTACAGCATGAGAAGTAGGGGGCAACAAAAGCCACTCAGAGCAAAGAACAGACTGCTCTTCCCATTATAGGCAGCTCAGCTGTGAACTCCTCGCTTCTGAATGCCATGAACAGGGGAAGTTTGTATGGGTTCAAGGGAGACTGAACGCATTCCTGGAAAGGAAGTCCATGGAGGATCAATGCTATGCCTACTGCTTTAAGAAATCCCTAGAATGCAAATTTTTGGAGGATGGGAAAATATTCTGGAGCCATTTAATACATGTATGTCCTAAACTTATGCACTTCCCTAGTTATCCTTCAGTCATTTTTGTAGGAAGCAAGATACTTAGCTAAACAGATGTTTGGTCTGACTCACTGCTTATGCTAAGGCACTTTGTTTGGGAGGGAAGTTAAATACTTTCCACGTTTACCTGCCACAATGAAAACTGGAATTGGTTGCAAAGGAAGTCCAATTACAAATTTTGCAGCTTTTACGTTGAGCAAGACAGTTTAGAGTGGACATTTTCTTTCCATTCAAGTTTTCTTGCCCTTCCCTCCATGTATGGGAGAGTAGAGTGGAGAAGGGAAACCCTGCTTTTGTGTTACTTATTTACACATGGTTTTTATGGCATTCACTTCTGGACAAACAACACACCAGCACTTAAAGTTGTGAACAGAGAGCAGTTGGCTACTTGAGATAACTACGGCCTTAAGTACAAGCACAAAAAAAAAGTGTAAGTACAAAAAAGTAAACGGGTATAGAAAAGTAGTGGATACTAACTGTAGTACAAGGTCTTCTAAGAGTGTGAGAGTACTTTTTATGTCCTGCTATCTTTCTGGTGATTATTTAAGGCAAAATATTGTGATGTATATGCAGTCCCCACCCAGGGCAGAATTGTGCTATGGGTTGTGTTGTCTCATAGGACATTCTGGGACCAGGCCTTTCCCTCCTCGAGTGAGAGCCCACTGAGTGGAGCAGGCAGACTGGGGCTTTCCTCATGTGCCTTTACACATTCACACAATAAAGTCTGTCATAATTTCAGACCACCATGCACATAGGTAGCTGCCCCCAGGAGTGAGTGGGACAGTGGCTTATTAAGGCCTCTTCCAATACAAGCACCATGAGGGTGTAGGCGCACCAGCAGGCAGTAGTGTTAAAGCAAGCCAAGGAGTTGCTCATGGTGCAGAGGCTGGAGCTGTGCTGCTGGAAGAACGTTAGCACACCTGTGTTCCTGAGACAGCAGTTCCCGAATCTTTTGGGAATCCCTTGCTGAGTGGGTGTTTGACTGGTTCAAAATATACCTGGATCTCAGCACTAGCAGCTGCTTCCCCTCTTGCTGAGGCAGGCATCAGTCACCGCTAGATGTTGCAAAATCTTTCTAAACCTCAGAGGATCCTTGTGCAAAACCTGTGAGAGAAATTACGAGGGGTCATCAAAATTGGATGGGCAAACTGTTTCATAGATTTCACCTCAAAAAGGCTAATCATAACCTGACAATTAGTGAATGGAACTCATGAAATTAGTGCAGTGTGGTTGTTTATTTTCAATACCAGATTTTCAGTGTATTTGAAATTTCTCCACATGTTTCAATTTTATTTTGATCTGTGGTGACTTATGATAAAAATGAGACTATGCTAACAGGGAATTTTTTCCAAGAAACTATATAGCTATGGATATCCTTCAGAAAGCCTTAAATAAGTCTTATATGTCCAAAGTCTTTGAAGAAGATATTTCATTAATTAAATGCTAGGCACATTTCCATGGATGCTTTTACTTGTCATGGGGATCAGAGGGTCTCAACACTTGTAACTGCTAGTGTTATGCAGTTTAAGCATGTTGATGGTTAAATGCTTCATAGATGCATGGATCACCAGCAAAATGCTGGGCACTCATCTTACACCATTATGGCTTGTACTGAACATTGGAGGCCTAAACCTGAAGGCTGGGGCTCTGCTGACAAGGCAACATTAGACTCTGTATGCATGTCTAGGCGTTTACACTCTACTGTGGGAAGCCCTCACCGAGTGATATACTTTTTTTTTTTTTAACTCACTTTTTCCTTTATGGTTTCCATTCCTCATTGGCCTGTTGAATGACCTGGTGGAAGAAAGATTGTCCCTGGAGAAGATTTCTAATTTTGCTCCTTGGGTGAGCAGAAACTTCTAAAGAGCGGACTGCAGGCTGATCCTGGTGGAGGAGGGCTGGGAAAGGTCAGGGGCCCCTGAGTCTTGGCTCTTTTTTCAGTGACTCTGCTGGTAAAGCCCCATAAACATTCTCCAAGGCTCTCTGCTGAAGACGAGAGACAGATCATTTCCCTCTCTGGATTTATAAGACTGTTTAAGGTTATGGCATCCTTAGGCCCATGAGGCAGCCAAGGTCTAAGCAAGTAGCTGGGAAAGCTGCAAACATGGGAAGTAAATAGATGCTGCATTTTTCATAAAAGCAATGCCAGTTTCAACTTCTCTCAGCAAACTTCTTAGATGCAGACATTCCTGTTTGTCACAGCTGAGCTCTGTACTTGTCTATACACTTGTCTGTACTTGGAAGTCAAAATCCTGTCAATTCTGGTTTCCTAACCTTTAAAACATTCAGTTTTCACTATTTGTCTTTAAAATAATATAGCCCTTTTTGAGGCATGCATAAGTATGGTGATGTTCTCTCTGTATCTCTCATAATACCAGCAAACTAGCTGTCAGATTACTTCAGTGAATGTTATATGTAGCAGTAGATTTATTACATTATTCCATCTGGTTTTGTAAATAAATAAAAAGTTGTTTCTCCTGGAAATCAAAGCTTTCACAGCAATATTTTTTTTATTAAAAAGGGGGAAATAAGCATTTAATTTGAAAATGACCTGTTTTGACAGTTTTAGGAGAGTTTATGTAAATAGATCACTTCATTTAAAATAAGTGAAAAAACGTAAATCATGTTAGTATTGTCATCAGTTTTTACACTCTGTTTAGACAGTCCTTCAGGCTACTAAAATGCATTTTCTGGAATGTTGAAGTTGCTTGGTTTTCTTTTACACCAGAGACAGAGTAAGGGATATAACAGGTACCTGCTAGAAAGTAGAAAAATCCGCTTACTCCCTCACCCCTTGCAGGGTGACTGCAATGATGAAAGATCGAGGAACCCCAGGAAGACTTTATTTGCAAGGCAAGGTTAAAGTACACTAAGTTTAGCCTTTTACTCCCAAATTGGTATTTGTCTTTTCTTCCTGAAGATGTTCATGTTGTTCACCATTTGTTTTAAAAAAACTTAATGAGCACATTCATATCTCTTGGCTATTGGCCTGACAGACAATTACACATGGGTGTCCTTGTAAAAGGGTGATTATCTTGCATGATATCAATAATGGCAGTAAAAGATGCTTTCCTAGTCCCTACTTAGTCTTAGCTTACAGCAGGAAAAGGAAACACAAGTAAGTGACTATGGTAAGAGTGAGCACAGGTCTAGTTCATTAGAAAATAATATTCTTCTTATCAAAGACTTTTTCATACTATAGAGGGAAAGTTGGTAGTCCCTTTCTTGGTAATTACAAAGAAGAGGAAAGGAGACAGGCAGAAGTATTCTGGGGAAGTCTATGTTGACACTGTAATATACTAAAAAAGCTCACATTGATGTCAGGAACAGTAATACCCTAAAGAGACTATAATCAAGAATCAGTGAATGAATTATGGCAACACATACTGTATCTGAGTGACAAAGATTTCTAGTTTTTCTTCTTGAGATTTAAGAGGAAGACATATTTTTATTTGGCAAGTGCAACATATGTACCCTAAATGTTTTTGAAAAATATGTATTTAAATGTCATTGTACTAAATTATTTTTCTTAACCCATCATACTATTATTGCATTATTCCTCCTAAAGTTGAGCATCTGTTAAAATCTGGGCTTGTATTTTGTTGCAATAGATTTCTTTCTCATTCACTGCCTGCAACAGATTTCTTCCATTCACTGACTAGTTACACAGTTAATCATGTGTGTAAAGTTTTTTTCCCGTCTAGAATATTTCCTGGGAATAGTCCAGGTCTTCTGTACCATGTGAGTACTAGCACATCAATCAGATGGCAAGAGTTTATCTGTTTTCAACTGCAAGGAAGTTAGTTTTAAGAATTCTTCATCTGAACCACTTCATCATGCAATGCAGTTCTTTTTGTATTGATGTATTAATTACTAAAATCAAACTCATGAATTAAATGAAGCCAACATTTCCATCCCTCTTTTGCTATCTGTTTTTTATTTTTCTTAACTATGTTGTATCATACATCCTATTGCTCCTTCATGTTTCTATCTATTTGGACTTCATCCAAACAGAAGTCCTCAGCTTTGCACTTGGAAGTTGCTTAATTTGACAGATTCCGTATTTGCGACATCAAAATAGGTTGCCAGGGAAAAAATTACAAGCTCTAATTAAAAATGCAGAGGTCACAAGTTTCCCAGAACCAGTAGGGCATAGATCCTAGGACGAAAGAAACACAACATAAAAAATCCATCCAGAGATATGTCATTCTGTAACTTTCCAGATCTGAATGGAGAACAGCAAGTATTCAGAAAAAATATGAGCCTAAAATTCTGATCAAGCTCCCTTGTACTCATTCATGTGCTGTGTGTCTCCCTTTCTATTGGCACAAATTGCCTCTGGAAATCATGCAGACCTGCCTGGTCATCCTTTCAAATTAAATATTCTCCATGTAATATTTGAGTGTTTTGTCAAGCACATGCTTCCATAATTTCCTTTAAAAGCTGGTGAACACTCAGTTAGGTCTCATTTATTTTCCTTTTCTTCAATACTTCTTAATTTGTTTAGTTGTTCCCAGTTTCTCCTTTTATAAAATTTCTTTCCAAACAATTCTTGTGCCCTTCCATTCTTTTTGCCAAACTACAAGAATTGTCAGTTTAAGTGCAGCCTTGTGTTAGAGGGGCCTGAGCTATAACCACACCTGTGACACTTTGTGCCCACAGTATCTCCATCAGAACACATTTTAAAAGCAGCTCAGCTGTAATGAATTCATATGCAGTGCCACACTGATATTATTCACACCTATTTTGTGCTGTGTTGGGGATTGCTGCACTAGTTTGTTGCATGACATGGTCACACTCAAGACATATCTAGTTCTGCTTTAAAAAAGGAATTTAGTTTTTAATTTTTTTACAGTGTTGGAGCTCTCAGTGTTTTCATTGCATTCATTCAGTTTTTGTTTAAATTACCAGCACTGTGTAATTATCTTCTAATATTGTGCTCTCTGTCCTCCAGTAGTCGTGCAGAGCAGTTTGTCTCTTTGAACTTGGTCCAGCAGCTCAAAAGCAATGATGTGTTGCTACTGCAGTACAATGCCAAGTTATCTCCAGTTTCCTCTCAGGACAGTTGCAAAGTCTTTCTGTTCTATGGAGAGAGGAAGCTTGCAGTCTGAGCCCTGCACACCCAAATTATTTTCTAGATACAAAAATTAAACATCATTGCGCTGATGACTGAGCTTGCCAAAGTACAGAATGACTCTTAGCACTCTCTTCTCCCCAGAGAGGTTGCCATTTAGCAGCAGGTCTCCTTGTGCACGTGCACAGCCTTTTGTAATCAGCCAAGACTCAACCTGAAAGTCACGTGACCCCCGGAGAACCATTCTCTTGAGTGAAGGACAGTCAAAAAGCTTTCTTAGAGGTAAGTAGACAATTGTTTTACATGTGTTTTGATAAACCATGTGTGGGTCAGAAAAAACTGAAGTAAACTTTTGCTTAAGGTTTCAGTTATCTGCAAAAGATCTTAACAAAAGGTACAGCAAGAGACTCGTGAGGTAGAGCTATTATTCCAATGTATTACGTATAGGCCTTTCTTTCTGTCTTTCTTCTTTCTGTCTTTCTTTCTTGTTAGTTACTACTGGAATTCTGTGCTCAGTTTGTTGTTGGTGTTGGGTATGGGTCACTATCATGACTGTGGCCTCAGGCTACATCCCTTAAACTGGGGAGGAAAAAAGTCAAGAGGCATACAAGAACATAAACTGATTTTGTTGTTAGCATAGGCCTTTTTTTTTGAACTGCAGAAGCTGGCATTGGGATTATGTATTTCAAAGTCTATATGCTTTCAGTCTAATAGAAAAGGCCATAATTGACAAATAAACAATAGATTCTTTTTTTCCCCCCCTTTTGGTTTTAAAGTACCGTGGCTAATTAGGATGAGGGATAGATGCCTGCATGAACTCTTACAAATGCTGATCTATAGTTTTATGAATGCAGAAAATGTCATTCATCTGTATTTAATGAGGCTTGTTTATATTTTTGAAGTCTATGAACTGAGCTAATTGCCATGAAAAATTCTAGGCAGCTGCCTTGAAACGGTTTCACCAGCTACTTCCTTTTACCATTCTGTTTTCTATTAAGAAGTTTTCAGATAGTTATATTCTGAAGATCCAAAACTAATGCCTTTTGAATGAACTGAAACAGTGTCATATCTTAACTTTCTCACTTCAATTATAAATCACACTAGATAAGAAAATGTATGAATTCAGATTGGAGTTCAGAGGGCAACCATGCTCCTGAGAAGGTACAAGCCTTACACTTAACCCATTTCTGTGTTAATCATTTACTTTATCCTTTTTAATGAGTGGGCAAATTAAGCTAATGATTTAAAATTCCTTGCTGCTTAATATAATAATATTATCATTTTTGCGTGCAGATAGTACAGGCCTGTTTCCTATCATAAAGCAACAAAAGGCACACTATAGTCATTTTACATAAGCCCAGTATTTCCATTTTCCCATGTTAATTGTTGAGGGTTTTTTATCACTATCTGCATTTCTTCTGCATTGATTAAAATATACAGCAAGATACTCTGAAAGAGAAGTATTATTAAGGAGAACGCTGAAGATCATCTTTCCCTGAGTGGAGTCTTCTGAAAAATTTCTCATCCTTAAAGTTTTGTAAAAGGCAAGAAACTGGAGTAAAACTGTTGCAGAGAGCTTGGGGTAACAGGATAGCATCCATAACTCATTTTGTACTAAAGAATCTGATTCAGAGTGTTGCTAAGTGCAAACAGAAGTATTTTTCTATTAGCTGCCAAGCAAGCAGAAGGCTTTCTGCGTATCTTTTAACTATTCGGAAGTCTAAAAAGGGAGGGGAAAGAAAAATCTCTCTCTAGCCTATCAGAGATTTTAGTAACTATCAGAATGCTGGGGTGTGGCTGATCGATCTCATGCTCCTCTGAAGAGGAAGAACTCTGGAGCTGAAATCTTGACTTGTGTTTAGCTGCAGTGCATTTTTGAAGCAGTGTTTCTGTTATCCCAGAGCTCTGCTGTTTCTGGCCTAGGAAAACAGCTTTGTTTCTAGCTGCTCGGACAGCAGGCCTTCCTGCTGGAGTGTACATCTGGAAGGTTAAACTGCAGCAGGCAGGTGTAAGAACTCTAGTAATAATTAGAAGAGGTAGCAGGTGACTTATGGGTGAAAGATGTATTAAGGAGACTTCTGGACCTGGGAGAAACTTGGTGTGAGCCCTAGCTCTAAGCATAGGCAATAAGGAGCAGGGCAAGAGCAAGCTTTTGTGGTACTATGCTCAACTGTAAGGACTATTTAATGAAAGAGGCGTTATCTAAACTATGTATGAGATCTGTCTGGATTCAAGAGGTATGTGCTGGGTATGGGTCAGTGGTCAGGAGGCAGATTGTTTCTCTTGGTCTGTAAATGTCTCATAAATTGTGCAGCTCCTTTGCGTGTTCTTGCTCCAGACACTGTGCATCTGGGTAAGGTTGTCCTTTGATGGAGGGCTGTGTTGCCCACATTGACTGTCAAATGGAATTGGCAAATGGTAGCACAAGTTTGAATTGACTTCTTTGCTGCCAGCTTGTGCTACAGGTTAGTTGTAGTGAAAGGGCTAGAAACAAAATCTGGAACTTGCTGTGTGTGTGATAAGCACAACACAAATATGGATTCTAGAGGAATCTGGCCGGTGTCCTAGTTATCTTACCCTGCTGATATTAAAATAAAACTCATTGCTAACCTTTAAAAATGAAAGCATGCTTATGCAAAACTGTAAGTAAAATCCATACTTTAAGACAGGATTTGATTTACTGTTGTCAGGCTATAGATTAGATACGACTTCCCAAAAATAAGCTTTCTATAAAAGCAGGTCAGCAGTGCACATATGGGACAAATTTTTCCAGAAACTGTGCTAATGCCAGTGTGTTGTCCGATTTTGGTTCTGCGTGTTAACAGAATGTAAATTCATTGCAATTTAGGATGGGTTAGTGTTTGATGACTAGCGAGTCCTTTTGCTATACTCATAAATACTGTTTTACTGAGTTGGCTGGCTGCTTGTGGCTGTTTGTTAAAAACACATTTCTAACAAGCTGAGCACTTGCTAGATCGGTAGTCTGTGTTGAAATCGGTTGATGATGGAAAGAGCAGTTTGTCCTTGTATCTACTGTTTGCTGGTGCTGATCTGATCTACCACAGCCAGGCTGACCTCCTGAAAAACTTCCCAGCCTGGTTAATTTTAATCGATAATTTGGAATTAATGAGCATGCTAATCTTTGTATTCTCAGGTATGCGTAAATTAAGGATTTATCTTCAACTGTCTTTCTACAAAACTTGTAATGAAAAGAGCAATATTTCTCAAAATGCAAGAAATATAGTCTCCCAACTAAATTATCAGGTAGGTGATTAAAACAAACAAATGGCAGTATAATATGTAGTCCATTGCCAGAGGGTACTGTGAAAGATGAAAGTATAAATTGGTACAATGAAGGGTTGGGCCAGTTCAGGGAAGGTAAGTACAGTGACTGTTGCTAAGCATAATCAATTTGGCTCTCAACAGAGAGGACTCAACTATTTTGTTGCTTCATTGATCTCTATAAAGGTATGACCACCCATGTCAGAGATGAATTCGGTCCAGTGTTTTCCCTCATTCACCTGGACCAGTATGAGATGTGTGAGGTCTTCTTCCTGTTCATTGTCCACTGCCCAACAGCTGTCCATATAACTGCCAAACTTCAAACAATTGCCCACATACCTCTTAATTGTTGGGAGCCTCTAACCTTTCTACCACGTGCCTTGACAAATTATCCTCCTGCATCTGATTCTGAAATAATAGAACTTGTGGAAAAGATGCGGTATGACTGCTTTGATTTTTTTAAATTATTTTTTTATTATTATTTTATTTTATTTTTAATGACAAGGGTCCTTCATTTCCAGTTTGGACACGTAATGCGCTGTCTCACCAAACTTATTTGTTTTGGCTGGTTTGTGATGAACTCAAAGATCTAGATTATTCCAGAGCCTGTGAATTGGAAGTTAAACTATTTGTCCGATTCTCTTTCTATAATTTCCTGTTTGCTAGAGCTCAAAGCTACAAGAGTATTCCATCAAGAAAGGAACAGCCTTACCAATGGGGAACTATGCCCCACAGAAACCAGCTGTGCTCCTTTACAAATAGGTTTTTATTCAGAACAAAAAAAACCTCAGCAGTGACTATATGTCTCAGAACAGCAATGCTGTATGGTAAATTTACATGAGAAGGGCAACTCCCTGCTTCCATTTACTAAGGGGGCAATGCAGTACATCACTTGTGTGCTTCAGGCTCTCTTGTTCAGGCCCTGAAACTGCAATCTTGGGAATGCTTGTCCAAAAGGGAGTGGGTCCTGAGTAGATGGGTCCTTACCTGGCTTATTGCTTCCAAACACACAGTACTATAGCACATCAGTTTGAAAGTGCAGGATGCAGGATTAACATTATTTCCCTAAAGGGTGATGCTTTAAAGGGACAGTTGTCATGAATATAAATCTTGATTTTTCTATTGTGCTTTTATGCTATTCTCTAAGGCATTTAGTAAATTAAAAAATTGACTAAGCAGTACAAAGCAATATTTTGACTGTCATCAAAACAGTGAGAGACAAAAGATCACTTTTCAAACTTTTCAGCATTAGATTATATAAATGAATGTCACAAGTAATAGCATACTGCATTTTTTTCTTTCTTTCTGTTTCCTCCACATGTTAACGCTGTTCTGCAGCATAACCTATTAATACAACTGGCTTCCTTTACAAGGGATTTAATCTAATTTGAACCAAATACACTGTAATACAGGAACAAGACTGTTATAAATGTATTTTTACATTTTTACAATATACATTTAAGGTTAGATCTCTACAGTCTTTTCAGCAATAGGGGTTGGGGGAATTGAGGTGGAAGGGATGTTTTGGCACTTTGGTCTCATGTAGGGGACGCTTTTTTGACTTTGTTTTCACAAGCTCTGAGTAACCTGGTCTGGCCTCATACTTGACCTTGCTTTGAGCAAGATGTTGGACAAGAGACCTCTTGAGGTCCTTTCCAACCTGAATTTTCCTATGATCCTAAGACAAACACAAGTAAGGTTCTATTATGGCTTTATGAATGTAAGCAGTTAAAATTTGACAGCTACACTCTGGTGGTTTTTCTATATAATACAAGGTGTTATTCGTGTTTCTAACTTGTAATCATTCAGCTGGCCTGAATATTGATTGAATTTGTAAATGAAACTCAAATGACCATCTATTCATTGGCCACCTATAGCGAGCCAATGTTTAATAATGAAACTTGTCTATACTCACTGCATGTGCCCCAATCATCTTCAGTCCTGTTTGAAGTTAAAAACGACTCACCATGAGGAGTCTGACCGTCCCTTACTTATAGCCACCACAGTAATCCAAACGATGTTTTCTACTGTCAGTGAGCCCTGCTAGTGACATGTGATGGTTGACCACTTTTCTCCAGGCATTCAAGTCAACCATTTCTTCCTCGTGCTGATGCAGCAACTCACCATATCATAGTGAGTTTCCTGATGTAACAGGGATGTATTCAAATAATCAGTGGAGTTTGTTAAGACTGTGTGGCAGTTTTGGCCTGCCTTTGGAGTGCTGACTGCTTGTCCGTCTCTCAGGTATGCATCTTACACTGTCCACACTGTAAAATCTGAGTGGAGTTACGGCAGCTGCCTCTGCAGGTGCACAGACTCCACTCTAATCTGTTCTTCAGCTGAGTCTGCCCATCCTCCAAATCAGTCCTGTCCTCCAGACCCCCAAAACTCCACTCAGACTCCTAATCCATTCAGGACCCCAAGTCTGCTCTTTTTGTAGCCTGAGTTCTTCACTCCCTGTGCCTGCTTGGTGAAGGGAAGGGTGTATTTAAAAAATGCGTGAGTCAAAATATTTTAATAAATTAATAAGTAAATTTCTTTAATGTCTAGGAGCCATCAGTCTTCAATTTGTAAATGTGGAAGCAGAGCAGGGGATGGGAAAAGAGGCAGGGAGCCCCTCTTCAGGGACAAGGTAAAATGCACCACAGAATTTGTCTGCATTATATTTAGTCTTCTTATGATGCTAAATCTTTGATCTGGCCCACATTATGAAAATAAGAAAAGCAGTCTCTATGCACGTGGAATATGCAATAGCTACATGTTTCGTTGTGCTGATTCATTCTGTTTCTGATACAATTGACTATCTTGTCTAGAGTTCAAGTGTTATGTGAAGCAATGGTATGATATGTAGGACTGCTGTAATGATTGGAAAGGAACTATAAAATAATACATCTGTTAAAAATTGAAACTGTGTTTCATTTTTAGAGTAGAATTGAACAGTAAAATGGACACTAATGTGACAAGCACCCTTTTTATCACCCTTCTTATTGCATTCAATTCAAGGGATTCAGTGGAGAAAGGAAACAATCACAGAATCACAGGAAAACAGAGGGATAAGAAACCTTAAAAAGTTACCTCACGCCTCTCGTCACTTATCCCAGTGCAGAATCAGCTTGTGGCTGTGTCATTAAAAAAAAAAAAAAAAAGAATTGCCAGAACAATAAATGATGGTGAAGATACTGTCTGGGAGGGGAAGAAGGTGTAACCTCTTTCAGAATCCTTTAGGAATTTTAAAAAGAAAGAAAGAAGGAAAAAAAGAGGCCTCCTATCACATATAACTGAGGAAAACACCTATGTAATTCTGGAACGATATTATTTAAAAGTATCAGAAAGCTTAGATGCCCTTTTCCACAAGAGAAATAAGGAGAAGACACTTCTGCTTCCATTGGTCTTTTGGAAGCATATAGTTAGCCAAACTTGTTTTAACTGAATAGTTTTCACTGTTGTCCTGTATGCAAAACCAGCAGCAAACAGCTTTCTATACTAAATTGCAAATAATTCTTTTCTCCTTTGATCCAGCCAATCTTGTCACCTCTCATCTAAGATACCTCTTTCTCATGTTTCTTCCACACCTCCTATAAAAAGCAGTTGAAATGAATTGAAAGGATCTACTTTATTAACATCAAAACTGATTTCTTACTAATAACTGCTATGTAATGTGGAAAGAGTAGAAGCAAACTGAAGCCAAGAATAGAGAACTGTGTGATCAGATGACTGAATCAGCTGCTGCTTCTCCCTTTCTCTGCTCTCTAATGCTGTAACAGACTGGCTCTGCAGTCTGTGTTATGTGGCAAGTGGATTTTTTTCTCATATATTTGAGGCACACATAGGTTACATTCATCCACATGAGAAAGGAATTCATAGCACAGCCTGAACCAGTGTCAGTGTGAAACTGCCTCTGAAAAAAAACCCCACCCTTAATTCAAATTAGTCTATTAAAAAAAACTGCAGATTATTTTTTGTTTGGTCAATATGAGGAAATAGAAATATTTGCCCATTAGGTGCCTTGCGTGCCTTGCTGTTTTCTGATGACTGTTCCCCTTTCAGTGATATTTTTCTTTGTAAACAAAGAATGTGTTCCTAAAGTTCAAGCAATGTTATCGTAAATATAGTTGATAAATGATGAAATAGTCCAAGGCAGCAAAAATGCAGAATCTGTGGCTTAAAAAGAAGGCCAATTGCTCTGCATTCAGCTGAACATAAATATTAAAAGACTGCACTGTTCAAGTATCCTAAGGTTTGACTGATTAACAAAGAAAGAAAAGAATCTTAGTTTAACAGATTTAGAGATGGTTAGTACACCAAACACTAAAGCAATGATTCTAGATGGGGGAGGGAAGAGAGAAATTTGAACAGAAATAGGATTTAGAAATGCTGTGAGATGGGTATGATTATGTCTAATGAAGACTCTGGGTTTGATTCATGGAAACTTTAAAAGAAATGTAAAAAAAACTTTTCTGTCAGATTTGGTTTGCTCTCTCACCATCATTTACGCAATGGGTATGCAGACAGGTGTGTGCTGCAGCACTGACCAAATGTGTGCCTGCAGCCTGCCTGTCCCACAGCACCAACCCTACCAATCTTCTCTCCTACAGCCCTGCACCAGCCCATGAGACCAGCTGCTTGCAAGGTGGCCAACACCTTACCTAAACTCAAACTCCACAATGAGACGCTTGCATCTTTCCATGACTTTTTCTTACAATTCTCTTCAGTGTCTTATACACAAATTGTTAATACCACAACAAAGATATTCAGCTGTATCTTACACAAGTCCCTTATTATAGAAGAGATGCTCCATGGAGGACAACACAGGAGGACACATGCATATGTTTTTACGCAGTCACGCTGTTTCTTTGTCAATGCACTTGACAGTAATGTGGCAAGAAGCCTCAAATTTAGCTGCAGTGCTATGAAATACAGCAGGCCCTTTAAAGACTTAAAAGTGCAATAGAAGATCAAGCAAAGATACCCCTGTGCTTGGAGGCAGGGGAACTGGAGACACTGCCTAAGACACACTCTTCATATTCTGATTGCTTTGCCTCAGACTCACTGAATCATAAGTGAATTTATGAAGTCTATTTGTTTTTGCCATGCTGGAACAAGCTTTTGTAATCATTTCTAGATGCAACTCTGAAATTGTTCAGAATTGGAAGAGTGAACTACACATAAACAGCATTCATTTTCCATTACAAGCTGTGACAGTCTAGAGAGTCAGTCTTACAACACAGGTAATCTAATGAATTTTATAATATGGAGTCTGTCATTTGAGGGCCATGTCACAGCTTGTTTTGAGCAGACTGTTAAGTTAGAACTACTGCTTTTACAGCTGGAAGAACTGTTCTGTACAGGTCTCTCCAACAGCAGAAGAACTTTGCACAGAAACAAATTCTCAGTGCAGAACAGTGCAATGTAGCTGTCAATACTGACCTTTAAAAAATAAAGAATTTCTGTGCCTGAGAGTGCCCTGTAGAACTCAAGACTGTTTCTGTGTGACAGATGTTTGAATTCAGTCTGTGATATCTGGATGTGTCACAAGCGTATATTTACTCTTAAACAGCCAAGAGAATTGCCACTTCAAATTTGATTGGCAAAGCAAAGACATCTGTGAACAGACTGTGTGCAGGAAATTTATTATGAATAGTGTTTCAGAAAATTGTTCTTGCACAGCTATTCAGTAATACTTGCATGCTTGTGAAAGGTCACACTATCTGATTCCTTTTCTCTTTCTCCCATGAATGAACACTCTCCATATTAGGCTCAATGAAGGCTTTGTTTTTGTCTTCAATATTTACCACAAACTTCCTGGTGATCAGAACGAGAAATCCTATCATAAAGGAGATTTATTTTCTCTGACTGCCAGTTGAGAAATATTGCTTATTGCGGGGTGGAGCTGAGAGTTTAGTGAAAGCATTTGGTTAAGTTCATAAGCTTTTTCCTCTGTAGGGCCTGATGCACATGTCCCACCAATACAGCTTTTGGAAAGATTATTCCGCTATTATGTGTAAGAAAGGGACTTTTCGCCTTTCACCTTGGAAACTTGGGCCTGTCCTATTGCATATGTTTTTCCCCATCAGGCAAGAGAAATACGGAGGCAGGTTTGGTAACTTGTCCAAGGCCAAACAGGAAAGTATCTGCTAGACACTGTGTCCCTGATAATTCAGAGAAACTCAGTGGAGAAGCACACTTGCTTACTCAAGGGAGCTATCATATGGGGACATATGGGGACTCAGAAGCAGTTTCTAATAATAATACAACTAACATGGGCAGCTGTTCTCAGAGTCTATATTGATGTGCTGAGAAGTTTAGTTTACTGCAACTATGGACTGCATAAATAATACATACAGACAATGATAATACATTTATTTTTTGAATCTCTGACAGACTATGGATTCAGTTGGTCTGAAAAAAAAAGTATGCACAAGGAATATAATGAATTAGGTTTAACTTCCAATGACAGTTTTTGAAAAACAATCAAAACAAGAAAGGCTAGATGTTTCTCTTTTTGTGATACCTTCTCCTTCAACTGGAATTCAGGTCTTTCTAAAAGAAAAGCTGTTTTTTTACCCATCATCCCAGACATTTTTGAGTAATTTAACAGGGAAGGGCAGGCATCTACTCTACCACAGATCCAGGAAATATTTTCTAAATTATATCACAGTAGAATGAAAACCTTCCTTGAGCTGTACGGGCTAAGAGACAGGAGGTTATATATGGCATATTTTTCTGTTCTCTAATGGAAACTATTGTCTGACATCACTATGGCCATAGTTTTCTAATTGTTCAAAGTAATTGGCCCAGATTAATGCTCTCTGTTCAATTCATTTAATGTGATTTAATTTCATAACACTACTGGCTTTATCAGTAGTCAAAATAACCCCTGAAAAACCCCAGGAGGCAAAAACGCTTGTCGAGTTTAGCTGTTGAGGCTGGATGGCACTGCCTCATGAAAAATGAAGTAATTGTTTTGCAGGAAAGAACCATCAGAAAAATACTGGGTCTATCAGAATTCTTTGTCTTTCATCAAATGTGTTATTTGGTCATAAATTGGCTTTTATTTTTATGTTTATCATAAGGCTTTTTTTGTGTCTCTGATAATACGGGAGGGCGGTGAGACTCTCCTAAGCCTATGCTATAAAGTCATATACAGTTACCAGTAAAAAAAAAAACCTTATTTTTTTCACAGGTTGAATTTAGCGTTTTACATATTGCAAAGATGCACACAATTGCAAAGACATCTTCTATTTCAGCTTCGTGTTGAAAGTGTAAATGTATATGAGATCCCAAAAGTGAAACAAGATCACAGAATTGCTGAAGTGGGAGGGCACCTCTGGAGGTCTCTGATCCAGCCCTCCCTCCCCCTGCCATTCAAAGCAGGTCAACTAAAGCAGGTTGCTCAGGGCCGTGTCCAGTGGGATTTTGAAAATCTCTAAAGATGAAGACTCCACAACCACTTTGGCAACTCTTTCCCATGTCTGACCATCCTCATGGTAAAAAAGTTTTCTTATGTTTAGAATTTCCTGTATTTCAGTTTGTTCCCATTGCCTCTCACCCTGTCATGGAGTGCCAACGAGAGTCTGGCTCTGTCTTCTTTACTATCTCTCATCAGGTATTTATAAACATCGGTAAGATCCTCCTGACCTTTCTCTTCTCCAGGCTAAACAATCCCAGCTTTCTTGGTCTCTCCTCATGTGTCATATGCTCCAATCCATTAATCATCACAGTGGCCCTTCACTGGACTTGCTCCAGTATGTCCATGAAAAAATGCGTTTCTGGAACTGGAAGTAATACCTCCAGGTGTGGTCTCACTGGTACTGAAGAAGGGAAGATCTGAACGTAATGCAAGGAACACACCCAAGGTTTACACATGGGCTAGCAGCGTGTGGGGAACCTGGATAGCTCATCTGGGTTATCTCGTAGGCACTTAATGAAGTTTTCCTATAAATGCTCACACACGTGCAAAAGGTGGGGATGTACATGGTCTATGGGGCTTGGAGATGAGCAGTGGGAAGACGACAGTTGTGGTGTAGCCCCTGTCACTCACTGGGAACCAAGTTCATCCAGATAACATTGTGCATCTGTGCTACTGATAAAGAAACACTAGAGCTTGCCCCATGCAGAACCAACTCGAATATGTCAGATTTATTACTTCAGTTGCTGCTTCTTGCGAACGCAGCTATAGTTCTTCTAGGACCAGAACAATGGAACAGGTACTTGCAAGCAGCATTCAAAAGAACATGTACTAAGGGAGAGGAGCCTGATTTGCTCAGCATTCTCACCTTGCAACATGGCAAGGTGACTTTACCTTGCATGCAGTACAGGACAAAACTTTCCCAGGGCACTTCGGTAGCACTTTTTTGAAATAGGAACTTTTGGAAACAGATTGCCAAGGAACACAGTGCAACCTTGCTAATGGGATGGGCCAATTGAAAAGTCATTTGCAAATAATAATTTCCTTCTCGACAGAGATTAAGCCCAGTGAATTTCCATCCCAATGATAAAAAGGCTTTGAACTGCTGAAAAACAGCATAGAGCACAGAGTCAAAACAGGGCTTTACTTGGCTTCTAAAACACTAGGTAACATCCTAGTGTCTAAAGGAGTCCTTAGAAAAGCCAAGCATTTGCATCCAAGATAGTTTATTTCAACCCAACTCGCTGATGATAGTTTAGCTTATGCTGATTGTTTCTTAGATCTAGTAGAAGAAGAAGAAAAAATCATATTACTTGAGCAGCAAAATTCTTATGGTAGATTTCCTATACTAAAAAAATGATGCAGGTGAACAACATTAAAAAAAAAAGCAACCCTGAAGTCAAACACAAAGGAAGAAATTTTAAGCAGAGCCTGGCCAGCAACTGACAGTCAATTCAAAACACATACAGCATTGTCTGATAAAGTCCTAAGATGTCTACCAAACCACTCACCGCTGTGACAAAACCTATTTTATTTTCTGTGCAGTCTGTAAGCATCTTACTTCAGAAATGCAAATAATGTTTTTTGTCTCTGCACTAACTTGAGATTCTTATTGCAACAAGCTTTCCACAGAAC
The DNA here is from genome assembly GCF_036417845.1 of Apteryx mantelli. Lineage (NCBI taxonomy): Eukaryota > Metazoa > Chordata > Aves > Apterygiformes > Apterygidae > Apteryx > Apteryx mantelli. The sequence continues at coordinate 11,896,436 of NC_090002.1, forward strand.
CTAGGCATAACTGCTGTGATAATGTCACTTTGAGATGGGCGGCTTGACAGAAGAAATACTTTTAAAGTGTGACAAGAGGACTCGAAGTTAGTGGAGCATAAGACACACACTTAACTTCTACAGTCCTAATTACTTTCTCCACAAACTTCCTGACAGCAGCAGGACTGCAAAACAAGGCAGTTTGTAATCAAAAAGACCAAGAATCTCACAACACTGAGAGGGACGTTGGAACTTACTATCGTCTCACTGGCTTTTCAAGACCAAAGCTAAAGTCACTTTTGATGTTTGCCTTCCCCTTGGCATACATATTTTCAGTCTGTAACTTCAGTCAGCAGAGAGCGCCATCCAGGATGTGCCCTGCACAGTTTTAGTACTGATATCCATTAAAAAACAAGAGAAAATAATCTCTCTGCATAGACAATATTACTTTAAACAATGGCACTGGGAGCTAATTCGATGCATGGTAAGACATTTTACTACTTTATGCAGAATGTGTTTTCGAACCTAGTTTTGGTCACACCAACTGAAGTGTTTTTAGAGCAGCACTTCAGAAATGAGCTCACAGCCTGCAGTACAGCAAAACAGTCCAGACCGCAGTTTGGTGGGAGAATTTGTCATAAGCACAACAGGCAAGTCAGCAGCTGAATCCCCCCTGCCAAGGTGTGTCTTTAGATTAATCCTCCTGACTCTGCAAGAAAAAACAACATTTCAAGCGGGAGACAAGTAAAACGTTATACCCTGACACCTGTCCAGTACCCTGAGGAACCAGGACGACTAGCCTGCGAAGTCCCTGGATCTCAAATCCACCCCCAAACCTGGACAGAAACTGCCCCCACAACCCCCTAAGCACCCCTAAAGCCTGCCCTAAGGCCACCAGTGCCTCCAACACCCCCAAGCCCACTCCCAAATTCTGCCCCAACACCCTTAAACCACCCTCAGAGAGCACCCCGATACCACCATTGGTCCCAAACCACCCCACGTTCCTGCCCCCCGGCCCTCATGACCCCAGGCGGGCTGGATCCAGGCCCTGGTACCCGGGTGGACAGCCGGGGGCCCCGCTCACCTGCCCGGGGAACAGCGAGGTGGGTGCCAGGCACTGTGGGGACAGAGGCACAGGCCCCTCCCCGGGGCCCCTCGCATTTACACTGCCTGTCCCAGTACGACTGACACAAGCCACTATTTGACAGCGCTTCAGTCTCACTTAATGAAGATGTAGTTTGACTGCGGACTGTAATCAGCACTGCAGCGGGTCAGTGTGCGCATGCGCATTGCGGCCTGCCAGGCGCGCTGCCGCTCTCCCTCGATTGCACCGTGCATTGCAGCCAGGCGGCTCACGCATGCGCACCGCTGCCTGCCCTGCTTTTTACTGCCCTGGCTTGATCACGCTGCAATGGTGCAGAGAGCAGGCTCACGCGTGCTTATTGCAGCTCTCTGCCTTCCTTGCCGTCTCTGGTGTTTCCGTAAGAGGTAAGGTAGGTAATCACCCATTCCCGGTGCTCAAAGACCGTCAGCATAGCCTGTCTTTGCTCGTTGATGCTCCCCGGTGTCGCCGGGAACTGCAACCTCCGAGTTGCTCCGTGGTGCTTACAACCGCGAATGCCTCTGACCATTCTCTCCGCTTCCTGGTGGGCGGGCAGAGCTGCCTCGGTGCGGCCGGGTGCAGTACCGGCGCGCGGTCACCCGGGGGCGGCAGAGAGCGCGGCCGGCTGCAGTGCCGTGCTCTGAGCACGCGGGGGCGCCCCTGCCCGCCCCCACACCTCCCTTGCCCCGTCGCGGGCGGCGCATGCGCAGTTACCGGAGCATCATGGCGGCGAGGCGAGAGTGAGTTTTTTCTTCTTCGCGGCTGTTCTCCTCAAATCAGCCTCCAGAAGCCCTCTAACCATCCACAAATTTTGTCCCAACGACCCCTAAACCGCGCCCCGACACCCCAGCAGACCCCAGGATTCCTCTAGACTCTGCTGCAACACTGTCACTGACTCCAGACCTTCCCCCAAAGCCCGTCCCAACAGCAGCAAGCTAGTACCGTGAGGACGCGTTATTCTCAGTTAACACAGATGTCCCTCCAACGCGATGTATTATGTGAGTAGTTATCCACAGTATGTAATAGCAGCCTGGTTTTATTACTAATAACAGATTAATTTATAAAAGGTGTTCTCATCAATATCAGTTGTGCTGTGCGTCTCCCCCCGGCACAGTCTCACTTTACGGAAAAGGGAGTTTACAGTGATTCTTGGTGAAGAGTGGTGATGGGTGGATGCACAGATGACAAACAGATTTTTTTCGTTTCTCCTGAGCCACCTCTCACTGCCCCCTCTGACTCCCTGAACGTGGCCGATCTGGGATAACAGTGCTGTGCACAGTGCTTAAGGAGAATGCTAAGATAAAACTGCAGGCCAAGGAATAACCTAAAAAAAATAAAAGACTCGGGAAAATGTGAAGTGAACACCAAAGGACTATGGGAACCATAGTTCCCTATGGGAACCCATAGTGTAGGAAAAAGCATGGGGTTTAGGCACATCCTCAGAGGAGGAAAAGAAATATCTTACTCCAGCCTATAGGACAATGGGTACTGTTAATTACCACCTTTAATTGCCAAACATATTGTAAAAGCAGAAGGAACTAGAGATGATGCACAGCAAATTATGGAGCATATGTAAACATATGTTAGCAAACAGCAGCCCCTTCTTAAAATAGAAACAGTTTAGACTTAAGTAAATAGATGAATGGAGTTTTGATTAATGTAGAGAGCTTTTGTTGTTGTTGTTTTTGCTTTGCTTTATACTTTTGTAGGGCAGTGGATTTTACTATGCCTCCATCAACAAGCGCTGGCTGGCAAAGTTATGTCATGTCCCAGCGGAGACTCTTAGGCAAGATGGAGGAGTTCAGGTATGCAGCCTGCCAGAAGAATGTTGCCCCAGAGGGGTTGCTAGCCTTGAGCTATAGGCGCTGATGCACATGGCTCGTTCTGTCAGGCACGAAGAGGTTTTCTTTGGTTGCAGAAATTTTAGCTTGGCTTTGCACTCTATAGTGGTAGTATTTTTGTATTTATAAATTGTGTTAATTCTAGGTGTTCAGAACATCAGGGAACAACTATATGCTGCCGTGAAGAACTACAGGCTCCCGCCCTCAGCCCTTTGCAAGTTATCAGGTATCAAGAGCGGCCAGGAGACTCTAAATGCGGGTGGAAAGGTACTCTGCCCGGTCCTGGCGAGGAACCTTCGGCTGTAGGAAGGTCGGCCGCGTCCTTACCGGACTTGTGAGTAATAAGCCGCAATTCACGGACCAGCAAAGGAGGGGGGGGCGAATAGCGACTGGCAGCCCAGTGGCTACGGCATTGCTGTTGCTAGCAGGGCCCCAAGGTCTGTCTGAAGCCTCAGCTGCCTGTTGGGAGCTTTATTTTGGTCTGTTTACCTGGAAAAAGCGGCAAGGCCTCAAATAAGAATTTTCGTGGCTAGGTGGGTAAGCTGTGACCCCAGCTGCCTTTGCCTTGCTTTGCTGCTTAGTGTCATAACGGCGACTTGGGACCCCGGAATAAAAACTGTTACAGTGCTGAAGGGAGGACCTGCATTTGCCCAGGTTGGGAAACCATCATTAAAGCTTGCGGGGGGGGGGGGGGCGAAGCTCCAAAAGGAGACTCTGCGGGTGACTTTGGTGGTCTGATTCATTTGCAGGCTGACGTTCTGAGGGCTGGCAACTGGAAGAGGAGCAGCTCAGCCCGTTCGGTTGATTTCGGCGATACTGTTTTAAGGAAGCATGTAAGTACAGAAGGGGTCTGGGAGGGTTTTTACACAAGACGGGAAAGAGCAAGGAAGATTGGAGAGTGTGGAAAAACTAGGTGCCGCGGGTACTGAAGCTGTTAAGGGCTGAGAGAATTTGGGGTTAAGCATCTGAAAGGGACTAACACGCAAGGAGTAGTAAAATACCATCACTGAACACCAGGCTCCTTTCCAGCCCTCCGTCCCCCTCTGCAGCCTTCTCTTTCTGTTTCCATGCCTCTGTTCAGCTCCCCATCTACCTGTTTGCCTCCCTATTTCTCTTCTCCCCTGCTCTGTCCCCTTTCTCTGTCTGATTTTCCCTCCCTCTTTTTCCCTCGCCACCTTTCTGGCCAGCTCTCCACCCTTCTCATTCTCTTCCCATCGCTCTGACCGGCTCCCTGTCCCTCTCTTCCTGCCCCCATTCCTCTGTCCATTTCTCCCCCCTTCTCTTTTGCTGCCTGTCCCTCTGTCTGCCTCCCCTTTCCTTCTTTCCTCTCTTTATTCTTCTGTCCACCTCCGTGTCCCTCTTTTTCCCTCTTCTGCTCCCCGGTCCTCTGTGCAGCCCTCCATCCCTCTGTCTGGCCCTCGATCCCTCTCCGTCTATTCCTTTGTGCAGCGCCCTGACCCTGGGGCCGGGTGTCTCTCCTTCTCTTTCTTTCTCCATCCATCTGCCGAGCGCTCTATTCCCTCCTTTCTTCCGTTCTGCTCCCTGTCCCTATGCCCAGCTGAAGGTCTGTCATTCCTTTGTTTTTTGTCTGGTGTGGCAGGTGCCAAGAGGCGGTTGGCGCTCAGCAGAGATGATCGGCAGTACCCAGAAGGTCCCATCGATCTGCCTGGTGTTTGGGTCTTGTGAGACACCTCTTCAGTGACTCTGCGTGCTCGGCAGGCAAGTGGGTTGGAGCGTGGCGAGAGCTTTTCTGGGCTGACTGGATCCATCCGGTTCTGCTCCCTGTCCCTCTGTCCAGCTTACCATCCTTCTCTTTCTTTCCCTGTCGCTCTGTCCGGTGCCAGCAGTGACCAGCGGGTCCCATCAATCTGCCTGGTTCGGGTCATGTCGGACACCTCTGCAGTGACTCTGCATGCGGAGGCACAGGCCTATGGATGTGCAGTGGGGGAGCACTAATGGGCCAGAGATACAGTGGGGGATGCAGTGGGCAGTGAAGAGGCTCCTGGGGAAGGCGTCACGGAGGCAGAGAGCAGCAGAGGCTCCGAGTACTCAGGTGTTTAGGACAGGTGCTCGTGGTAGGGCGGTCTGGAGCTGCTGTTGTCGTCTGTCCTACTCGTCAGCTCAGTCCGCAGTTACTGCGTCTTGTCCGCCTGTGCGTAGACAGGGCTGCCGCGCAGTGCAGCTCAAGTCGTGGTCGCGGCGCTGGCATCAAGCCCACTTTTCTGTCAGGTCTGCCTTTATGCAAGCTGGTGTCCTCCCCGCATCTACAGCTCAACCGTTTTGTTGATTTAGTGCTTCCCGAGGGGCTACACTGTGCTGTTAACAGCACCACCCCCCTCCCCGCCATCGCTTCCTGGCGAAGAATGCTTTGAGTTTATCTTAGCAAGTGCAATTGTTTACGTAGCTTCTGGCTCATTTTTTTCCTCGGAGCTCCTTTCTCCTTGCTCTTCTGGTCCCTCCAAACAATATCTGCTTCTAGTATTATTAATGTTGGGCCGTAAGCCTTTCCAGAGCTGCCTTCTTTGAAGTCAGGGGGTTCAAGGGGTTCCAGGATTGTTTTTACTTTGAGGGTAAAGGTCCTTCACAAGTGATGTCTTAAGTGTGCAACTGTTTTAGGGGGAATTTTTGCTTTCGCAAGTTTCTGTTTCTTTCAGGAGCCAGCTACAAAAGTAATTTTGCTCTAGCAGAGAAATGGGGTTACATATATATGAGCAACAGCACCGTAGTACACAGTAAAACCATAATCTACAGTACTGGTAGCACGCTAATTGGAAAAACAGTAACAAATTTGTTGTTGTAGGACTAAGAATTAGTTGGTTCCCTTAAAAATTGCTAAATATAATTTTTGACATATGCCAATATGCACCTGAGTCCTTCTGACTGGGTGTGCAGAACACCAAGTTCATTTTGTAAAGCGGGGCTTTCAAACTCAAAGCCTGTTCCTTTTTGCAAAGAGACCGCGTACTGCCTACAGTTTTTCCATACTTAAAAAGATGGTTCTCAGACCAGACAACTTCTTTGCAGTGATGGCTATCTAGTGCTGTTTTCCCAAGACAGGAACGCTGTAGTTGCACGTGTTTACAATTCAAGTCATCTCCTCAGTAACAAAAATCCCTTTGTCATCAACTTGATGCATGACTACGTACCATACATGTGTAGTGTTTTGCAGTGCCTGTAAGCAAGGAAGCTGGCTTCTGCTGTTTTCAGTTTATAGCTGTGTGTAAATAAATCCACTCCTCGCAGAGCCAGGCTGTATGCAGGTGCAGTCCTCCCAGTCCCAGTGTTGTAAAGCTGCATTTAACGGAATACGGCATGTTAAAGTACAGTGTGCTGCAGGAAGCTTTTCTAGACATAACAGATTCACCTGGGCTTCTCATAGCTCTCAAAAATGTGATGTTTTATGAGTTCTGTCTCTCTGTGTATGTATATTATTCTCCATTCCATGCTTTGTATGTTGCTGATCTGTTAATCGCAGTAGCCAATAGTAGGAGGGGCCTCTATCCTCGGGGAGAGAAGTGGAGTTTCTCTTATTTGGAGGGGGAGACAGCATTAAATTGGATCCGTTTCTTGTTTTTACTCTCAGTTTGTTTATGTTTTGCACTTCTCTCTAGCTTCAGTTAGGGAAATTAATCTTAAACAAAAGTATTGCATCTTTCCCTTTTCATGTATGCGTATATGATAACCAAATAGAACAAAACTCAACAAAAGCAGTTTTGCCAAAGCAGAATGTGGCTAGCAGTATCCACAGTGTTGGAACGGATTACTTCCATGCCACTCCTGGGAGGCAAAAATAACAAACGGTTGCTATTAATAGTGACTTTGTGATTCCTGCTAGAATGTCTCCTCCTGTTTTTGTTGACTTTAAGGGTCCAATTGGTAGCATTTTTCCTTTTCTTTTTAATTTTTCAACTTATCTCATTATTCTTAATCAGTAATTTGGCAGTTCTCTATCTGTGCACATTATTGATCAATTCCATCCCTTCTTGAAAAGAAACTCACAGATTTAATAATTTAAATAAGAATTGCTACGTGTAGGTATAGATTTTTATCCTCTTTTTCTTTGTTACTTTTAAAAGAAATGCTGGGTGCAATGTATGAGTAAAATTCATGCACTGTAGGCTTAACTTTTGGAAACATTAAACACACTGCTTAAGCTTTGTCTATTAAATGTGTTGTGTTCTCCAATACTCATCTCTGCTGTCTTCCTTCACCGTGACTTTTATTCTGGTGCAGTCATGATATTTTAGCATTCATTATTCACTCCTCCCAGATTCCAGCTATGCTTACACCATCAGGTGAAAATCACAAGCAACGATACTATCGTTAGGGCTAGCAGCTTCGCTGTGAGTTGCTATCCTATGTCGTCCTTACGCCATCCCTGGAACTTAATTTAAAAAGACAAGGAACTCGGTTTAAAAAGGCAATATAGCCACCACTAGGTGGTTATAATTTTGGAGGACTTTTCCCAGGCTTTAACTGTAGCTGATGAAACCATTCCATCTGAGATGACTTACACCTATGTTCATCTTTTACAAAAGCCTGAACCATTTCTTTTATGGGTGGGTTTTTATTTTGTATCTTCTCCATAATCTGCCGTACAAAGTCTCCAGGTCCTGCTGTTTCTAAAACAGTTTTTTTTGTGTCTGTAAACTAAAGGTGCTATGAATTGCTCCTCTTGGTTCTGTCGATTGCAGAGCTCTCTTCTGCCAGGGGGCATGTGGTGGTGGACAACTGTATTCCTCTGGGCTCTTCTTAGCACACTTACCTTGAGCAATGTATGTGTGATTTCAGTAACTTGCTAAATGCAGCCTTGCCCTCAAAGTCCAAGGGACAGAATTAAGGTGCAAATAAGCCATATTAAGATGCTGTTGTTGAAAGCTTTAAGGATTTTTTCTTTTCCTTTTCCTTTTTCCTTTTTTTTTTCCCCAAAGTATCTTGTTTTTCCTTTTTGGTTTATCATAATATGTACATGTCATAAATCTCTTTGAGACTGTTAAACATCTGTTTTACAATTTCACTGCTGTTTAACAAGCACCATCTACTACTAGGCTCTCAGGAGTGCAGTGATCACAGAACTACATATATTTTGGTGGTTTGGCTGGGTGGGGGGAGATCAAGCAAACCCTTTGAGGCCACCTCTAAACTGTTTAATTTCATTTTGAATTTCTTCCTTTCTTTGCTTTCTCATAGGGCATCTGTCAGCTAACAAATAAAGAAGGTGGAACAGCCTATCCACACAGGAGAGCTGATATATGGTAAATATAAATACGCTAGACCTCTGGTACGTCACAGGCATTTGTTTAAATCTGTGCCTTCAGATCTATAGTTCCACATTCAGGACGTGGCATCTGCCCCGTATCCAATTTCTTTGTGTAGTGTAGAAGCCACTGTACACGTGCCAATCTCTACAGCAGGTTATTAGTGAGAATGAGAACGCTGTATTTCAACTCGTGACTGCGAAACAGGCTCCTTTATGTCCAGTTTCAGAATTATGACCTACTTCATCATTCTGCTTTGACATTATTTCTTGGCAGGAATGCTAGCGCTTTAACTGTGCAGTGGTTGAAACCAGTAATTTATAGGCCAGAGCAGTTATGCTGTGCCTTTCTTTGATATGCATTTCATCCTTGTCTCAGGCTTCTGGGAAAATAAATTGTACAGAATTGCCGAAGGTGCGCCTTTAAAATAGGCAGTAAATCTAGAAGCGTGTCTGAATTCCAAGGGGCTTGTAACTTCATATTTGTCTTCAACGTGTACTTTTCTTTCACTCTTATTCCAGGCTTGCCTCCAACAGTCAGTATTACTGTGGTGTATTGTGTTTCACCGGCAGCAATATATTCAAGAACATGAGAATTCCTGCACTCCTGGAGACCACAGGATCCATGCTCTGTGCTGGTCATTTTAGGCCTGGTCATTTAGGTGCAGAGTATTCTTTCCAGTCACACGCCCTGCGTGAGCCTCTCCTTCAACTGTTTTCTCAAGGCATTGGAAATGCTTCTGATAAATACTGCAGTTTCCGAAATTTTTCACGGTGTCCTTGCTGGTATGGGATACCATGATAGCAGGGAGAGGCAGCCTACATATGTGCAAGGAACATTTTGGCACAGAGAAGTTACCTCTTTTGCCCACCTAATCTATTTGAGAGAGTTTTATTTTTGACCTGAAGATTGGGTCTTTGAGTGCCATGCACAGCATACATTGGTTTCCCCATTCTTTTCACAAGATTATCTCTGTTCTTCAGTTGTTTCTTCTGAGGGGGGGGGGTTGCTGCAGGAACTGCTGGGGAGGCCCTGACAGTAGGATGTGAAAAGGACACCTTTGATTACATCCAGCAGAAGAAGTGTAAGCCCAAGGATCAGAGTAAAGAACTGCTTGTCTAGGTCTGTTACCTAGCAACACACTGTCAGAGGTTTTTTTATGAACAATCCTACTTGATCAAGTGCCTGCTCATTCCGTGAATATTAGGGCAAAAATATGTACATTACCCATTCTTTAAAGTGAGTCCATGGCGCTGGGGTAGCCTGTGTAGTGAAGACTAAATCCCATAATAACTCCTTTTGATGTTGTTCTCTTATATGAAAGCCCTTAGAGCAGATTAAAACATTTATTGCACTCTTTTGTTTGTTGAATGGACCACAATACTAAGAAAAACCTGCAGTGAAGGAGACGTAGTAGTCGGTTTCCTTAGAGAAGGTGTCTTGTCCTGTACTTTAGGGCTTACCGTACGTTTTGTCAGACAGTGGTGAATGCCAGGTTTCCTTTTAACCAGCCCCTGGGGAGCAGAAAGTTGTGACTTGGAGGCAAAATGTTTCTTGCAGCTGGGTTTGAAGAAGCTGGCTACCAATCAAAAGTAAAGACAATTCTGTGGAGTCACTGGAAGGGTTTAAAAGACCATATTTACCTTTTATAGAAGGCTATGCACTTTCATTACTAATAATTGTAGTAATCGAGCCAGGTAAATGGTACCTAGGTGATCAGGGCATTAGTCTTTTTTCACATAGTAATAGCCTTTAGGCTGTGATCACTGTTACAAAAGTCCAGCTATTTTAGAAATGGAACAAGCCTTTTTAGCTTGTTTCCTGTAGTACCACAAAAGGTGATTGGAATACTAATGTTTTCAGGCTTTAACGTGGTAGATGTTCTCTGTGCAAACATCTCTTACTGTTTAATAATAAAAACTGAGCAGTCCATCAAGAAAATAGTGCAGCTTTCTTTGGGCTGTTTATTTTGTTTAACAATCAGTAAAGGCAAGAGGTTGAAAGTCCTAAAGAAGACTGCTGCTTGTTTAATGGTGGTGGGAATTTTTTAGTGCAGCCTCTGAATATTTTTTGTCTGGGGAGTATTTTGCAACGTTCAAATGAAAGCTTTGTTAATAAAGCCTCTAGTAGAAACAACTTGAATATGAAATACAGAAACTCTGTGCCTAGCAGCAGGCCCTGTAAATAACGGTAGATCACATTAGGCAATGGCGGTGAAATATCTCCAAAGGCCAGTGCTGAAGTTGCATGTTGGCATGTAGTTATAGGATGCAAAGTCGTCACTGCAGCTGCTCTCGAAGCATTGCTCTTCCGTGTGAGCACAGAATGGATGTAACGTGGCTCGGTTCCACCTTCACTTGGTTACAAACCGGTACTGCAGCCGGGAGAATGATGTATGCGCGGTGCCCCCCAACCCCCCCCCCTTTCCCCCGCTTGCTGCTGCCTACGGATGACGACCAGCTGGTGCAGCAGAGAGGAACCGCGCGCATGCGCAATAGTTCACAGCCACGCTCAACGCTGCCCTCAGGTGATGGCCAGTAAGTACAGCACAGAGAGTCTCGCGCATGTGCACTGACTTAACATTGCTCACCGTTGCCCTCGGGTGTCGAAAAAACAACGGCACCCAGCAGGGCTGCGCATGCGCACCGCGTCCCTATCCCCCGTGCTCACTGCTGCCCTCGCGTGTCGAAAAGCCAGTACGGCAGCTAAATTGCAGCACCTGCGCAGTGTTGCCGCGGTGCTCACTGCTGCCTCGGGTGCCGAGCTAGCAGTACTGCCCCCCCAATAAGGCGCTCACGCGTAGTGAGTTCACAGTGCTTGCTGCCCCCCCCCCCCCCGTTGTGGAAAAAGCGGTACTGCACTCAGCGCGGGCTCACATGCACAAGGGGTCCACCGTGGTCACTGCTGCCCTCGCATGTCACCAAAGCAGTGCAGCAGAGAGCGGGCGCGCACATGCGCAATGCTTCCTCAGTGCGCACGGCTCCCCCCCCCGACTGTCGGAAAAGGAGATGCGCATGCGTACTGCGTTCCGCCGCGCTCATTGCTGCCCTCGCGTGTCAAAAAAGCGGTATTGCACCCGAAAGGGGGCGCGCATGCGCACTGCGTTCCGCCGCGCTCATTGCTGTCCTCGCGTGCCGAAAAAACAGTCCCTCAGTGGACGGCAGCGGCAGTGTCCGGGGTGGGGTCCCGGGCCGGTGTTGGGGATCGCGGGGCCGCGCTCCGGGCTCTGCGGCAGTATCCGGGTCCGAAGGGCGGGCGGGGGGGGGGGGGGGACGGACGGAAAGAAATCGCCAGCAGTTCAAACGTCACAGACCGTTGCGCCCCCAGGCATGCCGGGAGCAGTAGTGTTCCGTCACCGGACTTCCGGGCGGCCATATTGTTTTGGGGCGGCATGCCGGGAGCAGTAGTCTTCCGTCACCGGGCTTCCGGGCGGCCATGTTGTTTGGCGCGGCATGCCGGGAGTAGTAGTCTTCCGTCACCGGGCTTCCGGGCGGCCATGTTGTTTTGCGCGGCATGCCGGGAGCAGTAGTCTTCCGGCACCAGGCTTCCGGGCGGCCATGTTGTTTGGCGCGGCATGCCGGGAGCAGTAGTCTTCAGGCACCGGGCTTCCGGGCGGCCATGTTGTTTTGCGCGGCATGCCGGGAGCAGTAGTCTTCCGTCACCGGGCTTCCGGGCGGCCATTTTAGTCTGCACAGCATGCTGGGAGGTATAGTTTTCTGGCAGTGGCTTTCCCGGCGGCCATTTTAGTCTGCAGGGCATTCCGGGAGGTGTAGTCTTCCCATCCTGGAAACGTGACCAGCACTGTTTCTCTCCAAGGACCCTAAAGGAGCCTGAGAGACCCTGGAACAGCTACAGGCGCCCCGCAGCAGCCCTAGGGACACCGTGTCACAGCCTCCCAAGGCCACTGCGTTCAGGTACCTTTAACTGTGTGGAAAGAGCCTGCGGGAGCCCCTGGTACAGAGAATCCCCCGTCGCCCCAGCGAGGGCGCACATGCGCACTGTGTTCAACTGTGCTCACTGCTGCCCTCTCGTGTCGAAAAAGCGGTACTGCGATCGCAAGGGACAGCGCATGCGCACTGCGTTCCGCTGCGCTCACTGCTGCAGCCACGAGTGGCCTCTCCTGCATACAGAAAATATTACAGCCAGCTGGCGCGCGCACGCGCAGTGCCGGTTGCCGTGTTCGCTGCTACTCTCTGCTGTTTCGGTAACGGGTAAGCGAATGGGCCATGCTCGTCGCCCCTTCCCGGTGCTCATGGACCCGTGCCGCAGAACGCTCTTCCTTATCGGTGCTTCCTGGTGTCGCGGGGACGGGCAGTGCCATCTCGGAGCTGCTCCGTGGTACTCTTTCACCGGTGCAGCACCAGAGCCTGCTCGCTGATGCCCGCTGCGCTCTCGGGCACAGGCAGAGCAGCCTCGGGGTGCTCGGTGTGAGCCCCGTGGGGCCGCGGAGGGCTGCGGTTCGCACGCGTGAGCCGGCCGGCTGCAGCGCCATGCCGCAAGCACGTGAGGGTGCCATTGCGGCTCTTGCCTCCCTCCTGCTCCCCCCCGCTCCGCCCCTCCCGCTCGGTTCGTAGCCGGCTTATGTGCGGCGGCGGCGAGCAGCATGGTGGCGTTTTCGTTCGGCAGCAGCGGCAGGTGAGGGCCGGGACCGCCTGGAGTCGAGGATCGGGGGGCCCCAGCGAGGCGAGCGCGTGCCTTCGGGTGGTGGCGGGCTGTGTCCTGCCCGCTGCAGCCGTCGCTGCGTGGGGGGGGGGGCTGGGGCCCGGCACCGCGCCGGGAGCGTAGGGCAGGGTCTGCGCGGGGCAGGGTGTGCTGGAGCGTGGTCGGACTTTCTCTGTTCCCTGTGTCGCCTTTAGGGCCCCGGTTCCTCCCCAGCAAGGGCAGGGGAGGAGCGGGGAGGCAGGCGGGCCCCGGAGCAGGGTTGTGGCACGGCTTCTGTTGCGGCAGGCACGCCCAAGAGTGCTGGTTAGTCACGAGGAGGTTTAAAACCTCTAGACCAAGCAGGCTGAATGTCAATTTGAGTCAGGTACAATTAGTGCACCCCCCCCCCCCCGGTTATTTGCTTGAGAATTGTGGCTAGGCGAGCAAGAAGAGGGATAGAAGAACGACGCTCCCAGGCACCCGGAGGCCTCCTCCACCCCCAGGCACAGACTGTGGGCCCCAGCCAACGTGGGCACCAACTGATTGAAAGCCCCATTGAGCCCTCCTCCCTCCTGTCCAGCTATCCTAAAGCCATGGGCTTCCCCAGTGCAGTATGTGGTGATGGGACCTCCATTGCCTCTGACATCTCAGGGAAGCTGCACATATGCTGCACAGGGGTCTGGATGTCTCCAGCAGTGGCACAGCAGCCTGATGTCCCAAAGCCCCAAACAATGCTAAAAGCACTCCCGGACCCAGTGCCCACAGCAGTGAGGTGTTCTAATAAATATGGGGGGTGATCTGTGTCTTCCCTCTGACTCAGTCCCACTTTAGAGAAAAGGGAATTTACAGCACTTCTTGGTGAAGAATGTTGACGGGTGGGTGCACAGATGAAAAACAGACTTTTCTCTCTTTTCTTCTGAGCCACCTCTTAGAAGCCTCTGTGCATGCAAGAGAACTCTGTTAATGTGGCTGGTCTGGGATAATTGTGCTGTGCACAATGCTTAAGGAGAACGTTAACATAAAATTGTAGGCTAAGGAATAACCTTAAAAAAATAAAAGGCTCGGGAAAAGCCTAAGAGAATGCTGGTGGGCTACGGGAAGCCCCAGGGATGCTACAGAAAACAGCATGGCTTTTAGGCACCTCTTCAGAGCAGGAGAAATGACTTACTCTAGTCCATAGGACAATGGGTGCTCTTAATTCCCACCTTTAATTACCGAAAGTGTTGTGAAAGCAGAAGGGACTAGAGATGATGTGTAGCGGGTTATGGACTATATGTAAAGTTTCAACAAACAACAATCTCCTCTTAAAATAGAAACAGTTTAGTCTTAGATGCTAGATGAACATGGCTTTGAGTAATGTGAAGAGAAGCGGTTCTGTCAATCACCCTGAAAGCTGTGGAGAAGTGGTCCAAAGATCTGATACCCTCACAGCCTCATCAGTCTTCTTGGTTTGTTTGGCAGGGTAGTCCACCAAAGGGGGACATCTTGAAGAGAAGCAGCTCGACCTAGTGATCCAGTTGTTGATTTTGGTCATCACCTGTGAGGCCAGCATCCAAGCATAAGGGGAATCTAGGAGCTGTATCAAAAAGGTAATAGGTTTGAAAGGGAGACAGACAAATCAAGTGCTATCATTCTTCCGCGTAGCTAAAGACTGAGAGACTTGTCGGTTAAGCATGCATATACAAGGGTTTGAGAAAGGATACTGAACAGCAACAATAATATTGAAGCAGAATTAAAATCAGGTTTCATGGAAGGTGGCGTAGGTAAGTATTAGGTGATGTGCCTGCCTGTCTAATAACCTAGCCCAAATTGCTGTACGTCATGTTTCCAAACTGTTTACCCTGTAAAGTATGACGCAAGGTGCTGTATTAAGACCTTTCCTTTAAGGAAAAGGAAAGGAAAAAAACCCAACAACACGGTAAAGAGAAAGAACATGCATAAATCTAAGTGTTTATTTGAAAGTGAAATACAATTTTATCTCTTTGTTACAGAGATGGAACCAATGATAGCAAATGCTGACAAAGAGACAAGCTGGACAAGCAGTTTTTTGGTGATTAATACCGAAGGGATGGGATGAAACAAGGAAGCAAAAATGCAGTTTAGCGGACCCTTGATCTCACCAGAAACTGCTGCAGCAGGAGGTGCTGTGGCATGGGTAACTAAGGTAACTTGATAATGACTGTTAGTTATTTCGGCCTCCCAGAGGCAGCACTGAGGACTAAGTAACCCGTTCCTACCCCGTGGATATTGTTCACTGTATCTGCCTTAGTTTTGCTTTGGTTGTTTCTGTTTTGTTTTGTTATCATACGTGCATATGTAGAAAGGGAAAGATACAATATTTAATTTTTAGATTGATTGCCACAGCTGAAGATGAAGAGACCAGAAAAACGTAAGCAAGCTGAAGTAATGAAATCAAACGGAACCAACTGAGAGCTGTCTCCATCGCCCAAAAAGGGAAAGCCCATTCCTCCTGGTGAGGAAAGATCACTATTAATAGTGATCGGAATAATAGATCACCAACATATAAGGTCTGAAGGTCTGTACGCATTACAAAAAGTATGCTATGTACGTATATTTCTGTGCGTGTGACTTTATGTGTCTGCGAGGCATCATGCTTTAAGAGCTACAAGACAGCAAACTATTATCTTGGGGGAATGGTGGTCAAGTGGCCAGAGTCTCTGAAGAGACAGAGACAGAGAGACAGAAAGACAGAGGTGTCCAAATTGTAAAATTAAGAGATTGCTTTCAGGAAGGCTCAGTTAGTGCAATCCCAGGTTTATTACCTGGCAATGGTACTTGGGGAAACGGAAAGACAGTAGATAGAAGAAAGGTTAAAGCCTTGTGGAGTTAAGGCTCCTTCTTGTCAGTTCCAACTTAGAGCAGTTTGAGGAGGATTTCATTTCTTCCAAGAGCGTTAACGTAGCTTTGCCGGTATCAGCAGACCGGGGTGGAACTTACTGGAAAGGAGTCAGGAACGGAACAAGGAATGTGACGCTGCTTTCACTGGACTGGAAGAAGTGGCTGTAAAATCTGCTGCCCTCAAATTCCCAGGACAAGGCAAGCCTTTTTCAGTAATGCTTTCCACATCTGCTGAGTCCATGGGAGCAGCACCGTTAGAAAACAGCGGTAAGGGAAAGTGGGTGCCAGCAGCAGCATCCTTGCATCCCCTTTGGGGCCAGAACACAAATTCTCCTTCTGTGAGAAAGACTGTTTAGCAGCAGTCTGGTCGGTAACTGTCTTTGAGACTTTTCCCTTTGAGAGCACAGAGGCAATCCAATCTGCTCAATTCCCTCTGTAGTAGCTAATGTCAGGGAAGCAAATAGACAGCAGCGTATCATCTATCCAAGTGGCACAGTGGGCACTAATCTTAATGAGCAGGGTGGGGTGGGGGGGGTTACTGTGCAAACGTTACAAGAAGTGGATCTTCTTGTGCGTGTCTGAATTGACAGAGCACGGTTGTGCCAAAAACGTGGACGTGGAAGGTTTCTGAAAGATTAATCTCTAGTGACTACTTAGTCTAACTTCCCCTTCACAGCAAGCCTGACTGTCGACATAGCTTCCAAAAGAGGGGTTGGGGGAAGCGGTATTTGTGGCTTGTGTATTCTCGTTTGCCTTGCTTGTGTGCGTGTATAGAGATCCGTTTTTTGGTGCTTATAAAAAACTTTGAATTCTTATGATTCCCTGCAGAGCTTTGAATGGTTTTTTTTGTTTTGTGCTTTGCTTTATACTTTTGTAGGGTGATGGATTTTACTATGCTTCTATCAACAAGCGCTGGCTGGCAAAGTTACGTCATGTCCCAGCAGAGACTCTTAGGCAAGACAGAGGAGTTCAGGTATGTAGCCTGCCAAAAGAACGTTGCCCCGGAGGGATTGCTACCCTTGAGCTATAGGCGCTGATGCACACAGCTCGTTCTGTGAGACACAAAGAGGTTTTCTTTGGTTGCAGAAATTTTAGCTTGGCTTTACACCCTATAGCGGTGGTATTTTTGTATTTATGAACTGTGTTAATCTTAGGCGTTCAGAACATCGGGAAACGACTATGTGCTGCCATGAAGAACTACAAGCTCCCGCCCTCAGCCCTTTGTAAGTTATCAGGCGTCAAGAACGGCCAGGAGACTCCAAATGCCAGCGGAAAGGTTCTCTGCCTGGTCCTGACGAGGAGCCTTTGGCCGTAGGAGGGTCGGCCGCGTCCTTACCAGACTTGTGAGTAATAAGCCGCAATTCACGGACCAGCAAAGGAGGGGGGGGGGAACAGCGACTGGTAGCCCAGTGGCTACGGCATTGCTGTTGCTAGCAGGGCCCCAAGGCCCGTGTGAAGCCTCAGCTGCCTCTTTGGAGTTTTATTTTGGTCTGTTTACCTGAAAAAAGCAGCGAGGCCTCAAATAAGAATTTTCGTGGCTAGGTGGGTAAGTTGTGACCCCAGCTGTCTTTGCCTTGCTTTGCTGCTTAATGTCGTAACAGCAACTCAGGACCCCAGAATAAAATCTGTTACAGTGCTTAAGGGAGGATCTGCATTTGCCTGGGTTAGGGGACCATCGTTAAAGCTTTGGGGGGGGGAGGGGGGGAGCTCCAAAACGAGACTCTCCCAATGACCTTGGTGGTTTGATTCATTTGCAGGCTAACGTTCTGAGGGCCGGCAACTTGAAGAGGAGCAGCTCAGCCTGTTTTGTTGATTTCGGTGATACTGTTTTAAGGAAGCACGTAAGTACAGATGGGGTCTGGGAGGGTTTTTGAGCAAGACAGGAAAGAGCAAGGAAGATTGGAGCGTGTGGAAAAACTAGGTGCCATGAACGTACTGAAGTTGTTAAGGGCTGAGAGAATTTGGGGTTAAGCCTCTGAAAGGGGCTAAGGCGCAAGGAGCAGTGAAATACCGTCACTGAACACAAGGTTTCTCCCCAGTCCGGACCTGTGCGTGCACCCTCGCTCTGGCAGACGCAGGCACCCTGGAGCTGTAGGGAAACAGGCAAGCAGGCCCACAAGTGGACTTTGGGCACAGCGGTGTGCAGAGAGCTCTGCGTGCTCGGCAGGCAAGTGGGGTTGGAGAGTGGCAAGAGCTGTTCTGGGCTGACAGGATCCATCTGGTTCCGCTCCCTGTCCCTCTGTCCAGCTCGCCACCATTCTCTTTCTTTCCCTGTCACTCGGTCCAGTGCCAGCAGTGACCAGTGGGTCCCATCAGTCTGCCTGGCTCGGGTCACGTCAGACACCTCTGCGGGCAGAGGGCTGTGTATGTGCAGTGGGGGGGCACTAATGGGCCAGAGATGCGGTGGGGGATGTAGTAGGCAGTGAAGAGGCTCCTGGGGAAGGAAGGTGTCATGGAGGCAGAGAGCAGCAGAGGCTCCGAGTACTCGGGTGGTAGGACAGGTGCTCGTGGTAGGGCGGTCTGGAGCTGCTGTTGTTGTCTGTCCTACTCATCAGCGTGGCCTGCAGTTACTGCGTCTTGTCCACCTGTGCACAGACAGGGCTGCTGCGCGGTGCAGCTTGAGTCGTGGTCGCGGCACTGGCATTGAGCCTGCTTTTCTGTCACGTCTGCCTTTATGCAAGCTGGTGTCTTCCCTACGTCAGCCTTGCTCTGCTCCTCTTCCAGGAGCCTGCGCTCAACTCTGCTTTCTGGCACGCTGTCGTGTCATAGGGCTTTCCAGCAGGGTCTGTCTGACTTGGGCCACTTGTGTTGTCCACTAGGCAGCCTGAGCGAGTGAAGCAAAATCCTCCTCCTGTCACTGTCCTGGCCAGAGTCAGTTTCCCATCAGCTCAGTCTCTCCAGAGTTTGGAGTTTTTGGAGGCCTTAGTTTTTATCCTGCCTTGGCTGGACAGCGCTTTCTGAGAGTGTCTGTCAGCGGCACAGTTTCTCTGAGGAGTATCATCTACCGAAGGCTGGAGGTGGCCAGGTGACTGACCGAGCCTGACTGTACGTGAGGGTTGCTGTGACATCCTTGCGATGAAACGGAGCCACAGAGGGTGACTGAAGCAGCGCAGAGGATCAGTCATAATTGCGGAAACAATTCTGGGCCTTGGACTAGGGAGTAGTTCTAGGAGGGCTGTGCAGTTGCCTGGCCTCTCAGTAACCATTCTGGCTGCTTTGCAGGTGCTGAAGCATAGTCCGGCAGTCGAAGGAGCGTCGTCCCAGCTGGGAGCTCTGTGGAGATCTGCGGCTGGCCATGGAGGATGAGCTCTGACTTACAGCGTGGACACAGCTAAGTCCTGGAGCTGCACTGTATGTGAGCAGGGCTGGGAGGTGGAAGCTGTTTTTGCCCTAGGTGGTTATTGGTGTCATTGGCTGTGGATGTTTGCCCATGGAGCTGAGAGGACCAAAAATATTAATTGTCTGTAACAGAGAGAAATTAGTGCTTGCGGTGTTTCAGGTAGGTTCAGTGGAAGTGCAGCTTAGTGCAATCCAGTGGCACGATTCTTGCACGTGCTCACGTTTGAATGATGGCTAAAACCAAGCCTATAAACAGCAACTGTCACATGATTTTGGTGCGTGTCTTCCTGTTCTGCTGCCCTTCTAACTGAAGGGGAAACTTCTTAAACTGTGGGCAAAACCCCATGGCTCCTCTGTATGGTTCTCACGCTCATGGGTGCTTTGGTGTTTCTTGCTTAAAGCTGAGGGTTTGAAGTTTTTCACTTAAGGTTTATTGTTTAGTTTGTTGTTGAGGTTCTGTCACTCAGGAGTTACGGTGTATTACTTTATTTTGTGGGGCTCAGTCTTTATCAGTCAGAGTTTACAGTTTGCTCATTTAGCAGTCAGGGCGCAGAATTTAAAATCCAACCTCATCCATAATTTTAAAGCCTTGGCAACCATTTGCATTCCAAGATTTGCAGTTTGTCACTTAGGGTGCAGGGTTTTCAGCTTACTGATAAACGAAAAGGGCTAAATCCTTGGATAATAAACTGTAAGCCCTGAAGCCTAAGCAGCAGGCTGTGAACCCTCCTTTGGGGTTTGTAACTTTTCCCCGTACCCCGCGTTCAGCTCTGTGTGCTGACCTGAGGGTCTGGGTTTCGTGTGGCTCAGGCCCATCACACCGAGACTGGCGATGTGATGGGTGAGCTGAGCGCTGTGAAAGTGTCCTGCAGGGCTCTAGTCTGGGGTAGGGCAGAAGCACAGGCAGGCAAGATCAGGCATTTTCCTCTCAACTCTCAGAGCTGGATCCTATGCCTGAAGGAAAAAGCGGAGGGGGTAGGCTGTCGGCTACTCAGACACCTGCCACGACAAGGGCAGCAGCAGGAGCTGACCCTTCCCTGACGGATGGATGAACGCTGGTGTGGTCATGACTCTTCAGGTGTCACAGGATAAGGGCAAGCATGGCAGACTCACGCCCAGGTGTTGTTTCTGTGCAGTAAAACAATAAACAGTTGCTTTATTCTTTGCACTCATGTCTGTGGTTCCTGCCGTTGCTTTGCCTGAAGATGATGTCCAGGGAAGGAGGTTACACATTGTGTGTGGTGCTGGGAGCTGGTCCCCAAGTCCCTCATACTTTGGTGTCCCTGCGGTTCCCAGGGAACCCAGTGCTGTTTGCAGGGCTGTGGGGAATTTCCCTTGCATTGTCTGGACCTTGGGGTGGTGGTGTTTCCCATCATCCTGGGGGCAGCCAGGGCCCCTCCAGGGGTCCCCAGGCTGCTTCCGGATTTGCTTTCAGCACTTTGCAATGTCCCTTGTGTGTCTGGGGATGGGGCCTGCGTGTCTGGAGCTGGGAGATAGTTTCCATGGGGATGGGGGGAACCTGCAGGCACCGTCCCATCAGCCGCTTGGAGCCCTGTGATGTGCCTTATGGCCCCTTTTGTGTGCACCAAGGCCCTTCATTTGTATTTTGGTTTGCCCCAGAGCCTTGTGTTTACCCTCTGATGCCCTCAGGACCCCTCAATTCACATTTTGGGTTGCCCTCAAGCCCCCTGTGTGCCTTTTGGTGTGCCCCGGGGCCCTGTGTTTGCTTTGCAGCATGTCTCAAAGTTCTCCATTTAGCTTTCTCCCCTGTCCCAGAGTTTTCTGGGTGCTTCTTGGTGTGCCCCAGGGCCCTCCCTTTGCCTTTTGTGCCCCCATAGTCATTTTGTTTGCTCTATCATTGCCTTTTTTTTACTTTTGTTGCACCCACAGCTCTGGATTTGTTTTCTTGTTCCCTCAATACTCCCTTTTCCTCTCTGTACACCCCAGGGGTCTCCCTTCAGCTTTCAGCAAGCTGCTCTCAGGAGTGGGGGTGCCTCTGCTACCCTGGGAGCCGCAGCTGTCTGTGATGGGGCTGATGGCCATTCCCCCTCCCTGGTTCCTGATGGGCTGCAGCTGTTGGCTTTCGGGCTGGGATGAGCCCCAGGTGGGGCTGATGGCAACAGTGGGCATGCACTGGGGTTGGAGCTGCAGTTGGGGAAAGCCTGCGCTGGGGCAGGTCTGGGACAATGGAGCTGCTGCTGAGCACCGCCTGCTGGGACGGGCATGGCAGCTGCACCGTGGAGGAGGTGAGCAAGGCGAGGGTGTCCGCGCTTGGGGCTGCGGTTTCCCCACGTGCCGGGGGTCCCGGCGGATGGGTGCGTCCCGGGCAACGCGGCACAACCAGGGCGCACCGGACCGGGAGAAACTGCACTGGGGCCAGGGATGGCGGTGCACCGGGGCAGTGGGGGCCGGCCGAGGACGTGGTGGGGAGGAGCGGTGCACCGGGGCCATGGAGAGTGGGGAGGGAGGGTGTACGCCGGGGCTGTGGTGGTGCGGGGCGGGGGGGGGGGAGAGGAAGGGGGAGCGCCGGGGCTGCGGTGGTGCGGCGGGGGAAGAAGGAGGTGCGGCGGGGCTGTGGTGGGGTTTATTGCGCAGTCGGAGTACCGCGGGGGTGGGGTCCTGGGTCAGATCGGGAGCGTGTCGGGGAGGGGGATTCCCAAGAGAATCCCTGTGGAGGATCGGGGGGGGGGGCAGGGGCAATGTCGGAGCTGACCCGGGGCCGCTCGCGGCGGTGTCGTGGGAGTCCGGGGCCAGTGTGGGGGATCGCGGGGCCGCGCTCCCGGCTTTGCGGCGGTATCCGGGTCCCGGGGGGGGGGGGGGGGGGGAATAGGGGCGCGACGGAACGGAATCACCACAGGGTCAAACTTCACGGAGCGCTGCACCCCCACCCCGGCATGCCGGGAGCAGTAGTCTTCCGGTACTGGGCTTCCGGGCGGCCATGTTGCTTTGCGCGGCATGCCGGGAGCAGTAGTCTTCCGGTACTGGGCTTCCGGGAGGCCATTTTGTTTTGCGCCAGGCATGCCGGGAGCAGTAGTCTTCCGGTACTGGGCTTCCGGGCGGCCAGTTTAACCTGCACGGCATTCTGGGAGTTATAGTCTTTTGGCAATGGTTTTCCCGGTGGCCGTTTTAGTCTGCAGGGCATGCCCGGAGGTGTAGTCTTCCCATCCTGGGCTTCTGGGAGATCATGTTGTGCCTCTCGAGGCGATAGGAGTTGCAGTTCTCTGTCAGCGGGATTCCCAGCAGCTGTTCACGTTGTGCTCTGTGGCAGGCCTGGAGCTGTAGTTCCAGGTTCCTGTGCCTTCTCTGCCCTGCGGCAGTGGCCTGCTGTGTCTGTTCCTTACTGGACATGTGTCGCTCATGCGAGAGTCCCCATAGGTCATCAGGGACAGTGGAATTTCCCAGTTTTTCCCTCGTACAGGTCAGGAAGTGTTTTGCATCTCTGGTGTGACCAGGCAGGGTTGTCCCTAAGGGCTGGGGCTGTCCCTCTTAGCAATGGGGAGGGCAAGGAGAGTGTGAGGGACTGTGTGGACTCCTGGTAGTCATAGCTTTGCTCAGAACTGAGGTTAGTTAGGCATCAGCTATGAGGAGTGGCGGTGCTGGGAGGGCTTGGTGTGAAGCTGTCCTGTTATGCAGCACAAGAGAAAGTCCTCAAGGAAACATGATTAACACTGTTTCTGTCCAAGGAGCCTAGAACAGCTTGAGAGACCCTGGAACAGCCACAGGTACCCCACAGCAGCCCCAGGGACACTGTGTCACTGCCTCCCAAGGTCATTGCATTCAGGTACCTTTAACTGTGTGGAAAGAGCCTGCAGGAGGCCTGGGCACGGATACAGAGAATCCCCAGTTGCCTCTAATGACCTGGAACTATAAGTATTTTCTTTACAAAGATGCGATCTCTTTGATGCCTTGCTGCTGCTTCTGTGTTGCTCAGTGCCCAGGTCTACTCTGTTCAGATCCACCCTTCTTGTTGCCCTCTGCTCTGTCTCAGCTGCTGGCCAGACAAAAAGGGATGTGCGGCTAAACACCAGGCCAGGGTGTCTTGGCTGCCTGCTATAGGACAAACAGGAAGGGGAATCGGTGACAGGAAATGAAAGTACATGTGGATGAGAAACAGCTGCTTTAGAGGACTAAGATGCAACTGAGATGCAACAGGGGCAACTGAGAAGAGTAGAAGTAACAGGGGAAAATGGTGATGAGGAAGGTGTGTTAGAGGCAGTACAGTGGAGAAGAGAGGGAAAAATTGCTCCTATGATGAAATGAAAACTGTGCTTAAGAGATATTTGCTTTTTGCCCTTCAGGTTATGAATCTGCATGACTTCCTGAGAACTGTTCTGAGCATGTGGTGTTGCGGGTCATGACTGCCTGGGCAGTGGTCCCCAACTTGTCTGCCAAGACTACGCAACAACTGACAGCTGCCTGTGGAATGAAAGCAAAGGCCAACTTCTCAGAGGTAAGAGGCAGGGTCCAAGCAGGAAGATTATGGCGGGTGAGTTAAATGCCCCAGAATCTTCAGTTTTGCCCCTTGTCTCCCCAGCACTCTCATATTTGCTCTCTAGTTCCCTCAGGACCTATCCACTTGCCTTTAGGTGTGCTCCAAGGCACTGCATTTGTTCTCTTGTCCCTTAAGAAGTCTTTGTTTCTCTCTAGATCCTGCAGGATTACAAGGATCCCTCTGGAGCCCTTCTTCATGTGCTGGAGCCCTCTGTCAGCCATCCAGTCCTTTCAGCAGCCCTCTGTTCTGCTTTGGCCCCCTCCTTTGGCCTTTTAGTTTCCACCGACAGACCTCCATTGTCCCTCTAGACCCTCTAGCAGCACTCCAGTCCCCTCGGAACCCTTCCAAAGGCCTCTGTCATGCCCCAAAGCTGTCTTCTGGCCCTCGAGTCCCCTTACGACCTGTCTAGTCTGCTCAGAACCCCTCCCAAGGTCTTTGTTGTGTCCCGGAGCCCTCTTTTGGCCCTCTGCTTCCCATAGGACCCCTCCTGTGCCCTCAGAGCACCTCCACAGGTGTTTCTTGTTACCCTGATTTGATTTCTTGGCCAGCTAGTCCCCTTCAGACCTCTCTTGTTCCCCCAGGACCCCTCTGGAGACCTTGGTTGAGCCCCAGGGCTGTCTTCTGGCCCTCCACACCCTGCAGAACCTCTTTTGTCCCCTCAGACCACCTCTGCAGGTCTTCCTTGCTCCCCGCTTTTTACTTTTTCGCCCATCTAGTCCCCCTAGGACCCCTCTAGTGTGTTCCCGACTACTCTTGGGGCCTTCCTTGTTTCCCAGAGCTGTCTCTTGGAACTTGAGACCCCTTAGGACCCTGGTAGTCCCCTCAGAATCCCTCCGGAGCCCTTCTTCATGCCCTGCAGCTCTCTGTTGGCCCTGCAGCCCCTTTAGCAGCCCTCTGTTCTGCTCTGGCCCCCTCCTTCGACCTTTTTGTTCCCCCCTGCAGGCCTCTCTTGGCCCTCTACACCCCTTAGCACCCCCCTTGTGCACTCTGGACTACTTTTTCAGCTTTCTTCTGTGCCCCAGAGCTGTCTTCTGGCCTTCCAGCCCCTTTCACACCCCTCAGGTCCACTCACAATCCCTCCGGAGCCTTTCTTTATGCCCTGGAGCCCTCTGTTGGCCCTCCAGACCCTTTAGCAGCCCTCTGTTCTGCTCTGGCCCCCTCCTTTGGCCTTTTAGTTTCCACCCACAGACCTCCATTGTCCCTCTAGACCCCTTAGCACCAGTCTAGTCCCCTTAGGAACCCTTCCAAAGGCTTCTGTCATGCCCCAAAGCTGTCTTGTGGCCCCCCAGCCCCCTGAGGACCCACCTAGTCCACTCAGAACCCCTCCTGACATCTTTGTTGTGCCCTGGAGCCCTCTTTTGGCCATTCACATTCCATCAGACCTCTCCTGTCTCCTCAGAGCACCTCCAAAGGTCTTTCTTGTTGCCCTGTTTTTATTTCTTGGCTGTGTAATCTCCTTAGAAGCCCTCTGGTCTGCTCAGAACCCCTCGTGGGGTGCTTGTTGTGCCCCAGAGCTATCTTCTGGCCCTCCACACCCTGCAGAACCTCTCTTGTCCCCTTAGACCACCTCTGGAGGTCTGTCTTGCTCCCCAGTTTTTACTTTTTTTGGCCGTCTAGTCCCCCTAGGATCCCTCTAGCATGTTCTGGACTACTCTTTTGGCCTTTCTTGTTTCCTGGAGTTGTCCTTTGGGTCTCTATCTCCTTTAGGACTTCTGCAGTGTTCTCAGAACTCTTCCTGCAGCCTTTTTTTATGCCCTAGAGTGCTCTTTTCATTGTTCAGCTGCCTGAGCACCCTGTTTTCCTCTGGACCCTTTGGGAGACCTTGGTTGTTCTCTTCTGGCTTCTTTTAGTTCTTCTCTAGTCTCTATAAGAGATGTCTAATCTGTTTTGGATTCCTCTTTAGAGCTTTGTCATTCTGCATAGATCTCTGTTTGTCCTGTATAGCCCTGAGGAACCCCTTTATTTTACTTTGGACTATTCTTTCAGCCTTTCTTTTGTTCCCAAGCTCTGTTTTGGCCTTTTAGACCTTGTAGGACCCCTCTAGTGCCTTCAGAACCTCTTTTGGAAGCCTTTTTTTGTGCCCTAGAGCCCTGTGTTGGTTCTCCAGTCCTCTTAGCACCCCTCTTGTCTCCTTGTGTGTCTCATTCATCTAGAGAAACAGAGCTTGTGTTCCCCTGGAGATCTACCCATTCTTCCCACTGATCCCTTTTTCTAATTACTCTAGGTACTATATAGGAAACATCTCTCTTTGGAAGTACTCACGTTACAGAAGCACACATGTTCCAGGAGTTTATTTTGATATCTTGCTTTACCCTACAGGAAGTGCCGCCCTGCTAGAACAGCTGTACTATATCTGCAGGCCTGAACCAATCACAGGACTGTGGTATAGTGTGCCCTTTACAGGTTATGTGGAATGTTGTAGCTTTCTTCCTAAGCATAAGCAGAAGTGATTTCTAGTTTTTAATGCAAAGGTTAGTACTAGTTAGGATAAAAAGTTAACATACCTCCTGATATTATGGATACAGTACATGAAGTTTCAGTAACCAAGTAGATGGTCTGCTTCATCAAAGAGGTCTGTTTATCCTTTCTGTGCTCTCCATTCTGGATACTGAGGGGAAGAAAAAGCCTTGCTTCTGCCTAGCCCTGTGTATTTATGGCTGCCATTGGTTTGCCCCTCCCCTTCCAAGGGCTTGTGGGTAGGTCAGTGGGTGGGGTTAGGGTTACATAAACCCAGGGTCTCGGGCCAGGGAGTTCATTCTGCTTTTGTTCTCCAATGGGAGCAGTGCTCTGGAATTGCCTTGGCAAATAACAGAATTTGAGGAAGTAAAGCTACTCAGGAAGACTTATTGCTGCATTTGGAGAAGCAAAGGCCATTCCTTAATGTAAGAGCAAGGGGATGGCTCAAGCTGGAGTTATGAGCATGCCAGAAAGCTGCTTGTAGCAGACAGTCTTTTTTTTGGGTCAGTATCTTGGTGTGGGGTGTTCAGGGGTGGAAGAAGGCTTCTGAGTCTCCAGTTGTATCTTCTGTTACCTGTCAGTATTGTTTTCTGGTGTTTCTGTGTTTACTGTAGAAAGGATGGAGCTTCATCACTGGACTCTTCCAAGATGATCACACTTGAGGAGTTGTTTGTCCCTCTCCTGGACTGCAGACAAGAGGAGACAGCAGAGGTCCTGGGAAAACATTTCCTCCTATATTTACATGCTAGGTGTGTGGGTTTTTTTGTTTGTTTTTTTTGCAGCATCTCCAGCAATTGCGGGGGGTGTGAGGTATCCCTCTCATCAACTAGTCTGGTTTCTGGCTCGCTTGCTGGATGTTTTGCTGCTCCTCAGAAGTATTGTCAGCCCTGTTCAGGAAGAAACTGTGTGGGTTTTTTGTGGTATGTAGACTTGTAGAAGAGTCCTGAGTTTATCTGAAGAGGGAAGGAAGCATCCTCCTTCCCTTCAAGTGCAGTATGATGAGAAAGGAAGTCACGTCACTGGACACCAAACGCAACTGTGAGTAAGCCCATGTGCCCCAAGTGCTCAGAAACTAACCTACACACAACCAACGAGCTCATCTCTTTTTCCTGCCTTTTTCTTTTCTCAGCGCTGAGAGGGAAGAAACTGCTGGACTTCTCTGGACCACGAGGAAACCATTGGCAGTCTTGCTTGCCAGCTCCTTTGTTATATCCGTGCTCCTGAACCCACTGCCATGTGCTCTTTTGGGGCTCTGCTTCTGACCCCTACCCTGGGTTCTGGGGCTGTATGCTTTGCTTTTTCAGGTAGTGTGTGGGCCTTTTCCAGGAATGGTTGAGGATTTCAGGTGAGGTAGAATGGGTGATCAGAATGGTGTTTCAGTTGTTCTAGGGCCGGTCAGTGCTGCCTGTCAGCATAGAAACTTTGTTTTGGTTTTCCAGGTGCCGTGGGCGTCCCCCCAGCCACAATGTTGGAGTTTGGAATTGGCACGGCGCAGGTGAGCAAAGCGCCCATGGGGCTTTGATGGAGGGTGCTTTTGCAGATGAGGCTGGAGCTGACTGGCCTGGGGGGTGAACTGCTTGCGCTCTCTTTTGGAAGGTGATGATGGCAAATGAGGTGACTGGAGGAAGATCAGAGAGGATGTGGCTGCCATTGAGGATGCCTCTTGAGAACAAATGCTGACCTAGAGCACTGCAGAAGCTAAGTTGAGGGGCAAAGGGTGTTGATGTGTCTTGTCTGTGTGTGCGCTGACAAAGTGTAGTATGGGCTCTTCTGGATGAGTGCTGTGTGTGAGACAGAGGTGGTGGGGTGTGCCTGGCAGAAGGTGAGGGTGTGCTAGGCAGGGCAGCTCCAGCCTGTGTCTGTGTTGTTGTGTAGTCTATGTGGTGTGTGTTGTAGCTGTGCTATCTTTTGCTCAGGTCTTGATGTTGCTCTTGTTCCTCGTGCTCAAGGAGCATACTGGGCAGCACTGGTGCGGTAGGCATCTGTTGTCTTTTGCTTGGTCTGACTCATCAGCTTTGTGCCAATGGATGGCGTCTTGTTCTGTGCAGCCAGCTAAAAGGCTGTCTGTTGCTCTCTTTGCATCTTGGCTGTTTGTGGCTGGTCATCTCTGTGGCCCTCATCGAGGCCTTGTTGGCTGCTCCTTTTTTGAGGCCGCCCTTGTTTTGTGTCTTTCTGGCCTCCTTTCAGGGTTTTCTTCCCTGTGTTGTCACATCCTTAGGTCTTTCTTGCTGGCCTCTTCTGCATTGATCTGCCTGGCTTTGCTGGGCCCTTTCTGTCACGGGCAGTGGCGTTTGACTCTTTTCTGGGCTCGCCCAGAGCATCAGAGCCATGCGGTTGTGGCCTCATAGGGCTTTCTGACTGGCAGCGTCTTATGCGTCGGAATAGTTCTTTTTGCGTAGGACTCTCCTCCATGTTTGTGTCTGATATTTGTGTGTGTGTCTGTCTGTTTGGGGCTGGAGCTGCTTTGCCTGTGGGTGTTAGCAGTGGTAATGTGCAGAGTGTGGCAGTGATGAACTGGAATGGTGATTAGTGAGCTTCTGTGTGCTCCACCTTATGTTATTTTTGTAGATGTGGTGCAGCAGTTGGAGTGCCTGAGGGAGATGGAGGAAGAAAGGGTCATGCCCCAGGAAGGTGAGCTAGAGATTTGTTGCTGGAAGCAGAGTCTTGTGGTCAGCGGTTCCCTGGTTAATTTTTGCTTTGTGCTTGTAGGTGTGGAGCAACGTGGAGAGTGGGTCACTTGCGTGCAGGAGGAGCACAGCAAGGTGAGTGTCAGTCTGAGAGCGGAAGCAGAGCCTAGCATAGGGCTGTTGTCTTGTTGGTGCTGTCCCCGTTGCCCACTGCTGTTCTGGTTTTACAGGTGCATGACAGGCGTTGGTGTGGTGACCTGTAGCATGGCAGTTGGGATGGGCGAGCAGAGCAGGTGAAGTTGTGGGAGTAAATGCTTGATGTGGATGGGCTGTGGTTTTGCAGGTGTGACCTGAGCGCTTGCTTTCTGTTTGTGTTTGCAGGTTTTGCAGGAAGTTGTGGAGAAGCAAAGTTGAGTGCTGACAAGAGCCTGAGCAGGTGAGAGGGGGTGCTTGTTGGGTCAGAGGTTTCTTGTGCGGTGGGTAGTGCTGGGCTGCCTGTTGGTGATGGTTTTTGCTCTGCTTTTTCAGGTACTGCGTGGGCCTTTCCCAGGCATGGCTGAGGATTTCAGGTGAGCAGACTGCTGTTGGGCGTTGTAGGGCTGGTGAGCACTGCCTAGCAGAAGAGTCACTTTATTTTGTTTTTTGCAGGTGCTGCGGGCTCCCTCTGGGCACAATGTTGGAGTTGGGAATTGGCACAGCACAGGTGAGAAGAGTGCCCATGGGGTTTTGACGTAGAGTGCTCTTGCAGATGAGGCTGGAGCTGACTGGCCTGGGGGTGACCACTTGCGCTCCATTTTGGCAGGTGATGAAGGTGAATGTGGTGACCGGAGGAAGATCAGAGAGGATGTGGCTGTCATTGAGAATGTGTCTTGAAGACAGATGGTGACCCAGAGCACTGCAGAAGCTAAGTTGAGGGGCCCTGGGTGTTGGTATGTCTTGACTGTGTGTGTGTGTGCACTGACAGTGAGTGTAGAGTGGAGGGCTGTTCTGGATGAATGCTTTGTGTGAGGCAGAGGTGATGGGGTGTGCATGGCGGAAGGTGAGGGTGTTCTAGGCGGGGCAGCTCCAGCCTGTGTCTGTGTTGTTGTGTAGTCTATGTGGTGTGTGTTGTAGCTGTGCTATCTTTTGCTCAGGTCTTGATGTTGCTCTTGTTCCTTGTGCTCAAGGAGCACGGCCCACACTGTGCAGCACTGGTGTGGTAGGCATCTGTTGTCTTTTGGCTGGCCTGACTCATCAGCCCTGTGCCAATGGATGGTGTCTTGTTCTGTGCAGCCAGCTAAAAGGAGCTGTCTGTCACTCTGTCTTTGCATCGTGGCTGTTTGTGGCTGGTCATCTCTGTGGTCCTCATCGAGGCCTTGGCAGCGGCTCTTCTTCTGAGGCCGCTCATTTTGTGTCTTCCTGGCCTCCTTTCAGGGTTTTCTTCCCTGCGTTGTCACATCCTTAGGTCTTTCTTGCTGGCCTCTTTTGCATTGATCTACCTGGCTTTGCTGGGTCCTTTCTGTCATGGGCAGTGGCTTTTGACTCTCTTCTGGGCTTGTGCAGAGCATCAGAGCCATGTGGTTGTGGCATCATAGGGCTTTCTGGCTGGCAGCGTCTTATGCGTCGGAATAGTTCTTTTTGTGTAGGGCTTTCCTTCATGTCTGTGTCTGATATTTGTGTGTGTCTGTCTGGGGCTGGAGCTGCCTTGGCTGTGGGTTTTGGTTATGGTAGTGTGCAGAGGAGAGTAGTGATGGAATGGTGATTGGTCAGCACCTGTGTGCTCCACTTTATGTTGTGTGTGATGTGTTTTTTTGTTGTAGATGTGGCGCAGCAGTTGGAGTGCCTGAGGGAGATGGAGGAAGAAAGGGTCATGCCCCAGGAAGGTGAGCTAGAGATTTGTTGCTGGAAGCAGAGTCTTGTGGTCAGCGGTTCCCTGGTTAATTTTTGCTTTGTGCTTGTAGGTGTGGAGCAACGTGGAGAGTGGGTCACTTGCGTGCAGGAGGAGCACAGCAAGGTGAGTGTCAGTCTGAGAGCGGAAGCAGAGCCTAGCATAGGGCTGTTGTCTTGTTGGTGCTGTCCCCGTTGCCCACTGCTGTTCTGGTTTTACAGGTGCATGACAGGCGTTGGTGTGGTGACCTGTAGCATGGCAGTTGGGATGGGCGAGCAGAGCAGGTGAAGTTGTGGGAGTAAATGCTTGATGTGGATGGGCTGTGGTTTTGCAGGTGTGACCTGAGCGCTTGCTTTCTGTTTGTGTTTGCAGGTTTTGCAGGAAGTTGTGGAGAAGCAAAGTTGAGTGCTGACAAGAGCCTGAGCAGGTGAGAGGGGGTGCTTGTTGGGTCAGAGGTTTCTTGTGCGGTGGGTAGTGCTGGGCTGCCTGTTGGTGATGGTTTTTGCTCTGCTTTTTCAGGTACTGCGTGGGCCTTTCCCAGGCATGGCTGAGGATGTCAGGTGAGCAGATTCCTGATGGGTGTTGCAGGGTTGGTGAGTGTTGCCTGGCAGAGGAGAAATTTTGTTTTGTTTTTTTGCAGGTGCCATGGGTGTCCCCCCAGCCACAATGTTGGAGTCTGGGATTGGTGCAGTGCAGGTGAGTGGAGCGCCCATGGCGCTTTGGTGGTGGGTGCTCTTGCAGATGAGGCTGGAGCTGACTGGCCTGGGGGTGACCACTTGTGCTCTGTTTTGGCAGGTGATGAAGGTGAATGAGGTGACTGGAGGAAGATCGGAGAGGATGCGGCTGCCATTGCAGATGCCTCTTGAGGATGGATGGTGACCCAGAGCACTGCAGAAGCTAAGTTGAGGGGCCCTGGGTGTTGGTGTGCCTTGACTGCGTGTGTATGCTGACAGTGAGTACAGCATGGAGGGCTCTTCTGGATGAGTGCTGTATGTGAGGCAGAGGCGGTGGGGTGTGCATGGCGGAAGGTGAGGGTGTGCTAGGCAGGGCAGCTCCAGCCTGTGTCTGTGTTGTTGTGTAGTCTATGTGGTGTGTGTTGTAGCTGTGCTATCTTTTGCTCAGGTCTTGATGTTGCTCTTGTTCCTTGTGCTCAAGGAGCACGGCCCACACTGTGCAGCACTGGTGCGGTAGGCATCTGTCTTTTGCTTGGTCTGACTCATCAGCTTTGTGCCAATGGATGGCGTCTTGTTCTGTGCAGCCAGCTAAAAGGGGCCATCCGTCGCTCCGTCTTTGCATCATGGCCGTTTGTGGTCGGTCATCTCCGTGGTCCTCATCGAGGCCTTGTCGGCCGCTCTTCTTCTGAGGCCGCCCTTGTTTTGTGTCTTCCTGGCCTCCTTTCAGGGTTTTCTTCCCTGTGTTGTCACATCCTTAGGTCTTTCTTGCTGGCCTCTTCTGCATTGATCTGCCTGGCTTTGCTGGGCCCTTTCTGTCACGGGCAGTGGCGTTTGACTCTTTTCTGGGCTTGCCCGGAGCATCAGAGCCATGCGGTTGTGGCCTCATAAGGGCTTTCTGGCTGGCAGCGTCTTATGCGTCGGAATAGTTCTTTTTGTGTAGGGCTTTCCTTCATGTCTGTGTCTGATATTTGTGTGTGTGTCTGGGGCTGGAGCTGCCTTGGCTGTGGGTTTTGGTTATGGTAGTGTGTAGGGGAGAGTAGTAATGGAATGGAATGGTGATTGGTCAGCACCTGTGTGCTCCACTTTGTGTGTGTGGTGTGTGTGTGGGGGGGTTTTTTTGGTAGATGTGGTGCAGCAGTTGGAGTGCCTGAGGGAGATGGAGGAAGAAAGGGTCATGCACTAGGAAGGTGAGCTAGAGATTTGTTGCTGGAAGCAGAGTCTTGTGGTCAGCGGTTCCCTGGTTAATTTTTGCTTTGTGCTTGTAGGTGTGGAGCAACATGGAGAGTGGGTTGCTTGTGTGCAGGAGGAGCACGGCAAGGTGAGTGTCAGTCTGAGAGTGGAAGCAGAGCCTAGCATAGGGCTGTTGTCTTGTTGGTGCTGTCCCCGTTGCCCACTGCTGTTCTGGTTTTACAGGTGGGTGGCAGGCCTTGGTGTGGTGGCCTGTAGGCCATGGCGGTCAGGATGGGCGTGCAGAGCAGGTAAAGATGTGGGAGCAAATGCTTGATGTGGATGGGCTGTGGTTTTGCAGGTGTGACCTGAGCGCTTGCTTTCTGTTTGTGTTTGCAGGTTTTGCAGGAAGTTGTGGAGAGGCAAAGTTGAGTGCTGACAGGAGCCTGAGCAGGTGAGAGGGGGTGCTTGTTGGGTCAGAGGTTTCTTGTGCGGTGGGTAGTGCTGGGCTGCCTGTTGGTGATGGTTTTTGCTCTGCTTTTTCAGGTTCTGCGTGGGCCTTTCCCAGGCATGGCTGAGGATGTCAGGTGAGCAGATTCCTGATGGGTGTTGCAGGGTTGGTGAGTATTGCCTAGCAGAAGAGTCACTTTGTTTTGTTTTTTCCCAGGTGCTGTGGGTGTCCCCCCAAGCACAATGTTGGAGTTTGGAATTGGCGTGATGAAGGTGAGTGGAGTGCCCATGGCACTTTGTGAAGGGTATTTTTGTGGATGAGGCTGGAGCTGACTGGCCTGGGGGTGACTGCTTGTGCTCTGGTTTCGCAGATGGTGAATGAGGCGATGGGAGGAAGATCGGAGAGGATGCGACTGCCATTGCAGATGCCTCTTGAGGATGGATGGTGACCCAGAGCACTGCAGAAGCTAAGTTGAGGCACCACGGGTGTTGGTGTGCCTTGACTCTGTGTGTGTGTGTGTGTGTGTATGTGCACTGACAGTGAATGTAGTGTGGAGGGCTCTGATGGTGTGCTCCTTCCCCCACTGCCCCAGTAATGTGCTCTCTCCCCCTCAACCTGATCTCCCTGTAAACAGCACATATGTAGGGGCTAGCTGAGCATGTGCCAACTAAGGCCTGTCTAGTATGCAAATATGACCAAGAGTCAATCATCTACCCCCCATAAATAGAGGCCAGCCCAGAGCCCATTGAGCTCTCCTGCACATCAGCAGGCTGCACTGCAGAACCTCCCCTTGAGCAGGAATGCCTCTCAAGGTTACTCCTTGAGGTTGAGAGAGATTCCTTACCTGTGACAGATCCTTGGCAAGTGATTAATAGCATGCTGAACTTTTGTGAACTTTGTGAAACTTTCCTGAGTTATAGCTCTGACTAATTGCACACAATTCCTTAGACATAAACCGTTGACCAAGTCTGGGACTAGGACTGGATTCAGCTGCACCTAGGCTCCTCTTGGAAGGAGTTTAGAAAGCAAGGGGGTCCAGTCTGAACCTTGTGACTCAACGGGAGGGTCTCCATTGCACATGCATCCAACCCTGTCCTTCATGCAGTAAATAACTGAGTGAACCTTGCCAATCGAACCTCACTAAATTGTTCTTATTTAATAGTCAACTTTGTTAAGTTGCTGTCTTACTGCAATAAATGTAGTGGTGCTTCCCTCTTAGGAGCGAAGTGCATCACTCCTTTGGTGACAGGCTCTTCTGGATGAGTGCTGTGTGTGAGGCAGAGGCGGTGGGGTGTGCATGGCGGAAGGTGAGGGTGTGCTAGGCAGGGCAGCTCCAGCCTGTGTCTGTGTTGTTGTGTAGTCTATGTGGTGTGTGTTGTAGCTGTGCTATCTTTTGCTCAGGTCTTGATGTTGCTCTTGTTCCTTGTGCTCAAGGAGCATGCTGTGCAGCACTGGTACGGTAGGCATCTGTTGTCTTTTGCTTGGTCTGACTCATCAGCTTTGTGCCAATGGATGGCGTCTTGTTCTGTGCAGCCAGCTAAAAGGCTGTCTGTTGCTCTCTTTGCATCGTGGCTGTTTGTGGCTGGTCATCTCTGTGGTCCTCATCGAGGCCTCGTCAGCTGCTCCTCTTTTGAGGCTGCCCTTGTTTTGTGTCTTCCTGGCCTCCTTTCAGGGTTTTCTTCCCTGTGTTGTCACATCCTTAGGTCTTTCTTGCTGGCCTCTTCTGCATTGATCTGCCTGGCTTTGCTGGGCCCTTTCTGTCACGGGCAGTGGCATTTGACTCTTTTTCTGGGCTCGCCCAGAGCATCAGAGCCATGCGGTTGTGGCCTCATAGGGCTTTCTGGCTGGCAGCGTCTTATGCGTCGGAATAGTTCTTTTTGTGTAGGGCTTTCCTTCATGTCTGTGTCTGATATTTGTGTGTGTGTGTCTGGGGCTGGAGCTGCCTTGGCTGTGGGTTTTAGCTATGGTAGTGTGCAGGGGAGAGTAGTGATGGCCTGAAATGTTGCCTGGTGTTGGGTGTTGTGGGGTTGGTGAGTGTTGCCTGGCAGAGGAGAAATTTTGTTTTGTTTTTTTGCAGGTGCCATGGGTGTCCCCCCAGCCACAATGTTGGAGTCTGGGATTGGTGCAGTGCAGGTGAGTGCAGTGCCAGTGGGGCTTTGGTGTGGAGGGTGTTCTTGAAGATGAGGCTGGAGCTGCCTGGCCTGGGGGTGACCACTTGTGCTCTGTTTTGGCAGGTGATGAAGGTGAATGAGGTGACTGGAGGAAGATCGGAGAGGATGCGGCTGCCATTGCAGATGCCTCTTGAGGATGGATGGTGACCCAGAGCACTGCAGAAGCTAAGTTGAGGGGCCCTGGGTGTTGGTGTGCCTTGACTGCGTGTGTGTGCTGACAGTGAGTACAGCATGGAGGGCTCTTCTGGATGAGTGCTGTATGTGAGGCAGAGGCGGTGGGGTGTGCATGGCGGAAGGTGAGGGTGTGCTAGGCAGGGCAGCTCCAGCCTGTGTCTGTGTTGTTGTGTAGTCTATGTGGTGTGTGTTGTAGCTGTGCTATCTTTTGCTCAGGTCTTGATGTTGCTCTTGTTCCTTGTGCTCAAGGAGCACGGCCCACACTGTGCAGCACTGGTGCGGTAGGCATCTGTCTTTTGCTTGGTCTGACTCATCAGCTTTGTGCCAATGGATGGCGTCTTGTTCTGTGCAGCCAGCTAAAAGGGGCCATCCGTCGCTCCGTCTTTGCATCATGGCCGTTTGTGGTCGGTCATCTCCGTGGTCCTCATCGAGGCCTTGTCGGCCGCTCTTCTTCTGAGGCCGCCCTTGTTTTGTGTCTTCCTGGCCTCCTTTCAGGGTTTTCTTCCCTGTGTTGTCACATCCTTAGGTCTTTCTTGCTGGCCTCTTCTGCATTGATCTGCCTGGCTTTGCTGGGCCCTTTCTGTCACGGGCAGTGGCGTTTGACTCTTTTCTGGGCTTGCCCGGAGCATCAGAGCCATGCGGTTGTGGCCTCATAGGGCTTTCTGGCTGGCAGCATCTTCTGTACTGCCATTTTTCTTTCAGTGTCTGTGTGTATGTGTCTGTGGTTGGAGCTGCCTTTTTTGTGGGTGTGGTAATGGTTGTGGCCAGAGCAGAGTAATGTGTCCATGAAACTTTGAGGGGTTTCAGTAAGGTGTAAAAGTATTGTTTAAAAAAAAAAAATTAAATTGTCTTGGTTGGTGTGGGCATTTTGGGGGGTTCTTATTCGTGCTGATACAGTGTTGTGTTTAAAAAAGGGATGGAAGGTGGTGGTTATCTTATTAGTAGTGATGGTGGGAGTGAGTGGGCAGTTGTGTGGTTGTTGGTTGGGCTGGGTATTGAATGTGTCTAACTTTGTATGAGTGTGTCTAACTTTGTATGCATGTGTGTTTATTTTATTTTCCTCTAGGGTGGAGTTAACATTTAGAATTTTTAAACTATTAAAAAAAAAAAAAAAAAACCCAGCTGGGGGATTTTTTTTTTTTCCCCTGGCTGGGTTTTTTTTCCCTGGTCCCGGCCACTCTGCGAGGCGATGATCATCGCCAATATTGCTGCAGAGTTTTGGCTTGGGGCTGGGGTTTTTCTAGGCAGGATGGTTTTTGGAGGCACTCGGTAACCCTGTTACTGGGGGCTGTCTAAAAAACCTGTGGCGCTTGCTTTTTACTGTAGGAAGGTAGAATATGTGCAGGTGGATGTGAGTGGTAGTGGTGAGATTGTAGGGGTGTATGCTGAAGAGTATGTGCAGCTGATGCAGAGTGTGGGCTTGTTTGTGATGTTTTGTCTGTTGCTTTGTAATGGATTGTGTACCTGAAATTAACTTTGTTGTGCTGGTGCAGATACTGAGTTCTGGTAGGGGGAAGGGAAGGCTGCTGGTTTTGTGGTGATGGAAGGTGAAGATTTGCTCATGATGTTGTAATAAAGAGATTGTTTTGAATTTTTTGAGCAATAAAGATGATAAAGATGATCAAGATGCCTGAGTTTGTGTCTGCTTTCAAATAAAGATGTCTTTGTTTGTTTCTGTTGTCTTATTTGAAGTATCTGCGCCACACATTTGCTCTTGCTGTTTTCCCCTTTGCTCTTGGTCCTTTCTGCTTTTAAAATAAGAGAATTTTTTTGTTATCCTCTATATTTTAATCTTGGTCCTCATCTGTACTCTGTTTCTTTTTTTAAAAAAAGAAAAATCTTTTTCTTTTTGTTATTTCTTTGTCTCTTATTTCCTCTTTCCTCAATGTTCTTCATGTTTGTCTTTGCTTTGCCCCTGTTTTTCTCTACTTTTCTGTCTTTAGTCTTTACTTTTTAGTCTTCCACTCTACCTGTATTTTAGTTTTGTGCTTTGCTCTTTGCTCTTTATTCTTTGCTTTGTGCTATCCTGGTTTGCATTTTTTGCTTTGCTCATTGCTTTAATCTCTTTGTTTGCTCTTTCCTCTCTGCCTAATTGTCTGCTTCCCAGTTTGTGCTTTGCCCTTTGTTCTTTGTTTTCTGCTCTTTGCCTTGCCATTTGCCCTTTGCTTAGCTTTGCTTTCTGCTTTCAGCTCTTTGCTTTGCTCTTTAATCTGTTTCTGCTCTTTGCTCTTTACTGTCTTTTCTGCTTTTTATTTTCTCCTTTCTTTCTGCTGTTTTCTGCTTTCTCCTCTCTGTTCTCTGCTGATTTTGCTTGCTCTGCTCTCTGCTCCTTCTGCCTTGCTCTTTGTGCTCTGCTCTGTGCTCCTTCTGCCTTGCTCTTTGTGCTCTTTGTGCTCTGCTCTGTGCTCCTTCTGCCTTGCTCTTTGTGCTCTTTGTGCTCTGCTCTCTGCTCCTTCTGCCTTGCTCTTTGTGCTCTTTGTGCTCTGCTCTCTGCTCCTTCTGCCTTGCTCTTTGTGCTCTTTGTGCTCTGCTCTGTGCTCCTTCTGCCTTGCTCTTTGTGCTCTTTGTGCTCTGCTCTGTGCTCCTTCTGCCTTGCTCTTTGTGCTCTTTGTGCTCTGCTCCTTCTGCCTTGCTCTGTTTTCTGCTCCTTCTGCCTTGCTCTTTGTGCTCTGCTCTGTGCTCCTTCTGCCTTGCTCTTTGTGCTCTTTGTGCTCTGCTCTCTGCTCCTTCTGCCTTGCTCCTTCTGCCTTGCTCTCTGCTCCTTCTGCCTTGCTCTGTTTTCTGCTCCTTCTGCCTTGCTCTCTGCTCCTTCTGCCTTGCTCTTTGTGCTCTGCTCTCTGCTCCTTCTGCCTTGCTCCTTCTGCCTTGCTCTCTGCTCCTTCTGCCTTGCTCTTTGTGCTCTGCTCTCTGCTCCTTCTGCCTTGCTCTTTGTTTTCTGCTCCTTCTGCCTTGCTCTCTGCTCCTTCTGCCTTGCTCTTTGTGCTCTGCTCTCTGCTCCTTCTGCCTTGCTCTTTGTGCCTTGCTCTCTGCTCCTTCTGCCTTGCTCTTTGTGCTCTGCTCTCTGCTCCTTCTGCCTTGCTCTTTGTTTTCTGCTCCTTCTGCCTTGCTCTCTGCTCCTTCTGCCTTGCTCTTTGTGCTCTGCTCTCTGCTCCTTCTGCCTTGCTCTTTGTGCTCTGCTCTCTGCTCCTTCTGCCTTGCTCTTTGTGCTCTGCTCTCTGCTCCTTCTGCCTTGCTCTTTGTTTTCTGCTCCTTCTGCCTTGCTCTTTGTGCTCTGCTCTCTGCTCCTTCTGCCTTGCTCTTTGTTTTCTGCTCCTTCTGCCTTGCTCTCTGCTCCTTCTGCCTTGCTCTTTGTGCTCTGCGCTCTGCTCCTTCTGCCTTGCTCTTTGTGCTCTGCTCTGCGCTCCGCTCCTTCTGTTTTCTGCGCTCCGCTCCTTCTGTTTTCTGCGCTCCGCTCCTTCTGTTTTCTGCGCTCCGCTCCTTCTGTTTTCTGCGCTCCGCTCCTTCTGTTTTCTGCGCTCCGCTCCTTCTGTTTTCTGCGCTCCGCTCCTTCTGTTTTCTGCGCTCCGCTCCTTCTGTTTTCTTCTCTTAGCTTTTTATTTTCTGCTAAGGAAAAAAGCTGAGAATAAAAAGCATTTCCTTTGTTCTC
Organism: Apteryx mantelli; assembly: GCF_036417845.1. Classification (NCBI taxonomy): domain Eukaryota; kingdom Metazoa; phylum Chordata; class Aves; order Apterygiformes; family Apterygidae; genus Apteryx; species Apteryx mantelli. The sequence goes on from NC_090002.1 coordinate 11,935,181, forward strand.
TCCTTCCTTTTCTTTTCTGTCTGCTTTTTTCTAGCATACTGGCTGGGAGTAAACAATTATTACTATACAACTTAAAATTAAAAAATAATTTTTTACTCCCAGCCAGTATCCTACTTCTGCTAATGAATTCATTAAATATGCAAATTATCTCTTCCTATACTTATTATTTTTTCTTCTTTTTATATACTATTCACAGCACACTACTACATACATATACAGCACATAACATGAAAACAATTACAGACCAAGAACTGGCAGTCTAACCAGGACTCAACAAAATACCATACAAGTGAAATTGGGGGTGTTGGGGTTAAGGGTTAGAGGGTTGGGGTTAGGGGGTTAGGGTTAGGGTTAGGGTTTAGGGTTAGGGTTAGGGTTAGGGTTAGGGTTAGGGTTAGCCATTTAGGGTTAGGGTTAGGGTTAGGGTTAGGGTTAGGGTTAGGGGTTAGGGTTAGGGTTAGGGTTAGGGTTAGCCATTTAGGGTTAGGGGTTAGGGTTAGGGGTTAGGGTTAGGGTTAGGGTTAGGGTTAGGGTTAGGGTATTTAGGGTTAGGGTATTTAGGGTTAGGGTATTTAGGGTTAGGGTATTTAGGGTTAGGGTATTTAGGGTTAGGGTATTTAGGGTTAGGGTATTTAGGGTTAGGGTATTTAGGGTTAGGGTATTTAGGGTTAGGGTTAGGGTTAGGGTTAGGGTTTAGGGTTAGGGTTAGGGTTTAGGGTTAGGGTTAGGGTTAGGGTTAGGGTTAGGGTTAGGGTTAGGGTTAGGGTTAGGGTTAGGGTTAGGGTTAGGGTTAGGGTTAGGGTTAGGGGTTAGGGTTAGGGTTAGGGTTAGGGTTAGGGTTAGGGTTAGGGTTAGGGTTAGGGTTAGGGTTAGGGTTAGGGTTAGGGTTAGGGTTAGGGTTAGGGTTAGGGTTAGGGTTAGGGTTAGGGTTAGGGTTAGGGTTAGGGTTAGGGTTAGGGTTAGGGTTAGGGTTAGGGTTAGGGTTAGGGTTAGGGTTAGGGTTAGGGTTAGGGTTAGGGTTAGGGTTAGGGTTAGGGTTAGGGTTAGGGTTAGGGTTAGGGTTAGGGTTAGGGTTAGGGTTAGGGTTAGGGTTAGGGTTAGGGTTAGGGTTAGGGTTAGGGTTAGGGTTAGGGTTAGGGTTAGGGTTAGGGTTAGGGTTAGGGTTAGGGTTAGGGTTAGGGTTAGGGTTAGGGTTAGGGTTAGGGTTAGGGTTAGGGTTAGGGTTAGGGTTAGGGTTAGGGTTAGGGTTAGGGTTAGGGTTAGGGTTAGGGTTAGGGTTAGGGTTAGGGTTAGGGTTAGGGTTAGGGTTAGGGTTAGGGTTAGGGTTAGGGTTAGGGTTAGGGTTAGGGTTAGGGTTAGGGTTAGGGTTAGGGTTAGGGTTAGGGTTAGGGTTAGGGTTAGGGTTAGGGTTAGGGTTAGGGTTAGGGTTAGGGTTAGGGTTAGGGTTAGGGTTAGGGTTAGGGTTAGGGTTAGGGTTAGGGTTAGGGTTAGGGTTAGGGTTAGGGTTAGGGTTAGGGTTAGGGTTAGGGTTAGGGTTAGGGTTAGGGTTAGGGTTAGGGTTAGGGTTAGGGTTAGGGTTAGGGTTAGGGTTAGGGTTAGGGTTAGGGTTAGGGTTAGGGTTAGGGTTAGGGTTAGGGTTAGGGTTAGGGTTAGGGTTAGGGTTAGGGTTAGGGTTAGGGTTAGGGTTAGGGTTAGGGTTAGGGTTAGGGTTAGGGTTAGGGTTAGGGTTAGGGTTAGGGTTAGGGTTAGGGTTAGGGTTAGGGTTAGGGTTAGGGTTAGGGTTAGGGTTAGGGTTAGGGTTAGGGTTAGGGTTAGGGTTAGGGTTAGGGTTAGGGTTAGGGTTAGGGTTAGGGTTAGGGTTAGGGTTAGGGTTAGGGTTAGGGTTAGGGTTAGGGTTAGGGTTAGGGTTAGGGTTAGGGTTAGGGTTAGGGTTAGGGTTAGGGTTAGGGTTAGGGTTAGGGTTAGGGTTAGGGTTAGGGTTAGGGTTAGGGTTAGGGTTAGGGTTAGGGTTAGGGTTAGGGTTAGGGTTAGGGTTAGGGTTAGGGTTAGGGTTAGGGTTAGGGTTAGGGTTAGGGTTAGGGTTAGGGTTAGGGTTAGGGTTAGGGTTAGGGTTAGGGTTAGGGTTAGGGTTAGGGTTAGGGTTAGGGTTAGGGTTAGGGTTAGGGTTAGGGTTAGGGTTAGGGTTAGGGTTAGGGTTAGGGTTAGGGTTAGGGTTAGGGTTAGGGTTAGGGTTAGGGTTAGGGTTAGGGTTAGGGTTAGGGTTAGGGTTAGGGTTAGGGTTAGGGTTAGGGTTAGGGTTAGGGTTAGGGTTAGGGTTAGGGTTAGGGTTAGGGTTAGGGTTAGGGTTAGGGTTAGGGTTAGGGTTAGGGTTAGGGTTAGGGTTAGGGTTAGGGTTAGGGTTAGGGTTAGGGTTAGGGTTAGGGTTAGGGTTAGGGTTAGGGTTAGGGTTAGGGTTAGGGTTAGGGTTAGGGTTAGGGTTAGGGTTAGGGTTAGGGTTAGGGTTAGGGTTAGGGTTAGGGTTAGGGTTAGGGTTAGGGTTAGGGTTAGGGTTAGGGTTAGGGTTAGGGTTAGGGTTAGGGTTAGGGTTAGGGTTAGGGTTAGGGTTAGGGTTAGGGTTAGGGTTAGGGTTAGGGTTAGGGTTAGGGTTAGGGTTAGGGTTAGGGTTAGGGTTAGGGTTAGGGTTAGGGTTAGGGTTAGGGTTAGGGTTAGGGTTAGGGTTAGGGTTAGGGTTAGGGTTAGGGTTAGGGTTAGGGTTAGGGTTAGGGTTAGGGTTAGGGTTAGGGTTAGGGTTAGGGTTAGGGTTAGGGTTAGGGTTAGGGTTAGGGTTAGGGTTAGGGTTAGGGTTAGGGTTAGGGTTAGGGTTAGGGTTAGGGTTAGGGTTAGGGTTAGGGTTAGGGTTAGGGTTAGGGTTAGGGTTAGGGTTAGGGTTAGGGTTAGGGTTAGGGTTAGGGTTAGGGTTAGGGTTAGGGTTAGGGTTAGGGTTAGGGTTAGGGTTAGGGTTAGGGTTAGGGTTAGGGTTAGGGTTAGGGTTAGGGTTAGGGTTAGGGTTAGGGTTAGGGTTAGGGTTAGGGTTAGGGTTAGGGTTAGGGTTAGGGTTAGGGTTAGGGTTAGGGTTAGGGTTAGGGTTAGGGTTAGGGTTAGGGTTAGGGTTAGGGTTAGGGTTAGGGTTAGGGTTAGGGTTAGGGTTAGGGTTAGGGTTAGGGTTAGGGTTAGGGTTAGGGTTAGGGTTAGGGTTAGGGTTAGGGTTAGGGTTAGGGTTAGGGTTAGGGTTAGGGTTAGGGTTAGGGTTAGGGTTAGGGTTAGGGTTAGGGTTAGGGTTAGGGTTAGGGTTAGGGTTAGGGTTAGGGTTAGGGTTAGGGTTAGGGTTAGGGTTAGGGTTAGGGTTAGGGTTAGGGTTAGGGTTAGGGTTAGGGTTAGGGTTAGGGTTAGGGTTAGGGTTAGGGTTAGGGTTAGGGTTAGGGTTAGGGTTAGGGTTAGGGTTAGGGTTAGGGTTAGGGTTAGGGTTAGGGTTAGGGTTAGGGTTAGGGTTAGGGTTAGGGTTAGGGTTAGGGTTAGGGTTAGGGTTAGGGTTAGGGTTAGGGTTAGGGTTAGGGTTAGGGTTAGGGTTAGGGTTAGGGTTAGGGTTAGGGTTAGGGTTAGGGTTAGGGTTAGGGTTAGGGTTAGGGTTAGGGTTAGGGTTAGGGTTAGGGTTAGGGTTAGGGTTAGGGTTAGGGTTAGGGTTAGGGTTAGGGTTAGGGTTAGGGTTAGGGTTAGGGTTAGGGTTAGGGTTAGGGTTAGGGTTAGGGTTAGGGTTAGGGTTAGGGTTAGGGTTAGGGTTAGGGTTAGGGTTAGGGTTAGGGTTAGGGTTAGGGTTAGGGTTAGGGTTAGGGTTAGGGTTAGGGTTAGGGTTAGGGTTAGGGTTAGGGTTAGGGTTAGGGTTAGGGTTAGGGTTAGGGTTAGGGTTAGGGTTAGGGTTAGGGTTAGGGTTAGGGTTAGGGTTAGGGTTAGGGTTAGGGTTAGGGTTAGGGTTAGGGTTAGGGTTAGGGTTAGGGTTAGGGTTAGGGTTAGGGTTAGGGTTAGGGTTAGGGTTAGGGTTAGGGTTAGGGTTAGGGTTAGGGTTAGGGTTAGGGTTAGGGTTAGGGTTAGGGTTAGGGTTAGGGTTAGGGTTAGGGTTAGGGTTAGGGTTAGGGTTAGGGTTAGGGTTAGGGTTAGGGTTAGGGTTAGGGTTAGGGTTAGGGTTAGGGTTAGGGTTAGGGTTAGGGTTAGGGTTAGGGTTAGGGTTAGGGTTAGGGTTAGGGTTAGGGTTAGGGTTAGGGTTAGGGTTAGGGTTAGGGTTAGGGTTAGGGTTAGGGTTAGGGTTAGGGTTAGGGTTAGGGTTAGGGTTAGGGTTAGGGTTAGGGTTAGGGTTAGGGTTAGGGTTAGGGTTAGGGTTAGGGTTAGGGTTAGGGTTAGGGTTAGGGTTAGGGTTAGGGTTAGGGTTAGGGTTAGGGTTAGGGTTAGGGTTAGGGTTAGGGTTAGGGTTAGGGTTAGGGTTAGGGTTAGGGTTAGGGTTAGGGTTAGGGTTAGGGTTAGGGTTAGGGTTAGGGTTAGGGTTAGGGTTAGGGTTAGGGTTAGGGTTAGGGTTAGGGTTAGGGTTAGGGTTAGGGTTAGGGTTAGGGTTAGGGTTAGGGTTAGGGTTAGGGTTAGGGTTAGGGTTAGGGTTAGGGTTAGGGTTAGGGTTAGGGTTAGGGTTAGGGTTAGGGTTAGGGTTAGGGTTAGGGTTAGGGTTAGGGTTAGGGTTAGGGTTAGGGTTAGGGTTAGGGTTAGGGTTAGGGTTAGGGTTAGGGTTAGGGTTAGGGTTAGGGTTAGGGTTAGGGTTAGGGTTAGGGTTAGGGTTAGGGTTAGGGTTAGGGTTAGGGTTAGGGTTAGGGTTAGGGTTAGGGTTAGGGTTAGGGTTAGGGTTAGGGTTAGGGTTAGGGTTAGGGTTAGGGTTAGGGTTAGGGTTAGGGTTAGGGTTAGGGTTAGGGTTAGGGTTAGGGTTAGGGTTAGGGTTAGGGTTAGGGTTAGGGTTAGGGTTAGGGTTAGGGTTAGGGTTAGGGTTAGGGTTAGGGTTAGGGTTAGGGTTAGGGTTAGGGTTAGGGTTAGGGTTAGGGTTAGGGTTAGGGTTAGGGTTAGGGTTAGGGTTAGGGTTAGGGTTAGGGTTAGGGTTAGGGTTAGGGTTAGGGTTAGGGTTAGGGTTAGGGTTAGGGTTAGGGTTAGGGTTAGGGTTAGGGTTAGGGTTAGGGTTAGGGTTAGGGTTAGGGTTAGGGTTAGGGTTAGGGTTAGGGTTAGGGTTAGGGTTAGGGTTAGGGTTAGGGTTAGGGTTAGGGTTAGGGTTAGGGTTAGGGTTAGGGTTAGGGTTAGGGTTAGGGTTAGGGTTAGGGTTAGGGTTAGGGTTAGGGTTAGGGTTAGGGTTAGGGTTAGGGTTAGGGTTAGGGTTAGGGTTAGGGTTAGGGTTAGGGTTAGGGTTAGGGTTAGGGTTAGGGTTAGGGTTAGGGTTAGGGTTAGGGTTAGGGTTAGGGTTAGGGTTAGGGTTAGGGTTAGGGTTAGGGTTAGGGTTAGGGTTAGGGTTAGGGTTAGGGTTAGGGTTAGGGTTAGGGTTAGGGTTAGGGTTAGGGTTAGGGTTAGGGTTAGGGTTAGGGTTAGGGTTAGGGTTAGGGTTAGGGTTAGGGTTAGGGTTAGGGTTAGGGTTAGGGTTAGGGTTAGGGTTAGGGTTAGGGTTAGGGTTAGGGTTAGGGTTAGGGTTAGGGTTAGGGTTAGGGTTAGGGTTAGGGTTAGGGTTAGGGTTAGGGTTAGGGTTAGGGTTAGGGTTAGGGTTAGGGTTAGGGTTAGGGTTAGGGTTAGGGTTAGGGTTAGGGTTAGGGTTAGGGTTAGGGTTAGGGTTAGGGTTAGGGTTAGGGTTAGGGTTAGGGTTAGGGTTAGGGTTAGGGTTAGGGTTAGGGTTAGGGTTAGGGTTAGGGTTAGGGTTAGGGTTAGGGTTAGGGTTAGGGTTAGGGTTAGGGTTAGGGTTAGGGTTAGGGTTAGGGTTAGGGTTAGGGTTAGGGTTAGGGTTAGGGTTAGGGTTAGGGTTAGGGTTAGGGTTAGGGTTAGGGTTAGGGTTAGGGTTAGGGTTAGGGTTAGGGTTAGGGTTAGGGTTAGGGTTAGGGTTAGGGTTAGGGTTAGGGTTAGGGTTAGGGTTAGGGTTAGGGTTAGGGTTAGGGTTAGGGTTAGGGTTAGGGTTAGGGTTAGGGTTAGGGTTAGGGTTAGGGTTAGGGTTAGGGTTAGGGTTAGGGTTAGGGTTAGGGTTAGGGTTAGGGTTAGGGTTAGGGTTAGGGTTAGGGTTAGGGTTAGGGTTAGGGTTAGGGTTAGGGTTAGGGTTAGGGTTAGGGTTAGGGTTAGGGTTAGGGTTAGGGTTAGGGTTAGGGTTAGGGTTAGGGTTAGGGTTAGGGTTAGGGTTAGGGTTAGGGTTAGGGTTAGGGTTAGGGTTAGGGTTAGGGTTAGGGTTAGGGTTAGGGTTAGGGTTAGGGTTAGGGTTAGGGTTAGGGTTAGGGTTAGGGTTAGGGTTAGGGTTAGGGTTAGGGTTAGGGTTAGGGTTAGGGTTAGGGTTAGGGTTAGGGTTAGGGTTAGGGTTAGGGTTAGGGTTAGGGTTAGGGTTAGGGTTAGGGTTAGGGTTAGGGTTAGGGTTAGGGTTAGGGTTAGGGTTAGGGTTAGGGTTAGGGTTAGGGTTAGGGTTAGGGTTAGGGTTAGGGTTAGGGTTAGGGTTAGGGTTAGGGTTAGGGTTAGGGTTAGGGTTAGGGTTAGGGTTAGGGTTAGGGTTAGGGTTAGGGTTAGGGTTAGGGTTAGGGTTAGGGTTAGGGTTAGGGTTAGGGTTAGGGTTAGGGTTAGGGTTAGGGTTAGGGTTAGGGTTAGGGTTAGGGTTAGGGTTAGGGTTAGGGTTAGGGTTAGGGTTAGGGTTAGGGTTAGGGTTAGGGTTAGGGTTAGGGTTAGGGTTAGGGTTAGGGTTAGGGTTAGGGTTAGGGTTAGGGTTAGGGTTAGGGTTAGGGTTAGGGTTAGGGTTAGGGTTAGGGTTAGGGTTAGGGTTAGGGTTAGGGTTAGGGTTAGGGTTAGGGTTAGGGTTAGGGTTAGGGTTAGGGTTAGGGTTAGGGTTAGGGTTAGGGTTAGGGTTAGGGTTAGGGTTAGGGTTAGGGTTAGGGTTAGGGTTAGGGTTAGGGTTAGGGTTAGGGTTAGGGTTAGGGTTAGGGTTAGGGTTAGGGTTAGGGTTAGGGTTAGGGTTAGGGTTAGGGTTAGGGTTAGGGTTAGGGTTAGGGTTAGGGTTAGGGTTAGGGTTAGGGTTAGGGTTAGGGTTAGGGTTAGGGTTAGGGTTAGGGTTAGGGTTAGGGTTAGGGTTAGGGTTAGGGTTAGGGTTAGGGTTAGGGTTAGGGTTAGGGTTAGGGTTAGGGTTAGGGTTAGGGTTAGGGTTAGGGTTAGGGTTAGGGTTAGGGTTAGGGTTAGGGTTAGGGTTAGGGTTAGGGTTAGGGTTAGGGTTAGGGTTAGGGTTAGGGTTAGGGTTAGGGTTAGGGTTAGGGTTAGGGTTAGGGTTAGGGTTAGGGTTAGGGTTAGGGTTAGGGTTAGGGTTAGGGTTAGGGTTAGGGTTAGGGTTAGGGTTAGGGTTAGGGTTAGGGTTAGGGTTAGGGTTAGGGTTAGGGTTAGGGTTAGGGTTAGGGTTAGGGTTAGGGTTAGGGTTAGGGTTAGGGTTAGGGTTAGGGTTAGGGTTAGGGTTAGGGTTAGGGTTAGGGTTAGGGTTAGGGTTAGGGTTAGGGTTAGGGTTAGGGTTAGGGTTAGGGTTAGGGTTAGGGTTAGGGTTAGGGTTAGGGTTAGGGTTAGGGTTAGGGTTAGGGTTAGGGTTAGGGTTAGGGTTAGGGTTAGGGTTAGGGTTAGGGTTAGGGTTAGGGTTAGGGTTAGGGTTAGGGTTAGGGTTAGGGTTAGGGTTAGGGTTAGGGTTAGGGTTAGGGTTAGGGTTAGGGTTAGGGTTAGGGTTAGGGTTAGGGTTAGGGTTAGGGTTAGGGTTAGGGTTAGGGTTAGGGTTAGGGTTAGGGTTAGGGTTAGGGTTAGGGTTAGGGTTAGGGTTAGGGTTAGGGTTAGGGTTAGGGTTAGGGTTAGGGTTAGGGTTAGGGTTAGGGTTAGGGTTAGGGTTAGGGTTAGGGTTAGGGTTAGGGTTAGGGTTAGGGTTAGGGTTAGGGTTAGGGTTAGGGTTAGGGTTAGGGTTAGGGTTAGGGTTAGGGTTAGGGTTAGGGTTAGGGTTAGGGTTAGGGTTAGGGTTAGGGTTAGGGTTAGGGTTAGGGTTAGGGTTAGGGTTAGGGTTAGGGTTAGGGTTAGGGTTAGGGTTAGGGTTAGGGTTAGGGTTAGGGTTAGGGTTAGGGTTAGGGTTAGGGTTAGGGTTAGGGTTAGGGTTAGGGTTAGGGTTAGGGTTAGGGTTAGGGTTAGGGTTAGGGTTAGGGTTAGGGTTAGGGTTAGGGTTAGGGTTAGGGTTAGGGTTAGGGTTAGGGTTAGGGTTAGGGTTAGGGTTAGGGTTAGGGTTAGGGTTAGGGTTAGGGTTAGGGTTAGGGTTAGGGTTAGGGTTAGGGTTAGGGTTAGGGTTAGGGTTAGGGTTAGGGTTAGGGTTAGGGTTAGGGTTAGGGTTAGGGTTAGGGTTAGGGTTAGGGTTAGGGTTAGGGTTAGGGTTAGGGTTAGGGTTAGGGTTAGGGTTAGGGTTAGGGTTAGGGTTAGGGTTAGGGTTAGGGTTAGGGTTAGGGTTAGGGTTAGGGTTAGGGTTAGGGTTAGGGTTAGGGTTAGGGTTAGGGTTAGGGTTAGGGTTAG